>NC_142501.1:7331287-8581287 GCF_057876585.1 Rhinolophus sinicus
TTCGAATAACAATGTTAATGGTTTTCCTTAATTGCAAAAGGAACAAAAATTCAGATGAAAATTTGGAACAAGAGTATTCAGAAAAACATTAAAGTCATCCCCTACCCTGACATCCAGAGGTAACCCTGCTGCCTTTCCGGCGAACTGTACTTTTTCTAGTCTTTTTTTCTATACATACACGTGTGCCCGTGTTTTGTTGTCACTGTCATTGATATGAATGTGTTTTACAAAATGGGGACCATACTGTAAATGTAGTTTGGTGCCCTGCTTCTTCTCTTAACATTTGGTCACCAGGATTTTCTCATGTCCCTAAATGTGCTTCAAGTAATAATATAATATTTAATGGTTGCATGATATTCCCGGTCTCATGAGTCCCGTATTGCGGAGCATTTCTTTTTTCATTGTTAAAGGCATAATTTACATGCAATTTACATAAAATGTACACCTTTTAGTGTGCAGTTCTGCAAATTTTGACAGATGCATACAGTTGTGTGACATCCTAGTCAAGACACAGAAATATCCCATCACCCCCAGATTTCTCCCTGTCCTCTGTAGTCAAGCCCACCTTACATCCCCAATGTTTTGCCAAATGGCAAAACACTTCTATAGTTTTGCCTTTTCCAGAATGTCATGTAAATGGAAGCATACAATATGTAGCCTTCTGAGATTGTCTTTCACTTCACAGAATTCATTTGAGATTCATCCATTTGGTTTCATGTAGCAGCAGTTTGTTCTTTCTTATTGTGGGTAGTTTCCATTGAATGACTTTACCAAGGTTTATTCATCCAGTTGAAGGATATTTGGGTTGTTCCCAGTTTTTGATGATTATAAATAAATCCGTTATAAACATTTAAGTTCTAGAGGTTGTTGTGTAAATGTCAGTTTTCATTTCATGTTCCAATTATTTTTACGATATTGTAATATTGCAAATATTACAGTAACAAGGGTATTCCAAGGCATTTATCCCATTAAAGGAGGTAATAGCGTCAGCTTAAATTTCTTTTTTTTTAATTGAATCAAAATTACTTATATATTTTACCTTTTAAAATGGGGCATCTGTGAACGTCCAAGAGTGCACAGCCTGAACATACAGGGCTGGTGGAAATCAGACAGGCTGCTCATGAGTCCAGGGTTCATTGTCACATGTATCTGACGTCTACAGAATCAGCATGGCTGAGATAGCTGTTCACTTGTTTTCAGCACAGCTGACGTCTACTGGTGTTCCCCAGGGCCAAGGGCCAAGGTCTGTATTGTTCTCACTGACTCATCGTGTGACCGTCTAGGCATGTTGAGTTTCTCCTTGCAGTGGCATTTGGCTTTCAGCAAGCTCCTATGCAACTGTGAATGAACGAAATACACTACAGCAGGTCCTCGAATAACCTCGTTTTGTTCAACGTCGTTTGGTGATAACGTTGATGAGGGGCTGTAGGAACTTAACTCTTGTTTATATCAAGTAGCCTGTGGTAAAATGGGTTTGGTTATACGTGGTTTCATTTGAAGACGCAGAACTTTCATCAATGTTAAGTGAGGATTTACTGCAAATGCCGTTTCACTTGGCCACAGCCATACCAGGGAGTCTTCATAAAAGATAAACAGCAAGGACTGGACACAGAAAGGCCCTGTGGACGTGCCTGCTGGCGGGGCGCTGCTGGCCAACCCTCCTGTGTGCTGTTAGTCGCAGATCTCAAATCTCTTCCTTGTTCTCGGTTTTGTCCCTTTAGTTCCTCCTTTTTCTTCTCATTGTCTGTAATTCTTTTTTTTTTTTTTCCTGATACTTTTGAAAGACCCTTCTTTTCCTCTTTCATGGCTAGAAATGAGGAGTCAGGATACTTTTCAAGATAAAGCCTCATATCGTCCCACCTTGGAGGATAAACCCTTAGAGATAAATCTCTTTAGTAAAGTTTGATCCCTGTTAGAATACAAATACTCTGTAAGACGGTCAGTACTCATTAGGGGAGAAGATCCTCCTCTAAAAACCTCTCTCTCTCTCTCTCTCTCTCTCTCCTCTGAATCTCAGTTACAGTCCTTACCATAATATACAGTGTATAGTTGAAGGCTGATTCTCCCACAAGGATTTTCCAGGGGCCAGCCTGGTGGCTCAGGCAGTTAGAGCTCCGTGCTCCTAACTCCAAAGGTGGCCAGTTCGATTCCCACATGGGCCAGTGGGCTCTCAACCACAAGGTTGCCAGTTCAACTCCTCGAGTCCCGCAAGGGATGGTGGGCTCCGCCCCCTGCAACTAAGATTGAAGACGGCACCTTGAGCTGAGCTGCCGCTGAGCTCCCAGATGGCTCAGTTGGTTGGAGCGTGGGCTGTCAACCACAAGGTTGTTGGTTTCGACTTCCGCAAGGGATGGTGGGCTGTGCCCCCTGCAACTAGCAACGGCAACTGGACCTGGAGCTGAGCTGCACCCTCCACAACTAAGACTGAAAGGACAACAACTTGAAGCTGAACGGCACCCTCCACAACTAAGATTGAAAGGACAACGACTTGGAAAAAAGGCCTGGAAGTACACACTGTTCACCAATAAAGTCCTGTTCCCCTCCCCCCCCCAAAAAAAAAAGGATTTTCCAGGATGTCATATAAATGGAATCGTACAGTATGTGGACTTGCATGACTGGCTTATTTCACTCAGCACAATCCTGAGATTCATGCGTGGTATGGCCTCTATTGGGTTCCTTTTTATTGCTGAGAAGTGTTCCACTGTATAAATATACCAAAATGTGTTTATACTTTCAATGTATCAACGTATAGTTATACTTTTTGTGTCCTGTATAAGAAATTTTTGCCTAACTCAAAGTCACAGAGACTTTTTCCTGTGTTTTATCCTAGAAGTTGCATAGTTTTCACACGTAGGTCTATGATTCTTTCAAGTTAATTTTTTATATGGTTGTGAGATATGAGTTAAGATTTAGTTTTATTTATTTTTTGCATATGAATGTCCAACTCTTCCAGCATCGTTGTTGAAAAACTATCCTCTCTCCATTTAATTACTTTGGCACTGTGTCAGAAATCAATTGAATATATGTATATATACATATATATGCATACTTTTAGACTCCATATTCTAGTCCATTGATTTATGTCTATCCTTTCACAACACTACACCGTCTTAATTTCTGCAGTGTTTTAGTGAACTGTGAAGCCAGGCAGTGAGCCCTCCTACCATGTCCTTCTTTTTCAAAATTGTTCTTGTTATTCTAGTTTCTATTATAATTTTTAGAATGGGCTTCTCAATTTCTAAAAAAAAAAAAAAAAAAAAAAAAAAAAAAAAAAAAAAAAAGTATGCTGAGAATTAGATTTGAATTGTGTCGAATCTATAGATCAATTTTGGAAGAACTGACATCTTAACAATAGTGAGTCTTCTAATCCATGAACATGGTATTTTCCTGCATTTATTTGGGTCTTTGATTTCTCTCAGCAGTGTTATGTAGTTTAGTGTACAAAACTTGCACGTATTTTCTTAGATTTATCCTTATGTGTTTTATATTATTTGATGCTACTGTAAATGGGTTTTTTAAATTTCAATTTCCAAAAAAAATTTCAATTTCCAGTTGTTCATTGCCAGCATATAGACATATAATTGATTTTTATATATTGACCTTATACCTTGCAATCTTACTAAACTTTCTTATTCTAGTTTTTTTTTTGTTGTAGATTCCTTGAGATTTCCTGTGTAGACATTCACATCCTCTGTATATAAATATGATTTTACGTCTTCTTTTCTAATCTGAGTGCCTTTTATTTCCTTTTTCTTATCTATTGCACTGGCTCAGTTGAATAGGAGTGGTAAAATTAAATATCCTTGCTTGGGGGAAAGCATTAAATCTTTCATGATTATGCATGCAATTCTAGGTTTTGCATAGATGACCTTTATAAAGTTGAGGACGTTCTCTCTTAATCCTAGTTTGCTGAAAATCTTTTTGTTTGTTCTCTTTATTTTTTAAATTATGAATGAACGTTGAATTTTGTCAAATGCTTCTTCCTCGTCTACTGATGTGGCCATATTATTTTTCCTTTTTGGTTTGTTGATATAGTGAAAATCACTTGTTTTCAAATGTTAAATCAACCTCACATTCATAGGCTGAATGCAATTATTAAACTTTTTATATATTGCTGGATTCAGTTTGAGAAAGATCTTTGCATCTATGTTCATGAAGAGTATTAATTGTAGTTCTCTTTGCTTGCAATATCCGTTTGGTTTTGGTATAAAACCAAAACCAGGTTATACTGGCCTCACAAAATGAATTGAGAAGTATTTCCTTCTCCATTTCAGGAAGGGTTTGTGTAGAACTGGTGTAATGTTTCCCTTAAATGTTTGGTAGAATTCACCTATGAAATGCCTAGAGCTTTCTTTGTTGGAAGGTTTTAAACTACAATTTCTATTTCCTTAACAGAAGTATTTTTTAATAGAACTATTCAGATTATCTACCTCTTCCTGCATGAGCTGTGGTAATTTGTGTCTTTCAAGAAATCTCTCCATCTCCTACAAGTTGTCAAAAATATTAATAAAATGTTGTTATATTTATCATTTTAATGTCGGTTCTCTAGTGATGTCTCTATTTAACTTCTTGTATTAGTAATTTGCATCTAAGAGCTATGGGACAATGGCATCATTTCCTCTTTTCTTGCTCAATCTGTCTAGAGATTTGTCAATTTTATTGACTTCCAAAATGTTATCCAAAGTGGCTGTATCTTCATGAGCAATGTATGAGAGCTCCAGCTGCGCCACATTCTGTCACTTTTGAAATATATGTTCAGTGGGTATAGAGTTCTGAGCTGACATTCGTTTTTATTTCAGAACTTTAAAAATGGCACTCCATAGTCTCAGGCAGTTTGGGATAAATCTGTTGTAATTGTTATCTGTATTCAATATTACGTGTATCTGGACGCAATGCTTCTTTTTCCTCTGGTTGCCTTCAAGATTTTTTTCTTTATTTTTGGTTTGCAACAGTTTGACTATGGATGTTTCTTTGAGGTTTCTCTGAGTTTCCTGGGTCTATAGTTTTATAACTTTCATTTGTTTTGACAAATACTCACCATTATTATGTCTTCAAATAATTTTTCTGCCCATTCTCTCTGTTTTCTCCTTGTGGGACTGTAAATGTTTGCTATTTTCCCGCAGCTTTTAGATGTTCTGTTCTTCTCCCCACCCACCCCTTCTCTTTGTATTTCAATCTGGATAATTTCTGTAGATCTTTTCCATGTGTCTCAGCTGTGTCAAGTCTCCTTATAAGGCCATTGAAGGAATTCTTCATGTCTGATATTGTGAGGTTTTGTTGTTATTTGTTTCTAGTATTTCCATTTGACTTACGTGTACTTTCCATCTCTCTGCTGGAATTTCCTATTCTTTCATATATGTTGCCCACATTTCCACTAGATTATGTAATATAATAATCAGTGATTTTCAAGTCCTTCTCTGATAGTTCTAACATCTGGAGCTTCTCTGAGTCTGGCCCTATAATCTGTTGATTATTTTATTCCTCGACAATAGTTGTTTTCCTTGCTCTTCTGTGTGCCTCATAATTTTGTTTGTTTGAATACTGGACATTGAGTACGGAACAGTGGTCCTCAACCAGGGGCGATTTTGTCCCTATAACAAAGAATTATCTAGTCCAAAATGTCAATAGCGCTGAGGTTGAGAAACCCTAATGCACAAAAATAGCGTCGGAAGTAAATAGTATTTACACTTAAAAAAGGGCCCACTTCTGTCAGGTTATTAGTGTGGGGATTGCATCAATTTAGGTAGGAGTTAAGCTTGGCTTTGTTGTTGCTCTGTTTACCCTCAGTACACCACAGGATGTAACCTTGTGCTTACAGTACGGGCTGGGGTCCTAGAGTTGTTTACTGTAGCTCTTGTCCTGCCCTCTGTGGTAGACTGCTGCTGCTGGGTACTTAGGGCTGGGCTCAAGACGTGTGGGTGAAGGTTCTCTGGTGACGTGGTCCAGCCTGTCTTAGGCCTGTGGGCCTGGGGCTCACGGGTGGGGCTTTCTCAACATTCCTGCCTTCCTTCTGATTGACAGTAAACCTGTGTGGTGTCCGTGGTTGGTGTTGGTTGGAAGTTTCCTCCCCCTCTTCCAGTGTAGCCAACCTCAGTTTGGTATGGGTATAGGATTCTGAACCCAAAGAGTTTCCTGAACTTCCCCCAGGGGTTGAGGAATTTTGTTTTTATCCTTCCTCCTGCAGCAGTGAAATTTTGCCTCTTTACCCTCTTTAAGAGAGAGAGGATTTCTTATTCCCTTTTGGACTTGGTATTACTGGGTTTTGCTTCTATTTCTCCCATGGCAGAAATGGATCTTTGCCTGTCACCTGAGGGAGAGTTTGCTGCTTTTGCTTTTTAGAAGTATGTGGGGGTTTGTGCCTGTCCCTCAGCAGCTGGGTGCCTGCCCCACAAAGGGTTTCTCTCCAGTCTCTTTCTCTGTCTCCATCTTTCTTATGAAGAAAGATTTCTGGTACAAGTTTATGGAAAAGAGCTTGTGAATGAATATAAACTCCCTTTATATCGGAGGCCCCCTAACTACTCCAAATGCTAGCTCACATTTCGCCTTTAAGAATTTTTTTAAAATTTTTATTGGGGAATATTGGGAAACAGTGTGTTTCGCCAGGGCCCGTAAACTCCAAGTCATTGTCTTTCAATCTAGTGTGGAGGGCGCAGCTCAGCTCCAAGTCCAGTTGCCGTTTTCAATCTTAGTTGCAGGGGGCGCAGCCCACCATCCCATGAGGGAATTGAACTGGCAACCTTGTTAAGAACTCACTCTCTAACCAACTGAGCCATCTGTTGGCTGCCCCTCTGGAAGCTCAGTGGTAGCTGGTTATCTTCAATCTAGCTGTGGAGGGCAGTTCACTGGCCCATGTGGGAATTGAACTGGCAACCCTACCGCTCAGAGCTCGTGCTCTAACCAACTGAGCCACCCAGGCACCCTGGCCTTTAAGAATTCATTACACTTTTAGGTGACCTCCTCTTACTCACTTGCATGGCAGCCACCTTTCTCCTGTGCTCTGCCAAAGCTAAGGAGGTCATGTGTGCATCTCTTTTTGGAGAGGCTTGTCTCTCTTGGAAGTCAGTTTACTTGGTTGTTTTGTAACCTCGGCAATCTGATGGGCTCCAGAGAAGGTATGATTTTGTAGATTATGCAAGGCTTTTTCTCATTATGATATTGGGAGTGACACTCTTTATACATTTATACATTCTAAGCCCATTCCACAAATCTTTGTTGGATACATACTACATGCCAGACATTGCTCTAGGTGCTGGGGTTAGGGAGGTAGACCGAATAGATCTGATCGCATGAAATTTATATTCAATTGAAGGGCGGCAAATATATATACATATTATAGTATCAGGTGGTAATAAGTTCAGTGAAGAACACATAAGCAGATGAGAGAAGACAGTGATGGTGTTTTCCCTTCCCTTTGCTTGCTTCTTAGTGTGGACACTATACTTCCTTGTACATTTTGTCTTCTCCTAAGGGATCTCCGTGTTGAAGAGTTGAGTAAACACACCCTGCCCTAACTTGATACATAACTTAGTAAGATTTCAGCTCCAAACAGTAAAGGGGACCATCATCCCCATCAGAAAGGAATGACTGTTCATGAATATGCCAGGTTTTTATTTAAGGCCAAACTAGTACCAACAGACAGAATATACAGGGGTATATACTTGGACTCAGTAGAAGGAAGAACTTTCAAATAGTTATGGCTGTCTGCAAAAATAAAGTACTGTTCTGGAAGGTAATAACTTTCTCTTCCTTGGAAAAGTTCCACCCTAGTCCTGGCAAACTTTCAACTTCCCCAAGGGTATCTAACCAGATAGGTTAAAAGTAGACCATCACCAAAGGCTTTTCCAGGGCTTCTCTCTGGGCAGCTGCTCTCCTGTGCTGCTCAGCATGGATTCTTCATTTCTAACCCCATTGTACAGACGAGCAAACCAAGCTTCGGAGAACAGAAGTGACTTGAGCAAGATCACAGAGCTAAGCAGTAGCTGGCAGGACTGGGCTTCGTGCCAAGGTATTGCATTTGATTCCAAAACCTGTTAGCTTTCCCTGCACCACCCAACCTCAGGCAACATTTTCTGGTGGCTCCACACCCACTTTTGTAAAAGAAACACCTTTCTCCAAGTTTAAATCCTTCAAGCGAGTAATGTTAGCCAACGGGTAGAGGACAGTCTGAGGTGCTGGAAACGTTGAGCTTCTTCTTTCGTCTGTATTCAATTCTGACTGAGCACCTTCTGCCTCCTGACAACTGCTCTCTCTCACTGACCTTCGACCCAAACTGATACTTAGAGAAAACCAATTTTCAGCGTAGAAAGCTCCCCACCCAGGGCAAGAAAAAGGGGATGATGACAGTGAACTGGCATTTTAGGATTCTTAACCACGGAGCTGGAGGGACTTGTGGGTGGAGCTGGGCCCTTTGTTGGCTCTGGTCTTGCCTTCCTGTTGAACTCTGTGGCAATTTCCCGGGGAGGGATGCGAATACAGGGAGAAGCCATGTTGACGCTGGGTTCCTTTCTCCACGTGGGCAGCCGGAGGGCAGTCTGGGCTGCAAGTGCACTTCTTGGTGGTTCCGTTTCTTTTTCTTTTCGCCAATAAACCCGTTTTCTTTTGGTGGATCAGCTGGAGAATTATTAGGCCAGTCGACAGGGACTAGTGAAAACCCTGCGTCTAGACTCCAGTCCTCTGTCGGAAAGGGCGGGGAGGCCCTTCCCCAAGTTTCCTCCTTTGTCACTTCAAGTGGCTGGTTCTGCCGCACTTACGGGATGGAAGTGAGAAGACCTTGGCCAAGGAAGCAGTCCGTTACGAAGGTCATGCGCATGGGACTAAACCCAACCCAAGGTCAGGTTCGCTACCCACTGCCCTGCACGAACCGCAGACGAGGACCCGGAAAACGCGCACGAGCCTTCTGTGCACGCGCCTGCAGCGCCGGAGGCGGGGCTTGAGTGGGCGGAGCCAGCGGCGCAGTTGAGCGAGGCACCCTAGAGAAGAACGGCGCGTGCGCTCCCGTTGTGGGCGGGGCTATGGGCGGGACCTGCCCGTCACGCGCAGCCCCGCCCCCTGGGCCGTCGTCTAGCTCCGGGAGGCGGCAACCGCTCCTTGTCAGCCCTTCTCGGTTGGCGGGGCCAGCTGCGCCCTCGGTTGTCTGGTGACCATGGGGGACCCCAGCAAGCAGGACATCCTGACCATCTTCAAGCGCCTCCGCTCGGTGCCCACCAACAAGGTAAAGGTCGCCGGGCGTGCTCACGTTTGGTTGGCATCCCTGCCGGACCCCGCGGGCCGCCCCTGCGGCGCCAGTGGCCGCGGCAGTGGGAGGAGGAGCCGGTTTGGGCTGTGACACGTCGCACTTGCGGCAGCTGGGCCTCTCCTGGGTCCGGACCGCTCGCCGCCCCCCAGTCTCAACAAGGAAGGGGGGAGGGGTCGCACCCTTAGGGACTCGGGCGGGGCGAGCAGCCGGGGTCCTGGGGGCGGGAGGCCAAAGCACCTGGGGGGTCCTGGGGGCCGGGGGCAGACACTTGCGGGTTCCGGACGCCGGGTCGAGGGCGGGGGCGGCTTTGGGGGGTGGCCGAGTGGACACTGTCGAGTTCCCGAGAGAGCTGAGGATACCGGGGTCCCTACGAGTGGGGGCGACACCGCAGGCCACCTGTGACCCAGCTGGGAAGCACGCACAGGGTGAGAACTCCAGCTGGTAGCGCTCGGCGTTTGGAAAAGCTCAGCTCGCCCCCCCCCCCACTCGTGAACTCATCTCTAAAGTTCCCCCGGGGGCGCCTGTGGAGCCTGCCTGGTTCCCTCTGTCCTTTGATGGCAGCGTCAGTGTCTCCGATAAAGCTGCCAAGTGGTCTGTGCAGTGGCTTCCAGCTCTTTTCTCTTGCTAAGAAAGCCCACACACACAGACCCTTTCTCTTTCTTCCCCTTGGGTCTCTTTGGAAATTAGGGGTTTCCTTTTTTGCCATATCCAGAGGCTCTCCCCTCCCTCCCCCATGACTTTTACAACTTTTCAAAACTGGCTGGACATGTGATGACACATCGGGCTAAAGTGACACCTTCCGATGAGGATCACAGGTCGGAGTGGAACCTGGAGAGTGCAAAGGGCTGTCGCGTCAGTGTGGACTCTCCCCTCCCTTCCTGTGACAGGAGTTCTGTCTGGTCCCCGCCATCACCTCCAAAGTGAACAGCTGTTAACGAGCATGGTCACAGGAGCCATGAGGTGATGGCAGAGAAAGTTCCTGAGTTTTACAGAATTTAGGTGTCTTTGTTTTAAGTCTTGGTGGGGGATGGGGAGCCCATCATTTTGCAGCCTACAAAGAGTGAGAAAGGGAGCCGTTTATTGGAAGCGATGTCTGATGGAGGTAGGAAAGTCAGGAGGAGAAAGGCTCCAGGAATTCGCCAGTGCTGATTTCTGTGCTAGTTTCTTGATTTTCAGGTTTAGATTGACCCGTTTATAAAGAGTGGTTCCTGTAACTAGAATTCTTCAAAGGGAAGATGCCCTTTTCAAATAAGAAGTCAGTGCCTTTCTACCAAGAGACACTTTGAGGGACATGTGTGGCTTGCTTATAAATTGTTATCAGGACCCTGCTACTTTCTGTGTCCCCTTGGGCAGGTTACTTGACCACTTGGTACCTTGTTTTCCTCGTCTGAAAATGGGACATGAGCAGGATCTGACTCAGAGGGTTATTGTGAAGATTAAATATTTGAGAAAATCTAGGAAAAGCAATTAGAGCAGTACCACCGTATACTACCCTCCAATACACATCAGCTCTTTTCTGTTATTGTTATTTTTATTATGAAGAACACACCTGTGGAACACTTTATATGCTGTAATGGGATTAATAAAAGCATTGAGCAAAAATATTTTCTGGTAATGTTCCACACTACATTTTTTTGTGTGTGTTACATTTCTTGATTAAGACTTTTTATTCGATCATGAGTAAGAAACCATTACCTAAACAAAGATGAAAACTAGTTTTAGTGATGTGGAAGAGTTGTAGGACACGAACCATTGTCAAAATGGGGTTCTGAAAAGGAGCTGTAAGGTACACGAGACAGGAAAGGTAGGTAAAAAAAAAACAACTCGGTTTACTTTCAGAATGTGGTGTCCAATTGCTTCCTCTCGTGTATGATGACCATTTACTCTAGACCAAAGGTTTTAACTCATAAGGGTCAGCTTTCTAGTTTGTGAACTCCCGCCTTGAAGCTATACTGTTCCTTAGTTTTATGTTGATTCCTTAAGTTATTCATTCAACAAATATCCATTGAGCACCTGTGGTGTGCTGGGCACCGTGCCAAGCATTGAGGGTACACTGATGCACCCTGAATAAAGAGACAGGCTCCTGCCTTCTCGGAGTACACAGTCCAGTGGGTGAAGGATGAAGGCTGTTGGCCGTGTGAGAGGCAGTGTGATGATGGGGTGAAGAGGGGGCTGGGGCGCAGACTGCCTTGGGTCCGGTCCCCGCGATACCCCTTCTTAACTGTGATACTTAATTTCAGAATTCCTTAGTTTTCTCTAAAATGGGGATCAAAACTGCGCTACCTGATTTGCATGAAAACTCAGGGCCCTCGTTTGAAAAGTATTAAGAATTTCAAGATGAGACAAGAGAACGTTAAGCAGTCATGGGCCCTTCTGAGTATGGGGCCCAGATCACACACACCCAGGAAGCGGGCCCCGATGGGGACCATAACCATACCTTCTTACAGTGTTGTTCTGAAGATTCGATTGGCCAACAGCAGTGCCTGACAGGGAGTAAACAGTCAATATTAGCTTCTTTCTATAGCAATTATTATTCTCATCATTAGGCAAAGCAAATTGTTAGTCAAAACTATTTATCGTCACCGTAATAACTGATACTCTGCTTAGAAAAGCATGTCTCAACTTGGGTTTGGGGTTTCGTATGAAAACACAGAGGAGTCCGTCTCTCAGCGCAGTGTCCTGCGAGCAGGAGACTCAAGGCGGCGTGAGAGCCAGGCTTGGATTTCTAACTGCCTCCCGGCCTCAGATCCCACACGTCCCAGTCTCCGCGCCTCCAAACTGCCCCACTACCTGTTTGTGCCTTTAATGCCACTTGTGCCAGGCTCGTCGCTTGGCTCAGGTGAACAAGATCGACAGGGCCCCGCCCTCAGGGAGCTACACTCTAGCAGTTCCTCATCTCAGTGGGTCAGGAGGACGCTGTGCCTCCATGTTCGATTCCCCACTGCTCTCTTGTGCAGCCAGCCTTGCGGCCGCTTCAGGGGTGGTTCTCCGGCTTGCTGCCCTGGGCCGTGCACACCCAATCTCTGCTGTCACCTCTGTCCACAGGGCCATTTCCTGTACAGGCTATTGCCACTTGCTGACCTTTTAGACTCTCTTCTTGAGGTCCCGAGTGCCTGTCTAGAAAAATGGATACATCCTGTCCTTGCTTACTAAGATTCAACCTTGTAACTAATTGTCCTACCCTCTAGACTGCTAGTCTGTGGGCTCTGTGCAGCCGACTCTTCCTGACCCACCTTCTTACACGTGCTTTGTGTGCTCCAGGTACATATTTGATTGTACAAACGTACACAACTCTTAGTTGAGTAAGTGAGGCATCACAATGGCCTCTCGCAGAGGGACGGCACCTTTGGCAGAGTCCCAAGTAAGTGGATGCCTTACTCTGATGGCTGTGATCACAGGGTGTCTGAATTTCTGTGTCCTTCCTCCCACTGCACAATGAGCTCTTCAAAGGCCAGCGTGTGCCTTGGCAGGGGGTAGGGGCTCAGCACGTGTTTGTGGAATCAGCGACCCATCTACTTCTTAATACCTGAGCGCCGGCCAGTAACACTGAAATGAATGGCTGGCACCTTTCATGTCATTGTCACTCCATGCCCACGATTCCTGCATGCTCATTGTGGGCCTATGATGGTGAGGGGCTTTGGGAAACCCGCTCATGTTTTCGCTCTCGTGTTGCCTTCAAAAGTCCAGAAGCCAGGTCTTTCTTGATGATTATAATTGGGACAGTGTTCACATACGTTGCTGTGCCTATGAAGCGTGTATAAAATATGGGAGCTTTTTTTCTGGAAAAGAAAATTAAAAGCAATTCTCCTATTAGTGGAATTTTTACTGTTCTGTTTTTCTGACTTTAATTAATTACGCGTGAATTTCCATGACAAGCACTGTGTATTTTAGACTGCTTTTATAATCCTGTTATCAGATGAAGAATATTTGACCTCAGTCAGTGTTGAGGAAAGGAGGCTCGGGGTCTCTCTGTGCTGAGGTTGCAGTCGTCTGCAAGCTGGAGTTTCCATTCTCAGGCTCACCTGTGTGGTGGCTGGCCTGCCCCGCCCGGCACTGGCCTCACAGCCTCTCCACGAGGCTGCCCGAGTGTCCTCAAGACATGGCAGCTGGCTTCCCCCAGAGCTAGTGAGCCAGGGGAGAGAGAGCAACAGAGAGAAAGGAAGCCACAGCGTCTTTTGTAACCTAATCGGAAGTGATACATGGCATTCCTGCCACATCATGGTCACACGGATCACCCTGAAAAAGTGCGGGTGGAACTCCACAAGGGTGTGAATACCAGGAGAGGAGGATTATTGGGGGCACCTTGGAGTCTGGCCAGCACCCTCTCCTCCTCCTCTGGGTGAGGAGAGAAGTATCCATCTGTGCCCTGCCATCTGGTCTAGAGCCACTGTCCAGGGGACAGTAAGGCCTTGAGCGTTCTGAGCAGGGGCAGCCATGACTAGTGTTCCTTTGCGTGACTGGTAGGAACCGCGCTGATGCTTCAAGGAAAGGTGATGTGAGAGATGATACACATACCCGAGTCCTCGTCACTACGCATAGTGCGTTATCATAGACAGTGTTAGATACAGTGGTACAGTGTAATACTGCAGTGTTATAATAGATACGTAATGCGTAATACTAACGTACCACGTAACTAGTGGGTTGTATTAATGTAACTATATTAACATATAATTATATATGCAGTAATAAAGTGAATTGAAATTTGAGGTTTTTAAAATCTGGGTGAGATAGTTTCTAACAACCAGTTTAAATTGTGAAGGTTAAGCAGCTTTCAAGCTAAATCCTGTACCGTATCCTACGGGATGGCTCATTTGGCTAATAGAAAGTAACAAATAACAGGATTTAACATTTTCTTTCAGGTGTGTTTTGACTGCGGTGCCAAGAACCCCAGCTGGGCCAGCATCACCTACGGGGTGTTCCTTTGCATCGACTGCTCAGGCTCACACCGGTCACTGGGTGTCCACTTGAGCTTTATTCGGTAAGTAAGTCTGTCCTCGCTGGTCAGTGGGAGGGGTGACACTGTCCCATGGGACTCTTTCCCCTTTTTCTCTTATGTTTCCTTCGACATCAAGTAGATGAGAGGTTGATTATGAGTTAAAGAGATTTAAGTTCTTACATAATTAAGTAAACTGGGGAAATGTGTTCTTTTCTGGCCAGTTACTGGTATATAGAGCTCTGTGTCAGACCTGAGGCCGTGGTGGTGACAACAGTCAGTATGGAGGCTTGAAGACAGTATTTCCTTTCCCTTTATTATCTTGTAATAACGACAGAGGCGCCCTGCTGGGCCACTCGTGGTAGGAGGGGAGTCAGGTGCTGTGGGTCTGTCCCCGCCACCCACACACAGGTGGACAGCCAGGTCCTCAGAGCAGGGTTTCCCTTCTGGCAGAACCCTCCGGCCCTGGCCCGCACCACACGAACACCACAAAGCCCAAGTGACAGTTTTTGTATGAATTTTAGTGACGTCTTGGGCTGCATTGTGTCCTTCTGGCGAGTTCCTCTCCTCCACTCTGACACTGGCAGTGCCCAGGCGGGGCCTTTGTGTGCATCAGAGAAAGACGCCCCTCTGGACACACACAGCCCCAAGTCCAGGGGGAGGTAAAAGCGATTGAAATAACAACAAAAAGATCCCAGCCAGACTTGGGCTTGGAAGTCAAGCATGGCTTGTACATCAGCAGCCATGGGCCGAGGCTGGGGCGCCACCGAACGGCCGCGGTGGATCCCATCCCCTGTTTCCTGCTACTTCTTCTCCCAGGGAAGGAACCAGCTAGGCAGGAAGGCGACTTAGAAAGTGGCGAGCAATTTTATTTTATATTATGACTTAAGGAATTTGATTTTATATTACTGTAAAGAGCATTTTGTTCCTGGAAGATAAAGTCTTGTAATTCATGATGAGATATTTTGTATGATAGCACAAAAACTAAGTAGTAACGATCGCAACATAATTTCTTTTTAAATGTATTAACTTAAAGAGAACTTTCCTAAGTTCTTTTTTCAGAAATCAATTTGTAAAGGCCTGATGTGCTAAATATTTATAGCCATGTAACTCCATAGGTAGTTATCTAGGAAAGGGAATTCTCATGTGTGTTCTTATTGGTTTTAGAGCATCAGTTTCTTCTTTTTTCTTAGATGTTGGTCCCAGAATATTTTGAATACACTACCCTGTCTTTGTCTCTTTTTTAAATATTGAGGGGTTTACTTGCCAGGGCAAGTTTATTTTTAATGTAGCCCCCCCTTCCCGCCCTCTCCATCCCCCCCACTAATGGTTGCCAGTTAACACGATGACTTACTCTGCCCAGAGCCCATGAGCTCACAAGCCCACAAAGGCTGGACTTGAGGCAACACATTATTGCTTGTCTTCCTTTCTCTTTGATGTGTTCTTTCCCTCTTCCTCTCTGCCAAGCCCTGCCCTTAATAATCTCACCCTCCCTTTTCCTCACCACCAAAGCACATGGCCAGCTTAAACCGTTCCAGGAAGTGAGGTGGTTTTCTGACATGTTCCCCAGTTGAGGGAACGCCTGACCTACAGCCTGGTGAGGCTGGACAGCAGGGTCTGTTTGGGCCGTTGCAGGTTTAATCACCAGCCTTTTAAGCGTCAGATAAATATAACTGTATGAATCACAGTGCTTATCAATGATTCAAATCAACTGTTAAAAAAAGCACTGTTTAAAGAGCTGCAGCCTAGGATTTGGACAAGAGAAAGTCAAGGATAAGGGTATTCAGTATCTTTTGTTTTACAAGGTGGGGAGCTTCTCTTTGAACATTTTTTATTGATGAAAAAAATATTACAAACACTAGGTCACTGGGAAAAACATCCAAGCAGTCCCAAAGTATATAAAGTAACAAGTGAAAGCCCTCATCTGGAATCCCTTTTCCCCTCTTCTTCCTCTGCCCCTGCGAGCCACACACACACGTACATGTACACACAGACACATACACACACCTGCACACACATGTACACACACACTCACACACATGTACACACGCCTGCACACACACACCGGCACATACATGTGCACGCACACATGTACAAACATGCACACATACAGGTACACACACCTGTGCGTGCACACATGTAAACACATGTACACATGTGCACATATATGCGCGCACACTGGTACACACACACAGGTACACATTCACACACATATGCACATAAGTGCACACACATGGTCCCGTTTCCCAGACATGATCATGTTAGCAGTTTGGCATGGTGGAATATGTATTTAAATGGGGTGTTTTTTGTTTGGGGGACGGGTTTGAGTAGAATTTTAAGTCAACAATTTTGCAAAGGAAAAAATTTACAAACTGTGACTTTTGCCAAGCAAAAAGGGCAAGGCAGGTTAGGCATCTAGGGAAATTGCAGACTGCCTTAGGGCTGACTGCAGAGTGGACCTAACTGGATGGGGCCCTGCCCCCCCACATTCCCCATCCCCCCCTACCCCCCGCCCACCTGCCAGGACTCAGACTTCTTCACTCCAGCACCTGTGAGATCCTGTCTCACGCACTGCCTTCCCTCTGGCTCTGTTCGTTCTCAAGTTCACTGCTAAGTATGTGAATGGGATCTAGTCCCTGCATTGATCTTGTTGGGCTGGGAGCAGGGACAGGCTTATCCACAACATGAATAAGAAGAAAGACTGTGGCGTGTGGCACAGAGATGGAAACAAAATGCTGCGTGCAAGTCTGGTCGGAAAAGCAGGCATAGTTTAAAGGAAGAGGTAGCACTTGCAGTGAACTTCGAGGGCTTGGTGAGCTTTTGGTAACGGACACGGGCAGGGAAAAGGAGGCCAGCGCTCAGATGTGAAGAAAAGGTGTAGAGGTGCGTGTACAGCAGTGAAGTGCTTAGTGCTACTTTTTATGCATCGGAAAATGAGGAGAAATCGGGTTCAAAGGGGACGATTTGTGGGACGTTGTGGAGGGTCTTGACTGCCAGGCTGGGAGCTTCTACTCCCCTCCCGAGGCCCCTGCAGGGTGTTCCTGGGCCTTGAAGGCTGACATGGTCCTGGGCACAGCAGGCGCCCCCCAAGACGGACGAGGGGGCGCTGGGTAGGCGGTAGGAGCCGAGACTGCGGCCCGGCCGCTGCGGGTCTGAATCCCAGAGTCATCCCTTCCAAGCTCTGGGTGTGTCCCTTACCTCGCGGTGTCTGTTTCCTGCCCTTGCAAGTGGGGACGAGGAGCCCAGTACAGGGTGTTGGCAGGAGTGAGCGAATGGAGCCCCTGCCGCCTGGCACGGGCGAGCCGCCAGCGCGTGCTGACCGTGGAGCCACCCGGGCGCCTGCTCAGTGCGCCTTTGGATGAGCTTAGCGTGGACGGGTGACGTCTCACACGACCTTAGGTTAGGCAGTCAAGCCAGTTACACACCAGTGGCTTCCTGGAAGCTGCTCCTGGACGTGTCTCTGAGTAAGTCACGACGAATTGTGCTGTGGTTTATGCCATTACCGGTTCCTGATTTCAGGATGACCCTGTCGTGTTTATGTGGTGAGTCCTGATTTCATAAGTTTCTGAAATCCAGATGCTCTGCTTACAAAGAAATACTGACTTTGGCAGCCACGAGGGAAGCAAATTCGTGCCATTTTTCAGGAGGCTGTGTCTTGACTCGAATAAGGATTACAGAGATTGTGGGAAACCTGTTTTCTCGTTTACCTGGTTGGTTAACAGGAGCTGTTGTGTTCAAGTGACACCAATTCTTTAATTTTTCTTACTTTCGCGGCTTTGCTTTTTCCTTAGCACTCAGAGACTCTTACCTTTCCCCATCTCTTAATCTAAATTAAAGATAAGAAATAACCGACATTGAGTCACCTCCTCATGTGGGATTGGGCACTGATGAGTAATTCAGGTTTCTTGTTAAGGTTGGCTGTTGTCAAAGTCCACTGACATCAAAACCTTCTGTTTGGAAATTCCAGGTGTATCAGATAGAACCCCTGTCAGCTCATTTCTAGAACAATTAGGCTTTTTTAAACCTTCATTTCTAAGAAATATACAGAGAAATGTTTGGCTTTATTTTTTTAAAGATAGTTTAGGACCAAAAGTTGTAAGGCAGATTAGCACGTCTGAGTACTTGTAGCATCAATTTTAGGACATACTTTAGGTCAGGTACCTAGTATGTGCCTGTGCTTGAGTATGAGAAAAATATGGGACGTGTATGTCCTCTGGAGCTGGCTGCTTATGACACAGTGTGACAGGGTTACCATGATGATGATGATGGTGAGAATTTTAGCAGATGGTGTTTACCACAAACCAAGCACTTTTCAGACACCAGCTTATTTAATTTCTACAAAAGTGAAATAGATAATACTGTAATTATCCCCACTTTACAGATGAGGAGAGTAAGGCACAGAGAGGATAAGTAACTTCCCTAAGGTCATGAAGCTAGTAAGGGCAGAGCTGACATTTTCACTCTCTCAGTCTGTGTCCAGAGACTGTGCTGTTCACCCTATGGCTGGCGGGGTGGGGGGGGGGGAGAGGTGGGGACAGCCCCTGACTCCATGTGCCGTCTGCGGGGCAGTCACGAAAATGTGGTGACTAAGCAAAGTCTTTCAGAGAAAGGATTTCAGAACAAGATACACAGTTTAATCACCTTGCTTGGTAATCAAATAAATCTGAAAGGTTTTCTTTTGTCTTTGGTAAATGTGTTTCTTATAAAATATGGTTTAATTTTTATATATCACCATGAAGTGGATTTGTCATATGTATATATAATAATAATATTAGTATTATTATTAATCTTAAGGTAGCTAGGGGCTTCCAAATAACATCCCAACATGCATGAAGGTTAAATGATACAAAAAGGCATAGAAATTAGTAAATGGAAGGGCAGCAAGAAAGGAAATTTTGGGTGGACCTGAAGCCTCTTTTCTTTCTACCCTGCTCGTTTGTAAAGGTGTCCTACCTGCACCCATTTTCAAGTCCACATTCCTTGACGGTTAGTGGGGAGCAAGCTCCTGTGGGGTAGCCTTGCTGTTTGCTCATATCTATGGATTCAACATAAGACCTAGCATCGTTGCTCTGTCATACCTTGCTTTACGCTGATCAATCACCTGGTGACTTTTTGTTGTGGGGAAATACACTTACTGCCTTTACCTTGCTCGGTGGGATCTTAGGTTACAGGTAAGTAGAGCATAGGTGTGGTTGGGTAGGAGGCACTGGCACCTTTCACTTCAAGAGCAGGAAATCCCGAGTTTTCTTCCGTCCCGCGTGGTGTTGGTTGGGCAGGTCCCTTCCACCTGGTGGTAAAACGATGAGCATCGTCCGGCTCCTACTGGGGTCAAACTGGACAAATGGACAGCCGACCTGAAAAAGCCCAAACAGCGTATCTGCGTGAGTAGAGACGCATGACCACATTTTAGGTCGTAACCCGCTGACGATGTCAGGCCGAGAGTCAGAGTTGTTCCCGCAGCCCCAGGAAGCTTGTCATGTCCCTGTCCCTTGGAAGAGATGGCTGGCTGCCGTCAGTGCAGCAGAAGTGCGCTGGCCTGCGTGGCCGGTCTGTGGTCAGGCGTGGGGCGGAGCAGGCAGTCGGGGCCGGCAAAGCCTCGGCTTCTAGGCAGGACGAGGGGCCAGGAGCTGCTCGTACCAAGCATCACACACCCTGGAGTCCCAGCGTCCTGGAAGCATGTGTCACTGTGAACCTAAAGGGAGAATTCTTCAGGATCCTAAAGATCAAGGAGATCTTGTTCTCAAAAGTTGAGTGGATTGATTCTGGGGAAGAAAAGGATTAACATTTAAGAATGTTCTTTCCCTTTAGATCTACGGAGTTGGATTCTAACTGGTCTTGGTTTCAGCTGCGATGCATGCAAGTTGGAGGAAATGCTAACGCAGTAAGTTCGTCTCATACTTGTTTTCCTTCTGTGTAAATATCTGTGCCACTGGTGAAGACGCTCAGGATCGGCAGTGTTCGGGAGTCCCTGTTGGATAACAGCAAAACATGAGGGGCTTTGCCAGCTGGGCCATCTGGTTGACTTGTTTATCCCAAAATCTATTGAACACCTAATACACAGGAAGCTTTGGGCTAAGTGCTGGGATATGCGACACACAAGACAAATGAGGCCCCCTGTCTCATAGGCAGGGACAGTCATTAAATAAGTAGATAAAAGAAAGTAACAGGTGGTAATAGTGCTATAAAGACAATTAAACCAGGCAGCGATGATGTGGAAGAACCGGAAGGCGTCTTTATGACAATAGAGTTTTTAATATGTGAGGGTGGCTTTTGTGCTAGAAGGGAATAAACGCTGATAGCTCTTTACACCTGAATTTTGCTTAATCTATTGAGTCTACAAATAAAAAAATCTGGTCTCCAAATCTTCAAATATAGTACATAAATATCATTAACGTATAAACTTAGTAATTTCTGTGCAAAAATAACCAATTAAGTGGTCACTTAACTTATAATTTTAAGAGCAGATTTTCTTAACCCTGCTTACAAACTTAACTAAGGATCCTCAAACATTTTAAACTTCATTTGTAAATTCAATATATCCAATTTCTCAAACACTGAACTGGCAAAAATCACCCAAAGCACTGATACCCTATATATAATGCCAAATGGTAGAGGCTGAGTAAATAGAATTCCCTTGGACATGCCATTAAACATTCAAAGTATAAGAAATCAAATTTGTATGCATTTCAAATAAAAATTATATCTAGCATCAACTAGATATTTAAAATTAAAATTAGAAATCTAAAATAGTAGTTTTCAAAATACAGATTCCCTTGGATCAGTGTTTCTCAACCTTTATTCATTATTGTTCCCAAAGCAGAAAAATTAACTTTAAATTTGATTATTTTACATTTAAATTGGATTTAACTTTTCCCTAGTGAGAGAAATTAAATACTAAGGATGTAAGGGTGAGCTTTGGAGGACCACAAACCACAAAGTGAAAAAATATCTAAGATTTTTTTTTAACTTTCCAAGAAACAATTTTTACCCCATTAAGAAAGCATACCTTAACTTATTAGAAACCTGTGCCCATTATCGTGATGTCCACAAGCTTGTTCCAAAACTTAACGCTACGGGTGTGACTTGATCTGCTGCCCTTATTTCTAAGCCTTCCCAAGGTTGCAAGTCCGTTCACCCCTCTAGAGAGCAGCTTTCTCATCTCCAGTCAGCGGAGGTGGCAGAGGTGGGGGGATGGGGTGGGGAGGGTCAGGTCAGTGGTCATTCGCTCAAGCGCGGGAGTAGGAGCCAACCTGCTTGGGTTTGCGTGCCTGCTCTGCCCCTGCTTACTGTGTGACACTGGGCAAGTTGTGGAACCTCTCTGCGCTTCAGTTTCCCCATCTGTAAAGTGACTGATAGTGTTGCTATGAGGATGTAATGGGACGGTGCCCAAAGAATCTAGAGCAGAATCTGGTACGTGTGAGTGCTCAAAACTATCGTTAATCAAATTGGGTTAATACAAGGATTCTTGTACGGTTTTTACAACACCTGCTTTAATTAAGATATGAATTCTGTGCTTCATGTCTCTACATGGACCCTCAGAAGGTGGTTTAAAACAGTTTCCCCTAATTGTGTAAACATTTGTCACCTGGCCTGTGCTGTTTCTCTTAATGAAGAAATAGTAACCAGGAAGGTGAGAGTTAGCGTAGCTCCTAACCAATTTGCCAGAAATTTCAATTCAATGGAATCCTAATTGAAATGGATTTCTCATGGATTAAAAGTAGTCCTGGCAGGGTTTGGACAAACTACAAATATTTTAAGTAATAAACTATCAACAACAAACTACCAGCATCATAGGAGAACCCCTGGTCTCATCAGGCTCGGCCTGGGTGAGCGAATTTCTGTGGAAATGAGAAATGACAGAGCTTTGAGGTAGATGACATGCTTTTGATTGACATTTAAATATGGTACTGGGAGATGTGTAAGAAACTGTGACCACTATAGAAATTGATGAAGAAATGTATAAAGAGGTATATAAATCAACAGTACAGAATATTCCAGGGCTCTTTGTCCGGGCAGATGGTGCTGTACTGGTTGCCCCTCCTTTGAGAGTTGGCTGAAACAAAGAATTTATCTTGCATGGAAAATAGGAGGCTTTGTATGATTGCCTCTTTAAATGTAGAAGATATTCAAAAGAGAAACCAGAGTAAAATTTGATATTAAGAAATGATCGGGCCGGCCCGGTGGCTCAGGCGGTTAGAGCTCCGTGCTCCTAACTCCGAAGGCTGCCAGTTCGATTCCCACATGGGCCAGTGGGCTCTCAACCACAAGGTTGCCAGTTCAATTCCTCGACTCCCACAAGGGATGGTGGGCAGCGCCCCCTGCAACTAAGATTGAACACGGCACCTTGAGCTGAGCTGCCGCTGAGCTCCCAGATGGCTCAATTGGTTGGAGCGCGTCCTCTCAACCACAAGGTTGCCGGTTGGACTCCCGCAAGGGATGGTGGGCTGTGCCCCCTGCAACTAGCAACGGCAACTGGACCTGGAGCTGAGCTGTGCCCTCCACAACTAAGACTGAAAGAACAACAACTTGAAGCTGAACAGAACCCTCCACAACTAAGATTGAAAGGACAACAACTTGACTTGGAGAAAAAGTCCTGAAATTGCACACTGTTCCCCAATAAAGTTCAGTTCCCCTTCCCCAATAAAATCTTTAAAAAAAAAAAAAAGAAATGATCAAGGGTTCTTCCACTCCTGAAACAAGTTGATTTGCAGGTAACTCGCAAATTCGTAGCTCAAATGACATTTTTATTTTCCTCCAACCCTTCCAATAAATCTGGTCACCAGGATGCAGCACTCTTTCTTTCAGGAGTTGATTTGCTCCATTGTTTTTTCTGACAATTTCTGATTTAAAAAAATTTTTTTTTATTAGTTTCAGGTGTACAAAACAATGTAATAGACATTTACACCCCTCACAATGATATTCTTTTTTTTTTTAAGGAGGGTGCAGCTCACAGTGGCCCATGCAGGGATCGAACCGGCAACCTTGGTGCTACCAGCATCACACTCTAACCAACTGAGCTAACAGGCCACCCAGATTTTTTTAAGTTTAAATTAAATTTGATGTTTTTTAAAAGATTATTTTAATGCAGAAAAAAAGAAAAGTAGTCCTGAGTGGAAAGCATCCCCCCAAATAACATTCAGAGTGACACAAATAGTTTAATAGAGAAGTGAGGGGCCAGTTATTTTATTTTGTGATTCAAGTCTCACGCCCAGTTTTACCAAAATATTCATGTTACCATCTGTGGAGGGTATTCCCTTTTACAAGGAAAATTTTATTTAAAAAATTTTCATGGTTTACATTAATTTGGTTTTCACTAGTAGTTTCAAAAAATCCTTCATATCATGAAGTCCCATTTTTGGTTACCATGCTAGATTTAATGCGGTATTGCTGGTAATCTGGGTACTCTCCTCTGTAGTCATCCTTCTTCCATCAACATGGGTGTGACACCAGCGACACCAACGCCAAGTACAACAGCCGTGCGGCCCAGCTCTACAAGGAGAAAATCAAGTGGCTGGCCTCCCAGGCGACGCGGAAACATGGCACTGACGTAAGCACGGCGGGTTGGATGGGTCGTCTCCTTCAGACGAACATTCGTCTCAGCAGGAAAAGTGGTTTTTATCCCAGACAGTAAAACCTTCTAGCTGGATTCTCTTACAAGGGAACCACCAGCTGGTTCTCACCCTTGGTGGCTCTGTGCTTTGGGGGTGGTGGGGGGGTGGTGTGTGCTCTGAACACTGGTGGAGCGAATGCTGAAACCCCAGTCCCAAGGGAAATCCAGGGTCAGGTGTCTCACTTCTGGCCACGTTTTCATCCACTGATCAAAGCATAGCCTTCCCTTACGTGTGTTTCTGTTTAAAGACACCTTATTTAACACATATTGTTGATGCTACATTGAACTCAGCCAACAGCACTACAACTCATGTCTGAGTGAGACTGTATTTTCTCTGTGAGGCACATGGCAGCCTCACGTGCTTACGGACGCCAGGTCCCACTCAGCACTATGCTTCGGGGCCATTTTTAAACAATGAAATCACTAACAAAAGGCACAAAAACATGAAAACATGTCACTAAATAGACCACGAGAAGGACACTTGTTGACAGTGTGAGCTGAAACCAGGCAGAGTGTCGCCCTCTTCAGCCTCAGCTGGGAACAGGCACCTCGGGCAGAGGCTGTGCTGCTCTGCGCATGTCCATGAGGGACCGCAGGAGTGCCCCGAGAATGATTTCGGGGTTACAAGTACATTTAGCGAGGACGTGAATTCGCGGATATGGAATCCACAACAAGGGAGACGGACTGTACTTTGGAACCTGCCCTATTTATAGCAGAAGCCTTTGATCTTTCCTTTTCCGAAATGGCTTGCGACATCCTCAAGGTTTGGAAGCAGAAGTTGCGGAATGGATACATGACTAAAATGTGCTCAGGGCCCCCATGTAGGCCTGTTACTGATTTTTACTAATGGGAAAGTCCCGGTCGTTAGCAAACGGGTCTCTAGAAAGGGAGTGACAGGTAGGAACTAAAACCCTTTTAAGACAGGGAAATGCTAAGGGCCACTTCATGTCTTTGTTCCAGCTGTGGCTTGACAGCTGTGGGGCTCCATGTCTGTCCCCTACACCAAAGGAGGAAGATTTCTTTGCCACTCATGCTTCTGCTGAGGTACGTATGATGCTTTACGGAATTTCACAGTGTGCTTCATCTGACAGTTATAAAGGGAAGATATTTAGAATGTTTCAGGCTAAACTGCTATAACAAACAACCCTGAAATACGGTCACTTAAGCAAGATAGAAACGAGTTTCCCATCAGAAGTAGGCTGCCCAGGGCTGGCCAAGGGATTTCTTGTGTTGTTTGCAAATGAGACTTTCATCTCAGGGTCCAAAGTGGCTGCTCCAGGGCATGACCTTTCCCAGCAACGGGGACAGACGTCCCGGAAAACAAGTGCATAAAAAATCTAGAGGGCATACCCATTACCTCTAGTCAGACCCTATTGGCTGGAATTTAGTGGCATGGCCCATACCCAGCTGCCAGGGACGCTGAGAAATTACTATAATCTGGCACAGTCCAGCTCAGAGCTTTGGAGCTGACAAAGAATGAAGGCAGTACTTTATAAACCCCAATTTTAAAAGGGGTTTGAATCTCGTTGCCCCTGGTTAGCTGTGTACACAGAACATATCTCAAGGCTGTTATGAGAATGAAATGAATTGATACAGATAAAAGGAATTAGTACCTAGCACAGAATACGCTTTCCGTAAATGCTATAAGTATCATTATCTTTTCTGTGGTCCGAAGGCAGCAGTAACAACAGTCCACAGTCCTTTTGTGGGTTTTCTCCAAGTCGTTTAGATCAGGGAACATAGGCTCCAAAGCCTAAAATACTTGCTATGTACTGGTCCTCTCAGGACATGTGTTGACCTCTGGCTGCGAGCCCCTGTTCTGTTAGCTGCCCTGCCTCCTCCCAGTCCCACTGGGGAGGGGACCCCCTTTGCCTAACTGCTGCTCAATCCAGTCTTTAAATAATTTCCAAGTAAAAATTGTGTGAAGTTGTATAAATTCCTAAACCTTGAGTTTTTTTACTATTATAATTTGCACATACGTGTTACTGACGCAGTCCATTGTTACCAGAAGTAGTTATCAAGAAAGTAGTTGCCAGAAGTAGTTAACAGAAGAAAAACAGATAAGGTGCTCTATTGTGATCTGTTACTATTGTTTACTATAGAACTAGATATAGAATAGCCATGGTGAGTAGCTGAGAAACTTAGGAATAGAAATGATGGGCTTAAAAGAGGAGAGATGAGCAGTTTGGTGTGGATTAGAGTCGGAGATGTTAGTATGAATTCATGTTTATCTTAGTGTCTGTCTCTGTATACACACGTGTCTCTATATACACACATGCATACACAATGGAGAACTAATTCTCCGTATGTGTGTCTGCATGGGTTAGTACACACATATATGTACTGCTTAGCTTTACTGAGAGGGCCAGGGGACAGTGACAACCCAGGACAACAAACATACCCGACACCCAGATCTTGCTTTCTAAATACCATTCTCCCATAAAAGGAACCAGGGCTGCCTTCGGAGAAACCGCAGACTCTGGGACTGAGGCTGCGGGGGCGGATGAGCCTGGAGCGTCCTGTGGTGCTAGGAAGTGAGGAAGCGCTGGGGAGGGAGGGGCCTGCAGGAGGCCATGTCCAAAGGACTCGGGAACCAACCTGAAAGAGGTCCCAGTAGTCAAAGCGGAAGCAGTTTGAACAATGAAATAAATAATGACAGTATTGGATTGTAATCCAGAGAACAAAGTAAATCTCCAGGAATCCATACGGATATAAATAGATGATTAAATAAATAAATGGGGAGAGGGGACTGTCTTCCTTATACGAAGTTCCAGGTCATGTATATAGATACTTCCCCTTGAGAAAGTGGGGCTTTACTCCCATCCCTGGAGTGCAGGCCAGACTTAGTGACTCGTTTTCTTCCACCAGAGGATGGGAGGGGAAATGGTAACTTTACAGGGAAAAGACTGGCAGGTGTTTCCTGCGTCAAGTGCTCTGGTATCAACAGCATTCAGTCATGTTGACATGAGGTGGTGAGAAGGGCACCTCACCTCTGTGGTTTTCTTCGCCCAAATTGAGTCTAATCATGAGAGAACATCAGGTAAACCCAAATGGGGGGTGGGGTGGGAAGGAGAGCATTCTACAAAATACCTGATCAGTAACCTTCAAAAGTTTCAAGGGAAGACTGAGAAAATGTCCCACACCAGAGGGCACTAACGAGACATGACAAATGCATTGTGGGATTCTGGCTTTGATCCTGAAACAGAAAAGAGACATCAGTGGAAAAAATTGTTGAAATCCAAATAGAGTCTGGAGTTTAGCTAGTAAAGTACCAGTGGTAACTCTTAGTTTTGACAGCCGTACCATGGGTATTTTAACCTTAGAGGAAGCTGGGGGAAGAACATATGGAAACTCCATACTCTTTGCAACATTTGTATAAATCTGAAATTATTGCATAATAATAATTTTATTTTTAAAAAAGGAAAAATAAAGAATTTGAGGATTGAAATAGAGACTTAAGAATAGACATGTTGAATATTATCCTTCCTTCCCAATAATCCACGTACTAAGAAGGTGACTATTTAAATTATTAGGTTTTTTCCCCTGCTTTGATTTGTTTTTTTTATGACTTCTTGCCTGGCCTGCTAATGACTTTTGTCACCTTGCTTCAGGTGAGTAGCACAGAGTGGGCGTCAATACAACCAGAAGCATCGTCTTTAACACCAAGGAACGTGGAAACCACCCCAGCAAATAATGAAGGTAGTCTTTCGAAGTTCACATAAAGCTACCCTGTGGTTCAATGACTTGCTATGAAACTATTAGAAAATAAGACCCTGTATTTAATAGGGAAAGATATCCATGATAGATGATAAAGTGGGAAAAACAGATGATTGAACATGGAATATGAGCTCATTTTTGTAAAAAAAAAAAAAAACAGAAACGAAAATATACACCCACAGAAAACATTCTGGAAGGTACACACCACAATGGTTAATTGAAGAATGAAATTACTGATGATTTTTTCTTTCACTTTGATACAGTTGGGTTTTTTTGATACAGTTTTGAAGTGACTGAACTTTTATGATGAATATCTGTTTTATCAGAAAATACAATTGCAGTTTAAAAAACTATTCTATAAATAGTTGATGCCCAATGGTTCACATTTGGTGACTTTATTATAGGATTATATTTGTTGTAAATAAATATATCAATATCAATTGCTTACATTTAAAAAATCACTTATGTGATATGAATAACATGGGTCAAGACATCAACTTTTTCTGTTTTAAAATTGAGCATGTGTTATTAGCCCAGTAAATGTACGTGTCAATTAACAACAGAAACGTAGCATTGACAACTAAGCAGTGAACTCCTGGGGGGCTGGCTCGTATAAGCTGAGCCTGGGACTCTCCAAGGAACTTAGTGTAACAGGAAGGACCAGTCACCAACCTTGAGACTGGGCGGTAGGACAGAAACTTCCCGGCAAGGGTTTTGGTGGAGGGTTGGAGAATAAATGGTATTTCTCAAGCGTGCTAGAAGTGGTCACTCAGCTCTCTGTGAAAAGAGTGAGGGAGTACGCTGTAAAGAAAAGATTTGGTCACTTCCCTTGTATTGAATTACGGGTGCGAGTGTCCGAGATTCCACCAAAGAGCAGGTTTCAGGGTGCCTGTTTTTCATTTTACTGGTCTAAGAGTAGATCAATCAGTGAATCAAGATAGGAACCGTCTGCATTCTGGGGAACAATGAACGGAGTTGGGAGAAATGTCTGGCGTTTTGGAAAAAATAATAAAATAAGGCAGAATTCTTTCTTTACTTCTACACCAAACTAAATTCAGGTGGATCAAAGATTTAAGTCTAAAACATTAAAATATGAGGGCACTAGAAGACACATGGGTACAGGTTTTTATCATCCTGGGATGGGGAAGCCCTGCTATGCATGGTCAAGCCTCAGGAAAGAAGAGCTCAGTAGGTCTGACTGGTAGAAATGTGCCATTTCTGGTCTGAAGAAGTGCCTTGAAGACAAATGATAAACATTTGCAGTTCATATGCAGACAAAAAGCTTAGTTCCTTAATATGCAAAGAACTCTGACATGGCTGGTTTGTATGATTTGCACCTGTGATTTGTTTTCACATTTCATCTTTTATGCACATGACCCTAAATGCCTGCAAAGAAGACATTGACACATCTCCAAGAGGCGTTTAACTTTTAGATTTCTCAGACGTCCACTGCACTGCCACTTCGCTGCTTTCCTGTGCTTGCTTTCTGTTTGGCTTGGAGTGGGACTGTCACCCCGGTTGTCATGTGGCCACCCCATTATTGGAGTCTCAGCTCCAAGTCCTCTCCTCAGAGAGGCGGTGTCCAGCCACAGAGCCCCTGCAGCCCGGCCAGTGTATGTACACTGTCTTCCTCGTAGCACAGCACACCTCAGCTCTGGGAGCTGTTGTGTCCCTTAGCTTGCATGTCCACTGTGTGTACCTTCCACTGGGCTGTGAGCTCCTCAGGGAGAGGTTCTGTAGTAAGATAAGGAATCTTCCTGAGCCATTGATCCGTCTGTCGTTATCCATAAGGAGAGAGGAGGAAATATAATTCCAACACTCTGCTGACTGACAGAGAATCGCTGGGGTGTGTACCTTCCGAAAGTGCAGGTGATCGTTTGAATATTATTACTGTTACAACTTATTAGCATAAAAGCCTTCTGAGCCTGGAGGTTACAGGCCACGGGAGATCCACGTAACCTCTCCAGTCCAGATGTTTCAGTTCATTTTACTAACAGAAAACTAAGGTACCTAAATGCAGAACAAGATTTTATTCTTGTAAGTATTTTATTTTATTTTTAATACATTTTATTGGGGAATATTGGGGAACAGTGTGTTTCTCTAGGGCCCCTCAGCTCCAAGTCATTGTCCTTCAATCTAGTTGTGAAGGGTGCAGCTCAGCCCCAAGTCCAGTGGCTGTTTCATGCAGGGGGTGCAGCCCACCATCCCATGCGGGAATTGAACCAGCAACCTTGTTGTTGAGAGCTCACGCTCTAACCAGCTGAGCCATCCGGCCACCCCTCCAGAAGCTCAGCAGCAGCTCATTGTCTTCAGTCTAGTTGTGGAGGGCGCAGCTCACTGGACCATGTGGGAATCGAACCAGCAACCCTGTTGTTCAGAGCTCACGCTCTAACCAACTGAGCCATCCGGCGCCCCTATTCTTATAAATATTTTTTAATCTACATTCTTAGCTGAAGAGTTTCTCCTAAACGTTTTTATCATTTAGAATTCCATCTCCTTTTGCACCTGCGACAGCCCTTTCCTCTCTCTTCTCAGTCCAGAATTTTTCTTAAGCAGCTGTTAGTTAGGGAGACTTGTCTCAGGCTTAACCCAGAATTTCATTTGTCAGCCCTGGGTAACAAGGTGCAGTCTTGAGTAAGCTTCAGGATTATACAAGGAAAAGGGGAGAACAAAAGAAATTTAACAACTGGAATGGGAGGCCTGAAATACTCTGCTGTTTCTTCATGGCCCAAAGCAGTTCCTGGCCCATAGTAGGTGATCAATAAATGCATAGTCAGTTCTTTTTCTACAAAATATCATCCTTCTCACTCATCCTGCTGTGCCTATTTAAATGCCTCCCCTAGCGCTTAACTTTTAAATATTTATTAAAAAAACAAAACAGTTGAGTTTCCGCTGTTGAGCTAGCCATTTTTAAATACACAGCTTTATTGACATATAATTCATACACTATAAAATTCACTGTTTTAATACAATTCACTGGTGGTTAGTACTTCACAAGGTTGTGCCACCATCACCACGCTCTAATTCCAGAACATTTTCAGCATCCCCAAAAGAAACCCCGTACCCATCAATAATCACTCCCCATTCTCCCCTGCCCCCAGCCCTTGGCAACCACTAGTCTGCTTCCGTCTCTATGGATTTATCTATTCTGGACATTTCATACATAAGGAATCATACAATATATGGCCTTTTGTGACTGGCTTCTTTTGCTTAGCACAATCTTTTAAAGGTTCATCCATGTTGCAGCCTGTGTCGGTATTTCTTGGTTTTTTTTAATGGCCAGATAACATTTCATTACAGAGATATAGTACATTTTATCTATTTTTAAAATAACAAATAAAATTCAATTAAAATAACAACATATTTTTAAAATTAAAGGAGCCATTAATTAGGATCGGGTTTTTTCGTTTGTTTGTTTTTAAGAATTTTGAAAATTCTTAAAAACTGAGCCATCTGGCTGCCCCGAGGATCCTTTTTCAGGTAAACTAGAAAACAGGGCAGATTTCCTGACAACTGAAAATTTAGGTTTCTATCATTGATATAATTGGCATTAGAATTTCTAAATGTTAACATATGTTCGGTAGATAGTCCATATATGTAGCAGATAACTCAGAACAGTTGACTTTAAAACGCCAGATCACGAGGTAGAATTCCGAATGATATTAATTAGGGAGACCACTAACAGTTTTATTCTATAAAGCAACTGTATAAGAAATACACTTCTATTTTAATGGACTTTGAAATCAAATTCTTATAATGATAAAATAGAAAATGGAGCTTAAAAGAAAGACGATCATTGACAAAATTGGATAAGATGTGTACTACTGAGCAAGTTGGACGTCTTATACATTCAAAGGATGTTTGATGAGTCTGATTTCTGCATTAATATCAATATTTTTAACTTTCAGGACCAGCACAGGGACCAAGCGTGGAAGGTCTTAACGTACCGACAAAGGCTGCTTTAGGTAATGTGCATCAGACGCTTTATTCTGCTTTAGAGAGTGAGGTCGTAAGGGAAAAATGGATTCTGCCTCTGCTCAGACTTTATAGAGCAGCATGACGTCATGACTGTTAATCTGTAACCTGTTAATGAGACTTGATCACGCGAACACGCCGCTCTGATTGGGCCTGCTTGATGGTGAGGACGTGCGGCAGCCGTGCACCTGGCCGAGACAGCGGGGAGGCTTTTGAGGTGTGGGTTTACGTTGCGCTGTTTGTGTTCCCAGTATAAGCAGAGGTCAGAGCAGCCACACAATTCCTGTTTACTCAAGAACTCTTAGCATTTTCTTCTCTTTCTGATTTTATAATAGGTGAACTTAAATTTTTCATTATTAGGGAAGTAAAACCTGAAATTTGTGCCAATTGTATTGCATTGATTGGGAAGCAACTTCTTTGGTGAAAAATAACTAAACTAGTCGAAGTAGTCTAGATATTTCCATCGCATATTAATAGACTTGTAGGAGTTTGGGAGCAGATTACAAACCTAAAAGAATAGTGGAAAGAAAAATTTCCATGGATCTCTTTTTTATACTTGAAACGGAATGATGTTATCCTCTCATTAGAGCTAAAGATTTTAATCTTTTGTTTGTGGTTTTATGCTCTTTTCTTATTACAGCACATTCTCATCTTTGTAATAAAAAATTAAGATTTTATTCTTGCTGGGTCTCTTAAACATAATTCTACAAACGGAATTTATAATCTCTGATTAAAATTTACCCAGAAAACAATTTTTTAGAAACTTCCTCTAAAAGCGTCATATATTTTTGTGCAATTTAGAAAATGTGGCTACTAAAACAATAGGATGCTTTAATATTTGTTTTTGGTTAATATGATAAAACCAGTTTGTAAATCAAAGTGGAAAAGACATCACTGACTGTTTTCGTTGTATACATAATGCCTCACTAACTTTACGTTTTGAAATAATTTGAAAGTTTTTGAAGAGTGGAGGTTAATGGGAGAGTGTGTTCTAATATACTAAGAAGTGCTCCTGAAGAAAGCGACGAATGGGGACAGCTCAGGCCCTTTATCTCTGTTCCGTGTGCTGTCCAAAAATATGTTTTCTCTGAGTTTGGACGTTACGTGGAAATGCTGCGTACTCCATTTGATGAAGCTCCTTTCATCCAAAATAGACTCATCTACTGTCACCTAATGACAAACTAATGTGGAAAATGTCTCTTAATAATATACAGTATGTTAGAATTTTAAAAAAAAATACACTAAAAATAGAAAAAGTATGTATTTCTATTGGTCTGACTTTAAACTTTGTGTTTTTTGACAGAAGTTTCCTCTATCATAAAAAAGAAGCCAAATCAAGCTAAAAAAGGAGTGAGTATGATGTACAAAATACCTGGCAATTCATCTCTAAAGTAGCTTACACACTCAAGAGAACCACCTTTGTCGTTTTATTTTTATTATTTTGAGCCATATTATAATAAATGTGGCTTTGATAAAGAGTCTGTTGTGTTCAAGGAGGTGAATGTTACTCTTAGTGAGATTTTCTAGAATGAGCGTTTAGCTTTTCTTCTGTCAATGACAAAATACTTAAAAAGATCAGCAAAGACGCCCTGGCAGTTTCTAGCATGTTTGTGTTTCTCTGAGCAGTGCTGTCTCGTGAGACCTGGAGGGCTGTCACGTGTGCAGCTTTCAGGTACCATGATTCCTTTTAGAGCCCCTGCTGTGGAGGCAGGCGCCAGGGTTTGAATCCTGACGGCCTCATCACTTCCTGCTGTGTGATCTTGGGTCCAGTCGCGTAAGGTGCATGAGCTCCAGCTCCTCCCTGTAAATGACAGAATAATAATGTCCAGTCCCTAGAGCTCCTGCCATTACGCGAACTGTTCTTGCAAAAGTCTTCAGACAGGTTGGGTAGAATATAATCTTGCGTATCTTCTAGCTTGGGGCCAAAAAAGGAAGTTTGGGAGCCCAGAAACTGACGAATACGTGCTTTAATGAAATTGAAAAACAAGCCCAAGCTGTGGATAAAATGAAGGAACAGGAAGACCTTCAGGCCAAGGCAGCGCCTAAGGAAGAATCGATGTAAGTTTAATTTAGGTAAAGTCATACATTCTTAGTGAATAAAACTGTTAATTAAACAACGCCCAGATTTACTTTCCAAATGCCATTTATTTTCGTGTGTGAAGAGGCTGATGCAAGATTTCGTTTTATGAAAACTTACGTTGTGTGCGGTGGAAGGTTGAGGGCCTAGTGGTCAGGGAGAGCAGCACCAATTTCCGGTTGAAGTTGTGAGGGTGGGATTGGGATGGTGTCAATGGGAAGGGAAAGACAGATGTGTCAGGAGGCATTTACACATGGAAGACGCTCAGCATCATTAGTCACCAGGAAATGCACCGTCAGACACCACTGCACGCACCAGGATGGCCGTCATCAAAAGGCCAGGCAAGAATAAGTGTTGGCGAGAATGTAGAGAGATCGGACCCCTCATCCGCTGCTGCTGGCGATGTAACAAGTTAAACAGGGAGCCACCATACGACCCAGCAATTCCACGCCTGAGAGAAATTCAAACATATGTCCACACGTTCACACAAAAGCTGTACATGCGTGTTCATGGCAGCATTAATCCCTATAGCCAAGAGGTGGAAACAGCCCAGGTCCATTGATGAAAAGGACCCATGCAATGGATGTTATTCAGCCATGACAAGGAATAAAGTGCTAATAGGGGCTATAAAAGGGATGAACCCTGAAAAGTTTGCTAAGTAAGAAGCCAGTCACAGAGACCACATGCTGTGTGACTCCTGGTATATGAAATGGCCAGTCCAGGCAAATCCATAGAGACAGGAAGCCGACCAGTGGTTGCCGGGGGCAGGGAGAATGGGGAGTGACTCCTAATGGGTCCAGGGTTTCTTTTTGGGGTGATGAGAATGTTCTGGAATTAGATGGTGGTGGTAGTACAACTTCGTGAATATACGAAGCACCACTGAATTATATACTTTAAAAGCGTTCATTTTATGGTATATGACTGGTACCTCAATAATGAGAAAAGTATTTATAATGTGAAGCCCTATTAGACTGGGTGACAAAATTCTGAATATATGACGGGGAGGGCTGTGGGTATCGTGGTCTCCAGAGGTTTTGAGCCTGAATTTTGGAGGGGTCTCAGAGGCAGACTTGGCAAGGAGGAGAGGCAGAAGGAAGACTTTAAGAGAACGAAAAGGGATTAAGGTGTTTGTACTGCGGGGGGCCTGTCTGGTAAGGTGGGGTGCCCTGGAGCCAGGCCGCTGGTTTCACACGTTCTCTGAGAGGACTGCCGTGATGAGGCTGGCGTGTTTGGGAAATTGGGTTTGGTAGTGACGTCCAGGGCGAAGAGAACGGGGAAGAAACTGGAAGCCAGGAGGCCAGTCAGGAGACTGGTTTTAAGTCTATCTAAGGCTCTTGAATGCTTTCATTTGTGTTGACAACAGAAGAGAACTATGGGCATCTGGCAAGTGTACATGAGCGGGTATAAACGATCACAGCAGATGAGTGAACACGGAAGGAAAGGCAACGTGCGTTTATTTTTATGTGTGTTTATTTTATTTTCATGGCGTTTTCTCTTATGTTCATGTGTGTTTTATCAGTTTGAGCTTGAGTTACTGCAGACTGTGTAATGAAGAAAATAACCGCACCTATTTTATGAGGTTGTCTTGAGGATGAGCTTAGTTAATGCTCATTAAAGTACATTAACCAGTGTGGTGCATACTAAGTGCTCAACCACGGTGATTTCTTACTATTCATACTAACAGTTGGCCAAGCGGCATTTAAATGGTAAGCCCAGATCATTTGAAGTTGGTAGTTATTTCTCATTGTCATTGAATTCATAGACCACAGAGGGCAGCACTAAACTGTATTTAGGTTAAGTATGGTTTGAAATGGTTTACGTAAAATTTATTTGGTGTCTCATTTTAATTTCTCTGATGAAGCTAGGTTTTTGACTCTGGGAAAGAGGGAGGGTTAAATCTGAGTGTTTGGACGGCTTCTCTCGGTATTTGGGAGTGGGCTGTGTCTAGATCGCTCACGCATGAGCTTTTCCCAGAGAGTGTGTAAAATCCTAAGCCTCGTGAGAACAAAAGACGCAGAACACAGAAAGCAAGAGCCCCTCCCCACAGCTCCGGTGGGTGGAGACTGGTTATTAAAACCAGCAGCAGGACCAGCCTGTAGTATGTCTTTCATTAGGACGGTTTAATGCACCATTAAAGCAAAGCTGCTGGTCATGGGATTTGTGACTTTGACTTGGGGACCCAATTTAACAACTTTCTTGGCCTGTTCAGAGCAGCCGCCCCGCAGTGCCTTGGCTCAGTTTCCGCAGACCAGGCCATGCCAGCTACGAGAGAGCTCCTGTTGCGTTCGTCCTTAAGACGTGAGAGTGCGGTTCTTCTCCAAGTTGATGTTTTTAATGGCTGCAAATAAAGTTATTTCAATTTAGCAAATGCCAGAAACAGTGCTGTATCTTGTATCTCCAGACTGTGAAACTGCTCTGTCGGTGAAGCAGCCTGATTCTCACCTCCTGACAGTCTCTCGGTCACGCCCAGAGGTGTCTGTGCACAGTGGGTAGGCAGAGTGGAAGAGACAGGCTGCTGCCCAGAGCCACCCCCTTTCGTGGTCTGAGTGTCTTCACGCCCTCCCTTGAGCTGGTACTGGGAAGGGCTCCAGCAGTTCTGAGAAGCACGGAGTCCTGACTGCTTAATTCCATTAGCGCTTCCAGAGCCGTGTTACAGTAAGCCTGGAAGTTCAAGAGCGTGCTTTTAACAAGTGGCAGACCCAATCCCATGTCAGATGTCCTAAGAAGGAAAACGTTCCCACTCATTATCTTTCTAGTGGAGTTTTTTCATTTCCACCCGCTCGGCTTCTCCAGGAGAATCTGTTGCTACAGTTCTGTCTGTTCATGATTTTAAACAAATCTATTGTTTTCCTCCAAAAGGTATACTTGAAAGAGTATTTTTTTTTCTTAGTAATAAAATGGGTGTATTGCCATAACCTGTTCTGTAGGAAGAATAGTAAAGAAAACAAACTGTCAGATTAAAACAAAACAAAGAAATTCTGGTGGACTCATTAAGGAAGGAAACAGTAAAAGCAAGATTACTTTTTCTGAGTAAGACATTCTGTTATCATCCCCTGTTCCTATACAGAAATGCATTTATATTGTTGTGGCATTTATACAGTACTTTGCTTATGGGGAGTTCTTGACCTTTGACACAATTTTATAAAATGGATGATAGCTTAGAAATCCCGATAAGGTAGATATATCACTTTAAAGGGCCCTGAAGTTTTGTCGCTTTCGTACATTTGATAAAACACGCTCATTACTGCTAATATGGGCATAGTTTTCTTTATGAAAAATTAAGTGTTTTTGCATTTCAGAAACCTGACAGTAAGGGACAGTGTTTTATACATCTTTTTATAAAGATGTATTATTGGTGCATTATTCGTAACAGGTATTTGATAAATAGATGCTTAGCATCTGACCGGTAGTGCAGAAAAATCTACAGAGGAATGATTATTCCATTTTAAATGCTTTCAGAAGCCTGATTACATAAAGAGAATCTATGGGGAATGTTCTTGTAAACCGAAGAATCCTTTTGCAAATAAGTAACCCCTTCTTAATTTATCTATTTGTGAAGTCATATTTATGTATTTTTTGTCGCAAACCAAAGCAAACCAATGAGACTAACTTCGTATTTTTCATATGTAACTTTGAAATATAACAAAATATTAGTCCCGGTAAGGAATTCTGCTTTTTACTAACCTCTAGAGAAATGATTTTGGTATATATTGTGTTATTCTATAGTAAGTAGTATAAATTATTGTTACAGGATAATAGGTCATATAAACTAGGACAGTAATGTAGGTTCAGCAGCAACCAGATTTTCTTGAGCATCTACTCAAAGAAGACAGAAAAAAATGCTGACTTGCCTTCGTAATTGTTAATTATGGAAAGAAGCACAAAGCTAAAAGTATAAGTGGCATGCTTAATTTTGCTTAGTATTTTAACTTAAGAACACAGAATTAAAACTAAATTAAGGAGCATCTGGTTTTTCTGGCAGTGTTTCATCATTACGATTAGCCTATAAGGATCTTGAAATTCAAATGAAGAAAGATGAAAAGATGAACATGAGTGACAAAAAAAAGGTGGAGTCAGAGAGGCTTGGCATGGGATTTGGAAACTGCAGAAGGTAGGTGAGAGTGCTCTCTGGGATTTCAGAATTTAAACCAGTTTGCTAATCCTGAATGGATTTTTCTCTGTATTTTCAACTTTAGCAGTATTTTCTCATTATTCCTTCCTTTCTTCAATTCTTTTGCTTTCCTCTAGTGTTCAGTTTAGCATGAAAACTTTCAAACTTGATTCTTAGAAAAAAAGAAATAGGTCTGACTTGTCATTAAGTGGATGCCATAAGCATAACTGATAGATATGGCCGTATTTTGTGTAATTAGTTACAGTCCTTACTAAGGTTCAGTATTTTCCAATGCTTATACCCCCCAAAAAAAAGTTTTATTGTTCATGTTTTTAACCTCACTAATCAATTTATTTTTGTTGAGTATAGATTAAAACATTCATTCTTTGGTGAACACAAATGTCTTCACAAACTAATATAACCTTTTTTCCATTTTATTCAAGTGGTATTTCACATTCAGTGACTTCAGACATGCAAACCATTGAACAGGAAACTCCAGTCCTAGCAAAACCAAGAAAAAAGTACAGCGATGACCACGATGATTCCTATTTTACTTCCAGCTCAAGGTAATCTGCTAAAATCATCCTTGGTGTTATTTTGAAAAGCAGTGATTAATATGAACTTACTAATTTATTTGCATTAGGAGCAAATACAGATCAGTTTACTTCATTGTTTTTAAAAGCTATGGCTGGAGTCAAGGGTATCCTTTGAAAAACATTGGGGAAACATTCATAAGTGGACAATGTTTGCTAATATTAAAATGTTTGACAATGAAATCAGCGACCAAGAGTTGAAATTAGAGGTAAGAAGTCTTGTTCATCTAAAATGGGAAATTGGAGAAATTTGTTTAGTCTTATTCCCACAGTTGGGACATTTCTCAGCTGAGCCTTCCAGAACACCAGCTCGGGAGTCTCCAGTAAGCAAGGCAAAGTATTGAGTAAACTCTCGTTGTGTGTGTGCAGTTATTAATAAGAACACTGTCACATGCTGAGGGCTCCCAGGACAAAGCCTCTCCCTGTCCCTGAGTGCTCACCCTCTGATCGGATGAGCTGCCTGACTCCTGTGTGAAGCTGACCATGGAGAGTGCCGTGGTTCAGGTCCCAGCGGCCTGCAGGGGCAGGGACGGCAGGTTTGCACTTGAATCCACTCTCTTTGTGAGGTTCCTCCAACAACCTGACCAGCATGAGAGAGTCCTGCTAGAAAGGTCCCAAGTGAACTTAGGAAATTACTAGAGGTGGGCACCAGCTGAGAAGCTGAGGGGGCAAGAGGGTAGGCCAAGGAGCCAGGTGTCCTGGGTCTGAATCCTGGCTCTGCCACTTAATGACGGCGTGACCTTGGCCAAGTTACTTAACCTGTCTGTAAGTTAGGGATAGTCGCAGTGTCTGCCTCTCAGGGTTGTGTGAGAGTTAAATGAGTTAACACAAATAGAGCACTTGAAATAGTGCTTGGCTATTAATGTTATGCTTAGCTGCTGTTATTATATGGAAATTCAATTCAGGAGACGTGTGACTCAGTCTCAATGTTTAATCACTATTGTTAGATACTTAAATCAACCACATTGAGGGCCACCTTCGGGGTTAGGAGTTTGGGGAGATTGAATGTGTGCCTGTCGGTAACTGGCGTGCTCATGCAGAGGCCCCCTCACTCCTGTCTCGAAGGGCGTGACGGATGTCTGGCAATCACACAGGCTCAAAGCGGTTTCACATACATAACAGATACATGTTTCATGATTCTCCTACCAGAGTTCCCAGAGAGTACTGTCCTTAAAAACTCGCTTAGCGTAGCTTCAAATTATTTCAAGTCCAGATATTGTACCAAAAAAAGTTCATTGTGTAGTGGTGTCCCGTCGTTACTTTCAGAGATGGTTTTATATTTGACTGACGAGTAACCGGTGTAACACACCAGGGTTCAGTTTACTTAGAGGTAACACCCAATCTGCCTCTCCATGCAGTTTAAGTACACTTTCTACACCTTGAAATCAGATGTCTAACTGCACGTGGAGGCTGCGGGCGGGCAGGTCGGACCGTTTTAAGTGCGCACATTAAATGAGGGCGAGAGTCTCCGTCAGAGGGTGGTGCAGGTGACCCGCAGGCTCCGCATTCACCTGTCAGGTTCCCCACACCTTCTGATTCGTTCACTGCACACTAGCGACTCCTACAGATGAGAGCGTAGGAAAGGAAAGGAAAGGAATCTCCAGTTAACGTTCTCGCTGCCGTGTTTGTCTATCGTCAAACGACATTTCCATGTCGCCGGCTGCTGCGTTAACTGGACTTACTTAAAAATATGAATACTGTAATTATTTTCTGTGGATTTTTGACACATTTTGGAGAACAAACTTGAAATCAATTAATGGATTGAAAAGGTTAAATCAATACTGCTGGGACACAGGCCTGAGAAACTTCTGGAGAGCCTCCCGGCTCCAGGTCACTGACAGGCTCCTGCCTTGTTGGGAGCTCCAGGGGTCCGGCGGGCTCTTCTTCTCCAACCGTGTGGTGGCAAGAGTTAGCCCTGGAGGCCTTCGTCGCTCTGGAGCAATTATTTATGGTTTGAAACCTGGGAGCAGACGGGTGTGTTTATGCAGACCACAGCTGCTGGCCTCCTGCCAGAGACCCTGGGGCATTGTTTATCATAAGGAACATAAACGCCTTCTCTCCTGTGCCCTGTACCCACTGTTGGCAGAACAAGGGCGCTCTGAGGGCTTTGGCAACAAGTGGCAGCCACATGAACTTTCGGAAAGAAAGCGTCTGGGTTCCATGAAGAGCTCTCATTGCTTCCAACTTATTCATTAGCCCATTAGAACTTGAATATTATGAATTATGAAAGAGTGCTGTTTCTATTAAAAATAAGATCAACCGTATCGTTGGTTTTTGTTTTTTATCGAGTGCCATTATTTCCAGGAGATAAACAATGTAATTATATACTGAGTACAGAATAATGAAAGTAGAACAGCTCGCTCAGCCTTGTCGAGCAGTGCGGGCTTCAGTGAAAGAACAGTGTCTGCAGCCGTCAATGACTTATGTGATATTAGGGTGCTCTATCCAGGGGTCTTCAGTAATGTGCTCAGGGTGGAGGAAGACAGTGGGAGGGCGGAAAGAAAAGTAAGAAGCACTGAGAACTGGGATCTAGCAATCGAAACAGTAGAAAGTCAGTAAAGGTTTGGAGATCAGATTTGGAGGCTGTCGTGTTTCTGAGGAAAGGCAAGTGCACCGTGGCCATCAGTTGGCTCGTCACCCATCCTTCCAGCGGGCAGCTGTTTCGCGGGGAGTTGCTACGTGCCCCCTGCATTGAGTGAGAGCACAGACAGCTGCTGGTGGGGAATGGTAGGAAGATGCCCCCCACCCCAGCGCAGAACGATACATGACAGGCTCTTGCTAGGCAGTGGGACCCCAGCAGAATGGCTTTCTCTCTTCTGATTTTTGAGTAGTCCAGTCTTTGTTTTTAAAACCGATGCTCCTATATTCCAGGAGAAGCACTTTGGTTTCTGTGAATGAAAACTAGCTCCTTAGAGTGATACTGAATCTGCAAAATCCTAAGTCCTAGTACCTCAGAGTTGTAAAGAGCACACCCTGTGCAGTGCTCCCGGCACCCCCAACACCCTTCGGGGACCGTGTAGCCCCCCACGCAGTCCACCTGCTCCTCAGTCCCCAGGCAGCTCCGTGAGAACTGCCGCCTATACTGACACCCCTCCCCCGCCGCCCACCGGGGTTTCTGAGCTCAGACCAGCAGCCCTGTGAGGGCAGGACCTGAATATTCCTCTCACCCGTATCCTCCCCTAATGAGGCCGGCCCTTCAGAGGTGCTTATTTCTTAAATTTTCATTGAATTGGTCTTCGTTCTTTCCCTTGGGCGCTTACGAATAAGCTGCTCAGATAGTTGAGTATAATTCTCCAGGCCAACACACGTCCCACAACTTCTTTCTTGATGTGACGTCAAGTCACGTGGTTGTCTCGGTGTCTCTCTGAAGAGGGCTGGCTGTCTCCTCCTGCCGGGCCGTGGCTCAGGGCTCCTCCACTGGCCCCAGGGAGAGCTTGCAGCTAGAGTCCAGACGTGCGCATGGTTGTTTCCCTTCCTGGAGCAAGGAGGCTACTGTAGCGACATTTGTTCTTAATGACCCTCTCACCAGAGAAGGCAGAAGCCACACTTGAAAGTTCCTCTTTCTCTCTATTATCCACGTAAAGTCACACCATCTGCTTCAAACAGCAGGTTTAGCCTTCCTCCCTTTTTTGTTTTTTATTTCCTGCCAGGAAAGAGTCCATCTGTTTTTGGCCCCTGCCCCAGATATTAGCTCTTCTGCGTCCCTGTCCTGTTTGTCCTGCTGCGCTCTCACATTCACCTTTGCTCACAGGCCCCTCGGACCACCCAGGCTTTCTGTCTTTAAATGAGTCCTTATGATGGTGGAGCTTGGTGCTCACCTGGTTCCTTGTGCTTCTTGCTCTCTGCAGAAGGCCTGGGTGACATTTTGAAAACCTCTCCGTTGTCTCCCACCATCCTTCCTTTCCTGAGACCTAAGCCTTGGAATCTGCCTCTGTCTTCTGAACTTCTCGAACCCCACCTTTACAAGGAGGGCGTATCTGGCCAGCCATTTTCTATCGGAAGCTGTCCTGATTTCTGAGATAGCACAGTCACTTCGTATGAGGGCAGTGGCACATCCATCCCACCTGTCAATCTCTGTCCTGTTCCAGCAAACCCTGATGCTCCTGGGCAAAGGCCTTTCTTTCACTACATGGGACCGAAAGCTGCCATTGAGGTTTGCTGTCTGAGCAGTGCCCTGCTCAGTGATGCTCAGCTGATTAATGACAGTGTGAACCAACCCGGAAGGCCAGCATCTCCTCTGAGACGCTTACGGGTCAAGTTCACATCAAGCTCCAGGCTGAAGGAGCATCCGCAGAACAGCCCAATTCAGCGGTCCGCAGCTTTGTGTCCGATTCTGGAGGAGGTTAATTAGCATCATTTACATTAAGTGGAAGTTGCCGTTAGGGCTGCAGCCTGACAGTGTGGCTAAGGTGACCGGGACCGCCAACAAGGAGCGCCCCACGTACAGTCGGTTCTCCAGGCCCAGCTGCATGGTGTGTGACTCCCTAACTTGGCAGAACTAGACCCAAAGAAAATGAAATACGTAACCTATAGTGGTTAACATTTAAAGATGTCGTACTGTGCGGATAGGCTAGGTTGTGCTGCAGTGACAAACATCTCCCCAGATCTTAACATAACCATAGTTTATTTCTTGTTCACTGAAGTCAGGTGAGTGTACAGGCGATTGTCTAGATTTCCTGTCCTTCGGGTAGCACCTTGATCATCCAGATGGATAGAGGTTTCACCTGCCTGAGGCTGTAGCACCTGGAAAACACGGCCTCTTCCATTTGGCATGGGGAGAGGGGACTGGGCGTGCTGAGCCAGGGCGCTGTACAGGCCTGAAAATGGCTCACCTCGTGTCTGCTCAGGTCACAGGGCAGCCCCCAACTTCAAGGGGGCCAGGAAGGGCAGTCCTCCAAAGTCACTGTTCTGCTCTTTTGCATGCAGGTACTTTGACGAGCCGATTGGCCTAAGGAGCAGTTCTTTTTCTAACTGGGATGACAGTTCAGATTTCTACTGGAAAAAGGAGACCGTCAAAGACACTGACACCGCTCTGAAAACCACAGGCCATTCAGACAGGTATGGACAGCAAAACACGGATGTCTAGGGAAACTCTCCAACACCAGTAACATGCTTTTGTTCTACTGTTTCAAGAACATTCTTTGTATCCTGGTCTGTCTCTGACCTGAGGATTTTTCCTTTCCCCGAATGTTGTATAAAGGGGACCATGCAATAACTGGCCTTTTAAGACTGGCCCCTTTGACTTGTCTTAGTGTCAAAGGGGTATTGTTGAGTTTGTTATGCCGTCAAAGAACTGTCTCCTGCTTGGGGATCACGAATGAAGGGCTGTACAATTTATTGTCCAAACCAGGGAACTGTTGAGAGTACAAGGGACACTACTAATACGTTGGGACAGCAGGTGTGACCAGGAATTGTCCCAGGTAACTGGAATGTATGGACATCCGACTCATTTGGTAGCCTACATAATATGTCTTCAGTATTTGCTAATTGATCTGTGGATCTGAAGAGTGAAATAACAGGCCTATTCTAAATGGAAAATTCTTTCAAATGTGTGGTTTGGATGTTCATTTTTTATTAGAATTACAGGCTTTTTCAAAGTGGCCTAAAATCCTTTTATAAAATTACTGCTGTTGGCTTTTTAAAAAGTAAAATGGCATATGTATGCATTATAAATAAGAAACTTATTTGCCTCACCTCAAATTAATTTAACCTCATTTTGCTAGGGGTTTTGTTTGTTTTTTTTGTGCTGAGATCTACTCTCTTAGCACATTTCAAGAATATACTACAGTATTATTAACTATAGTCACCATCCTGTACATCCCATCCCCAGAACTTACTCATAAATGGAAATGTGTACCCCTCGACCAACAGCTGCCGCTTTTCTCTACTTCCCAGCCCCTGGGACCCACCATTCTACTCTGTTTCTATGAGTTTGACTTTTTTTTTTTTTTTAATTTTAGATTCCACTTAGAAATGAGATCATACAGTATTTGTCTTTCTCTGGCTTATTGCACTTAACGTAATATCTTCTAGGTTCATCCATGTTGTCACAAATGGCAGGATTTCCTTCTTTTTTTATAATGGAATAATATTGCATTTTGTGTGTGTGTGTGTGTGTCTGTGTGTGTGTGTGTGTGTGGGTGTATCACATTTTCTTTACCCATTCACCTATTGACAGCCACAAAGGTTGCTTCCATGTCTTGGCTATTGTGAATAATGCTACAATAAACATCGGAGAGTGTAGATATCTCTTTAGGATATTGATTTTGTTTCCTTTAGGTATACACTGAGAAGTGGGATTACTGGACCATATGCTAGTTCTATTTTTAATTTCTTGAAGAACCTTCATACTGTTTTCCATAATGACTGTACTAATTTACAATCTCACTAACAGTACACAATGATGGTTCCCTTTTCTCCAATCCTCACTAACACATCTTTTGTCTTTTTGATAGTGGCCATTCTAACAGATGTGAGGTGATATCTCATTGTGGTTTTGATTTGTGTTTCCCAAATAATTAGTGACATTGAGCACCTTTTCATATAACGGCTATAAACTTGCCTCTTAGAACTGCTTTGGCTGTATCCCATAAGTTCTGGTATATTATGTTTCCATTTTCATTTGTTTCTACATATTGGTTTTATTTCTTCTTCACTTTGGTTGTTCAGGAATGTGTTAATTTCTACTATTTGTAAATTTTCCAGTTTTCCTCCTGTTACTGTTTCCTACTTTCATACCATTGTGGTTAGAAATAATACTTAATATGATTTCAATCTTCTTGAATTTGTTAAGACCTAACATGTGATTTTAATTTGTTTTGTGACCTAACTTATGATTTATCATGGAGAATGTTCTATGTGCACTTGAGAATGTGTGTTCACCTGCTATTTGATGGAATGTCCTAAATATGTCTGTTGGTCCATTTGGCCTAAGGTATACTCGTAGTTCAAGTCCAATTTTCCTTATTGATTTTCTGTCTGGGTGATCAGTCCATTGTTGAAAATGGGATATTGAAGTCTCCTGTTACTGTAGTACTGTCTGTTTCTCCCTTCAGCTCTATTAATATTCACTTAATATATTTAGGTGCTCCCATGTTAGATGCATATATATTTACAGTGTTATGTCCTCTTGATAGCTTGACCCCTTTATCATTAGATGAGGACCTTTGTATCTTGTTGTAGTTTTTGGCTTAAAGTCTTTTTTGTCTCATGTAAGTATGGCTATCACAGCTCTCATTTGGTTTCCACTTGCATGGAATATCTTTTTCCGCATCTTCACTTTCAGCTTTTGCATATGTAAAACTGAAGTGAATTTCTTATAGGTAGTATATGGTTGTGTCTTGTGTGTTTTTTTTGTTTTTTTATAATCCATTCAGCCACTCTGTCTTTTGATTGGAGAATTTAATTCATTTACATTTAAAGTAATTATTGATAGGTAAGGATTTATGATTGCCATCTCATTGTTTTCTGTTTGTTTTGTAGTTCCCTTGTTCCTCCTCTCTTGCTGTCTTCCTTTGTGATTTGATTCCTTTCTCTTTGTCTTTGGTGTACCTGCTGTTGTTTTTGTTTTGTGATTACCATAAGGCTTACATAAAACATCTTATAGTTGTAGTAGCCTATTTTAAGCTGATACCGTAACAAGTTAACTTAGATTGCATACAAAAACCGTACCCTTTGGGGCGGCCGGATGGCTCGGTTAGTTAGAGAGCTAGTCCTGAACAACAGGGTTGCCGGTTGAATTCCCACATGGGCCAGTGAGCTGCGCCCTCCACTATTAGATTGAAGACCACGAGCTGCTGCTGAGCTGCTGGAGGGGGCGCTGGATGGCTCAGTTGGTTAGAGTGCGAGCTCTCAACAACAAGGTTGCCGGCTTAAAATTCCCATGCCCCCTGCAACTAAAGATTGAAAATGGCAACTAGACTTGGAGCTGAGCTGCGCCCTCCACAACTAGATTGAAATCCAATGACTTGGAGTTGATGGGCCCTGGAGAAACACACTGTTCCCCAATAAAATAAAATAAAAGTGAAAGAAAGAAAAATAAAGAAAACATTTCCTAGCTTTATAAAAACAAAACAAAACAAAAAACCCTACCCTTTTACTCTCTCCACCTATATTTTATGTTTTTAATGTCACAGTTTACATATTTTTATGTTGTGTATCAACTAACAATTTATCCACTAACAAATTATTGTTGCTATAGTTACTTTTACTGCTTTTGTCTTTTAACCTGTATACTAGACTTAAGTAATTTACACACCACAATTGCAGTATTAGAATATTCTGAATTTGACTATACACTTAACCTTTACCAGTAAGTTTTATGCTTTCATATCTTTTCATGATACTAATTAGCATCCTTTCATTTCAGCTTGAAGAACTCCTTTTAGCAGTTCTTGCAAGATAAGCCCAGTGGTTGGTAGTTCTTCTTTTGTCCTTTTAGCACTTTGAATATATCATCTCACTATCTCCTGGCCTACAAGGTTCCTGCTGAGAAATCTGCTGATAGCCTAACAGAGTTCCATTGTCTGTGATAAGTTCCTTTTCACTTGCTGCTTTCAAAATTCTCTTTGTCTTTGATTTTTGACAGTTTTATTCTAACGTGTCTTGGTGAAGACCTCATTGGATTGAGTCTGTTTGGGGACCTGTGAGCTTCATGTACCTAGATGTCCATATCTCTCTCCAGATTTGGGAACTTTTTAGCCATTATTTCTTTAAATAAACTTTCTGTCCTTTCCCCCTCTCTGCTCCTTCTCGGTCTCCTGTAATGTCTAAATTGTTTCCTTGATGGTTTCCTATGATTCGTGTAGGCTTTTTCGCTCTTTCTCATTCTTTTTTTCTCCTTTGACTGAATAATTGAAAATGAATCATCTTTGAGTTCACAGGTTCTTTCTTCTGCTTGGTTAAGTCTGCTGTTGATGCTCTCTACTACATTTTTCATTCTGTTCATTGTATTCTTCAGTCCCAGAGTTTCTGTGGTGTTTTTTTTATGAGTTCTATCTCTGTTGAACTTTTCATTTTATTTGTGTGTGTTGTTCCAGGTTTCATCGCGTTGTCTGCCTGTGTCCTTGCAGGTTGCTGATCTTCCTGAAACAAGTATTTTAAATTCTTTGTCAGGCAATTCTTTGGAGTCCATTACTAGAAAATTACTGTGTTCCCTTTGTGGTGTCAGTTTTCCTTGATTTTTCATGTTCCTTGGCATTTTGTGTTGCTGTATTTGCGTTTGAAGGAGGAGTCACCTCCTCAGAATTCATGCCTGACTGGCTTTGGGTGAGAAATACCTTCAACAGTCAGCCCTGCTAGGGATTCTGAGACTTTTTCAGCCTCTTTCTATGGCTGCGCCCACTCCACACTTCTTATTCCCTTTTGGGATGAGTGCTAAGATGCTCTCAATCCCCCAAACTGGGCCAGGTGCCGAGAGCCTCCTGATTCTTTCCCCCGGATGGCGCCCTGAAATGCTCAAGGTTGCGTGCTTGAGGCTGGCTTTCCGCACATGCTCACTAGCTGTCCGCAAAGGCTTGCATTCGCCATCTGCTTGTGTAGGGGGCTGGCTGTGGATGGGGGGAGGTACGTGGGTGAAGTGCACAGAGCATTGGGCCGCACCTGTGGGCCATGTGGGGGCTCCACAGACAAAGTGTACGTGGGGGCTGGTGAGTAGGCTTCCTCACAGTCTGCAGGGCGCTTAGGAGCCGCGAGCCCCTGAGGAGACCCTCGCCCTGGCTGCTGGGCTTCCAGCCTCTCCCAGCCTCTAAGCCATGCAGAGCCCCTCAGTATCCTGGGTGGGGTGAGAAAGAAGTGAGCATCTTGGCAATGTCCCACCCAGCTGGAGAAACCAGTCAGCCACTCACCACCTTCTCACCTTCCCTCCTGGCAGTGGTGCCGCCTTGGGGGAGAGGCAAAGTGCAGCTGTTTCTCTTACCTTCTTCATTGCATCCAGTCTTGGGTTTTTTGCTCCCGTGATGTGCTGGGACCTCTCTTCTGGACTCCTGACATCTCCAAAGACGTTCTCAACTGTGGGTGATTGTGAGAATCAGTGCAGGGTGATGGTAGAAAGTTCCTATTCCGACATCTTGCTGATATCACTCCTATTTGGCTGTTTCTAATTTTAGACCTACTACTCGCCGCAAGCCAGACTATGAGCCAGTTGAAAATACAGACGAGGCCCAGAAGAAGTTTGGCAACGTCAAAGCCATTTCATCAGATATGTACTTTGGAAGACAAGCTCAAGCTGATGTAAGTGTCTGTAGAGCGTCTGTGTGGGCCCCATAGAGCGGGAAGCAAGCAGGGGCCTGGGAGATGTGGGAGCAGGTAATGGACTCTGAGTGAGGTGGACTCAGGCGCGAGAGGCCCCTGGCCCCAGAGCTGGAGCAGGACTCGAACCCAGGTCTTTCTGACTAATCACCCCACTTTGCTGCCCCAACTAGAGGAATGATTGGAGTAGGAAATGTCTCATTTCTCTTATTCCTGTCTCAGTGTTTTCAATAGTCGTACGTTCAATAGCTTTTGAACAAATTTCAGGCAATTTTTGATACAGCTGTAATTTGCTTAATAATTTTTAACCATAATTAAAAGAAGCACATAGATATGTTTGGGGAGGGTGGATATATTTATTTTCAGGTTGTTGCATCTTTTCTCAGAAATGTTAACAAGCCTGTGTCAGTGGAGTCTTTCTAAGTAGTAAGACTCAGATGGAAATGGGGGCGAAGGGTTAAGGTGTCCCCCTGATTCTGAAGCGCTAGTGTGCTTACACAAAGCTCTTGGAGTTACGTGTATCAATCACTAAGCTTCTTGGACTATCCGGAGAATTACTTCCTAACGTGTACTGATTTTATTTTGTAGCATTAGAACTTTCCAGTTTTACTTTTTTTTTTTTTAATTTTATTTTATTAAATTTATTGGAGTGACAATTGTTAGTAAAATTACATAGATTTCAGGTGTACAATTCTGTATTACATCATCTATAAATCCCATTGTGTGTTCATCACCCAGAGTTAGTTCTCCTTCCATCACCATATATTCAATCCCCCTTACCCTCATCTCCCACCCCCCACCCCCCACCCCCCTTACCCTCTGCAGTTTTACTTTTGAGAGTATTTAGAGCTGCCTCTAGGCTTTTCCCCAACCCCTAAACTCTGCCTTGTTTTAAAGTTGATGACATTCAAGTTCAGTCATAAAATCACATACTGGGGGTGGTACTGGAAGAGAGCTTCTTGGAGCCGCCTTTCCTGGCCGCTGGCGAGAGTACCCTCGCTCGAGAGAGGTCATTCTCTCACTCTCACTCTGGTCTCCCCCTCGCACTGGCAAGCGTTGGCCAGGCCGCTGTTGATCTGTCCGCTCTGACTTGCAGAATGTGAGCGAGCGTCATGCCGTCCGGTCCCAGCTGTGGTAATGGCATTCAGCAGCTGTTGGAGAGACAGTGCCTAGGGGACACACACATTCAAAGGACAGCTCCTCCTGGACTCCTTTTGCAAAATTGCTCAGGGTATTTGGAGCCTAATGTTTCCTTTTCCTGCTCTTGTCTAGTATGAAACCCGGGCTCGACTGGAGAGGCTTTCGGCAAGTTCTTCCATAAGTTCAGCCGATCTGTTCGATGAGCAGAGGAAGCCGATGGCAGGTAATTGGGGGGCGGGGGGAAGTGCGGGGGTTGGGGGGCAGCGACAAGAGTTGGTCTCCATTGTATCTGTGGCACGAATACATTTTCTCTGGATAGGACTTTCTACTTTTCCAAGATTCTTAGCAACCGTTACTCGCTGCTCTTCTGTCCTCTGTAAGACAGTCCGGTCGAGCAGTCATTCCAGGCTTCCCACGTGCCCACGTGAGGAGAGCAAGTCAGGAGAGTTAAGCAACATCCCCCCAGTTACCCAACAAGTCGTCTTTCTACAACATTGTCACAGACCGGTATTCCCGCACGGTGTGGACGTGGGGCCCGATTCCATGTGCTGTCCCTGCCTTGGAGGTGGACAGCCCTGGCTGCCGTGTAGGCTGACCGCGTCCTAACTGTGAGACCCTGTGTATTTTATGTCGCTTTTGGCCTCAGTCTCGTCTGTAAAGTGGGTGGATAATCCCTACCTCACAGGGTTGTACTGAGGCTTAGCTGAGGTGCTGCTACACTTAAGGGACCAGCTCGGGGTCGGGTGCCTGCAGGCCCTCCCGGGCCCCTCCCAGGCCCCGCCTGGGCCCCGCGCTGTGCAGAGCAGATAGTACAGGTGACCCACCAGCCCTGTTCTTCCAGGGAAGACAGAATGCGGCTTTGGAAACAGGCGGTGGAGAGGAATTTCCTGTCTCCCCCATCCCTCTTCTGGGTGCAGACGCCAGTGGGGGGCTGTCTGCGAGCCCTGGAGAGTGAGGCTGAGAGAGCGGGCCCAGCCTGGATGCCCACAGCCAAGCTGCCCTCCACTCCACCAGTCCCTGAGCCACAGAAAAGCCATGTTCCTGTCCTACTCGGGCCTCAGCCAGGCCACCGGGGTGGGGGAAGTGCCATGTGTCCCTCTTGTGTCACAGCTACCATTAAAGAAGCAGTGTCCTTTGAGGTTAGGACCCACTCATCTTTAGAAGAGCCCAAAGGGAGGGGCTCTCCAGAGCCCCACACCACCTGCACCCCTCATTTCCAGCCCTGGAGAAGCTGGGTGTGGGCATGGGCTCAGCAGGGGCAGCCACTTGGTCTTGCAGCTTCAGAGAACAGCTGTTTTCTGAGTCCAGAGAGAAACAGCCTCAACACAGAAGTCTTAGGCGAAACCTGAGTGCCCGGGGCCTTCTGTGTCTGGGTTTGGGCGGTGTTAGAAGGCCCACCGTGGCCCTCGGCCTTGGGCACTGCCAGGCAGCTGTGGGGCATTGAGGAGTAGCCTGGTGAGCTGAGGGGGTGCTCACCTACAGGCCGCCATCAGGGCATGGTGCTTTCCAGGTGGGGACCAACCTTGACCTCAAGCAGGAAGGGGCTTGTTGCTTTATATCAGACCATTTCCTGACTGGGCGTTCCCTGTGCTGAGTGTGGTCGGCAGTGGTTGTGGCTTGTGGATTTTTGTTCTCATCTCCAGCTTACAGTGTCGTGGCCTCTTGTCAGGGTGACTTCCTTTTATGACCGCCCCTGGCAGAAGGGTGCTTGGCCCTTTGGGGGGCTCCTAGCAGTCCCACCTCTACCCCCTGCGGGTTGGTGCTGGGTCACCTCACAGGAGCCCTGGCACAGGGTGCAGGTCGGTCCAGAGAACCTAAGTGTTGTAAATGAGCCCCGGCAGCGTGTGTTTTTATCATTCATACGGCTGGAAGCTTCACTCTGAAGTGTTATTGTTTGCTGTAAAACCTGTTGGAGATCAAAAGATAGCGGGCTTTTCGATTGTTGAAGAAAATTGTGGCCAGCCTGTGTTTCTCTTCCTGTCCCCTTTCAGAGTGTGACGGGCCAGCCGCCACAAGTCAATCGGTTCCCGAATGGGGGAGTGGGAATGAATAAAAGACACTCTCACATATGATGATGGCGATCGCGGACTCCAGTGATGCTGAAGTCACTGAGTTTATTTTACTGCACCCATATATGCAGTTTGAGTACGTGCAACTTAGCAACGAAAGTATGCATTAACATAGCAAATGTAAATTCTTTAACTTTCACACAGAGGACACAAAACTCACTGAAACTCTCACATGTAATTATCTTATCAATTGCCCTGATAGGCATCAGCCTTCTGTGTCCGGGAACTGGCCGTTCCCACCACATTCCTCAGCAGCTTACAAGCTCAAGCTCCCCCCAGGTGCAGGCAGAGACAATTGCCTCAGGGGGAGGGAAACAGGTTAAGCATAAACGGAGCCATTCTGTAAAGCTTAGAGTCACCTGTAACCATGGCTCCCCACACAGAGAAACAAAGATCCATTCATTTTTGCCCATGTGTGAGTTCCAGACAAACTCTGGTCCGTGGAAACCTGTAGTCATGGTGAGGGAGCATCCTGGGGTGCTGGGTGCCCAGAGGCCCCTCATCCCCAGCTGGCCAGTTCGGGTTGGTGTCCTCAGCTCCAGGCCCACTGTGGGTGCTACGGGAACAGATAGTGAGCAAATGGGGACCCTCACCTAGTTCAGGGTCAAGGAGCCTCTTTCTGAGGAGGTGGCTTGCGCTGTCATTTCCCGGAGCACACTGTGTATAACCTGAGCCCACTTGGGCTGTCTTTGACCACGACCACCTTCCCTTGTAACCTGCTGCACTGGGCAGCCCTCAGGGGAGACTCAGTGCCTAGATATCAGAGGAGGAAGGAGACTTTGCCAGACTCCGGCCCCTTTCATCTTGTTGCTCATGATCTCCATTCTCTACTTCACTTCATGCCCAATATGGCTGCGCTGGCTCTAGCCATCACATCTGCATTCCAGCTAGCAGGAAGGAGGAAGAGGGACGGAAAAGGGCATGCCCGGCCCTGTGAGGCACGTTTGCCTACATCGTACTGGTAAACTATGTCACTTGGACACACTTTGCTGTAAGGGTTTGGTTTTGGGAGTTCTGAGCAGAGAAGGGGAGGCGAGGAATGACAGGGGCACTAGCAGCCTGTGGATTGAATGTAGTCAGGGAGGGGTCATTGTCCCAAAGCTGCTCCGCCCAGGCCCAGGCCCGGTCTAAGGAGCGGCCAGACATCAGAGGGGCCTGGTCCTGCCTCAGCTGTGCTGACTTCTTTAAACACTTCTCGAGTTGAAAACTCATAAGTGGAGGCACTCCTACTGAGGTCACCCCCGCTGGCTTCTGGTCCCCACCTGCACAGCCACTCTGGACCTCGCTGCATAATGGAGCAGCTGTGATTCTGGCCCTTCATGCTCAGGATCTCTAACTGGCTGCTTGTTTGCAGTAAAGACCTAGTTTACAGGCTGGCAGCACTGCTGGTAAGTGGCTGTGTTGGGATTTGAACCCAGATCCCGTCACAGGGCTGGGCTTCTGCTCTGTTGCTGGCAAAGGCCTACAAAATTTTAAAAGTCAGCTGGAGGCGGAGAGCGGAAGACCCCACATCCACAGCCCTGCCCACGTGGTGGGTCCTGGAAACAGTGCCATGGGGAAACACAGCGTCTCTTCTGGGTGCCATCTGTGTGGAAGGACAAACGTGTCGTCTGTTTTGTTCTTGGAAAGGGGCAGGAGGGTCTAGCTAGATCATGTGTGGAGCTGAGGGAATAGCTGGGCTGGGCTCCCCTGAGGACCTGCAGGGTTTGGGTTCACTCACAATCCCTGAGCCCCTCCAGCAGTTGTGTGACGGAAGTTCACCTTGAAACTCTGGTTGTCAGATTTATGTGTGATAACGTTGATGTACTTCACCTGCGTTGGTGGCAATATGCTAGTGTTTATGTTGGGGCAGCCACAACTTAAGCGACAGGACCCTGGCTGACACTGGCCTCGGCCTCTGTACCTGGGAGGACTGGCAGTAAGCTTGGCTCGGGCTGTGGCTCGGAAAGCAGCCAGACTCACCCGCTTGGCTCCCCTCCCTGGATGAACCTTTTTCTTGTACAGGCTTCCTCTGTACCCCCTTGAGCAGCAAGTAGGAGGGGGACAGCCGTAGTCAGAGCTGCAGTCACAGTGCCTTACCCACCAGTAACCCCAGAGTAAGTAAATGGCTCCTCTCACTTAAGTGCACGTGAATCCCAGGGAAGGCTCTGATTGGCCCAGCCCAGTCACATGCCCATCCCTCTGGATGGGGTCTACGAGAGGCCGCCCCAGCGGAAGGGAGGAGGGCTTTACCAAAAGATGGGGGAAGGGATGCTGAGCACACAAAACACAGATGTCTGCCGTTTATTGAGAACTTACCTGTCAAGTCTTGTGTTAAGCAACTGGAGGAAATAGGGGCCCAGAGAGGGTAAGGAACCTCTCCAGAGGCACTCAGCTTGGAAGGTGGCAGTGCCAGTATTGAACCCAGGATGGTCTTCAGACCCAGTACTACATGTTCTCTGATATGGGGTCTTGCAGCTGGTTGTAAATGCAGGACAGCGGGGCTGGTGCTGAACCCCAAGTCCTGCCCCCCACAGGGTCCTTTTCCCTTGACCACATCTGCTACTTGTGCAAAGCAGGAGGGTCCGGGATCCACGTTCCCTGAAGTCGTCGAGTGCCCTGAGCACTGGCTGTGCTGCTGCAGTGGCAGAGTGACAAGCCAGCCTCTGTTCTATTTGCAGGAAACTACAACCTCACGAACGTGCTGCCCACTGCCCCCGACATGGCCCAGTTTAAGCAGGGGGTGAGGTCCGTCGCTGGCAAGCTCTCTGTCTTTGCTAACGGAGTCATGTCTTCGATTCAGGTTAGTGAAGCTGGGACGACGTTATCTGAGTGTGATGGTGGGTTCATAGTTTTGAAAATGAGATTTGGACCACTCTTCAGTTGCTCGGAAATTAGATTTTATATTATTGATTTATATGTTTGCTACAGTGTAACCCAGGACATCATAAAAACCAGAAGTTATAGTTTTATATTTGTTTAAATTTTCTAATTTATGAGTCTAGGGGAATTTATGACGTTACAGGGATTATCATGATCGTTATCCACTTTTTTCCTATATCAGAACAGAGAAATATTAAGAAGAAAATAAAAATGACCCATAATCTCATCTCACAGGGGAAATACAATTTTGGTGTATTTTATTTTAGTTCTAGATTTGTATGTGTTCTTTTTATCTTTAAAAAGATGCTCTATGCATGTGAGATTATACTGTATATGTGGTTTTATATCCTGTTTTTTTCTCCATAATGTTTTGTTATGAGCATTTCTGTGTAATTAAAAATTCTCCAGAAACCACATCCTATTGAGTGAAAATACATGTAATTTATTTACTAATTCTCCAAGTTGGGCATTTAGATTGTATTCTAATCTTCTAAATAAGGCAAGGCCAGACCCTGGTGTGTAACAATTTAAGGTCGTCTCTGAGGATACGAAATGCTTCTCTCGTGAACCTTTGTGTTTATGTCAGGTCATGTTAGAAGGATGCTATTGGGATGTAAAATGTGGCCATAGGAACTCTGCTGCCTTTAGGGTTCCGGGGTCCCCAACTGGGGAGCGTCCCCTCAGCCCCGAGGCCCCTGCTGTGTCACCGCTGTTGATGACATGACAGCACGCCTTACTGTCCCTGAGGCCAGCTGAGCCCACATCAGCCCTTCCAAGTGGGTGACATCCCTAGTTTATAGCTGATCACCCCCATTTTCTAGTTTACCCCCTTTTCATATCCCCATTTTGTAGGTGAGGAAATAGAGGCACAGGGAGGTCAAGTTGCTTCTGCGAGCTCACTCAGCTGACGCAGGATTTCAGGGTTCAGACCCCACTGTGTCCTCCGTCCCCATCACATTCGCCTCCTGGAGGGCTGACCCCTTGGTGACCTTGCTGCTGGCCTCACAGCCCTCCCAAGCCTGGGCCGGCGGGCAGGACGTCAATCCTGTCAGCTTCCAGAGGCCGCGCAGCCCTTGGCCTGGGGAGGCCTCAGTCCCCCGTGTCCCCTGGGTACGGGGTGGTGGCAGATGCCAGACAGGTGGTGTTTTGGGTCAGCCGTGGTGTCATTCTGAGAAGTTCCACGCTGTGGGTCTGCATGCGAATGAGGAAGTGATACTGAGTGCTCGTAACTTTCACTGGGTTCTCTCTCTTTAGGATCGCTACGGTTCTTAATACTGACGTCAGGAGATGTGCTTCCTGGAGAAAGTCCTCTTTAATAAACCGGTGGCCACATGGCAGCCTGCAGTGAAGACCAGCCAGTCTTGCACATCGTTCTGCTACCTTTTCACGTGGCATATACACATTACTGACTTTTAACGTTTCTTTGATGTAGAAGCTTTACTGTCATTTCCGTTTTGTGTTCCTTCCTGCACATGTGCTCCCTACGGCATATCCATGCATTTCCTTGCTTTCTTTTCTTGGAATCTCTAGTTCTGACAGCTGGGGGCAGAGACATGGGCCCCTCCCACCTCTCCGAAGACCAAGGACCAAGAGCCTTTTTGTGGACAGGGTCTCAGCTCCTGTGACCCATGGGCCAAGGGTCACCAGAATCAGCTGATGCTTGCTGGGCCTGGAGAAACAAAATTCACTGCACACATTTCATTAAAAAGGGAGCAAAGAATAAAAACAAAAGACCAAAAATGGTGTCTAATTTGGCAGATTGCTTCATTTATATTTCCACATGTTTAGGTAGTTTCAAAATAATGTTTAAAGTCGCCTGTCCCCTTGTAAATTGTTTATTTTGTATGAACTATAAATTTAAAAATTATTTTCAGCGAGTGCTTTTAACAAACCTCAGCTTCTGCATTGTCAAGGGAATTAATCTTTTGACAAGGTGTTGCTCTTTGAATTTATGAGAAATGTAAAATGAGACTCCCTAAGTGCATTTATAAATCGATATAGTGTACAGAATTAAAAATGAATAAGGTAAGAAGATGCACCCACAGAAAATATTTCAGTATATGGGGAAATAGTAGTTGTAATTGGGTAGTTTTGTTAATATTTTTTATCTTAATCTTGGTTTTCAAAAAATTATAGAATGTGTATAAATGAATAAAGAAAAATAATTTGGCTGTGTTTTAGACAGCACTAGAATATATTGTTAGGACAGTAAAATATATTTGAAATTTAATGAATGAGAAAGATGGTTTCGACAGAATATTTTGTGAATCTTTCTTAAAAGCTCAAATTTATAGACTTCTAAATAAACAGTTGCAGTAGATAACGTTGTCGACTTTTTCTACCAAAGCTTATGAAGTGAATCACCAGGAGGGCTCATGGTGTAAGGCTGAAGTGCGTGTGAGTGATGGTGTAGTTACTGGTGGATGGGCCTTGTATGTATGTTTGGGGCCTGATGTGCCATTGCCATTAACTGAGATGTCGCGCACCCTGGCGGGGGTGGGGGGCAGGACCTGTCCTTGCTGTGAGTGAGGTGTGCAGAGTGCCGTGGTTCGAGCCCAGAGGGTTGCGTACAGCATAGTACAGGCTGGGGGTTAAACAACAGAATGTTGTTTCGTCACAGTTCTGGAGGCCGGAAGTCCAAGATCAAGGTCCCGTCAGGCTGCTTTCTGGACAGGCCTCTCGCCCGGCTGGTGGAAGGCCGCTTTCTCGTCTGTGTGTCATGTGATCTTTCTGAGGAGTGAGCCACAGACCACTGGTGTCTCTTCTCGTAAGGACACCAGTCCTATGGGACCTAGGCCCCACCCTCATGGCCTCATTTTCCTTTAATTACTTTCTAAAGGCCCCCTCTCCAAATACAGTCACATTGGGAGTCGGGGCTTCCACATAGGAATTTCAGGGGGACACAGTTCAGCCTGTCACAGTGTCCACAAGAAATTCCACGCTGGGTTAGCCCTGCTCAGGGCTGGGGCAGCCGGGGCACAGTCCCTCCCTGGGATTTTCCTCCACGAGGGTTCTGTCCCCCTTTTTCTGACGGGGCGAGTTAGACTCTGCAGACGGTCACCCCCTCTGCCTCTGAACATGCTCTGCTTTTCCCCATCAGTGAACTTCACAGCGAAGGGCCTCAGCGGCTCCCCAGCCCAGGCCTTGCCAGGACACCCTTTCCGAGTTTCCATACGTGTGCGTGTGTTCGTGTGTGACTTTCGTTTGTATTCCTGGCCCATTTATCCTTGGGCCTTGGTGTTTTGTTTTATAGTCAGTTGGTGCGAGTGTTTCATAGAGTAAAGATGTCAGTTAATAATTGTTCTAAGGAAACATGTCTGGAGTCTATTGATTAAAACAGAGAATGGTGATGTGACTGTCCAAGGGCCTCATGAAAACCCACCGAGACTTGGCTGAAGGGTTAATACCGTGTTTCCCCGAAAATAAGACCCAGCCAGCCAATCAGCTCCAATGCATCTTTTGGAGCAAAAATTAATATAAAACCCGGTCTTATTTTAAGACTGTATCTTATATAATAATATAATATATAATATAATATAATAAATATAATACTGGGTCTTATATTAATTTTTTCCAAAAGACCTGGTCTTACATTAATTTTTGCCAAAAGACACATTAGAGCTGATTGTCCGGCTAGGTCTTATTTTCGGGGAAACACGGTAGTAGAGCTTTGGAAAAGGTGTTCATTGTGCTTTTGTTCTTGAGAGAGAAGCCAGTAAGGGCCAGATGATATTTCTGGGACTTGGGGAAGCAAAGGAGGGGGAGAGGGGGAGGAAGGGGTTTGTTTTACCAGCCTTTACGAGAACAAATTGACCTTGAAAATGCAGCGATTTTTGATCACCTTGGAGAGCTGTTGGGAATGTAGGTAAATAGATGTAACTAGGTGCTGCCTCGGAGGGCATGGCAGGTGAGACTGACTCCAACAGAGACCAGGGCTCCCAGGAGGGGTGAGGTGCCGCCTGTGGGCCTGGGCGACGCCGGGGCGACACCCAGAGCTGGTCCAGCTCCCCCCCCTTTCTGAAGGGCCTCAGACACCAGGAGCTGGGCTGCTGCTGGACTCCCCACGCCCACTTCTCACGTGGGCCTCAAACTGGGCTGACCAACACCTGCTCTGCCCACCGCGTCCTCGCCCTTCTGGACGCTCTGCCTGAAAACCTGGCCGTCAAATGTGATAAAAGTCAACGGGCGTCTTAAGAAGATTAACCATAGAACTGGGAGGACTATGGGGTGGAGCTGGGCCCCTTGTTAACTCTCTAGCCCTGACTTCCTGTTAAACTTTGTGGTAACTGCTGGGGGAGGGATTCACATAAAATATAGAGGCCCTCTTAGGGCGTCACACTGTCTTATTCTTTTTGCACGTGGGTGGCTGGTTGGAACACCAGCCAGGAAGTGCGCGTTTACAGACTCCTTGGTGGCTTTGTTTCTTTTTCTTTTCCCAAATAAACCGCTCTTTTGGTGGACTACGTGGAGAATTATTTGTCCAGTCGACAAATGTGACCCTCCCACAATCCTGCGGCACCACCTTGGAGTGGCCCAGCGTCATGCTGGAGCCTGGGATCTGCTCACTGGCCCGTTCTTCTAGGTAAGAGCACGTTACTTCCCCCCGGAACCCCCAGGCCTCCATCGCAGAGCACTGTACCCCTCACTCCTGTAGTGGGCACGTTTTCCAGCCACCTCCTTCACCACCACTCATTTTATTTGTTCACACCCTGCTCCCAACATCCACGGAGAGCCCAATGGGCCCAGGGCCATAAAAAGCAGGTTGCTAAGGTGGGTGGACCAGTGGCAACCTCCCAGGATGCATTGTGTGTGGTGGCCGTGGGGCAAGATGAGGATTGGGGTCTGGGCCTGTGACGGACCGTGGCCTCCCAGAGTCAGACACTGAGGACCCAACCCTGCCCCCAGCGGTGCTCTCCTGTGCCAGGGATGTGGGGTCGCAGACCTTCCTCCCGGTCCCCCAAAACTGCTCGGCTCTCTTGGTCACACGACTCAGACACCATTGTTTGCACTGTGTCCTGTGATCGGTTTACAGAGGCCCACGTGCTTTCTTCCCTCCCCTTCCCGGTCTATTTTCCTCTATTTATAGTTCTTATCATTCTGCTTGCCCAGGCCATTTGTCTCACCTGAAACAAGAGCTCAGTGGCAGCAACACCAGCCATACACGGATGGACAGACAGGGAGACAGGGACAGCCAGCCAGCCAGACACCAGGGATCTCTGCGGCCCACAGACTTGCAAACAGGCTCCCTCTGTCTGATCTGCCTCGCTCTGTGCTGGTCCTTCTTTGGGGCTGACCATACCCCCTGAGGCTGTGGGGTTGTGGGGGGCTCTGCCAAGCCCCAGCTGGGTAGCCCAGCTATGCCCTGAGGGCCCTGCACCCAGGGATGGCCTTTTTCTTGACTCGGTCCCCACTGTGCTTCCTGCCCAGACCTGCCCTCTGCCTCCTGAGCCCCAGCCAGTTCGTCTCTCACCCTCTGCCCTTCCGGGTTAACTGCGCCCTCGTCCATAGGTGTGGGTGCCGGCCTCCCTCTGGGCTGTGCTTGGGGAAGGCCACGTGTTTGCTCAGGCGCCCAGGGCTTGACCTGAGGTTAGGCCCTCACTGCTGGCCACGCAAGTCCAGCTCTGGATGTCAAGTGGCCCCTGAACCCCACACATGCAGGCAGCTGCCTCCCTCACCTCCCACCTCACCCCCAGCTTGTCCTCCAGGGACCACCGTGGCCTTGGTGAGATGCAGCCCCACCATCCACGTGCAAATGACCAGTGGGTCTGTAGAGCTTATTTCCTGAATGTCCCCAGCTCCTGGCCTCCACCCGACCTGGGCCCCCGCTATCTGGCCAGGAGGACTCTGCAGCCCTGAAGGCCCCTCCAAGCTGGGCCCCCAGCCGCCCACTCACCAGCACAGGGCAGCCTTGTGACAACACACAGCTCCTGTCCCCCTGTCGAGGCCCCCCCACCGGCTCCTTTCTCCTCTTCAGAGTGCAGATCTCAGCGTGGCTCACAGACCCCGGGGGGCTCCACCCCGTCTGCCCCTTGCAGGCCCTGGGCAACCAAGCTCTGTCCCTCCCTGGCCGTTCGGCAGTGGTCACCTCTGCCAGGAAGGATCCCTCAGAGCAAGGAGATGAAGAGCTGGTTCTGGAGGTGAACAGGCTACGAGGGGCGACGGCAGCCTCATTGCTTCATCCTTCAAATGGACAGGAGAGCAGCGCCCACCTCCCTGTAGGTGTTGGGGGGAGCCTCAGGAAACACATCCGCTTGTCTAGTGGGGTCCCCCCCACGAAGGTCTGCGGCCTCGGGCCCTTCAGCGAGTTGGGGCCAGGCCCCTGCAGGCAGTTAAGGCTTCGCTGCGGCTTCCCAGAGAAAGCAGCTGAGGCAGAGTGGGCGCCCGCGATAAATAGTGGGGTGAAGGGTACAGCCTGGGCCTCCCAGCGCCACGCGGGCTCACTACAGCAGCCTCACGCATTCATTCAGACACCCCCTGTGCCCAGCAGCCCAGCAGGCTCCCTGTGCCCATCCTGTCCCCTCTGTCCTGCTCTGTCCATGTTCCTCAGGCTTCGGAGGGGAGGGCCTGGGAGGCCCACGTGTGGCCCCAACACCTCCTTTTTGGTTTCAATGTGGGAAGCGCAGGAAAGAGAAATTCATCTTCCTCCTACCCTTCTGGGCTCTCGGCCGAGGCCCTTTCGACTGACTAAAGGCACATTAATGAGAAAAACAAACAAGTGTGTTAACATGTGCATTGTGCAAACCCATGCGAGTACCTGGTGAGTAACTGCACGGACTCGTTAGGACTTGGGCTTCTAGAGCGTCTTAACAAAAGCATAATAAATCTTTAGAGAAGTGACAAGACAAAGGAAAGGGATTTAGACTTTTAAGGGCAGTAAACTGTGTGGGAAGGGACTATATGGGCGACACGAATGAAGTACGGCTGCTTTGTGCAGGTCCATCTTGGCCTGACTTTCCATCTTCTTAAGGCCCCAATTTTCAGATTTCTGCTTTTAGTCAGATAAGGAAACCTCCAGGAAGGCATCTTTCTGCAGCTGTTGATTCTTATTTGCCCCCAGCTCAAGATAATCCTTATACCAAAGTAGCACTTTCAGGTCCCCTGTGTAAGTCAGAGGGAAGCTGGAGCTGGCCCGACCCCTGCTGACTGGGCAGCACTCCTTTCTGCAAAAAGAGGGCCACACCCCAATCCCTGGGATTTGTGAGTATGTTATGATACATGACAAAGGAACTTTGGGGACCGTTTTGCTTTCCATAAAACCCTGATCTTCCCCTTAGCTTCTAGATTGCTGCCCTCTGTACAGGGCATTATAACATCCTTCTCTGGCCATCTGAGCAACCCAAGAGAGAAAAACCCAACAGGACTGATATCAGCAGGTCTCCCAGTGAAACAGGTCAACGGATCCACCCTACAGTGACTCCCACAACTGATGAGCCCCACGCAAAGTGAGACAGTGTCTACTTTTTGGTGCCTCTCTTTTAAATATGAGCACATAGCTAAGGATCACCAGACATTTGAGGAAAGTATAAAGCATGAAACATGAACACCAAGGAAACAATCATTAACAGGGCAATTTGGAGGGAAGAGATTATGCCAGAGATGAAAAAAATTGTTTATCATCCAAATCCTTAGTGAAACAGGAAAAGATACTGCATCTGTTAAACAAGGACTGGATTCCATAAAATGAAAAAAGTGGAGAACAAAAACCAGCTCTTGGAAATTGAAAATAACAGCAGCACAAAATAAAGTCCTGCTGAAGAAATGAATAGAAAAAGATGACCAAATCTCCCAGAAAGTAAAGAGTCAGAGATAAAAAGGTGAAGGGCTTTCGAGAACAAATCCAGAGGCTCTAACCTCTGAATAGGTGGGGTTTCAGGCAGGGAGAAGAGGAAAAACAGAGGGAAGGCAATCATCAAAGAAATAATTCAAGAAAATTTCTGAGAAATGAAAGACAAGTGTTGGGAATGTGACGTACAACCGCTGCCCAGGTGTAAAGCGGTTACACAGAATCTTACTTGACCTTCGCAATCATTCTGAAGAGGCAATGTCAATACTTCCACCTAATCGGTGAGGAAACTGGGGTTCAGAGATATTAAGGGGCTTGCTCACAGTCACCCCAATGATGCTGGGACGTGCCAGCTCCCTCTTTGACCTGCCTCGAGGCCTCCCTGCCCCTCCCTGAGCAGTGTGTCTGGAGCTGGAACTCCACTCACAAACCCAAACAAACCCACATTTTGGGTGATAGTGTTTGGGGTGGGACACAGCCAAGCCTGAAACAAGATAGTGACGCTTCCAAGGCTCCCGCCGTGTCCAATTTCTCCCTCCCACCTCCCCTCAGGACCCAGGAGGAATCTGAATATCCTCCCCAACTTGTTTCACAAACTGAAACTGAAGCCTAGAGAGGAAAGGGCTTATCCAGAGTCAAGACTCGAACCCAGGTCTCCTGGCTCTTCTGGGTAAGCTTCTGTTTTCCGCGGCCTCTCCTAGACGAGCAGCTAAGATTATGGCGGCGGGGGCATGTGATTTGGGAGAGGAACTTGTGTTCATGTCATAAGTGACCATCAGAGGCCCCCGGGGGGGCTTGAGCTGAGGGACCAGAGAGTGTGGGAGTGTGAGTAGCCTTGGGAGGGAAGGTGAGTGAGGAGGTGAGCGAGGGCGGAGCAGAAAGTAAGATGAAGTTAGAGACCAACATGGGAGGAGAGACATGCTAGGGACACCGATGCCAAAGGTGGAAACTGACGGGAATTGCTGGGTGGGGTGTGACATGTTCCTCACCCCCACCTTCTCACAGAAAGCCCCCGTGTGACTCACACAGGCTCTCAGAGTCGATCTCTTTGGAGGGCAGATGACAAAATGTCCATGTTATTCAGCAATCTCACAGAGCTGGCTGGGCACTAGGAGCTGTGTCGTTTCATCTTCACAGCGGTTCTGCGTGGTAAGCACGTTACCTGTTTCCATAAATAGGGGAAACTGGGCATGCGGTGGGGTGGGGTGTGCAAGGACAGGCCCCTGGAAAATGGTGGAGCAGGGACCAGCAGTGTGATTCTGGGCCTCAGCCCACCTCCCCGCCCTGTGTCTCTTGTAGGAAGTGAGTCATGCAGCCGGGCAGCCAGGGGAGGCCCAGGCTGTACACGCAGGCCCTGCAAAGGCTGGGTCCGTCCAGCGGCTCCTCGGGATTTCCTAACTCCTGGGCAGTGCCCAATTGGACCTTGGATTAAATCAAGCCTCTTGACACTGAGCCAAAAGCACACCCTCCCTGTGACTGTCAGCCAGATGGATAGAGACCCCACATGACCCTCCATCCCCAGGAAAATGGGGGGAACTACCCCCAGACTGGCAGTACCCTCTCAAGAAGGGGGACAGATGGACTGTAAGTGGACTATTTGGATACCTTTTTATGAGGAAAAAAATACAAAACTGTTAATATAAAATTAGGTATGAAAGAGAATACTAAGAGTAAAGAAGTCACAGGGCGGCTGGATGGCTCAGTTGGTTAGAGCGTGAGCTCTCAACAACAAGGTTGCCGGTTCAATCCCCGCATGGGATGGTGGGCTGTGCCCCCTGCAACTAAAGACTGAAAACGGCGACTGGACTTGGAGCTGAGCTGCACCCTCCACAACTCGATTGAAGAACAATGACTTGGAGCTGATGGGCCCTGGAGAAACACACTATTCCCCAGTATTCCCCAATAAAAATTTTAAAAAATATATAAAAAAGTACAGAAGTCACAATAAATTGCACAACTTAAAAAATCTAGTAAACAGCATAAGCATAATAACATAATATTTTTATCAGAGGTGCCTGACGCACCTCTGTTGTACCTTTTTCCTTGTTTTTTTGATCACCTCTTTGTAAAATGACAATTTTGTAATATCATTTTTCATTGAGAGATTAGAATGCTAATTCCACCTTTCCTCCAGCATGATTGACTGATATTATTTTTTTATTATAGATAGTTTTGACCAGGCAGTGGTGAGAATCAAATTCTCTGCGAACACTTTTACCTGCCTCTGTTTGGAAGAGTACCAACATGGGGAAGAAGGTTCCACCAGCTAATTCTGGCTCTGTACATTTCAACCTTTGTTGAACATTGCACGACGGTGTGACCAAAAAATATGGTGAATGTTTAAATTTTTAAAAATGTGTTACAATAAAAGACAGATTGCCATTAATCCCCCTCAAAATACTCCCCCTCGCTTCGAACACACTTATCCCATGGTTCTTGCCACTTTCTGAAGCAGGTCTGGAAGTCCTCTTTTGTGAGTATCTGTAGTTGTGCTGTCATGGCTGCCTCGATATCCTGAATCATTTTGACTTTGGGGAAGAGCCAGAAGTCACATGGGGACAGATCCTGTGAATAAGGTGGCTGAGGACACACTGTAATGTTTTTATTTGACAGAAATTGCTGTACCAGAAGTGATATGTGACATGGAGCATTGTCATGATGGAGGATGATTTACACTTTAAAACACACCTTCTCTCAACCGTAACTCACACCCAACTGACTGCACTGAACAAGTTGAAATTTGTCACACACTGTTACTAAGGTTCCACATGCCACTTCCTGTATTGAAGATCCTGCCTTTCCGTTGGATGGCACTTGGCAGCAGCATTCACCGTATGTTTTGCTCACACCTTGTTCATTGTACCTTGCTGAAATTGTACGCTTCTCCCCCATTACCCATAGACCCGCCTGGCCTGGAGAACCTGTTGTATCACCATAGGATACCATTTGGCTGGCTGTGTTTGGGGGTTTCCAGTGGCCAGCACAAAGCACATACCCTGTTTCCCCAAAAATAAGACCTAGCCAGACAATCAGCTCTAATGCGTCTTTTTGCAGCAAAAATTAATATAAGACCTGGTCTTGTATAAGACTTGGTATTTTATATTATATTATATTATCGTATTATATATTATATATTATATTATACCTGGTCTTATATTAATTTTTGCTTCAAAACACACATTAGAGCTGATTGTCCGGATAGGTCTTATTTTCAGGGAAACACAATAAATGTATTTATGTGCTCATCCCAAACCAAATACACCTCTGACTCAACCTCCCTTTAGCTGGATTTCCAAAATGCCCATGCCCTCGCCAAAGCCAGCCTCACCCACACACCCAGGGAGTCATGTGGAAGGGGTGGGGTCAGGGTGGAAGGAGATGGTCCTAACTGCTTACAACAGGAAGGAACGTCTTACTACCTCAGATTTGGCAAAATCGTATGGTCACATCCTCAGGGCACCTCCAAGGGCCTGTTGCAAGGTTCGAGCTTCCTGGGCTTCGTGTAAATACCCCCTGTGGCTCAATGCTGTGTGAAGTCACTTGCTCAAGAAGATCAAGAAACTTGCCCATAGAATCCTGGGTTGAGTTGAAGCCAGAAAAACGCTGTGTCTTAGGTCAAACTTTAGCAGAGAGAAGGTCAACAGCAGACATGCTTGGGACGGTGACTCAGGCCCACTGCGTGGAGCCCAGCAAGGCACTCCCCCCGCATGACCCCCCAGGCCGATTGCATAGGAACCTCTGGTGGCCTCAGGTGGGACTCAGAGGCAGAAGAATGTACCCGGAGAAGAGATCTCAGACTCACCATTACAGCTGAGCCACCAAAATGTCCCTGCGTGACAGGATTCAGAGACGCACCAGTGACAGATCACTGGGAAGGACTGGGGGTCTAAAGGGACTCAAAGTCACCAAGTCCCGTCCTTGGGGCCCAACGCCCAACATCCCTCGCAATGGACTGGCCAGTGTTGGGAGAGTTACGCGGGTTCACGGATTTCTCTCAGACTAGAGAATCTTTGGCAGCAAGCCCCACAGCGGGACTGGGGGGCAGGGGGCAGCTTGGAGAACCAGTACCGACAGGAGGTGGCCAGGGGCAGCCATTTAGAGAGAAGCATTCCTAGGAAACTGCGAACTGGAGGCCACCCAACTCCCCTACTATCTTGTTGATGAGGATAATTTTGGAGGGGAAGTGAGAGGCTGCTGACTGTTGCATGAGAACAATGCCACATTTCGGGGTTACAATCAAGGTGGCCCCTGGGTGGCACTGAGGTAGGCAGGCTCAGGCCTGGAGGCTGGTCCCCACCCATCACACATCTCAAAGACAACCTGAGTCTCTTCCCATGGGGCAGGCTTGGCCACAACAGACAGGAGACAAATTCAGGGACAAAAGAGCTTCCCACGGCTGTGAGGAGGACATGTGACTTGTTCCATTCCTTGTGTATTACCCAAGAGGCCTCACCTCTAGTCTCGCCTTTCAGAAGCCAAGGGAGGGCCCAAGCCACCAGGACGTGGGGTCAAAGACTCAAGAGGGACTGACCCCACCTGCATTTGACCCGAGAGAAACAAATGCTCTGGCCCCTCGAGGTTCCCTAGGGATTGGGCTGTCAGGGTCCCCTTCCTAACACATGCCATCCCCAACCAGGCCCAGCAGAATGCATAGTCCTAGCTATTGGGGGGCAGGAGAAGGCTGGGCCACAGATCAGAGAAGGTTCCTGTGCCCACAGGAGCCTCTGCGGGTGGAGTGCCCCAAATTCCTCCAGGGTCAGGTGCCTAGAAAACCAGATACCTGTTTGCAGAGCCATAAGCGGTCACTGTGGAGGCTCTGGGTCTTGCTCCTGCCGTTTGTGCAGCTGAATTGCTGCACATGGACACAGACACAGAAGGAGGAGTCTCTGGAGGTGGGGTGGGGTGGGGAGCGCTTGGGACAGGGGCCTGGTATGCGTGTGGGGGGGCGGGGTGTTAGAAAGAGGAAGAGGAAATTGGAGAAGTGCTGCATAGGTGTATCTCACCTCCTGAATCTCCTGTAAAACTGGAATTATTCACCAAAGCTTTTGTTTTATTTTATCGGGGTGGGAAGATTGTGAGAAACGCGGAGGGTGGGGTGTTTCTGGGAGAAGGAGGAGGGTTCAGGGCAGCAGAATGGCAGGTGCTCTCCAGAGGGAGGGGGCACATTGCCTGAGTATCTACTCTGTGTCAGGGACTTTGCCTAGGTCATCTCTGAACCCCCGTAAAAACATGCTCACCCTCAACTCAACTGGCTGGTGAAGAAACCAAGGCTTGGAGAAGCCATGGGTTGAGGCAGCTAATAAACGGTGGAGCCGGGATCCAAACCCAGGGTTTTGGATGCCAACGCCTGGGCCCACCCCACTGCTCCGTCAGTACAGCTTGTCAGTCATGGTGCTGTGTGTCTTCTTATGAGATCATAGGCCCAGAGGCAGCGACCCCACTGCATGTTTTTTCCCGTCGCCAGAGCACAGGGTCTGGGCAGATCCCTAGTTGTCTACCTGGGGGGCCTCCGAGGAGTTTGCACTGATAGAGAAAAGAGCCACAAACCCATTTTTAATAAATGTCACCAACGTGCGATATAAGGCTGGTAATGGCGACTCACAGAAATCTCTCCGTGTCCGCCGGGCTTGCACATGACCCCAAGGACTGTCCTAGGCAGCTCACCCCGGCTGATGTATTTTCATGTCATTTGCCTGTTAGCAAATGATAGGTTTCAAATTAGTGTCAAATTTGCATTTTCTTTGTTACTATGGTATTGCATTATACCCAAAACACAGGAGCTAGAATACACGGCTCAAAGCATCATATGGAGGTGTGACAAGACGTAACCCCACAGAATGACACTGTAAATATACGAACAGGAGCAGGAGAGGGGTGCAAATGCACAGAGAGGACCTGCAGGTCTGGGCCAAAACAAATTTGCGGGGGTAATGCTTCCACAAAGTAGCCGGAAAAGGAAGGAACCGCTTGGAAGCGTGACCACGGGGTTTGATGTTGCTTTTCTTGGATCCATCTGGCCCTGACTCCCAGAGCAGTGACGGAGCAAGTCTGCCAGTCACTATAGGAGCGGCGGGAGCTCGTTTTCAAAGATGGCACCATGGCTTCTCCAGGCAAACCCATGCGGCTATTTCTGGAACAGAATTCTTTCCAGCACAAAAATCTATTCATTTTGACACTAAAGGCAGAGAGAATGCTTAAACCATGGAGCAGTCCATTCCTTCTGGCAAGAAAAGAGCGACCAGGTCACACTGTCACTGGGAAGGTAGGGAAACCTGCCTGTTAAGGGCTGAATTGTGTCCCCCCCGCCCCCAATCATGAGATGAAGTCCTAACCCCCAGGACCTCAGAATGTGATTATATTTGGAGATGGGGTCTTTAAAGAGGTAAGTAATTTAAAATGCAGTGGTTAGGGTGGGCCTGGTGTGATTGCAATGCAACTGGCACGCTCCTAAGAGACCAGGACACAGACACGCACAGGGCAGGCCATGTGAGGGCACAGGAAGCAGATGCCACCTACGTACAAGCCAAGGAGAGCGGCCTCAGACGGAAGAGCCCTGCAGACGCCTTGATCTTGGACTTGCAGCCTCCAGAGCTGTGAGACACAGTGTCTGCCGTTTCAGCCGCCTGCCTGTATCTTGTTACGGCAGCCCCAGGACACGAGGACGCTGCCCAACGTGACTGTGTGATGCTACGTTCAGAAAGTACAACATGCAGTTGTTCAAAAGACAAGGTTGGAGGTCACAGAATATCGGTTGCATATCAGGTGGAACCACATAACGGGGAACCCATAAGGGGCTCGTAGCCATTTTGACAAAACCACTGGTGTCTCAGCTCTCGGCCTCTCTCCACACAGTATGTATTTGTCGGTGTAAGAAATGTCCAAACCTGTAGAGAATTTTTGTGAGAGTTTATTTGAGCCCAAACTGACGACAGTAGCTGGGAAGCAAGATCTCAAATGCTTGGAGAAGAACAGTTTGTATCTTCTTTTATGTGTTTGGAATTAAGGAGGGACCCTAAGGAAGATGGGTGCGGGGAGGAAGCAAGGCAGGGATTGGATTCCAGTACTTAACAAGATTCTGTGCTCTCTTGAGGGCGGTTGCACTTCTTTCAAAGGTGTGTTATTTGACGTAGTTGCACAAAACAATGCACAGGCCTAACCCTAACCGCTTATAAAAAAGGTTTGATATGCCTGGGGTGGGGCTCCCCATGATGACCTGCCCAGTGAGGAATTTATGATCGGATCGCCCTGTGAGGCGACTTTCTTAGAACCCCTTTTTCGTCTAATTATATATGAGGCAGAAATGCTTGATGACTCTTCGTTCTGCTTGTCACTGAGAACCCAAGCTCAGGAGAGGAGATAGTGTGTGCCTGTGTGTGTGAGTATGTGAGCGTGTGTGTGTGTGTGTGTGTGTATTAACCACCCCGTTGTTTTGACATAGAGAAAAAGCCACATTGATGCCAGTTTTGAGGAAACACCAAATACACATGCAGTGTCCTCACGATAGCAGACGTTGTGCAGGAATATCTTTCCACACTTTTGCTCCCAAGAACCTGTTGGGGGTCAGCAGCTCTTTCCTCACCTTACTTTGGCGATGAAAGAAACAGGGAAAGTTAGGAATAAAACCAGCTGCAGCCAGTACTGACGAATCTTTTGAACAGGCTGAATGGGCCCACAACCATAAGACTGAATTTCCGCCTCCTGGTGTAAGCCCCACGTGGGAACTTTGGATATTTGGGATGTGGGTTTTGTTTTTTTCTTGCCTGACACTGTTAATTCCAGTAAAAGCCATTTCTCAGGTTTCAAATGATTGGCCAACACGACATTTCTTAACAGGATTTTGTTTAGCATGGATTTGTTTTATGGCCAAATATCACAACTTTCATGTAAAGACAAGCTGTGAGGGCTTCTAGAAGATGGAGTGTGATGCACACAGCTCAGTCATTGCCAGTTTGGCTCTTTCCCCAAACACTTCACTATAATAAAAACAAAATAATAATAATTTTAGCTAACATTTAGCAAAGGCTTCCTTTGCGCCAGGCAGTGTTTTAAGCACCTTCTGTTTTCACAGTCACTTAATCCTTACTGTGAGTGTTTAAGGGGGGTACTTTTATCAGGATTTCCAGATGAGGATGCTAAGGCCACAAGTCAAGTGACTTGCTCACAGTCACACAGCTGATAATTGGGGACCCTGGCATCCTGGATCTGCAGAATGAGTGCTACGTCATTATTTCATTTACCAGGACGGGGGTTAATCAATGACGCATTATGAGCTGTATCTAAATGCCACAGCAGAACTTGAAGAAACCCTCTCCAAAACCATTCGTCACCAGAGAGGCTCAGGATTGTTTTCCAGAGACATCCTCAGGTCCAGAGGGTGATGTGCCATCAATAGAGTACCTGGGCCACACTGCAGGCAGTCTCCTGGGGAAACGTCCCCAGCTACTGAGCCCAGAAGGGCTGGACACCCAGAAGGGCCCTGTATGGCTCCGGTCTGGCCTGTGGAGGGGTGGCCTCCAGGAGGAGTGAGCAGGACGCTCCCAGACAGGAACAGACACTGCTGGCCACAGTGCAATTCCTTCTTCCTCCCGAAACCTCAGTTTGTCCCTTTAGGCCTTTTTTCCAATTGATAGAATCAGGCTCACCCACATTATCCAGAATAATCTCCTTTAGAAGGCAATTGATCACTGATTCTAATCACGTCTACAAATGGAGACAAGCAATCTACCAGATGTCTCCATTTTGTTTAGTTCTTTTTCTGGAGCTTTGTTCTGTTCTTTTATTTGGGACATAGTGTTTTGTCTCCCCATTGTTGCTGCCTCCCTGTGTTTGTTTCTATGGATTAGGTGGGGCTGCTCTGTCTCCCGGAGTTAGTAGAGTGGCCTTATGTAGTAGGTAGGTGTCCTGTGGGGCCCAGTGGTGCAGTCTCCCTGGTCACCTGAGCTGGCTGCTGCAGGTGTGGCCCATGTTTGGGTTGTGTGTGCCCTTCTGTTGAGCCTTTGGGTGTGTGGTCCTTGGAAGTGGCCAGGTGGTGCTCCAGCTCGATCAGAAGCTGGCCACTGAGCGTGTCAGCCCGGGGCTTCCTGGGAGGGGCCTCACCACAGGCCAAGTTCAGCTACAGCCTGTGCCCTGCCCAGGGCCACCTGGCACGAGCCACAAAGCAATCCACAGATGGCCACCGCTCACACCGCGCTTAAAGGTACCTCAAGAGGCCAAGCTGCGAACTGAGGCTGGCTGTCACCAGTTCCAGACCCGGGGCTGCTCAGCCAGAGGTACGGGGCACACCAAAGCCAGATGCTGCTTGTTTGGGTTTTGTGAACCTTTGAGAGATTTTAGCAAAGGCCACAGCATGAGCCAAGACAAGCTCTTTATACAGAAAAGCCACTGGAAGTGGCTTGGGTGGGCCCAAAAGTTGGGTGGGGCAGGGTCTCAGGGAATCAGGGCCAATGAACAGGGTTAGCCAGGTGGATGGAGACTCAAATATGGCAGCTGCCTATGTCTGCACTCCAGAAGGGTGGAGGGTTCAATAAAGAAACAATGGCTTCTGCCAGCTCCGCTCCAGGAGAAAGCTGTCCCTCCAGCCTTTGCCCTGAAGCCAGACAATTCAGTTCCTTCGTGTGTCCCTGGCACCTTTCCAGCTGCTGCCCCAGTGCTGGAGCTCAGCGCGAGTGAGGGTCAGCGAGTAAGTGCATGCGTGGGCCCTTTAAGAGGAGCACCTGGGACTGCAGCCGCCCTCCTCTCTCAGCCACACTCAGCATTTACCTGCTCTGCCATCTTGACCAGATCCTTACTGTTACTTTTTAAAGTAAGTTTTTGAATTAAAATATTCCATAACTACAGAATGTACACAATAGGATGAATTTTCCAATGACACCCCCCATAACAGCACCAAAAAGTCCCCTTGGGCCCCCTCCCCACCATTCCCTCCCATCGTGAGATTGTCTCAGACCCCAGTCAGCGTTGCCAGCTTTTGGACTTTTTTGTGTCTGGCTTTTCTCACCCACTATTATTACGTTGGTGAACTTTAGCCGTGCAGCTCTTGTGTGATGGTGGTTTGCTCGTGCTCAATGGTGTATGCTGTCCCCTCGTGTGAATATGCCCCAATTTATGTCTCCATTCTGCTGTTTCTGGTTTGGGGTTATTAGGAATGAAGCTGCTGTGAACATTCAGGTACAAGATTTTGGGGAACATCTGTGCGTTTTTCTGTTGTATGTCGCTGGGGGTGGAAGGCCTGGGTTGTAGGGCTTGTGTCTTTGGTAGGTGTTGCCAAAAGCTTTTCCAGAGAGGCTGTACCTGCTAACACCCACACCCTCAATGTGTGGGTGTCCCGATCGCTCCACGTCCTCACCAGCTCTTACTGGTGTCTGTCTTCTCACTCGAACCCTGCTGATGGGGACATAGGGCTATGATACGGCATGACACTCTTAATTCTCGTCTCCTTGATGATTAATACATTTGGGCCTCTTCTCGTTTGTTTATTGGCCATTTCCAGATGCTCTTTTGTGAAGTCCTTTGTCCACTTTTTGATTCTCTTTATCGTATTGATATGTAACGCTCCTCTATAGAGTCTAGGTACAGATGATTGTCATGAATTTATATTGCAAATATCTTTTCCCATTCTGTGGATGACCTTTATTTTCTCTCTTAGTAAAGAGAAACTCTTAATTTTAACACAGCCTAAATATCAATTATTTTCTTTATTGTTGGTGGGTTCTGCATCCTCTATGAGACGCTCTGCATAACCCAAAGGAATGAAGATAGTCCCTTAGGTTTCTTTCTAGATGCTTTATTGTTTTACCTTTCTCAATCCTCTGGGAACTGTGTTTTATATATGGTGTGAGGAGTGGCATCGGACTTCGCTTACATGCATGTGGACATTCCATTGACCCCACACCATTTGCTAAAAACATGTTATTGTCACTGTTGTGAGTTTATGATTGCTCACATTTCTTTGTTCCTTTTTCAACAATTATGAATCTTCTTAAAAATGTGCTTAAAACTGAGGGGCCACAAGTGTGCTAGGTTGACCCGCAAGGGCTGGGCAGCTGCTACCACTGAAACCGCTCCGTGTGCTGAGCCCCGGCTGCGTGACTGGCACTTACCAGGTCATCATTCAGCTTCCTAGTAAAAGCTCCCCTGCCTGTCGCCAGTCACCCCCATTCTGCAGAGGAGAACTGAGGCCCAGGAGCCTGGGGACCTGCCCAAAGCCCACAGCTGGTACTCGGCGAGCTGGGACTAAACCCACACAGGGCCAGCTCCCGGCTGCTTTAAATGAGGAGGGTGGTGACGGTGACGAGCCTGTGTGTTTGAGGTGACTATACAGTTTCCAGAGCACTCTGCAAATAGGAGGGGACTTGTGATTCCAGACCACTGTCCCTGGCTGGCCCTAGCTAAAGGACCGAAGCTCAGAGCCCAAAGGAAGGGACGTACCCCGAGGTGGCTGAAACTGAGACATTCCTGAGGCTTCCTGGAGGAGGCAGCAGCAGGGCTTGGGGGATGAGAGTCTCCCTGGAAGTCGCCCAGGACCTCTCTGGCTTCCTCTCACTTAGAAAAATCCCATGTCGCCAGGAAAACCCAGTCATGGGTCATAGGGACATAATTGGTATTTAATCTGCCGTCTTGTCCGTTTGGAGGGGGGTGGAGCAGCAGTGGCACGTGCCAGATGCCCAGATGATTTGGTTAAGGCTACGGCTGTGCAGGAAGACACCCTGATGGGTGTCCTGGGACAGCTGGGGGAGAGAGGCCACGGGCTGCAGAACCACAAGCCCTCGGGGGTGACGGGGTCACCCTCTCCTCCTCCACGGTGCCTTCCTTGTCCAGGGCCCCAGGAAACCAGCGCTTCACCCACAGAGCCTGGGAGGGAAGGATGAGCGTTCTTCCTAGTTTGCAGATGAGGAAACTGAGGTTCTGAAGAACCCACAGTCTCCTGGAAGAGGAACAGCTGAGTGATACTAAAGCCCCAGCATGTATAGGGCAGAGAGGGCTATGGGGGTGGGGGCGGGGAGTCTGCTGTGGCCTCCAGCCTCCTCGTCCCCTTGCTCCTCCAGCCTAGAGGGAGTGAGGGCCCTGGCGTTTCTGCCCCTCCTCTGTGGCCCTGCCCCCAGGAGGGCGCCAGGGACAGGTTCAGGTCAGGAAGCGGCCTCTCAATGCTGCCTGAGAGTACAGAGATGCTTGTCACCCCCTCCGACATGAACGGGTGATTCAAGGAACCATGGAAAGTCTTCTCTTGTTTCCCAAAGGGTCGACACCACCCTAGGCAGCGCTGACCTTTGTCTTCCTTTTCTGTGGAACCATTTTAAGTTCATTAGTGGACTATTTCTATCTCCTGATTGTTTTGTTTTATTTCAAATACCAGGTCAAAGCAGCTTGGACTGGGAGAGTAGGAGACAGTCAGACATGACCAGGGAAGGTCTCCACTCCACGGGTAGAAACTCATGTGAAATGCTGGCCATGGGGGGCTTCGTTTGGTCCTGCCATGTCCTGACCTGACTGCATGAACCAGGGTTACAAAGAAAGGCCTGGCCCTTGGCGCTGTCACAGAGCCCTGGAGTCCTGGCACACAGCCCCAAAGCCCTGCCCAGCTCCTGCTGCTGGCCCCTTGCTGGCTGCAAAATGGAAACAGTCGTCCCAGGCCCACCTTGCAAGGCTGTGGCGAGGGCCAAGTGACCTGGTCACCGTTCTCCCTCCCCTTGTGTGTTTCTAGTTTTGCCTCCTGGAGACTTATCTGATTGATGCCCAGAAAGCCTTGGAGCCAAGCCAGACCCCTTGGGTGCTCAGTGGCCAAGAGCCATAAATAAATGGCAGGAGTCAGAGCTCTGGCTGATGGGAGGGAACTCATGGGATTATAGCTTATAGTGATGAGCGACCTACTCTTCGGGCACCAAGCTGAGGCCATCAGTCCTCGGTCATCAGCTGGCCGTGAGCCTTCATTCTCGGGGCAGGGCACTCACGGTGCCCACAAGAAGCCTGGCTGGCTCTGCGCCCAGCCTTTGAACAGGGGCACTAAGGCACCTGGAGAGACCACCCAGTGAGATGGGACATGCTGGGAACACACTTGTCATTCCAAACAAAGGATGTCACAGAGTGAAATGCTCTGTCTCTCTGACTCCATCTAGTTCAAGTGTGCTGCTGTGTTCCGTGGCCCTCAGGCTAATAGCTTCTGCTTAGTCTTGCATGTAGACACACTAATCATGATTAGAATTCTGCTTTGGGCTTGAGGAGACAAGGGAAGTTTATCAAAGTTTTGGAGGAACCTTCTGACCAGATTCACAGCAACCAGCACACTCTTCCCCCCCTGCTGGCGCCCACATGTCTGCGGTCCTCAATCACCTCTTCCCCTCCCATCCCCCTTCCCTCCACATAAAGGAAGCCTGGACTCTGTACTTTCTTAAGATGGATTTGGAGATTAGATCTCCCATCTTCTCGGTTGGCGTGGTTTGATGCATTCTCAATAAAACTTTCCTTACTCCAAACTCTGATGTTTTGAGATTTGACCTTTCCCAGTGTCGGGCACATGGATTTTGGACTGGTAACAAGAGCAGGCGCTGCCGAGAGAGGAAGATACGTGGATGGTCCAGGGCCAGGAAAGCGGTGCCCAGGCCGCTCAGATCTCGGGGCAGGAAGAAGTCATTTGACACCCCCTGGTGGGCTCAGTGTTCCCAGGCCGCCTTCCTTCCTCCTCAAGCAAAGAATCCAAACCTCCCCCCAGGGTTGTCCTCACACAGCCCTTCAGGCAGGTGGGGCAGGAGCCTAATTCCATCTTCAAGAGGGGAGGGTTAAGGCACAGACGGGGCAGGGGCTTGGCCAGTTCCACACAGGATCAGTGGCAGGACATGGACACAGGTCCTGAGGCCACGGACAGAGAAGCCCAGCCAGTCCTGAGAACAGGGCAGTGAGGCAGGGGCACCCCTAGCTGGCGTGGAGGGCGGTGAGGGCCAGCCCCCTGGCCTGCAAAGCTTGGGAGGGTGGACAAGCAGCTCTTAGGAGAGGATAGGGCTGGGTGGCGGGGCAGCACAGTGGCCCCTGCAAGTCTCTGACCCCACACGGGGCCAGGCGGTGAGGCCACAGGACATGGCTATGGGGGGGGCAGCGTGGTAGAAGTGAGGGCCACCGGAGCCCAGAGGGTGTATCTGAGGTTTGTGAAAACATTCCTATGTTTAGATTATTTGTATTGATTCTGCTCAATATATATTGTGATTCCTGTATTTGTAGACTCAGGACTTGTACCATTTCTGGAAAATTCTCAGCTGTTATCTCTTCATTTGCCACCTGCCCTGCAAGCCTCCCTTCAGGGACAGGTCAGACTCTGCTGTACCTCCTTGTTCCACCCTCTGTCTCCTGGTCTCTTCCACATTTTCCATCTCCGTGTCTCCCTGGGCTGTGTTATGAATCATTTCTTTATATCTGTCTTCCAGCTAATTCCTCATCGTGTCCAATCTGCTGTTTAAACCCCTCTCCACTGAGAATTTAAGTTTTAAAATTATACTTTTAATATCTACAAGTTCTGTTTGGTTTATTTTAAATCAGCCTGGCCACTTTTGATGGTGTCTTGTTCCCTACTCACTATTTTTATTCCCTCCTTTATGTTTCTAAACATTTGAAACTCGGTTATTGTTTTATATGCTGTATCTTGTTGATGCAAGAATGTCCAAACCTGTAGAGAATTTTTATAAGAGTCTGAGCCAAACTGATGACATATGCCAGGGAGCAAGATCTCAAATGCTTCTGGAGAAGGACAGTTTGCAGCTTCTTTTATGCGTTTGGAATTAAGGAGGGACCCTAAGGAAGATGACTGGGGTGGAGGGGGTGGGGGATGGGGAGGAAGCAAGGCAGGGATTGGATTCCAGTACTTAATGAGATTCTGTGCTCTCTTGAGGGCGGTTACACTTCTTTCAAAGGTGTGTTAATTAACTTAGTCGCACAAAGCAATGCACAGGCCTGGCTTAAGGCAAAGATAAACCTCTTATAAAAAAGGTTTGATGTGCCTGGGGTAGGACTCCCCATGATGACGTGCCAGTGAGGAATTTATGATCGGATCACCCTGTGAGGTGACTCTTAGAACCTCTTTTTCGGCCACAATCTAATATTGGCTATCTGTAGTCCTTGGGGGACAGCGTGGGGAGGGGGGGGGAGGTACGTAATCCCTTTCTTTTGTTCTCTTCTCTCAGCTCAGGCTCTGCCAGGTTGTCCTCCATCCTTTCCCTTCACGATTGCGCTGGGTGTCCTCAGTTTCCCCTCCACACTCATGCTCTCTCCCCACTACACCCCTCCTTGCTCTGTGCCTGGTTCTGGCCTTGGCAAGCCCCCAGCTTGAGAATTCCAACTGATACCATGCCAAGGTCTGGCTGCCTGCCACTTGCAAAAGTTAAAAATCGAGAGACAAGTTTGGTGGAAAGAAAAGCAGGTTTATTCAGAATGCAGGCATTCTGGGAAGATGGCGGACCCCTGTCCAAAGGCCGTCTCCCCGTTCCTAGAATGGGCAGAAGGTTTTATAGGTGCACAAGAAGAACAAAGGAAAGGGGGAGTCGGTCAGGCAGGTCCAAGGGCTGGAGCTCTTCCTGGGGTCTGTTCTGCTTTAAGATAATGTTATCTCTGGACTCTAGACTCCACCGGGGCCTGGGGCTTCGTGTGTCACCAGTAAAAACTGTAACTGGAGTTGCAAATTGGATTCCGGTGTCCGGTGTCTGGGCGCCTGAGGATTAAGAAATTGCCCTTTCCAGGTGAGGATTCTGCTCATTAAATGGATTAACGAGGTGTGGGTAGTCTTGAGAAAGGGAAAGAGAGTTCTTCAGTTGATGAGTGGTGGGAAAAGCAAAGAGAACACAGCTGAATATCAGGACAGCTCTAACTGCAAACTAGTTAAGTTTAATTACTTTATTGATTTACCAAATGTCACCGTTACACAACCAGTAGGTGCTTCCCACACGTACCTTGCGCTTTCCTACATCTGAGGCTTTGCTCAGGCTGCTTCCCCTCCAGGAACACGCTTTCCAGCCAACTTTTCCTCTTCTTACCCCACCAGGAAGCCTCCCCCCAAATGCCTTGCTGGTTCAGACACCTCCTCTGGGCTCCTGGGGCCCCTGGACACACCACACTGCCCTGACTGTCCCCCTCATTACTTGTGAGCCCCTGGTGTGGCCTCACAGCACACAGCCGGCTCAGATGCCACTCAATGGGGGTGTGTTGGATGAATGAGTGTGTCTGCTCATGTGAATAGCCTGTGCTGGTATTGACTGCACGCGTGGTCCTGTGGTCACAGCCCTGCCCTCGGCAGCTTCTGAGTGTCTGGTCAGAAGGAAGCCCAGGGCCAGTAGCCAGTGTGGCGCCCGTGGTGTGTGGCCTGGCTCAGCCAGTTCACACATTGTTCCCACTTGGAGCTCATGTGCTTCCATTGTGTGGCAACCACCTGGGCGCATAGCTCCCAGATATGCTGTGGGGACAGACTCTCAGAGAGCAGTTTGCAGGCTCTCGGCCTCACGTGGAGGGGTGCTGGCTCGGGTAGTAGATGGCCATCAGCTGTGATCAGTTGGCCTTTAGCCACTGATACAACTGCCGTGGCTACGTTAGCAAGTGCGGATTGCAGTTGGGGTTGGTTGGTTGGCAGAGAAGCGGACGGTGGACTGCATATCGTGTGGATCCTGCTCCCTGTGTCTCCAACCCAGCCGCCAGCGAGACTATAGTGGTATGACTCCTCTATCCATGGCTCCATTGGTGTTCCTTTTTGGCCTCACCATGTCCTGCCTTCTTGTGCGGGGAGCAGGGAGCTGAGTTCCTGCATGACATGTGTCCATCCAGGAGGCTGAGGCTCAAGCTGCAGCTTTTAACTCCCTTCTCTCTGGGTTCAGGGAACCAAAGGGCCTGCCCAGGGCTCTTCAGCCTCAGACCCAAGCAGCAAAAGGCCTCTACCTGCTCGGAGCTGAGACTGACGTGAGGTACCTGGGGACAGAGTGTGTATAAGTTGGGATGGGGGCAGGGGGCAGTCACTGGGGCTCCCTCCCGAGACCTTCTCTCCCTCCCCAGACCTTCTCTCCCTCCCCCTGATCCTTTCCCCTGTCTTTTTCTCCTGCCCCCATCTCTGGTCCTCTGTGAATCTTTCTTGCTATTCCATCCTCTTTCCCTTTCCGCACTTCTCTCCCCCTCTCACACTCTCACGTCCTCCGCCCCACCCCCACCCCCTGGCTTCGCCCTCTCTCTCTCCAGATGATGTCAGGGCTGCATCATTCTCCAGGGAGGCTCCTGGGCCTGAGGGACACACAGAGGAAAGTGCGGTACTCTTGGTCTGGCTGAGACCGACCAGCTGGTTATCTCCCCCAAAGCAAATTTCCTAGGAAACTGGGAGCAAATAAAGGCCAAACAACGGAAAGAACAGAGCCCCTCCTTTCCCCCCCTAGGGAAAGGCCAAGCTGGTCTCCTGACGGCTGTCCCCAGGGCTGAGCCTGAGCCTGGTTCCAAATGCCTACTCCAACCCCCACAACCAGAGGCCTCCTGCCTCAGGCTCTGGGGAGTGTTTCAGACAGGGGACCCCAGCAGGTGAGGTGAGAGGAGGCAGGCCCGGCAGGCTGCGCTGAAGCCCCTGGAGGTAGTCACATGACTGAAGATAAAGGTCAGCGGAGAAGCCCCCCGCCCAGCCCAGGTGTCCCCCAGCCCCAGACCCTTAGTTTTTCAATTTCCCACCACACCAGAGGGCCATCACTGGGCCTGCAAGGTCGTCCCAGCAGGAGGACAGTCTGATCAGCCACTGACAGTGTCTCTAAATCATGGGTGCGCTGGTCAGGGGGTGCAAACAGGAAGCCAGTGCCAAGCTCCTCACGGCAGGGTCCTAGGAAGAACCTCTACCTGAGCCCAGTGGATTGGTCCGGGGACGGCTCCCAGGGAGACCAGTCAGAGCCTAGATCCAGGACTTTGCACACTGGAGCTGAGGAAGAAAATTTCAAGTTCCCCAGTGGTGGAAAATGTCCCAGGGGGAACTTGAAAGCCTTTGGCAGTGCCATTTCTGACCACGTGGGAGAAGCTGATCTCCAGGGAGAGATCATGACCCCCTGTGAGAAAAAAGATAAGAGCTCTTTTCTCTTGACTGAGGGGCATTTAAGCCCCACTTTTGGGGTGTTTCTGTCTTCCCCAAGATTTGGTTTTGGAGGGATTCAGAACGTGCCTCCCCACAATATGCTGCTTGGATATGTTGATTACTTTGAGCTGAAGGCACTTGAGAAGCAGCAGGTGCAAGAAAGATGCTCTGCCCTCCTATTTCTACAGACGTTAACTGTAATAGAGTTTAATGTATAACAGGTACAGTAAGAGATTAACAACAATAAAGCAGAACAACTATAACCATATACTGTAATAAAAGTTACGTAGGGACGGCCGGTCAGCTCAGTTGGTTAGAGCGCGGTGCTCTTAACAAGGTTGCTGATTCGATCCCCACGTGGGCCACTGTGAGCTGCGCCCTCCACAACTAGATTGAAACAAATACTTGGCTTAGAACTGATGGGTCCTGGAAAAACACACTTGAATAAATAAAATGTTTAAGAAAAGAAAAGAATAAAAAGATGAGCACTTCCTCTTAAAAAAAAAAGTTAGGTGAATGTGGTGTCTCACTGTCCGATCACCAAAATGGTTACTACGTGACCAGTGGGCAGGTGGCGTGTACAGGATGGAGACGCTGGACAAAGGGATGATTCACACTGGGCAGGACTGAGTGGGACGGCGTGAGATTCATCACGTTACTCGGAACGGTGCCCAATTTAAAACATGAATTGTTTATTTCTGGAATTTTCCATTTAATGTTTTTGGACCATGGTTGGCCACGGGTGACTGAAACCATGGAAAAGGGGGCATTACTGTCATTCAGGACTCAAGGGCCTCCCAATCCTAAAACAAACAAACATAAAACTCTGCTTATCACCCTCAGGTTCACGGCCATCCCTTGCCTCCCTTTTGCATTCCACCTTCTCAGGAGAGTGGTTTCCACGTGCTGTATCGCCTTCCTTGCTCTGGCCCCTCCTCCCTGAGTCCCCTTGCAGGGACACGCCCAGTCCTCATCCTCCTGGACCCCTCCAGGGTCTTCTCCTGCCCTGGCCAGTCCTGGAATGTCATTAGGCCCGGGGGCTCCTTACCTCTTTTCTCCCTATCACCACTCCCAGGGCAATCATGTCCACCAAATCCCTGTTGCCAGCCCAACTGGCTCTGCCAACCTCCAGGTTCACAGGTGCCTCCCACACAGCTGTACCTGGATGCCCCTCAGAAGAGTCACTCCCCGGATGCAACACATCCAAACCAAACACACAGTCTTTCCTTGAACAGTTGCTTCTGCTGGGCACGCCCTTGCCACCCTGACCCTTTACAGACAAATGCCTTTCATGCTCCCGGATTCAGCTCTAGAGCAGAGCTGGTCACTCCCTCCTTTGTAGTTGATCACATTTCAGCACCGCTGACATCCACCAACTCAGGCAACGCCTGTGTCCAAGCCCGAGTAGTGGGGTGGGGGGAGAGGCTGCCAGGGCCTGCAGGCCTACGTGGTCACAATGCCAGTTTCCTCATATTTAGAATGGGGACAGTAACCTCCAACTCACCCGCTGCCTGAGACTGACCTGAAGGTCAGCGGAAAGCTAAGCCCTAGTCATTTCAAGTGGGAGCATGGTTAGATGTCTCTTTCTTAGAGACCAGAAAGGGGGTTGAAACCAAACCACTTGCTCATGGAAAGGCACTTTGAGCTGACTCTTTTGGAGAAGACTTCATTCATTCATTCATTCATTCATTCATTCATTCATCAAACACTGTCCAAGAATCTAGTATCTGCCAGGCCTGCCCTCCAGAAGCTCTTGGTCCATGGGGCCAAGAGAGGACAAAGCCAACCATGAACAGTCCTCTGTATTAACGAAAACCTTTCAGTGTCACAGTCCATGCTTTCAAACCTTTTAAGGAGCTTGTTAAGGTCCTCACAAGCTTCGCTGGATTTTCTTGGGAGTTCTTTTCCTTCTAATGCAGTTTCTTTTTCTCTTGCCTCTGCCTCAGCTACGCGTTCATTCCTGTTCCAGTTCCAACAATTCCTCATTAGCCAGTCCCTCAGGAACCACCTTTAGGAGTGTCTCCATCTCGGGCCCATTCACGTCCGGGTGGTTTGCCGTCTCAACCGCGTCAGGAATCTTTCAGCTCCATTATAATCTGGTCCTGAAACACTGTCATCATCCTCAGTGAGTGCATAACTGTATTGCGACTGTAGTGCGGAATATTGAGAAAAAGAAATAACAGGCCCCCAAGACAACAAACCAAGACTTAATTGCGGTCTCAGCCCATCGCAGAAATGTGACCTTAAACCAGTGTGGAATTTCCTGATCAACACTAGGGCGGGAATCTGCCTGATAAGACCGCTGCTCCCTTCCCCCAAAGACAGGTGCTCCTGCCTGAAACCATCCTTTCTTTTGCCAGTAACTTTCGTGTCCAGCTTCTGGGAGCACCTTCCGGTGGGACGCCGCTGTCGTTCAGTAAAGCCAGTTAGAGCTTTACATTTACTCGGTTGAATTTTTGTTCTTAAACAAGAACCACCTCCACTTTCTTCCAAAATGACACCAAAAAAATATTTTCAAAGTCATAAATCCTCAAGGACAGAAATAATAGGAAAGGAGATGTTGACAGCAGTTTGGAAGCTGGAAGGCAGATGGATGAGACTAACTCATCTATGAGACCCAGAAAAGACGAACTCTGAGCCCAGATGTGGCAGAGCCCAGCCAAGTGTCCCTGTGTCCTCAAGGGTCTTCCCTCTGTGTCTGTCTGATTCTTTTCTTTTAAGGTCACCAGTCATATTGGATTAGGGCCCATCCACGTCACTTCATTTCCCTTAATTACCTCTTTAAGGGCCTGATCTCCAAATATAGTCACATACTGGGTGCAGGGGGTTAGCACTTTAACACATAAATTTGGGGGACACAATTTAGTCCCTAACCGACAGTGAAATAAACTCCCCAAAGTTTCTATCACCCAGAAAATTTTATACCCTCTTAAGCAATACCATGTTTCCCTGAAAATAAAACCTAGCAGGACAATCAGCTCCAATGCATCTTTTGGAGCAAAACTTAATACAAGACCTGGTCTTATTTTACTATAAGACTGGGTCTTATATAATATAATATAACATAATATAATACCGGGTCTTATATTAATTTTTGCTCCAAAAGATGCATTAGAGTTGATTGTCCGGCTAGGTCTTATTTTCGGGGAAACACGGTACTTGGGGGGAAAAGACATCAAAGTCCAAACTGCAGAAAATCTAGAAAAGACAGAAGTAAAGGTAGGTGAGAAGTTTTGGGATAAGGGAGTCAAACAGGGCTGCATACGTTTGAAAGGCCAGGTCTCGTTCATGTTAACAAACAAGAAGCAATGAATGAAAATAAATCAAGGCACAGAGAGATGATGGAACACGCCCAAGATCACACAGCTGGCACATAGCAGAGGCGGGATTTCAACCCAGCCCGCTTAACAGACACAAACGTTTTAATTGCAGCACTATTTATAATAGCCATCCCTTCCTTGCAACAAAAAAGACAAAAAAGGATTAAAAAGGTGATCAGCTATAGGGCACCATTTAAATAACCATAAAATAGCCACTCCAGGGGACCCGGTGCAGCTACATAGAGTCGTAGGACAGCAGCGGCAGCGTGGCTCACCGGCTGCACAGGAGAGCTGAGATCACGACCTGGTTTTTCTCGTCTGCATCTAGAAAGGAATCTGCTATGTCCCAACGTGTGGACCACCGAGAAAATAGCTCTCCAAATCCTTTTCTGTAGAGTTTAAATCTCCCAGTGAACCCCGTTGAGAGAGACTTGGCTGCTTGTTCTGCCACGTAAAAGCCTCCCAGGTGTATTATTCTGGGAAAAAGCAGGTGCAGACTGCACCCAAAATGCTACCATGCGTGAGTGTGTGTGTGTACGCGTGAATATGTGTGTGTGCGTGCGTGAGTGTGAATATGTGACTGTGACTGTGTGCGAGTGTGTGTGTGAGAGTGTGTGTTGTGTGTGTGAGTGTGTGTGTTTGCATTTTAAGGATAGCATGTGCAAAGAATATCTCTAGAAGAATACAGAGAATCTGCTTAAAGCAGCTGCCTCTGGAGGAGCAAATTTGGTGGCTGGGGATCGGAGTGGGGGGAGGCTCACATCTCTCCCCCAGACTTTTTGCATTTTGTACCATATTCAAGTATTACCCACCGCGATAAATCACTACACGGGGGGGGGGGGCAAAAAATGGATACAAGTGGACACTTCGGTCAACGTTGCTCAAGCAGTAGTTCACCGTCATCAGAAGTGTCTGGACGCTGATGGTAACCACTCTGAGCACCTCTTGTAATTGCAGAAGTCAAACGTGACTTGTGTTCATCTTTTGTTATCAGTATATATTGAGTATGATAATTTTAATAGCTTTCCTTTCTTAAAATGTGTATACATTTTTTTGGCACTCTGTGTGTGTGTGTGTGTGTGTGTGTGTGTGTGTGTGTGTGTTTGTTTAATAGTATTTTTTAAATTAACAAATTTTAATTTTTAGAGCAGTTGTAAGTTTACAGAAAATTGAGCAGATAATAGATACTCTTTATCAAATTGAAGAAGCCCCCTCTATGCTAATGTGCTGAGTGGCTGTTGGAGTCTGTTAAATGCTTTCTCGGCATCTCTTGATATGATCAGGTGATTTTTCTTCTGTACCCTGTTGATGCAATGGATTACAGGAACTAATTTTTTGCATGTCAAACCAGGCTTACATACCTGGAACAAATCCCATTTGGTCATGGTGTATAATTCATTCTTTTGCATTTGATTCTGTGTTCATGAGAGATATTGGTCTATAGTTTTCCTTTCTTATAATGTCTTTATCTGGTTTAGGTGTTAGAATAATGCTGGCCTCATACTGTGTTTCCCCGAAAATAAGACCTAACCAGAAAATAAGCCCTAGCCTGATTTTTCAGGATGCTCATAATATAAAATTTCCCCGAAAATAAGACAAGCATCCTGAAAAATCATGCTACGGCTTATTTTTCAGTTAGGTCATTTTCAGGGAAACACAGTAGAATGTTGAGAAATATTTCCTCTGCGTCGTTTTCCAGAAGAGACTGCAGAGAATTGGTGTCACTACTTCCTCAAATGTTTGGTAGAATACACCAATGAAACCATCTGGGCCTGGTACTTACTATTTTGGAAGTTGATGGAAGAGAAGCTTTTGTAATTTTATAATTAAATCTCCATGGTTTTTGGTGGTGGTGGTGGTGGTGGGCTGTGAACAAAAGGCATACTTAGAACCCTACTCAGAGGAGTTTCTTAGACATTTTTTTTCTTCCCTTATGTAAGACTGGAAGGTGAGAGGGGGCAGAGTTGGCTAATTTCCCTTTCCCAATGTCAGTTTGCAACCTGGGGAGCTGGTGAAATCTGCAAGTGCCCCCATACATGGAGGGTTAAGGAGAGACTGAAGAAAGGGGCAGACTACTCCAGATAGGTAGGTGGCAGGTTTAATGAGCAAGGGAACTTACTCACGAGGCTTGTCCTGGCCGGTGTATGACAAGTAGATCTCCACACCCGCCTACCAGAATCCTACAAGTTTATATAGAGGCCTTCACTGGGTTCAGACATGTACACCATCCAGATGGTCTCAACAACACCTCACTGTCTCAAGGCTGCCTCCTTGGGAGGCTTCTAGCTCAGGGAAGGCAAGCAGAGCACACATTCCAAGGTCAGGGGAGGGGGTGAGACGACTCTGATGGCCTAGGGGCCCAGGTCCGGCTCTGGGGTCAACCAGCTATCACGTCCTCTCAATCACCTCCTCCAGCACTTTACCTTCTTGACCAGCTCTTATCATTGTATTTGCCCCCCCTCTTGTGCAGTGTGCCCTGAGTGGTCAGCAAGCGGTTTCACTAGCATGAAGGCAGCTCGTTTGGCAGCTGTCTGGCTGCATGGGAGGCGGAGACCATAGCAACAGTACAGACACATGTCAGAGAAAACACTGATTAAGATAATGAGTCTCTGGGCAGCCAGTTGGCTCAGTTGGTTAGAGCGCAGCGCTCATAAAACCAATGTCGCCAGTTCGATTCCCACATGGGCCAATGAGCTGCGCCCTCCAGAACCAGATTGGAAAAAACAACGACATGACTTGGAGCTGATGGGTCCTGGAAGAACACACTGTTCCCCAATATTCCCCAATAAACAATTAGAAAGTAAAAAAGATAATGATTCCCACAATAAGTAATAATTTCTTCCACCAAAAGCCCCATGATCCCAACCACAGGTTTATGAAGTCCCCCAGCTGGGGGTCAGATCATGTAGGACATTCACCTGTGTCCTCAGGTGATTTACTAAAGAAGATACGTTAGCAGACTCACCAGGTGTGAACACACACCATTCTGCTTAGATAATGGCAGTGATGATGACCAAGGTCAACCTGTTTTGGAGGACAGCTTTCTTCATTAGAGACATTTCAGTGCCCGGTGAGGACGGGTTGTTGGCTGTCGTTCAAGCCTAGCTGGGAGAATTTAGTCAGGGCTTCTATGTGTGCTGTGACGTCTTCCAGGCCAATGGAGGGAGCAGAAAAGACGATGACTGTGCCAGTGAAAAACAGCGTGCCCATCTGGCTTGGAGACGGAGTTTGATAATTGTTACTGTTGGGCAGATTCTCCCCAGTGCCCAGGGAAAACCCAGGGTGCAGCGGCTCAGCCACCAAGGTGGAACCCGACCATTGGGTCCTATTCAGGACTACTCAATAAGTACCTGGGTGGCGCGACAAGTCAGTGCCAAACCAGTCACCATCCTGTGAGATATAATAGAATGACTGCAGAGTTCCAGTGATATCCATCCCATATTTCAGGTACAATTGGGTTGCTTCTGTTTAGAGTGATTTCTCCATTCCTAACATAGGGGTCCCAGGTGTTCAAATGTGAGTCACATGAACCCATCCCAAGTGTGCACATAGCCACCCATGGCCCTAACGGTGGTATTTCTAGGACCCTTCCAGTCAGCAATGGGACAGGCTGCCTTCGTAGTTTGATTGACAGAAACAGAACACCTATACCCAGTGTTACTGATAAGTGCGAGTCACGGGCCAGGATTTTGGATACGCATCGGGAGTATCAGATGAATGACGCGTACTGGTCCTCGCTTTTTCTTGCTTAATGTACTGCCTTAGGGCCTTCCGGTCCCCTGCCTGGAGTGGTGGCAGCCACCATGGGAATCCTGACCAGCTAGACAGGGCAGCTGCCCACATACCCAACCATTAGATTGATTTCTGTTCTTTTTTTTAGATTAAAGTTTACTGGGATGACAATTGTTAGTAAAGTTACATAGATTTCAGGTGTACAGTTCTGTAATACATTATCTGTATATCACATTGTGTGCTCACCACCCAGAGTCAGTTCTCCTTCCATCACCATATATTAAACCCCGTTTACCCTCTTCTAGAGCCCCCCCTTTTCCCTTACCCTCTGCTAACCCCTAAACTATTGTTCCTTCATTTGTTTGTCTTGTTCTTTTGTTGTTCTCAGTTTGATATACTATATATCAGTGAAATCATATGGTTCTCTACTTTTTCTATCTGACTTATTTCACTTAGCATGTGCTCTTTGGAGAAATGTCTCTTCAGGTCCTCTGCCCATTTTTCAATTGGGTTGTTTGTTTTTTTGTCGTTGAGTTGTATGAGTTCCTTGTATATTTTAAATATTAGCCCCTTATTGGAGTCGCTGTTTACAAAAATCTTCTCCCATTTGGTTGGTTGCCTCTTTATTTTGTTGATGGTTTCTTTTGTTGTGCAGAAGCTTTTTTTGATATAGTCCCATTCATTTATTTTAACTTTTACTTCCCTTGCCTTTGGAGTCAAATTCATGAAATGCTCTTTGAACCCAAGGTCCATAAGTTTAGTACCTATGTTTTCTTCTATGCAGTTTATTGTTTCAGGTCTTATGCTTAGGTCTTTGATCCATTTTGAATTAATTTTGGTACATGGTGACAAATAGCAGTCCAGTTTCATTCTTTTGTACGTGGCTTTCCAATTCTCCCAGCACCATTTATTGAAGAGGCTGTCTTTTCTCCATTGTATATTTTTTGCTTCTTTGTCAAAAATTATCTGTCCATATTTATGTGGGTTTATTTCTGGGTTCTCAATTCTATTCCATTGGTCCACGTGTCTGTTTTTCTGCCAATACCATGCTGTTTTGATTATAGTTGCCCTGTAGTACAAGTGAAAGTCAGAGAGTGTGACACCTCCAGCGTTGTTCTTTTTTCTTAAGATTGCTTTGGCTATTCGGGGTCTTTTGTGGTTCCATACAAATCTGATGATTATTTGTTTTATTTCTTTAAAAAATGCCATTAGGATTTTGATGGGGATTGCATTAAATCTGTATATTGCTTTGGGTAATATGGCCATTTTAACTATGTTGATTCTTCCAATCCATGAGCACGGAATGTCTTTCCGTTTCTTTGTGTCTTCAATTTCTTTTAAAAATATCTTACAGTTTTCAGCATATAGTCTTTCACATCCTTGGTTAAGTTTATTCCTAGGCATTTTATTCTTTTTGTTGCAATTGCAAAAGGAATTGTTTTTTTATTTCTTTTTCTGAGATTTCATTGTTAATATATAGGAAAGCAATGGACTTTTGTACCTTGATTTTGTAGCTGGCAACTTTACTGTATTCATTTATTGTTTCTAATAGCTTTTTGGTGGAGTTTTAGGGTTTTCTATATATAGCATCATGTCATCTGTAAAGAGTGATAATTTAACTTCTTCATTCCCAATTTGGATGCCTTTTATTTCTTTCTCTTGCCTGATTGCTGTGGCAAGGACTTCCAACACTATATTGAAAAGCAGAGGTGACAGGGGACAGCCCTGTCGTGTTCCTGAACATAGAGCAAAGGGCTTTAGTTTTTCACCATTAATTATGATATTAGTTGAAGGTTTGTCATATAGGGTCTTTTTTATGTTGAGGTATTTTCCTTCTATACCTATTTATTAAGTGTTTTAATCATAAATGGATGTTGTATCTTGTCAAACGCTTTTTCTGCATCAATTGATATAATCATATTATTTTTGTCCTTTATTTTGTTTATATGATGTATCACATTGATGGATTTGCGTATGTTGAACCATCCTTGTGCCCCTGGGATGAACCCCACTTGGTCGTGATGAATAATCTTTTTAATGCATTGTTGCATTCGATTTGCTAGAATTTTGTTTAGGATTTTTGCATCTGTATTCATCAGAGATATTGGTCTGTAGTCTTCTTTTTTTGTGTTATCCTTACCAGGTTTTGGTATCAGGGTAATGATGGCCTCATAAAATGAGTTAGGGAGTACTGTCTCTCCTTCAGTTTTTTGGAAGAGTTTGAGTAGGACAGGTATTAGATCCTCTTTGAAGGTTTGGTAGAATTCACTAGTGAAGCCATCTGGTCCCGGAATTTTGCTTTTGGGCAGGTTTCAGATGACTGATTCAATTTCCTTACTGATGATCGGTCTATTTAGATTTTCCAATTCTTCGGGATTCAGCCTAGGAAAGCTATATGTTTCTAAGAACTTGTCCATTTCTTCTAGGTTATTGAGTTTGGGGCATACAGTCCTTCATAGTATTCTTGGATGATCCTTTGTATTTCTGTGGTGTCCGTGTAACTTCCCCTTTTTCGTTTCTGGTTTTGTTAATTAGTGTCTTTTCTCTTTTTATCTTAGTGAGTCTAGCCAAGGGTTTGTCAATTTTGTTAATCTTTTCAAAGAACCAGCTTTTTGTCACATTAATTTTTTTCTATTGTCTTTTTGTTCTCTATTTCATTTAGTTCTGCTCTGATTTTTATTATTTCCTTTCTTCTGCTGACCTTGGGTTTCATTTGTTCTTCTTTTTCTAGTTCTTTAAGGGTGTAACATGAGGTTATTTATCTGGGATTTTTCTTGTTTCTTGAGATAGGCCTGTAATGACATAAATTTCCCTATTAAAACTATTCTCACTGCATCCCAAAAATTTTGGTAGGATGTATTTTCATTCTCATTTGTTTCTGTGTATCTTTTGATCTCTCCTCTTATTTATTCCTTGACCCGATATTCTTTAAAAGTATGTTGTTTAATCTCCATATTTGTGTTTTTTCTTGCTTTCTTTTTGCAGTTGATATCCAATTTCAAAGCCTTGTGATCAGAGATTATGCTTGGTATGATTTCAATCTTCTTAGATTTGCTGAGGCTGATTTTATGTCCCAATATATGGTCTATCCTTGAGAATGTCCCATGTACACTAGAAAAAAAATGTATAGTCTGATGTTCTAGGATGAAGTGCTCTATAAAGGTCAATTATATCTATTTCGTATAATGTGTCATTTATGGCTGCTATTTCTTCATTTATTTTCTGTTTGGATGATTTATCCATAGCTGTCGATGATGTATTTTGGTCCCCTCTATAATTGTGTTTTGGTCAATTTCTCCCTTTAGTTTTGTTAGTAGTTGCTTGGTATATTTCGGTGCTCCCTGATTGGGGGCATAAATATTGATGACTGTTATGTCTTCTTGTTGTATAGTCCCCTTTATCATTATGAAATGTCCATCTTTGTCTCTTGTTACCTTTTTTATCCTGAAGTCTGTTTCATCTGATATCATTATGGCTACACCTGATTTTCTCTGGATACCATTTGCTTGGAGTGTCAATTTCTACCCTTTCACTTTGAGTCTATGCTTGTCCTTGTAGCTGAGATGTGTCTCTTGGAGACAGCATATGGTTGGGTTTAGTTTTTTGATCCAATCTGCTACTCTGCGCCTTTTTATTGGTGAGTTCAGTCCATTTACATTTAGAGTGATTATTGATATGTGAGGATTTCCTGTCATTCTATCTTTAGTTTTCTGGTAGGACTGTGTCTCCATTGTTTCTTTGCCTTTTTGTTGTTGTCTATTATTTCTGTGTGGTGGTGTTCTATGATTTTTCCCTGTTTCTTCTTTTATTATGTTATATATTTCAGTTCTGGATTCTTTTTTGAGTGGTTACCATTAAGTTTATGTAAAAGAAAGTTTCACATTCCATTTTCTTCAGCACGCTTACTTTCTCCATTCCCATATTCTGGTTCAGGCCTTTACTCTCCCCCCTTTTATGTTTTGGTTGCCACAAATTGTCCCTATTTATGCTGGTCAAATAGCCTCCTTCAGTATTTCTTATAGTGTAGGTCATGTGTTAGAAAATTCCCTCAGCTTCTGTATGTCTGGAAAGGTCGTTATTCCTCCTTCATATCTAAAGGATATCTTTGCTGGATATATTATTCTTGGCTCATAATTTCTCTCTTTTAATAGTTTGAATATTTGATTCCACTCCCTCCTGGCTTGTAGAGTTTCTGCCAAAATATCTGATGATAATCTAATGGGCTTTCCTTTGTAAGTTACCGTCTTCTTTTCCCTGGCTGCCTTGAGGATTCTTTCTTTGTCGCTGATTTTTGACAGCTTCAATACAATGTGCCTTGGAGAAGGCCTGTTGGGGTTGGGGTAATTAGGTGTTCTGTTTGCTTCTTGGACTCGAAGATCCAGTTCTTTCCACAAGTTTGGGACGTTCTATTCGACTATTTGTTTGAATATACTCTCTGTTCCCTTCTCTCTTTTTTCTCCTTCTGGTATGCCCATTATTCTTATATTGCCCTTTCTGGTGGAGTCAGAAAGTTCTTGCAGAGTTCTTTCATTTCTTTTAAGTCTCAAGTCCTTTTATCTTCCATGCATGTCATTTCCAGATTTCTATCTTCGATGTCACTGATTCTTTCCTCCATCTGGTCAACTCTACTACCTAAGCTGGCTGTTGCCACACAGCAGCCTACCCGTCTGTCTCCTGTACCTGACCCTAAAGAAAGGAGAGTCTGTGAGACAGATCCTTTCAGGGACTTTGCTTCACCTTTGTGCTTGCACCTTATGTCTCCCTGTTTGGCCCCAAAAAGATGGCTGGTCAGCCAATGACGAGTAAGATTCCCCACGCGGGGGGACAACTCAAGCCAGGCACTGTCGAGGGGGGATCAACAGGGGAACCCACAGGGTTCATAGAGGTGGGCACAGCCCCCCCACCTTCCCCAGGCTAAGAAAAGCTTCTGCCTCTGTGGCTGCATTCCTTCCCAAAACCTGCAAGGGAAGAGATTCAATGATGTGCTCTCCATCTATTCATATGCATATAGGTTTTGTCCCCTGGGGAAGTACAAACATCCTGAGACTTACGGTTCAACTTCCTGCAGGCAAGAGTGATTGGCTTGAATCAGTTTCTTATTATGATGTGTGGGATTCACAAATCTTGAGACTGACAAGCTTTATCTCCTTTACTTCCCCACCTAACTAATAAAAGCTAATGGTAGGCCTGATTAGGCACCCAGCCCAGTCCTTGAGGCTGAACATCCCTTGGCCCAGCTTAAACTCTATTCATGGCTTCTGTCTTTTCTTAACCCTGCGCCGCCCTCCTCGCTCCCCACAACCCTCGTTGTACGGGACGCGATGGCTGGCTGGCTATTTCATTCGTCATTTATTTTATTGAGTTCTTTTTTTTTTAAATTTATTGGGGTGACAATTGTTAGTGAAATTATATAGATTTCAGGTGTACAATTCTGTATCACATCATCTATAAATCCCATTGTGTGTTCACCACCCAGAGTCAGTTCTCCTTCCATCACCTATTGAGTTCTTAATCTCCAGAAATTCTATTTGGTTCCTTTTTAAAATTTCAATCTCTTTGATAAAATGTTCATTTTGTTCTTTGATTGTGTTTCCGAGTTCATTAAACTGCCTGTCTGTGTTTTCTTGCATCTCGTTGCGTTTTTTAAGAACTGCAATCTTGAATTTTCTGTCATTTAAGTCACATATTTCCATGTCTTTAAGTTCATTTTCTGGAGACTTTTCATTTTCTTTCTGAGCTATCTTGTTACCTTGGTTATTCATGGCAATTAATGATTTATTATTTCTCTTCCTAGACAGCTAGAGGAGTGAGTTTTACAACACGTTGATAGAAAGAGGTCTTCTTTTGTTTTCCAGTAGGTGTTGGTAAAATGTTTTATTCTCTCTCACACTGTAGTGTTATGTTTTCTCTGCACTGTTCCGGCTTCTCACACAATGGGGGGATTCCCTGGAATGCGGGCTTCTCCTCTGTTAACTGTTCACCTGGGTCATAGGGCACCACGTCCCTGTGGGGATGCGGAGAGCTTCTGAAGTTCCAAAACTCTTCCTGCACCAGATTCAGAGCCCATGTGTTTCAGCAGTTCTGTTTACTCCTGCAGGGATCCACCCAGATAGGTGGGGACAGGGGCAGGGTGGGTTGTGAGGGGTGGCCAGAGCAATGACAGCGATCACTACCATAGCCGGTCCTGCTTCCACAGCTCCCTCCCGTTTGCCAGAACTAGTTGGGCTGCAAGTCCATGTCTGTGGACCACAGTTCTCAGAACTGCAAATATTCTGTTCTTTTGATCTAACACTGCTACTGTTCTGCTACTAACACCAGGCAGGTGGGGGTGGGGCGAGCTCTGGGAGGGTAAAGAGGGGTTGGCAAGTCTCAGTGCCTAAGGCTTCCCTTCTCTGCTTGGCAGTGAGGGCTTAAACCATCATTTTCAGCCTTCTTCCCTCAGTCTTTTCTCTGAGGTCTCTGCCGTGAGCGTTGGGTTCAGCCGAGTTATATGCTGCTCCTCAGCCCTGTGGGCCATAAGTGGAGCCCTAGCAGTCCGAGTTCTACCCTCTCCCGCAGCTGCGGTAGTTCCGGGAAGCAGCGAGCTCGGAGCACTGAGCTAGGTCTGCATCCTGCGCCCGCACGGCTCCGTCTCCGCACTTCTCCCTTCCCTCCTCCCCGCTCACGCAATTTGCCCACCTTTAGGTGAATTCAGTAGTGGGCCTCTTAATCTTGCCTGTCTGCTGTGCAGGGAGTCCTTTGTGGAGTTATAGTTGTTCAATTTGTTGTAAATTCCAGGAGAGATTTCAAGAGGCTCACCTCACGCCGCCATTGTTATGATGTCATCCTAGATTGATTTATTTGTTGGGCATGAGTGGGCCTGCTGTAGAAAAGCAAATATATGAAGTTACACAGCCATTACAAAATGAAAACAAACAAAAAACTTGGCTCGTTTAGTAGAGAAGATTCAGTTTTCTTAAGTAATCAGAGACCTGATAAAGATAACATGAAGCACAGAAAATTATTATTTTTTTTAATTGGGGAATGTTGGGGAACAGTGTGTTTTTCCAGGGCTCATCAGCTCCAAGTCAAGTCGTTGTTTTTTTCAATCTAGTTGTGGGGGGCGCAGCTCACTGGGCCATGTGGGAATTGAACCAGCGACCTTGGTGTATGAGCACTGTGCTTTAACCCCTGAGTCAACCGGCCTCCCCCAGGAAATTATTTTGATAAAACACAGAATCTTTGTTTTCTAGACAGATAATTTAAAAGGTAAAGAAAAAGCTTTCACAATCTTCTCAAGAACAGACCAATAGTCCTAGAAAACTTGGATCATTTAGCAGGTGGAAGAACATTCAGCTCCAGTTTCACATAAGTACATTATTGATATTAAAGCTTATCTTTTCTTAAAGCCAATTGTAGAGAGCTCTTTTACAAAAATAATTTTGGCACTACCCTCTGGAGGTAGAAAAACATCACATATACATAACATATATCCACAAACATATATAAGCATACAGACGGATGCAAAAGAAACCCCATAGCTTTCATTCCAAAACTTTGAACATGAAACTGGTACCCACTCACGTGGCTAAAGCTATTTACTAATATTTGTGGAGAAGACTTGTAAGATTTGCATTTCCCCCTGACAGATAGTTTTATGGAGGCTGTGGGGTAGATTTTGGACAGGGAACTTCTATAGTAGTCTGTATTTTTAAGTCTTTCTCCCTCCTTTTTTTTTCTTCAGTCTCTGTGGGTAGTGTTTGACTTATCTCCTGGGTGTTTACATTTCCAAGACATAAGATTTACAACTTCAAGGGGACAGAGAAAGAATGCAAGTTTTCTCCTGGGAGTTTTGGGATATATTTTCTTTATTATCAGAAGTTGAGGGTAATTGCAATTTAAATTTTTCCTTTGAATTAGGGGTGGATGGCATGGGCACTGGATCACATCCTCCCTTTGCTCTCCTCACTAGGGGGTCTACCTCTTAGCGTCCTAATCAGGCTTTGTCACAAGCACTCAGACCTTAATCGGCAGTGGCTTGGGTCTTCCTAGTTTTGCAAAAGGGTGCGTTAAGGTGTCTAATGTATTATCTTGCTCCTTGACCTTGCCTGCCAGCCCGAAGCTGGCAGAGTGGTAGACAACCACATGTCCTTCTCTTACCTCAGCTCTTCTTCCAACTTTCTAATTGGAGTTTCAGCTTCTGGTTGCTCATTGGTGCCCAGCCCCGGCCCGCATGGTAGAGGCCAGCCCACTGTGGCAGCCATTTTTCCCTCTGCTGCCCTGTGCTATGGGCAGTCCCTCAAACGAGTGCCTTAAACCAGCTGGTGTTTTGGGGGTGTCCCCAGACTCATGTAGCAGTCCACAAGCATCTAACATATGAGCCAGCCCTTCCCATATGGAGCTCGATGACCAACTTTGGATTTCCCCTGCAGGTGCCTTTTTCCCGAGGCCCATTTCTTGGGCTCACCAGTGTTGGTTAGAACTCCTAGGGGCTTCCCAGATGAAATCTGAAAACAGCCCCCATACACGGAAGACAAGAAGAGACTGAACAAGTGGCAGACCACTCCACATGGGTAAGGTGGCAGGTTTAATGAGCAAGCGAACTTATTTATGAGGCTTGTCTTGGGCGGCCACGTAATGAGTCCATCTCTAACCACCCAACAGCATCTTAAAAGTTTATGTAGAAGCCTTACCTGGTTTTTGCCACGTACACTATTCAGGTGGTCTCAACCACACCCCACTGTGTCAAGGCTGTGTTCTTGGGCAGCTGGTAGCTTAGGGAAGGCAAGCAGAATGCACGTTCCCAAAATGGGAGACGGGGAGGAATCTTCAGTTGTCCAGGCCTGGCTGAGGGGTGAGCTAGTAGTCACGTCCTCTCAATGACCTCCTCCAACACCCAGGTGGGTTAAAGCTCTGGTCAAGTCATTGCCCTTAGGGTTCAGGACAGCCCTCTTCCCCACTCCAAAACATGTCACTTTGGCATATTGGTTATTTTGAGTTACAGGCACTTCTAAAACAGCAGATACAAGAAAGGGCTCTCTGACCTTGTTTTTTCTTTCTGCAAGTGAGAGCTAAAACTCCCATGTGAAATGTGCCTTCTCTGTACCAGGAAGAGGAAAATTCTTATCTCCGGAAACCGGGAGGTAGGGCCCAGAGACTTCTGCACCTTGCTAAAGTAACTCTTATCTTCCTCTAGTCCCTCCACGTATTTTATTTTCCACAATTGCTACTATTTCTTCAACCTAATACACACTCAGGCCTATCCCTTCTTCAGGTCTTCATTTTGTTGTGAGGGCTCCCATAGACATGTACATAAAGTTCATATGCTTTTCTGCTGTTTATCTGTTTTATGTCAGTCCCAGCTGGAAACCCTAAGAGGGTAGAGTAAAACGTTTCCTTCCTCCACATTACAGAGAACAGACAGAAGAATGGAATGCTCTTAATAATGTATTTCAACATGGTTGGTTTTCCCCTTTCCCTGCTCAAAGCACGGCATGAAAGTGTGTGGATCCCCTTAAGTTTTTAACTCTCAAGCTAGTCTACACGGAGCCTCCAGCATTTGTCAACTGCAGTTTAAGGGTCTGCACCAGTGCTAGTTCCTTCTTACTAATGCAGGCTTCTGCTCCTGGGCGGTTGTGATTCTCTATCTGTCTCCACTTTGGGGGCCACTGGTTTGTCCTGTGACCTCAGTTCTCTGTTGCATCTGAGAAGAATTGTTGACTTTCAGCTTATTAAGCTTTTTTCCCGTTGTGGGTGATTACTCACAAGACGGGAGCAATGACTTCCAAGTTTTTCACGTGCTGGACTGGAAGGTGGGAGTTCTCAATTTTTTTTTTTTAAGAGAAAAAAACGCACCCTGTTGCTGAATACCTGGTGACTCTCCTGACACACTTTTCAACCTGATGCCCCTCAGGGCTCTATGCAGGTGTCCATTACTCTGAGGCAATGACCTCCAACGATGTATCTGCAGCCCAGATGCTGTCCTTGGTGCCCTAGCTCCAATGTCCATCTGATTTTGATCTTCCACCTGGACGTCCCACAGGTACCTCAAACCAATGTCCAACTTGAATTCGCCATCTTTCCCCACAAAACCAATCCACAGCCCAGGCTTTCTATCTCACGTGATTGGCATCCACGTGCTCAAGCCGAACATCTAAGCTTCCTTTTAGATACTGCCTCTCCCCACCCTGCAGCACCCATCAGTCACCAGGTTTTGTGGAGATCACGGCCGGCCAGTTTGCCCCCAGCCACCCTGCCGTTGTCTTAGAGCTGCGCTCAGCATCTCTTCCCTGGGTTGTCTCTGGTCGCCTCATCAGACCTTCTCAGCCACCTTCTACTCCTTCCCACTGCTACCAGCAGATCTCCCCCCCAAACATCCATCTGTGTCCCTCCCCTGCATGCAAACCACCATTGGCCCCCAGGTGTGTTCAGGATAAACTCTAAACTGTCTCTTCTGGGTTGCAATTGTATCTCCTGGGTCTCCTGCTCGGTCCTCCAGCTAGAACCCCTTCCCAATTCCCAGAATCTTCTCCACTGAAACTGCTTGCTTGCTTTCTAGAATAGATCACATGCTCTCGCTCACCCATGTGTGAGATGCAGGAAGGCAGGTAGAATATTCCAAGTGAAGGAGACACTGCTCACCTGTCCACCTCCCACCCTTCCTGCCAGGTTCAGTTCAGATGTCATCTCCTCTAGGAGGCTGTCCCTGTCCCCCAGATCAGTGATGTGCTGGCAAAAGTTTAACCACGTGTTCTCCAGGAAGGAACCCATGATTTGTAGCGTTTGCCAATTTCCATGGTGTAAATACTCCCACCATGGCCAGTCTCACCCAACCAATGTGATGTCACTGAACACAAGTCGGAAAGGGATGCTCGCCGTCAGCTCTCTTCAGCAGATCTGAGTTCCCTCCAGCGCACAGCTGGTGGATGACCTTCCTCTGGGCTCGCGTCACAACTTGTATGCCCCTCCATGAAAGTACTGATCACAAGGAGATGTTAAAAAAACAAACCTACCTCGGATGGCCCAAGGGAAGGATAGATCAAAAGCTCAGCTCTCATCCTCACCCAATGCCTTCCTGGCTGTGTGAGCTGAGATAAGTCACCCAGCTTCTCTGAGCCGCAGATTTTTTATCTATAAAATGGTCAAAATAATGTTTTTCCTAAACTTGATTAGGAATGAAATGGATTTAATCACTATAAAATCCTGTTAGAAGTTAGGAGGTCAGTCAAAGGAGTGGGAGGACATTCTGAGGACCAGCAGGAAGAGCGTGGAGAAGCAGGACAGAAAGGATGTGGCCTCTTGGCTGGAGTGAACCTGTGAATCCTTGACTGAAAGGCAGGAGTGAGGGCCACGGTAGGTGAGGATGGGAGGGGTCCGGGAAGGTAGGCTTCGGAGGGGCCGGATCTCATCCTCAGCCCTGGGTGCCTTGGGGAGTTCAGAAAGAAAAATCGGGCCAGATATCCTGGAAACAAGAGACCAGTCAAGAGCTGCTGGGGCGGGGCACAGAGCTAGCCAGGTAAAAGCCCTTTCAGGGGCTGGGGCTAGATTCAGGGAGAGAGGAGGGGTTGGAGGCAAGGGTGTTTGTTTTCTTCCCCAGAGATAGGATGACAACCTTGGGCATCTTAGCTATTAAGCGCAGGAGGCAGGAGGCTGACTAAGCATTGTGGGAAATTCTATGATCCAGCCGAGAATAGGAGAAGGGCTCCATCCCAGGCAAAAGGACTTGATGAAAGAAACCAGTCTATTACATTTGTCCCGGAGAAAGACTTAACTTCTACCCCTCCTTCCGGGGCCCTCTGCTCATCTGCATGGCAAGACTCCAAACCTCTGTGTAATCTAGGACCTTGCTACTCAAAGAGTGGACCTGGGGTTCCCAGCAGCAGCAGCAGCAGTGCCTAGGAGCCTCTTAGAAATGCAGAATCACAGACCCCAGCCCAGACCTGGAGCATCAGAATCTGCATTTTAGCCAGTCTCCCGGGGAGTGCTGTGCAGAGCGAAGCTTGAGAAGTGCTGGCTCACACTCCTCACGACAGGCCCTTGTCCTTGTGGTCCTTGTATGTCTAGGATTGCGAGTGCTCACAAAGGACTGTCATGACTGACAGCTGGCTGCACACGCTGGAAAGGAAAAGACACAGAGGAGGTGAAATTGGTAAGACTTGGTGGTTGATTGGGTCAGGGGTGGGGGGAGATGAGGGCCCAAGAGGGTTGATGCCACTATTTCAAGAGGTTGAAATGGGAACCAGTGACCCCCATGTCGAATGGTAGCTCTGGGAACCTGCAGCTCCTGGAGGGCTAGACGAGGGCTCAGCTTTGGAGGAAGGCCATGTGGGGTGGAGGCCAGACCACATGTGTATGAGACCACCTGGGCCACATGCAGGGCAAGGGAGAGAGTCCTGGAAAAGGGCCCAGGGACACCCGTATGGGAGGGTGGGTTGAGAACAAAGAGTCCTCCACAGGATGACCAGTCAGAGGGGCAGGAGGCCAAGGGCACAGAGAGTTCATGGTCAACTGTCAAATGCCACCAAAGTTAGTCAGCCTGAACCCCTCCCTCCACCCCGCATTGCATTTGCTGATTGAGCTGTTACTGTTAAGGGATCTCAGGGTCAGCCCAGTGGCCCAGGTAGTTGGAGCACCGTGCTCCTAACACCGAGGTCGCTGGTTCGATTCCCACATGGGTCAGTGAGCTGCGCCCTCTACAGCTAAGATTGTGAACAATGGCTCTCCCTGGAGCTGGGCTGCCACGCGTGGGCTGCTGTGTGCTGCCAACTGGCTGCCGTTGAGCTGCTATGAGCAGCCCACCAAAGACTGGCGAATATCAGCCTCACCCACGGGGAGCGCAAGGCTCATAACACCAGCATGGGCCAGGGAGCTGTGTCCTACACAACTAGACTGAGAAACAACGGCTTGAACCGGAGTGGGAGGGAGGCAGAAGAAGGGGGGCAAAAAGAGATCTCAGTTCCCAGAGGTACAACCACAGTTCTGTGGACTCCTTAAAGATCTTCTATCTCGTAAACGAAACTTAGAAATCCAGTTTTTCTTGAGTATTCCAACCTTGATTAAGTCAATTCCCTGTCAACAATTTAAACTGCAATTACAGATTCCTTATGGTTGGATCCGAGAACAGCACCAGTCATAACATTTGTACTTAAAACTCTTCTAAAATGTCACGGCCAGAGGCCATTCATTTCTGCATCCCTTCCAGCCTTGCTTTTGTTTCTTCTCAGGGATTTTGCTGTACTTGTTTTGGTTTCTCCCTCGGGCTTTGGTGGTGGAATTTGGATACCCTCTCATGTTTGTAATAATCTCCCAAAACAAGCTAAGGTCACTCAATCTGGATATTTGACCCTAATCCTTGGCTGGGCCACAGGACTTGGCTGCCTCTGCCAGGGGGATACTTGGCTAGTTAATCAGTTTGGACATTCTCTGTTGAACCTTCCTTCTCCTGGACGCCTGAGGGTGACCCCGTGCTGTGTACCTGAAGGGGCCTCGTTCACCCAGCAGTGTCTGTGGCCTCTGGTGGCTGTGAGTCTGTCCTTTTCCTTGGTGTGGTTCCTGCCCCCACAGGCCCCAGCCTACAGCTGCGAATTTATGCTTTTCTGATTACACAAATAAAGCAAACACGCCTCTCTAATTTGTTAACATCAATAAAAGAAACAAAACACACAGCCCAACTTATTAAGCTGGATACAAATGCAAACACATCATATGACAATCATCTTCTTATAATACAACTCTCTTTAAGTGCTTTATGTTAACTTTTTTCATTACAGCCGTAACCTTTCACAGAGTGAATTTATTCAAATTAACTGTAATTATTTCAATTAATAATTTTTGATGCTCATATTATACAGCCTGGCTAGCATCAGTGAAAACTTTTTTTTTTTAATTTTTATTGGGGAATATTGGGGAACAGTTTGTTTTTCAAGGACCCATCATCTCCAAGTCAAGTCATTTTCACTAAAGTTGTGGAGCGCACAGCTCACTGGCCCTTGGGGGAATCGAACCGGTGACCTTGGTGTTATGAGCACTGCACTCTAACCAACTGAGCCAACCAGCGCCCAGGGAAAACTGTTGATTGTTCCATTGTCTCTTCTTTGCTAAGATTCCTGAGGGTGGCCTTATTTTATGGCCACAACAGGGCATTAGGGCATTAGGGACCATTCTAATTTTCTTTATATGCTCCAAGGAATCCTGGTCTCCTTTAGTGGAGAAGGTTTTAGAGACCAAATATGGGCACTGGGATGCCCATGAGACGGGGGTAGGGGGGCTGGGGAGGTGGGGGGGAGGGCTGAAGTTACTGTGGTTTTGGGGCCACTCTTGTCAGAAACAAAGCTGGAAATACTCCTTTATTTTTAAGGTCAGAAGGTTACAGTAAATTCTTCAGTCTGGTTTTGTTACAAAAGTACACAACATTGTTGTTGTTAATTCTACATTGACAGGATTTGGCCACAGGCGGCAACTGTGAGAAGAGCCCCCATCTTCAGTAGGGGACAGAAAGCAGATGAGGATGGACAGGGCGACTAGGAAGGGAAGGGTGAGAAACAGCAAATGGAGGTGCCTTTTTGGGACTCCTCGCTGAAGGGAAGAGAGAATTGGAGGAGATCACGGTGTGTGTGTGTGTGTGTGTGTGTGTGTACGCGCGTGCGCATGTGTGTTGCGTTTCCTTGTTCTCTTTACTACTAAGATGGGAGAGGCTCCAGCTTGCTTATGGGTGGAGCAGAAAGTGCCAGAAGTTGAGAAGTGTATCAATTAGGGTTTTTCTGTGTACAAGGAAAAAAGAATCTAGCCCATCTGGCTAAACCAAAGTGTATCATGGGGAAGCCCAAGGGCCGATCAGGCAGCCCAGTGGGCACAGAGGCTCCGGGAGGCCCACTGCCCCAGCGTGTCTCTTACGGCTCTATTCTGAGACAGACCCTTCCCTCCTGTGGTGGTGACACCGTGGAGCTCTAGTCTACACACTCCCCACTCATGGTCCAGAAGGAAGAGTGAACACCCAGAGCCCATGCAGGAGAAAGAGGACACATCTCCTTCCCAGTGTCTACAAAAGACCCAGGGTGGCCAGGTGCTGTGTCCCCAGCAACACTTTATGGATGGGTAAACTGAGGCCAGAGCGTGCCCTCTTCCTCCATGCCCTCCCCAACAGCCAGGCCAAATCAGACTAGAAGGAATTTGTTCTTAGAGTCCACTGCAGGCTTGGGGTGAGGAAAACTCAAATTCTAATCTCTGCTCATCTTAACATGCTCTGCGACCTTGGGCAGGTCCCCATCTTGGTTTCAGTTTCCTCATCTGTAAAATCGGGGCGATGACAGCACAACCTCAGAGGCTTGTTGTGAGATTCCTAAGCTGCTAGGAGGCCATTTCTTGCCTGGAGAACCAGGAGGAGCTTGTGTGGTTAAGCCCAAGAGATGGTTCCCAGAAAGAAACCACTTCCTTCTCAATCTCTTTCAGTCCCTCTGCTGAGGTCCAGGAGCAACTCTTCACTAGGTGCTGGCCTGCCTTGAGTACCTCTCTGCACCACCTGTGGCTCTCACTTTATAACAAGGTAAGGGCAGGGGGGAGCTCAGCCCTCACACAGGCAGTGGGCTCCCCAGAGCTTTAGAACATTGTTTTATTCTAATTTTTACTGTTGCCTCCAGTTCTAGGGTAACGGAAGAAGTGTTCTATCTAGGGCAGTAATATAAAGTTTCCTTTTAAAATGCATTTATTGGAATGAAAAAGCCAATAGAAAGAAAAAGTATTGAGAATATTACCGGCAGTGAAAGGACACAGGTTTGTTCATTCCACATCCGTTTGTTGAGTGCCCAGTTACTCTGTTCCAGGTGCTGTTCCTGGAGGGAGACACAGCAGTGAATAAGTCAGCAGGAACCCCTGCCCTGTGGAGTTCGCATTCTAGGGCAGGGGATTGGCAATAAAATAAGTGCATATGTGAAACATAAAGCACGTCCCATGGTGATAAGTGTATGGGGGGAAATCAAGGAGGGAAGGCAGGATGGGCATGTCCAGTTTGAAATAGGGAGATTGGGGAAGCTGACATTGAAGCTTGAACCTGAAGGAGGTAAGGGAGAGAGCTGCGTAAATATCTGGGCAAGGCTGTTCCAGGCAAAGGAGTGGTGAGAGGAAAGGCCCTGGCGGGGGTGAGCGCCAGCAAGGAGACCAGTGTGGCTGGGCAGGGTCCCCCACACAGAAGAAAGGGATGGAGTCAGAGGGAGGCAGGGGAGAGATGTGGCCTGGGTGGTTCTACTACCTGTCATTCCTCTGGTGCTGTTTGGGGGTGGGGGGGAGGCAGGAATAGCAGTGAGAGGAGGACTCAGCCTGGGGAGAGTCTGGTGGCTTGGACCAGGCGTGGAGTGAGAAGCGTGCTTTCCAGAGCCGCGGGACAGCATGACAGCATCAGGGTAAAGAGTGAGGACAGGAGCAGATCAAGAGCTGAGCATGGGGCCAGCGCAACTGTAGAGGCTGGGGAGGAGAGGGGGTCTGCATAGGAGAATGGGGGGTGGCCAGGGAGGCGGAGAATGGACCAGTGTGGTGTCTGGGAAGGTGTTTCGGAGAAGAGGGAGCCGGCAGCTGGAGGGACCGGGAAGACCAGGATGCAGACTCGGCACAGACCTAGTAACATGGGCGTCACTGGGGACCGAAATAACAGATTGAGCAGGTTAGCGGGGAGGAAGGGGCCAGAGCTGGACTGGAGAGGGTTTAAGGGAGAATGGGAGCAGAGACACTGCAGACTGGGTGGAGAGACAACTCTGGCAGGATTTTTGCATAAAGGGAAGAAGAACCGTGAGGCAGCAGTAGCTGGAGGGGGCACAGGGGTCCTAAGAGGGGTTTTGTTTACTTGTTTTAGTTTTAAGATGAGGTAAGTAACCGCTTGTGGATTGAGGACAGTGATGGGGAGAAGACAGAAGGGTAGAATTGCTGGATCAGTATTGGCTTGAAGCGGGATCTTGACAAGTGGAGGGGGTGTGGGGTCAGCCTGGTCCTGGTGGGAATTGTCTTCTGATTCATTCAAAGGATAATTACGGGGCATGTACTAAGTGCCAGACAGTTCCTAGGGCTGGCATGGAGGGTCTCCATTTTCTAAGTGACCTGGGCACCAGTCATCAGCTGAGGAGAGAGGTTATAAATACATTCTGGGCAGTGGCAACAGGCAAGCCTAGGTTCATTAACTTACACTGACTGCCCCTTCTCAGTTGTGTGACTTTCAAGTTACTTAACCGCTTGGAGCCTCAGTTTTCTCATCTGTTAAATGGGGAAAATGGGATTATAAACCCACAGAGCAGGCGGCAAGGAGGCACAGAGTGCGGAGGCTCCGTACCTGCTGGCCTGAGGGCTGCTGATGGTCCAGCCGCTGAGCCGGGAGCTAGAGGACAGGCGGGCCGGGGAAGCCGAGACTCAGCAGGGGTGGGGAGCGCGCGGGGCGGGGCGGTGCTGACCACGCCCCGGGCTGGAGGGGCGGCGCTCCCGCCGGCTGGGTCAGGGACAACGTTATCCGGCGCCCGCCGCCACCGGAGCAGGAGGTACCCGGGCCGCGTGGAGGGTGCGTGGACGAGGGTCCGGGACGCGGGCTTGGGGGCGCCCCGGCGCGGGCAGGGAGGGGCGTTTTGAGAAGGAAAAGGCGGGGAGAGCTCGGCCACTGCCCCGCCACCTGTTCCAGAGGGGACATTTGAGTGCGCACTGACTGGGCGCGGCGGTCCCCGGCCGTCGCCTCCGCTCCCCTGCTCCCCAAAGTTGAGCGGGGCGGCTGGAGCGGGAGCCCCGGGCCGCTAGGGTGGCCTTGCCCCGCCTGAGAGCCCTCGGAACAGCCCCGCCCGGGCCGGGTACCGCGGTGGGAGAGGGCAGTGGGCGCAAGAAGCCGGGGTCCGAGGGCGGCCCCGCCCGTCCCGCGCTGCGACCTTGGGCGAGTAGCGCCGCGCTGTCTGGGGGCGCGGAATCGTCCCGGGAGGCCTGGCCGCGGGGCCGCGCTCGCCCCTGGCCCTGCAGGGAGAACGGTGGGGAGCGGCCGGCTGGAGGGCGGGCTGCCGGGGCAGGAGATGCTGAGGCTTTGGACGCTCCGAGGCGGGGAAGGGCTGTCCAGGTGCAGGGAACTGCCCGGGTAAGAGCTGAGAAGTCGGAAAGTCGGGCCTCAGGCTCGCTCGTCTCAGGATACGCGTCTGCAGACGACCCCTCCTTCCGGCGTGCTTCTCTCCCTCCCCTTCTCCAGATGGGAAAGATTGAGTGAAGTGGGAGCTGGGATGTGCTGCGGGGAGGTCCAGTCTCAGCGTCCGCTTCTCTTCACTGCTAGGCGAGTCCCCTTGCCGCAGTTTCCTCACCTGACACCTGAGGGTAGAAGTTCCCACCGTCTTGCCAAACTCAGCTCAGCCTCTGGCCCTGAGAGGGTTAAAAGCCATCTCCCCTGCAACCACCCCTCTCTCAGGAGGACACCCTTTCTATCTCCCCCAAATACTGAGTGATTGTTGCCCGCAGGCCCTTAGGAGTCCCGGAAAGCCATTTATCCCGTCATTCATCAGATACCCTGGAGCACCTGGTGTGACCCCCTCTGGCCCTCCTGCTCTCTCCTCCAGCTGCCCAAGGATGTCCCTTTGTCACCTCTTCCCAAAGAAGGGGGTCCACACTGCCCTGGTGACATAGCGGGACCCAGCCTGGCCGGGACTACACCCCTACGCGCCCACGCCTGCGCGCCGTGTTCCCACAGCCCTGATCCCCTGGGGGGAATCTCCTGGTCAGGCCCAAATACAAAGGAAAAGAAAGGAAGGGTCTAGATGGAATCTCCTCTGTTGTTCATTTTCCTCTTCTGCCTCCGGTGCCTGTCCCTGCTTGTCTGCTAGGACAGCTCAGTGTTATAGGACAGACTCGGAAATGGAAATTCTTAAAAATGTGTTTTGTTTCCTTGTACCAGTGGGAGCCTTCTAGCTGCCTAGGTTAGTGGGGTTGTTCCCGGGGTGTGTGTGTGTGTGTGTGTGTGTGTCAGGGTTGGCAGAATCGTTCGGCTGACTCAGAACGTCAGGCGATTGTGACCCACCACATCAGCCCCAGCCAACAATTTCCAAACCCACCCGGCCATGGGGTCCTGGATGCAGGTCTCCAAGTACCCACGGCAGCAGGGGTGCCAGCCTGCAAGGTCTGAGTTGGGACGAGGGCAGAGTGAGACCCAGACATTTGCAGCAAGACTGGAAGAAGGGGCGGATGAGAAAGAGAAGTTTGAAGTGTGGGGACATCACTTCCCCTCCTAGTCCCCTTACCCCCCCCCCCACTTTCCCCTTCTATCCCCCCCAACCTCCGCTGCCCCTCCTGGTTCTCTCTCCCGAGGGTGGGGTGGATAGCTACACCTGGGACCTGCCCACCCAAGCTCTGCTGCTGGCTCTGCTCTCTGGAATGTCCTTCCTCCTCATAGGGTGCTTCCCAGGTGCGGCCACAACTCCCAGATCTCGATCCCTCTTCTCTCCTTGCCTGCAGCCCGGTGCCCAGGCGGTCACATCATAGGTGCTCACTAAATGTTGCTTGAAAGAGGTGTATGTGTGGGGGGGGATTCCATGTTTACATCACTTGGAGATACCTATTGTTAAAATTTGCTCCTTTTGCCAGAATTTTAAAACACATTTTTAGTTATTTGAGTATCTTGCCTATATAAATGTTCCAAATTCTTCACCTCTCTCAAACATCGTTTTTTATATTTGTCAACACTTACATGTTGTTACGTCATTGTTAGTTAATGGGTCTCATTTGATGTTTTGGTTTTTTTTTATATTTGGCTCTTTTAGATAATGCTGCATTGAATACTCCATTTGTGTATGTGGCTGGGTGTTTCTCCGTACTCAGTGCGTATGAACCTCATAAGGGCTGTCCCTAGAGCCAGCGGGCTCCCAGAGGGACGTCCATGCTTCCTCAGGCTGTGAGTGTGTGTTTCTTGTTATTTCCTAGAAATGGAATTACTGGGTCAAAGAGTATGAATGACCAGATCTCTGTGTGTTTCTTATCTCTCGTTTGATCTCACTAGTGAATTACGTATCCCATCTCTGTGGCCAAGAGCTTCCCTCAGTTTTAACGTAGCTTTTATTTTTGCTGCTGCTGGTGTGTTTGAGGAGCGTGTTTTTAATATTTTTTTTTTACTTTGTGTGTGTGCTTTTTGATAAGGGAGACTTTTATGAGCGGATGGGAAAGAGCCAGAAGACAGAGTGGCTGAGGCCCCCGGAGAGGGAAGGGCAGGTGGATGAACTGAGGTCCCAGAGGATGCGGGAGGTGGCAGGTGCCCAGCACTGGTCCAGAGAGACCTTCCGAGCTGGTGAGGACAGGAGGTGAGAGGGAGGGGCTGGGAGGACACCTTAGGAACTGGCTTTGGTCTTTGTAGAGAAGAAGGCGGAAAAGCATCCGTGGAAGGAAAGGGTTCTGGACCCAAGGTCCCCACTCCCTGTGCTGCTTGCTGGCCTCGTCCCCTTAAGTCCTCCCTGGTGTTATCACCCCCTTTGGACTTTTTAAAACCATCTGGAGCCAAGTTACTGCGCTGCAGCTACAACCTTAGGGGAATTCCGTTTCCTTGGATCCAGGAGGCTCATTTCTAGGAACCAGTCCTATAGAAATAATGAAGGACGTGCTCAGAAAAGATGTGAATGCTAATAAGATCCTCAAAATGAGGGACGGACCTGCCCCATGACGAGGTGCCATGCAGCCCTGAAGACGAGGGTGTGGCGCTCTCTGTATTGGTCTCATCGCTGGGGCACAGCTCAGATTTCTCTGGCAGCTTTGTTCAGGTAAAACTTACACGCTGCACGCAGGCAGTTCGATGAGTTTTAGGAGACGTGCAGCCCCCTCCACCACCTAGTGTTAGAGCACAGGGGCCAGCATATTTTTAAGTGAAAATACAACACGGTGTTTGTAGAGCAGCACGTGTAATAGGACCTCCTTTTGTGTCTCCTGTATGCGGCGCTGTGTAAACACGGCTCCATGTGAATGGAAAAGGACCAGAAAGACTACCAACATGCTGACAGGTACCCTCTGTGCCAGGGCCACGGGAAGACTGAGCACTCACCTGTCCCTCCCTCCAGCCTTCAGGGGCTCCACACTGTCTTCCTGATAAAGAGCAAAGCGGGAGGTGTCCCTGCAGGGTGACCACCCCACGCACCCACGCAGCCTCTCTGCGAAGACTGGGAGCGGGCAGCCTGACTACTCTGGCCCTACCAGCCCTACCGTCGGCTAAATGTACGTGTGTCATGGAAACACATACACAACACTCCAAGATGTGAAGACAACGAAAATCACCCATAACCCTCACAGCCAGGAATAAAACCGAAATGGCATCTTAGTGGGTTCTTGGCAAGTGGCAACTCTTCTTCCCTATTATGGTTGCTGCTGGGCGAGGGAGGGGCAGAGGGACGTTGTGGGAAGAGGGGATTGCGTATTGCAGAAGCTTAGAGTTCCCAGAACCGGTCGGTGGCTTTGAGCAATAGAGAAGAGTTGGTTTTCCTTTCAAGTTTTTACCATTGTTTTCAAAGACACTGAGCGTATCAGGATGGTTTTTCTTTACCCCCATCACTCAGTCATCACACATTTATAGTGTGCCCGCTGTGTGCCAGGCCCTCCCCAATTCAATGTCATTTACAATCTCAGGCAGGGTGGGCCGCATTTGACTCAGTGTCCACTTCCCTCTGCTCCCAATTCAGCCCAAGGCCAAATTCACCCTGGTCACTCCCAGCAGGACTCACCCCAGGGGCTGCCTGTGGCCTAAGTGAGGCAGGGTTTGGGGTGAGTGCTATTCACAGACCCACTCATTTGGAAGGTAGCCACAAACTCCTACTGTGTGCCAGCAGGTGCAGCACTGGGGACCCGGCCCACAGCCGCTGGTGGGAGCTGTGCTGAAGTCCAGGCAACTAACTGGAGGTGGTTGCTCTGCTCACCTAGGTCAGGAGAGACTCACAGAGAAGGAGGGTCTGAGAGCTGGGGACAGACATACCTGGATGCAAATCCTGCCTCCCACATTGGCTAGCCATGCCGTGTTGGGAAGGTCCCTTTCCTCGCTGCACCTTTGTTTTCTCATTTGTAAAATGGGGCCACAGTGGTAGACAGGAAGCCGAAATGAGGTAAAGAGCTAACTGCTTGGCAGAGTACCCGACGCATGGTTTGTCCTTGGCAGATGGCAAGCTCTCCTCTGGTGGTTAGGAAGTCCTGACCAGGGGAGGGAGGGATTATTTGGGGAAGAGGCAAAGAGCACATTGCAGAAACCTGGAATTCCCAGAGCCCGATGGCTTGAGCAGGACAACAGAGGTCAGCGGCATGGCTGGTCTGCAAGTTGTGGACCTGAGAGGGGCAGGGCTGAGGGGAGGTGCCCATGAGCCCTCAGCATTGTGGGGTGTGGGGGCCTCCTGGAGGGGGCTGAGGCAGGAAGCCAGGGAGGAGGCTGTGATGGTGGTTCCCGAGACAGACAGACAGATGGAGAGACATGAGGAGACCTGAGCTGCATGCGCTGTGATTGGGCTGATGGGAGACGGAGAGATGTGGGGGAAATCTGTTCAAAGAGGGGTTCTCCCCCTATTCCCTGTCCTACTCCCGCCTCTCCTGTGGATTAGTGCAGTGGCCTCATAACTGCTTCTAGTCACACGTCCCCTGTAGTTTACTCTGCAAAAGCAGCCAGATCTTAAAGATGTCTTTAAGGCATAAGTCACACTGTAGCCCTTTCCTCCTCAGAATCTCCCAATGAGAGCTGAGGGGAGGTGCCCTCCCCATAGAGACAGAGCCTTCTGATGGCCCTTACGGCCCCACGGCCAGGTCTCCCCACTGTCTCTGACCTCTCCTGATACCTCCTCCCCTGCCTTGCCTTGCTGTTCCATCAACGCCTCAGGTACTTGGCCCCAGGGCCTTTGCACTCACTGATTTCCACACCTGGATCCCTATGGTGTGTCCCCTCTGTCTCGGCACAAATGTCAGCTTTTCAGAGAGGCCATCCCTAACGGTTCTGTGTAAAGTAGCACCCCGTCCCCAAGTCCTTGCAGCCCAATTTCCCTGCCACATTTTTCTCTATAGCATGTTTTACCTCCTGATGTGTTTCTTGTTAATTTTCTCCCACTGGAATGTCAGTTCCATGAAGCCAAGACTGTCTGCTTTGTTCACTGCTGTGTGTATTTCCAAACCTTGGAGCATGGCCTGGCACATAGTAGGTGCTCAAGCATTTGTTGAATGAATGATCCAACGTGCTGGGAGTGAGGCCAAGGTCTTGACCAGTTTCTCCCCAAGATGACTTTTTGTATCAGGTTGGGCAAGAACTCTCACCCATGAACTGTCATTCCTCTGGCCTCATATCTGTGCTCTTGGCCTGGCACCAAGGGGCAAGTGGCCCTGAGGTGCCCTGTCTAGAGAAGTCAGTGATGACACTGCTGATGGAATGGGCAGAACCAAGGCCAGAGAGACCAGATTAGGAAGGTCTTTCTAGAAGTATCCTTAGACATTGTCCTTCCCAAGCTCTTTATTTTACAGATGAAGAAATTGAGACTCAGAATTAGTGGTGGGCTGGGGGTTCATACTCCAAGGTCACAGAACAAGTGTATAGAAGATAGAAACCAGGCCCCTTGCTCAGGCAATATCCAGTTGGCAGAGACTGTTAAGAATAAAACACCCAGTATTAGCAGTGCTGTGTGTGTGTGTTTGGAGGTGGGAGGTGGAGTGGCACTCTCTCTTGCTGCCAATGAGTTTTAATCTTTAATGCAATTTTAAAGAGAGAGAGAGAGAGAGAAAGTGAGGCAACATGGGAACTTTCTTCCAAGTAGAGTGAACTTGGGACTCGTAATTCAGGCCAGAATTTCTAGATGCCTGTTCCATAGGTACTTCATTTGCCGGACATGATTTCCTCTGACAAAGCATTTCCCCTACTAGTGACCAGTACAGAAAGCTCGTCCACAGTCAGCCACCCTGGCACCTCAGGAGGTCCTGGTGTTTGCGTGCTCCTGCCCAAGTATGTGGGGCTTCAGGCTCATGGTGACTTACTGCTCCCTGAACTCATCCGAAAGCTCAGGGAGAGTGACATCACCCTGCCCCGAGAAGCCCACCCCTGGCAGCTTGATCTTTAGTCCAGCCTCTAGTGCAGAGCTGGAGTGACCGTGGCAGGGGGCATGGCCTCAGCAAAGGGAGGAGGGTCTGAGACTTGGGGGCAGACATACACAGGTGAAAATCCTGCCTCCCACATTTACTAGCCATGCAGCGTTGGGAAGGTTAGGAAGGTCCCCTTTCCTCTCTTAGGACCAGTGAATACTCAGGTATTTTACTACGAAGAGTCAAAGGCACGTAACCTTATTTTGTACCCTCAGAGGGTCAGGCAGAATAAACCAGTTACACTTTCTAACAGTTGTAATCTGCATCGCTCATGGTTTCCAGTTTGCAAATGGCCCCACCCCCACCCCCACCCCGGGTCAGTCACCACCTTTGGTCCTGGGTTTTCGGACAGTTTAGGGATCATTTACTCATTCCTTCAAAAAATATGTACATGTTAGGGTCTGTGCTGGCCACGTGGGACTGGGCCACGAGTAGAAGCAGCCTTGGACTCTGCCAGCTGACATTGTTTTCCAAGTTATCTGTGTGTCATTGTGTATTTAATCAGTCCCTTCAGAAAAGACCTTGGGGGTTGTTTCTAATGGCTGCAATTGCAAACAAACTTGTGACCTGCACAAATGTCACTTATCTGTAGGATAAGGTCACAGAGTGGGATTACGTGGAGAGAGCATAATGTCGGTGTAACTTAGATAGATGTGGCTCACTTGCCCTCACCACTGGAGCGGTGCCACTCGGCAAGCCTTCTAGAAGGGTGCCTGGCCAGAAGAATGTTTCTAAGCCCTGGCTTTTTGCCCATCTGACAGGTGAGAGATGCCATCTGAGTGTTTCCATTTGCATTCCTCTTACTCTCAGAAAGGTCCTCAATCTTGCTGGTGTGTTTAAGGGTCAGTTTTTTGCACGTGTGGGAAGTGTCCTTGGCCTATTTTCTTTCGGTTTGTTGGTCTTTTTCTCCTTGTCTTCTGGGAGCTCTAAATAGGTTAGGAAAATTAGACCTTTGGGATCAAGAAGCACTGAAATTTCCCCAAGTTGTCACTTCAGTTTTGACTTTCTTGCTGGTAGTTTTTTGGGGGAGGGCATGGAGAGGTTTGTTCTTGCAAAGCAGTCACATGTATTCATGTTTTCTTTTATGGCTTCTGGATTTCATACGTAGTTCAGAAAACTTTCCCACTTCTAAGGTTACAAAGAAATTTACTCATGTTTTGTTCTAAACTTTTATGGGCTTTATTATTTTTCATTGGGAGTTTATCCTGGGGTGCATTCTGAGGTTGGATGCAGTTTATTCTTTTTCCCTGGCAACTACTCCAGTGTCTCAGCATCTGTATTAAGAGATGCATTTGCTTTACTGATTGGACATAACTGCCTTTACTGAGTGTGTAAGTACCACATTACTTCTGTGATGCCTTTTGTTTCATTGCCCCGTTTGTCTGTTTATATGACCACGTTGTGTTAATTATTGAAACTTTATAGGGTGGTTTAATATCTAAACGGGCAGGCCTTCCTCATTTGTTCCTCCTCAGAGTTTTCCTGTACGTTCTTTTTTTTCTTTTTTTAATTTTCTTTTTGGAGGGGGAAGAGTTTGTTTTTCCAGGGCCCATCAGCAGCAAGTCAAATTGTTGTCCTTCAATCTAGTTGTGGAGGGTGCAGCTCACTGGCCCATGTGGGAATCGAACCGGCAACCCTGTTCTAACCAACTGAGCCATCTGGCCGCCCCTCCTGGAGATTCTTGCTAATTTTTCTATATGAACTTTGGAATCAATTTGTCGAATTCAGAATCATGTACAATTTATAAATCGGATTAGAGAAAACTGACATGATTATGAAATTAAGTCTTCTATCCAAAAACATAGTGTGTCTTTCCACTTGTCCAACTTTATTTTGTGTTCTTCAGGGACTTTCAATTTCTGCGCACATAGATTTTGCACATCTCTTGTTAAGTTTAAGCTTCAGTAGTGTGGTGGTGGTGGTTGTAAGTGGGCTCTTCTTTCTCATTGTATCTTCTGCTTGTTTATATTTATGGGTGTGTGCGTGTGTGTCCTACCCCTTTTCAGCATTCTTTTATTGTTTGTAGTTTTTCGATAGTTTCTCTTGACTTGTCCAGGTATACTGTAACATCTTACGGAAATAACAATAGTTTTAACAGTTTCTATTCAGTTTTTATGCCTCTAATTTCTTTCTCTTGTCAAATTGCTTTGATGAATACCTCCAGTACTAGTGATGGTGGTGGGTACCTTTAGCTTTTCCCTGTCTCCAGAGGAGTGCCCCATGTGTGAAGCTGAGTACGCATGCTCCCTGAATAGGAAGCTGGCTCCTGGCTTTGGTGATGATATATGTAATTTTGTTAAGGAGTATCTACTGATTCGTAAGTTATCCAGAGTGTTGCAAATTTTGTCAGGTTTTTTTTGTTTTGTTTTTTTAAGTTTTCTCTCTTAAATTTTGCTATTGGACACTTCAAAAAGCATTGGGATTTTCTGTTATTTACGAGTTTGCTAGAATTTTCCTCTAAAAATACCTTGCTGTGGTGCTTTTGCTTCTTAATGCTCTTTTATAATGCTATTCTTATGTGAAAATTGGCCTATCTAGGAGATCTCTCTCTTCCAGGAAGAGTCTTGATTTATTATATTTGTCTAGAAATTACTTTTATAAGGTTTTAAATTTTATTTGCAAAGTACTATCTTATGATTTAAAAATGTTTTCCCTCTGCTTCTTTGCTTACTTTCCCATTTGGCATTTTTCAGTTTGCATTGGATGTTTTCTCCCCAGGCCCCTGCTCCCTTTTTCTTTTAAATTAGGTTAATGGTAGTTTATATATTTTATTGAATTTTTTTTTTCCCCAAAGAGCCAGATTTTTGCCATATTTCTTAGTTCTACTACTTATCTGTTTCCTAATTTATTTCTGCTTTAATCTTTATTAATTCTTTCCTTATTCTTTCTGTTTATTTTATGGTTCTTTTTCTAATGTTTTTGCTCTGGTGCTTTATGTATTTTTATCTATTCTGTTGTCATTATTACATGTATGGAAGCCATAAATATTTTTCTGATTATTGCTGCAGCTGTATCCTATAGCTTCAGATTCATGATATTTTGACTATGGTTATTTTCTAGAAATCCTACAAATTCAGTTTGTATTTCCCTTTTGACTCAAGAATTGTCCATGAGAATTTCCTTTTCTAATTTTCAGATTTTTACATTAATTTCTAGTCATTCTGCCTTGCGATCATACATGTCTATATTTTTTATATTTTTGGACGTTGTTGAGGTTTTCAATTTTCATGAATGTTCTGTCACTCTTGAAAGTCCATTATCTGTTACTAGCATAGAGAGTTTGCTATATTGTGGTACCTTACTGATTATTTTATTTCGGTCTTCTGAATTTGTATTTATGTTTCATCTACTTAATGTTCTTGGGCTCAGAGAGCTGAATTAAAATCTCTTCTTAGTGGTTCCAATCTATTTATCCTAATATTCCTGTAATTTCTTCTTCCTGAAAATCATTGCAGTGTTATTTGGTGCCCTATGAATTATCCCATTTAGCGTTATAAATGGCCCTTCTTTGGCTCATTTAGTGATGTTTGGCTTGCATTTCATTGTCTGATATTAAGATTATGGCCCCAGCCTTGTTTTTGTTTGTATTCGTCTTTATACTTTTGCTCATTCTTTTATTTTAACCATTCTAAATCACTGTGTTTGATGTCTGTCTCTTGAGTGCAGGATAGACCTGGGTTTTGCTTGTGACCTAAACTGAAAATCTGTGTTTTTTATTAAGATCAGTGAAATAAATCAATTTATATTTATTGATATGGTAGATGTCTTTGGTTTTCTTTTTTTTTTAATTTATTTTTAAAATTTATTGGGGTGACAATTGTTAGTAAAATTACATAGATTTCAGGTGTACAATTCTGTATTACATCATCTATAAATCCCATTGTGTGTTCACCACCCAGAGTCAGTTCTCCTTCCATCACCATATATTTGGTCTTTGGTTTTCTTTGTGTTATATTGTGCATATGTACATAAATATGTCTTTGTGCATGTGGGAGAGCTGTATTCTTTATTCTTTTACTTTTGGTGGTCTGTTTCTTCATTTTTTTAAAAAAAAAACCTGTAGTGCTTCTGACATTTAGGAAAGCTGGTGTTTCTGTTCTAGTGGTTACATTTATATTTATATCTCCACCTGATAGTCCTAGTTCCTTCTTTCTTCCCGTAGTATCTAATGTTTCTCTTCTGTGAACAATACGTTAACTTGTTTCCTCTTCTTTACTCCTCCCCTTTTTCTTGTCACTGTCCCGTTTTAGCTGATACTGTACCGAGTGATTTTAAGGCTTTTTAAAAAATTATTAATCTAATGCCTCTGGAGGCCTTTAGTCATGTGGTGTTCATGACAGTGGCCATTGCCTACCCCTGCAATGACATGAAAACCTGAAGGAAGAAAATTCTGGAGACAATAGTGAAGCATTCTTTTTAGAAATGCTGCACCACCCACAGTGGATAGTACAGATCACACTGTATGGAAAACGCAGGCCTCAGTGACACTGAACTGAAGTCATTCAGAAGAATCAGGTTTTAAAGGTGACAAAGTTTCAGAAACACATTACCCAATTTATTTCACTTATTTTTCTTCTTCTGTATGCACAGGAGAGATAGGTGATTTAGAAATCCGACTAAACAGTTCTTTCAAAATAAAAATTATAGGGGCGGACGGGTGGCTCAGTTGGTTAGAGCGCAGCTCTGCACAACAGGGCTTCCTGTTCGATTTCCACATGGGCCAGCGAGCTGCGCCCTCCGCAACTAGAAGGAAGTCACTGAGCTACCGCTCAGTTCCCGGGTGGTCAGATGGTTCAGTTGGTTGGAGCTCAGCTCTCGGGTGGTCAGATGGCTCAGTTGGTTGGAGCTCAGGCTCTCAACCACAAGGTTGCCGGTTCAACTCCTGCAAGGGATGGTGGGCTGCGCCCCCTGCAACTAACAACTAACAATGGTGACTGGACCTGGAACTGAGCTGCGCCCTCCACAACTAAGACTGAAAGGACAACTTGAAGCTGAATGGCACCCTCCACAACTAAGATTGAAAGGACAACAACTTGACTTCAATGGAGCTGATGAGTCCTGGGAAAAACATACCACTGTTCCCTAATTAAAAAAGAGGTCATGGAAATACACACTTTTCCCCAATAAAGTCCTGTTCCCCTCCCCCAACAAAATCTTTAAAAATAACTAAATAAATAATAATAATTATATAATAAGAAAGCAATGTGACATTGTTTAATCGGCAGCATTTTTTTTTTAGTGGTACCTAAAAATTCATCTTACTAGATTCAACAAAATAGGGTATTATTATCCTTCTTATTGGTCACCTTTGTAGTATAAATATGCTTAAACTTTTACTATTTGATGTTTTAGCTTTTACCCTCAGCAATTGAAGATGAGGCAGCCACCAAGCGTGTTCCACTTGACACCTTCTTTCCCCCTTCCCTACCAACCTTTTTTTATCTGTATCATTTTCTACATTGACTGACTGTATGACATCCCATTCTATTCTGTCATCCTTATTCCTACCTTTAAAAATTCTTTTTTTAATTTTATTAAATTTATTGGGGGTAACCTTGGTTAGTAAAACTATATAGGTTTCAAGTGTACAATCCTATCCTACATCGTCTGTACATTGCACTGCGTGTTCACCACCCAGAGTCAGTTCTGCCATCACCTTTAGCCTCTTCTATCACCCCTATCATCGCTTACCCTCTGGGAACCACTAAACTGTTGTCTGTGTCTGTGAGTTTTTGTTTGTCTATTTGTCTTGTTCCTTTGTTGCTTTTAGTTTTATATGTCACATATGAGTGAAGTCATATGGTTCTCAACTTCTTTCGCTTAGCATGATAATCTCAAGCCCCATCCATATTATCGCAAATGGCACTATTTCGTCTTTTCTTATGGCCGAGCCTTTTTATTTTTTATTTATTTTAATTTTTTTTGTTTTCTTTTTTTATTTTTTAATCTGCAGTTAAATGTATCCAGTCCTCTTACTGAACTTACTCAACCGTTTGATTGGTTGAAGCTTATTCCTCAGTTTTCCTCATAGGAACGACATTGCCTAAGTCCTTGTACTTCAAAACAATTGGTGTATGACCTTTATATTTAAAGAACAGCTCAGCTATATATTAACCTTTTTTTTTTTTTTTTTTTTTTTTAGCTTTTATTTATCTGTGTTTCTCCAGGACCCATTAGCTCCAAGTCAAGTAGTTGTTTCAGTCTAGTTGTGGAGGGCACAGCTCACAGCGGCCCATGTGATCGAATCAGCAACCTTGTTAAGAGCACCGCACTCTAACCAACTGAGCTAACCAGCCGCCCCTATGTATTAACATTTGACTCACACTGTCTTTCCTTGGCGATCCTGTACACGTGTGCTCCACTGTCTTCCGTCCTTGAATGTTGCTGCTGAGAAATCTGATGCCAGCCCGATTCTCTTCCTTCATAGACGGCTTGATCTTTTTGTGTAGTTGCCCAAAGATGTATTTTTTTTTTTTTAATAATTGCAATTTCTTCTTCTTCTCCTTTTTTTTTTTTTAGATTTTTTTTGGGGGATGGGGAAGGGGAACAGGACTTTATTGGGGAACAGTGTGTACTTCCAGGATTTTTTTCCAAGTCAAGTTGTTGTCCTTTCAGTCTTAGTTGCGGAGGGCGCAGCTCAGCTCCAGGTCCAGTTGCCATTTTCTAGTTGCAGGGGGCGCAGCCCACCATCCCTTGCGGGAGTCGAGGAATTGAACTGGCAACCTTGTGGTTGAGAGCCGGTGCTCCAACCAACTGAGCCATCTGGGAGCTCAGTGGCAGCTCAGCTCAAGGGGCCATGTTCAATCTTAGTTGCAGGGGGCGGAGCCCACCATCCCTTGCGGGACTCGAGGAATTGAACTGGCAGCCTTGTGGTTGAGAGCCCACTGACCCATGTCGGAATCGAACCGGCAGCCTTCGTAGTGAGGAGCACGGAACTCCAACCACCTGAGCCACCAGGCCAACCCCCAAAGATGTATTTTTGTGTTGCTAATCTCCAGTAGTTTTACTAAACTATGCCTTGGGATTTACCATTCTGGTTCATTGTTCTCTCTTTAATTCATGAAATCAAGTCTGCCCCATTTCAGGAAATTTTTCCTGAATTATAATTTTAAATATTTATCCTATTCAGTTGTTTTAGTTTTCGTCTTTCGAAACTCCAGTTATACGCTTGTTGGATCTCCTTTACATATCTTTTCTATCTGTTTTTCTTCTTCTAGAATGTTTTGATCTCCTTGACCATTTCTGTTTGATTTCGTTTACTTTTCTCAATTTAATCTCTATTATCTCTTACTATACTTTGTATAAAGTCTGTTCTCCCTTATGTCTCTTGTAGTGTGGTCTTCGCCTCTGAAATGTTTTTGTCTTTCTTTTTTTCAGTTCTTTTTTTCAGTTCTCACACGTCATCCTCATGTCTTCCATCACTTTTTCTACCCATTTCTTCTCTAGTTCTTGCAGAGAACTGCTCTTTCTACTCTTTGTCTTCCTTCAAGCTGGAATTTTTCTAGTGTTTTTCATTCATGCTATAATTTGGATTAGAATTTTTATTTGTTTTATGGTGAAATTTCTATATACGTAGGGGAACATTAGTGCTTTTTTTTTTTTTTTTCATGTAGCATCTTTGTATGGGTGCTGTGTTTACTCCTTTCACAAAGTTTTTTTGTCTGCATTTGAATTGGTTGAATTTTCCTGGACCAGCCATTAACAGGAGGTTTTAGTGGAAAATGGGAGAGAGGCCAGGATCGTTTTCTAGTTTTCTCTGCTGAAAGGCTCCTTCCCCTGTTTTTATGGCAATGGATTGTTCCTTTAAAATATGGTCCTCTGCTGGGTCCAGTCCTCTTTTGCCTCTCAGAACCTAACCTGGTACAAGAGGCAACCTGCCTCCAGCCATGAGCCCCCCTGGTTGTTCAGATCTTCCACTACCGGCCTCCCTCTGTACCCTGTTGTTCCCCCACTTCACTGCCACACCTGCTGGCCTCAGGTGCTTTGGGCCACACTTACCTGTGACTTGGAGTTTATGGGTTTTTCTCACTCCTGGTTTCCCTGAAGCTATAGTTTTTGGTTTGTTTTTTCTTTCCTCTGTTGCTCTGTGTGACATCAGTAGACGAGGGAAGATTCCAAACCAAGAATCTGCCTTATTCCTTATTGCTGCCTTATTCCTATTGGAAAAATAAGTCAACCCTCCTTAATTTTTCTGTTTGTAATATTCCCCCAAAAGGCAAGTCACTGCCTGCTCAATTTCTGGCTTTGGAACACCTTACAGGCCTTGGAGGAGGAATATTTTGTAACCTCTCCTCTGAAAACATCCACATTTGTTTGTTTTTTTACAAGGGTCATCACCTTCTATAACTGTCAGTCTTACTTCTTGAGTAGAAATCATATATTCATTTGTGCCCTGAAAGATTGGTGGAGGGAGGACAGCAGACCCTTCAAGCAGGATTCGGAAGCTCTAGGTATTGATTTTTCACATCAAGGAGGGTCTGGATTCCGAGACCAAAGAGTCCCCCCCTCAGTTTTATAGACAAAGAAGCTACAGTGCAGGTTCAGGCCCAAGGCCACAGAGTCAATTAGTGGCAGGTTTAGAAGCTTCCAGGAGGGACCTGGGTTTGAATTCTATATTCTGTGCCATTTCCTAGCCTGGCAATCTTCCCCAGCTACTTCAAGCTTCTTCGAGCCTAAAGTATCTGCTCAGATGTTAACTTTTCAAGGAAGTTGATCAGTATGTGCCCTGTGTCCCCATGGTTAGAATATGTGGTTAGTCCTGCTCTCCTCCCGCTGTGCAAAAGGAATCTGAGGCCCAGAAAAGGAAAGTGACTTGCCTGAGCCCACACAGCAAGTCAGGAACAGGAGAGGGTAGACCTGAAAGCACACACCAGCCCCAGTGCTACTAGCTATGGCCCCTTGGACAAGTCACTTTTCTGAAAGTTAAACAAGGGAGCAGGGGCTAGGATTGGCTGGAATCATACCTGCCCCCCTCGTTGGTGGTCAGGCTGAACTAAGATGACACACTGACCCTACCTGTAGCCAGGCCAGGGCCTTCTGACTCTATCAGATGGTTTCTTACTAAGTGGAAGAATGCCAGGGCTCTGTCCCCCACTGTGTCCACAGCCCCAAATATCCCAAGACATAATGAATCCAGGTATCCCCTTCCTGTCAGGGGCACTGGTGCCAGTTGGGGATGAGGTAGTCATTTCCCTGCCAGGGAGAGCACCTTCCTTGGGGTGGGGGAAGAAGCAGTCATACCTGTTGCCCAGAGGGAATTGTCCTTGGCTGGAAGGAGGCCCCCACCAAGGTCACACCCCCCACCCTGGGAACAGCCTGTGTCCCGTGTGGGTATAAGCCCCCACACTCCTTTGGAACAGACATCTCTGAAGGCTGTGTCAGCTCCAGGGCTCCTGTGGGACCAGCTGAGGCCTCTGACGGGACTGCCTCACAGTCCCTCTCCCTCTGTTGGGTTGTACATCCCTCACCCTCACAGGGACGTGGGCACTCCCCAGTCCCTGCACGTGGCTTTCCAATTTACAGCCTGCTTCCTGGGACAGGCCTGTGACCGGAGTCCTGAAAGGAAGTCTGGGTAATATAACCCAGAGTGATGGTAGAGGGTGGTCGCTCATGCCGATGGCCAGGGAAGGCCTCTCTGCAGAGGGGACCCTTGAAGCCAAGACCCCAAGACATCCATCTATGTACAGCAGGTGAGGCAGCAAACCTCAGACTCCAGGGTCAGACCCTAGGTTCTCCATTCGACTGCTTGTGTGACCCTGGGAATGTCACTGTCCTGCCCTAAGCCTCAGTGTCCTCACCGGTGACTTGAGAACAGAGCTTCCTTTATGAGGTAGCTCTGAGGCTCCAGAATAGAGACATAGAAGGGGAGAGGTGCAGTGGAGTGAATAGTGACCTCCACATGTGTCATGTCCTCACCCCCAGATCCTGTGAATGTGACCTTTGGATAAAGGCTCTTTGCAGACGTTAAGTTAAAGATCTTGAGATAAGGAAATGATCCTGGATGACCCAGGTGGGCCATCCAGCCAATGACAGGTGTCCTTATAAGAGACAGGAAGGGAAGAGAAGGACACGTGAAGAAGATGGAGGCAGGGGTTAGAGGGATGTGGCCACAAGCCCAGGAGCCTAGAGCCCCTGGAAGTTGGCAGACACAAGGAACAGATTCTCCCCTAGAGCCTGAGGGGAGTGCGGCCCTGCCGACAGCTTGATTTTAGGCTTTTGCTCTACAGAACTGTGAGCAGTTAAGTGTCTCTCTTAAGCCCCAAAGTTTCAGCCACAAGAAACTAATACAGGTTGCTGATCAGAGTCTGGTCCCTTCCTGTCAGCGCAATTTCTGGGTTGAGATTTCTGAGATATCTGCCCCCTGAGATGTCAGCTCTTCTAGGAAGATCTTTAGGGTGTGGGACAACCCTGCAGAGGGGCAGGGGGCTCCCTGAGCTGCCCCCGGCTAGAGCTGCTCCCAGGTTCCTGTGCCAGCCCCACTCTCTGTTGCTGTGGGACCTTGGCTGAGTGCCTTTCCCTTTCTGGGCCACTGTGTCCCCATTGGAACATTGGAATCTCCAAGGGCCCAGCTCTGGTGTTCTGGGAGCCACTCGGTCAGTACCCAGCCTGGCAGTGGGGTTCAGAGTGCACCAAGCTGACCATCACTGTAACTCCATTCTGTTTGGGTCATGGTCAGCCAGTGCTGGACACGGGAGCCCAGAGAGGGTCAGAGGTGGAGCACCCCCACTGCCGGGGCAGAGGTCGGTGCGGGCCATGAAGAGGAGCCTTTTCCAGGCACTTGAACCTGAGCCCCTGACGCCAGTGCTCCCCATGTGGGCCCTGCAGGCTGATGCTGAGGGCCAGGCCAGCAGGGGTCTGGTCAGGCCTGAGGCCCCCCATCTCCACCAGCTGTGCACTTCTCATTCTCATGTCCTGCCTGAGAGGGAACCTGGGGAGTCCTGATGCTGGGAGCCACAGGAGGGCTTAGAGCAGGGACTGACCACGTTAATGTGCTAACTGGAAAGAGCTCCCCGGTGCAGGGCTGGATGTGGGGGCCGGGAGGTAGGAGGAGGCACAGCAAGGCTGTGCCAGGCTTGTCTGAAGGACCAGGATTGGGCCCCAGTGCGAGGCCCATCCAGGGGGCCAGGAGCATGTTTTGGGCCTGAGGTCACACGGGTATTGGCTGGAGCCCACTTGGCCCCATGCAGAGTTTCTATTCCTGAGTCTTGGGCTCCAACACCAAATATGGTACTGCTTGCGTTTGGCACCCTCAACTGGTGGCAGGCGTGGCTCGAGTGGCACATCCTACCTCCCCACCAGGCCCAGACCCCTCCGCACACCGTGGTGGAGCCAGATCGGCTCAGCACCACTGGTCCCCAGCAGCCGGGCCTCCCTCCTTCCAACTGTCTGTCCTCTCCTCAGTGTGGTTCTCATTGGGTTAAAAATACTCGGGACCAGAATAGCCTCTCTCCCTGCAGGGGAAAAGCAGGGTGGGGCAGCGGACACTGGTCCTTGGTTTGCACCATTCGCTGGGGGCTCTCAGGCAGCTCTCCCAACCTCTGACCCCCCGTTTCCTCACTCATGCTCACTGGTTCATTCAGTCACTCGTTGGTTTGCTCACTCACTCACTCCCTGATCGTTCATTGATTCGATCACTCATTGATTTGCTCCTTTATTCACTCACTTGCTCCTCACGTAATCACTCACCGATGTAGTCACTCACTCGGTATTTACTACGGATTAAGAGCCAGGCACTATTCTAGATGCTGAACAAAACATACAAAGCGCAGAAATATACCTGTCCCCGAGGGGTTATGTTCCAAATAAATAGCCAGTACAAACAAGGACAAAAATGTACAGTATGTTAGGATAAGTACAGGAAGCAACAGACTATGAAGTGATGGGGCAGTTGACATTTTTGGGGGTCTGTGGAGGGCCCCACGGGAAGATGACTTTTGAATGAAGGCGGGAGCGAGGTGAGGGACTGAGCTATGTGAACATCTGTGGGGACAGTGTTCCAAGCAGAGGGAGCAGCAGGTGCAAAGGCCCTGAAATGGCTGCACGGGGGGGCAGGTTTGAGAAAGAACGAGGAGGCCAGGTGTGGCAGAGCAGACGATGGGGAGAGAAGTGGGGCACGAGGTCGGGATGGGGGCCACGCAGGACCTGGTGGACCTCCCACATTACTCAGGGCCTGAGCAGAGGAGTGACCACGTGGCCTGACTTGTATTTTCAAAGTGTCCCTCTGGCTGCCAAGTGAATGAGTCAGGGAGTGAGTGAGTTTCCTGTGTGCCCACTGTGTGCCAGGCGCTGAGCACGGCACTGGGGAGAGAAAGTGTATAGGACCTCACGTGCCTACGGAGGTCTGTCTGGCCAACTCCCTTCTGTAAGTGTCACCTCCCCTGGGAAGCCACCTTCTCCTAACTCAGCTGTCCTCTAGTATCTGGTCCTCGTCTCCTTTCAGATGGTCTCCCCACAAGCTGAGCGCCCCTCCAGGGCAGGGCTGCACCTAAATCTTCCCTCTGCTGAACGTGTTCCCGGGGGGGCCAAGAGAGTGAACTAATCAATGAACAAATGAGCCCCAGGGCTCCGAGAGCCCAAGACCCACCTCACTCTGTCTTTTACCATCTTTTGCAGATGGATTTGCAGTCGCGGGAAGCGTGTGGAAGGACCGTGTTCGTGTTGGCAGAGAAGGTTGGCTGCTGAGCCAGGGCGTGTCTGCAGGAGGCCTGCCAGGCTGCCCGGATCCCCGCCTCACCACCATGGGCCACCCAGGCTGGTCAGTTCCAGTCCTTGATTTCGCCACGGTTCCCTGCCCTTGGCACTGGGGGAAGGCTGGGCCCAATTGCTCAAGTGCCAGGTTTCTGGCACCACTCTCCGGCCGTGAGACCCATCGGTCCTGGGGAGGGGTTTTCCCCAGTTCCCTTTGGCCCCCAGGCTATACCCAGTCCCTTTACCCCTTTCTGCCCAAGTTTCCTGGCCTCCAAAGTAGAAATGATGCAACTACCCCACTGGGGTTACTGAGGGCCAGAGGGGGTGTGAAGCTGGCACTTTGCGCTGAGTAGATGGTGGCGGGGGTTCTGTCAACAGTGAGTAGAGTCCAGGCCAATGTTCACTGAGGCCCCCAAGCACCAGGCAAGTCTGCACATCAGCTGTACCATCCCTCCCAGGCAGGACCGTGCAGTGGTGCAAGCACGGGCTCTGGAGCCGGGCATCCTGGGTTCCAACCCCTGCCCTGCTGCTTACCAGTCACGGAACTCAGCATGAGTTACCAGACTTCTCTGTTTCCTCACCTGTAAAATGGGGGTGATGATTGCCACCCCTTAGGGTGGCTGTGTGTTTAATGAGTTAGTATGTGTGAAATGCCGAGAAGGTCTCCTAGCATGGGCATGGTACACAGTCAGTATTTATTGAATGAATGAATGAATGAATGAATACAACCCTTTAGTGGGTTTCAGAGTTCCTGTCTTGCAGGTAGGAAGACTGAGGGTCAGAGAACTGAGTGACTTGCCCCAGGTCTTACAGCTGGTTCAGGCCAACTTGGGGTCCCATGGGTCCCACAGTCCCACCCTTGGGGATGGGGCCCGAGCCTATCTTGTTTCTCCCAGCCACCTGTAGGGCTCCTAGGGACATTCCTGGCTGCTGGCCAAGTGGGCACCACCAGGAGAGAGTGAGGGTCCAAGGGCGGTACTAGCCAAGGTCATAGAATACAGCGCGGCCTCCGTCCCTTTTTCCTCCAGACCTGTGTCTAGGAGAAGCACAGCCCGGGGCAGGGGCTGGGGAAGCCAGGGGCCCAAGAGATCCTGGCCTGTCCAGGCCAAGGCTTCAGGACCCAGCAAGCACCCTGGCGTACTTAGAGCTCTCTGTCCTGCCTGGGAGGGAGCTTGCATGCCAGCCCCAGGACTCCGCTGAGCGTTCCCAAGGCTGCACCACAGTCTGCCCTCCTAGACCAGCCCCAGGCTTGGTTTATGGAACCAAACAGAGCTGAGGAGTACGTGTGCTGGGTCTCAAATCATGGGCTGCCTGCCTGGTACACCCAGGGGTACAAGCCTGGCCAGGCATCACGTCTGACAACCCTTATATGTGCCAGATCCTGCCCAGGGCCCTTGATGGCCACATGTTGTGGGAAGCACTGGCCTGGTCCTTGGGGAGCTCACAGGTGTGTCACAGCGCATAAACTCCGTCCGTGGTCTACTTCTTCCTCCAGGTGAGGAAGGAGATGGGGTCTGAGCCTCCAGGTAGCCCATGGGCTCCAGAAGCCAGTGTTGGCATTGGCTGCGGCTGCTGTCTGTGGGAGTGTTTCTCTTGGGTGGGGATGCCAGCAGCCTGCCCACATGTGGCGCTGTCTCTTGCAGACCAGCCGGTTCCTGCTGGAGGCTCCTTCTGAGAGACCATGCCCAGGCCCTCCGACTGCCTGCTGGGGCTGCTCCCGGGCATCCCGAGGCATCGGGCCTGCACCCTGTTCATCATCAGCTTCAAGTTCATGTTTTTGGTCTCCATCATGATCTATTGGCACGTTGTCGGGGAGCCTAGGAGCCAAGGGCAGTTCTCTAACCTGCCTGTAGACGTCCCCTGCCCCCGCTTGATGCCCCCCACACCGCCCTCCAGCACCCCCCCTCCGGGCAACATCTTCTTCCTGGAGACTTCAGACCGGACCAACCCCAACTTCCTGTTCATGTGCTCCGTGGAGTCGGCCGCCAGGGCCCACCCCGAGTCCCGGGTCATGGTGCTGATGAAGGGGCTCCCCGGCGGCAATGCCTCGTTGCCCCGGCACCTGGGCCTCTCGCTTCTGGGCTGCTTCCCCAACGTCCAGCTGCTCCCGCTGGACCTGGAGGAGCTGTTCCGGGACACGCCCCTGGCGGCCTGGTACGCGGCCGTGCGGCGGCGGTGGGAGCCCTACCTGCTGCCTGTGCTCTCGGACGCCTCCCGGCTGGCGCTCATGTGGAAGTTTGGCGGCATCTACCTGGACACGGACTTCATCGTCCTCAAGAACCTGAGGAACCTGACCAACATGCTGGGCCTCCAGTCCCGCTATGTCCTCAACGGCGCCTTCCTGGCCTTCGAGCGCCACCACGAGTTCATGGCCCTCTGCATGCGCGACTTCGTGGCCCACTACAACGGCTGGGTCTGGGGCCACCAGGGCCCGCAGCTGCTCACGCGGGTCTTCAAGAAGTGGTGCTCCACCCGCAGCCTGGGCGACAGCCACGCCTGTCGTGGCGTCACCATCCTGCCATGTGAGGCCTTCTACCCCATCCCCTGGCAGAACTGGAAGAAGTACTTTGAGGACGTCAGCCCCGAGGAGCTGCCCCGGCTGCTGAATGCCACCTACGCTGTCCATGTGTGGAACAAAAAGAGCCAGGGCACGCGCTTCAAGGCCACGTCCAAAGCGCTGCTGGCCCAGCTCCATGCCCGCTACTGCCCCACGACACACGAGGCCATGAAGATGTACTTGTGAGGGGCCTGACAGGCCACCTCCCCACACCCCACATCCTGATGGAGAAGGGCTCCCAGCAGTCCTTCCTGGGGAGGCGAGATGGGGGGGCCCTGGTGAGGGGGCCCGAGCTGCTGCAGCCCAGGATTTGGGGCAGAGGTAGGGGGTGGCAGGGAACTGGCAGCCTGAGAGGTGTTGGAGGGCGGGCTGTGGGCCCTGGGGTCCACTCCCTTCAAGCCAGGGTGAAGCTGGAGGGACACCCCTTAAGCCAGTACACTGTCTCAGGGTAGAAGCAACAAGTGGTGGGGGAAGGGCCCCCAGCCAAAATCAGCTGGAGTGAGCTGGCTGAGCATTCGGGTCTGGGACGACACGTGGCAGCTGTGGACAGCGAAGCATCTTTCAGGCGTCACAGGGAAGCCAGGCTGTTTGGGGCCGAAGTGCTCGTGATGGCAGCATGGGGAAGCCCAGGGAAGGGGAGAGGAAGGTGGGCAGAGCCTCCAGAGGAAAGGAGAGGAGAGGAGGCCCCTGGTGGGAGAGCTGTGTGCACACCCAGCCTCGTGTGCCTGGGGAAGGGGGGCTTTGCTGTCCTGGTTTTGGCTTTTTCAGAGGAGCTGTGGCCGGCAGAGGTGGCCTGGGGAGCATTTTGGGGGAGGCTGTCTGCCCACCCCATCCTTCTTTCCAGAGATGTTGCAAGGGTAACGTGCCAGCGGCCCACTCTAGGGGCATGGGGGCATGGAGTTATTTTGGCTTGGGGTAAAGCATTTAAAGAAAACACCCCACCCTGCCCATAATGAACACGGGAAAATAATAAATACAGCAAGTGACTCACTGACACCTAGTGCTTCTTGCCTGATAAAGCACATCCACTTGCACAGCCCTTTCAGCCTGCTCTACAGATGGGGAAGCGCTGGGGCTGCAGGTTGTGCCACTTGCCTGAGGTCATGCAACCTGCCTGGATGGGAAGGGCTGGGCCAGAGGAAAATCTCTCCAAGGGAAGGGCAACGCCCCAGCCGCGTGGTGTTGAGGAAGCTGCCTCAGAGCTGGACATTACAGCCAGGCTTCAGAAGCCCTCCCTAGCAGAACTGGGGGTGCTGCCAGGAACTCTGGAGCTCAGAAGGCTGCTCTCTGCCAGCTGAGAGGGGAGGTGTTTAGAGGCCTCTGGATTCTGCTTGCAAGTGGTCTTGGGCCGCCTGGTAAGGAGGTGAGTTCCCTGGCTCTAGAGGTATTCAAGAGCCGGTGATGTTTTTTGATGAAAACAATGAATGATGTCAATTATTTCTCCAACCACCATATCATTTCACCTATCTTAAAGTTTTTTTTTTTTTAAATGAGCAGGTTTTACCTTAATAATACAAATAATACATAACTATATATACATAAGCAAGTGAGATGACCTCTTAGGGTCAAGCATTCTTTCATTAGTAATTTGGCCATTGTATAGTGAGTGCCTACTATGTGTCAGCATACAGAGATGAAACACACATCACTCCCTCACCCTAAACTCTTCTATGGCTCCCTGTTGCCTAGGGAACAAAGCCTAGCTCCTGGGCCCAGCATTCAAGGCCCTCAGTGATCTGGTCCCATGTTCCTCCCCAGCCGTGAGCGTTGCCCTCCATCCACACTGAACTGTACATTCTTGACTCCCCACCCCACCCTAGTGCCCATGTGTTGATACTCGATGCCTTTGCTGCGACCTGCAATGCCCTTCCCAACAATCTTGGCCAACACACTCCTGTTCCTTCCCCTGTTCTCCACAAAGCCCTCCCTGACCTCCTCTCCTCCAGGCCCACAGCTCCCAGGCATCCACCGTGACTGTTGGATGGCAGTATTCACAGCCTGTCCTTCCGTACAGCTTGAAGGGCAGAGCCATACCAAGCCCCTCTCAGGCTCCCAGTGGGCACATCTATGTAGTTTTGCTGGGGCCTCACGAAGTTCCTGTCAGTCTGTGCAGAGCTGAGGGCCCAGAGGCACCAGCTCTGGACCCCCAGTCCCCAGGGAGCCTCCAGCTACCCCAACAGCTTCTAACCTAGAGGGTTAGGCCAGGCCAGAGCAACTGCAGGCAGTTCTGCAGGAGTGCAGGCTGCCCAAATGTTTATACGCCTTCCCAGAGGACCCTGGTCTGGAAACAGTCCAGGAAGCAGCCTTGGCCCCAGACTTTCCTCACATCATGCCAGGCAGGGCCACGAATGGAAGAACTCGCAGATATTCCTGGCATCCTCGTCTCTGAGAAAGTGGGCATGGGGACACAGAGGTTAGGGGTTGATTTTTCCTCTTCCACTGTCTAGTAAGAACCCCACGTCCATCAGCTTGGAGGATGGGGGGGAGAGGGGTGCTCTACCTCGCGGAGCCAGCCTCTTAATGCAGCAGCTGTAAACCAATCAGGACCCAGCTGGCTAGAAATAACAGCAGCAGCCTGGAAAGAAGAGGCTAAGAGGATAGGTGTGGCCTAATGCGAAAGGCTGAGTCATCTTCAGGCCTGATTCCAGATGATCTCTGCTACCCTCACCACTCAGCCTTGAGGACCCCAGCCTCCACCCTCCCCTTGTACTTCCTCTGAGCTGGCAGGAACAGTTCTGAATGCCCAGGTCAGGGCGAGGGAGCCCAAAGGTCCCCTTTCCCTGCGTCCTGGCTGTGCCCTGGCCAGAGCTGTGCCCGTTGCCTCTTTGGCAAAGAGGAGATGGATGGTACCTACCTCCTAGTGTGGTTGTGACAATAAATAAGCGCGTACAGCACGTGGCATGGAGCACACTATTACAGCACACCTCCACTTTCTACATGGGACACAGGCTCAGCAAGTAGGCGGCAGTACTGGGATTTGAACCCAGGCCTTGGCTGTCCTGGGGCCTGAGCTCAGGGCAGGAAGGAGGCTGGCTGGGGGAGCTGGAGAGGCCTCCTTACCTCCCTGTGCAACACCCATAGACCAGAGCCCAGAGCCCTCCCTGGGCCCCCTCTGCCTGGGCCTGATTCCAGAGAGACCCTGCGCTGTGTCCCATCGTAAACTCATCAGGCCAGGGCCCTGTGCCCTTGTAGTCTCAGGCTGCCCCTCCTTGGAGTAGGAGCGGAAGCCGGAACTCCAGTTCTCGGAATGGAGAAGGGGAAGGGAGGGGCTGGCTGCAGTGGAATTCTGCCCTGGGGACAGTAATCAGATCCTAGGAACCCTGAGGTTGGTTTCTGGCGGTGTGCTTGCAGATGTGCTTTTGTCTGAGAGCTGGGGAAGAAGAAGAAGACCCAGCCCTTTATTGGGAGGCGGCTGAGTGGCCCCTGCTGGGCTGAGGCAGGCATGCTGTCAATTATGTAATAAACCTTCCCGCTGGTCAAGCTTTCCCAGCAGCTCTGGGGTGGGGGGGATAATTCTTCTTGCTGCTATATCAATATTCAACTTCTTGTTTAAATATTACATTGGAATGTCTTCCATCTGAGTGCCCACAGAGACCCAGGATGAGTGAGTAACTTGGGGCTGTGTTCCTGGAAGTCAGGTTTCACGCTTCGCTTGTTCCTAAATCTCTGCTTGTCCTAACATGGGCCAGCCAGTGCAAGGCATGCTGGGGATTCCGCTCTGAGGTTGGCGGTCAGGACTGGACGTGGCTTCGGGACCTGACAACTGGCCGTGGATACAGGTGCGATGTGGGCTACCTAGAGGGTGGGGGGACACATCTACTCCCTGGGCAGGGGACAGCGGCTGGAAGGAATCATGGTGGTGGGTGGGACTGTACCAGGGGGGGAGGAAGGCGGGGGCACCCCCAAACAGGAAGACATTCCTCATAGCCATTGTCCCCCACCCACAAAAATCAGAACACAGCTTCCGTCCCCACCGACTTCCAAGGAGTGAAAGAAGATAGGAGGCCTCTGGCTGCTAGAAACCACTCAGGTGGCTGCAGCCATGAGGGCATTATTATCCCACACGATATATCGGCTAAGGCACTGGGGAAGCTGCTGTAATGAAAAGGCTCCAAAACAGAGCCACTTTAATAAGGTAGAAAATTGTTTCTCTCTCACATCACAGCCCCAAGGTGAGTGCTCCAAGGCCCATGGGGACAGGCCGCCATCCCCAAGATGGGGCTTCCAAGGGGCTCCAGCTGTCGCTATTTTCCAGCTGGTAGGAAGGTGGTGGAGGGGGTTGTAAGTCTTTAAGGAGATAATCCAGAAGTTGCAAGCCTTACTTCTGCTAGCATCCCATTGGCCTGGACTTAGTCACATGGCCACACTCAGCTGCCAAGATGCTGGGAAGTGTAGTCAGCACCTTGCGGGGGAGGGGATGCAAATGTCGAGCTGAAACTCATGTTCTAGGTGGATGACAGGAAGAATGGACACTAGAGGATAGTTAACCGTGTCTGCCATACGTAACCCGGTGTGGGGACAGAGTCCCAGAGAGCAGTTTCCAGGCTCTCGGCCTCACGTGGAAAGGTGCTGGCTCGGGTAGTAGATGTCCATCAGCTGTGACTAGTTAGCCATCAGCTGTTACCGGTTAGCCATTAGCCACTGATATAACTGCCATGGCTAAGCTAGCAAGAATGGATTGTGGATTGTGGATTGCAGAGAGGCACAGATTGCAGTTAACACGGCGGATTGCAGTTTTCAAGTGAGGTTGGTTGGCAGAAAAGCGGACAGCGGGTTGCAGATTGTGTAGCTCCTTCTTCCTGTGTCTCTAACCCAGCCGCCAGCGAGAATATAGTGGTATGATTCCCTTATCTGTGGCTCTGTGGGTGTTCCTTTCTGGTGTCACCATGTCCTGTGTTCTTATGCGGGGATTGGGACCAGAGACCCCACATGACACCCCGCATGACACGGGGAACCTGGTTAAAGGAGACTTCCAGGATTAGTGAATTCAGCAGTTCATCAATATCTTCATATCTTCAAGGACCCAGTGTGTTGACTTTGGTCGAGGGCTTGTTCTCTCATGGCCTCAAGGTGGCTGCCACTGCTCCAAGCATCACACCCTAATGCACTAATGCAAAAAGACAAAAAAGAGAATGTTCCTCTCCTGTGTCTAGGAAAACTTTCTCAGAAGCTCCTTTCTCCAACTGACTTCCCCTAATCTTTATTGGCCAGGATAATATCACATGCCTAGCAAAGGAAGTGGAATGAGCATGACGGGCTTAGACCAGTTGACATTCACCAGGGGCTGGGAAGGGCCACACTTCCTCTACAGCACAAAATCACCTGAGGGTTAAAGAAAATCAGGGATCCTTTAGCAAGAAAGAAGAGGGGTGGGGATGCCTGTGGTAAGGACCCTCTATGGTAACTGGCACTTCCTGCTCATCTGCTCTGCCCCAAGCCCAGCAGGAGACTCTTGCCTGCGCATGGTTTCATTCATCTCACCCTTGTGAGGAGGACACCATATGAGGACATCGAGGCTCAGAGAGGTTAGGGGACTTGCCTAAGGCCACACAGCCAGCACCTGGCAGAGTTGCCATTCCAGCCCACGTGTGTCTAACTATAAAGCCAGTCTCCTTCCCACTGCAGGATACCCCAGCAGAAGTCCTGTGACCAGCCCTCCTTAGTTCTAAGAATTAGAACCTGTGAAATATTTCATGGTGGTGTAACTGGCAGAGGATTTGTGTAGAAACACAAGTTTTATCCTACGTTGAAACTGAATGCACATTTCACAGGACCCTAAGGCTCTTTGCAAAATTGTCCTTTGATATCGGTTTTACTAAATGAGCACACAGTTTTATTGTTTTGGCCCCTTGCTCATCCCAGGACTGGTTGGTGCTGACACCATTTGTTGTGAGGATATCAGTTGGATTTTTTCGTAAATAGCGACAACAAAAAAGAGGGGCTTAAACAAGACAGGAATGAATTTCTCACTTGTGTAGAAGCCTAGAGGCGGGCAGCTCAGGGCTGGTGTGGCAGCTGCACGGTATCAGGAACCAGGGTTCCCATGAGCTGGTGGCTCCACCACCCTCAGCACATGGCTTCCACCTCACGGCCCTGGATGGCTGCTCAAGCGCGAGCATCACAGGTGCATTCTAGCCAGAAGGAAAGAGGAAGGATTGACATGGGGCACTCTGCCCATTGGAGAGAGTGCCTGAAAGTGGCATGTGGTATTTGTACTTTATGTCGTTGGCAAGAATTTAGTCATAGGACAACTCAGCCGCAGAGAAGGCGTTAAACTGCGATGCAGTCCCCTTACAGGCCCAAGATGGCTTTGGAGCTTGAGCACAGAAATGCCCCCACCTCCAGCGTGACCCAGCGGTCACTTACCGTTCTCTGCCCACCCTGGCCACTTCATGCACAGATCACTTCTGTCTCCCCTGCCGGCAATGAGATCCTCAAGGACCAGACAAGACGGTAGAGTAACCCCTCTCACAGGCACAGGATTTTACGTCTCACAAAGTGCCCCCATCCCTCACCTGCACAAGAACTTCATGAGGCCATATGATCTCCGCTTTACCCAGGACACATCGGATGCCCCGAGGAGACTTTGCCCAAAGTCCACAGCTGGTGCAGGCAGAGCTGGAACGCTGTCCAGGTCTGTCTGACCCCAGTCCAGCCATTGCGCTGCCCTGCCCTCCTGCAGAAAACCCAGGAAGGGCTAAATCACTCATGGGGGGAAAATGCAGGGAGGGTCACAGGACCCCCTCCTTCCACCGTCAGGCACAGCCCACTGTCAGGTCCATTCCCTCCGGGCCTTCTAAGCCAAGAGCCTGGCTCTCGAATGGGAGAATCCAGGTGGAGCGGAGCCCCCTCCCCTATGGGCAGCCGTCCCAGTGTCCGGCCTGCCCCCGGCTCCTCTGAGAGGCCTCAGCTCCCCCTCTGCAGGTGCTGGATAGAACAGAACAGCTCCACAGCCGCAGAGGACCCCCAGCTGGGCTGAGGCTACTCTCATGTGCCCCTACTCCCACAGTAGCTGCAGGGGTGGAGCGTCCCCCTGAGTCCCCTGGGGCTGGACAGGGAGGAGGAAGGAAGCAGGAAGGGCTCACATGGCCCTGATTTCCCTCTGCAGCCACACTCGCTACTCGCTCTGTGTGCCAGTCAGTGCCTCCCCCCTCAGACTGTGAGCTCCTCCAGGGGAGGACCCATGTCTGATTCATCCGTGAGACCCCACCATCACCCTGCCTGGGCCTTGTCACAAAGGAGGTGTCAGGTGACTGTTTGCTGAGTGAATGAGTGAATGAATGAATAAATGAAGGAAAGACAGGAAGCCTAGTCCCCACGTATGTGCCAGTGCCCAGTCAGGAAAATAGAAACCTTACCACTTATTTTATCATAAAGAATTTTATATCAGGAGTTGGTTAAAGAGGAATTAAAAAACCACAGAGAGAACCCTGAGGTAAGCAGAGGTGACCACCCGCCTGAAGCAGCTCCCAAATCTAGAGCTGGGGACCAAATGGAAAAGGTGGGAGTTCCTACAACGCAGAAGCCTACCCGAGGAGGAGATGCTGCTCACCTGGTGTTCCTGCCTCAGGAGCTTGGAGGATGGTCCCGTCAAGCCATCTCGCAGACCTCTAAGGTGGGGCACCAATCAGCTGGTGCCAGAGCCTGTGAGGACGTGGGATGCAGCTGGTTCTCAGAGTGTGCAGAAAATTGTGAAACTAAGTGCCACTGCTGCCTGAAGAGCCTAGAAATGAACGCTTACACTTATGGTCAATTGATTTTTTTTTTTTTACAAGGGTGCCGACAATTCAATGGGGGGGAGGATCATTTTTCAACATATGATAATGGAAAACTGGATATCCACGTGCAGAAGAATGAAGTTGGATCCCCTCCTCACACCATATAGAAAAATCAATTCAAAACATATCAAAGATCTTAATGTAAGAGCAAAAACCATAAAACTCTTACAAGAAAATATAGGAATTAATCTTTATGATTTTAGATAAGGCAATGGTCTCTTAAATATGATACCGAAAGCACAAATGAGAAAAGAAAAAAGTAGTTAAATTGGACTTCACCAAAATTTTAAAATTTTGTGTTTCAAAGGATATCATCAAGAACGTGAAAAGAGAACCCACAGAATGGGAGAAAATATTTGCAACTTTTCTATCTGATAAGGAATTTGTATCTGGAATATATAGAGAACTCTCACAACTCAAAAATAAAAAGACAACCCAATTAAAAAATGAGCAATGACATTTCTCCTAAGAAGATATGGACAACAAATGGACAAGCACATGAAAAGATGCTCAACATCACGTATCATTAGGGAAATGTGAATTAAAACCACAAGGAGGGGGCCGGCCCGGTGGCTCAGGCGGTTGGAGCTCCGTGCTCCTAACTCCGAAGGCTGCCAGTTTGATTCCCACATGGGCCAGGGGCTATCAGCCACAAGGTTGCTGGTTCGACTCCTGCAAGGGATGGTAGGCTGCACCCCCTGCAACTAGCAATGGCAACTGGACCTGGAGCTGAGCTGCACCCTCCACAACTAAGACTGAAAGGACAACAACTTGAAGCTGAACAGCACCCTCCACAACTAAGATTGAAAGGACAACAACTTGACTTGGAAAAAAGGCCTGGAAGTACACACTGTTCCCCAATAAAGTCCTGTTCCCCTTCCCCAATAAAATCTTAAAACACACACACACACACACACACACACAATGAGACAGTACTCCACACCTACTAGGATGGCTATCATCAAAAAGACAGACAATGACAAGTGTCAGTAAAGATGTCAGAAATTGGAACCCTCATACATGGCTGGTGGGAAAGTAAAATGGTGCAGCCGCTGTGGAAAACAGTTTGGCATTTCCTCAGAAAGTTAAACATAGAATTACCACATGACCCAGAAATTCCCTTCCTAGGTGTATACCCAAGAGAATTGGAAACATATATATCCACACAAAAACAGTATTATTCATGATAACCTAAAGGTGGAAGCAACCCAAGTGTCCCTCTGCGGATGAGAGCCTATATCCGTACAATGGAATATTCTTCAGGGAGGAAAAGGAACGAAGCACTGACACACGCTACCTCACGGATGAACCTTGAAAACATGCTCAGTGGAAGAAGCCGGACAGAAAAGGCCACATAGTGCACGATTCCGTTTACATGAGATGTTCAGAATAGGCAACTCTATAGCGACAGAAAGTAAATTAGTGGTTGCCAGGGGAAGGGGAGTGACTGCTAATGGGTAGGAAGTTTCTTTTTGGAAAGATGAAGACGTCCTAAAATTAGTGGTGATGTTTGTACAACTCTGTGAATAGATGGGAAAGCCACTAGGCCAACGCTACGGTATCTGAATAATGTTATTATTTTTAAATATATAATATATACCTTTTTTTTTTTTTTGGTTCAGTGGATAAGAAGCCCAGCATGACCAGGAGGCAGTGTCCATCTCAGCTTTCAGTTTGGTGGAGCCGTCGTCTCATCCGCTAGTGGAAACGCTCCCCCTTCCAAGTTTCAGGAATCAGAAACAAAAATTCCAGGAGCGATTCCTGGGTGTCATCATGCCTCCTGGCTGTGCCTTCTGTTGAGGGACATGCTGCTCTCTGCATCCTGTAAGACAGAACCCCATCTTTTTAAGTATTTCCTCCCAACTGGAGACATAACTCGAGTCTTCAGTGGGTCATGCCCCATTCTATTGTTTCTGGGGGGCAGGTGGGGCATCTAGAGACAACAGCTTAATGAAGGCCCACTGTGCCCTTGGAGATGCCCCGCTGGGTTGTAGGTGAAGTCCACACATCTGTGCTCTCCAGCTGCAGAGCAGGGCTGGGGGCTGGGGACGGGTGAGGGGAGCGTCAGCTTTGACCCCAGTTTGGTCTAAAGGCCCAAATGTGGGCCTGTCCAGGCAGCTGCTTGGGCTTCCTCACAGCACGGTGTTTGGGTTCCAAGAGGGCGGAGGTGGAAGCTGCCTGTTCTCTTACGAGTCAGACCCAGAGTGGCACATCAGCACTCCTGCCTAGTCCTACGCCCAGCCCAGACTCCCGCGGTGAGAACTAAGCTCCACATCTTGATAGGTGGGGCGGCATATGTGCACAGAGAGGGGAGGGATCTTTTACAGCCATACACCCGTGATTTTACGTACGAGGAAACACTCAGACATAGGGCTGCAGGCTCAGCGGCAGAGAAGTACCACAATTAACAGCATTTATTTTACAGATGAGGAAACTGAGGCACCAGCAGGTAGGTAACTTGCCCAAAGCTTTATGGCTTGTAGGAAGAGGGCCCAGAGTCAAACCTGAGCAGTGTGGCTCCAGAGCCCACCCTGAACCAGCAGCAAAGTCCAAAAACCATTACATTCTTGTCTTGGGACGTGGTTTTGGCACTAACAACAAGGTGGAACTGTGCCCAAGATATTTGCGAGTTCCAAACAAAACAAAGCGCGACATTCTTTATGCTTCACCACAGTGCATTCTGGAAAATTTTGCCATAGAGTGGTCTATATTCTCCCAGAGGAGCCCTCTGTGGAGACATGGCCAGTTTCTCCCCAAAACCCACTCCTCTCTTTTATATAGCAGTAGACTTTATAGCTGGGCACTTGGCTCCCCACCTGAAAACTGTTTTTCCCAGCTCCCCTTGCAATTAAGGGGAGTAAAGTCTAGTCAGTGGGATAACAGCAGAAGTAATGGGGACGATCTCTGGGTCAGGTTTGTTGGTGGAGTTTGGGTGCAATGGCAGGAGCTGGAGCAGCTGCTTTGGACTATGAGATGAAAACTGAGTGTTGAGGGACAGAGCAGAGTAGCAGAAGCCTGGGGTATTTGGATGAGTTTGGGGAGCAGCTAAATCCTTGAGCCTTGGCTGCCTACCTCTGGCCTCTTACATGAGGGAGAAATAAAATTCCAGCAGTTTCTAGGCTGTGGATTGAATCTGATCTTTTCCTTCCTTTCTTTGTGTGAACTATTTTCCTTCAACCTCAGTTCTGACCTTCTGTAATTGAACTGGGGGTTGGGCTGCATTTAAAACCCAAATGGAAAGTAAAAAGCTGTTTGCAGATGAATTTTCCTTTCAATTTCTCTGGAGTCAGGACAGTTTATAATCATTTTGCAATGGCTAGAAATCCACTTTGTAAAATGCTGGGGTTTTTTGGTGTGTGTGTGTGTGTGTGTGTGTGTGTGTGTTTGTTTTTTTTCCTTTACCAAAACATCATGGAGTCATTTCGTTTTTTGTGTTGTTGTTTGTTTTTTTTTGACTCTGATTTAAAAAAAAAAAAAAAGCTTTGTTTTCCCAGCATAGCTAGGGTGTGGAGTTTCCCGGTGAAGAAATATTCGGGTTTATCTGGCTTTTCTCAGGCTCAGTGGACATCTGGGGACTTCCCTGGGACAGGGAACAGGATGGGGAGTCTCAGGGTTTGGAGGAAACAAAAGCAGCACTGAGATGGGGGAGAGCTGCCAGGCATGGAGCCTGGAGCCCCAGCACTGCGAGGCTCGGGCAGAGACAAAAATGGAAGAGAGGGTGATAGGGCAGCATCGGCTGAGGACAGAGGTCTGAGGCAGAGAGCAGGTAGCTGTTTCCAGCGGCACAGCCTCAATGCCTGGGACGGGACCTCTCTCTCAGATGGGGTGCTCCCATCCAAGGGATCATGCCTGGTAACGCCTTCCTGGAGGAGTCAGGGGTAAGACTGGCCAAACATGGCAGAAGTGGAAAATCGTTAAAGGTCAAAGTCAACATGACACTGACCATCAGTGAATCATTCTGGCTTAGTAGGTACTTTGACATCTTGCAAAGCGGAGTCAATATAGCCCCTTCCTCCAAGGGGGAAGGTAAGGATTGAGTTAACATATATACACAGTGTTTATGATAGTGTCGGGCTGAGACTAAGGGCTCAAAAAAGGTTAGTTGCTATGGCCATCATCGTCATCCTTTTTTCCCCGTGTTTCCTCCCAGGCTCCACTAGAATGAACTCTTCCTGAATATAATATTTGAGCTCGGAGGGGAGGGGATCTTCCTGGCATTCCACTATCCCAATGGATGCCATGTGAAGCTCAGTGATAACCCTGCTGAGCCCATGAAATTGCAAACTGAACAAATAAACGATGGTTGTTTTAAGCTCCTACACAGGGGGTGGTTTGCTATGCAGCAATGGTATCCAGAAGACAGTTTGATATGCAGAAGTAGGATTCCGTCAAAACAAAATGTTAAACATGTGGCATTGGTCTTGGGCCAGGTGGTAGAAACGGCCTTGAGGAAACTGAAAGCTTACAGAGCAGTGCGGAAATTGCTATTGGGTGTGGAAAGAAATCAGACCCCATTTAGGTAACCCAAGTTAGAAGAAAGCAGACACTTGTTTTAATCTCCTCCTCTTCACCTCCTTGGTGAGAGAGGGATCCCCACCTTAGGATGAGGGAATGGTCGAAACATGACACCCAGTGTGGGACAAGATGAAAGGGACAGCAGTTTATGAGTCACATATATTCACAGCCCCAGGGGAAGAGGACACCACAGGCCACACAAGGCCACACCGGGGCTGCACTCAGGAACAGCGTGAACAAGCAGGGGGGTTGGGAGGCAGGCTGTACAGTAACCAGAGAGTGTGGTGCCCCTGGTTCCCTTGGGAGGATATGATGGGCTTGTTTGTATAATTCCACAGCTGGCAGGGAGCTAAAACCTGCAATGCAGGGATAAACAGGCATTGTGTCTGGTCCATGTGATAAAACAGCACGTTTTGCTGGGGGACTTTACCCACAGGAGCAGAGTTGGGATCCCACAGCCGAAAGGGAGACTTGCCTTTAGGCCACTGAGGTCCTCCACAGTTTACCAGAAGTCAAGGCAGCATATAATATTGGGCCTTCATTTTAGTCTTTATACCATCACATTTAGCACAACTGTTAGCCTGTGGTGTTAGCCTATGGTGAGGAGAAGTTCGAAAAGGTGTGTAATGAACCTGTAGATCTAGTTAAAGTGATTTCCAGGCAGAATGTGGAAAATGCCAGCTGTCTTCTTTTAGCTGCCTGTGATCAAATGCAAGAGGAATGAGGATCTAAAAAAGGAACCATTCAGGTTTTAAGTAGAATTAAGAGGAAACATAAAGGAGCCAGGACATGCTGTCTTCAAATATAAAGTATTATGTAATTTCATCTTTTTAAACAATGGGGTTGGTTTCTTTTATAATAACATGAATTTTATAATAACAAGAATGTAAGTTTTCGGGTTTTTAAAAAAACCTTGGCTTTTTTGTGCCTAGGACAGAGGCTGCCAGGGTCCTCGTTGACGGTATCGATAGTTGAACAAATGCCACCCAATGCCTCTGGCCAGCCGTGGTTTAGCCAAGTCCTTCACCTGTACACATGCCGTTTGTTTGCACGAAGAGCTTACTTAAGCACAGTAAGGGACCCCAGCAACAAGCGGGGCACCTGGGAAGCTGAGATGATCAAAACCTAGCAAGAAGGCATTTTCCAGGCAAAATTAATTCTTTCTTTCTGGTACGGCCACAGTATTGTTCCCCAGAGAACATGGTCTGTGACACCAAATAGGGGAGGGGGCTGTTTTCTGTGGTCTTCCTGCAGGGGTCAGCGGGAAGTGGCTAGATGGATTCGGATGGCCGTGGTCCTGATGCACATGCAGCTTCCTCACCTTCGTTTTCTTGTTTCATTCACAGGACCACCTGACTAAGTTGTCAAAAATAGTCCCCATTTTAGAGATGAGGCCATTGAGGCTCAGAGAGATAGTCACACAGTCAAGATTTGAGCATAAAACTCACGCTCTTTGAACCACCTTCGGGAGTCCCAAGCTGTCTCTCTGCAACTACTCAGAGGACCCCAAAAAATCCCAGATCTCAGAGGGGGATGAGAATGCATGGCAAATGCCATCCTTTGCATATTACAATGCAAAACCCTGTCACACTCATCTGCATCAATGAGCAAGGTGGGGTGTGGACACTCCCCCAAGCCCCAGCCTCAGCAGAGCTCTCTGCAGGGTACTTTTGCAAGGTCATTCATTTAACCACTATTTATCAGAGCTACTATGCTCCAGTTCCTGGTACAAGTGTGCTGTGCAGAGAGGCTCCCATGGGGCCAGACTGAATGGGCCTGAATCACACTCAACTGTGTGATGCTGAGTGATCACTGGCCTCAGTTTTCTCATCTGTGCAGTGGTGATAATACAGACATATCCCTCCCAGAGTGGTCAGGAGGAATGGATGGGCTAAGGCGTGTACACAGTGCCAGGGAGAAGCACTCTCCATCCCTTATTATTATTATTTGATGAATGGATGGATGGATTTAATTGTAAAATTAGACAAGACTATAATTAACCCCATTTTATAGATGAGAACATTGAAGCTCAGAGGCATTCAAAAGGTTGCCAGAGACAGAACAGGGATAATTAATCTCATTTCACAGAGGAGGAAACTGAGGCTCAAGTAACAAGCTCAAGGTCAGAGTCAGTGTCAAAACCAGCCCCAGGCCCCACCTCAGCCCTCAGTAACATGCCCCTCTTTGGAATTTTGCACTAACTGGAAAGGGGTTTACAGAAGGCACAGGTAGCTCTCATCACCACTGCCCGGGAGGACCGGCGGCCTGAGGTGGTATGGGGCCTGCAGTAGCTTGTATCCTCCAGCTGAATCTGCCTGGGCCTCACCTGCTCAGGCTTTGCAGAAGTCCCCTGGGAAATGACTCCAGAAAGCCCCTCGCCCCCATGCTGGGCTCAGCACCTGTGCCCAACCCAGATGGAATGGAAGGGGAGGGCTGGACCTATAGACCCCAGGACCCCACCCTCACCTGGCTGGCTTAGAGGCCGGGCACTGTGCCTGAAATTCCATTACCCCTTCCTTTGGGTTTAAGGTGTGAGTAGCTAGAACTTTCTTATAAAATAGAAATGTTACCCTGAGGGGAGACTATTAAGAGTCCTTAATTAATAGTCGGGTAGAAGACAGAAAGGGAGGGGCTGGGTGAATTTCTTGATTGTTAGTAAAAGGAAGCTGAGTCTGTTTTGAAGGGAGGGAGGTGGAAAGGAAAGGAAGAAAGTTTCAGAGTGTGAACGTTGGAGGGCAGTTGTACGGCGCCTATGGGGTTTGGGGGAGACTGCTAGTAAGAAATGCTCACGTTTATTAAGCACCTTCTTTGTGTCAGGTTCTGTCCTCAGCAGTGACCAGCACGACCCCATTGAACCCATCAGGTGGAGAGTCCTAGGGGATATCCCCACCCCTCACCCCCACCCCGTACGCCCTGCCCTCTGTTCAAGGACTTCCTCACACCAACATGTGGAACCCCTGGGCGCTGGAGAACTCGGGGGACGGGGCTAGACGTGCTGAGTGCAGCGGGGGCGGGAAACCCGGATAAAGGGATGGCGAGGGAAGGACCCAGAGAGGGAGATGGGGCGTATTTTATCGTGAGCGCTGAAGGCTGGGTGCTGCCTCCTTGAGGCCGCGTGGGGGACCGACACGGCGGGCCTGGTGGCTCCAGAGGACGCCTCGCAGCCCCTGGGGGAGCCTGAGGGCGCCCTCCACAAGAGGCCGCAGAGGTTGGTGCGCACGTCCCAGCCGTCCTCCCGCATCCCGGGCTTCGGTGCTCCCAGCACCCAGCTCTCCCACCTCCGGGCATCCCATCAAGCTGTGCCCTCGGCCTGGAACACTTTCTTCACCTACTAAACTCCTCCTCATCCTCCCGGGCAACCTCCCCAGACCGTCCACCCGCCTCTGGGCAGTTTCCGCTCCATCCTCGGGTTTCCCCGGGGCCCCACAGCCAGAGGGCTCAGCCGCGCCCGCGGGGGCCCGAAGTTTCTCCTCCCTGCCCCGGGGTCTGCAGGGCCCCGCAGGCGCAGCGCAGGGCTCGGGTGACCAGGCGCCGAATGAACTGGAACATCTCCCGGAGCAGCGGAGACGGCGGCAGGTGGATAAGCCCCCACCGACTCGCGCACACACCCCGTCCCAAGGGTGGGTATTTGGAATGGAAAAGACTGCAGGACCGCGCGCGGACGCGGGGAGTCTTTTCCTGGCTCCGAGACGCCCCCTGGAGGCCGGAGTCCCCATCAGGCAAGTACCCGGCTCTGCGCGCCCCACATCTGATCTCAGGGCCAGCGGCGCCTCCTGAGACGCCCTACGTGGGGTCTTCCCTGCTCAGCTCTCCCCGCGCCTCTCCCCAACTTCATCACGGTCTGGGAGGACCTAGTGTGTGTGTGTGGGGGGGGGCGGGGGACGAGGGGGTCTGGGAAGACTGCGCCTCCTCCATGGATACCTGGGGACGAAGGGAAGGAGCGAGCCGAGCCGGAGGAATCCAGGTCCTGCAGATCCGAAGCCGCCGAGGCCGACCAGACCTTTCCGTCCGGGACTCCTCCTCTCCACATGGTGGATGACACGAGCACACAGGGGCACACACACGTGCCGGGCTCACACACTCGACGCACGGCCCACCGCACGCAAGCAAACCGGTACTCACATGAACGCACACACACTCACGCAGACACACTGCCGGGTCTGTAAGTGGGTCCATCTTTTTGCCCACCTCCCTCACCTGGTTCATCACCGGGATTGCTGGTGCTTCCCCGTCATTAGAGATGGGGCTGTGTCCCCACCAGGCCTTGACCCCTCAAATCCCTCTTGCTGCTCAGGTCAGCTGCAGGGCACAAGCAGTATCCCCAGCTTCCCAGAATCCCGAGGTGATGCTCGTTTTTCCCACCAGGCCCCTCAACTCCCCACTCACACATAACAGACTCATGAGCCAGGCCCTGGGGTAGCACCGATGGGATAAGCTAGTGCTTCTATGAGAGTGGGTTGGTGGTGGGTTACTGTGACCATACCTTAATCCAGAGTGCGTGGCTGTGATGGAGTTTCAGGTCCAGTAGAGCTGGGGGAGCTCTCTCAGCAGCCTCTCCCAAACCCATTTATTGAGTAATTCATCTTTCCCCTCCCCAATGTGAAATGCCATCATTCTACTTAGGACTGTCTCTGGACTCACAGATGTTCCATTGATGCTTATTCTGCATTGGACAGAGGCAATTTTCCTCATGTAGAGATAACAACAGAACTTTCTGTGGGGTGGGTTGGGAGCCTTTTGCAGCACTTTCCCTGTGTAAGAGAAAAACTTCCGGCTACCCTCTTAGGTTCTGTGGCTAGCCTGAGAATTAATGGACATAACACAGATTAACAGGAAAACAGCATGCAAATGTATTTAACATTTTTAAGTGTACACAGGAGACTTCAGAAGAAAAATGAAGACCCAAAGAAGCCATTGGGTCCCAAAGCTGATATATCTTTTTATATAAAGAACAAATACATGTATGGGGATGTGGTAAGATAAAGCGGTGAGGGGTAGTAAGTTGTGGGACAGTGACTAGGAAATATGCCGGGGAAACTAATAGACGATAAGTGTTCTTTTAGCAGGTTTGTTTGTACAGATCCATTTTGGCATCGACCCTCCCAATCTCTGGTGACAAGAATGTTCTCTTCGTGGTGAAGGGAGGGCACCTATCTCGTGGGAAATTTTATGTCCTGTTTTTAGGTAAAAGCAGGAGGGCAGAGAGCCCTTCCTGCACCAGCTGCTTCTCAAGTGCATTCAGCTCAAAGTAATCAACATATCAAAGCAGCATGTTTGGGGGAGACAGTTCTGAACCCTTTCACCTGGAAGGGAGTGTCTCTAGCCCCAGGGAAGGGAGAGAGGCTCACCTGCCTAGGGAGTTGGGATGAGGAACTGGACATTCAGCCAGTACCCTCCCCACTGTCCCCAGAGAGCTCCTTGGGGTCTTACCTGGGGGGCTGGAGGCATTCACAGCTGCTTGTGGCTGATTGGGGAAGGTCTGTCCATCTCTGGGTTGCTTTTCTTTTCTTTTAATTAATAGCCTTTATGTTTTTGGAGCAGTCTTAGATTTACATAAAATTGAGTAGATAGTACAGAGTTCCCATATACCCTCCCTCTTTCTTGCTCACATCTTTTCCTATTATTAACATCTTACATTAGGGTGATACTTTGTTAAAACTGATGAACTAATATTGATAGACTATTATTAACTGAACTCTATAATTCGTATTAGAGCCCACTGTGTTGTACACTGTGGATTTTGCACAGTGTTGTATATCCACCATTACAGTGCCGCACAGAATCGTCTCACCGTCCTAAAACCCTCTGTGCTCCATCTGTCAATCCTTCTCCCCATCTCCCAGAACCCTAGGCAATCACTGGTCTATTTACTGTTGCTATAGTTTTGCCTTTCGCAGAATGTTATATAGTTGGAATCATACAGTGTGTAGCCTTTTCAGACTGGCCTCTCATACTAAGCAATATGTATTTAAAGTTACTCCATGTCTTTTCATGGTGTGTTGGCTCATTTCTTTTTAGCGATGAATAATATTCCATTGTCTAGATGTACATTCCCTTATCCATTCACCTATTGAAGGACATTTGGGTTGCTTTTAGTTTTTGGCAATTGTGAATAAAGCTGCTATAAACATTAATGTGCAGGGTTTTATGTCGACGTAAGTTTTCGTATCGGTTGGGTAAATATCTAGGAGTGTGATTGCTAGATCATATGGTAAGATTATATTTAGCTTTGTAAGAAATTGCCAAACTGTCTTCCAAAGTGGCTGTACTATTTCGCATTTCCACCAGCATAAGAGTTTCTGTTGCTCCAGATTCTCGCCAGCATTTGGAATTTTTCAGTTTAGTTTTTTAGATTTTAGCCATTTTGTTGTTGTTTTCTTTTTTTAAAAGGTTTTTATTACTATACGAGGTGTGATCAATACGGTGAATGTTTAAATTAAAAAATGTATTACAGTAAAAGACACATTGCCATTATTCTCCCTGAAAATACCCCCCCCCTTCAAACACACTTATCCCATTGTTCTTGCCACTTTCTGAAGCAGTTCTGAAAGCCCTCTTTCATGAGTGCAGTCAGTTGGGTGTGAGCTACGGTTGAGGGAAGGTGTGTTTTAAATTGTGCCATGATGTGATAAGTGTGTTCGAAGTGGGGGCAGGGGGCATTTTGAGGGGGATTAATGGCAATGTGTCTTTTACTGTAATACATTTTTATAATTTAAACATTCACCATATTGTTTGATAATACCTCATATAGCTAACACATAGTATATTAATTTCAGGTGTACACCATAGTTATTCAACATTTATTTACCTAAAGAAGTGATCACCATGATAAGCCCAGCAACCATCTGACACCACACTGCCCTGTCACAATATTATTGACTATTTTCCCTATGCTGTACATTACACCCCCAAGACTTACTTGTTTTTTACCTGGAAATCTGAACCTCTTATTCCCCTTCATCTTCCCCCCACCGCTTTTTAATTTTTCAATTACAGTTGACCTCACTGTTGTTTTAGTTTCCAATTCCCTCATATATGTGATGTTGGCCATCTTTCCATGTGCTCATTTGCCATCTGTATGTCATCTTTGGTGAGGTGTCTGTTTACATCTATTGCCCATTTTTAAACTGGGTAGTTTGTTTTCTTATTGTTGAGTTGTAAGAGTTCTTTGTATATTTTGGATACAAGTTCCTTATCAGACATGTATTTGGCAAATACTTTCTCCCCATCTGTGGCTTGTCTTTTCATTCTCTTGATGGAGTGCGGCTTTAAGAAATCCATCGTTGCCGCCACCTACACCGCACCCTCTAACACAGCTTCTGTCATCATGAGAAGGAGGAGGATACATTGATCTCTACGTCCCTGATTCGCTGTCCTCCTCTCAGTGGATTTGAACTTGGGCAGGGGTAAAGGGTACATATATTAAGCCCCTAAAACCCTAACACCTACTACCTCAAGTGTTGTAATGAAGATCAAATGGTTTAGTCTTTATAAAGCCCTTGGAACAGGGCCTGGAACACATTAAGTGGTCAATTACCTTAGATAATTATAATAACAAGCATGACATCTTTTAATAGCTTAATGGAGTCAATCCTTCCTCATTACTTTTCCTTCTCAGAATTTTCCTGGTTATTTTCATACGTTTACTCTCCTAGATGAGTCATTTGATTAATTTTTTAAATATCCTATTTGGATTTTATTAAATGATGAGTGATTTAGAAAAAAGCAGACATTTTAAGGATGTTGGATTTCTTATCCAAGAATAAAGCCTGTCTTTTTAGTTAAGTCTTGCTTTTTGCACCTTTTTCTCACATAGAACTTAGGCAATCCTTGCTAAATTTATTTTTCAGTATTTTACTTTTTTTTCTTAAATGCTATTATAAATAAGGTCTTTTCTTCAGAGACATATTCTAATTGATTACTATATACCTATATGTAGGTAATTGATTTAAAAAAGAAACAGCTTTTATTTATTTAAGTGTGTTTTTCCAGGGTCCATCAGCTCCAAGTCAAGCAGTTGTTTCAATCTAGTTGTGGAGGGCGCAGCTCACAGTGACCCATGTGGGAATCGAACTGGCAACGTTGTTGTTAAGAGCACCGCGCTCTAACCAACAAAGCTAACCGGTCTCCCTGGCCATTGATTTTTTTTTTTTTTTAAGATTTTATTGGGGAAGAGGAACAGGACTTTATTGGGGAACAGTGTGTACTTCCAGGACTTTTTTTTCCAAGTCAAGTTGTTGTCCTTTCAATCTTAGTTGTGGAGGGTGCTATTCAGCTTCAAGTTGTTGTCCTTTCAGTCTTAGTTGTGGAGGGCGCAGCTCAGCTCAAGGTGCCATGTTCAACCTTAGTTGCACGGGGCGCTGCCCACCATCCCTTGCGGGACTCGAGGAATTGAACTGGCAACCTTGTTGTTGAGAGCCCACTGGCCCATGTGGGAATCGAGCCAGCAGCCTTCGGAGTTAGGAGCATGGAGCTCTAACCGCCTGAGCCACCAGGCCGGCCCCCTGGCAATTGATTTTTTAATAGACTTTGTTTTTCTGGAGCAGTTTTAGGCTCACAGCAAAACTGAGCAAAAGGTATGGAGGTTTCCCTTATATGCTCTGCACCCCAACATGCACCACCTCCCCCGTTATCAACGTCTCCCACCAGAGGGGCATTTGTTACAACGGATGAGCCACATTGACACATCATTGTCACCCAAAGTCCATTTAGGGTCACTCTTGGTGCTGTGCATCCTATAGGTTTTGACAAATGCATGATGACATGTATCCACCTTTACAATACCACACAGACTAGTTTCACTTGATTTTTAAGTACTAATTTTTTTCTAATCTCCTTAAAGTTTCTAATAGACTCTCTTAGCTTTTCTGGTTAATAGTCTAGAAACAGTGGAATTTTCCCTCCACACTTCTAGCACTTACTCCTCTTGTTTGTGTGTCCTGTCTATTTGTGTGGGTTAGTTCCCCCAAAGCAGCGTTAAGTAGTAGGGGTGACAGGAAATCTTTGTCTCATTCCAGAAGTTAATGGGAATGCATCTAGTATCTCCCCAGTGAATATAATACTGGCTTTGGTGTCATATATTTATATATTTTTATCACGTGAAAGCATTAAAATCTATTCCTATTTTAGTAAACTCTTTTTAAAATTAGGAATGGATGTTGGATTTTTATTAAATACCTTCTTAGCATCTATGAGATATTCATTTGGTGTTTCTCCTACAATCATTACATTCGGTGAAAGATAGATTCTCTACAATTCAGGAAATGGGGCTCAGAGAGGTCAACTCACTTGGCCAGGGTCACGCAGTGGGCAGGTGGCAAAGCTAGGGTCTCTTTCTTTGAGCCCATGGTCTTTGTCCCTGCCCCCCCCCCCCCCCCCCGCTGCCCACTCTGGATGCTTGTGACCTTGCAGCTCCTGGGATACCCGGGAGCCCCTGGTCCCCATGACCCCATTCTCATACAGGAGAAGCTGGCTCCACTCAGCAGCCACCCATGAACACAGCTTAAAGCCACAGGAGACAGGCTTGGGTGAATGGGAGGTATTGGGCAGGCCCAGGTTCACTGACCTAGGAAAGAAGAAGAAAAAGACATTTTCCCTCCCTTCTGCCAGGCTTGATAAAAGAGGGAGGAGCGTGTGGCTGCATCTAGGCAGAGGCATGGTTTCAGGGGGGTCAGATTTAAAGTGAGCGCAGAGGAGGCAGTTTTTGGTGGGGATCTCATCTGGGTTCAGATGAGAAGCCTCAGGCTTTGATTCCAGTTCATCCTCGTCATCCTAGTCCCCTGCCCCTGCTGCCCTGAGGCTCAGAGACCCATGAGAAGGACCCTCAGGGGTCTGGGCTGGCACACAAGGCAGGCAGTAGGGGAGAGGCTGGCTCACTCTGCTTTCCGCTCTGGGTGCCACCTCCCTGGCCCCCACGTGGAACAGCTGAGCCTAGAGGTGTCACAGCCCCAGCAGGACCAGCACTTACTATTGAGACCGCCCTAGGCTGCATGTTTTGCATGCATTGTCTCACTTTAATTTACTTATTGTAATTCAATCCTCAGAGTAATCTTAGCTGGAAGAATACAATCTTCTCAGTGTTATGTGCTTCATACACCGGCTCATTCACCCCATTTTATAGATGAGGAGATTGAGGTAAAGGGAGGGAAAATAACTTACCCAGAGTTGTTTGCGGGGGGTGGCAGGGGTGGCAGTCAGAGCCAGTGTCCCCGCCTTTGACTGCAATGTTAGTTTTTCAGCCTTCTCTAGATTTTCTGAGACCTGCAAGGTCACCATGTGGCTTTGTCATCCTGTCACCAGTTTGCCATGCCAGTGAAAATAAACAGTGTGGGGGGTGGGGGTACCTTCAATTAGCTGAGGTCCTCCTGGGATTGAACCCCATTTTACATGTAACAAACGTGAGGACTCAAGTTTACCTGCCTTAGGTCCTCGAGCAGGAGGGTGGTGGAGGCCAGAATCAGATGCGGCGGCTTGACTCTGCTCCGCGTGCTGACTTGGTCCCCATCTGGGAAGTAAGGACAACACTGGTTTCCTTTTTCCTTTTTCAGTGTTTTCGCCCATTCTCAAATTATCCACCTGGGGGCACTGGATAACAAGGCTGTGACGTGAGCTTTGCAGAGATCTCTGCCAAGGCTGGCCTAGGATGTCTTCCCTCCGTTGCTTGGTTCCTTCCCAGTGCCATTCACCCACACTTCCCCCATGCCCACCCAGGAGCCCGGGCAGACCCCCAGGTGCCATCGTTGGCTCACTCTCCTCAAGCCTGAATGTGGGAGGTCAGGCCTGTGCTGCCCAAGGCCGCACATCTGGCTGAGATCGGGACCTGGAGTCTGGCGCCCTGGCCTTGCTGGCCTCTCACCTGGCCAGCCGGGCCCTCAGCCACGCCCCTCTCCCCTTCCAGCTCCAGAATCCTCCTTTCCCTTCTCCATTTTTGCTCTAAAGCCAGGAGCCCAGACAGGTCAGGAGTGGCTGTGACTTCACAGGGCGGCTCACAGGCTCACAGGGGGACCTCAGCCTTCCCTCCTCTCTGGCGCCCCTCCCCCCATCTTTCTCTCTCTAACCACCTGTTTCTGGGCCTGAGTCCCCCAGGCCTTCAGCTCCTTGAAAGCAGGCCTACGGAGGCCTCTGTGCAATGTGCTAAGTGCGTGAACAGCACAATGTCCCCTGATGGGCAGAGGGGTGTGTCCAGGTGGGACAGGGCCTCTGGGGGACAGGACCTCACAGGGGGCCTGTGGTGGGGTCCTCTGCCCCCAGCACTCCCAACAGGAATGGACGTGGCTTTCTGCTAACCAGACTCCAAGAAACTGACCGAGAACCCAGGGCGGCCAAGTCTTAATTCATGCAGATGGCCATACCTGTGGGGGTGATACCCAGGTGAGCTGCTCAGGGCGGTGGGAAGCCTTAAGCCACAAGCCCAACATCACTGTGTGCAAGGCACTTTCGGATTCACCGAGCAAGCCCTTTCCCACTCCATTCGGTGTGGGTGCATCCCACTGGGGCTGAGGGGTCCTTGGGTCATTCAGTGCTACGTGGATGTGGCATTAACTAATGTGTACTCCCACGGGGAGAAAAGTCCTGCCTTTTCAAGTCTCCTTCCAGCCTTCTGATTAGGTCAGGAGAAAGCCTAGGTTAGGTTCTAGGACACCTGGCTGCCTTCAGGACTCCGGGTGAGCACTCATTTTGTTCAGAGGAGAGCAGGTCCCGCTCGGGCCTCTGGCTGCCAACAGCATCCAGCTAGGATTTAATCCCATTATTTCCATGGTGCTTCTCTTTATGGTCACTTTCTATTTCTGGCAAGTGATACTTGTTCTCTATTTGTGATGACGTAAGTTTCTTTTTTAAGGAAAAAAGTGACTCAATTTAAGGACATAACAGAAGAGGTGGGGCTCAGATGGAACAAACCTCTCCAGTGCCCTGGAATGACTGAAGTTTGGGAAACAGAATGTGCTCTTCTGACCCTCCCAACCACCTGGTAGGTGCCTTACCTGGGGTATTGTCCCCCTTGCACAGATGAGGAAACTGAGGCTCTGACAGGGGAAGTGACCATGGCAGAGGAAGCCCTTGACTGGGTGGGAATTTGCCACCCTCACCCCACCACTCTGCATGCCCACACCAGGCATCCCAGAGCCTGCGCCCCTTCACATGGGGCCAGGAGCCCACCTTGGCTGGCAGCCTGGGCCTTGGGGGCTTGGAAGGCAGAGCCCTTGAGTGTCAGGGGCCTGATCATCTCCAAAGCACTCACCACTGGTCTGTGTGCTCCTTAACACAGCCCTGCGAGATACCCCCTCATGGAGGAGGGAGCACAGACCCACAGAGGGGCATGTGTCACACAGATGTCATCACCTCCACATTGCAGATGGGAGACAGACTCCAGCCAAGGTGACACAGCCAGTGGGTAGAGGAGCTGTGTCTTGAACCCGGGTTCATCTGACACCGGAACCTGTGTTCTTTCCTTTGCCCAACTTCCAGCTGTATCACAGATCTGAATCCTGGAGGCTGACTTGCGGGGTCCCACCCAGAGCCCTCTCTGGGTTTATTTCTTGTTCCTAGAATGCTCCTTATTGCAGCTGCAGCCAGAAGCATGAAAAGAGCTCCCACTGCAAGTCCATCAGCCAGCCGTGGGTGACTCCCGCCCTTCTGTGAACCTCAGGTAGGGGCCATGGGAAATGGGGCCGCTCACCTGCCTGTATCCCACACAGGACTGCTGGGTGGGTCCAATGAGGTCCCAGACAAGATGGCACCTCCGTCCCTCCTCTCCTTGACGAGAGTGGGTCTCTCTTCTCCCTCACATAGCATCTGGAGCACAGGACGCCACAGTCAAGATCTTTTGTCCTACGCAATTGAGACTGTGGATGGTCAGTTATTGAAGTTCATGGCCTTAGGGCCATTATTAACGAATGCTCATGCGTGCCTTAAACAATGTACTTTAACTTGTGTCAGTGGACATCCCCTCAGAATCTGTTGATGAGGACCCCCAGACCTTTCTGGAAACTGGGGCTGCTGCCTGGGGACAGGATGGTGCTTCTCGCCTCACTCACACACCTCAGGCAGCATCTGTGACTTCCAGGCAGGCTCCCAAAGTGGAGCTAGAACCTTCAGAGGCTTGCGAAGCCATCTGAGCGCAGAGCCCTTCTAGATTTTGGCGATTTCCTCTTGGTGTTTAGCAGTCATCTCACTCACCTAATTTGCAGAGGTTTTTAAAGCGATTTGCCTATGTCAAACTTGTCCATGGGATTCAAGGTTATTTTCACAGGAACCCCCATGATTTTTCTGTTGGCCCTTGAGTTTTAGCAGTTTGCGTAACACTTAGTTACCTTAGGAGTTAAGACAGCAAGGACTCAACAAGCACAAACTCGTTTGGGAACAAATACCTTGGAGCGCGCTCAGGTGGAACGTGGCCAAACTGGCATTCTGGGTACCCTGTGGGAGCAGATTCTGCCTCTGTCAGCTATGCAGAGGCAGGTGCCCCAGTGGTCCCCGCTCCTGGTGCTCTACAGATGACACGGTGCCATCCAGCCCCCGCCCCTCCCCACACGAGGACGCATGCCCACCCTGAATCAGGCCTCCTCATCCTGTCACCGCCCTATTCTCATCCCACACTTTACCACCAAAACCTCTGGGAATTGAGGAGGTGCCCCAACCAAGGCTCACAGCACCCCATTCTCCTCTTTCAGATTAAGGTCGGGACTGGGTGAAGCGAGTGAGGCAATCTCCTGAGGCCTCAAATTGAAGGGAGTGCCCAAAAGTAGTAATCAAAACAAACAACCTGATTAACCATGCCATAGGGTCTGATTACATATCTCTCCAAAGAAGATACACAAACGGCCAACAAGCACGTGAAAAGGTGTTTACATCACTCATCATTAGGGAATATGAAATAAAACCACAATGAGACACCACTTCCCACCCACTAGGATGGTTATCATCCAAAAGACAGGCAATGACAGGTGTTGGTGAGGAGGTGGAGAAACTGGAACCCTCAGGCACTGCTGGGAAAATGTAAAATGGTGGAAAATAGTTTGGCGGTTCTTCTGTAAGGTAAACCTAGAGTTACTGTATGATCCAGCAATTCCACTTCTAGGCATATTACCCCCAAAGCAAGGAAAACACATGTCCATGTAAAAATTTGTATACAGATATACAAAGCAGCATTACTCATAATAGCCCCAAAGTGGAAACAACCTAAACGTCCATAAACGGGGTAATGGATAGAAAGTATTTATCCATACAGTGGAATATTATTCACCCAGATCTTGGTTTCTAACACCGCACTCCAAGAAAAGGAACCAAGGCTCCTTGGCAAAACGGCTGATTCTAGGACTAGGGCAGGAATTATACAAAATGAGCCTGGAATACCGTGTGCCAGCAACCAGATACTAAGGAAGTGCTGAAACACACACATACTATGTAAAGGGCCACGGGCCAAGGGAAAGAGCTACCAGTGGCCAAAGACAGAACAATGAGAGAGCTAGAGAAAGGGAGAAAGGAAGGAAGGGAGAATTGGATGATAACGCAAAGTAGGAAAATTTCTAGAAAATATAACCCGTGAGTCCATACTGATAAAAATAAATGATTGAATAAATAAACAGAATGAGGAGAAAAATCCCCCATGCAGAAGAATTCCAAATAACTTATGTAGACACCCCACTCTCCATGAGGGGGAGCAGAACACCCTATTCAAGTGTGGCCATGCAAAGAAACTGCTTCCACAGAGGACAGATTATCTGACTGGACCCTTTCAAGAATGCTAGTAAGTATACAACATTATTATCCCCATTTTACAGATGAGGCAACTGAGCCTCACAGAGGCCAGGCTCTACGTACACTTTTCAGCTCCCTTGTCCTGTTCCACGCCGTGTGCCCTAGGACCCCGCAGGGTATTAAAGTAATTGGTACTTAATAAAATTGCCGGATGAGTGAAAGAAGGAAAAAGCAGAGAGCAGAGGACAGAAGTGGAGAGAAAGAGGTCGAATTGGAGATTGGGTGCTACCTGGTACCACTACTGTGGGGCTGTGTGACTCTGGCAGGCTCCTTGACCTCTCTGAGTCTGTCTCGCTTTCTTCATCTACTATGAGGTGGATTGGCTTTCCTGCCTCGTAGGGTCGATGTGAGAATAAAACGAGGTCACTGGTGTATGCTGGATATGAATCTCACTCAATGCACACAGCTGTTTTGTTTTCTAAAAGGCAGTTTCAGTCTAAGCCCTGACTGCCCAGCTGGCGGGAAACAGCGTCAGCTCCAGAATCGTAGGAATTTTAGGTGAGGGACTGGTGGTACCGGTCCTCATAGGTTTCTGCCGGACTCCAGTCTTCACAAATCAGCATAGGGTGGCTGAAACTGAGCAGCTTCCTGCTGCCTCCTCTTCCCTACGCCAGGGAGAATTCTGGGGAGACTGCCTGAGTCCTAGTGGTCCATACACACGGCGATGGCCCACACAGGAAGCAGTGCAGTCAGAACCATCCTGTCCTCTTGTGCAAGAAGCCAGCAGAGGTGGGTGGGAATGGAAACCAAGTCTGAAACCCAGTGTGGCCACGCAGCAAGCCCTGGATCCCAGCGTGGGACATCTCCCAGAGCGGGCATCTTTCTCGAACTCGCACAAGACATCCTACTGGCTGGCAGTCGGGCTGTGGGCAGGCCCCTTGGCTCCAGGATCTGCAAACTTCCCTTAGGCTCTGCCCATCTGTCCTGGTCAGGGCTGGGAGCCTTTCTTCCTGTGTGTGTCCTCAAGGAGCTTCGTCCATGCTGGGAATCCTCTCCCCACTCCACACAGACAGCTGGCATTCTCTGTCACCTGGATTGTCCCCCGGGGCAGTGAGCACAGGAAAGGGAAGGGGGGAAACGGGAAACAGAAAACAGCCCAGGTTAACATCTCTATCCTCTTTCCACACATGCAAATCATCTGGCACAGGTGTCCTAGGGTGACGGCCAAAAGATTACACAGCGTTTTGAGGTTCTCAGAGCAGCCTCCCCTCCTTTCCCTGCCCCAGGTCATGCAGCAAGTCAGGAATGGAGCCTTTTCCAACTCTAGGACCCAGTAGTGATCCCCACCACTCAGCCAGTTCAACTCCCCACAGGCAGTTGTCCCCTAGTCCTGGGGACCCTCCTCCATCCATCTCACGCCAGCCATGTGATCCCAAAGGAAGTTACCAACCCCCTTCCCCAACTTCACTCTGTCTCCCTCACCAGAGTGATTGGCTAAAGAGTAGGGACCTGACCTAAACTGGGCGAGTTGGAGAGTTTTGGTCCAAAGATGGACACGTGACGAAACAAACCACTCAGGGGGCTTCCCTAGGATTTCTCTACTCAGACCACGCCTGGTAGGTGGTGGGAGGCACTCATCAGTGGTGGAGAGAGGAAAAGAGGGGGAGCGGAGCCCTGGCAGCATTGAGGCACTGGCTCTGCCATTCTGCAGCCGTTCCCAAGGCCCCCCCTTTGATTTGGGGAGCCACTCCAGGGGCCTTCAGTAAATTCCTTCCTGCGTAGCTTGAATCAGGTTCCTGTCACAGGCGGTGATGCCTCACAAGAACAGGAACTCTGGAGCCAGCCAGCCTTGACTTTGAGTCCCCTCCAGCACTCACTAGCTGTGCCACCTTTGGCACGTTATGGAATAGCTTGTGCCTCGGTTTCCCCAGCTGTAACCCACATTGGCTTATTGTGGGACTTATATGAGTTATAATGACACCTGGCACACAGGAAGCTCTCAATAACACCAGCTCTTCAACCAGGAGCATTCTGGATCCCACAGCTTCTGGGACCCTTGGCACCTCCCAGGTGGTGCCCATAGTCAGTCTGTTCATCAGAGCAGGCCGGCTTCTTGCTGAAAGCTGGACACTGGCTTTACTTAGTCATTGAGGCTGCACTAGTCAGGCCTGCCCCCACGGGCCTGCACAGGCCCTGTTTTCACACAGGCAAGATAGTAGAGCGTGTACGTCTGGCCTTCCATGGTGGGCAGCCTAGGCCTCAGGGTGGCTCGGAGACCAATGCCAGCGACGGACACCGTGTGATAGACTCAGAATGCCTCTTCCCTCCATGGCTAACTGTGTTGGGGTCCAGCCCATCGCATATGGCACCTGGAACAGCACTGGAAAGTACTCAGGAGGGCAGAGATGGTCGTGGCCAGGAGCCCAGCTCCTGCTCCCAAGGACAGCTCCCTCTCAGGGGCCTGCTCAGTCCCTCACACAAACAGCTGTCAGACAGGCTTGCGCCATCCAGGACTGGTCTGCCCAGACCTGCCCAGATCTGCCTGAGCCCCAGGGATGCCGACAACTCGTGCTCCAGCGGGGATCGTCCTGTCTTCCACCAACAACCGGGCTGCATGTGGCGAGGAACAAAGAAGGAACAGCAATGTAGTGTCCTCCAAAAAGACACATCCCCCCAGAACCTCAGACTGTGAACCTATTGGGAAATAGGTCTTCAAAGGTGTACTTATTTAAAGATTTCAAGATTAAATCATCCTGGATTGGGGGTGGACCCCCAAATCCAATGGCTGGCATCCTCATAAGAAGAGGAGGGGACACAGACACAGGGAGAAGATGGAGGCAGAGATTGGGGTTTTGCTGCAACGAGCCAGGAATCACCGAGGATTGCTGACAACCACCAGGAGCTACAAGAGAGGCAGGAAGTGTCTCCCTCAGAGCCTCCAGAGAGAACCAACCTTGATTCCTGACTTCTGGCCTCCGGAACTGCAAGAGAACAAATTTCTGTTTATTGAGGCCGCCAGTGTGTTGTAATTTGTTACGGCAGCCCAGAAAGCTCACATCTGCTCACACGTGTACCCAAGGGCAGTTTGGCTGTGTTACTAAGAGTCTTTAAAACTTTGCTCCTTCTTTGCCCAAGCAATTCCCGCTAAGCATTTATTTTATGGAAATAATTGGAACAATGCAAAGATGTACATGCAAGGATGTGCCCCACAGGTTTGTCCAAAATAGTGAAAAGTTAGGACAGAACTAAATATCTCTCAATGGCCCTCCAGCAGATGAATGACTATTCCATGGGCCGGCGCACCAGGACCATTTTATGTTAAGCGTTAAAAGCGATTATGTAGTCATATGTGGAAAAAAAAGTCTCAAAACAGTATCTCTGCACAAAGCATATTGACCATAAATAAAAGACTGATAAATTGAACTTCATTAAAATTAAGAACTTCTGTTCATCAAAATACAATATTAAGAGGCTGATTTCAAATGCCAGCCCCCCACTAACTGGCTGTGACACCTTGGGTGAACTATTTCAACCTCCTGGGCCTCAGTTTCTAATCTGCAAAATGGGGAGACTTTCTTCATGAGGTTTTTTTCCCAGTTAACTATTATTGTGTAGACAACCACTCTAAAACTTAGTGGTATAAAATAACAATTTTTTAATTTGCACATGGGTGTGAAATTTGAGCAGACTTCAGAGGGTACGTCTCTGCTCCACAGGAAGTCAGCTGGGGTGGCTCAGCTGGGGGCTGGAGAACCTACCCTCAAGATGGCAAACTCACATGACTGGCAAGGTTGGTGGCTGGGGACTCAGGTGAGCTGAGGGTCGAAGGCCTCATTTCCTCTCCACAGGGCCTCTCTCTGGGCTGCTTGGGCTTCCTCACAGCAGAGTGTCTGGGTGTCAACAGCAAGCATCACAAGATAGGAAGTGGAAGCCATCACTTTCTTATGGCCTGGCCCCCCCTAAAATAGCAGAGTGTCGCTTCTGCCATATTCTATTGGTCAAGAAGTCACAGAGCCCAGATGCAAGGGGAATGGACCCAGACCCCCCCCCTCTCAATTGGTGGAATGTCAAAGACGTGTTTTAAAACGGCCAGGGGATTGCTACATGTAATCCCAGTCTCAAAAGATCACCCCACCGATGACTTATTAAATACAAAGAGGGAAGGATCTTTATAGGGAGAAGCCTGGCAGACATGGCTGAGCCAACTGATCAAAGCTAGCATCACAGGAATGGAATAAACCGACATCGTGGCTCCTTCTTAAAGAGGCCAAGTACACTCCTGCCTCAGGGCCTTTGCACTCGCTGTTCTCACTGCCTGGAATGCTCTTTCCCCGTTTATCCACAGGGCTTGCTCAATGACTTCCTTCAGGTCTCTGCTTCAATGTCATCACCTCAGGAAGACCTCCCTGGTCCCTGTATAAAATACCCACTGCCCCTACCACCTCTGTCCCTGTGGTCCTGCTCTGCCTTTCCTCTTCTGCCTGACACTACATGCCTTTTTAAAGAAATTTCTTGTTTCTTCTGTTTTCCCCCACTAAAATGTCAACTTTCAAAGACATGTTTGTCTGTCTTGCTCAGTGTTGTACCCCCAGCATCTAGAATGGTGCCTGGATCATAGTAGGTGCTCAGTAAAGATATGAGGAATGAATGAATCTGCTCAAATGTCAGCTTCGCTGAGTCTCCCTCGATTTCCCCTGGCCCTGGGGTTCCCCACTGTTTTCAGCTTGGTGCTTGTGTGTGTCTCTGGGCAGTGAACTATAATTTTCTCCGATTCCCCAGCGTAGCCCTTGGCACACCATCTAGAGCTAGTTTCCATATATCCACAGATCCATTTTGTAAAGCAGCTTTACATCTGGTGTCTCAGGTGTAAACCAAAGCTAAATATCTCTCAATGGCCACCGCAGCCTTCTGAGGTGGGTATAATGACTCCTATTTACAGATTTAGCCCGGAGAAGAACTTGGCTGGCCAAGATCAGACAGCTGGGTGAGGCCGAGCCAGGCCCAGAATGCCAGTCTCCTGCTTCCCAGGGAGCAACGCGCGAGGGTTACACCGGATGGGGCACCTGCGAGGGCCTTAGACTCAGCCTTAGAATCAGCTCCTCCAGAGGTTGCAGATCCAGTACCTGCAGGGCCCTCAGCTGGGAGCTGGTACTGCAAGAGTCTCAGATGTGTCGCAAGAAGCCGGAAATCCTAACTTGGTAATTGGGATGCCGGCGTGGGGGTGAATGTCCCTTAGAGTGGGGATCAAACCCTCAGCCAAGAAGGTTCTTGGCTTCACATAGGAAAGAATTCAAATGTGAGCCGCTACAGAATTTAAAGTGAAAGTAAGTTTATTTAGCAGAGAGTAAGTAAGAAAAGAAAGGCCACCCGCAGACAGAGTGCCTAATCACTAGTGGAAGAGAGGCCCTCCATCCCTCTGGCAAGAGTTTGTGTTTTCTGTCTCCATGGCAAACTTATCGGTATGGGGGAAAGGCGGAAAGAAGACCAATGGTAAGCTTATCCTTAAGTTTGTATGTTGCAAGAGGAATAGGGGCAGGTTTGTCTGCCTCAACTTTTGTGAGGCACAACCTGTGTCTTATTTGCAGTGGGCTTAACTACGGGAATGGCCATAATGGAATCTCTGCTTAATAGTCTTCGGATGGTTTGTTCTGTGTGATTAATTAACGCCGGCCTGAGTTCTGTGTCTGGCAGCACACAGGCAGCGGGCTTGGAATCCAACCTCTTAGTTTCTTCTTTTGTGAAAATAGTCCTCATGTCCCTTCCCTGTACTAATTGATTCAAATGAAACCAAAACCCAGAACAGATTCTCCCATGGGCTAGATACCTCCCGTGGCCTCCTTTTTGCTTTAGATGATGTCTGGATTTTAGATGATCCTTCATTTTATAGCCAAGGAAACTGAGATCCAGAGAGGGGAGTGATTTGCCCAAGGTCACACAGCAAGAGCCAAGATCTGAAAATCTCTGGTCTGGGAAAAGGAGGATTTGGGGAAGTGACACAGAGCCCCCCACCCCCAAGTCAGTCCCTGCCATCCACAGTAAGGCAGCCCCTGCCAACAACAAAGATGAAAACAGATGCCAATCCCAAGGGCACACAGCCATGGGAAGAGCTGAGTTTCAGACGCAAATAGACCTGAGTTCAAACTCTCAGCAGCTTTGTGATCTTGGGCAAGGCTCTCCCCTCTCTGAGCCGCAGCCTCTGAGATGGAGACAGGATGCCCTGGGTGAGGGCTACTCGCTCTCAAGCTCAGCTGCTGCAGTGCTCCCTCACTCGCCCCAGAGTCCTGGCCACATTGCATTCACTCCACAGGGTTTGGGTCCTCTAGCTGGGACCCCAGTACTTCCGAGGGGAACTCCCGATGTGGTTGCCACATAAAGCAAGCATGGCACCAGTGCCCTTTTCATCAACCTCCCAGCTCTGCTCGCATGAGACTGCACCATTGCAGACGGTGTGGCTTCCAATGAGGCCTCAGCAGGACAGGCTCGGTGGCACAGGAACCGACCTCCGTCCCAGTGCCCCCTCCCTGGGGAAGCTGCTTCGCAGACTCAGCGGGCGCCTGCCATGCTACCCTAATGCTTTAGATTCTGGCCCAGGAGCTGCACCTTCTTCTGTTAACAAGCTCCCTCTTCAAATCGTAAATGCCGGAGGGGATGAATACATTAGCTCCCCACAAATCATTTCACACGCATCTCCAGACACAGCTAGGCGTGGGCAGGTGGGCTGGCTGGTTCTGGCACCTCACCTCCCCTCCCCTCCCAGGGCTCTGGTGTTCAGTCATCTCCTCCTATAGCAAAAATGAGGTAGGGGGAGTAATTTGGGCAGAAATACCTCCTAGGAAGTCACTGCACAGCCTGCCACCGGCCCTACCTCTACGTCGTCCCTCCTTCCCCGCCCGAGGTCCACTCTCCTCCTGGGGCCCAGCCCCTCAGAACTCCGCACACTGGACTCCATTGCCTCCCAGGCTTTCCCGGCCCACTCCCACAGTCCCCCTAAACCTGCCCCCTTCCGTACCAGGCCAGAAGCCTCCCGCCCATCCTCCCCAGGTGGGCCCCATGCCCCATCAGTCCTGCCTCCTGAATGCTCTCTTCATCATTGGCTGGAACCTCGTGGCATATCACTGGTCACTGCAGCTGCCCCCTGATTGGTCCCTGGCCGTTAGTCCCTCTGCCCATGCTCCACACCATCCCCTGGCCAGAGGGAACTTTCTAGAACTGCCTGATAGTGGCCTCCCAGGGCTGTCAGCCTCTCAGGAGGACAGCTCATCCCAGCATTCAACGCCCCACCAACGTCACCTGCCTCACTTCTTACATCAGATGACACCTGCCAAACGTGTTTTAATTCCCCACATCTGGGTGAAAAAAATTATTCATCATTTCCCTGAAATTAAAATTGAATTGGGTGACCTATATTTTACCTGGCAACCCTCGTATCAGTGCAAACCCCAGCCATCGTGAGGTTTTAGTATAATGTTTTTAATACGAGTATGTTTAAGTGCAACATTTACTTACTTATACTACATACTTATACTACTTACTTATACGATATACTACGAAATTATTCATTGTTTACCTGAAATTCAAATTTAATTGGACATCTTATATTTTCCTTTGCTAAACCTGGCAAACTGTCCTGCACAGGTAGCAGGGACGAGAGGGATCAGAGAGCCCCAACCTGGACCCCGAAAAATTGCCTTCTAGTCGGCCTGAAAGCCTCCTTTCCGAACTCGCGTTGCAGGCGTGGAAGGGGTGGGAACCCAGAGACTCCTGGGCAGGAGCTGTTCCACTGCCGCCCACTTCTCTCCGCACTCGGCCTCAGTTTCCTCCTCCATATAATGAAACTAATGGTTCCTCTGCCCCCTCCCAGCCTCTCCCAAGGATCAAACAGCTGAGTAAAGTAGGGGCTTCTCAGTGGACAGAACGCCCGGAAGGCAAATGGGCTTTTGGGGTGGCTCTGTTCTTTGGCTTGCTGAAGGACCTTGAGGAATGATGGGCACAAAGGTCTTTTTTTGTTTCCCAAAGCTCCTTGTAAACCGGTTAAACCACCTCAGGGATAATTAATTCAGGCAAGGAACATCAACGGATGGTAAAACATCTGATGAAAGTTTCACACGGTATCAAAGTAAAAGTTCCTTTGGCAGTGGGGAGACCTGGCAGGCGCCAACTGGGGACCCTATCACCTGCCCTCTAATAAAATCCATCTCCAGATTAAAGGAGACTAAAGGGACCTGTCTAGTAAACGTGGTTTGACCTGGGAGTAGAGCCTGGACCAGAAAAAAATAATAACTAGAAAGGACATTATGGGCAACTGGGGCAAGAGGAATGTGGCCTGGAGATTAGGTAATAGTGTTGTATCAATGTGAAATTTCCTGAATTTGATAATTGCACTGTGGGATGTAGGAGAATGACCTTGGTCTCAGGAGATACGTGGTGAAAAGTGTTTGGAGACAGAGAGTCGCATATCTGCTACTCTCCATGGTTCAGTAAAAGCAAACAGGTCAATAGGAGGGAAGGAAGGAAGGGGGAGAGAGAGAGAGAGAGAGAGAGAGAGAGAGAGATATCAAATGATAATTGGTGAATCTGAGAGTTCATTGTATTATTCTTTCAACTTCTCTGTACGTTTGGACATTTTTCCAAATAAAAAGTCTGAGGGAACACACACCCATAAAAATGTATCAGAAGTGGAAGTGTCTTAAAGACCCTGCGGTCTACAGCCCCTTCTTGGAGTAGACGCCTGAGAGCAGGTCACACAGCAAATGGCAGCTGACCCCACCCCACTTGGTTTGAGTCCCAAGAACAGGGGTGGGGTCGGGGGTCGGGGGCACCTGATCAATGTCATTCGGGTTCTTCTCCCCGTGTACCGCCCCCTGAGGCCGCCCTACCACCCTCCCTCTACCTGCACTGACCACCACCCTGAAGAGACATCCTGCCTTCCAAGGAGCAGGCAGGATCAGACAGGAGGGGAGAAAAGGGAGGCTGAGAGCAATTGTGTGTAACGGCATCCCTGGAAAGCAACAAGGCCTGGGGTCTCACTCAGCGCTGCAAGCAGGTCCAAACCCCAGGAAGGAACTCTGTTGGGAGTTGAGGACCTGATCAATATCTGGGCAAAATAGACAGCCCTGGGCCAGTCCCACACCAGGGCTGGGGACGGCCGGAGGACAGGATTGCTGGGCCTGGGACCAAACCGACTAGAGGGTGCAACTGCAAGGGGTCTCCCGTGACACTGGAGTCACCACAGTCCAGAGCTCATAGCAGCTGTCCTGACCACGTGGGTGCCCCAAGCAGATAATCCGCCTCCAATTTTGGCTTCGGTTTTGGCCTTTGTCCACTTGTATACCAGGTGTGGCCTCCCCAAGTTCACATGTGGCCATGGACTGGGTGACACAACCAAGCAGGAGCCAATGACAGTGCAAGGCCAGGCCTGACTGGCAGGTCACTTTTTAGGGAAGCTTCCAAATGTTACCAGAAGTGAAATCTTTTGTGTTTTTACTCAGCGAAGGGTGTCAGTGGATTGAGATATAAACACAGGCAAGATTTATTACAGCAAGAGCAAAATGCTTCAATAATTTATGTTGTGAACGATGTTCAATTTTATATACAGAAACAATTGTAAAGAAGTTCAAACAGGTAAACAAGGAAAGAAATAGACAGTTAATATGATCCTAAGAAAGGCAATAATATGACTTTAGGAGGAAAGCTATTTCTTTTTTGAGTCTACAGATATATAATAATTTAAATGACAATACAAGGCAGGAAAACAGATTCCAACCTAATTCTGATTTTGTAGCTATATCTGCTGGACTTGCATTTATAGCCTTAATCTAAACAGTATTTAAGTTTTGTTTATTTAATGCCATTTAGGTGATGAATCTTTCCAGGAAAAGCCCTGTGTGGGAAGTCTTCCAGGCTGGTGAGGATGATTAAAGGAGAAAGCCAACTTAATCACCTCCAAATTTCACAAGGAACAGTAATTCCAACATCACATGTCCACGTCCGTGATAATTATCAATCCAGGTGTAATAAGGAACATGAGGAGAGTCACGATGGGGAGAAATGAGGGGGTTCGGGATGATTGCTCCCCAGGCCTCCGTGGAAGGTGTCATGGAGAGTTTATGGAAAGGGCACATGTGCAGTGGCTGGCCTAGAAAGCACCTAGTAGCAGTGAGAAGTTACTGGTCACACACGCGCACTGGAGTCAAGCTTTCCGATTTGATTACTTCCTTTGTCATATTAAAATTGTGATTATTGCAACTGAAATAATACCTAAGTGATCTGTGCATTTGTTTCCCCTTGTATTCTACAGTGGTAGATCCCTCTCTCTGTCCCTCCCTTCACGCTGTCCCCAGTTCCCTTTTAAGCCAGCAGTCACACCACCATCAACCTAAATCCTCCAGGGCTTCCCACATTCCCCCACATGCCAGTTCCCCCCCCTGAATTGGGGCCCCACACTTCTTCACCCTGACCTCACATCACACCACTGTGCTCCCAGCTTTGGCTGTAGCAGCCCGTCTGGCCTCGCTGACCCTGCATCTGTCCACCTAATTCCCACCTCCAGGCTCTGCCTAGTTCCTTCTGCCCGGAAGGCCCAGTTCCCTGCCTGGCCAGCATCACATTGCAGGAACACATCACCCACCGCAGGCAGGCTAGTCAGAATACCAGGAACTCATATCTGGGTCTAAAACCATCATTCCAGAAGGACAAGGCCAGAGAGTGCCCCTGGGGCCAGCATGGGCCTACACAGAGGAGGTGTCCACTGTCAAATTCACCCATTCAACTAGTATTAAGTACCTGCTATATGCTTTGTTCTGGGCTAGGCCCCAGGTGTGCAGGGCACCTCAAAGTGGAGTCTTGCCCGCAGAGAGCCCACAGTGCACTGGGATGGGGTGGGGCTGGGGCTGGGGCCAGCTCATTACTACCAAGAGCTAGGAGGACCACAGGGACTGCCTGAATAGGGAGTCAGGGCAGGCCTCGTTGAGAAACAGGTGATGTTATACCCATCTGATAAGCAAGGGAGGCCCTGAGGCAGCTGGGGATGGAGTTCCAGAAAGAGGGAACGGTGTGTTCAAAGGCCTGGAGGTAGGACCAGCAGCTAAGCAACGTCAGGAACAGGAATGCCCCTGAGGCCCAGCAACGTGTTCAGCGGCGCCATCTGAGGCCGAGCCTGGCGGGGCCTGCTCCAGCAGGCCTTGGAGGGTGCTGTGAAATGTCCGTTTTTTACTTTAGATGCCACCAAGGGGGGCGCCATCTTTCTCCCTTTATGATGGCAAGAGAGGCCCAGAGAAAGCCAGCGACCCACCCGACGCCACACAGCAGGCCGGGGCCCCGCCGCGGGCGCGCGGTGCGCGGGGTGCGCGGGGTGCCCCACACCGCTGTTTCCCCGCAAACTGACGCCTGCGGGGCGGGGCCCAGAGCTCGGCCTCCCGCCCCCGCGCCCGGACTGGGCCCCTCTGGGTTCCGCCCTCCTCCGAGGGTGACGCGGCCACGGGGCGGGCCCTGGGCGCGGCGGCCCGACTGTCTCGGCAGCAGCGGAGGCGGCGGCGGCGACTGAGCGAGCGCAGTGCGGCGCCACCATGGGGGCCCAGCTGAGCACGGTAGGCGGCGAGGGGCGCCGGGCGCGGGGCTCGGCGTCGCTACGGTCCGGCCGGTCCTGAGGCCTCGGCTCGGGCGGCGCCGACTGCGACCCGGTCTCGAGGGACGGGATGGCGGGGCCTGGACGCGGGGGCCGGGGCGGCGGGCGTGCGGGACCCCACCCAGCCGCACCCCGTCCCGCGGCACCCCGCCCCACCCCACCCCGGGCCGGGTGTGGTCGTGGCCGCCGTGACTCACGCCCTGGCCTCTGTCGCGGGCGGGACCCAGCCCTCCTGCCCCGGGAGCGTGCGAGAGGCTGGCACCCAGAGGCGGCCCCGCCCACCGCCCTCGTCCCTGCGGGTCCGGGAGTGGAGCAGAGGAGTGTGCGTGCGCGCGCGAGTGTGAGAATGTCTGTGACTGGGAAAGTTTGTGTGCGACTCTGACAGTGTGTGTGACGTGTGACTGTGAATGAGTGACCGTGACTTGTGAGAGGGTGGCTGAGCAAGTGTGAATGTGTGCAGTGTGAACTTGAGTTTATCTGTATGAATGAATGCACATGAGCTTGTGAGAGTGCATATGTGTCACTGTGACTATGAAGGGTGACTTGTGTGTGGGTGTGAAGTGTGAGTGTGCATGAGTGTGTATGTGTGGCGGGGGATGAGACTAAATGAGATTGAATATGTGTGACCGAATGAGCAGGTGTGTGGGCGTGGGAGTCGTGTTAGAATGTGAATGTGTGTATCTGTGAATGTGTGTGAGTGTGTGTGTGTGTGTGTGTGTGTGCGTGTGATGTCCCTGGGTTGCAGGGCTTTTAGGCATCTTTTAGCAACACCGACAACCACTGGGCCCTTCTCCCATTAACCCCCAAAGCTGTGCTGGTAACCTAACAGACTTGGGAGGCCCATGCTTCTGGCCATTGTACAGATGTAGAAATCCAGTTCAGACTTGGCCAGTGACCTGTGGCCGAGCCTGATTTGTGGGGCTCCAAAGTCCACTGTCCTGCTGTCACTTTTGGGTGGGTCCAGGGCTGCCCTTCTCTGCCCCCGGCCCACCTCCTCTCTTGGATTTCTCAAAGCCACAGTGGCTGGGCTGGGAGCTGTAGCCAGAGGCCAGTCCCCCACCCACACGCACTCTGGCCCCCTAGTGCTGGCTGGGTGAGGGGAGGCTGGTACTGGGAAGATTAGGCCCGGCGCCTTCACCTCTACCGCAGAGCCTTTGGACTTGGAGGGCGCCTGTGTTCTCCCTCTGAGTCTGTGAGGCTCCTCCAGGCTGCTTGGCCTGGCTGTTTACTCAGGAACGTGTGGCCCCGCCCAGCACTCTGGATGTTCAGACCAAGGGGCAGCCTTGCTCAAGGCGAACATGTGGGCATCACCCCCGCAAACGTAACATCCCGACCATGTTCCCAGAAATCACCTTCCTTCTTCGTTACTCAGCCCTCTGACTCCCACCACTGCTCTTTTCCCATGGTGCTTCTCACCTTCTAGCCAGCGATGGTTGGATTTGTCACCGTGTTCCCAGCAGGCGACTGCTCTATATATTGTTGTTGAACAGCCAAAGCTCCTTGGTAGCTCCGTTCTGTGAGGGGCAGAGCCCTGTTTGGGGGTCAGGATACCTCATCTGTCCATAAGGTAGGCCCTGCTGGGTCCCCGCTGGGTCCAGAAGACCCACAGCGGACCCCAGCCAGGCTGCTTTGCGCAAGGGCTCCATGCAGTCTGTGGGAGGCCAGCTCGGGCTGGCACAGCAGGCATCTTATCTGGCACATGCAGACTCCGAGGGAGGCCTCCTCCCACACTCCGGAGGGCCCGGCATAGGGGTTGACACTTGAGTTTACCAGCCAGCTGGGGGAAACATTGGGGCTTGACCTGCCGTCCTGGACTGTGGCTCTCCAGCCTCTAGCGCAGTCGTGAGTATTCAGTGGGCCCTGACAGACCACCGCCACAGGTAGAGTCCAAGCTTTTCCTCTGCCTCTGGCAGCTCTGTGCCTCACCTGTGGCCCCTGGGAAGCAGGGCCGTGTCTCCCCTGCAGAGGGCGGCTCTGCTGTCCACCTGCCCCTCCTCCTGGGTTCCCTGTCCCGCAATTGCAAATCAGGAACCCCTCCACCCATAGAACTTCCTCCACTCCCTCCCACTTCCACCCATTTCCCAAGAGGGAAGTGGCTGCTCAGATCCCAGCAGGACAGCTGGCAGGCAGGCAGCAGTCAGGTAAGCCTCAGCACAAGGAGCTGGCACTGGGAGGATTGGTTCTGCCAGGTGGGGAGTCCTGGCAGATCCCTCTGTCCAGCCCGACCTGACCTGGGCAGAGTGGATGCCACGGTCCCAGTGGGGAACTCCCGGGGGTGAGGTGAGCGGCTGCGCAGGGCTCCCGGTGAAGGGAAGCAGGGTTACCCAGCCCCTCAGCTGTGGTAGGTGAGCTGGGGGCCCCCAGGAGACATTCTGGGACTCTGGCACCCATTTCCCTCTCTCTCTCCTGTGTTATCAGAAGTGAGGAAAGGCAGATGGTGGCTTCCTTGGTGGGATAGAGCACAGCCTGCAGAGCATCAGGTCAAGGTCTGGAAAGCAGCTGTTTTCCAGACCCCCTGGGTGGCTGGGATGAGGTGAATGTGTGTGTGTGTGTGTACAAGCAGCACAGCTAAGGAGAGCTGGGGTGAGGCCTTGGCCTCCGCCATCTGCCTCCTGTTTACTCTGCCGACTGCTTGCAGGAGTGGGTGTGGTCCTGTAGAGAGAGAGGGGTGTACAGAGCCTGTTCTGTCCCTGGTGGTGGGAACAGGGCATCCCCACCCCTTGTGCGTCCGTCCTGTAAAGCCTTCAACTTTCTGGAGACAAAGCCTTCGCCCCTCCACTGCACCCTTTTCTTTGCCCGTGTCTGTCTCCTCCATTGGCGTGAGCGCCTCAGGGGCAGGGTCCCCTGGCCTGTGTCTCCTGCATCTAGCACGCGCCCTGGCAGGTGTGCCCGCTGGGGTTTGTGGGCCTGAAGGACCGACTGACAGTGAGGGTCTCCCCACACCTGCCTCCCCAGGTAGGAATATGTACTGGTACGAAGTCCTCCTCTGCTCTCTCCATGGCCATATGGTGTCCGTGGGCACAGAGTGGCCGTGTGGTGTTGGGCTCAGTGCGTGGACTCCTGGCTCTCAATGCCATGTAAGTTCATTTCCAGGGCTCCAACAATGGTGATTTCCTGCGACTGTAACTTCACACAACTTTTCCCTAAACAATGTTTGCTGTGGATGTGGCTTCTCTGATTGACATGGGAGGGGTTTGTAGCAAAGGAATCATCAGAATAGTCCCCACCCCCAGGGAGTGGACAGAATGGGGCGGGGACTGTGGAAGTCTGCTGACAGCCTGATTAGCTGGGGAGGTGCCAGTCATGGAAGATTGGACATTTGATCTGGGTTCTGAAGGATGAACAGGAGTTTGCTGGGGGAAGAGGAAGGGCATTGGAGCAGAAGGGAGAATATGCAAAGGCCTGAGGCAAGAAGGGATCGTGGCCGCACCATAAGGGCCCAAGTGCAGGCAGTGGGGAGCCATGGGGGTGTTAGAGGAAGGGATAGAGCAGCCTGTCGGTTTGAGCAGTTGGGGCCTCACTGCGGGAGGCAGGATATCGGATTGTGGTGGGGAGCGCATGGGGAATTTGGGCTGTGGGCTCTGGGACACAGAGGGCACCTGTCCTGGGAGGTGACTCTGGAGAGGCCATACTTCGGGCTAGACAGGCCTGGGGTTGAGTCCTGGCTCCACCCCTGACTTGTTGCATGACCACGGGCAAGTCACTTAATCTCTCTGAGAAACAGGGACAATAGTATCACTTGTCTTGAGTGTGGTCCTCGGAGAGTTGGCTTTGGTATGAATCGGGTTACTGACCCTCTCTGGGCCTCGGTTTCCTTATCTGTAACTATAGTCTAGGGTTAAAGGGAGGATTATCTGAGGGAACTCATGTCCCACACCTGGAGCAGTGCGAGCTTGGGGACGTGGACCACATTTGCTCCGTGCATGGCCTTTTCCTGCCTCATTTCCTCCCCAGCCCTGGATGGGACCGTCCGCATCTTGAGGAAGGTGGGGCCTGGTGAGGTGAGAGTCTCTTGTGAATTCCTGAGCTGGGACCGTAACCAGGGCTGCTAACCAGGGCCGTCAATGAGACCCAGGATGGGTGAAATGCCACATGGTGTCTGGAACATGGCAGGTGCTCATTAACTGGGCAGGTGGCCCTAGGCAGGGAGGGAGTCTGGGCCAGCTCCCACCAGCCTTCCCTTTAGACCCATCCGTCCCAGACGGGCCCTGTGGGCAAGAACCCAGCTGCTCCCAGCCTGGAGGCCCTGCCTGGGAGAGGCCATTGTTCTGAGCCAACAAAGGGCCTGTAACTGCAGCCGCAGCCACTTGAAGCCACTGCGCCGGTTTGGGGAGTAGCCGCTGGGCCTTGCGTGAGATCGTGGTGCCTCTGCCCTTGCTTCACTTGGGTGTTCCAACTCCCAGGTGGTAGTGGCCCCATGCTGGTGGCAGAAAAAGGTCCTGTGTGCACCCACAACCCCCAGGTTATAGACCCCCCTGTGACCTGGGCCACCCCCATCTCATCTCTTATCCCAGCTCCCCTAGGAGATGGGCAGTCACCTTCCTTCTGTAGAAGAGAGCGCCGAGACTGAGAGGTCCTCGGGTGCTCAGCTGGAGCGCCTTCCCCGAGGCTGACAGAGAGTGGAGGCTCCTGGCAGGGCTTCCAGAAAGCAGAGGGACTGGGCCCTGAGAGGTGAAGATCATCTCCCCAGCCTCAGTGGGGCAGGGCCTCTTCCAGGTCTGTGTTCTGCAGAACACGCTACCTCAGGAACCCCACAGAGGAAGCAGAGAGGCCCCCATGGAGGCAAGGATATTGACTCTAAGCTTCCTGGCGACCAAGGCAAAAAGGGGAACTTGCAGGATTCTGATAAGAAGAAGGCACACTGTCATTTGCTGAGAGGATTAAAGTCGGGGAGGTGTCGGGGGTGGTGAGCGAACTGGCTGTGAAACAGCTTTCTTGAGCACCAGTGTTTTCTGAACTTTTGGGTCTCAGCCTCGCTATTTGAACCACTAGAGGGGTCTTTCCCTATACCACCCCATTTTTTATTTTGAAATAATTTCAGGCTTCCAGTAAATTTGCAAGAAGGTACAAAGAGCTCTTGTAGACTCTTCCCCCAGACGCACCAAGTGTTAACATATCCTGTTGGCTTTATTGTGTGTGTGTATATATTTTTTTAACTGTTTGAGAGTAAGTTATAGATATGGTGGCCCTTTGCCCCTAACTACTTCAGGGTCTTTCTCCTAAGAAGCAGGACATTTTTTTGTCTAACCACAGGCCAACGAGCAAATGGTGACCGTAACATTGAAATACAGTGTTGTCTGATCCTTGGGCCTGATTTCGTGTTTTCCCATTGTCTCAGTTTTGTCCTTCATAATTGCTTTTTCCCGGCCCAGGATCTAATCCAAAACCACACACTGCATTCAGTTGTCCCATCTCTTTGGCCTCTGTATTAGTTTCTAAGGCTGTGTGAAAATTACCACAAACTAGGAGGCATAAAACAGAAACTCTCTCACGGTTCTGGAGGCCAGAAGTCCGAAATCAAGGTGTGGGCCGGGCCGGAGGTTGAGAGGAGGGTCCTGCCTGCCTCTTCCTGCTTCCTGGGCCTGTGGCTGCATCTCCCCCGTCTGCCTGTTTTCACATGGCCTTCTCTGAGTCTTCTCCGTCCTCTCTCATAAGGACACTTGTCATGGGGTTTAGCCCCGCCCCGGGATAATCCAGGCTGATCTCATCTCAAATCCTTGGTTTAGGTACATCAGCAAAGACCCTTTTTCCAGATGAGATCCCACCCCCAGGATCTGGGTAGATGTAGGAGGCCACCATTCAACCTTCAGAGCCTCCTTTAATCTGGACCAGTTGCCAGCCTTTCTTTGTGGTTTGTGGCCTTGACATTTTGAAGAGTCGTGGCTATTTATTCTGGAGAATGGCCCCCAGTGTTTCCTCGTGGTTAGAGGCAAGTTGGTGCTTCTAAAGGAAGCCCACAGGCCACTGCTGAGCCCTTCTCACAGCGTGTCCGGAGCCGCACGATTCGGCCGTGAGTCTCGCTTGTCCAGATAGTGGAGGCTGCTCAGGACCGACTTCTGGATGGCCAAGGGGTGGCTGCTGTACAGCACACGCCCTGGAGAGTCAAGGGCTTGCTGGGGGCCGGCCCCGGGTAGGCTCTTTCCAGGGCTTATTTCCACTTTCTCGACCCAAGGAGTAGGCTCATGATCCCCATTTCACAGATGGAGAAACTGAGCTCAGAGAGGCTAAGTGATCTGCCTGCAGACAAAAACAGCTAGAAAGGGCAGGAGGCCAGTTGTCTTTCTTTGCAAGGGTGTCCTCTCCAGGTAATCCTGAGCAGTGTTGCCCTGCCATAGGTTTGGGGTTTTCTTTGTTTTTAAAAAAATCCAAACCACTCCTTGGGGTCTTTGTGAGACTGAGATGTAGAAGGCGGGAGGCTGGCAAGAAGGAGCCTGTCAGGGCCACGCAGGGTGTGCGTGGGCCTGATGTTTAAGGCTGACTGGGGAGGCAGGTGGACTCAGGTTTGAACTGCAGCTCCCACCTGCCAGCTATGTGACTTGGAGGAGTTGCTTCACCTCTCTGATCTGTTTCCTCACCTGTAAAGTGATGGTGATGACAGTATCCACCTCACAGAGTTGCCATGTTGTGATGACAGTATCCACCTCATAGAGTTGCCATGAGGTTAAGGCCTGGGTGGGGCTCAGCGTGGTGTTGAGCAGAACCTCTTGGAGCTTCCGGGGACCTTGAAGATCACCTCGTTCAGTTAAGTTCAGAGAGGGGAAGGGATTTGCCCAAGGTCACACAGCCAGCAGGGAGCAGAGCTTTCCAGTGCCCAGCTCAGTGCTTTAGCTGCCTCTGAAGGCAGAACCCCAGAGTTCAGGGGTTTGTCTGTTTGTCTAAATGGAGCTGAATAGCAGAGAAATTGATTAAAGGATGAAAGGGAGGGAGGGAGAACAGCGCTCAAGAATAAGCGCACGGTCACTTGTGAGCTTTACTCTGAGCTTCTTGGCAGCCAAAGTGAAAACAGATACATGCTCAGTTATGTAGCTTTCTTCGTCCCCATTCCTCAGGGGAAATGGACTCAGTAACGCAGTGATGGGTTTCAGGAGTCTGGTTTTTATAACTTCTCCCAGCTGGCTCCAAAATGCATGCTGGGTTCCCGGGATGAGGATGGTGAGGAGAGGGCATTCCCGACAGGGGACAGCAAGAGCAGAGGCCTGGAGGTGTGAACCAGCTGGTGTGTTTGAGGGCAGGGCAGGTGGCAGGCCCCTCCGCATGCCCCCTCTGACCTTGTGGGTCTGTCCCTGTTGTTTCAGTTGGGCCATGTGGTCCTCTCCCCAGTCTGGTTCCTCTACAACCTGCTCATGAAGATGTTTCAGCGTTCCACCCCGGCCATTACCCTCGAGAGCCCAGACATCAAGTACCCACTGCGGCTCGTCGACAAGGAGGTGAGTGCCAGGCCCCTCCGGGGTCACAGGGTGTGGGCAGCAGAGGCACCTACTTGTCAGCGTCACAGCATTTCCCAGGCACCGACTATGTGCTCAGGACATGGCCCCCTCTGAAGTTGGTCCTATTATCTGCTCATTTTACTGATGGGTAAAACAAGGCGATGTCCATTTCTGTGGCTACCAGAAAGTATCCGAGGATTCGAACCCAGGTCTCTGAGCACAGAGCGCATTCTCTGAGCCACACTCATATCCCATAGAAGGTCGGAGCAGGAGGGACCCCTCAGACTTTGGGGTCTAAGCACCCATTTAATAGGTGTGAAAACAGAGGGCAAGAGAGGAGTGGGGGGCATTCAGGTCACATGGTAAACTAGAAGTAGAACCAGGACTCAGGCTCGGGCCTCCTGGAGGTCCTGGGTGCCTCTCATCCCACGGCCCCTTCCTGGAAGATAAGGACGCCTTCCCTCCTCCTGCCCCTCCCCTGTCCGACACCCCCACCTCCCAGGGTCATCTGCTCAGGGTCTGGCTTGTTACATCTGTGTGGGTTCCCTGCATGATCTGAGCTCACTGGTGGCTCCATCCGCCCCTCCGAGAGGCTCCCTCCTGTCACCTGGTTTGATGTTTTCCTTTTCAAACTTTTGATCACGATTTAAACCACCTTCTCCCTCCTTTGTCCTGTGCCCCTAAAGGCTGCTTTCTTCCTTACTCTCCCCTATCAAAGCCCTTTCGGCAGTCACCTCAGGAAAAGTGTGGCAGGGAAAACTGGGTCGTGGAGCAGAGAAAGTCCCCTGTCCAAGGCTCCGGGCCTCACACGAGTCGCAAATCTACCGGGCACAGACCTGGGGTTTCCTGTGACTGATGGCATGTGTGTCTATAATTGTACCAGGAGTTCACAGAAGAGCTAAAAGCCAGAGAGAGGCAAAAAAATCCCCCAGAAAGTCACCCCCTCCCAAATGAGGGCACACTTATCCTTTCAATATGTTTCATACACATCTTTTTCTTATAAAAATGAAATCATAATGATTTGAAATCTTTTTAAAATTCATTTTCCTTGTTGCTTTTTAATTCCAGAAGTTAATGTATAATTTATATGTGCTCACTATAAAAATTCTGTTTTTGAAGTGTGAATGATCCCCTCCCCCATCCTGCCCACCCCCCCACCCCTGCGCTCCATGCAGAGGGTCCCATTCAGGGGTCAGCATGAGCCTTTTCTGGGTGTCACGTTCATATGTACATGATGAGTGGAGGTTTAGGAGTGTATATACCGAATTTCTCTTTTTCAATAGTCTGATTTTTTTACCCAGCCATGTAACATGGACATTTTTTCATGTTTAACGCAAAGCTGATTCCTTATTTTTTGACGGTTGTCTAGTGTTTCATCATAGGGATGTCACAATGGACATCCAGTCCCCTTTGCACATGTGGCAAACGTCCTAGCAGTTAAATCTGCCCCCCCCCCCCCCCCGATTGTAGCCTAATGGTGGCTTTGCAGGGTCAGCAGGTGGGTCTGCTTTTTATACTTGTGCTGTGCTCCGCCACGGGCCCGGGCCAGGCCCCTGCTGCCTGCCCTCCCTCTCTGAACTGGACTGGACCAGGTGATCACAAGGTCCTCCAGAGCTCTGAGAGCCCACTGCTCAGATCCTGATGGCCAGCAGCCTCCTGGATGCCAGCGCCATGCTGTGCCCTGCCGGAGGTCGTCCAGCACAATAATTATCAGTGTCTTTCCCTCATTTCTCTTCTTCCTCCAAAAATTGTCTGGCGTGTGGGTTTCTGACCTTGAGCCCCGGGACCAGTCAATAATGCTGGAATCTGCCCCCCGGGAGGCCCTGGGACTCCGTTTGCCCAGAGTGCAAAGGCTTCTGGGGGAGGCAGCTTCAGGCTCGTGTTGCTGGGACAGAGGCCCGTCTGCTGCTAACAAACCTGTGTCCTGAGTGGTGGCTGGGCACCGTCTTTCCCAAGATCCAGGCCGTCTGCCTCTGCTCGCATACTTCAGGGGTGCTCAGAGTGATACTGTCCCTTTGGAGAAATCTGTGTCCCCCGTTCCGACTGAGGACACTGTCCACTCGCTATTTCATCTAGCCTTATGTGAACATATATTGGACAGCTGCCTGCCTTCCGAGCTGCCCCTCCACACCCACCCTCCTGGCTCTACCAGGTGCAGGGGAGACCCCAGAGGGGCCGGCCTGCCGGAGCCCAAGTCAGGAGTCAGGGTGCTGGGGTCAGTTCCCAGCTCTGACCACAGCTTCTCTGGCCTTGGTTTAAGACCACTTAGTGGGTATCCTGGGGCTTTAATCCCAGTTCCTTCCTCTCTACCAGTTTCCACCCCACCCTAGAGGAGAAATGTCTGCCACCGTCCCACCCATGGACCAGACCCTGGGTGCCCACCCTGTGCAGGGTGGTGGCCTGGCTTTGGGCTCTTGGCCCTGGCCAGCCCCAGTGACCTCCCAGACAGCCACACCTCCTGCCTTGTGCATCCAGCCACGTCATGGCTGCCCTGGTTCTCTGGTGGCTTTGAGTGTAGTGATTTCTAAAGACCCTCCCTTGAGGCTAGGCCTGGGCACGTCGGGCGTTGTCTCAGCTCTTCCCCTAGTTTGCCAGCCCAGTCCCCATGTTCATCCTGCCACCCCAGGACGCTGCTCAAACTGATGGCAGAGGTGGATCCTTCCCGCCTGCCCCTGGAATTTTCTGGGACATCTGACAGCTTCCCTTTGGGGTCCTGAGTACACTTGCTGCTCTGACCACTTTGCTGTGTGGCCCTGGGCGGGTCACTCCCCTGCTCTGGGCCAGCGTTGCCTGCCCTCTGCCCTCACACACGTGCGGGCAGGTTGTGTGTCGACATGCGGTGGGCATCAGTGTCACTTCTCTCAGTGATGGGGGACACTGAGATGTGGTGGCCCCTCTGCCCTGGGTGCTGTCCAACATCTCGGGCCCTTTTGCAGGTCATCAGCCATGACACCCGGCGGTTCCGCTTCGCGCTGCCATCGCCCGAGCACATCCTGGGCCTCCCTATTGGTAAGTGTGCCCCAACCCAGCCCAGATGGAGCTGGGTGCTAGAGAGGTAGGAACTTTGTACTTCAGCTAGGGACAGCAAGGAAAGCTTCAAGGAGGAGGTGACAGCCACCCTGGGCCTTCAAACGTAAGTGTTAGAATGAAAGGGGAAGTGCCCTGGTGTCCCTGGCAGTGGCACCTGCCCAAGCAAAGGTGTGGTGGCAGGATGCTGGGACAGGACAGGACTCCCTGAGGGGCAGGAAGAGGGCAGCGGGAGCCGAGCCAGGCTAGGCTTTGGGCGGGCACGGGGCACAAGGCAGTGGCTTGACAAGACCCAGCGGACCCTGAAGGGACAGTCCCTGACCCAGGGTCACCCCTCCCCGTCCTGCAGGCCAGCACATCTACCTCTCGGCTCGGATCGATGGAAACCTCGTCATTCGGCCCTACACGCCCGTCTCCAGCGATGACGACAAGGGATTTGTGGACCTGGTCATCAAGGTGAGGTCTTGCTCGTGTGACCATGCAGGGCAGGGATGTCCATGTCACAACCAAACGTCCAGGGAGCCCATGTCCCCTTCAGAGCCTGGGCTCTGAAGGCCCAAGGCTCCCTGTGCCTGATTTCTGAGTGACAGGCAAACTGTAGTTTTCCAGCAAAAGCCATGTGTCGGGGTCTCAGGTCTCAGGTCTCAGCAGAGGGCCAAGGCTGGGGCTCAGACTGAGCGTCGTCATGCAAGACAGCTCATCTGCAGAAGAGGAACCGGGAAGGCCCTCTGGCTGGACAGAGCTCACCTTCCTGCTCAGAGCTGGGCGCCTGCGTGGTGGTTGGGGCGCCGCTCCACTGCATTTGGTCACATGAGCTCTGTGACCCACAGGTCCTTTCCTGAGCGTGTTTCCCTCAGAAACATCCACAAACTCACTAGGGGTACGGTGTGAGGAGCTCATGGGGCATCGTCTGCGGAGCTGGGGTGAGGGGTTTCTGGGACCCATCACGAGCTGGGGAGAAGATGCAGCCGTTAGAGGTACAGACCACAGAGACACAGAATAACTATCCAGGATCGTAAAAACATTGTGCCGAGTACACAGAAATGACAACTGCAGCATGGGACGTTTTTATGAAAATTAGAAACACAAGCTTTGTAGCAATGACCTATGTTCTCGGATTACACAGCCAACAGATGCAAACCAGCCCAGGCTGGTGGGTGTGGGTGTCAGGCCGTCCCCAGTCAAGGCCCAAACCCCCATGGCCACCCTGGCTCGGCCCCCTGCGGGCCAGGCTTACTGTCCTAACTCCACTGCGTGGGGCCCCAGGACCCCCCTCACTGGTCATTTCTGAGTAGAGGGACAGAGGCAGAGCCGCCTGCTGAGTCCTGGGGAAGGCGCTGGGTCTGTGAGGGAAGGAAGGGAGCTGGGCCTGTCCCTCCTGGTTCTGGCCTGGGTCCCTTCTCAGCTTGGTGTCATTTAGACCTATGCTGGGTACCCAGGCTTGGCCTCCGAGCCTGTCTTTGGCTGGAGAGCAGACACTGAACACATCTCACAGAGGTCAGTGCTTCCTCCAGGGACAAGCACACGGGTCTGAGCACCTGGAATGGGCACCAGGCCCGGGGCGGGGGTGGGGGGATGAGAGCTGCTCCCTGAGAAGGCAGTGATGAGGTGAGATCTGGCAGGTGAGGAGGCAGCCACCCGGTGAAGAGGGAGGAAAGGACCTTCCAGGTGCAAAGGCTCTGAAGTCAGAAGTAGACACAGGTAGGGCAGTGGCTCAGTGGGGTAGAGGTGGGAGCGGTCGGCGGGGCCAGGCAGGGCTTTGGAGGCCCTGGGAAGGTTTGGGGCTTTGCCCAGAAGCAAAGGGAAGGCGGTGCGGGTTCTCGTTGAGGCATCTGTTCTCGTTGAAATCACTCCAGCTAGATGTGGAGAACACGCTGGGATTCAAGGAAAGGATGAGAACCTCACTGTGACCTCCTGGCTTGGAGACCTTGCCAGCCCTCACTGGCCTGGGGCACAGGTCAAAGGTCAGAGCCCTGGCCTGGCACACAGTGTGCTCTGACTGCCTCCGTCTCCTTGCACTTCCCCGACACATCCCCTGTGCTGTCGCCACGTCGAGCTCGTCTCCCTCCCTGAGGCCCAGCCCTTTCAGGCCACGCGGTCTCTGCACACACTGTCCCTCCTCAGCTGCCCTTCTCTGCCCATCACTCCTGCTTGCCCTTCAAGGCCCAGTGCAAACGCACCCGCCGTGCAGCCATCCCTGCTCTGGGCAGGCTGACCTGCTCTTCCTGTCACCCCATCTCTCTGTATGAGGGTTGCAGCACTTCGTCTTTTCCAAAGCTGAAATCCCAAAGGGCACAGGGCAGGAAGTTGCTCCAAGAGTGATGTTTTTATGACAGCACAGAATGGAAAGAACTGAACATCCTTCAGGAGGGGGTGGCTGAGCCGCCTTCCCAAGCCTTTAGCCTTTACTGTGCTGACTGACAGCAGTCAGAGTCTCCCGTTGGGAAGGGGGCTTGAGGGGGTTATGGCAGATGTTTATACAGCAAATCAAGCCCTGGAGTCGGTTGCCTTGTATACACCAGGCTGACGCCTTGTGTTCCAGGCCCCGCTGGGGGAGGGCAGACTCCTGGGGTATGGCGCACACGGGTAAGTTTTGATGGTGGCTGGGGCTCTGCAGGAGGAGGCCGCACACAGGCTGCAGCGGAGCCGCTAGGAGGCGCTTCCTGCCCGCTGTGGCCCAGAGCTCACCCCTGCAATGCTGGGAACCAGGCACAGGACTGTGCGTGTGTCTTGCAGGTTTACTTCAAAGACACCCATCCCAAGTTTCCCGCCGGAGGGAAGATGTCTCAGTACCTGGAAAGCATGGCTATTGGAGATACCATTGAGTTCCGGGGCCCGAACGGCCTGCTGGTCTATCAGGGCAAAGGTGAGTCGAGTTGCATTCCCCTGATGACCCAGCAGGCGCGGTGAATGCTGGGTGCAGGGCCCGACTCTGCTGCTCTCTGGATGGGTGACTTATTATTTCCCCCCCCTTTTTCCGCCTTCCTCCCCCACTCCAGTTTAAGCCGTTGCTTCTCAGTCTAGTTGTGTAGAACACAGCTCCCTGATCCGTGCTGGTATTAGGAGCCTTGCTGACTTCTTTTTTTTTTTTTTTTATAAATTTTATTGGGGATTATTGGGGGACTGTGTGTTTCTCCAGGGCCCATCAGCTCCAAGTCATTGTCTTTCAGTCTAGTTGTGGAGGGTGCAGCTCAGCACCAAGTCCGGTTGCCGTTTTCAATCTTAGTTGCAGGGGGCGCAGCCCACCATCCCATGCGGGAATTGAACTGGCAGCCTTATTGTTGATCTAACCAACTGAGCCATCCGGTCGCCCCAGATGGGGGACTTCTTAGGCAAGCTGCCGCCTCTCCAGGGCCTCAGCTGTATAGGGGATAAGTTGGCCAGTGCAGGGGTTGCAAACTGGCTGCCTTTGGGGACCAAATCCTGCCCACCGACTAGCCCGTTTGGCTGAAAACAGGCAAAAGGGTTGTGCTGGGACGCCTCCTGCCCGCCAGCCTCTGCACTGCTCCGCGTGCCGTCTGCATGAGGCTCTCATCCTTGAGCTCCTTGTGGCACTTGAGTTGGTCCTGGTACCACCTTCCCATCCGCTCCCTCAGCATAACTGGCTGGGCTTGGAGGGGGGCTGCCTGGATCTCGGGCCCCAAAGCAGGGGCAGGTTCTCCAGCCCATCCGACCCGAAACATGGCATGTTTGGGAGCTGGGCCTCACCCCTGCTCCTCTCCCCAGGAAAGTTTGCCATCCGTCCAGACAAGAAGTCCAGCCCTGTCATCAGGACGGTGAAGTCTGTTGGCATGATTGCTGGAGGAACGGGTATGTGGACCTGGAGCCTCTCACAGAGGCCCCAGCGAGCGAATGTCATGGGTGGGCGTCGGGGCATGGAACAGCACAACTCCGAGCGATCGTTAGCCCCCCCGAGGTCCGGGACCCAGGCCCGGTGGTCCGGACACCTCCTCCCGGGCGCCTGCCTGTGTGTATGCAGCAGGCGCTCACTATGCACGGGGGGGGGGGGGTTGCCGTTTCGCAGGCATCACCCCGATGCTGCAGGTGATTCGTGCCATCATGAAGGACCGTAACGACCACACTGTGTGCCACCTGCTCTTTGCCAACCAGGTCAGTGGTTGTTCCTGAGATGTGCAGACCAGCTCCTGCTGAGAGGGGGTGCCGGGCCTGGGGGGCATGTTCAAGGGTAAACATGGCTCTGTGGAGATGCTCTGGATGCCCAAAATGTGAGGGTTGCTCTGAACGTTCTGTGCACAGGCTGCCTTTACAGCCGCTGGTGGGGTTCGGGCTTTTCAGCCCAGAGCCCAGAGTGTCTGACCTGACACATGGGGGTGGAGAAGGGTGAGGCACCTGGAGCAGCCTCCCACCTGAGATTTGCTCCCCAGCTGCTGCTTAAACCTCAAAGCTCCCTCTGTGAACAGAGCTCAGAACCTACCAGCGAAATAGGCAAATGCTGGCCTGGGCTGGAGCCAGCCTGGAGACACAGAGGCCGTTTCCACAGATGAGGTGCCAAGAACACATCTGCACCAGGTCCCTGAGCTGGGGGTGTTGGGACAGGGTTTAGAACTGGCCTCTCTCACTCCTGAGTATACGTCCTCCTCCCCCCGCCCGCTGCCTGCCTGCTCTGGCCTACTGTGTGGCCTTGGACAAGTCACTTTCCCTCTGGGCTTTGCTCCCTCAGCTGGAATGAGCTGATAAAGCAGAGTCATCACAAGGGTCTTTCCTGGTTCAATGTTTCGTGGACTGATTATGTGGATTTTGTAAAGTGACGCCCCTTTAGGGGGAAGCCAAGATGAGATACCCCTTCCTTGCGCCTGTCAGATACAGTTCAGGTCAGCTTGCCCTGGGGTCCGTCTGGCCCGTTATTCGGACCCAAAGGGAGGGAGAGGGGCTTGTTTGAGGTCCTTGGACATGGGACCCTGGACTCCCGCACGGCTGCATAAAATTGCCCCGTGGCTGACCAAGGTGGCCTTGACTGGGCCCAGGGGTGGGTGGAAAGAGCCAGAAATCCCAAGCTGCTGGTGGGGTGGGAGGGCGGGCAGCGGTTCCACTTAGCGGTGCTGGGTTGGTCTTTGTGGAGGCTGTCAGCCACCTGTCACCTATACAGGGCATCTTCGTGCCTGTTAGCCCGTTGGCCAAGGCAGTGAAATTGCCCCACTTTTGTAAGACACGGAAGCCCAGAGACGGGCTTGACATAGTACGTGTGTCACAGAAGTGGTAGAACCAGGACTCGAACCAGAGCATATTTTATGAAAAATCACTGTATTTTAGAGGACTTTGTTTTGTTTTACATTTTTGCAAAGCTTTTGTAATATCTGGCTTAATAGAAACAGCTGGATTCCACATCTGTTTCTGCATTCAGTCAGTTCAGTTACTCAAGTCACGTAGCCTCTGGAAGTCCCACTGTGCATTCATGAGGGGACATGAGTGAAAAGTGCATATAAAGTCTTAGTATTATATGAAAATCGTTTTGACCTCACAGAACCCCAGGGGTTTGCAGGCGACACTCTGAGAACCACCACCTTGCTGCAGCTAGCTTGGTGCCCCTCCCTTCCTCCTCCATCTTGTGTCAAGAAAACTAGGGGCTCCACACCCAGCCTCACCTAAAAGACGTTTCAGAGGACACTGAGGGAGAGTTAGTAACAGTGAGGCACGCCTTGTGCTTGGACAGGTGTCGGTTCTTTATAAAATAATAAAGTCCTAATGGGATAGTTTCCCCCCTGTCATATGACAAAATAAGGCACAATGGTCTGGAAGACAAAGCTTACGTGCACAACCAAGAAAGTTTTGAAAAAGAAGAGTAACAAGGAGAAACTTGGCACATTAGACGTGGTCCTAGACCCACATGTGAGACCTGGGCTTACTGGACTTAACTGCATTTCTGGATAACACATGAAAGTCTAGATTGTGCTGGAATATGCTAGAACATGTGGCTATTTACATTTAAATTCACCGAGATTAAATAAAATGAAAAACTCACTTTCCCAGTCTCATTAGCCACATTGCGTGGGTTCCATAGCCACATGTGGGCAGTGGTTACCACATTGGATAACACAGATCTAGAACATTCCCATCAGGGCAGAACATTCTGTTGAACAAGTCTGACCTAGAAACAGACCTATGTATACATGGGACTTTGTGATGGAGGTAACACCTCAAGCCTGACGAGAGACAGGAAAAGGAATGCTGGGTTTGTCGCTAGACATTTGGAAAAAACTAAGTACATCCCTACTTTACCTTCTAGTAAAAATGAACTTTAGGTTAAAGATGTACATGTAAAGAAAAAAAGTTTTAAAATAGTAGTTGAGCATTTTTACAAGAAGTATTGTTCAATGAATGAATGAATGAATGAGGATGGTCATTCTAAGCAAGACACCAAAGGAGAGTCTGTAGAGGAAAAGACTGACGGAGGCCTCTGCTGAAAAATTAAAGCTCCCCATGGGGGGAGAAACATGAATAAGGTAGAAAGATAAATAGCTAGGAAGACAACAGACAATGTATCACCAATAAAAATTACTATCCTTAATATTAAAAGAGTTTTTACAACTAGTAAGAAGATATGATGAGACCAGTGACAAACTTCTTTATTAATAATAAAAAATGACATGAGATTTACTTTCCATCAGTCTGATTGGCATAGATTAAACAGTTATTACCCAGTGCTGGCAAAGGTGTAGGAAGGTGGACACTCTGACACACTCCCTGGAGGGTCTGGGAAGGCTTCCTGGAGGAGATGACAGTGGGCTGAACTCTGTAGGGCCATATGGGACTGCCAGCTGTCTGTATTTCCTAATTTAGGGATGTATAACCTGAGAAGCCAGAACATAAAGACTTGTCTGAGGGATGAGGATGGTGAAGTCTGATCCTTCCTTTTTTTTTTTAAAGATTTTATTGGGAAAGGGGAATAGGACTTTATTGGGGAACAGTGTGTACTTCCAGGCCTTTTTTTTCCAAGTCAAGTTGTTGTCCTTTCAATCTTAGTTGTGGAGGGCGCAGCTCAGCTCAAGGTGCAGTGTTCAATCTTAGTTGCAGGGGGCAGAGCCCACCATCCCTTGCGGGACTCGAGGGATTGAACTGGCAGCCTTGTGGTTGAGAGCCCACTGGCCCATGTGGGAATCGAACCGGCAGCCTTCGGAGTTACAAGCACAGAGCTCTAACCGCCTGAGTCACCGGCCGGCCCAAGTCTGATCCTTTTACTGAACCATTTATTTTTAGTGTCATAACCACCCCATAGGGATAATCACGATGAATGGTTTGGCACATTTCCTTCCTGTGTCTTCCCTCCGTTCTCTAGTTGAGCGCTCCCATCTTTAGTTTGTTTTCTGTTTTCTCCACTCCCCATTATATGGGGAACATTTCCCCACAACATTAAAGACTGTTTGTAAACTGCATTTGTAACGAACATCTTCGTCTGCAGCTTTGATCTGCTCTTGAGGCGAGATGAGGAGAAAGGGGGTGAGTGTATTTAGGGGTCTGGGTGAGCTATGCCAGTCTGCTTTCCTGGAAGCTTTGTCAAATGTGTGGCCCACTGGGGGCCTGGCTGATGAGCCATTCGGCAACAAATGTCTCCAAGCGCAGTCTCCCTGCACCATCCCTCCTGACGGCTGGGCCCTGTCCCCCACAGACAGAGAAGGACATCCTGCTGCGGCCCGAGCTGGAGGAACTGAGGAACGAACATTCTGCGCGCTTCAAGCTCTGGTACACGGTGGACAAAGCCCCTGAAGGTGAGCAAGGGAAGTCCCAGGCAGGACGGACTGGGTTGGCGGTGCTGGCCCACGGCTCACCTGTGCTGAGCCTTGCGTGGTGTTGAGCCTTCTTACATGGTCTCCTTTGGAGCGTGCCCTTGCCGTGGCCCTGTGAGAGGGAGGTGGTGTGACCCCATCTCACAGATGAGGAAGGAGGGATAAGAGAGGGGAAGGAAGTATCCCATGTCACACAGCTAGAAAGCACTGGAGCAGGGACTTGAACTCATGGACTCCTCCTCCAGAGCCCAAGGCCTTCCCCTGGCTGCACTACCCCCGGCTGGGCAGAGGAGGCCAGCCTTCTCCCCTTGGGTGGAGTAGGTCTCCACCCCATGCCACTTTGGGGCAGGTCTCTGGGGCCTGTGCGGGGGGTGATTGTTCCCACTTTGCAGTTTGTACGCTGTAAGGCACTTTACATGCATCTTCTCTCTGGTCATCAGCCCTGGGGTTTGCCCTCTGGGAGCTAAACTGCTTTATTCTGCTGCCTTAGGTATAAATGGATACAAAAAGTACCATCTTCTTCGCTGTGAGAAAAGCAGCACTCAGGCTTCTTAAGGGATAATACCGTTGAAGTTTGCTCCCAGGTTGGGAGACTGTATGGAGTGGTGGGGACTGTGGCAAATGGAGAGCATCTGTCCTGTGCAGAGGGGCAGCCCCTATCTGCCCCAGTGGTCCTGCTATGGAGCAATACAGCCTTGTGGGCCAGGCCTCTCCACCTCTTAAGGGGAGCTGGGTCTGCATTTTCGTGGGAAATTTCTAAATGTTAGAAATGACATTTTCAAAGCACCCATGTGGGCACCAGCTTGTAGTACCATTTGTGTCTTGCCACCCTGCCCTTGCTTTGCCTCCCGCTCCTCACACAGCCGCACGGTTCCCTGGGACTCAAGCACGATGTGGGGAACACCACCCTCTGCTTCCCCCAGAAATGAGCAGATAGGCTCTGGGGGCTGGCACCCATCTCATGAGCTAAGTCATCTGGGTCCATCCGCAAGAGTGGAACCACCCTTCTGGGTTGACCAGGTCGGGTCCTGGGCCTCCCCCCTGAGAGCCATACCTGGGCCAGCTGGATTGATGCCCCTGACGGCCGTGTCCCAAGGCCTTTGGTTGGACCGGCCGTCCTGGGCCAGCCCATCTGATCCAGGCAGGTTCCCTCCTGGTCCCACCTTCTGCTCTGTGTGTTCATGAAGCCACGTGGCCGCATGGGCTAATGTTCTAGTGGGATGAACAGAAACAGGCTTATTAGTAAATTACAGAGCAGAGTAGCTGGTTGTCAGTGAGACCCAGGAAAGACACAGTGGAGTCCAGCAAGGGGTTCAGGAGTGGAGGCTGGGCAGGGGCCACTGGCTCTGGGAGTCAGAGCCACTCTTGTTCTTCCGGTAAAGAAAAGAACATTTATCTTGTACCCACGTCTCAATTAGAAGGAGGGAAGTGAGGGTGGTTTAGCTCTGTTCCGGTTGCAGGCCCTGATAGTGTGGTAGGATAGGCTCCTTGGCCATGGTGGGACCGTCCTTTTGCAGATAGAAGGCCCCGTCAACTGGGCGGGGGGGGGGGGGGGGGGGGCGGGGGGGGCGGGGGGGGGAAACACTGACCCCTGGCGGTTGCACATGGCAATGCCAAGACCAAAGTGCCGCCTCCTAGGGACTGTTTTACCAGTAACCAGTGTCCCGGCCGAGGGAGGTACGTTTGGGTAGTGGTCTCTCATCATTTTACACTTACGTGTATTATTACCCTGACCCACAATTCAAGGTTAGTGGAGGTATTTCTATAACGTTCGGTATAAGCTGAAATTCTGGATGTTGAGGAAAAATGGTAACCGGCCAGCGTGGCTGCCGTGGAGCCACGCGAAGGAGCAGGGTAGAGGGGCCAGCTCATGGGGCAAGTGCAGCTGACTTATGTCTCCACAAAGCTGCCTTCGGTACACGTATAAGGAAAAATACACTATCTTTAAAAATTCTTGTAAAATTGAGATGTGTCTTACATACTTGCACATTTCATTTGCTAGCAAATACAGTGTAGGCCCAGGCAGTTTTTTACAGTTTTTTCCAATCCGTTGCCCCGCTATAAAAATGTTGTCTGTTCCCTGCCTTGTTCCAGAAGGGATTTTAGGGAGCTTACAAAGACTCATAGAGTGAGTCAGAGTTGTACAAATGGAAAGCAGCAGTCAGAGAAAAACAAGGGCAGGGACATAAAATGGAATCTGGAATGAGGTCTGCACAAAAACATGGATTAGGATGCTCACTTGCCCTGGATGGGATGCGCTTATCATTCTGAGCTTCCCAGCAGCCAAAGTGAAAAGGGAGATGTGCTCAGTTACTTAGTTCAGTGTCCATGAGAGAAATACTCCATTGCTCAGCACAGGAGATTCCTCTTGGTCCCGAGACCGGCTGGGGCTGTCTTGGCCCCTCCCAGGGGACCCCGATAGAGTGGACACGGTGTGATGCAATGAGTGGTATCCATCTAGGCATCCTTGGGCTTCCACAGCTGCGTTTCTGTTGGTGTCAAGGGCTTTAACAAGGCTCTTCCAGATTGTGAAAAACAGAGATAAGCCAGCTAATTGGGTGTTCAGGCTGGAGGGACTCAGGGCACGAAGCCGTCCCTCAGCCTCAGCCAGTCCTGGCGGTGCACTGGGCACCTCTGATCGAGGCAGCGTCCCTGTGTCTCTTCTCCTGCCACTCCCGTCTGCTCCCCACGTTCCTGCTCGGCCCTGCGCCCTGCCCTCCGGATCTCTACTTGTGGCTTCTCTCTGACCATTCCCCATCGCCCCTCCAGAGCCAAGCTGGAGGAGCTGCCTGGCTGGTCACCCCACCCAATGGCCAGAGCTCAGAGGCTGGCCTGGGGTCAGACACCCCCAGTGGGATCAGGAGATGGCCGTGGTGACTCAGAGGGGGTGGTGGGCATCTGCAGGTCCTTCCGTTTGTCCCTCTGGGGCTGAGCTGCTCGGCGCAGGGGTCATTTGAGAGGACCGTAGCTGGACGGCCATCAAAGTAGTGTTTGTCCCAACTGGACGCTGAAGGACCGAGAAGGGAGGCAAGCTTCACGCTGGGTCACCCTCCTTGCTCATCCAAAAGAGGAGGCCACTTGTTAGGCAATGCATTTGAAGGAAGGCGGGGAGACCTTCTCTCACCCGGACCTCATAACCCTGTGAGGTGGGTGGGATGGCACCATGGGTACAGATGTGGAAACTGAGGCATAGAGGGATCGTTTGCCCAGCAGATTAGGAGCCAGGGTGGGCCTCTGTCCCCTGTTCCTCTCTTCTGCCCCTACATGGCCCCAGTCGCCAGAGCCCTGTTCTCCTGTCAGACTCCTGTCAGACCTTGGTCCCACTGTGTGCCCAGGCTGGGTGGTCCCCGCTCTGTGAGCAGCCCCTGTGGCAGGTCAGTCCCTGAGGGTCCCTGTTGGACTAGAACCCTTGGCAGCCTCGGGGTGCCAGGTTCTCCACACAGGGACTGTCAGTCACTTGGAGGAATGAAAGAAGGTTCCAGATCTCAGGTGAAACCTAGAAACACACTGTGTGCATTTGTTTGTGCGCAAGACAGGGAGGCAGGCAGGACTCAGGGAGCCACTGCCACTGCATCTGGAGCTTCAGTCTGTGCCCAGGCCTTGCTATTTTCAGGCTCGTCAGTTGCTTTTTTGGGACACATTCCTTTGTTCATTATTCATTGAGCAACTACTACTGTGTTTCCCCGAAAATAAGACCTAGCCAAACCATCAGCTCTAATGCATCTTTTGAAGCAAAAATTAATATAAGACTTAGGTATGAATATAATGTAATATAATATAACATAATATACTATAATATAATATAATATAATACCGGGTCTTATATAAGACCCGGTATTATATTATATCTGGTATTATATATTATATTATATTATATTATATTATATTATATTATATTATATTATATTATATTATATTATATAAGACCCGGTCTTATATTAATTTTTGCTCCAAAAGACGCCTTAGAACTGATGGTCCGGCTAGGTCTTATTTTCGGGGAAACACGGTATGCGCCGAGCTATCTAGGCACCGGGAACACAGCTATGGACCAGACGGGGCTCCTCACGGGCCATTGCCCTGGTGGGGCAGAGTCAGACAGTGGGCCTGTGGAGGGGGTGGCAGTAGAGAATGTCACCTTGACCAGCCTGAGGCTGGACACCGGCCTGGGGCCCTCGTGGACCTGGAGCTCACTTCCAGCAGTATGCGTGCCTCATTGTGTGACCTTGGACAACTCAATTCTGGATACTCTGGGCCTCAGTTCCCACATCTATAAAATGGGATCATTAACCCCCTCCCTGTTTACCCACAGGGTGGTTCTGAGGGCCCGTTGAGAGGCCAAAGAGAAGTGAAAGGCTTTACAAACTGGGAAACCAAGAAGGGCTTGCGTTTGTGTCCTGGGTGAGCCAGTCTGGGGCAGGGCAAGGCGTCAGGGTGGGCGTTTGCTTGGATCAGCCTCTTCACTCTTCAGTGTTTGCTGGAAGGTGGGAGGAAGTCACAGCACAGGAGCCCCAGCAGCGGGGAGAGGGGTGTTGGACCGTTGTCAGCTACACGGGGCTCACCCAGTCTCCCGCCCGCAGCCTGGGACTACAGCGAGGGCTTCGTGAACGAGGAGATGATCCGGGACCACCTTCCGCCCCCGGAGGAGGAGCCGCTGATGCTGATGTGCGGACCCCCGCCCATGATCCAGTACGCCTGCCTGCCCAACCTGGACCGCGTGGGCCATCCCAAGGAGCGCTGCTTCGCCTTCTGATGGCCGGGCACTGGCTGCTCACACGCCTGCCCTGCGCCCTCACGTGCCCTGTCTGCACCCACCCCTCCCTGCCATTGTTCTTTTACATCAGTTTCCCCCACATCTCCCATTTTTGGTCCTGGATTCAGCCTGGCCTGCCCATGCCTGAGTGGTCACCCCGCTGGGCTAGCCCCCAAGGGGACCCTTTGGGAGCAGAGTTCTGTTACAGGTGGGTCATCTTCAGGGCAGGTCCTGTCTGGTTCTCACTGCTTCTCACCAGTGATGCCCGGCCCCAGGCCCTGTCCCTCCCTCACCCCGCACCTCCCACACTACTGGGGCGAGGCTGGCATCACCATGCCCCACTCAGCCCCCCACCCCCATCCCCTGCCAGAGTGGACCACAGTCTGGAAATAAACGGAAATGTACTGTCAGCCCAGAGCTGCAGGTGCCAGGGACCCCCCACCCCCACCCCCGCCACTCCTCACTACTTGCCTCTGGGCCAGGACAGGCGTCAGCACGTGACACTACATGACAGGTACCACCAAAAAGTCCTCTTGGCAGGGGCTTCTGGGGCTGAGTGGCTGCCCCAGGGCCCAGGCAGGCCAGGCCAGCTGGGAGTTTGGCTCTCCTGGGGCTGGAGTGGGAGGGGGGAACTGACTGAGGGCCCCTCCCGTTGGCACAGGGGCCCTCCTGCAGCCTCCACATTTTTCCCAACACACCCAAATGTTTGGGCAGTTTGGGGGGTTCCAAGCTGTCAACCAGCAGTCAATCGAGCACCTCAGGGCCACCAGCCCTGATGGCAGAGCTAAGACGATGTTTATTTATTCCTCTGTCGCATAGCTGCCCCTCCTGCTGCCTGCACCCCACCGTGGGGGAGATTTTCAGCAGAGCCTCTTGTCTGAGTGACACTTTCAGTGGCCTCCATGTTGCTTTTAGACAACAGTGGATTGGCCTCTTGCATACCGGCTTTTTCAGTGTCATTTATGAGCAGAAAAAAAACATTGAAATTAAACTTTGCTAATATTAACCCTTCTGTGGTTCCTTGAGGCTGTGACCTGAGTCACTGTGGGGGTGGCAGGGAGGGGGGACAGGAAAGGGCTGCGCAAGGCCTCGCATTTATTTCTGATGTGTGTTTGTATTGTAGGAAATTTGGAGAGTACAGAAAAGTATACACAGGAAAAAAAATGTCGGACATCCAGGGGCAAACACTGATAACATTAATGAAACCACGTGATCTGCCATGTGGCCTCTGCTTTTCCCCTAATGTCAGATGAGCTCTCTGCCTCTCGTCACGTAGCGAGTCCCCACCTGTGGTTGGACAGGCTGTTTCCGGTTTGTGAATTTTGTAAATAACAGTGGCCATCTTCCCCCTCCTTCCAGATGATTTCTTTTAGAATAGCTTCCTGGAGGCAGAAGGCTGGGCCAGGGGCTCGGGACACTGGGAGTCCAGCGTTTAAACCCTCCCCTCAAGCCCAACGTTATTCCTGTCATCTCACCTTGTTAGAGGTGTCTCCAGACCTGTCTCTGGGCAACTCTGCCTGTCCCCAGTGTCTTTGCTTTCTCCTGCTGACAGCTTGAGAGCAGAGGGAGAAGTCAGTAACTTCATTTTCTGCTGGAGAGACTGAGGCTTGGCAGTGAATGGCTTTCGGGTTGGAGTTCGGCCCGAGGTGAGGCCAGTGTCACTCTGCCCAGTGGAAGGAAGGTGCCAAGGGGAAAGGGCGTTCACTAGTCCCGGCATCCATTCATGCACTGTTCCAAGTGCTGGGGACTCGGCCTTGGCTGCCCCAACACACCCTCCCTTGCTCCTGGGGTGCTAGTGAGAAAGGCACTGGACAAGGAACAGATGACGGATGGTCAGAGACGACATCTGTGGTGGGATGTGACAGGAAGGAGCTGGCCCTGCTGGGGAAGGTGTGCAAGATGGCGGGAGCAGCCAGAGGTTGGAACAAGCTTGTGGAACAAACTTCCAGACAGAGCAGAGGAGGCAGGTGGCTGAGGGGACAGTGGAGGCCTGAGTGGAGTGGGGGGAAGGGTAGGATGGGGGAGTTCACGGGGAGGGACGCCTGAGGCCGAGCCTTGGAAGCCGGGGGAACCCTTTTCTCATCAATTCTCACCTTCCATTCTGTGCCAGGTGCCCACATCCTGGCCCTCACACATACTGGGCGGCACTAGGACTCCGCTGGGAATCCCAGGCCCCGAAGGCCTTTCTCCACACCCACTACGTGCCAGGGACGGCTGAGCACTGGACACTGGAGGCCTCACTTCTGTTGTCACCAACCCACACAGAATAATTTTTTGAAAACACACACAGAGCAATATATTATAAAATAACAAGAAAGGGATTTACAAAATGATGCACATTTCAGCATGTAAATGCCTTTGTCCTCCAGAAGGGAGGTTAGGGCAGGGTTTTGCCCCGGATTTTTGTATTTGTCACAGCCCCAAATACAGCCGGATACCGGGCTCTGCTGATGGGTGTGGTTTTCCCAGGCGGGGCACAATCCTTGATCGATTTCCAAACAGCAGAGCCCAATTTTTTTGGCTAACTGCGCCCCTGCGTTGCTGGCAATTCCATGTTTTTCGCACTGGGCAAAAAATTCTGCGTGTTCACACGAGAAATGGAGTGAACCCTAGCTCAGAGAATGGTAATGGGCCTGTCCACTCCAGGAATGTCGCTGGCGATGGGAGGGGCGGGGGACCGCCCCACCCCAGCCCCCACCTCCACGTGACCGGATGTCGTCCTGACAACCAAACACCCACAAAGCTCCGAAATGCCTCCTGGGGGAGGGTCATCCCGCTGACAATCCCAGAAAAAGTTGATCTCAGTTAATGACCTTATTGTGCTGGCTTTAAAAAAATCCTTTAAGTGACTTTTTACTTTTCACTAAGGACGACAGGACCTTAACTCGCACGGTCCTCTGGCTGCTTCCTGGCTCTTCTGCACCTGTCCCCACAGTACGGCCGCCTAAGGCTGAGGCCAAACCCAGGTCTCCCTCCCTCTTCCGCGGTCACAGCGCTCCTCCCACACCCCTGGGAAGGAGGGAATAGTGGTCGCGGTTCAGTCTGCACCCAATCACGGCCCGGTGGGACCTGGATCCCCGCTATCTGGCGCCCAACCCCACACCCTCTGGCTTTACCAGCTCTTGCCCGGTCTCTCCACGGAGCTTCTGATAACAGATTTTTAATTGTGGTGTGTTGTTCTGCCAAGAGCACATAACTCCTCTCGCAGTGTTGGACTTAGAAAATGACAGCACATAGAGCACTTAGTCCATGGTCGACGCTGTTCTAGAGACGTTGCGTGTATTTTGTTTGTATTGATTGATTCGACAAGCATGTATCGAACACCTACCTCATGTCAAGCTGGGTGCTGGAGGCTGGGGTTGTATCAAAGCAATTCCAAGTATGGAACACTGTAATGAATCAGTCTATTTAACCCTCGCAACGACCTGTGTTATTTGCCCAATTTTACACATCAGGAAGACAGGCACAAAGAAGTGAATCGATTTCCTTGTGAAGGTCATGCCGCCAAGAAGTGTGCCCGTGGGACGTGAGCCAGGCGGTCCTCCAGCTCTCACCCCCATGAGCGCTGCATTTTAAACCACACAGTGAGCGCCTACTTTGTGTGCACCTGGGAGCAACACGTGTCTTTATTTTTCAACCACAAATAAGTGGCTGACACTTTCTGTAGTTATAGGGGGAAGTTTCAGAAAACTGGCTCAACTCGCCAACTTCTGGTTCATGAAAGGCATAGAAATGGACAGTTTCATGGGCCACAAATAACCATTGTCAGCAACTTTGTAAGGTCCAACCAACGTGGAAGGTGGTCAAGACAACACTGGGGCCATGACTCAGGCAGTGAGTCATACACTCTTCTGGTTTAGAGGAAATACCCACCAATTTAGCTTTGCTATTAAACTTCAGACTAGTCTGCTTTTTTTTAAACCGGTAAACTAGGAGCAAATATTACTTTGCTTTATTACAATATTTTAAAGGCCATGATATGAGGTCTCTAGTTCCTACAGACAAAAATCCGGCATACTTACATGAACAAGAAAAGGAATTACTGTACACCTACCTGGGGGAACAAAACGCAGATTAACAAACTTCTTTCTTAAATGACGTGATTACAGTAAAAAACAGTGTCTGTCACATAAAATAAAGGCTCAGTCTCATAGGTTTGTTAAATGAACTAACGACTACATAAAGTAAAACACGACAAGGACCAGTCTAACAGTCTGCTCTTCGAGCGTAACGGGGACGGGCAGATCGCGACTCCCAGGCATCCCGCAAAGTAGGCGGGTCACCTTAGGGGCAACCTTTACCCGCTCAAAAATTCTTCTCACATTAGCAGTGAGGATTCGGGCGTCACCCCGAATCGTTATTTTCCTTACTCATAAGTTTAAGGCATAAAGGGTTTAACGTCTTACTTCCTAGGTTATGAATTTCATTCTCATTTACCCTACGGTGAGTATCAAAGTTGACCGTTGAATTGAGAGCTACGTTCCATTGAAGTTGGCCTTAATCATTAGTTAATATTTTATGTCGCTTTTCATTTCATGTGTTCTTCCGGAGAGAAGCGGGAACGATAGTGCTCTGATCCGCCGTATGCAGATAAGCAGTCAGTGTCGCTAAGGTTCACGGGAGCTCCCCGCCCCTTCCGGTCTTTGCCTTGTTTGAGCTGTCGCGAGAGTTCGTCGACCGAACGCCGGAAATAGTTGCTCCGTTGCGGCCGAAGGGGCGGGCTCGAGGTCTGAGAGAAGCTAAGCTGTTCGGTAGTGCAAGATGGCGGACATCTCCTTGGACGAGCTCATTCGGAAGCGCGGGACTGCTGTGAAGGGGCGGTAAGTGGCCTTTTCTCCCTTCGGGGTTCTGGGCCTAGCGGGGGGTCGGGGTGGAGGAGGGAGCGGCCCTGCGGGACGCGGAGGGCCGTCTGCGCCCGCCCCTTCCGTAGCCGCTCTCCTCATTGGCCCTGCCGCCGCCGCCGCCACGGGCCCGACCGTGCAGCCGCCCACTGGCTGCAGGCACCGTCGCTCCGGCGGGCCCGGGGAGGCTGGCGGGGCCGGGGCGTCCGGCTCGTGCGAGCGGCCGGAGGAATGCTTTGCGCGGGGGAGCTGCCCTCCGGGGCTCGGCGGTCTCCCCGTCGTAGCCCCCTCCCCTGAGAAAACTGGCATTCGGGTCTCGCTTCTTCGTGGGTCTCCCTTCTTCGTGATCTCAGCGCGGCCTTAGAATTAGGGCGACTGAACTTTAGCGGGGAAGTGACTCGCTCGGACTCTGCCCGGGTGTCCCTTGCTGACGCGGAGCCCCAACCCCAGACCTTTAATTTGCACGCTCTGCGCCCTGTCGCCCTCCCCGAATCCTCTGTTAACACGCGCCTTCCTTGGTGCGGCGTTTTAGGTTCGCCCCGCGCTTTCCTGTACATACTAAGTCGCTCTTGTCGCAGTGCCCTCGGCCATCTGTTTGCCCCGTCTTACAGATGAGGAGCTTGAGGCTGGGCGAGGCGGAGTGACCTGCCCGAGGCCACAGGGAGCAGAGATCGGCGCTGAGTGCGCTGAGATTGCTGGCTGAGTGGCCTCGGGCGTGGGCAGAAAAACAGGTGGGACGGCGGAGTTGGGCCGTTTTGGGTCGGTTGTGGTTCCCCGGTTCTCAGAGAGGACTGTTGGGCTCTGCGTGAGGAGCTGTGCAGATGATTTGCAGTATGTGCCCCAGACTTCCTCTGGGCCCTCACGTGTTGTTATTTACCTCCAGCCTTCGTGAGCTCCCGTCCACCCGTGAAGGAGTGGTGGACACGTGAAATGAGCTCAAATGTCTGTAAGCAGCGAGGCTGCAAAGATGTCACATACTGTGTTGTCGCACAGGCGTTCACTCCGCACATGTGTGTTAATCCCCCCGTGTGCCTCTGGCTAGAGAACAGATGAACGGTACCCTCCTCCCACTACAGCTGCTGCCGCCGTCCGTCGCCACGTTGGTAATTCACCGGCCAGCGCTTCGCCTGGCTTCTGGGTCATGACAGCCACGCCTGAGGAGTTCCCTCCTGGGTCTTCCCTCTGGTAACTGCTGTGGAATTGGTGCTGGGCCCTCCGGCCGCTTCCGGACGTGTCCCGGTTTCTTAGATTTGCTCAACAGTTGCTGAAGAAGCCGGTTTCCCCGGACATGCTCTCTGCGCAGTCTCTCCCCTCACTTACTGCAGGTGGCCTGTGTCCATTGGGTCTGTACCTTTCTGGCCGACGTGTGCAGTCGTGGGTTGGGCAGCGGGTGGGGCTGCAGGGAAGGCGGGGTGTGCATCGGTGGGAAGAAAACCGACTGTGCACACAGCCGGGCAGACCCGGTGTCCTGGCAGGCCCAGTGGTGGGGTTCCGTGCCCCCCTGGCCAGATGACTTCTGAGCTGGGCAGTTTGTAACAATGGTTCCTGGCAGGTCGTTGGGAGGGTTAAATATAAGAATGTGTATTTTAAAATTTGTACCGGGTAGTAAGTGTTCAACAAATGATGGCCTTGTCTTAGACCTTCCCTTAAAGGAATGGAAGCCAGAACCCCGCCCCTGGGACATGCTAGGTGAGCACTGGGGCCCTGTTGTCAGGCTGCCAGGGTTCAATTTCCTGCTTCTCCCACTTTCCATACGCTCTTATGCAAGTTACTTAACTATTTTATACCTTTGTTCTCCTCATCTATAAAACATGGGTTATACTTCATTAGGTTATTGTCCAGATTAGGTGAATTAATAGAGCTGAAGTATTACAAAAGTGTCTGATGGGGGCAGCCGGTTGAGCGCAGTGCTCTCTACAACAAGGTCGCCAGTTCCATCCCCACGTGGGCCACTGTGAGCTGCGCCCTCCACAACTAGATTGAAGCAACTGCTTGACTTGGACCTGATGGGTCCTGGAAAAACACACTTAAAAATAAATAAAACTTAAAAAAAAAAAGAAAAGAAAGAAAAGTTATTGTTTTTTAAAAAGTGTCTGATGGGTACTAAGTGTTCAACAGTTGTTAGCTATTTTTTAATGGAAAGCTTTTAAGTAAAGAAGTAACATCCAGTTTCCAGGGTGAGACTTGCTTTGCTCTAATGTGCAGATTGGATTGGGGGAAAGTACAGGTAAAGAGACTAGTGTAGAAGAAACTTGACTGCATGCTGTCTGTGTTAAACCTCCTGGAAATTCCATTTTTATTTTATTTGCAGAGCTAACAGAGAAAAACTAGATGGGGGGGGGGCCCTGTCAAGAACTGTAAAAGGTCTGAATAAATGTCATTTCCTACAGTAAATACAGTCTATTCTACATGCCTACTAGAAGTCTCCTTACTGGAAATTTTGGTTTAATGTGACATGGATATCCCATGAGCTTAATAATTTTGGAAGAATCTGTGATTGTCTCAGAAAACGTCCTTCCTCTTCGGGAAAATAGCAAAAGACTGAGCCTGTGGAAGTGTAAATAACCTTTCCCCACAGGTCATGGAATGTTCTTTAGAGCAGCCATTCTGTTTCATGTTCTTTGCCCCAATTATCAAAGGGTCCTTGATGAATGCAAAAATTAAAGAAAGGGAGGGGAGGTTTAGAGAGCTGCTTCATCCAGGCTGTGGGGAGGCACCGTTCTTCCCACGCCCAGCACATCTGGAGTGACTTCAGTTGCTCCAGACCCGTGGATGGGTCTCCTCAGGTCAGCACGGGCAGCAACTGCAGTGTGGCCTGCCCTCTGGTCACTTTCTTCCATCAGATGTGAGAGGAGGCTGATGAAGTCAGTCAGGGCGCCCTCTGGGTTGATCAGTTTAACTCGCAGGAAATAGCTGTCTGTCTGCTGCCTCCCTGTAGTGAGGTTATGGGGGCAGGCAGCCTTCCTTAGCGGGACAGCTGGGCCTTGAGTGTGTTGGAGTTGGCAGCCCTAGGCCACATGCCCTGTCTGGGGGGGGTCCTTGGAGTCATGGCGGGAGGGGGTAGGTCCTGGTACTCATTGCTTGTTACCCTGTTGAAATAAGATAAAGGAAGTGTTGACCTAAAAGAAAGAGGAGGAAAATTAGTTGTTACATAATTGGGGTGGGGTGGGGTGGAGAATTACAATTTAAAATGAAACATCTGCACAAGACTCCATATGGGGAGGGAAAGGGGATAGTGTCTTGTTTTCCTTTGTGTCTCTAAAGCACCTAATTCAGAAACGACCCTCAGTAATAGAACCAAACCGTGTTTTCTCCTTTTAAAGATAACCTTAACACATATGTGCTCTAACTCAGAGACCCCCCCCTGGATTAAAACCCACTTTATAATAATCCAGGCCCCCATCATTGGCTCGAAGCCTTTGGACTGGGCATCTATTCAGAGTGGGTCCCTCTGTGCTTTCCACAGATAGAGCCAAGAGGGTGGCATTCCTAGCCCTAGACAGACCCTTGCTGGTCATCACATGGGTGCCAGGCTCCAGCCGGGGTCTGGGGTAGAGAGCTCAGGCTCCCGTGGGGCAGTCCCCCCACACACACACAGCACTTTTGCCGGGTCCCCGTGGAGTACCTGGCGAGTGTCTGGAAGCAGTGCGGAATTGCACCGCTTCGGGGGTGACAGCGTAAGAGCGTAAGAGATTTGCTCAAAACCTCCCTCTCCCCGCCTGGCAAACACTGAGGCCAAAAGTGCAGAATGGGTTTCGGGAACATCAGATCTTCTGCAGGTGGAGGCAAGGCTGCGGGCAGAGGTTGGGGCCAGACCAGAAGCTCCGCTGAGGGCTTGGGCTTTGTTCTGGAACCCTCAGCAGTTCTTGGAGCAGGAGGCTAAGATAATGGACTGTGTTTTAGAGACCTGCCCCTAGCAGGAGTGTTTACTTGAAAAATTCTTGATGACTAATACCTGCCTTGTAACGAGTACTGCTGCCTGCTGGGACGAATAGCTGTCTTTTTGTGCAGGAAGAGGAACAGTGATTATAAAAAAAACCTGAGCTCTGGAACCCCCTAAAGCTGTTCATGAATGGAGTTGAAAAGAACTGGTGTAAACCAGAGCAGAATGCGTGGAATCGAGGGAAGGTAGCTGAGGCGTCTCCAACGTCCGCAAGACAACGGCATCACCCCCTCCCCCAGAGGTACTCATGCCTTGTTCCTGTAGACAAAATACTGTAGCACAAGGCGGGTACTTTTTGGTCTTTCTCTCCTGACGAGTGTATGCTGTGTGGGTCCCAAGCGAGTACACTGTCAGCCACCCTCGCGTGTGTTCACCCGCTGGTCACTAGAGAGTGCGCTTTGGCCTGGAGTGACTGGGGTCCTAAGATTTCCCTTAGCAGAGGGGGGGGCAGTACTCACCCTTCCTTAACTCTTCAAGTTCTGGTCTTTATTTTTGACCATGGTTAATGTAGTGGAGCTTCCGCTAGATACAGTGAAGTTCAAATCCAGCCTCAGCATCGTAGCTCTGTGATTTAGGATTCTCTCCTAGAGTCTCAGTTTTCTCTTCTATAAAATGTGGATAATAACCCAATTCTCAAGAGTCGTGAGGGTTAAAGGAGGTGTGTCAAAGTCTATGGACCTTCAGTTAAGTGCTCAAAAACGTGTTCGTTGAGGTCCTTTGCTTTATAAAATCTTCCGCACACCCTGATAGCCAATTGCCCCTTATGTGGCCATGGCAGATATTGCTTATCACCTACTTACCAACCATAGACTGCAGTGAATTCTCTTTAGAGCACTTCAGACAGCCATTGCTGATTATCAGAGAGGGCAATTGTTGAGGAAAATAAGTAAGGTTAGAGAGGCCTAATCTCCCCTCCCCTCCTACAAAGGTTTACGAATCTGCCCCTTTCTCCCTTCCCTGGTCAGGGATGTGAAATTTGTTTTCAAGAATCTGATTGTTCTCTAGGCAGCCACAGATCCGATTACTGTCTCTGTAGATGCTTGCCTTTTCTAGAACTTCATAGAAATGGAGTCATTCAGTATGAACTCTGGCTTCTTTTCCTCAGCATAGTGGTTTTGAGCTCATCTGTGTTGTTTGATGTATCACTAGTTCATTCCTTTTCATTGCTGAGTAATGTTTCACTGTACGGATGTCCTACAACACATGCCTATTTACCTGATGATGGGCGGGCGGTTGGTCTGATTTCAGATTTTGGTGGCTATGAATAAAAGCTACTCTGAAAAAAACGAAAGAATTTCATTGTTCCTTTAGTTATTCAGAATAATCACTTCCAGTTGGTTATCCTTTTTTCTCCTATTTTACGGGCAATGTTTTCTTTCTCGAATGATTGGTGAAATTGGGTGACAACTTTTTGAAAGCATAACTGATGCCTTGGGGTCTAGATTTGCCCAATTTTATGGTATTGCAAAATCACATGGAGTATCACGTAAGGTCATCCCACCTCCTTTCGTTAAAAATAACTGGAACCTTTGGTAATGAGAGTAGCCTGGTAGTGGAGGAGGTGGGGTTTGGAGGAAGCGGACAGAGGAAGGTAGGAAACCTTCAGGACAGGCTCAGCTTTGCGTTACCATGTGTCTGCCCGCCACTGCCTGGTGGATGCACTTGTCAGTGACGTCTTCCAGTGTTGACATTTGTGCAGCCTGGTTCCACCCGTCATGTCCTCTCAGTCAGAGACCTTTCCTGAAGCTCCTGCAGAGGGCCGGGAACTCACCCTCCTGGGGACAGGCAAGGTCCTTGTGGTTCCCACGCTTAGGATCAGGGCCAGGGGGGTCCTGTACCCTGCCTGTGTGGGTGGGAGCCGGGCAGAGGGACTGGTGGCCGGTCCTAGCAGGGCGCTCCTAGTCGGTGGCGGCTGGACAGAGGGCTGCCTTTGCAGAGACAGGCGTTAGGAGAAGACCTTTGGGGCAGCCGTCGCTTCTCCCCTCTTACCTCCCCTGGGTTTGGAGTAGGAAGGAGGGAAGCTTGGGTCCTGTTACAATGGAAGAATTGTGGGCTCTGGAGCCTGTGAGGCCGAGCCGTGCCACTAACTCGATGATTTGGTTCCTCCTCTGTAAGATGGAGGTGATGGCGACTAACTGAGATTGGGAGCCTGGGAGGATGAAGGTAAGAGCCCTGTAGGGTCCTTAACATTCAGCAGGAGCTCGGGATCGGAAAGCTCTTGGAGCCTCTGTCATTCCCCGGGAGCAGGGTTGACACAGGTGAGGAGCTGTAGGGTGTGCCCCTGAGAAGCTCTTGGTCCTGCGAGAGATGCAGGCCTGTAAAGGAAAAGCACCGTGAGGCCCACGCTAAGTGCCTTAATGGAAGCTTCCTCCTGCGCTTGAGTGCTCCTAGGAGGGAGCCTCCTGCTGTGCAAGTGGTGGGTGAGAGGTGAAGGAATGCTCTTGGGGGGAGGGGAGCTTAAGTGCCTCCTCGGGTAGCTGCCAGGGCTGCAAGAGCAAAGAAGCCGCCAGCTGTGGGCTGCAGTGGCTGCTTTCCATTCAGTCTGCCTAGAATTAGACGCCTTTACACGCTTTCCCGGAGCCCTGGGCCTCGCAGCCTCCCCGCCGCCCTCCAGGTGTCCAGTTGCTCGTGCCGGCCTCACAGTCAGACTCCCAGAGAGGAGTGTGGTGATGATGTGGGTATCTGTGCCCTCCACCCCCAGGTCAGAGCCGGGGGCAGGGGGCTGTTTCCTCACCATGCTCTTTTTGGTGACCTGCTTGCCCAGCCCAAGGCCTCTGGCTTCAGAGGGGTCCAGTCTATGATGAGTGAAGGATTTCACCTGGCGAGCTTTTCACTAACTGTGGTCTCATCTGGATCTGGACCTTAAATGTTGATGAAATCCATTCCCCATTTTATGAGCAGCTCCTGGTCTGAACCGATAACCTGTTGCTTTTCTTTTGTCAATGTGAGGAACGTCCAAACCTGTAGAGAATTTTTATGAGTTTATTTGAACCAAATTGTCGACAATCTCCAGGAAGCAGAATCTCAATGGATTAAGAAAAGGCTCCTGAGAATGGCAGTTTTGCAGGTTATTTTATACATTGGGACCAAAGGAGGAGACACAAGGAATACATGAAATCCATTGGTGGTAGACTGAGGGGGCGGGAGGAAGCAAAGTAGGGAAATCTCTGGGATTGGATAAAAAATAAAATGGAGAGACACACACTTCTTTTACACAGGTGGGTACAGGATAGTTAATAATTAACATTCATAGCACACAGAGATGGTATTCAGGGGAACAAGCTAACGATGAGGGGTTCTGTGGTCTCCTGCTGTGGTGTGAAATTGTACCCTGAGGGGTCTGGAAAAGGAGATTACTCTGACGTTCTAAGGGTGTGTTACCTTCGATGCAAAAAGACAATAGACCGCCTCAGGTGAGGTAAAGATTGACCTTTGTCAAGGAAGCTACTGGCCCGGGACGTGACTACCCTCCATGACTCGCTTTTAGTTAGGAATCTTTGTGTTCAGACCATCCTGTGTGGTTACTTTGAGTTTGTGAGGTCTCCATGCAGTCCCCTGTCCCCCCCTGCCCCCCCCCCAGCTTGTCAGATTCGGTATGTGGCCTCTTTTTCGCCCACACTTTAATGGGCATCACCAAAAGATGTAGGGAGTTGAAAGCATTTAAAGAAAAAACGCCAGTGGGGCCGCCTCACCTGTGTGGGGGCTAACAAACATACATAATAATACTTTTCCTCCCACCTTCTCAATTCTCGCTGGGCTAATCAGATGAACAGGCAGATTAACAGGAGCAAGTCAGATTTTAATACATGCCTGTGGGGAATACATATAAGCATGCAAATTCCAAAGACTCTGAGGCAACGCTGAACATATATGTCATTTCGGAGAAAACGGGGAGGGGAGGGGGTCTGAGATTTTAAAAGTGAGAATAGGCGATTTGCAGGTCATTGAGGAAGAGCTGAGCATACAAGGCCAGGCCACCCAGAAACAGTGAGACCCAGCGGGGCTGGTGGGGGAGGGGGGTCTGGTAACCCGGCTCCTGCTTGGAGTCTCCTGTCCTCTGCTAAGGTGACTGTGGCTTCCCTTCTTCCAGCCGAGTCTCTTAGGCAGGAAGGGGGTAAGGTCGGAGGTTCTGTCTGAGTCTTTTGTTTCGTAATGACCAGCTTAAAATCAGGATCCCAAAAGGCAGTTTCAAGGCGGCAGAACTTTGGTCCCCTTCATCTGCCAGTTGATCGTGGGGTAGGGCTTGGTTATGAAGCCCATCTGAAGCTGCAGGTTTCTGTGGTCGCCAAAAAGCATAGCCTCACGATTGCCCATGACTTCACAGGCCAGCAGGCCGAGGGTGGCCCAGGCCAGGGAATGTGGACACTTCTGCCACACACAGCTGTGTACCACTCCCATTGGGCTTACTGGCCTCCCCGAACGCCTCATTCTTTTTGGCCTTGCTTTTTCTAGCCCCACCCCCTTTAAACCTAGTCTGATGGTTTCTATAAATGACCCTTTCCACTCTCTGTTCTACCCAGTTTTTGTGTAAACCCGCAGGAAAGTATTTAAATCCTAAAGTAATTTGCCATTTTTCACAGAAAAATGGTACTGTATGTCACTGCCTTAGGGAAGGGTCTGGCCTACCAAAGGCTTATTCTGATGATAATGAGGTGAAGGTCCGGATTTTCTTTTACTGGTACCAGGCCTACTCACCTTTGGATGGGCTGCTGTCAGCACAGGAGCTGGTGGAAGAAGGACGAGACACTGGGAGCAGTGAGCCCCACTCGTTCTCCCTGCCCTGCCCGGGCACGGTGGGGAGAGGGAACAAACCTGTAATAACAGGCGCAGAGGAGGTCTGTCCTGGAAGAAGCAGAGGTTTCCCCCCAAGGGGAGATGTGGCTGTGGGAGCTGGGGGTCCCAGACAGGGCGCCTGCCACTGGAGTAGTGTTTGTGGTAACTGGAGTGGCAAGGCCTCCCGGTGTGGTGGGCAGGTGAGGTGGGCAGAAGCCTGCAGATGCCAGCATTGGTCTTGAAAGGGGCTTCTGTTTACTCTCAAGCCATGGAAGGGCCAACAGAGGAACCATGGAAGAGAATGGGGCTTATTTAATGGAGTTTAGTTCATTTCCGATTTTAAGTGTTTCTGAATTTAACATGTTTGTTGTTGCAGATGACAATGAATATATATTTGGTCTTTGTCCCTGGCACACAGCCTAAAACCCTTGGAATTTCCCGAGTAATAGGGGTGATAGGGGCCCCTTTTGATCTAATGACAGCTCCTGGTGGGCTCGTGGATAGCTTCATAGCTTCAGGATGGGGACTGGTCACCAGAGAGACCTGGGCATGAACAGCCCGTTGGAACTTGCAGCCTCCCCCCTCTCCCCCCCCTGGACCTCAAGCAGCAGAGGGGAACTAGAGATTGAGTAAGTCATCAATGGCCAATGATTGATCAGTCACGCTTACAGAGTGAAGCCTCCAGAAGAACCCTGTACAGTGCAGATCAGAGGGCTTCCGGGTTGGGGAGCACGTCCCCATCTCTGGGAGGTGGGACGCCAAGCAGGGGCTTCAAAGCTCCATCCCTTCCCCCACCCCTTGCCTTACACATCTCTTCTATTTAGCTGTCCTGAGTTGTATGCTTTATAGTAAACCGGTAAGAGTAAGTAAACTGTTTTTCCTGTTCTGTGAGCTGTTCTTGCGAATCACTGACCTTGAGGAGGGGGGTTGTGGGTCCCCTCGATTTATAGCCAATTGATTAACAGTATGGGAAGCCCAGGACTTGGGCTTGGCATTTGAAGTGAGGGCTGTCTTGTGGGAAGGAGCCCTTCACCTGTGGGGTCTGTGCCCACTCCAGGTGGCCAGAGTGAGACTTAACTGTAGGACACCCCGTTTGTGTCTAGAGAATTTGAAAATTGGAAAAAACCCACACATTTGGTGTCCACAGTGTCGTGAGGAGGAATAGTTGACAGTGGCTCTTTTTCTTTCCTCCAAGCCCTTCTGTCTGCAGTCTGTTATTCCTCTGCCTCCTGATCGGACCCACGCGTTGGCTTTCCTGGTCCCAGCCCAGTCTTGGAGGAATGAGGCTGCCAGAGGCCAGCTGGGCACCCTTGGTTAATCAGTTAACCTTTTCCAGCCTGTTGGCCCACTTCACAGGGTGCTGAGAAGGCTGGCTGGAAAAAAATGGGTGTGCAGGAACTTTGAAAACTGAAGTTGCTCTTCAGCTGTGTGGGGCTGTGAGATTTGGGGGATACGCTTATTTTATTTGACTGGCATTGTTTGGAGGTTATTGTCCCTAATGGAGTCTCAAAACACTTGGTCTGGGGAGCAAGACACTCAACCTAGTGATAGAAACCGCCGGGCCCTCCTTCCTAATTTTGTTCACAGTGCCAAGTTAAAAGCCATAAGACTAGGAAAGAAGCCTCTGTTTAGGCTTAATTGTTTCCTCAGGGAGCAACTTTCTGGTTTCTCCAGCCTCCTCTGTTCCCGTATTACCATGGCTCTACATCCACGGGCTGCTGCTGATACCCGGACCCACTTAATGCTGCGGTTTCTATTTGCAGGCTCAACGTGAGACCAGGCGTTGGAGGTGTCCGCGCTCGTGTTGGGAGCCAGCAGAGCCCCCTCAGCCAGCCAGCGCGCACAGCCACCTTCCAGCAGCGGTTTGATGCCCGGCAAAAGATTGGCCTCTCAGATGCCCGGCTCAAGCTGGGAGTCACAGATGCCCGGGAGAAGCTTTTGCAGAAAGATGCTCGTTTCCGGATCAAAGGGAAAGTGCAGGATGCCAGAGAGATGCTGAACTCCCGCAAGCAGCAGAGCACAGCGCCGCCCCAGAAGCCCCGCCAGATGGCCGATGCCCGAGAGAAGCTCAGCTTGAAGCGGGGTTCCCCTGCTGCCTTCATGAGCCCCCCCGTCGGGACAGTCACCCCCGCTCTGAAGCTCACTAAGACCATCCAGGTAGGTGCGGCTCTTGTCGTACATTTCAGGAAGCCAGTGACAGCTATGGATTCCGACCGAGAGCAGGGGTCAGGAATGTTTGGGCAAAATGACAGTTCCCCAGGTGTTTGTGTCGTAACCATATGAGGAAGGCAAAGTATTATGTAGTTTTATGTAAAAGAAAGGGGGGGTCCAGAGAAATTAAGTGACTTTCCCAAGTGAGACTGTGGTGGAGGGAAGAGGGTGGAAAGGACAAAACACTTGTTGAGCATGTGCTGTGTGGCAGGCACTTGCCATATGTGACCTTACTGGTTCCTCACTGCAGCCCTAGTTTTACTGAAGAAGAACCTGAGTCTCAGAGATGTGGGGTATTCTGCCCAGAGTTACACAGCCAGTCCCTGGGAAGACCCGGTAGGAGCCCAGGCAGACCTGGCTCCGCGTGCGTGCGTGCGTGCGTGCGCGTGGCCTTGCCCCGAGGGAATGGAAACAGTATCATTTACCGGCCGGCAGCTTTGTGGTAGGAACAGCAGCTGCAGCAGCAGCAGCGAGCATTTATCAGGTTCAGCGAGCCCTGCGCAGGCATCGTCGAGTGGTCTCTGGGATGACGCGTCCTCCCGTCACTCTCCGGCTCTGGGTCTGAGGCACTCTGTGGGGCCGTCTACCGGAGACCAAACCTGAGTGCCCGCCACATGTGGGCATCAGTGGTCGTAGAGAGCGCAGGTGGAGCCTGTGGGATGGCTCGTGACCAGCGGGTGTTTCTAGGTTCCACAGCAGAAGGCCATGACACCACCTCATGCCCATCCTGCTGGAATGAGGATCAACGTTGTCAATAATCACCAGGCCAAACAGGTAGAGAGAGAGAGAGACTGTGTGTGTCTGAGTGTGTGTGTGAGCATGTGAGTGAGTGTGTGAGAGTGTGAGCATGTGTGTGAGGGTGTGAGTGTGTGTGAGCATGTGTGAGTGTGTATGTGAGTGATTGTGTGAGCATGGGTGAGTGCGTGTGTGAGCGTGCGTGTGTGTGAGTGTGTGTATGAGCATGTGAGTGTGTGTGAGTGTGTGAGCATGTGAGTGTGTCAATGTATGTGAGTGAGTGTGTGAGTGTATGTGAGAGTGTGTGTGTACGTGTGTGAGCGTGTGTGTGTGCGTGTGTGTGCGTGTACACACAAACATGCACCCGGACCCATGCATGTGTCTTGATGGGCCTCCTGGGTGGATTAACTAAGCCTAGCCCAAGGTTCCCAAGTTGAAGAACTGGGGAGGGATCACATTTGACTTACTGTATTTTATGAGTTTTAAGGCAAGATTTCTTTACCGAGGAGAGGAGACGTAAGGAGCAGAGAGGCAAATTGAAAGTATTATTTTTTCATTATACAATTAATATGGGCATAATACAGAAAATTTACAAAATAGAGAAAGATTAAGATGAGACAAAGTTTTCACGTTCCTGCTTTGTAAAGCCACCCATTATTGAAATTCTGCCCTGGTTCCTTCCTGTTATTTTTATTTTTTTCAAAATTTTGTTTGTTTGTTTGTTTTATTTGTTTTTAAGGAAGGTGCAGCTCACAGTGGCCCATGCGGGGATCAAACTGGCAACCTAGGTGCCACCAGCACCACGCTCCAACCAGCTGAGCCAACCGGCCACCTCCCTTCCTGTTTTCTAAAAATGTCATTATTATTTATTTAACACATAGTTACAGTGGGGTTATATTTTTAATCCAATTTTTATAATGCTATTTTATTTTTTTTGAGGAGGGCGCAACTCACTGGCCCATGTGGGGATCGAACCTGCAATCTTGGTGTTATTAGCACCACATTCCAACCAACTGAGCTAACTGGCCACCCCTTAATCCAATTTTGTATCATTCTTTTTTCACTTTATAACCCAAGCCTTTTTCTGTGAGTCACATTTACTGTAAGCAGCATTTTTAATAACTGCATAATCCATTGAGTTGACATTCCAGTTCATTTAAACTGTGTGACTGTACTTTTCACTGTTAGAAATTCTTCTCTGAACATCTTTGTGGATAAAACTCGTTCTGGGGTTTGGGTTTATTTCTGTAGGTCACATTGCTGGATGGGCTTTCCAAGCCAATGGATATAAACAGACATTGAGGGGCTCTTCCTGGGCGCCGCCCCCTTGTGGAAAGGCACTTCGATGGCTCCTGGGAGTTGGAGCATTTTCTTGGGGCTCTCGTGGGTGGGGAGCCAGCCTGTCGGGACTTGAGCCCCAGCCTCAGAGGCCAGTCTCCCTGGCACCCCCAGCCCCACGCCTGCTTCTCCCGCCACCTCTCTCACTCCGGTCGCTGTCTCCCTGCTCTCCTTGCTCCAAACGTCTACTGAGAGCCTGCATGCCACATTAGCTCATATTGTTTTCAGAATTTGTACGACCTGGATGAAGACGAGGACGTTGCAGCTCCCGTTCCTAGTAAACAGATGAAGTTCTCAGCCTCAGGCAGCTTTCTCCACCACATGGTAGGGCATCTTACGTTTTTCCTACACTTGCTGTGTGTGTCTGATCAGGTGGATGCAAGAGGAGGTGGAGAGTAGGGCCTTTCAATTCAGAAACATTTCTTCTTCTGGGTCATAAGATTTTCAGAATCAGAACTAGTTCAACCTGTCTCTTTATAAGTGCTGAGTCCAGGGTGTCTAGTGACCAGTTCAAGGTCCCACAGCCTTGAAGTGTGGAGCTGCAGCTCCCAATTGCTGTGCTTGAGACAGTTGGGGGCAATGTGGGTGACCCCACAGGACGGAGTCCCCTTTTCTTTCCTTTGTGGCAGGACATCCTACACGTTTCCCTTTGCTCCATGGTCAGCAGCTCCAGGCCCATTCTTGAATTCCCTTGGTTGATGTGATAGCAGAAAAGTCTGAACCTTACCTGTAGGCTCCACGAGGTGCAGCCTGCATGCAGGGAAGTCTTGACAGAGCAGGGTGCTCCTCAGACACCTGCAGAGAAGGAAAGAAAGCAGCATCTGGGAACATCGGCAGGTCTGCACTGCCCCGCTCAGCGGATAGAGCCAAATTATAGATAGGAGGCCGGTGGGCACCCAAGCCAAGTGCCTTGTTTTGCCTTCAGAGGCCCAAAGACTCAGCTTTGGTCACTGCACTGAATGTGTGGACCAATCGATCCCCTGTGAAGCTCCTGAGTGATATGTGAAGCTGAATGACATCCGTTTGTTACAAAGGGGCGGGGCCTTTCCAGTAATTAGACTGGTCACCTGCTGCAGGGGGTGATGTCGGCTGGCTCAGTGGCTAACCCTAATTGAGGACCCTAAAATGCTTTGTTTATACTAACTCATTTAAGACTCCTTCCACCCTGTGAGATGGGTGTCATTATTTCCCGTTTTACTGTGAGGAATCAGCACGGGTTAAATAAGCCTGCCCTGTATCACCCACCTTGTAACTGATGGGTCTGGGATTCAGGCGGAAACAGCTTTGCTCACGGGCCGTGTTTAACCACCACGCTGCACTGGCTCTCAAGACTCAGAGAGCAGCTTGAGGAATGTGGAATCCAGCATGGGGAGGACGCTTCATCTAAACTGTGACCCTGCCCCATCCTCTGCCTTCTGGCTGCTGCATTCCTCTTCTCCCTGAGTCAGTGCCTGGTAGACACTGCCCTAAATCAGCCCGGCCACCTGCCGCTTCTCCCTCATGCATCGCTTTCTGCGGACACATTAATACTGAGGACTTGACCGCTTTGTATTTCCAAGGCACCACATCCCCATTAGGGGTTGCGGGGGAGGGGGAACTGTTCCTGCTGGTCTCCAGGGGCACAGTCTGTCAGTTATAGGGCCAGGCCTATGTGCCGTGTGCCAGATCCGGGACCAGAGAGCCGGGAGGCTGGGCCTTCTTATGAGTGGGTTCTTAGGCCCAGCCATCCTGGAGCTGATGACGAGTCCGTTGGGATAGAAGCATATTTTGGAATGCACCTGACCCCAAGCTTTTGGCCTTCTGACCAGCCCCAAATTGTTGAGTTTTTATCAAGTCGAAATGGAGTGGGTGAGCCTGTGGAGCCTGGTCAGGGCTGCGTGGACGCTTATTGCCAAGGGCTTCGAATGCTGGAAAGAGGCTCCTGTGAGTGGTGACCAGGCTGTGTTGCTCCCTCCCACCTGTTCCCTGTGGGATGTCACTGGCAGTGTGTTTAGCTTCAGGCTGCTAATGGGAAGCCAGGAGGCCTCAAGGGTGGGGGTGTCAGCACGTAGAGGGGTATCCAGGTCCCTGGCATCTCAGATTCCTGTCTGCCTCCTCGTTTAGGCCGGGCTGAGCAGTTCCAAGCTTTCCATGTCCAAGGCCCTCCCTCTCACCAAAGTGGTTCAGAATGACGCGTACACAGCTCCTGCCCTCCCCTCCTCTGTCCGAACAAAAGCCTTGACCAACATGTCCCGGACACTCGTGAACAAGGAGGAGTCCCCCAAGGAACTGCCGCCTGCTGAGGTGAGGTGAGGGTGAGGGGAGGGAGTGACCACAGCAGTGGAGAGTTAGCCTGTGCCGGGTGGGCATGTGCTGGATGTACCCTGTTGCGTCCTCAGCGCCTCTCTGAAGTAGGCCTTGCCACCCCCATTTTACAAACGAGCAAACCAACATCCAGTGGCCCTTGAGCACAGAGCTCACAGGCGAGTAGGAAAAAGAGGCAGACAGAGCATTGTGTCTGGTGACACAGCGGTTCTGCCCAGAGGAGAGCTGCTGGGAGCAGTGAGGAGAGAGCAGCAAATTCCACTGGGCAAAGCCAGGAGGCTTTAAGGAGAGAGTGCCATCTGAGCTGGGTGGCGTTCCAGGCAGAGGCGCAGAGGCTTGAGAGGGCCCAGCGTCTTTGGGAAACGAGGCTCCATCCCTTAGCATGGGGTGGTGGGGGCATGGTGGGCACTGAGGTTCCCTCACCGGAGCTGGGCCCTCCCACTCACTTGCCTGGAGTGAGTGCTGCTGCCCGAGCACGTAGCTGTCCTCTGCCTTTAGTAACGCGCTTGTCTCTGGCAGCCTGTCCTCAGCCCTTTGGAAGGCACCAAGATGACTGTGAATAACCTGCACCCTCGCGTCACCGAGGAGGACATTGTTGTGAGTATTGTGCCCTGTCCGAACTTTCAGTCTCAGCTACTTCTGTGTCGGGTCCCCGAGACCTCCCCCAGGGTCCCTGATTCTCACAGGACTCAGCATAGCGTCGTGTCAGGACTAAGGTTCATTCATAACAGGATACAAAGCAAAATCAGCAAAGGGAAAAGTTCCTGGGCAAAGGCCGTGGGAAACCAGGCACAGGCTTCCGGAGTCCTCTCCCAGTGGAGTCACACAGGATGTGCTTGATTCCCCCAGCACCACATTGTGACGACACGTGTGAAACCAAGGAAGCTCATTAGAGACTCCCAGGGTTTTTGTTTGTTTGTTTGTTTGTTTGTAAGGGACTAGTTGTATAGGCAGCCTCTGCCTCGGTAGCACCTAACCGAAGTGCCAGACTCCCAGAAGGAAAGCAGGTGTTTGGCATAAACTGCACTGTTTGCACAAATAGCTCAGGCACAATGAGCCACCGTTATCAGATGGAGGAGCCCTCCCAAAATCCAAGTTCCCAGACACCAGCCAAGAACCAACCTTGGAAGCAGGCCTTTCAAAGGATAGCAGTCAGGCCGGCTCTGTTTGCCCTTTTCCACATAGCCTCTAAACCGGGGCCCGGGGCTTGTGCTGGCACGCGTCCTGAACGGGATCCCTTTGTCCTGGGTGCCACACCCAGTGCGTCACATTTCCTGTGAGTCTTCAGAACTTCTGCCTTGTCAGGGGTTTCACATGATTCCAAAGGAAAAGGAGTGAGATGGATTGGTGTTATCTGGTGGTTGGCCCTCTGGATTCGCTCCTGGTCTGGATGTGTTCCACCCTTGGCGATCACGGGCAAACCTGGGGGCCCAGATGCAGCTGCGGCTTCTTTTCAACCTCACCTTCATTCAGGCACTAGGAAAAGCTGTTAGTTTAGAAATCCAGGCATCCTTTAAGTCTGAGCTGTCAGGTCACAGAATGAATGCAGCTGAGTTCCAGGTTCTGGAACAGCCCACGCTGGCCACTGTGTTTGTTAATGATTCTGTGGAACACACAAGTGCTGTGTGATTGCTTTTAGTACTAAGCAGGCACCCCAGCGAGCAGTGCACACGAGAATGGAAATTATAGCCCACTTCGTGTAATACTTGACAAGTTATCAGGAATTTAAAAAATTTCTTCCTGATTATAAAAGTAATAATAGCTACCACTTACTGAGCACTTCCTGTGTGCCAGGTTCTTTATATGCAGGATCTTTGAAAATATAGAACAGTGAGAAACTAATCACTTCTAATCGCCACCACTCAGAGAAAACTGCCCCAGATAGCCTCCCTCGCTTCTTTTCTCCCCAAGTAGGAAAAGCTGAAAGAACAACAGCAGTGAAGTGGGGATCACGCCTAGTATTCAGTTCCATGTCTTGGTTTTTGATATTTGTATAGTCTCCTTCATCATTAAAAACGAATCATTTCAACAACCTTTTTACACGTCTCTTTGGCCTCATAACAGCCTTGCAGAGGACAGTTGCATGTGAAGAAATGGCTTGGAGCACAAAAGTTCACTAGCATCCAGCTCCATCTTGAGTTCCCTGTCTGGGTCAGTCTCCTGGTCTGTGAAATGAGGAGGGATTGGAGTAAACGATGGTGATAATGTGTGTACAAAGCACCACCTTAAAAACGAGCTCATTCTAGCTTTACAGCGACCCTGGGAGGTAGGGTAGACTGGTCCTTCTTTTCAGAAGAGAAAATTCACCCTCAGAGAAGTTAGTAACTTGCTGGAGCTGGAGGTCACACAGTTGAGAAGAGACAGAGCCCCAGGGATCGCACCCAGGTCTGTCTGAGGGTGACCAGCTGTCTCAGTTTTGCTGGGGACTCTCTGGTTATCAGTAAAAGTCCCATGTCCTGGAAATCACATCAGTCCAGCCAAGCTGGGACAGTTGGTCACTCTGCATAAAACTCCAGAATTTATTTCTAACAGATTCCTATGTGACATATTAGCCACTGTCTTGCTTTGATAAGTTTACACATTCATTCTCATGACAGTTCTCTGAGAGAAATTCCACAACTGTTATCCCTGTTGGGGAAGTAGGCGCTGAAGCAGGAGTACTTTGGGGGGTAACTTATTAAAGGTCACAGGGATTCCAAGGCTTGTAAGTCCAGGCCCATTTCTCACTGCCAGCACAGCTTGTCCCCTCTTCTGGTCCATGCTGAAGCCTGTGGACGTTCCAAGAACACCACCTAAAACAGCCTCCCTGAAATCTTGGGAACTGGGTATATTCAGCCATAGTACTGCCATCAGTCAACGCAGAGCTCTCTGGAATGTGTGAATGGAAGGCAGACAGGATGAGGGTCCGAAATTCTCCCCCAACCCTAACCCCTCTTGTTCTTTGCAGGAGCTTTTCTGTGTATGTGGAGCCCTGAAGCGGGCTCGGCTGGTCCATCCTGGGGTAGCAGAGGTTGTTTTTGTGAAAAAGGACGATGCCATCACTGCATATAAAAAATACAACAACCGGTGTCTGGACGGTGAGTCAGGGAGAAATCACCCACTTCACGCTCCCACTCCTCACTGCTTCCTATCAGGCAGCCTGCCTTCGGAACAAGCCTTCCTCTGAGATGGCTGGAACCTTCTAGGTACCAAGAACAGGCAGGGAGGTGCAGTCTCTGGGTAGTGCTGAGCTGCCAGCTGCCAGTTCACAGGGCCCTGGGTTTTCACCTAGCCCTAGCACTTGCTAGCTAGTGGGGAAACACCATTTCTCCATGGACGGTTCTCATAGGGAGTCTTGTCTAGGATGCCAAGAGCTATAGCCTCCCCCTTCCAGGTGTTCTGCTCACTGCTAAGACCCGGATTCCTTTAAGGAACCTTGTCTAAATGTTGGCAACTGTGTGACCACTGCTTCTAGTGAGTAAACTACTGGTTTCACTGACTTCAGGTTCATTCATCTCAGGATATCCTGTAGAGAGGAATTCTGTCCATCGTGCTCCTCATATCCACTCATTCGTTCCTCCAGTGTTGTTGAATACCCACAGTGAACCAAGGCTCTGAACTAGAGCTAGAGATGCAGAGACTAATAAAACAGTGGGGTTCTGGTTTGCATTTCCCTGGTGGCTAATGATGTTGGCATCTTTGCTTATTGGCCATGTGCGTATCTTGGAGAAATGTCTGTTCAGAATCTTTGCTTGCTTTTGGAGTTGTCTTTTGTTATTGAGTTGTAAGAATTCTTCGTATATTCTTGACATAAGTCTCTTAGATAGATGCTTTGACAATAATTTCTCCCATTCTACAGTTTGTCATTTCACTCCTTTTCCATATATGCATTTAGAGCAATGTATTTCCCTCTAAGCACAGCATTAGCTGCATCGCATACGTTTTGATATGTTGTGTCTGTATTTTCATTCATCTCAAAGTATTTTCTAATTTCTCTTGTGAGTTTTTCTTTGACCCATTGGTTATTTAGGATTATTTTGTTTAATTTCCATATATTTGTGAATTTCCCAAATTTCCTTCTGAGTATTCAAAGAGAATATATGTATTTTGCCACTGTTGGGTAGATGTCTATTGGTTTATCATGTTGTTCAGGTCTTCTGTTTCTTTGTTAATCTTCTGCCTGGCTGTTCTACACATTACTAAAAATGAAGTAGTGAAATCTTCAACTGTTTGTTTACTTCTCCTTTCGCTTCTGTTAGTTTTTGCTCCATGTATTTGAGGCTTGGAAAGCTTTCTTAAGGTTGCTGTTTGGGTGACATATCTCCTTTTACTTTGAACCTTTTTGTATCTTTGAATGTGTCTTCGACAGACAGAATATATTAGAATCTATTTCAGATTAATACTAACATAATTCCAGTGAGAGAGAGAGAAACGTTACTTTTGTGTGGCTCTATTCCAGCTTTTTGTGCTGTTCTGTTTTTTAATCTTTAAAAACTTTAAGTTTCTTTTCTTTATCTTACTCTTCTTTGTCATTTCGTTCCTTATCACATTTTCTGTACAGTGGGAGTGCAGTACTCCGTAGCAGTTAGCCTTCCATGGGCAAAGTGGAAGGCTGTACGTACGCGTTTGAATCCTCTTGTCATTTAATTTTGTAGCATAAACATTCCCATAAACTAACTGCCTCACAAATAAGGTTGGATGGCTTCACACAGAGTCCACTTCACTCTCATGTCCTCCTGTACGAAGCAAGGTCAGCTGCCACTTTGCTTCTCAGTGCTGTCATTGCCAAGGTTTCCTGGACCTCACACACTGGGGTTTTCTTAGTGCTGGGTTTTGCTGAAACCTGGCATCCCCATCCCCACGGTGGTGGGTGCTTTGACCTGTGCTGATGGGGGTGGCAGCCCCTGTCCTTTTGTGTGAGATCCATGGTCTCATGGCAGAGCCTTTTCGTTGGTTTTTCAGGGCAACCAATGAAGTGCAACCTTCACATGAATGGGAACGTCATCACCTCGGACCAGCCCATCCTGCTGTAAGTTGCAAAGGCCATGGTGCTGCGGACCAGGTTGGGGGGGGGGTGTCTCTTCTCGCTTACTCTGCACGATCGCCTGTTTATTCCGAGGGGTAAATGCCTGCACCACAGCTCCATTCCATGGTCTGTGCTCTGTGACAGGCAGTCGATCGGGGTGCTGAAATTTGTACAGAGTGGCTTGTCTCATCATTGCTGCAGGGAGCTGACCTCACAGGGGCTGGCATTAAGACCTAGTCCCAGCCATATAATTCAGAGACACCTGAGAAGAAAGCGGAGAGCAGGCCTGTTGTGCCCTCTTTGCACAGCTGTGCGCATTGTCCAAGGGAATGGGCTGCTTCCTTGTGATGGACTCTGAAGGAGATGGTGCCGGCTGCTCCCCCTCATTCTGTTACATACGCCTGGGCGTACACGCCTGGCCCAGAACTGAGGATTGTTTGGGAGCCAGATGCATAAAATGTCAAGACTGGCAAGACATCCTCTTACAGACAAGGAGACAGAGACCCAGGGACATTATTAAACTTGCCAGGGTGGGCAGGGTGGTGCAAGGTAGGCCTGAAATAGACTCCTAAATTTAGAAAGAGCAAATTTGACCCGCATACTGAATTGTGTGATTTGGACAAGTTCTGTAAGCTGTATTCCAGGACTAAATTGTCTTCTGAAAAACGTGTATTTGTGACCTAATAAGTTTGGGAACCATTGGACTAAACAGAGTTAAATTGATCTCTTTACTTGAAGACATCTCAGAATATATAATCTGCTGATGTGTGTGACCATCCATGAAGGCCATGCATTTTCTAAACTTAAAACCCCAGATCACAACAGGCTGCCTCTCAGTTTTCTCGTCAGCAAATTAAAAAGGTGATAGTTTGCTACAGATGAGATGAGATAAAGGAGTACGGAAATCACTACGTTCAGTGCCTGGTTTATAGCAGCTGCTCAGTGAGTAGTGGGGCCCGTCCCCTGTAAGGTGAAGCTGACAAGGATTTTGAGTCTTCTCTGCTCCACAGACGGCTGAGTGACAGCCCGTCCGTGAAAAAGGAGAGTGAGCTGCCTCGCAGGGTGAATTCTGCCGCCTCGCCCAGCCCTCCTGCCGAAGTGGACCCCGACACCATCCTGAAGGCGCTCTTCAAGTCCTCAGGGGCCTCTGTGACCACACAGCCCACAGAATTCAAAATCAAACTTTGAGTGGGGAGCAAGACAGCCAGGAGCGGGAGCAGAGGAGGGTTGGCTGTTTCCCAAAGCAAAGCTTGTGACCAATGGGCCGTTGGACTGGAGGACCCTGGGTGGGGGTGGAGCACTTCCTCACTGGATGGGACCCACTCTCTGTGTAGTGTTACGTTAACGTTTCCTGTAGTGTGTTTCTTCCCCCGCCTCCTCAGCACCAAGGCAGGTGTGTTGTTCAGAGAGTCTCTCCCCCAACCTCAGTCACATACTGATTCCTTATCTGAAAATGGTGCCCTCAGTTGTCTGCGTGGCTTTCTTGTGGCTCCAGGGGCTGTTTGAAGGACACTGCTTTCTCCAGGGGGGAGGGGTTGCCTCTCCTTTTTCTTTTTGAAACTTTTCAGGTGGGGAATGGGAGCCAGGTGAGTTCCAGAGCTGTGCCACCCACCTGTCTGGTCAGTGGAGATGGCCTGGGTGGGGTCAGGTCACAGGCCTCTTGTCCCCTCACCACAGTTGGCTCCAGACCACTGTAGCAAGGGCAGGGAGAGGCTGCTGCTCTGCTGGGAAGAGTGCCCCCCAGAGTGACCCCTCGTGGTCTGGAGGCCTGTGCTGTCCCAGGCAGCCCAGAGGAAATCCTGAGAGCTCACGTTTCCCGTTCCCCTTGGGTTATGCCGAGTGCTGCACCCCAGCTCGTGGCTTCTGAGTCTGAGTGCTACGGGCTCGCATTGTGAGCCCTTCCAGGGCTAACCAGCCCAGCACTTGTCACAGCCTGGTTTTAGTGTCAGTGCCAGCTCTCCACTAACTGTGACACTGGGTTTGGAGGACTATTGAAAGGGCAGATGTTGGCTTGCTCCTGGCCCTTTTTCTGGTCTCGGATGAACAGGACAACGTTCATGAGGCATGTATCCAGCTGCCACCAAGGGGCACTGTCTCCACTGTTGTAAGGGACCCATCATCCATGACCAGAGGGGGAGTTTCCTGCCTTGGCAGTGGGTGGGAGTGAAGTGGTGGGTGCTGGGGAGGGAGTTGAGAAAACAAAGCAGCCCTTCCAGGCACGTTCCCTTCCAGGGAATGTTGTTCCCTCGGTGTGGTACCAGGGAATTGGGGCAAAACTAGAACCCAGGGGCAGTCCCTGAACCCCAAGACAGTGTTGCTCCACGGTCATTCTCAGTCTCCTACCGGTTTGTTGGGACAGCAGAGAGTCTCCAGGCTGACGGAGCTGGAGAGAGTTGGGGAGCAGGATTCTTGGAGCTCTGTAGAACCAGGAGCAAGTGCTGTGAAAGGCACAAGCCCAGAAAGGAAAGAGGGCCCTGAGACAGTAAGAGCGTCTCATGACCTTCCTCCATCCAGTGAAGAAAATCCTGGAAACTCGTTTCCCAGTTACATCTGTCAGGCAGAAGGACACAGGGTTTGAACCCAGCTCAGTCCGCCAGCTCGGAGGTTGCCCAAGAATGCAGTTTCTGTTCCCTTCTTCCCCTTTGAACAGGTGCAAACTTAGTTCTCCTAGGCAGCTGGAAGACATTCCTCCTACACTTTTCCCTTCTTGGCCCAAGAAAGCACCCAGGGCGGTAGGACCTGGTTTCTGAGGTCCTGAGCACGCACGATCTGGTCACTGTGGACTCTGCCCGAGCAGAGATGCTACGGTCCTGCCTGCATGGCGTTACCCTCACCTCCCTCCAGCCCCATCCCACACCAGGCTTCTCTGGGTGTCGCAGCTATAGCAGCCTGGCCGTCTGGACCCAGTCCTCTGGGTGGCCACATGGTGCGTTGTGGCTGGAGCCTGTTTGCCTCCCCTGCTGACAGGATGTCATTGTGGGAAACGGAAGGGAAGGTGCTGGGCCAGTCCCTGTGTCCGTCCTTATCTCCCATTCCCCTGTATTCCCCGTCTGTGTCTCTTGTTCAAAAGGAGAGGAAGAAGCGTTAAGAGATGGAGGAGACTCTGTTACTTATCCATTTCTGAATAAACATTTGTTATTCCTACCTCTGAGCTGTCGTTTCTTGAAAGATGCTATTAAGTGGCCTTGTAGGACTTGAAACCAGAAACAGGAATTAGCCTCTGCTTTCCTTCTCATCAGCTCTGACTTAGGACAGTTCCTCCTGGGACTCACTGAGCCAGTCTGCACAGCCGAGTGAGCGTGAGCACTCATGGCTGTGGAAGCAGCTGGCGCAGTAGTAACTCAGTACCTCCTGGGCCTGAGTGCCTCACGGGGGTGCAGCACGGGCAGCTGGTGGGGCTGTGCGTGGGGAACAAGGGAGTCTGACTGATGGCTTTTGCTGTGGTTTGAAGAAGTTCAACTCAGAAATATGCCTCTTAGATCCACTATGCATTAGATAAACATTAACTAGTTGATGTTTTTTATTGTAAAATGCATACAAATTTTACTGTCTTAATAACTCCTCATTCTTCTCTTGTCCCTGGCAACCACCATTGTACTTTGTCTTTTATGATTTTGACTACTCACGTAAGTGGAGTCATACATTATTTGTCTTTTTGTGACTGGCTTATTTTAGCATAATGTCGGCAAGGTTCATCTGTGTTGTAGCATGTATCGGAATTTCCTTTTTAAGGCTAAATAATATTCTATTTTGTATATAGACCACATTTTGCTTATCCATTCATCCGTTGATGGACAGTTGGGTTCCTTCCATGTTTTAGCTCTTGTGAATAACGTTGCTGTGAACATGGGTGTGGATATACATATTTCAGACCCTGCATCCAGTTGTTTTGGGCATATACCCAGAAGGGGAATTGCAGGATCATATGGTAAATTTTATTTTTAAGTTTTTGAGGACTCACTATTCCAATTTCCACAGCAGCTGCACCATTTGACATTCCTGTATAGTTGTGTTATGGTATTAAAAGTGAAACACTTTCTCTTCTGGGAAAAGGGAATGGAAGTACTTACCCCTATTTTCACAAAATACAACCCTGGACATTTTCTATATAAAAACATAAGACTGAAAGGTGGAGAGAAGAAGGCAGACTGCTCGGAACCTCGGGACCTATGGGATGACTCACTGAGTTCCCCGGGTTTTCTTTTTGCTTCACATATTGCAAAAAAAAGCAAAGCCCCACATGAGGACCAGAAAAAAGATAGGTTAGTAGACTGAAAACTAGCATCAACTTCATCAGCAAAGGCCTGGACTTCAGCCTTAATGTACTGGGGGCACCGCAGAATCCCTGCAGGGGTGATGTCAGAGGGGCAAGCAGGGAGCTGGGACTTTCAGATCCCATCAGTGGAGGCCTCGGGAGGAGAGATGAGGCACCCCAACCCCTCCCAACTAGGGTGTTACCAGCAGAGCTGTAGGGTGATGGAAGTCACTGCCACCCAGCAGTAACTAGGAGACACTGCCACCCTGGGTGTCGGCGGATGTCATAAGAAACCTGAACTTTTACCCACACTTGGCAGTAATGAAGTGGTGCCTTTCCATCCCCATCAGAGGAGGTGTGCTCTAACAAGATTTACATAAGATCCAGATTTTTCATAACATACCCAAGATGTCCATGTTTGAGTCAAAAATCACTCATACCCAGGACCAGGAAAATCTCAACTTGATGGAGAAAAGACAATTGACAACAGCACTGAGATGACAGATGTTAGAATTATCTGACAAGGCTTTAAAAGCAGCCATTATAAAAATGATGTGTCAACAAGCAATTATGAACACACTTCAAAGTCTCCACAAAGAAATAGAAAATATAAGAAACCATTTAGAGTTGAAAAATTAATAAAATAAAACTGGAGGAGAAAGGAAAGATTCAGAATTTGCTGTTGAAACTATAGAAATTACCCAATCTGAACAATAGAGAAGAAATAGACTTTAGAAAATAATAAAGGACTTCTGGGACCTATAACAAAAAAATCTAAAGCCTGTGTCAGAGTCCCAGAGGGAGAGAAGAAAGGGTGAAAAAGTAGTTGAAGAAATAATGGCTGTTAACTCCCCCAAAATGGCACGAGATACCATGTCTTTTCCCGAAAATAAGACCTAGCCAGACAATCAGCTCTAATGCGTCTTTTGAAGCAAAAATTAGTGTAAGACCTGGTCTTATTTTACTATTATAATACAAGACCTGGTCTTTACATAATGTAAGACCGAGTCATATTAATTTTTGTTCCCAAATACGCATTAGAGCTGATTGTCCGGCTAGATCTTATTTTCGGTGAAAACGGTAGAAACCTGCAGATTCAAGAAGCTCAGAGGACCCCCAAACAAGATAAACCTAAGGAAATGCACATCAGCACACGTCATAGTCAAACTTCTGAAGACTAAAGAAAAAAATCTTAAAAGCAGCACATGAGAAATGATTCCTTATCTATGGGGAAAACACAATTTGACAACAGATGTCTCATCAGAAAACAGAGCGGAAAGAACAACACATTTTTCAAATAGGGAAAACTGTCAAATAGGCATTCTATATCCAGCAAAAATACACTTCAAGAATTAGGGAAAATGTAGGCTTACTCAGATGAAAGAAAACTAAAAGAATTTGTTGCCAGCAGACTTACCTTGAAAGAATGGCTAAAGAAGTTCTCTAAACATAAAGGAAAAAATAAAAGAAGGAAATTTGGAACATCCGAAAAGGAGAGAAATAGTAAAACTATGGGTAAATAAAACACTTTCCTCCTCTGGGGTTTTCTAAATTATGGTTAATAGTTGAAGCAAATGTTGTAACATTGATGTGGTTCTCAATGTATGTAAAGGAAATCTTTAAAACAGTTTACAATGGGAGAGAGCAAAGTGATACAAAGAGAGGAAAGTTTTCTACAATCAAACTGGTAAAATGTGGACAACAGTATATTGTGGTAACTTATGTATATATAATGTAATTCTTAGAGCAACTACTAAAGAAATGCACCCAAAAACAGTAGTGTTAAATTAAAATGGAATTTTCAAAAAAAGTTAAAGTAACCCACCAGAAGGCAGAAAAAAGAAAACAAAAGATAAAACGGGGGCTGGTCTGGTGGCTCAGGTGGTTGGAGTGCCGCGCTCCTAATACCGAGGTCGCTGGTTCGATTCCCACATGGGCCAGTGGGCTGTGCCCTCTACAGCTAAGATTGTGAACAACAGCTCTCCCTGGAGCTGGGCTGCTGGGAGCAGCCGGACGTAGGCGTGAGCAGCCTGACTGACAACTGGCAACCGACTGTCTCAGCCAGGGGGAGCGCAAGGCTCATAATACAAATGTGGGCCAGGGAGCTGTGTCCTACACAACTAGACTGAGAACAGCTTGAACCAGAGTGGGGGTGGGGGAGGTGGAAGAAAGGGGAAAAAATAAAATAGAAAAATAGGAGATTTAAGCTCTAACATACCAATAAGTACGTTAAATGTAAATGGTCTATATCAATTGAAAGACAAATTGGCAGAGTAGATGAAAAAACACAACCTAACTATATGCTGTCTACAAGAAACTCACCTCAAAATGTTACAGTATAAGTAGGTTGAAAGTAGTAGGATGGAAAAATGGAAAATATCATGAAAACATTAAAAAAATAAGTGGCTGAAATTAATGTCAGATATGTTAGACTTCAGAGCAAAGAAAGGTACCAAGGACAGAAGCTCAGCCCACCACAAAGACATAATCCTAAATATGGATTTACCAAATAACAGCTGTAAAACATGATACAAGTTCTAGTAGAATGGAAAGAATAGCAAATCCACACTATACTTGGAGATTCCAACGTTTCTTTCTTAACAATTGGAGAACAACTAGACAGAAAATCAGCAAGGATGTAGAACTTAACACCATCAACCAACAGGATCCAATCAACATAGAAGACTCCACCCAACAACAGGATACACATTCTTTTCAAGTGCCCATGGAACCTACATCAAGATAGACCATGTCCTGCTCCATAAGTCTCGACAAATGTGAAATCTGAAATCATACAGTGTGTTCTTTGGTCACGGTAGAATCAGTAATTCCTGGGTTAAAGATTGAAAGCTTTCCCTTAAGAGCAGAGACCAGGATGTCCACTTGCACCACTTCTATTAAACACTACTGGAGGTTCTAGCCAGGGCACTTAGGGCAAAAGGAAAAGAATCCAGATTGGAAAGAAAAGTAGATTATTTGTAGATGATATGGTCTCATGTATAGAAAATGCTAAGGAATCCTCTGAAAGACTACTAGAACCAATAAACAGCAAGGTTGCAGGACAAAATCAGTTGATATACTTGCCATGAACAATCTAAAAATCAAATTAAGAAAACAATTTCACGTAGCATAGCATCAAAAAGTAAAATGCATAAATTTAACAAAATAAATGTAAAACTTATGTTTTGAAGACAAAACATTGTTGAAAAAAAACTTAAGGGACCCTGAGTAGCCAAATCACTCTTGAAAAGAATAGAGTTGAAGGACGCACAGCTCCCAATTTCAAACCTTAATTACAAAGCTATAGTAATCAGACAATGTGGTACTAGTGTGAGCATAGAAATATAGGTCCATGGCATAGACTGGAGAGTCCAGAAGTAAAGCTCATAGGTCTTGTCAATTGATTTTCAATGTGGGTGCCAAGACAATTCACTGGGGGAAAGTATAGTCCTTTCAATAAGTGATTCAAAGACAACTGGACATCCACAAAAAATAGTTGATTTCATCAAAATTCAAAGCTTCTGTGCTTTGAAGGACACCTATAACAAAATGAAAAGACAACCCACAGAATAGAAGAAAATATTTGCAAATCATTTATCTGACAAGGCAATTGTATCCAGAAAGAACTCCTACAACTCAACAGTAAAAAGAACCTAATGGGCAAAGGATTTGAGTAACATTTCTATTAAAAAAAAACACACAAAACAAAACATGAATGGCCAATGAGCACATGAAAAGATGTTCAATATCATCAGTCAGTAGGGAAATGCAAATGAGAATCATAAGAAACACCACTGCACACCCACTAGGGTGAATATAATTAAAAAGACAGACAATGACAACTGTTGACGAGGATATGGAGAAGTTGGAACCCTCATACATGGCTGGTGGGATTATAAAATGGTGGGGTCACTTTAGAAAGCAGTTTGGCAGTTTCTCAAGAAGTTAAACAGTGACCAAGATATTTTCCTAGATATATACCCAAGAGAAATTAAAACATGTCTGCACGTTCTGCACACGAATGTTTGTAACTATTATAATAGTCAGAAGTGCAAACGACCCAAATGTCTGCTGCCAGATGAATGAATATATGGTCTGTACACCTGTCGACGTAAGAATATCCGAACCTATAGAAAAATTTAAGAGTTTATTTGAGCCAAACTGCGGACATGCCTGGAAGCAAGCTCTCAACAGATTGAGAAAATGCTCCAGAGAATGGAAGTTTGGCAGTTCTTTTTATGCATTTGGAATCAGAGCAGGGAATATAAGGAAGATTACATGAAATCCATTGGTAGTAGGTTAGAGAGAGGGAGACAGCAAGGTGGGAAATCTGACTGGATAAAAAGTCAAATGGAGAGAACATTCACAGTAAATAGGGATGATATACTGTTAGTAACAAGATCATGTGCTCCTTGTGGGGTCTGGAAAAGAGGATTATTCTGGCATTTCGAAGGTGTGTTAGCTAACCTAGATTCACAAGAACAATGGGCAAGGCTGGCTTAAGGCAAAGATAAACCAAACCTTACACTAGTTATAGGCCTGGGGCGTGACTAATTCTAGAAAATGTTCAGGATCCTAAAGAAACCCTATACTTAAAATTATTCCGTGTTCCCCTCCTTCCACGCCAGGCCCTGGTAGCCGCTAGTCTAACTTCCTGTCTTCGTGTATTTGCCTATTCTGGACATTGCACATTTATGGAATCATGCACTGTGTGGTCTTTCGTGACTGGCTTCCTGAGCATAATTTTTTCAAGGTGCATCTGCGTTGTAGGTTGTATCAGTAGTTCAATTCCTTTTCTAAAAAACTGTGGTAAAATATATAAACTTACCATTTTAACTCTTTTAAAGCAACAGCTAGCGGGAACGTGACTTATCTCGTCTGCACTGCGAGGGGCACAGGGGGAAAGCGGGAGCGTTGTGACAACACCATGCTTCCATCTGCTCAGACACTGAAACCTAGCACAGGTCCTGGATTCCTCTCTTTCTCACACTGCATACCCAACCTGTCAGCAAATCCTGTTGCAATGCTTCAGAACATACCCGGGCTCTGGCTGCCTCTCATCACCTCCTCCTTCACCTAATGAAGGTGATGAAGCCTGCATCTTCCCGTCGATTGTTGCAGTGGTGTCCTAAACAATTCTGCTGCTGCCAGGGCCCTCCCGCAATCTAACTGCAGTGTAACCGCCGAAATGGCTGTTTACACATCACTCCTTTCCGCTCAAAATGTGGCCGCATCACACGCAGGTGGAGTAACAGTGCTTCTGGCAGTTTATCAGAGTCCAAGGGACCGGCCAGGCCCCTGCCCCCCTCAGATTCGCCCTCAGCTGCAGCGGCGATCTCCTTGCTGTTTCTCTACCGCACCAGGGAGACGACAGCCTCAGAGTCTTTGCTCTCTCCCTTCCCTCCGCTCAGAATGCCCTTCTCCCAGACACCTGAACGCCTTGCTCCTTCACCTCCTTCAAGTATTTGTTCAAATGTCACTTCAATGAGGCCTTCACCTTATTTAAAATTGCAATGCCACCCGTCACCACGCTCCCTCTCCTCCATTTTCTCTAGCACTTTGCTCTGATGCGTGTGCTTTGTATTTTGCTTCTTTGTGTGTTGATTGCCTCGTTCCCTCGTTAGAATAAAACCTCCAGGAAGGCTGGCTTTTATTTCACCTCTGTATCTCTAGGACTTAAGAAAGTGCCTGGAGCATTCACTGTTATTTGGGGAGTGGAGAGTTGAGTTCACACCCGTGAACTGCCCGCGTCCACGCTGACATTTATTCCCACATTCGTGCGCTGACTTGATTCCGAGCTGCTGAAAGTGGGGCCCTGGCGTGACCCGGGCCAGAAAGGAGAGCGTGTAACCGAGACTGGGGGGAGCAACGCGGCGCCGTCGTCATAGAAACGCGCCGCTCCCATCGCCCGACTACAACTCCCAGCGGCCCCCGCGGCTTCCGGTCGGCAAGATGGTGGCACGCAGGAGGAAGCGTGCGACGCGGGACTCTCGGGAGGAGATTCCGAGCCCGCCGGGCTACTCAGGTGAGGGGTGCGGGACGCGGCGCCGGGCACGGTCAGCCTTCGCCCGGAGGCGGCTCGGGGGTCGGCGGTGGCCCCGCAGGTCGTGAGGCTCCGGGCCCTCAAGATCCAAGCGGCCCCCTGCTCTCGTCTGACTATACTCTTTCGGGACGAGCCCACTTTGGCTTCTCTTGAGTGAACGCTCTCCTGTCCACCCTCTGCCCCAGAGCGAACCCGTGTCCGTCTACACCCTTCCCTTCCCTCCCCCCGCCAAGTGAACACATCTACTTCCCATCACGTCTTTGCAGCTCCTAGTCCGGTCCCATCAGCTCTCACCTGGCAGTTGTGTACCTTTCCAATTGGTTCTGCTTCTGTTCTTGCTCCTACCTTCAGTTCTCCACTCAGGTGCCAGAATGTTCTTTCTAAAGTCAGATTTAAATCAGATTTTGCTTCACACTCCCACCTATGCCCCCCATGCCCACTGAACTCCCTCCAGTGGCTAAAGTTAGCACCTAAAACAAAATCGGGACTTCTTACCGTTGACCTGCACGGCCCCACACGCTCTGGCTGGTGCTGACCTAAAGCTCAGTCTTTCCTGTTTCTCTGAAGCACCAAGCTCTTGACACTTTCAGGGGTTTGGCACTTGCAGTGCCCTCTTCCCCAGAGTTCCTGCAACAGCTATGCCCTGACTGTCAACCAGCTTTGTGTCCTTCGCATCTAAGTTTTAATGTTCCTCAGAGGCCATTCTGACAGTTAAAGGCCTCTGCCACCCCTCACCCCACGCTACTTCACCCTGTTTCTTTTGTATTTGATACAATCTTGTTATGTGTGTGCTCGGCCATTGTCTTTCTCCTGTGCAGGGACTGCAGCTGTGCCCCCTGTGCTCTGAAGGAGGTGCTGAGAAAAACAGGAAAGAGTCCCTAGTTTTATGAGGGTTAAAATTTATGGAAATGAGTGATTATCCAGATGATCAGACAGATACAGACTTAAGACCATGAGAAATGACAGGCACAGAGCAGGTGAATCTAACCTGGCATGTGTGGCACTCCTGAGGAAGTGAAGTTAAAACCTGAACGGGTGGAAGAAAGAGGGTTGATGTTTCACATAGAGGGAACAGCATGGGGAGGTCCTGGCTTAATGGAGGAACAGAGAGAAAGCCAGAGTGTTTGGGTGCCAGATGGTGGGCGGAATATGGTGTGAGAAGAGGCCACAGAAGTGGTCAGGGTCAGCAGGGCCTCCAGCCAGGATAAGGATTTTGGTGTTTACCCCAAGAGCAAGTAGGGTTTCAACTTCCCTCCTGTTTCACTTCCCACCTGTAGTAACTGCCCGGTTATGTTCTGTCTCCCCCACCAGTTTGGGGGGCACCTCTCTGGCAGATTCTTTGTTCATTCACTCTCATAGACTGCACAGCACCCTGCACAGGCCTTACCTAGGGGACGGACTCAGTGAAGGATGGATGGGTAGGTGGACAGACAGATGGGACTAGAAAGGGGCAGCCTGAACTTGGCTTTCATGCCAGTCCCTTCCCACCCCATTTCTCTTCCAGCCATTCCTATCAAGTTCTCTGAAAAGCAGCAGGCATGTCATTATCTCTATGTGAGAGAGCACAGAGTTCGAGAAGGCATCACCTCTTCCTGGCCTCAGAAGCGGACCCTTTTTATCCTCAATGTGCCCCCGTACTGCACAGAGGTGAGCTGGTATCGAGAGGGGACCTATAGGCTCAAGTGGGCTTCAGGCAGAGCTGGGCTCCCCCTGGCCCCCACCAAGTCCTTGCTGGTGAGATGGAAGCAGCTAACTGAAGCCCCAAGGGAAGGTATCCAGAGGGCTGCCTCTCTCCCGTGACAGGAAATAGGCTTTTTAAAGATGTGTTTCTAAAAATACAGTTTTAAGGAGCCCAAAGCTTTTTATTATTTACCCATAATTGTTTAAATTGCATATTGCTTTTCCCTGATTATAAAAGTGATGCATGTCCATAGGAAAAAATAGGAAAAGTATAAGGAAATATAATAAAATGACTTCTAAATCAACTATCCAGACATGCCAACTTTTTTCAAAACTGTTAAACTTAATATGTAAATTTACAGAAGAGAAACTAAGAAAATTGCTGGACTTTAGATGAATTTTTTTCAAAAAAGAAATACAAATTCCTGAGAGATTATAGTTACAGAGAGAAAGAACCATTAAGAGGAGAGAATGTCGTTTTTAACCTTTACTGAAGAATAGTGTATGTATGGAGGCGACCTCGGGCCGGAGGTGTAGTTTCTGGTATCTCACAAACTGAACATACCCGTGTAATCAGCTCCTAGATGGAGAAACAGCATCACCCGCACCCTAGAAAGCCCCTCATGCGCCCCCGCGACCACAGCCAGCCATTATCCTGACTCCAACAGCATAGATTTTACTCAGTTTTTAAATGGCTGACTCAGGTAGTTGGTGGTCTCATAAAAATCATAATAGCACCAAAAATATCCCCACCTATTCTTGTAATAATTACTGTTTCCCCCGAAAATAAGACCTAGCCGGACAATCAGCTTTATTGCGTCTCTTGGAGCAAAAATTAACATAAGACTCAGTCTTATTTTACTATAATATAAGATCGGGTATTATATAATGTAACATAAAACTGGGTCTTATATTATTTTTTGCTCCAAAAGATGCATTAGAGCTGATTGTCCAGCTAGGTCTTATTTTCGGGGACCATGTCCTGCCGCAAAGCAAAAAAACTGATACCTGCATTCCATCTCACATTCCATCTCCTCCCAAGTCCCCCGGCCAGTGAAGGGGTGGCTTTTTGCCCACGATTTTTAATGGGAAATGAACCCAGCTGTTGCCTCCAGCTCTGGGAGGGCAGGATTGTGACCTCTGTGCAGAGGAGGATGTGGCCCGCCAGGCCCTCCCTGCGTGCTCCCAGGTTGGGCACAGACGGGCTCCCCGACCTTCAGGGGCAGCGGGAGGCTCTGGGAAGGCCCTGCGGCCACTCACACGGCTTCCTCGGCCATGGCAGGAGTGCCTGTCCCGCCTCCTCTCCCCCTGTGGCCCTGTCCGGTCAGTGGAGTTACAGGAGAAGCCGGACCTCGCCGAGAGCCCAAAGGAGCCAAAGTCGAAGTTTTTTCACCCCAAGCCTGTTCCAGTAAGCCTCCAAGTACTGGGGTCTGCTAGAGTGGGGGCGTGGGGTGGGGCTAGGGCAGCGTCCCCAGTGTGTGAGGGGACGGTGGAGTCGGGTGGCAGTGGGACTTGCAGAGCATTTCCTGGGGCCCTGGCCAGTCCTGGCTGTGCGGGGGTTTAGGAGGAATCAGGTAATCAGCCTGCACTCCTTTCCCAGGATTTACCACATCCTTTAGCTTCCTTCTGGCTCTTTCCCTTGTCCTGGGTGAAAGCTTTCTGCCCGAGGGGCCTCCCTGAGCTCCCAGTCTGCTTCCCCCACTGAAGTCCATTCTTCCCCACTCAGTGGGCCCAGTCTCATTTCCCTGTGTTCCCTGAGGCCACAGTTCCTCCTGGTTTAGTGGCGTCTGACCTAGTGTGTGTCCCACATGTCCGTCCGCTCCTGCGCTTTTCACTGAGTCCCTCCTGTAAAGGGAAGAGGTGGGAACGCGTCACTTCTTGCAGAAGTTGGCCAGCTCAGATCGCCGCTGTCCCCACCCCTGGATTACAGACGATCTCCTGGTTATCTTCATGGTTTGGGCGACAAGTCAGGCTGAGGGCAGGCGGCAGCCCTTGTGCCTGGCGTGGGTGGCTGGAAGGATGGAAAGGCTCCAGCACTGGGACATCTCTCCCTCCCTCCAGGGGTTCCAGGTAGCTTACGTGGTGTTCCAGAAGCCCAGTGGGGTGTTGGCTGCCTTAGCCCTGAAGGGCCCTTTGCTGGTGTCGACAGAGAGTCACCCCGTGAAGAGTGGCATTCACAGTCAGTACTGTGGGAGGGTCGGGGGCCCCCTTCCTGGCCCTGGTTTGGCGGGGGAGGTTTTATGGGGGCAGCATCTGCCATGTTCACTTGCCCTGAGAGCAGCGTGCGCGAGGCCTGAGCCTGGCACTCGGGTGGGCAGAGGTGAGGGCCCAGCTTCTCCCCTGGGCCGTGGGCCACAGTCTCCGTGCCTGGGCCTGTATAAGATGCTCCCAGCTGGCCTGAGTGTCGGCCTGAGGAAGCCCCGTGTCCCTCCCTCCTTCTCGCTAGAGTGGATCAGTGACTACACAGACTCCGTGCTGGACCCCGAGGCCCTGAGGGTGGAGGTGGACACGTTCATGGAGGCGTATGACAAAAGGATCGCTGAGGTGGGGCTTCCACACAGGTGGCTGCTCATCCCCTGTGTGACCATGGGGAAGGTGGCGCTACGCGTGTCGTGGTGTGGCTCCCGGGGGGAGGGGCCGTGGTAACCTGGCCAGGTCACCGTGTAGAGACCAGGCTCCCTTTTTCCCTGCTGAGTCCTGGGCCATCTAACTAGGTGACGTCTAGTCTCTAGACGGTCTGTAGGGAATGAACGGTCTGAGGGTGGAGGAGGAGGCAGTGTTGGCATATCTGTGCCACCCCCCGGCCCCCAGCTGAGGCACCAACACCGTACTGGGGGCAGAGGGAGCAGCAGGTGCTGGCGGGTGCCCCGGGTGGTTCTGGGTACAGTGGGAGGGGAGAAGCACTCCTAGGCTGCAGGGCCGGTCCCAGGCGCCTGCCCGCACGGTTGTGTTCCTTGCAGGAGGAGGCGAAGGCCAAGGAGGAGGACGGGGTCCCCGATGAGGAGGGCTGGGTGAAGGTGACCCGCCGCGGCCGGCGGCCCGTGCTCCCCCGGACGGAGGCAGCCAGCCTGCGGGTGCTGGAGAGGGAGAAGCGGAAGCGTGCCCGCAAGGAGCTGCTCAACTTCTATGCCTGGCAGCACCGCGAGACCAAGATGGAGCGTAAGGGAGCTCCCCCAGCCCCTGTCCCCACCCCTGTGGCCAGAGCACAAAGCTCCAGAGGGCGGGCGCTGTACCTGGCAGTTGGGCAGCGGTGTCCTTAGGCACAGACTTCCCAATAGGCTCTGGGGTTAGGGTCCCCAGCCTGGCAGCACCCCATGTGGTGATTCCCCTGTTGGTCCCCAAAGGGCATTGTGGGGGCCACTGGATTACTTAGAAGCTGCAGTGGCACCTGGGATGTAGGACTCACCCCCAGACCCCTAAGCAGTTAGTGCTGGAAACTGTCAGCTTCCCGCAGGAGCCAGATTGCATAGGACGGGTGTCAAGTGCTTGCTGTGGGTGCAGAGAGGGTCACTGCCAGGGGTCGGGGGGGGGGGGGGGGGGGTGTGTGCGCACGCACATGGAGAGCGCCCTGGAGTGCACTGGTCACCTGTGGCCGGCTCTGGGTGGTGGCCATGCTGACCTGCCTCCTGGCAGGACAGCTTCCCTGTGGGCCCAGCAGTGGGGACAAGCCCTGAACTACCACCCACACTACTCGCCTGCTAGCTGCTCCTCCCACACTGCCCACCCCCTGCGGCACCACTGCTCCTGTCCTCGTGGCCCCTAGACGCACTGGACAGCAGGCTTTCCTCCCTGCCTCCCGGCCTCACACACCCCTCGGACCCAGTCGTCCAGGGACCAGAGCTGCCATCTGAATCCTGGCCCTCGGGGGGCGGAGTCCTTTTACTTGTTCCCGATGTCCTCCCTAGTCTGATTGCTGCAGTGGGGAGGGGCTGGGCCCAGTGTCCCCAGGGGTCTCTCAGCACCCCCAGAGCCTTCTTCCTTTACCTGTGGATGTGTGGGTGCTGGGGTGGGGGGTAGTGAGGGAGCAAGTGCCGTTTTCCTGGTGCATTTCCCATCTGAGAACTCAGGCACGCTCTCTTCTCCGCTTGAGTCTGGGCCTGCAGTCCAGTTCCGTTTCCTGGCAGCATCCAGACCACTCCCAAAGCACACCCGAGCGGGGAGGCAATGCTGAGCTCCCAGCTGGGGGTGGGAACTGGGCGGGCTCTCGGGGGCGCTGGCGCAGCTGCCACCGAGCAGGCGTCTGATCCTGGCCCTTCCCCCTGCCCCGTGCCCAGATCTAGCACAGCTGCGTAGGAAGTTCGAGGAGGACAAGCAGAGGATTGAGCTGATGCGAGCCCAGCGCAAGTTCCGTCCCTACTGAGCCAGCGTGGAGGGGCGGCACGTGGCCAGTGAGGACGTGAGGCCCAGGAGCACTGCAGACTGTACCTGCCTAGGCCGAGGGGCCGCCACACGGCAAAGATCTGAGTCCACACGGCGGGTGAAGGACAGTGTCACCCCGGTACCTGTGCTTCAGCCGTCCTGGCGCTCAGTGCTGGCGAGGCCACCAGCCCAAGTAGTTCCTTCCCACCCCAGTGTGTGTTCCCAGCCTGTCTCTGGATCCTCTGAAAGCTGTGTCTGCTCTGTTCTCCCCTGTCCCTCAGTGGAAAAGCCCCCGCTGCAGTGAAAGCCTCAAAAGCAGTAAGACTACAAGAACAATTTATTTTTCATCCAGTCAGCAGCAGGGATAGGCTGCAAAAGCTGTGGGGCTGCATGCAGGCCCGGGTGGCCTGTCCCAGCCCCTTCCTGCAGCCACAGACAGCCTCCCCTGTGAAGTCACAAGTGTTGCAGCCTCACCCCCACACCTCCCCTCTGCTCGTCCCTGCCACTCAAGACCGTGAGGCCTGGCCTGGCTGGGGGCTTGGGAGCTGGGCGTCTGGGTGCTGAGTGGTGAGTGCGAGGTCTCAGTAGCCCAGGGCTACGGCTGGGCTGGGATCCTGTCCCTGCTCTGTAAGAAGGCGCTGATGATACCGGCCACGTGGTGGGGATGGCTCATGTGGACGAAGTGATTGCCTGGGACTTCCACATACTGGAACCTCTGAAGAAGGGAGGGGACACGTGGTGAGTGGTGGCCCAGAGAGGTGGTTCCGCCGGCCCTCTGGTCTGTGCCCCTTCCCCTCCCTGCACCCCAGTCTGTTCACAGTACCCCATGGGCAAGTCAGGCCCTGACTCTAAGCCAGTGAGAAAGGCCTGATTGTCCAAGCTGGGGTTCTGGGCCATTCTGAGTTGTGAATTTGTGGGGCCAGGGGTCAGACTGCTGCTGGTTCTGATAATTCTATGAGGTCCACTTAAGAAAAGAACGAGCAGCTTTCCAAGGTCACTTTTGCCTGGGATACCGGCCCACAAGACAGGAAGGCGCCACCTGCTGGCCAACCAGCCCCACGCAGGCTTCCCTTCCTTGGGGACGCCAAGGTGTCTGCAGAGGCCCCAGGGTCAGGTGTTTGTGCTGCGTGATCATAAAACGCCAGGTGCTCCCAGGGACAAAGTCACAGCACAAATCCCAGCCTTCCAACTTGGATGCCCACCCCTACCTACAGCCAGCACCCACTGAGGGGACTAGTCAACTGCTCCCATTTGGGACCCTAGAAAATTGTGGGATGGCCTCTGGTTGAGTTGGGCTTGGTCCGGGGATATGTGAGTAAAACTGGGAGACTCTGCCAGTGAACAGTGTACCTGCGCTCTCTCACATGGGCCCCAGCTGGACTGAGGACTGGTAGCTCCTGCGGGGCCAGCTGTTAGGCCTGGAGCTGAGCCAGACCGGGAATCCCAGTGCAAGACAAGAGACGGGTGCAGTGGAGCCAAGTGCCTGATGCCCCCCTCCTAGACCCCAGCTACCCTGAGCCCCCTGCACGTACCTCTTTTAAAACAGATTTCAACTTGTCAAGCATGAAACGCAGGGTCTCCTTGTTAGCGGCATTCTCTCTCACACCATGATATCCCTGGTTTGCTCTGGAAAACCAGGGTTCATCTCAGGTCTGCTTCCACGCAGTGCCCTCTGCCCGGGCCTGCGCTGCCCTCTGACTTGCCCACGGCTGAGTCCCTTTGAATTCAGATACACCCATTCGCACTCAGGGCCCACCATGGGCGCCACCAGCTGGGCTCAGCAGAGTCCCAGGACCCACCCGCGGCCACTCCATGGCAGAGTCAGGATCTGAACGGCTCTGGAATCTATGCTTTTTTTCTTTTTTTAACAGCTTTACTGAGATAATTTCACCCACTTTAATTGTATGATTCATGGTTTTTAGTATACTCCGTTGTGTAATTAGTCAGTTGTCAACGGTAGAACATTTTCATTACCTCAAAAAGAAAAATCCCAAAGCTGTTCTCTCTCACACACACACACACCTCCCAGTCTTACACAACCACTAATTGACTTTCTGTCTCTAGAGATAATTTCCCTGTTGGGACTTATATGCGGATGGAATCATACAGTATGTGGACTTCTGTGTCTGACTGCGTAAGAAGGTTCACCCATGTTACAGCACGCGACAGTGCGCGTTCCTTTTTATGGCTGAAGAGGAGTCCACTGGCCGGCTAGACCCCATTTCGCTTGTTCACGGACGGACGTTTGGGTGGCCTCACCTTTTGGGTGTTGTGAATAATGCTGCTGTGAGCCTTCGCGTACATGTTGGGTACACACCTAGGAGTGGCACTGCTGGGGCAGAGGGTCTCGTGGTAACTTACTGGCTTGAGAAGCTGCTGGACTGTGTCCCAAAGTGGCCGCACCACTTGGCAGTCCCACAGCAGCGTGAGTGTTCTGCCTCCTCCAGGCGCTTACCGTCTGTTCTCTCACTTTGAGTCTAGCCGTCTGAGTGGGTGTGCAGTGTGTGTTGCATGTCTGGAGTCCATGCTTTCTAAACCGTGTGCTCAGTACCAGCGACACACATGTGTCCCTGGAAATCACAGTTCCTGCCTCAGGCATGCCACGGCCAGAATGGCTGCAGTGGAGTAGGGAGTGGTGTCTCTGCCACATTAAAGGGGGTTCACTGCTGTGGGACCCAGAGGCGGTGGCCTTATGGCTGGGTGGGGGAGGGGAGGAAGGCAGAGGGAGGAACCCCATCGGCCTGGGGAGCGGAGGGGTGCGGGGTAACTGGAGGACGGATGGGCAAGGGCCAGACCACTGTTAGCCAGACTGCCCTGCGATGGGCCCTGCAGACACCTCGTCAAGAGGGGTGTAGTCCTTTCCCTGCCCCTGCTTCCCAAGCCCTCCCAGCGCTGTGCCTGCCTTCCACACACCAGCGGCTGGGGACTTCCCCAGAAAGGTGGCAGCGAGGTCTCCCGGAGAACCGGAGGTTCCTGGCGCTTCCGGCTCTGAGGCGCTAGGTGCAGACTTACTTGATGAATAGGGTGCGGGTTGGTAGCTTTGTGATGTAGTGCTCAAACTGCTCCCTGCTGATGAAATCGAAGGCATTCTCCAGCTGCAGAGACAGAACCATAGTGAATTCTCGGCCAGGCACCAGGCACTGCTGTGGCTGCAAAGCCTGTCTCTTGGGGACAGTGGGGGGCCTGGTGGGGCCACCTCACCATCTACCCCAGGACGGAGCCACATCACCTCCCCAACAGAGGCCTCTGACTGCCATGGGCCAGACTTTTCCCTAAATTTGTACTTCCTGGGCTCATGGCTGCCCAAACAGATGCCGTTTCCCAGGCTCCCTTACAGTCAGGTGTGGCCTTGCGACTAAATGCAGAGAAGGGACTCGGGCTACTTCTGGGCCTAGAGTTAGGACTGAGGTGTGGCCCCTGCACAGCCCCTTTCCCTATCCACAGGCTGCCCTGCAGTGCTGCCCAGCCAGCCCCGGGCCTGCACAGTTTCCATAGAAAGATTTGCTTAAGCCACTGTAGAATGCACGCACCATGATGCCCTCACGGTCCCTGCCGGCCTCCATCAGCCCTGAGCACCATCATAACCATTTAAGATGGGCTGTGCTGTGCTGTGCCACGGAACCATCAGCCCCGGGTGACTGTGAGTGCCTGAAATGGAGCTAGTCCACACAGATGCGCTGTCGGTGTAGACTGCACACTGGAATTTGAAGACTTAGTGGGAAAAGTGTCAGCTATCTTCATAGTGTTTTATACGGATTACGTGCTGAAATGATAACATCTTGGATACTGATTTTTCAATGTACTGGACATGATTTCACCTGTTTTTTTTTACTCCTCTAATACGGCTACTAGAGACGTAAAGTTACATGAAGTCACATTATTCGTCTACTGGACTGTGCTGGCGTCTGAGAACCCTCTGATGGCACCAGAATGGCCTGAGTCCGCAGCTCTCAGCTCGCGCCTGACAGGATAAATGTGTATTGAGTGGCTTCATTCAGGAAAGCTCCCGTAAGGATTGACTGTTAAGTCATGCCCAATACTCTTACACCATCGCAGTGGATATAAAACTCGACACAAACTCGCACGTGCGCACACCTCTCTGGTCACAGCCCTCAAAACCCATTGCCCTTGTTCCGCCTTGACCCCCCTCCCAGCCATCTCCTGCTCCTCAGGCCACAATGACCTTGGGTGCTTTTCCAGCAACAGGTTCGCACATCGTCTGCAACAGATGAGCAAAGCTTTACCGAGGACCCGGACGTGCCACATGTTACCACCCCTCCCAAGGCACAGCGCCTGATGAGGAAATGACAGGTGGGTCTTGCCTGTGTGAAGGGCTTCGGCGAAGATCAGAAAGTCTGTGTCACAGTCAGCAGCTAACAGGAGATGGCGCCAGGACTCAGCTCCGGCCTGGGCCCCCAGCCTGGCTGTTCTGCCCCACTCCCTACGGCAGAGGTTTTTGAGCCAAACTGACAAATGCTGGGGAGCAAGATCTCAAATGCTCCCACCTCACACCATTCATTTAAAAAATTTTTTTTAATTGGGGAATATTGGGGAACAGTGTGTTTCTCCAGGGCCCATCAGCTCCAACTCATTGTCCCTCAGTCCAGTTGTGGAGGGCGCAGCTCACTGGCCCATGCTCACACCATTCTTAAGAACAAATCCCAGGGCCGGCCTGGTGGCTCAGGTGTTAGAGCTCCATGCTCCTAACTCCGAAGGCTGCCGGTTCGATTCCCAGATGGGCCAGTGGGCTCTCAACCACAAGGTTGCCAGTTCAATTCCTCGAGTCCCGCAAGGGATGGTGGGCTCTGCCCCCTGCAACTAAGATTGAACATGGCACCTTGAACTGAGCTGCCTCCTGGATGGCTCGGTTGGAGCGCGTGCTCTCAACCACAAAGGTTGCCGATTCGACTCCCGCAAGGGATGGTGGGCTGTGCCCCCTGCAACTAGCAACGACAGCTGGACCTGGAGCAGAGCTGTGCCCTCCACAACTAAGATTGAAAGGACAACAACTTGACTTGGAAAAAAGGCCTGGAAGTACACACTGTTCCCAATAAAAGTCCTGTTCCCCTTCCCCAATAAAATCTAAAAAAAAAAAAAAAAATAGTATTCTTAAAAAAAAAGAAAATGGTTAACATTTAAAAACTAAAAAAAAAAAGAAAAAGAACAAATCCCAGTCAGCTCAAAAACAAAACTCAAACTTTCCCATCCGCTTGGTGGATGTCCTGGACACCTCACGTCCAAGCCGGGTCTGGGCAGCAGATTTCAGCGACCTTGGAGGCCAGAGCTTCCTACCTCTAATGACTGTCTCGTGCAAAGCATTTCACCGTCAAACAATTGCAGTAAGAGCAGCATCTGTGAGCACCTGTAGTGACAGCACTGTGCTAAGGCCAGTCCCCGTGACCTCGGCTTGTCAGCGACCCCAGGGGCGGCACCTCCCAGCTGCTCATTAACTGTCAGCATGAGTGAATAATGAGTAAAATGAACAAACTTCCTTTTTGCCCACAAGACAACTGAGACTCCGGGTAAGTGCCTTGCCTAAGGTCACACAGCCTCCCTGTGGGGGACACAGCTGAGTTTCTACAAGTGTTCCTGTCACACCTCCAGCCCTAAGTCCTTTTGTTATCCAGCCCCTCTCCTTTTAGTCTTCACTAGAGGAATCCCCTACCCCACCCCACCTACATCTCAGCAGACTCAGCAGATGCACTGAGCTGACTCCCAGTCTTTGCCACTGTGACAGCAAGTACCTGGAATGTTCCCCTTCTCTACCCACCTGGATCCCACCGCCCTGGGCCCAGCACAAGTCCCACCTGCTCTAAGAAACTCCTGACCACACCCTTCTCGGCTGCCCTTCAGTTAATTAATTTACGCATTTGCAACCATTTATGTAAAAACCTAAAGAAGGCCAGAAAGGCCCTAAAACAAGTCCGTGTCTATGTACATAGACACGTGTGGGGACAGCCAGAAGTGCTGTTTCCAGGCTCTCGGCCTCACGTGGAAAGGTGCTGGCTCAGGTAGTAAGTGGCCATCAACTGTGATCGGATGGCCATCAGCTGTGGCTAGTTGGCCGTCAGCTGTAACCAGTGAGCCATTGGCCACTAATATAACTGCCGTGGCTACGCTAGCAGCAAATGGGGGCTAGCAAGAAGATGGTGGCTGAGCTAGCAAGAGCGGATTGCAGTTAGCACGGCGGATTGCAGGTAGCAAGTGAGGTTGGATGGCAGAGAAGTGGATGGAAGGTTGCCGATATTGTGGCTCCTGCTTCCTGTGTCTCCAACCCAGCCGCCAGCGAGACTATAGTGGTATGACTCCCCTATCTATGGCTCCGTGGTCCTTTTTGGCCTCACCATGTCCTGTGTTCTTGTGCGGGGAGCGGGAGCTGAGACCCTGCAGGACACCCTGCATAACAACACACATGACAACACACAGATGGGACTGCAAGTTGACCTGTGACATGACCTGACACAATCTATGCAGCCAACTTTCACGTTTTGCTCTGTGGACACCTGTGTGTCAGTCATGGTTTGTTTTTTAAATTGTTTCCTGGGTGTGAAGCCCCTCCCGCCAGCTGTGCTGTCTCAACCTAGTTTCCTGGTGGTAAAATGTGGGTGACAACAGCTCCTGTCTCTGGAGCTGCCCTGTGGATTAGCACACACACCAGAGGCACCGTCTCGGGGGCCCCAAGCCTGGACAGCCCTGCATTCTCCCAGGTGCAGAGCAAGCCCCACTCCTGCCCGGTTTGGGACACATCTTAACTTCAGGAATCTGCTGGCTGGTGGACCTCTCCCTCGCCCCCAGTCCTTGCCATAAGGAGAGCGAGGATTCAGAAGAGACCGGACACCACTTCACACCCACTAGGGTGGCTATCATCAAAAAAGACAGACAATGACAAGTGTTAACAGGGCTGTGGGGAGACTGGGACCCTCATGTGGCTGGTGGGAACGTAAAATGGTGCAGCCACTGGGGACGCATTTGGTGGTTTCTCAAAAGGTAAAACCCAGGATTATCATGGACAAGCAGTTCCACTCCTAGATGTAGATGCGAAAGACCTGGAAGAGGACTCGGACTGCTGCTTTCCCACCGCGTTCACGGCAGCATCGTTCACAAGTAGCTAAAAGGCGGGAACAACCCACGTGTCCAATGGATGAACGGCACATCCCTCCACCGGATATTATTGGGCCATAAAAGGAATGCTGACCCACGCTACCACACGGATAAACCTTGAAAATATTATCTAAGGGAAGGAAGCCAGACACAGGCTACACGCTGCATGATTCCACTTACATGAGATCCCTAGCGTAGTCACACTGGAGACAGAAAGCAGAATGGTGGTGGGCAGGGGCGGGGGCGGGAGATGGGCAGTGAGTGTTTATGGGTATGGAGTTCATATTGGGGATGAGGGAAGGTTTGGGGGAGGGTGATGGGTGCACAACCTCGTGAATGTACTTAATGCCACTGAATTGTACACTTATGAATGGTTTAAAAAATAAGTATCATGCTACGTATATTTTACCACAGAAGAAAAAGAGAGGCTGACAGGCAGAGCGTGGATGGAGCAGGAAGACAGCTGTACTCACCAACGTGATCCTCCGATCTCTGTTGAGCGTCAGACCTGGGAGGAAAGCACAGAGACTGACCTCAGCACCGCCTGGTGGGGTGAGTTCCCTGGGGACCCTGGGGCCTCCAGCTGGGGCTCATTTCTTCAGCCTGGACTGGCAGGGACCATCCCTGACGTCCTCGGGGTTCAGAGCTTGTCCACAGCCCTGTGGCTGTGGACCAGTGCGGCCCACACAGGTGCCTGCGGCCCAGGAGGATGGTGGTGGGAACAGTTAACACGTGTCCTCTGAGAACCTTAAAATGATTGTGCAGATCTTTAAACACCAGGAAATAACCGGTAACTAAGAGTCGAGTGTTCACTTGTCAAAGAGAAACAGAGGTAAAAGGAAGGCTGGAGGGGTTGAGAGGCCTGGGTGGTCCCAGGTCCAGGTGGAGCCTTGGTTCTCTGCCACAATCCCCATGGTGGACAGCTTGGCCTCACTAGGGACGGCAGACACCCAGCAATGCCACGCCTGGGAAATGTCCCCTTGAGAAATGGCTGCAGGAGTGTCACGGAGGGCATAGAAGCACAGACCGTGCAGGTTGCCTGCTGTTAGCGGGATGGACAAGTGAGCTGTGGGGTGGTCCTTTGGGACCCTCTCCAGTGGGGAGATGGCAGACGTCAACTGGGTAAAACCCACAATCGTGCCGCCCAGAATCAGGCGGCTCCGTCCCTTCCACAAGTCTTTGCTCAAATACCACCTTTCCCGCCATGCCTCCCCGACCATCTCACTGCAGCCTCCCCATCTCCTTCTGGTCTATTTCTCTCCATAACACTCAGCACTTTCTCACACACTCTGTCATTTACTTCTCTGCTTCTTTCTTCTGCTAGGACGGAGCTTCCCTGAGGACAAGGGGTTTGGTCTCGTATTCACAGCGGGGTCCCCAGAACCTGCCACACAGCAGGGGCTCAAAAGTGCTTGCTGAGTGAATAAGCAGGTATTTGCCTCTGGGTGGCAGGGGTGGGGAAGGTCAGGGTACAAAGGAACGGGTGCTGTTCTGTGGTTTTGGCTGGGTGATGGGCACAAGTGTTGTTACTATTATTAACATTAGTATTAGACATACATGATACACCGACAAGATTTGGGGGAGGGGGGAGTAAAGTACCCAATTCTGGAGTTCATAGGGAAAACTAAGCAAACAACAATAGCAGAAAAACTCTGAAAAAGAGGCCTGAAAGAAGAGTGTCCTACAGATAGCAAAACACGCTGTGAGACCTCACTAATTTAACTGCGTAGTCCTGCTAAGAAGGCTGCCAGGCGCATCGAAAGGCAGAGCTCCAGAGATGGGCAGTCAGGGTATGATGCGGCAGCCGCTTACGTCCATGAGGGCAAAGACAGAGACTTTTAAAAACTGGCGTTAGGCACCTGAGGAGCCGTGTGGTAAAAGATGAAGGCAGATCCAGACCTCACCCTGTACACTAGATAAAAACCCAATGAAGCAAATATTTAAATGCAGACACTCAATCTCAAACAGTATTAGAATCAAACATGAGCTTTAAACCAAGATTCAAAATGCAGACACCGTAAAAAAGACATACTCAATTACATTAAATTCTGCATTGCAAGAAAAAACAAGAGAAAAAATATTCTAAGCAAAGCCAAAAGATAAATGACAACCTGCGAAAAAAGTATTTGTAATTCAATCTCCCCAACATATGAAGAGTTCCTAAAAATTGAGGAAAGACCAGCAGCCCAACAGAAAGATGGGCAGGAGAACAGAAACATACAGTTGTCAGAAAAAAATACAAGAGATACTAATCCTTACCATGAAAACCAATTAAAACCACATTGAGATCTCACCTGTCAAATGGGAAAAATTCCAATCGTGTGACAGCCAGGGACATAGGTCTCTCATCCATCGCAGGCCGGGCAGCTAAGGGACAGCCCTGGAGGGCACCTGGCAATGCCTTTACCCTCACCAGGGGAGAAGTGCGACCTCAGTGTGGTTTTCAGTTGTGTGGTGCCCACCTTCTATGGGTTGTTGAACCTGCGAAACCAGGAGCTCCACTGCACAGTGCAGCCCTGCTCCTAACAAGGCAGACTGGAAACGACCCGTGTCTCCCTGGAGGGAACTGGCTAAATTAGCTTCCAGGTCACGTGGGGGACATTCTGCGTCTGTGCAAAGGATGAGGCCCAGTCTCCCGGATCTATAGTAAGGAGCACGGAGGCCACAGAACTGGCTACAGTGGGACCTGCTGCGTAAACGAGGGCAATGAGGGCATATATTTGCACGTTTGTACTTACCTAAGAAAACTCTGGAAGGATGGGAACCAATTTAAAAGGGGTGAGTTGAGGAACAAGATAGATGGGAATGGGGTGAGACCCAGCAAGACGGGCCCGTAATTATATAGTGGTTTTTAAACCCTGTGATCCAGGACCTGTTCAGAAAGTAATATCAGAGTAAGAAGTAAAAACAGAAGGGCAGCTCTGCTCAGCCCTTAGGACATGCCATCAACCCCTCAGGTTGAGGGACATGTTGGGCAAGGGTCCACCGGGGGAGAGGCATTGGGACTCCCCCCTGCAAGACTGATGTTTGAATGCGAAGTGGCTTTCCGAGAAAGAAAGAAACAATTATGGAAACGTGAAGGCGAGCTATTTCCCATAATGATTAGGTCCCCCCTCTAGAGATGATGGAACTTTTAGATGATACATCTAGATGATTAATTGTTGACAGAGGTTCTTGGTCAGGCATTTGTGACTCAAAATACCATGTAACTGGAAGGACCATGTAACTGGAAGATTTTCTGGTCACTGTACTTCTAGATATGTCCGCCTAATGAACCAAGGCTGAGGCCCCTGGGCCACCCTCAGCTCTGGCCATGACCTCCCTGCACAAAGGACAGGCCCCTGCTGTCTGTGCAGGACCCTGGTGACGCCTGGGCTCGCTGCCCTCCTCCTTCCTCTGGGCCTGGGCTCCAGTTACTCAGAGGATGTGAAAAAGCTTACAGTGGGGGTTCTCTTGGGGGTGGGGTGAACCCCAAAGTATCTGGGGACCCCCACTGTGCTGTTTGCTCGGTCCTGAGGCCTTGGCTCCTCCTCCCTGCGACCCCTCTTCCTGCTCTGACACATCCTGAACTGCCCGGGCACCCCCACAGCCCAGCTGCTTCTCTGTCTGCCTCCCCTGTGACAGTGGCCTTTGTATTGCAAGAACTGTTTCTCAGACCAGCGTGCCAGCCCAGACGTCCCTTAAATAAGGAGTCCAGCCCTCAGATCGAAGAGCAAGTGGCCCCGGTGTTTGTGGAGTGAGAGACATTAGTGCTCAGTCCTTTTCTCAATCAGATTCAGATCCCAGGGACACCACGTGCCAGCAGCCGTGCAACTGGCCTTTCCCACTAACTTGTCTTGTCAGCCACGCAGAGGCCGAGGTCCGCACCTCTGTTTCCCCAGAAGGAAAACGAGGAGGGAGGCTGGGCCCGGGCCGGAGGGACAGACCCTGCACCAGCACAGCTGGACTCCTCAGGCCTGCCGGTGGCTCAGGAGACACGCCACCTCCAAGAGTTTCAAGAGCCCCGAAAAGTTACATGAACGGAACATTTTATAAGAATAGAGTTTTGAATGCAGGAGATATTATCAGAACCCTAGACCCCCTCTCCCGCCACAGCCAATAATTAGAGGCTGTAATAGTGAGATAGGATAAGAAATACATCTTAGTATTTGTCCCTGGCTCCTGGCAGAGCTCCTAAACCTGTATTTCCTAAGGAGCATCTTTTACTCTAATTGGTCTTTGAACCCAGTACCTGACACAGAGCTCCTTGGAATCTCCTGGGTGACAGGAGAGTCTTTTGTTCTCATGAGGGGACTCAAGGTGGTCTCCTGGAGAGCTTCGGGATGGGGGCTGGTCAGCAGAAAGAGCAAGCCAGCCCTGGGGGAGTAGAGCAGGGCTGGAGGCTGTTTCCTCCCCACCTCCCACCGTCCAGTTATAACCCTCCAAGAGCTTCCCTTTGCTTTTGGAATAAACACCACAATCAACCATCAACCAATGGTAGCTAACTGAGCCCTGCCCCGTCCAGCCTCTACCCTCCACCCCCCATGGCAGCCACTCGCCTCCCCTCTCGAAGTTCCTGGCCTTCTGTCAGGTCCTCAAACTGGATGGCTTCCTCCTGCCACGGGCAGGATTTCCCACTAACTTGTCTTGCCAGCTCCCTCCACAACCACGCAGAGGCCAATGTCAGCGCCTGTGTTTCCTGGGTCTGGACCGCTCCCCATGCCATCTTGTCTTCCTCACCTCGCTGGGCACACTTTCACTATCCTTGGGCCCCTGGGCAGGGCTCCCACAGATTGGGCGCCCCTCCCCCAGGTTAGGTAACCATGAACGTGATGTGACTTGGTTAGCATCTGTCCCCAGCCCCCCCAGGCTTACTCTAGGAGTGCTCGGCAGGCCGGTTCTGCTCTCTCAGTCATCCCCAGGCAGGAGCACACAGGCTGCCCGGGGCAGGGGTCCAGGACTGGTGGTTCAACGTGGGACTCTTTGGATGACATCAGCCCTGGATGGAAACCTCAGAGAACCTTTCAACCCGTTCCCTCCCCCTTCGTCTGCTGGGAACTACCATGGTCACAGACTCAGATGCCAGCAGAAGCCGGGCAGAGTGAGTGCAGTGCCCACTCACACGCCATGGCAGCGGAGTCTGCCAGCCACTGTTGCCTGTGGAGAACACACAATGTGTTGCCAGGTCTTCCCATTTTTCAAAAGAAGCTGAAAATCTCCATTTTTACATAACATCTTTCTATTTTAAATATGAACAACCTATTCAAAATTCCCCTCATGCCAAAATTTTGTGTTTAAACTGTACAACCCAAACAAATCCTGCTTGCAACCCCAGGCCCATCCAGCCTGTGGTGAGGATTGAGCGTCCCCCAAGGTGGGCAGGCTGCAGGGCCCGGATGCTGACACTGGCGTGTCCTTTGTCATTAGGGAACCCCAACCAGAGCTGGACTCATCCCTCTTTCAAGCCAACACCACCAGCTTGTTGCCAGAAGGTCTAGGCCAGTATTAAGACAGGACTCAGATAAGAATGCAGATAAGATAAGGACTTGGCCTCTCCCTACACTGGCTCACTGCCTCCTGGTTTCACCCACCCGCAGGGTCAAGTTCAAGCCTCCCAAGCCTTTCCCGGTGGCTCCCTTTGCCTGGATCACATTCCTGCTGGATTTCTGTGTGACCAGCTCCCTCACCTGCACCTCTTTGGCGTGTCCTATCTGGAGAGCCTACTGCAAGCTGTGCCCCACGCGGAGCCCGTCAGCCTGCTGTCACCTAACACACTCCGTACAGACTGGGGAGAATGCCAACAAACACGTGAGGCCACCAGAAGCCAGAAGACAGGCGTAAACAGTCTGTCACAGCCCTGCCAACACTTTGACCTTGGATTTCTGGCCTCCAGGACAGGGAAGGAGTAAAATGTCTGCTGTTTAAGCTGTCCAGTCCAGCGCACTTCTGCGGGCTGGCAGCCCTAGGAGGTGAATGCGGATTTTGGAGACGTCAGGTTGAACGATGGAAGTTCCCAGTCCTCTGCCCTGCTCCAGAACAGAATGGGGGCTGTCGGGGGCTCTCTGGGGCCTGAGGAAAAGGACTCGGGGAGCCTGGAACATCAGCTCCCCCAGTGTCAACCCACCCCAGTCTTTTAAGTTAACCCCGGGCCCTAAAGGGCCACAAAGGCTGCAGAGGGGCTGCTCCCAACACAACGATCCAGTCACCTGCTCACTCCCCCTGCACCCCTTTCCCAGCCCGCCCTCCTCTCCCACTCCCCTTGACAGTTGAGTTGGTTCAGTGTCACCATTTCATGTGAGCCCAGCCTGGCCTAATCGGCTTCCGCAGCCTGGCCAGAGCACGTCTGATTCCAGATTAGCCCACTTCTGAGCCACCCATCTGTGTGGGCACGTCGGGAAGACTGGACCCATGGCCCTGTGCCCTGGACCTCCCTTTTCCAAGATGCATTTGGAGGAGGAGCGGACAGAGTCTCAGAAATAATAACGACGACAGGCCCCCACGACAGTTTGCGAACTGGCAGCTGAGGCCAACACAGCCTTAGGTACCGTGTAGTCCAGTTGACCTCACAGAGTATTGTTAATTACTAGAAAATAACCCAGCACAGAGGAGCAGCTGAGGACTTGGGCCATCCTAGACTGATTCCACATGATAAGCCGTGGCTGGGCCAGTTCCACAATCCCCTCCACTGCCTACTGCCTCGCTCGCTGCCGCTGGATTATTCCATAACTTGCCCAGCTCCCATAGGCTCTTAGGTTTTTGACCCCTGCCTCCTTGGTTGAAGTCACATTCACCACCTTGCTTGATCCAATCAGCCTAGGAGGACAAAAACCACAAGACCTGTCATCCGAGGAAACCAGAGGCGTCTAACTGGAGGAGGGACTCGCCAAGATGGCTGAGCCGGCAAAGTCAAGAATCGAACCCTGGTCTTTGCGCTCAATTTAGTGCATGTTCCATCTTACCACACTGTCTGCCTGGGCTTTTCCTTCACCTGAGAGTCCCTTCCAGGAGCAGGCCTGCCCACGGGTGTCTTCCAGAGCACTTGCTACATTCCTTTTATTCCAGTTATAATGAAACATCTACTGATTTGTCTGTTTACTGACTTAGCGTCCATTTCTCCTCCTAGAATGTGCTTCCTGCCCGGCCTCCTCCTTGCTCAAGTCCCGGGAGAGTCATTTCCAGCGAGGTCACTTGTGAATGGCACCCTCTGGAGTTGTGCTGGAAGAGACACTGACCCCCCCAGGAGAGGGTGGTGTCAGTTCCTGCTCCCTGCAGCCCAGCTCGGGCCTGGCACTGAGCACGCTCTTGGTGAAGGAACATATCAGAGAACAAAGTGCAGAAGATACGGGTCGACACTGCTTGAAGCCAGATGACCACCAACTCCACTTCTCCGTTTTGTAAAACCTTTTCGAAGTCGCTTGGCCGCACAGGGCATCCTCACAGCCTAGCTTTGGACACCGGTGCCCACCACACAGGACCAGTACAGCAGGGCTGACATTCCCCAACACTTGGTCCCAAGAAGCCTGACCAAGGTCCCACAGGACGTGGCTTCCTGGGACGTGCAGTACTGTCTGCCCTGGCACAAGTCACTTGGCCTTTCCAAGGCTCAGTCCGTCCTGCTCTAAAGGGGATGTGATAGGGTGGTCGGGAGATTAAATGAGATACTGTTTGCAAGCACATAGATTATGCCTGATCCAAAGCGAGCTTAGTCACTGTCATTGCTCACCAAGAACAGTGCCAATAAGCACAGCCTGGGACGGTGATTGCCTTACCTGTGGCCACCTGTGTGGTTCCTCTCTGCAGCAGGAGCTCCCCACACTCCTTGTTTATTTGGCTGTTATTCTGCAGGAACCTGGGGGAGACGGAAGGACACTGAGAGCCTTGTGTGAGGAGAGGCCAGATGGAGAGGAGAGGAGGGCAGGGGCGTGTGTGGAGGGGACGTTCACATCAGCAGGGAGTGTGTGTGTGTGTGTTCACTCCTTTAGGCAACACATCATTACAGAGCCCTGACAACCAGGCACACTGGCGCATGCTGGAGGCACAAGTGTGACCAAGCAGCCTTAGCCACCACCTACAGACCTGAGATGACCTACAGGGCAGGGAGGTGGAGTCAGGGCAGGCTTCCAGAAGTGCCAGCAGCTGAGGCCCAAAGGAGGAGCAGGGACCTCAGCAAGGGGCGCAGAGCGAGGTCCAGGTGGGAGCCAGAGCGGGGAGGAAAGCTGTGGAAGGAGAGAGTGTGCATGAAGGGAGCGGAAGGGGGACCAGCAAGTGGGTGGACAGGGCTCCAGGGCACAGATATAGAGTGGGGAGGACAAATGGCTGATAAAGCCAAAGCTGGGCATCTGAGGAGTGCCAGGAAGCCTGACGCCCAGGGTGGGCAGAGAGCAACAGGCTTAGTTGGATTTGCGAGTAGGAGAAAGAAGCTTCTTCCGGGCCCCAAAGATTTCCTTCCTTGGTGTCCTGCAGTTCCCCCCAGGCCGCCCCTCACCCCCTTCTCACCTGAGGGCACCCACCTGTGTAGCATCTCCTCCCGGCTGATAACGCTTGAGGGCTTTTTGGCTGATTTCTCCATCTGCAGCGTGTGCTCTATCAGGTTCCGCTTGTAGATGACAAAGTTCTCTATTTCCTAAATATTCGTGGTTCTGCTGGGTGGGTGGGGCTCTCACCTGCAGATAAAAGGACCCAGCCCCTCCCCCAGCTCCACCCTCTGCCCTCAGCAGCCCCTCAGCTGTGCACCCTCTTAGCTGGTGATTCATTCTGACCCAGTGAGGGGTGGCACCGGACAAGCCCCTGCTAGTTAGCACTGTGGTCTGGAGCAAGTTGGCTGCCTAGTCACAGGCATCCCAGCCCTGCCTGCGGCGGGGGACAGCTGGAGGGGTCAGACTGGATGAAGGAGGGGGAAGGAAATCTCTGTCAACTGCCAAGTGCTTGCAAAGGTGAGATATTAGGGTCCATAAGTCAGGAACTATCCAGGGTTGGCCGTTTCATCTGGTTTAACTAATGTTATCACTCTGAACAGTGGCGCAGAGGCTGGCGGGGAGTGCAGTGCAGAGGCTTCCAGCCTCCCCTCAGGGTACCCCTTTCCAGCCCAGCTCACTCTGGGAACAGCCTGGCCCTGTCCACAGTGCACTGCGTGGAGTAGCCGTGGGATGTTTGTCAACTCAGTGGGTGAAACATGTAAAGAAGTGAGACCCAGACTCATTGGATCCTCACAATAACTCATGACTTATTCACCCATCCATTCAACGAACATTTACTGAGCACTTACTATGTGCCAGGATTGGGCACGTGGTGATAAAAAGACAGCGATGGTTCTTGCCCTTATGGAGCTTGTAGTCATTTGACAGACAAGAAAACTGAAACTGATGAAGGAGTTATCACAACCGAAAAGGTTGAGCCCTCGGGAATAGAATGACAGAAGCTGGCAGGGCACCTGCACCTCCCAGGTCATCTAGTCCAATCTCATTTTCTGTGAGAAAACTGAGGCCCAGAGAGGTGAAGTGACTTGCCCAGGGTCACACAGCAGGTAAAGGGCAGAGCCAGCACTCAGAGCAGGGACAGCCCTGGTTGTTGTCATTGGTGGTGGTGCCAAGGGATGGGGGGGCAGCACTTTTGCTATCAGCCCACACTCAGGGCTGTTGTGTGCAGTTGTGCAATGTTCACACATCAAAAAGCCATTTGAGCCTGAGTGTGGATGGGCTGGCCAGGCTGTATGCCCCCAGAGTTTCCTCAGCCCACTGCTCCTACCCTCTCCCACCCCGTCACTTCATGATCGACCTGGCATTCTGCAGATCCCAGGCCACACACAGGGCTTCCAAGTATGACAAAGGCCCCAGCACCCTTTCCCTGCCCACTCCTAAGGGTACAAGCAGTATAACATCACCCTGTTTTCTCTGTTGGGGGGCCCCCTGACTCCCCTTGTCTGCCCTCTTGCCACCTCCTCCCACCTCCCTGGTATCCACTGAAAGAGACAGGGCTGAGGGCATGCACATAAGCCGCCATTCTTACATTACAGTCCAGGGAGAAAGGGACTGCATCCAGCAAGATGAGTTTATCTACCATCTCAGGGAAGATACAGGAAAACTATGATGTGACACAAAAAGGGAAGAATGAATAGGAGAGGAACTTGAAGGAAAAGGGACTCAAACTCTTCTCTGGGGACACTGGTGTTTCCTGAAACATCTCTCAGGCTGGGGGGAGGGTGCTGACCAAGAGGCTAGAACAAAACTCTTCTACCCCTTCCAGGGACCTTCCTTCTGTGCCCCTCCCCCCCCCTCCCCCCCTCCCCCCCCCCACGCAATCCACACCCAGCACAGAGCTCCAAGCCCTGGCAATGGCTGGACTCCAGGGTTCTCTGTGACGGGCCGGGGGCTGTCAAAGCTCTGAACTCCACCAGAGTCTGCATTTCCACTTACCGCTCCATGATAGGAATTATTACTGCAATCTACACAGCAAACCAGCGCTAGCTAATAAAATGTTGGCTTGAAACGGAGCTGAGGAGGCACTTCCTTTCCCAGGTAACTTCCCCCTCTTCCTCCTGTTCTCCCACCCCACAAGGCGCACCCTTGGGGGCCAGCGGTGGTCACTGTGAAGCCATCTACTCACCATTCCACCTACACTGCCACCTGGGGGACAGAAGAGTAGTCTGGCTGATGCGCCCCAGCAATCAAAATCCTCCCAGAACCTCCTCCCAGGGGCTGACCCACCCTCAGGCCAGGGGCCTGGTTCCTCTCTCCCGTCAGTAGACAGGCTCTGTATATGCTGTCAAACTGGGGCTCCCTGGGGCCAGGTGGCCCCTTCATCAGACTTGACCACTCAGAAGGTCACATTGGGAGATAGCTACCTACGGGGGCCACATGTTCCTCAGAGGAGAGGCCTGAGGGCAAATGGTCAGTGTCTAAAGAACCTCCTCATCTCTCCTTGCAGTTCCCAGAAGTGCAGGGGAGAGGTACCTGTGCCCCAACTCCTCTCCCTCTTTCGCAGCCCCACCATGGGAGCCCAGGTCAGGTGAACTGGCCAAAGTGAACTCACCAAAACTGTGGCACATGAGGGACAAACGATTCCATTTCAAGGCTGAAAGCACACAGAGCAGGTCTGCATGGGCCCCGCCTCCCCCACCCTCTGTCCTGCAGTCCCTGTGCTCGGGAAATCCCCCCCAGCACCTGGGTGCCCCACTCAGGAGACCAGCTTAGCGGGGCCCTAGCTCCACTTTAGGAGTGGAGCCCCCAGGAGAAAGTGAAGTCTTCTTGGCAGCCTTCTCCAACTTTCCCAAAGTTACCCATGAATTCTTGGCAGGTCACCCCCAGGCCAGTGTTGTTTCCTGGCTACCACACCCCACTTCATTGATAAGAGGGGGTGTCCCAGAGCACCCCTCCAACACACACACACACACACTCCACCTCTTACTCACCTGCTACAACTCTTCGGATCTCACTCACAAAGTTTAGATGGTAATACGGGAGACCTGGGCTGTAGTGGGACGAGAGCCCATGACCCCCGAAATCCATGGCAACGTAATAAAAGCCTGAGACAGAGATAAAGGAGGTAGAAGAAGGTGTCTAGGTCAGCTGTCTTCCCCTCTGTCATTCTCCTGCTGTCCTGCCACCTGGCCTCTCCGCTTCCTTTCAGCCCCCAACCCACCTTTTGGGAGAAGAGGGATGAGTCTGTCAAAGGAGTTGGCATTGCCCAGCCAGCCGTGCAGGCAGAGAACAGGGGAGCCATGCTGGGAGCCCCAGGCTTTGGCAGCGATGTGGCCCCAGGGTACAGCCAGCCTCAGCTCTGAGAACAGACCTGACAACAGACAGAGCCCCCCACTCAGTCATGAAGCCCCCTTCCTGAGCCCCTCCTCTAAGCCCTAATATGTCCAGGGCACCAATGCTACGCAGGGGTTCAGGTCTCCTGGGCCACCTCCAGGGGGTTATGGGGAAAGAGCCAGAGGTGGGTGTGGGGATCCCCAGAGGAGGGAAAAATAAACTGGGTCCACTGGGTGAGGAAAACCTTGGGAGGGTTTCACAGCAGAACTTTCTAGAATAGGCTAGGGATTTTGGCTAGGTCTGGGCTCTGCCACTTGCTGGTTGCGTGACTCTGGGCAAATTACTGAAAAACAAAGACAAAAACAAAATCCCAGCCTCTGTTTCCTTTTCTGTAAAACTGGAGTAAACAGTAATAACAACAGCCAACATTTTCAGTCTTCACTGAGGGCCAGATGGGGTGGTCCCTCTCCCCACATCCTCACAGTTAAGCTGCATCACTATTACTCTCCCTTCGCAGACCAGGAAACTGAGGCATAGGGAGGTGCAGTCCATGGCCAACGTCCCAGGAAGGACGAGGCGGATTGAGGATTTAACGTGACCCGACCCCTTGTCCTGACCACGCTGTCTCAGGTCCACTCTGGTCCGGGCTGCATTCTCCACGGTCCAGAGCTTCCCTTTTTACCCTGCTGGCCCTCCCCATGGGCTGGAGACCTGCGCGCCCCTAAACCCCCATGGGCTTGCTTCTCTAACCGGGGCCTCCCAGAACCCTGCGAGGCCACCTGCGGCCATGTACTGGGGCCACCATTACCCTCCCACCCCGTGCCCCAGCCCCGCGGGTGGGGCTCAGCCCGCTTCCCAGGCTGCGGAAGAAAGAGACGTGACTCCCAGAAGGGAGGCCTGGTCCCAAGTAGGTGGATGGACGGATGGAAGCGCACGTAGCCTCCCCCACTTCTGTCTAACGGCCCCTGGGTACAACGTCTTCACCCATCGCACGCGTCCTTTGGTGGTACAGCCGCAGTCACTCTACGCTGGAAAGTCGAGCCCAGGGACAGGGAGATCATTATCTGGCCCCGCCCCGCCCCACGGAGGCCCCGCCCCGCCCCACGGAGGCCCCGCCCCGTATCCACGGAGGCCCCGCCCCTGCCCCACAGAGGCCCAGCTCATCTCGCCAGCCCTAGGCCTGCCCTGCATCTCTGCCCAGGCTCCCTCCCAGCCCGCCAACGTGACCTGGCCCTAGCTTCTCGCCTGCAGGAGTTGGGCGCTCTCCGAGGCACCGCCTGCGTTAGGGAAACCACCCAAAAGGTTGGCTCAGCGGAGTCGTGAGCAGAGCCGCTGGGGATTCTGGGGTCAGTGGCCAAAGGACATCCATATTGGGGGTTACACCTGAGCGGTTTCGCAGGGAGTGGAGAAGGCTCAGTTTGACTTGTGGGTGGTGTATTGGCATAGAATTAACCCCTGGTCGTCGCAGAATGTAAAAGAATTTACAGGACTCTACAAGAGTAAGAAAAGATGTATTAAAAGTCAGAGAGAGAGAGAGAGAGAGAGAGAGAGAGAGACAGAGAGACAGAGAGACAGAGAGACAGAGAGAGACAGAGAGAGACAGAGAGAGAGAGAGAGAGAGAGACAGAGAGAGAGAGAGAGAGAGAGAGAGACAGAGAGAGAGAGAGAGAGAGAGAGAGAGAGAGATTTCTGTTTGTAGCTACTAGCAGAAGTTTTGCCAGGGCAGTCTGAGAGAAACAGCTGCACCCGTTCCTGTTTAGCTAGAGTTTTATATTTCTCTAAAAATGATGTAGGGTGCTTGTCAGCATGCAGGGGGCTGCTGTTACAATTGTCTTCTCCTGGGAATGTCCTATTCCCATCTATAATGGGTGTCAGCTTGCAGGGGGCTGCTGTTGCAATTGGGAACTGTTCTGTTCCTCTCTATGATGGGTGTAAGCGCTTGTCAGTTTTCAGGTGCAGTGCTAGCCAGGGGTTCAGAGCCAAGCGGCTACCGGTCAGCTTCTTCCTGTTAGCCCACAAGCTCGCTCCTGTTAACTCTTCACTTGTCTCATCAGGTGGCAGGATCCCCAGGGCAGTGCCCATGGCCACCCCCAGCCCCTTGCGGGCCCAGGAGTTGGCAAAGGACTGGGGAGCAGCCCCGGAACACCCCCTGGGTGCTCACTGGCTTGCACTGTAGGGCTAAAGGTGGGGTGACTGTTTAATGGTTAATGTTCACCCTGGCGGCATCCACCGTGTTCCCACCATGTCGTTTGTCCTCAGCAGTTCCTTGGTGCAAGCCTTAATATTTGTTGTGAATGAATGAATGTATAAATTGGGGACATGGAGGACCCCCCCACAGGTGAGGAAGGGTTTTAGACAATGACATTGACAAAGGGTTAGCTCCTACACAAGATCACTCCTTCACAACCGAGAGAGGTTGCTGTTTTGCCTAATTCATAGAAACAAACACAGAGAGACAGCCAAAATGAGGAGACTGAGAAATATGTTCCAAACGAAAGACCAGGACAAAAACCCCAGGAAAAGAACTAAATGAAACAGAGATAAGCAATCTATCAGATGCAGAGTTCAAAACACTGGTTTTAAGGATGCTCAATGAACTCGGGGAGAACTTCAACAGAAAGACAGAAGACATAAAAAAGAACCAGTCAGAAATGGAGAATACAATAACTGAAATGAAGAATATATGTTATGGAATCAATAGATTAGATGAAGCAGATTGAATCAGCAATTTGGAAGACAAGGTAGTGGAAAACACCCAATTGGAACAGCAAAAAGGAAAAAGAATTATAAAAAATGCGGATAGTTTAAGGGACCTTTAGGACAACATCAAGCGTACCAACAACATTCGAATCATAAAGATCCCAGAAGGAGAAAAGAGAGAGAAAGGGACTAGAAACCTATTTAAAGAAATAATGGTTGAAAAGTTCCCCAGCCCCAGGAATGAAATAGACATCCAGGTCCAGAAGCACAGAGAGTCCCAAACAAGATGAACCCAAAGAGGCCCCCATCAAGACACATCATAATTAAAATGCCAAAGGTTAAATCAACAAGGATTTTTTTTTAACTTCAAAGTTGGAAACAAACAGAAACAAATAAACTTAACTGTATATCAAATGGGTAACAACCATATTAAAGAAAAATGGAAAAGAGTCCAAGTAGCTTTTAGCCACAGTATTTTCACTCCCCTCAGTCTGAAGATAAAAGGACCAAAAGAACTGCAAAGAAAACTTAAGTTTTACTTAATAGGTTAGTAGGTTTTTTTGGTTAATGGTGGTGTGGGTGTGGTAATTCTGAGGCTAATTCGTGTTCATTGCAGAATTGAGCAAAGGAGTAAATATATTGATTTTGTTGGGAGCCAGGCTTCTCATGGTGAGAGAAAGGAGCTACAAATATAAAATTGTGAAAGGCAAGAATTATATGAAATGGCTATTTTCCCCAGTCTGGCCACTGAAAGGACAAGAGTGACGACACATCGGTCGCAATGAGCACACCTCGCTTCCAGAGCTCGGGTTTTAATATCACTCCCCACTAACAAGAATCAAGGGTCCTTAGCAAAATGACTGAGTCCAAGGCTGGAGCTGGGAGAGTAAGCCTGGACCATCTTGTTTCACAAGCAAAAGCTCAGTGCTCAAAGAATGACGGGAACAGAAACCAGCTTGAAGGAGCTCCCACTGGCCAAATCTGGAACAATCTGAGCATCAAAATAAGTAATGATAGTAATGGATTATATCACCCACTGAATAAAACCAGAATCCATGGACCCATATTGACAGAACTAAGTAAGTCAGGGAGAAGGAAAAGGCCCTTACAGTAAAATGTTAACTAAGAAATGCAGAAGGAATGATTGAGTTTAAAAATCACAATCAGGCAATCATTTTAGTAATTTGATTCCAGCAAGAACCCTCAATGTACTATAAGGAGCAGGATATTCACATGATAATCTTCAGATAATCTCCACCCAGGTTAGTTATTAATTACAAAGGGAAACTGTTAATCTTCCAACACATCCCCAGTATGGGAACAAGTCACAGTCAACTGCCGCCCTCTAAGATCAATGAGAACACAGTGTCGTTTCTGGGGTGTTCTTGCCACCTACGTGTAACCTGAACCGAATGAAATATCAGATGAACCCAAATCGAGGGACGGAACATTCTATAAAATAACTGGTCCCATCTTTTCAAAATATCAAAGTTGAGAAGGACCGAGAAACACTAAGATTGATCCAGATAAAGGAACGCTGAAGAGGTGACACGGAAGTGAACACGAACAGGAAGAGAACGAAAAAAATAACCGTCTGCGACGCCAAACCAAACCAGCCCCGCAGCCACCATGAACAGCAAAGGTCAATATCCAATGCAGCCAACCTCCCCGTGCAGCCTCCTGGCCATCCTGTGTCGCCTCAGACTTTGCATCTCCCTCAGGCTCCAGCCTATACTGATGCTTCACCTGCCTCCTCAGAGCTCTGTCGTCGGAGCTTGGTGCACCTAGGGGCTGCCACCATCCCCACCATGTCAGTTGCATTTCCTGGCGCCTCCCTGTATCTGCCCATGGCCCAGTCTGTGGCTGTGGGACGTTTAAGTTCCACAGTCCCCATGGCTTATTATCCAGTTGGCCCCATCCACCCACCTGGTTCCACAGTGCTGGTGGAAGGAGGGTATGATGCAGGTGCCAGATTGGGAGCTGGGGCTACTGCTGGCAACATTCCTCCACCACCCCCTGGATGCCCTCCCAATGCTGCTCAGCTTGCAGTCATGCAGGGAGCCAATGTCCTCGTAACTCAGTGGAAGGGAAACTACTTCATGGGTGGCACAGATGGTGGCTACACCATCTGGTGAAGAACCAAGGCCACCTCTGTGCCGAGAAAGACATCACATTACCTTCAACACTTCTCACAATGTAACTGCTTTTGTCATATTAACCTGAAGTTGCCGTTTAGACACATGTTGTTGAGGTGTCTTTCTGGTGCCCAAACTTTCAGGCACTTTCCAAACTTAATAAGGAACCATGTAATGGTAGCAGTACCTCCCTAAAGCATTTTGAGGTAAGGGATGTATCCATTCATAAAATGAATGTGGGTAAAGCAGCCCTAAGGCTCTTCCTTTAATTCCTCTGGAGTAATACTGTACCATACTGGTCTTTGCTTTTAGTAATAAAACATCAAATTAGGTTTGGAGGGAACTTTGATCTTCCTAAGAATTAAAGTTGCCAAATTATTCCGATTGGTCTTTAATCTCCTTTAAGTCTTTGGTGCATATTACTTGTTATAAAGGAAACGCATTAGTGGCCTGCCTTTTCCTTTCCATCCTTGGTCCCACATCTCACCCTCAACCCTCGTCTTCCATGCCCTCCCGCCAATCTCCATTGAATCAATGGTGCAGGACAGAAAGCCAGTCAGACTGATTTCCTTCTCTCCTTGCACTTCACCCCACTTGTCATCTTGTAACTAGTCTTTCACAAGGATCCTCTGAACCCCCTCTGGGCCCCAATCAGACCCATTACTTCTGCTTTTGCATCTCCTGAAGCAAAATTGGAGGGTGCCTTTTGGACCCTCCTCTTAGGTTGTCTTTTCACACGTGAATCAAACCCAAGTTTGCTTTGGTGCCAGAAAAACTCAGCCTGTTTGAACAAAGGATAGCAAAGCAAACTACTATAAACAATATTTTGGAATGGGGGAGGGGAGGGCAGGGAGGAGGATGCATTGCAGAAGCCTGATGGTTTCACAGCCAAATTAAGGGGAATTTTCAGATAAAAAAAATTGGTTGCCTTTTACTGTCCAAGCGTCTCATGCAGCCCCTCATGGTTCCCCAGAATTCCTAAGCTGGGTTAATGGGGTGATATTGTGAATGGCCCACTACAAAATGACTTGGGCCCAGTGAAATCTCATTAGGGTTAAGAATATTTCAGGGATCATTAATATCTTGATTTGTGTTTTCAGCAATTGGATTTTATTTTATAATTTCAGTTCATCTAAATTTTATGTTCTGTACATGTGATGTTTGTACCATTGACTGTTACGGAAGTTCAGCATCGTACGTCTCTCTACACTGTGGTGCACTTAACTTGTGGATTTTTTTATACTAAAAATGTAGACTAAAGACTATTTTGAAGATTTGAATAAAGTGATGAAGTTGCATTACACCTAAAAAAAAAGGAAGGCTGAAGACACGGGACAACTGAAATGTAACAGGTGACCTTGGATTGGATCCTGGACCTGAAAAATTCGTTTTACAGTGGACGAGGACAACAGGTGAAATCTGAATAAAGTCTGTGGGTTGGATAACTGTTTTATCAAATGTTAATTTCCCAATTTTGACACGTTTGCTTTGTGATCATGTAAGAGACTGTCCTTGATTTTAAGAAACACATGCCAAACTATTCAAAGATTAAAAAGAAGAGAAACAAAGGACTGAGCAGATCCTCTTGGGTTGGGCGCAGGTTCCAGAATGCCTGTGCTGAGGCGGGAATATAGTGTATGGCCAGAAATGAAGCCACTTGGTGATGGCCCAGCTTGAGGGGACAGAAGGAGTGGCTGGTGAGCCTGTGGGGACAGGGGAGGACATTGAATGCCTGAAAGTGACAAACGGACAGAAATGCTGTGTCCCTGTGGTTTTCCTGGTCCTGGTGCCAGTGGCTTCAGGGTGAGTGACAGACTCCAGGGCAGCTGGGCAAACACTCTGGAATTACTGAAAATCATTTGCTGACACCCAGTCCCCAGGTTGTCATGCATAGTCATATGAGCTCTCCATATTCCACTGCCCTCAGGCAGTGGCTGCCACCCGCCCTGTCTTACTGGCATAAGGCACAGTGGCCTAAGCACCCTCTGGCAGGCTAGCTGTTCCCTCTCCTTTTTGTCTCATCACACCCCCGTGGCAGTGCGCCTAACCTGTTTCCTCAGAGTCCTAAGGTGACTGAGGTGGTGGAGGGAAATGACGGTTCTTTCTTTCTTCTCAAGCAACAAAAGCTCTTTTTCGAGGGGCTAAGTAGCAGGCCTTTCTGAGAATATCCACGGCTGCTCTTTTAGTTCTTTTGCTCAGGGACCCTGGGTTTTCATCTCATTTCAATTAGACCTTAAAAGTCACAAAATAGGGGCAGCTGGTTAGCTCAGTTAGTTAGAGCGGGTGCTAATAACACCAAGGTTGCCGGTTCGATCCCCCCATGGGCCACTGTGAGCTGCACCCTCCTTAAAAACAAAAAAGTCACAAAATGAAGTTCACCAAAACCAACAGATCTTGGACTCAGTGAGGCCAACTCTCCTCCTAAAGTCACCCTTCAGAGTGATATTCAAACGGCCATCGCTCTCCAGGCTCAGGTCCCATTGACCCCTTGTTGCTGCGGAGGGTCCCAGGGAGCCCCCGGGGAAGGGCGCACAGAGGCTCTTTACCATCAGGTATGAAAACATTTCAGTTCAACACCCGGTACAACCACACTCAGCACAGCCACCACTGTCCTCCTGTTGCCTCGTGGTAGAAAGGGAAGCCACTCTCTCTCTTTGTGCCTGATGTCTAACTGGAAGGGAACTTGTGGTTCATCTGTCCCCAGCCCTTATATTGTCAGATTCATCAAAGAAACATTTCCTGAGCAGGTGGTTTGTGCTGGGAGCTGGACCAGAGAGACGCCGTCCCTTTCACTGGGCAGTCCATAATGACAAGAAGGAGAGGGCACAGATAGAACAGGCTGAGGAGTGGAGAGGAATTTGGCAGAGGAGGGCCTCGAGGTGACTCCAGGGCTCTGACCTGGGTGAGTGGTACTGGTGTGTACTGTCCAGATGAGGACAGGAAATAGTTAGGAGTAAACAGTAAAAGTTCATTGAGCCAGAGGCTAGAAAGAGGTGCTCTCGGAGGCTAGAGCGAAGGTACCAGAAACAGTGAGAGTACCTCCAGCATTATAGTAACGGCACCAAAGAGGACCCCCTTCTGTGCTTCCCAAAAAAACGTCAGGTGCGCCTCAGTCAGCTCCCAGCAGCCTGTGATGGAGGAGACCTCTACTGTTGCTTCAGTCCCAGGAGCTGTGTCAGCTTCTTGTAAGGACGAATCTTGCAATTTTTCTTAGTTTGCTCCTTCTGTGCCAACATGGTCCTTATGTAAGATTCCCTTATTAAATTCCCTCTGTTCCAATACCTAGAGTTTTTCTGTTTACTTCACTAGAGACTGGTTCATACCATTTCCCGTAGATCGGGAAAAGTTAGAAAGTCTGGTAACACTGGTATTGAGTAGTATGTGGAGCGATTGAAACTACTGAAGGGTTGCGGGGTGGGAGATGAGGGTAAGGGGGATCAAATATATGGTGATGGAAGGAGAACTGATTCTGGGTGGTGAACACACAATGGGATTTATAGATGATGTATTACAGGATTGTACACCTGAAATCTATGTAATTTTACTAACAATTGTCACCCCAATAAATTTAAAAAAAAAAAGAAACTACTGAAGGGGTGTATAAATTGGGACACTTGAAAGAATTTGGCATCAACTGTTAAAGCTAAAGATTGATACTCTGTAACCTAATAGTTCCTGTCCTATGTATAAAACCCAGAGAAACTGGTGCACGTGTGCGTCAAGATATGTGTACAAGCAGTATTTCTTGGGCAAACCAAAGCTGTCCTGGCTATTGTAAATAATGCAACTACAAACATTGGTGTACGAGTCCGTCTGTCTGAATCCTTGCTTTCAATACTTTCGGATATACACATGGGAGGGGTATTGCTGGGTCAAGTGGTTGTTCTGTGTTTAATCTTTTGAGAAACGGCCAAACTATTTTCCACAGGGGCTGCACCATTTTACAATCCCACCAGTAATAATACACAGGATTCCGATTTCTCCACATCCTCAACAATGCTTGTTATTTTCTGTGTTTCTGGTTATAACCATCCTAGGAGGTGTAGATGGTACCTCGTGTGGTTTTGATTTGTATTTCCACAATGACTAATGATGTTGAGCACTTTTCCTTGTGCTTATTGGCCATGTATATCTTCTTTGGAGAAATGTCAAGTTGTTTGTGCTTTTTAAAACTGGCTTGTTGGTTTTTTCGGTGGGGCTTGTGTTTAGAATGGAGCTGTGGGTATGACCATCACCCACCCCTGCCGCCTAAGTAGCAGGGGGAAAAAATCAGATGTGCAGAGAGCAGAGGAGAATGAAACAGGCTGCCTGCCCTCGACGACTGTAGTGGGTGCCGTGGTGCATCACCCAGAATCCTGCCAGGGCTGAGGTGCCATGTCTCCAGCTGCCAGGGAGTGTCACTGTGACGGCTCACAGCTGAGTTCTTACCTGAGACTCCCGTCCCTGAAGGGAGGAGCTGCCATGCCTAAGATTGTGCTCTCCTCTGCCATGGGCCAGTCCATACATGGGTACAATGGGCTGGCCCCCTTACCTTAATTAGGGCAACTCTGAAGGACTACCCCAGCTCCTGAGCTCCCTGTGGAGTTGGCTAAGGCTCCCAGCTGTATCAAAGTACAACTTATGGACAGTCCAGCTTTTCTTACTGGCTCATGGGATGGTTCCTGACGGTGCTGCCCAACAAGGGTTGTGCATGTACATCTTGAAGACTCCGCTTCTGTTTCCAAGGAACCCAATCTAAGACAGGAGGCTTAGGGAAAAGTTAGGCTTATGGTTGCTATGACGATGCCAGTAATTACACCGTGCTGCATCTGGGTTTCTTTGCTGGGCCTAAAGCTGGGCCTCACTAAATTCATGGTTAGTAATGAAACAGACTGGCGCAGGTAATCATTTCTGCCTCGGGCATAGCAGGGCAGGTCCGGTCAACGTCGTGAGGGAGGTCATGTGTGGCCTTGGCGCCTCGTCTTTTCTTGGGGGAATCTCCCTCCCACAGGTCCCCCCCTGCCCTAGGGACTAGATGTGAGGTGCTCCACCCAGCCCGGCTTCATTCATGCAACAAGGACTGAGCACCCACGAGTGCGGGCTCCATTCTCATGCATCTCGCCATCACAGTGCCCTGACTGGGTCCCATCCATTCTGATCGCCTTAGCCAGCGACGCACACGTGCAGTAACTACCGCCAGCAGCGTTTCAAGCACGCTCCTTCCCCTGGGCTCCTGTTCCGTGTCTCGGAATTCCTCCTCAGGTGAAATCGCAGCTCAGTCTCCATTTTAGAGTCTGCAAAAGTCTCCAGGCTGAAGGCGGCACAGAAGGTCAGAGGACCTCACATGGGCTCCAGAAAAAATGTCATGCAAGCCGCTCTTGTCGCAACTGTGTTAACAGAGGTAATTTATCCAATCCCACAGCCAGGGGCAGGCGGGTGGGGGAAATGCTTCTCGCAATTCCACTCGATTCTTCCGCCACCCACCAGCCCCCGCCTTCATGGTTTCGCAACTCTGATTTGCTTCCAAGTGCCCGCGGTTACTATAGCGGGGCGGGGGAGGGGGACGGGGGGGGGGGACCGGAGGGACGCGAGCCGGCGGGAGGACGGGCCTGCGGGCGGCCACGCGCTCCCGGGCTGCGGTTGGGGGGGGGGTGGCGAGAGCGCGCGGGCGGGCACGCGCCCGGGGAGGCAGTCGGGGCGCAAGGAGCTGCTCGCGCCGGGCGCCGACGCTGAGCAGGTTTGGGGGTGCTTGTGTGTGGAGGCGCCCCCACCCCAGTCTCGCTCCTTCTAGAACCCCTTCGGAGCGGGGCGCGTCTTGTGCGACGTGTTTTGGCGAAAGTGCTTCCTGAAATGAGGGCGGTGGGGCGGCGTCTGTTGGAGGCTTTTGGGGTGAGTTAGAGGAAGACCCCGCCGTTCCGCAGACCCTGAATTCGCTCCCTCGCAAGCGGCTTGGGCGGCGCGGGCGGTGGGCCGCGTGCAAGGACGGAGGCGGCGCTGCGGGGTTGAGGGTGAATGAAAGCAAAAAAGGGAAAGACGCGGCGAGTGGCGTTGGACTGCGCGGCCCGGGCGCGGCGCCCCCAAGTGCGCAGCACCGCGCAGACCTGGGCGGCGACGACCTCAGGCGCCGGCCCGGCCGGGGGAAGACTGCAGCACCCCCTGTCGGCTCCCCGCCTTGCTGGAGCCCTGCCCGCGGTCCTCCCGGCCGCCGTGCGGGACCCGGGCCCGCACCACCAGAGTGTCCGGCTGCTTCCAAAGCCGGCGTTCCCTTCGCACTTAGCTGCTATCGGTTTGGCCTTAATTAAAGAGAAAAGGGCAGAAGGGCCGTGTACCCACCCCCACCCCCGTGTGAGAAAATGGAGAGAAATACGCATACACTTCGGTGGGGGCTTCCAAACGTTTTTGGTTCAAGCACCACTTCGGGGTCAAAGACTAAAGAACATGCTTGCCACTGTACTGTGCCTTAGGAGCTTCTCCTGTCTGTAGGATTCAGTTATCAAACACTTACTTGGAAAATAGGGAAGCTCTACGAAGCTGCTTCCTGAACAGCGGAAGGTGTAACCCTATTCCCTAACTCTGCACCCTCTTTGTTTTCTTCACTTACCCCCGTTTGCAGTTACTTTTTGTCTTTGGTCCGTTTTACCTCTTTTTGTCTTTGGTCTGTCAGCACCACTGACTTACCCACCTTAGTCTGATTCCCCATGGTTAGTACCGGGCCTGGCACAGAGCTGGCTGTCAGCAAATGTGTGTTGGAGGAGCCGTCTCAAGAAGCTGTGCGAGGTAGAACCAGCTTTCATTTCGTTTGCTGGCGGTCTCTGCACCCCGTATTTGTCCCCTCGCCCTCGGATCTCCTCCGATCCCCACGGTATTCTCCAGTCCCCCCTGGAGTCTACATTGTACCCTGTGTCTGAACTGGGCTTACAAATTCAGTGCATATATTTTTTTGACAAGCTACCAAACCGTTCCAAGAATGTTCTGAAATCTGTGCAAGGAGCAGTGGCAGTGTAGGAAGGAACAAACCTGCCCCCTGCTGGGCTCTGCCGCGGACTAGCTGGATCACTGAACTGAACACTATGTCCTCATTTATCGTGGGTCATAGTAATCCTTCCCTCAGTGGGAAGATAAAGTGAGGTCGTAATCGACAGCGTTTATTGAGCACCTGCTATGTCCAGGACAGTTCTTAGAACTTTGTTTGTATTGAATCATTTAATCAATGAGATAATGCTAGTAGGGTGCTTGGCTCAGTGTCTGCCATAAAATAAATGGTATAGATAAAAATAACTTTAAAAAATTATTCAATGAAAAAGGAGACCGTACATAGAAACTTATTAATGCTGCTTTAGCCTGTTGGAAGTATTATTTATCTAAACAGTCAAAACGCTTCTATTTCACTATGTAGATGAAAACATACAATGTTCAAAGGTTACATTTTTTATTGCTTTGTCAACTTCTTGGTGTGATGTATTTTAAGCTTAAGAATAGTTCAAATTATTGTAAGTTTCATAAATTTCATTTGAATATTTATATTTTGCCATATTGACAAATGTGTAAATATTTTTAAAATTGAGCTAAATACCTAAAATGTAGGATTAAATAAAGTAGTACATATACAATATTTAGTTTTGATATGATAGTGTGCTCAATAGATTGCAGCTGTTGTATTATTATTATTATCAGCTTGACCTCTGAAATAAACTGTCAAAATAAAAACATCCATGAGAGATATAACTATTTTAAAATATTCTTGAATTCATTACAGCCAGTAAATACAATGGTGAAACATGAAATGGGAGACACCCGTTTGCTTGTCGCTCCATAGACTGTTCTGAAGGACCATGTCTGAGAGTTTTATAAAGGTGGTAGTGTAACCTACACAGCTCAGAAGAAATCTGCTATGTCTGTAATTTCCGTCTTCCAGATGCCCACCCTCCTTGAGGAAGTTTGTATATTTAGTCCTGGTATCGCCCAGGCTTTTTTGCACCTGTTGAAATGAGTAATCAGAAACACTCCAAAATGTGTTACTCATAAGAACATAAGGGGGAGAGTTACAGGATTTTAACTTTTAGGAAGGCAAGAAGTCTCCCACCTGTAAGGTAAAAGTTGGTTTATTTTGGAGGCTGGAGTGAGTTGGTTTTATGGGTGATTTACTTCTGTTCATCAAGAAATTTCGTAATTAAAGATACATCTAATTATAAAAAAGGAAGCATATGTATTTAAATGCCAGATGTATCCAGTTCCTGTGAATTTGGGTTTTTGTTTTCCTTTCTTTTAGTAGAAAGATAAATTATTGAAATCTTAAACAGGAAACGTGTGAGGGCAACCTGTGTGCTTGTCCGTCTCTCCTTCTCTCTCTCTCCATGGCCTCTTCCTCTCCCCCTCCCTCAATCTTTCTGTCTTTCCCCATCCTTCTTCCCCTGTACACATTTTTTCTTTCATTCTCTTTGTTTAGAAAACCCTTATGGAGGTGATGAATATTTTATATTTGGTTTAAAATGAGTATGTACTCAGTGCAGTAGTTTATTTTTTCAAATATGAACAAATTTGTTACCAGTTGCTATAGACGCTGTCCTCATGTCTTTATTTTTTAAAATTTATTGGGGTGACAATTGTTAGTAAAATTACATAGATTTCAGGTGTACGATTCTGTATTACATCATCTATAAATCCCATTGTGTGTTCACCACCCAGAGTCAGTTCTCCTTCCATCACCGTATATTTGATCCCCCTAACCCTCATCTCCCACCCCCACCCCCACCCCCATGTCTTTATGAACAGACTTGCTCTGCCAGAGACTGTGGAGTTTGGACCTGCCTAGCCACTCACTAGCTCTGTGATCTTGAGCGAGCTACTCAACCTTTCCGTGCCTCGGGTCCTAGTCTGTAAAATGGATACAATGAGATTCCACTCCAAAGGAGCCTTGGGGGTGGAATGAGTTAATCAGATAAAGCAGTTAGAATCGTGCCTGACGTGCCATAAATATTACCTGAAATTATTACAAGACTCGTGCTTGACTTTGAAAAGCATGGTTGAGCATGTTTTTCTTTTTTTTAAAAAAAGGATTATGTAAGCTCCACAACTGACAAGCACGGAGGACACCTGGTGAAACGTGGTCTCTCCCACGCTGCCCCAGCCACCCAGGCCCACACCTTGCATCTTCTACTTTCCACAGTGTATCTTGGTGAGCACATGTCAAAGACAAAGCCAGACATTAGTGAATGTGGTAAAAATAGATTTTATTCTGTAACCACTGCATCCGGGACAGAGCTGAGGTCCATTCTGACTTGTGCAGAGGTGACCAGGCTTTTAAAGAGAGAATAAGGGAGTATTCAGGGGAGTGAGTCAGAGAAGTGAAAAATTAGCAAAAGTGGGTAAGAGAGTTGGTCAGTTTCAATGGGATTAGATCAGCTGTGTCTGCTAATTGGCAATTATGGAAGTTAGGTTTCCACCTCCCACAGAGACTAGGGGGCAGGGGTCCTATCCCTCCTGATGATGACATTTCAATTGAATGGTCTTTAGGTCCCTGACAGTGATACTCCTGGGAGACACATATACATCTCAAAGGGACCACAATGTTCCATTTCATGGCTGGTGGTCCCCTATTGATGGACATTTGGGTCCAGTGTACTGAAGGTTTTATAAACCCAAGCTGTTTTCGAGAAGACAAATATTAAATGGAGATTGCTTGTTTCAAAAATGATCAATGCCGCATGTAAAGAAATAATCTGAGGTTGAGTTTTTTTAAAGATTTCTCCCCTATTATTCCTCTCCAGGACTAACCTCATAAAAACGTGTGTGGGGAATGGATTTTTACCTCAAACCCTGTGCCCTGTGCCTTGGGTTCAAATCCCTGGTTCTGACACTGATAACCTGTGTGGTTGTGACAAGTCACTCTTATTCTCTCGGTGCCTCAATGTTCCCATCTATAAAATGGGATGATAACCTCTTAGGGTTATTGTGAAAATTAAGTTAATTAATCCATGTAAAGCCCTTAATAATTGTTAACAGTTTAATCCAATTTCTTATTACCTCCCACACACAGGCCTAGGAAAGGATCAAGGATTGCGGTGTTGTGCTTTTGTACCCTCGGTCTGCAATAGCTATCCTATTTCTGTATCTTAAAAACCTCTCCAGTGTTCACTGATGATTTCAGACATAACTGTACCCTAAACCCCTTGCTGATCCACTGACGTGCCATTAGTATCCTGTGTATATTATGGAAGTTACTTTAGTTCTGCACGTATTACAAGTTGGAGGTTCTTATCTAATCTTAGCTCCTCTTCTTTTCAATCCCCCCAACTCAACGAACCTTAAAGCATTTGCTGAGGGTCTCGGCCCGTGTGGGATGCACAAATCGGGTTAGATGATGCTTTCTTCCACAAAGAGTATACGGTTCCATTATGGCCACTAGGTTTCAAAACTTTTATCAAGTGCCGAAAGGTATATAGCACAGATTTCAGCACACGTCCTGGCAATCTAGAGGAGTCAGTATCTTCAAGGAAGGAGGAGGGGTTGAGGTGGGTCTTCAAGAATGCCTAGCGTTTGATAGGTGGCCTTGACAGGAGACAGGTGCCCAGGGCAGAGTGAGGAAGAAGCCGAGCTTGTCTATGGGGGGAGAATTCCTTTTTGGGGTTGGAGGGACAGGGTGGGGGCCTATTATGGGGACTTTGGAAACTAAACAGCTCTTTAGATATGACAAAAGAGGAAGTAGCCTCCATGTGTCTTAAGCAAAGTCTTAGGTAATTGTAGCCTCTTACCTTGTTTCCCCGAAAATAAGACCTAGCCGGACAGTCAGCTCTAATGTATCTTGGAGCAAAAATTAATATAAGACCCGGTCTTATTTTAGTTATTTTACTATAAGACCCGGTCTTATATAACTGGGTCTTATATGATATAATTTTTGCTCTAAAAGACGCATTAGAGCTGATTGTCTGGTTAGGACTTATTTTCACGGAAACACGGTACAAGAGCCCGTGTCAGGATAAGACCTGTGGGATTGTGGGCCTGGAAATTTTTCGTGAGAACCAACTTTCCTTTTAAGTATTTATTTATATCTCAATATTCATCCTTCAGCAGTAGGAACAGTGAGTAGAATTGAGATTGTGCCATATTTACTTTCCACTTCATGAAAAAAATGCTAACGTCCCCGACCTGTCACACCTGACTTTGGCCTTTCTTCTCTGGCAGTTTTCTCCATGAATCAGGACCCAGTTCTCCCTTCCAAGAACACATTTCCATTGCTGAACAGCCAGGCGTTTGCTCACTAAATACAATGTATTCTTGTTTCTGTGGGCTTACTGTCTCATTGAAAACTGACGTATAAATACCTAAATAGGGTAGACCAGGAGTTGGCAGACTTTGTCTGTAAAAAGCCAGATAATAAACATTTTAGGCTTTGCAGTCATATGTCTCTGTTGCAAGTATTCAGCTCTGTCACTGTAGCATGAAAAGCAGTCATAGACTAACACGAGTCATAACTAAACACGAGAGCACAGCTTCACTTTTGGACACTGAAATGGACATTTCGTATGATTTTCATGCACCATGAAATTTTCTCCCTGTGATTTTTGTTCACCCATTTAACAATGGACAAACCACATGAAGTTCGCAGGCCACACGAGAACCAGGGGCCCGTCACTGGTTGACTCCTGGAATGGACCATGATAAAGGTTTGTACGAGTGCCAAGGAGCACAGAGCAGGCAGGGGATGCTTCTGGAAGGAGTTTTACACAGGCTTGGAAAGTTAAGCATTTGTTGGCCTGGGGCCAGTGGGAGGGGAGGTAAGGGTGAATAAGGACAAGTGAGTCATGTTCCAGGCTCCTTGAGCAAAGACAAAAGGACAAAAAGGCCTAAAAGTGTGTGGAACCATGAGCGGTTGGTGTGGCTGGAGCACAGGTAACAGGACAGGAGTGACCGGAAGTGGGCAGGGAAATGGGCCAAGTTTTGCAAAGGGCCTTTATTGCTGTGCCAGAGAGTTTGGCTTTTATTTCATAGGCAATGGAAACCTGGAAAGTTTCCCAGCAGGGAAGTGGTTCAAAGTGGATCTGTGTTTTACATAGACATGGGGGCAGGAGCGTGGAGGCCGGGTTAGAGGGGGGCGCGGGAGCAGTTAGGGGTCAGGTTGGGCTGTGGGGATGGGACCTGGGTGTGAGGGCCATCTCCAAATAAGGGGTTGTGGGCAGTGCCAGAAAGGAAAGGAGCTTTAATTGGAATCCAGGGAGTGAAGCCAAAGCTAGGAGCCAGAAATATAACCTGGCAGGGCACTGCCTGCAAGAGCCAGGATTTGGGGGGAGAAGATGTCATTTTTTTAAATTATGAAAATAACGCGTAATAATTGTAAAAAGTAGAACAGTGCGTATGTGTATGTGTATAGATATACGTATATGTATGTATATCTACATACACACACACACACACACACACACTCACACAGTCCTCCCTCTAGAATCAGACTTTAAGAGATTTATAAAAATGTAAAACGATGCCTGTATAGGAGGGAAGCAGGTTGGCGCTGCCTCAGGCCGGGGACCCCTGCCGGGCCTCCAGGCTCTGCAGGCTGGCGGCTTCTTGCTTCTTGCTGACTTTCCCCGTCCGTTCGTGTATACTCGTGGCACTGGACAGTTCCTGAGTAGTTACTTATCTTATGTGCTTCTTTCTCTCTTCCACTAAACCAGCAGTTCCCAAGCGTTTTGGTCTCAGGACCCCTTTAGACTCGTAAAAATCGAGGACCCCAGAGAGCTTTGGCTGATGTGGATTATATTTATCGAAGTAAAGCTCAGAAAAAAAATATATGTATTAATGCACTTGAAAATAATAACGTCCATTAGATATTAACACAAGTAGCATATTTTAATGAAAGAGAACTATTTTCTAAAACAAAAAAACCTGCAGGGAGTGAAGGAAGGGACGTTGTTTGATTTTTGTCAATCTCTTTGTGCTAGAGACACAAAGCTTGTAGCCTTTGCTTGTAGTTATTTTTTTTTTATCATGGTGGTAAAATATCCATCGCATAAAATCGACCATTTTAACCATTTTTTTTTATTTTAACCATTTTTAAGTGTACAGTTCAGTGGCATAGGTACATTTGCATTGTTGTACAACTGTCACTGCCATTTATCTCCAGAACTTTTCCATGTTTCCACACTGAAACATGTACCTGTTAAATACTAACTGTAACTCTTTATTCGCCTGACCCTTTTTGCTTCTAGTTTTGTCCAAATAATACAGACAGGTATCCCACTTTCTGGGATAATTATTTTCTTCTCCTTCATTTAGATTTTCAGAGTATCTACTGTTGCCATCACCGGAGCACACATTTTGAAGGTCTCTTGTGCTGTCACACAGAAGCATAGGACATACTCTCTGCCCTCAGGTAGCTTGGTTTTAGTTAGATGGGAACATAAGATACAATGCAATTTGTGTGAAAATGTTTATTCACTCAGGAAATATTTATTGAATGTCTGTATTTCATTGATTGCAAAATCCCTATTTTTTTTCACATTTTAACATTTCTCAAGATGAATTGCACTATGAATGGATATCATACTTGAACCATCATTTTTTTTTTTCTTTCTTGAATGCAGTTTGTGTCAGGTACCTTTCAAAGTGCTGGGGATACAGTGATCAAAACAGACAAAGGGACAGTGGAAAACATGTAGTAGTCACACACTAAATCTTTGTTCCTTATTTCTTTTTCTTGTTTTTTGCCTTATTTCTTTTGAAAACTGGCAAGTATGCAACCTAAAGCCCCACTTAGGACTTTGTACATAGCTGTCCTCTCTCGTCCCTGACAACTCAGAGGGGCTTGAGCATTTGAGATCTTGGATACAATAGAATTAAATGTTCATTGCCTTCTGAAAAGTAACAGTATCTTTCATTTGGATAGCACTTTACAACTTAGCATTTCCACGTGCATGATTTAACAAATACTTACTGAGTGAGTGAATTTTCCCAGGGGATCACAGCATCCCTTTGAGACAGGCCAGTGACCTTGCATCACCACCTGATGGGGAGATGAAGGATTTCTCCAAGGTCACCCAGCTAATCGGCAGCCCCAGGACGATAACCCAGGTCTTCGGACCCTTGTTCGGGTATACTCGAAGTCCAGCTCCTGTGAAGTGTCTCTTATGTCTGACCAGTAAATATGCAGGAAATCTTAGCCTTTCTTCTCCTTCTAATCAAGGGTCCATTTTAAGATACCCTCCAGCTTCGATGTAAGTTGAATAGTTCAAAGTGGAGGCTACTCTCTCTGGAGTTTTAAGATAGGCCATAGAAGTTTCTGGGCTGTGTATATATTCATAAAATAACTAGTGGTAAAATGGAGGCTAATTTTTATGGAGAGGGAAATGGGGTCAGAGACAACGAGACCAAAACATACCAGGAGGGTGACCTAGAAGCTGAAGCTGTGATGGCGCCAGCTCCGCAGGGTCCCTAGTGTTTGAAGGCCTGTGTGCACCATCCCCCACTGTGCTGGTCGTGTCTGGGGAAGGGCTCCGCGTGACTGGGGGGTCAGACAGCAGGTGGATTTTACCCTTGAAAATGTAAAATCTTTTAATTATGTGTCAAAGTGCAGCACTGGTGATCCGTGGGGTCTTGAGCGATGGGAGTTTAAGGGCTGCTCTTCCTGCCCCGTCTTTGTTCCTTCCTTCATTTCATCAGGTGAATGTTTGCTCTTTTCTCTTGATGCTTCCCTTTGTTTTCACTTCTTCCTCAGACTTTCTCCATCCTTTCTGACCCTCCTCAAGTCAATCTGGTACTCCTTTTTAATCAAGAAGAACCATACAAAGGGGAAATTCAGAACTGGCAGGAGCCAGAGGGCCCAGCGAGAGCCTGACAGATCATTAATCCTCCAGCTTTGCATCCAGTGTGGGGAAATGGGGCAGGCATCCATTCGGTGAGCGTGGAAAAGATCCCCCTCAGCACTCGTGGATGACGCTTTCCTACTTGGGTGTGTTCAGCCTCAAATCCGATCACAGGTGTAAACCATTAAATGCTACGTCAGTGGAAGTTCTGAAATAAAATAGCTACTAACATTCAGAACCAAGTCTTTATCTTAAAATAGATTATATTCATCTTTCCTGATTCAACGTCAAAAATTTTACAGACTTTTTGGTTTTTTGGAGAAGCCAGCATAATTCTAAGCTGAATAAAGTAGATAAGCCCAGCAGCTACGACAACCTAAGATGCTACATAATGTTTTTATCCTATTAAATACAAATCAGAATAGGATCAAGGGAGCGAGGCCCAACTAAGAGCTCAGAGTATCACCTACTCTATTCCAGCTTGCACCAAATTTATACGTGATAACTTGAATTTCTGTGAAGTCCTAATGAATATATTCATGATCTCTCTTCGGGTGAAATTAACATTTCTGCATGAACCAGAAATTAATTTTTTAATTTTACCTTTTCTCTCCTTTGGCAGCGATTTCTCATGGCTTTGATCATGCCTGACAGCTCCCCCTTTCCATCTCTGGCTGGCACCTCTCCCCTGAACACCCTCACGCGCCCAGGTGCCTCAGCGTCGCCGCTTGCACTTCCATCTCGGGCTGTTCCCATCCACACATCTCATCTGGCCCGCAGGCCTGCTCGTCTTGCAGTGCTGGCAACACCCCGTGTCACTCAGGCCCGAACCCTGACACTTGTCCTTTCTTCCCCCAGAGCCAGTCTGTCCCGAGATGCCACTGACTCTGCATTAAAATAAATGCAGGATCCGTCCACTTCTCACCACTTCTGTTGCTGCCTACTAGTCAGAGCCATTTCATGTCTCACCTGGAGTAGTGTCATCGCGCCTCAGCCTGTCACCCTGCTTCTCCTTTTGTCTCCTAACCTGTGTTCTCAACACAGCAGCCAGAGTGATGCCCTCTTCAGAACCTTGCAATGTCTCCTTCTTTCCCTGTAAATGCCAGCGTCCTCACAGGTCTACAGCCCCTCTCGATGCGCCATTGGTGCCAGTACCTCCCTGAGCTCATCTGCTGACCTTGACCTTGCTTGTTGCCTTCCAGCCATGTTGTCCTATGAGAACGGACCCAGCATATTCTGTTCTGGGCCCTTAAACCACAAGTCCCCTTTAATGAGTGGGTGCTCGCCTCTCCTAGTTGTCCACGTGACCAGCTCTACCACCTTCTCCGAGTCTTTTCCTAAATGTCACCTCCTCCCAGGTCTACCCTGACCATCTGACTTAAAATCTCTCTGCTCTGCAGCCTCTAGACCCCTCCCACTCCCTGCTACCTTCCCCTTTTCCTTTGATTATCACTTCCGCACATTCTACGAACAAAGTTGAAGTGCTCTTTATGTCTGTTCTTTGTGACGTGTCTCCCTCTGCCAGAGTGGAAGCTCTACAAGAGTCAGGGTCTGTTTTGCTCACACCGCATCCCAAGCCCCTGGTACCCAATAGGCCCTTCATAAATGGACGCTCACCTTGACCATCTCAGGTGCTGCCAGCCTCCGAACAGCACTACCTTCCTACCGGGATCAAACTCTGGGTTTCAGACAGGTTTATTCTCAGAATTTCAGCGGGGTTCTGTGTTGGGGTGGGAGGGACGGTGGGCGGAACTAGGAGGCAAGGATGTACTGGACATTTGGTCATGAAGAAAAAAAGGATTTGTTGTTCCAAACGTTTTGTTCATTGGGATTAATGAGTCAAAAATTCTAAAACTCGGGATAAGGAGACATTTCCCTAGGATGGGGGAGGGGAGCAGGGCACATTCGGGATTGGGATCCTGTGCCCTTTCCACCATCTGTGGGTCTTGTGAGGTTTCGTGTGCTGTACCCATGTGCGTGTTTGTGAAGAGCATTGCAGAGCCCTCACTGGAGTCTCAGACGACTGTGACCCACAGAGGGTTAGAAGCCCCTGGCTCAGGACAGCGTCAGGTGCATCTGCTGACTGCCACGGACTCCCGCCACCTGGGCACGTCTGTGAGCGTCACTGTGGATCCTTCCTGCCTCCTATTCCCCCCTTGGAAATGGTGCCGTGACTTCATGGAGAGCTACTTTGTGAGGGATGCAGCACAAGGGGCCGCCCTCGGACTCAGAAGCTGGATGGCCCAGGTTTGATGGCCTACGTGTCTGCTGTGTGACTCTAGAAGAGTTACTTTACCTCTCTGAGCCTCTGTTCCTTCACTGTAGAATGGGAATGAGTTTGTGTTGAACAAGTGGCACGTGGTAGGGCTCTCTTCACTGAGCTAGTACGGTACTGGGACAGAGTATCCCGTAGGAAGGACTTGTAGTTCAACTTAAAAAGTTACGTTATAGCATGAGGTGTGAAGGGCCTCCTCAGAAAGGGCAGGACGGAGTTCTGGAAACGTCACATTTCATCCCGTTAGTGTCACAGAGGACTGGGCTGTACCCGTGTTGAAACCCCAGGAATTTAGACGTCAGTGAATATCTGACCTGGAAGATTTGGTTCCTGGGAGGCTTTTCAAAATTAGATAGAAATATGTGTAAAATATGAAGTACAGCAACCAAGTACTTTCCCCAATGAAACACACAATGTCTTTTATACCCTCATCAGTGATCTTGAGAATATTTACACTGGTCATATCGTTAATCAAGAAAAACTTTTGGAACTTCTGTTAAGAAGAAAGCTCAGAGGTAGTCAGAGCTACACAGCAAATTAATTCCTTTGTGGCCATGTTTGAGCGTTGTTTTGATTTTGGTCCTAAACGATATTACTTATTTTGATCAATATCCTTATTAATCAGACTGGGTTATAATGACTTCTACATGATTCCAGAAATTAAATTCACCTCTCAAAGATGAAAACTTGCCACTATTGAGGACAGTAAAAAGTGTGCCCTGTGCTGGTTTCATAAGTGTATACATTTATCAGAGAGTTTTATCAAATGGTACACTTTGAAATAAGCACATATAGCGGGGGTCTAAATTATACTCCAATAATTATTTAAAGGAAGGTAAAGAACACCTCAAAATAGGCCCCCTACACTCTGAAGGCAGCGCCCCAAATCTGGCCAGAGGCATTGCTGCTAACATCAGTGCATACTTGTGAAGCAGGAATATTTCTCTCGAGTCCCCAAACGATGTAGATGATGTTGGATCTGCCGGCAGTTTGAGTGTGGGCCAGGATCGTGTCTTGTGAAGCCAAAGAAAGGATCCACAGTGACTCTCACACGGACCAGGAGAGGCAAAAGGTTGTAAAGGAAGATAGTTTATTAGAGGCAGGAGAAGAGGTTGCAGCTCCCAAGCGGGAGGGGGTCCCGAATGGGGGTGCCCAGTGACTGAGGCAAAAGCTCTTACTTTCATACCTTCCCTTGCCTGCTTGGGGAAGGGGGCTGGAGGCTTCTAATGGAATTCATCCATCAGGTTTGTCCTGTTTGCCCATCCTGAAGGGATTAACGAACCAACCCGTTCCTACTTATCAGATCTGCTCCTTCATCCGCCAGAAGGGATTTGAGATTATCTATTAACCTCAAAGCGTATTCTCTTGTCCCTGTCCTGGAGTGAAGGAGACATTCCAGGGCCTGGAGTTTCAGGATATGGTTGCTTTTTTGTTTATTCCACCAGGGACCCCCTGTCTACCTAGCAACGTGCTAACTAACCTGTCTCACTTAGAAAGGATCCTCCGTGTGCCAGGTATGTGTTGGCACCTGTGTGCACAGGCCCCACTCTCTGTCCCTGCAGGTTGGTGGCAGTGGTGGAGCCCGTGTGTGTCCACCCTGCTGTGAGATGGTGCCCTCAGTATTGAGCTAGTCCCCACCCCGCCCTGCCACCCAGATCAGAGATAGGAAAGGCCATGTGCTGAAGCCGACTTCCTCGTGGGACCTGCCTTGTAGTTCCCTGGGCCGTGCAGTCAGGCTCCGTCAGCCTCAGGATTTCCTTCCAAAGGGAATACTTCTGGCTGAAGAACTGTTCTCTGACTGACTGTGTGGGGGGACTTCTGGAAAGGGTGGTGGAAGCCACTTAGCACAGCTCTCTCAGGTGAACTGGGGGCCTGGGTGAGCTGCAGGAGGGTACCAGGCTGTGTGGGGGAAGGGACCCACTGACCTAGCACACGTGCGCCCAGCCAGGACGCCACAGCTGAGACACGCTTCTTTGTGTTAGCCATCAATTGCTAGGTGGCCGCGTCCTGCATTACTGCCCCGTCTAGGGTGTCTGGGCCAGCCATGTCTTAGGTTTGTTTTTTGTTTTTTCTTTTAAATGGTGGTAGTACATTTAAAGTTTTAGAGGGAAGGTTGAAGCCATCTGTTTGGTCCTAAATAGGGGTGGATCTTCCTGGTCCCCTACTGCTGTCCCCATAGAGTGTCCCCACAGTTCCACTTTCAGCATAATTAATTCCTTTCCTCCTTTGCAGCTTTTGAAAGGGCAAGATGGGGGTTTTGTGTCTGCTGGTTGGTTCTAATACATGCCTGCAGAATTAGACACAGACCAGAAACAATGGGAAATCAACATGTATTTGGGACTTGGTCAGTAGTTGGCTCATTTTCCTATTAAAGACATCTCCTCAAGTGCCTTTGTTAGCCAGAGCAGACGTCAACTTTATTCTCCTTGTGGCCAGCGGAGGCTAGGATCCTAGTCAGTTTCACAAGAAACCTTTGGTGTCAGTAGAAGCACATATATAGCAGGATGGGTTTTTCACCTCCCACTACCCCTCTTTCCTTTGCTCCTAGTAAACTCTGCAAGTCAGCCCAAAATGAGATGTTCATAAGTACATTAGTGGGTAGATAAAAGATAAGAAGCTGAAGTAGCTTAATAAATGTCTGACGAACATTCCCTTTAGTGGCAGTGCGTTAGATGCCTGTTCCTTTATTCTCACACCAGCAAACACCATATCACAGTAATTGCTATGTGCTTTCTGGGGTCATTGATTCATTTAGCAAAACTGTGTTGAGCCCACGGGGAGCAGCCTTGTAGCTGTGCAGGAGGCTGACTGCAAACAGAAAGATGGTTGGTAATTTAAGGGGCTTTTCTCTGCTGGGGCGAGGGGGGTGGACAGAATGCTGGGGGAAAGGGGGGTCACAGATCTCGGGGTGAGCTGAACCCTGGACTTTGGGGAGCAAGATCAAGGCCTGGAGAAATGGAATGATTTGCCTGGACTCTCCTGACCAATCTGTAGGGTGTTTTTCCTAGACCATGTCCACTGTATTCTTGATTTGATTTTTTTTAAACTTTGGAGGCAAAGGAAACATTTTTCATACTCTTAACACTCATTGGATTTGTGTGAAAACACCATTTCCCAAACTGTTTTCATGCAACATTATTCTATGTGTCCCCAATTATTATGTATCCCCAATTTTTAAAATTGTTAGCAATATTTTTTTCTAAAATTACAGGTTTATAAAAATGTTAAACCCATGTATATATGTTATTATTATTATATGATAATCTATTATTATTTGTTAATCTCTACAGTAGTTAATGAATATTGTTCCGAACCCTAAAATGCAAGGACATAGCATGAAAGTCACCCGATGTATGAATTGCATGCTGGATCTTACAGTGTGAATCTTCCCGTGGACAGCGTGTATCAACTCCACACTTTGTATGTCATTTATTCACGTGTAAGCGTGAGTTCTGGATTACATTTTTTATGAGAACCTCAATATGTGGTTAATATTCAATATTCTATATTAAACATCAAATCAAACAAAAATCCTTATTGGAACCTTAGGCAGTGTTTTAAAGCAAGTTTGCATTTCGACACTGACTTGTCCAACTCAATATCTAAAATACTTAGTCCTACAGACCGAGGAGGGGGTGGGTCTGGAGACCCTGGGCTCTGGGAATTCGTGGCAGACGAGGACAGCTCATGTGTTCACGACCAATTCTGTCACTGGCTCAGGGAGTGGCCTCTGTGCTCTACCGTGTTTCCCCGAAAAGAAGACCGGGTCTTATATTAAGGTTTGCCCCAAAAGACGCATTAGGGCTTATGTTCAGGGGATGTCATCCAGAAAAACATGCTAGGGCTTATTTTCCGGTTAGGTCTTATTTTGGGGGAAACATGGTAGTTCCTTTGTCTGTAATGGATGAGGATAAAGATCTTTGCAAACATAAAATAAAAGGGACCAAAAACACAATCTGAGGGTAGTTAGGAACTGAGATAGGAATTACCCCGATTTTATCCAAAATGTCTTTCAAAGGGAACAGCTGTGAGCAGAGTTTGGCCCATATTTTCTGTAATTACACCATTATTAAGCACCAGGATTCTGAAAAATGTTTCTTTTGCATGTGAATGTATTTTACATTTTAAAAATTCACAAACATATGCTCTGTATAGGTTGTCTGCGATGCATGATGTCAGTGGACTTAATGATTTTCCCTTAAAGGCTTTTAATATTTTGCAGCTCCTCGTGGGGAACTCAGTCTTTTTTTTTTTTGAAATTCTTTATTGGGGAATATTGGGGAACAGTGTGTTTCTCCAGAGACCATCAGCTCCAAATGGTTGTCCTTCAATTTAGTTGTGGAGGGCGCAGCTCAGCTCTAAGTCCAGTCGCCGTTTTCAATCTTTAGTTGCAAAGGGCACAGCCAACCATCCCATGCGGGAATTGAACCGGCAACCTTGTTGTTAAAAGCTCGCGCTCTAACCAACTGAGCCATCTGGCCGCCCCTCTGGCAGCTCAGTCTTGGTAAGAGTCTTGCTCTTAATTCAGGATTGATTTATGCCTTAGCAAACCTTCTACAAAACTCTGAATAACACATGTTAGGTCCAGACTAAACTTTCCTACAAAGTCCTACGTGCAAAGAAAATTTAGAACGAGGTGGTCAAAGATCACGGTTAAAATGACTTTTCTGGTATGAGGAACCTTCTATTCTGGGTATGGAAGGATACTTTGGCTTCTAAATAGCCAGATATTGATTTAAAAAAAATATTGATTATTCATGTTTTCACAGATCTTTTATTATGCTGTTTCCTAAGCTTAGTTGATGCAAGAAAAGCTTTCTTTACTTGAGTGTCTTATTTGATTATAAACACTGCATATTCATTCCTCCTGAGTAGTGATAGAAATTGAAATGATTTTCTTTGGTCCTCACATGTATTTACAGCAAGAATTAATACATCATTTCATTCAATTCCGATAAATTGAAACCACGCCTAAATTTACCTTGTTACACCCTTTCCTTACAATGTGCATGAATAGTTTAAGATAAGATTATAAAGGGATCATTTCAAATGGCTACGTTTTATTACACTCTGTTTAATTCAGACTCTTCACTGATTCAGACTGGTCTGTCTCGGAAGTGGGTCAGATTTGCCAGATCGTCAGACACCTTTGTCACCAGCTCTGGGACCAGTACTGATTCCTGACCCAGCTGGTTTGCAGATCAGTGATCAGAACGACCCTGCTGGTTTAGCAACACGTTCAGAGCAAGTGATTTCAAGCTCTCCATCTCTAAAGTTCCTGTTGGCTGCAATCTCTGGTGACTTTTTAATTTTTTTTTTCCAAAAGGAATTTTAAAGCATGAGCGATGGGCATTCCCTTGGGAACTTCATGCTGGAGACAGCTTGGGGGTCCATCCCACAAGCATCAGTGCGGATGGCTGACTCGCCAGGTCCTCTGCTGTATATCACAAGCACTCAGAGCCTTAAGGGCCAGTCCAGTGGGGATGAAAGAGCCAAATCCAGTGCTCGGGGGACTTTTTGATTGTGTTCTTCTTCTGCAGAGTGTGGGTTCAATAGGGATAAACAGAGGCGCCTTCAAAACAGAAAGGGACATGAGCCACTGCAGAGGACACCAGCCTTTTGTGAACGTGTCCCAACAATGCCACCCCTGGGAGCCCGTGTTCCCTGCAGCGGCCTCTGTAAATGCAGAACGCCCGGCACCAGGTGACCTCCGGTGGGAGTGCACATGGCACAGACACGGGGGCACTGGGCCTCATTTTCTTTCCTTGTAAAGTGAATTCCCAGAGGGTTCCGATGCTTTTGCTTGGCAGAGCACGGGAAGAAACATTTCAAATGTATTCCATTGTCTTTCTTGGTGACAGAGCGGCCTCCCGCAGCATGTTTCCAAGTGATTCTTTGTAACCATGTGCCAGCGACAGCGGTTGCTCCCTTCTCCTCTCAAAGTGAGGCAATAATGAGTAGGAAGAAAAAGTGCTTGCTGCAAAGCGCTGATTATTATAGTTCTCCGAGTGCTCTGCCCCCACCTGCTGAGGAAATCATGACTTTGACGATGGAGGGACTTACTGCTTGCCTAGTCATTTGCAAGTTTAGAAGACCTACAACGTAGGAACCCACTAAGGCCGAGCTACTGAGGCAAAGCCAGCAGAGTGTTTAAAAGGGTGCAACATACTTTAAACATTTGGCAAGCTCTTCACCTCACTGTCCTCTACCCACCCCAGGGGCAATAATAGCCACATCCCTTGGGCGGTGGCCCCTTGTGGCACAATGTAGCTGGCACATTTTCTAGGATCTGAGCTAACTGAAGGTGGGACACTCACTATTACAAGCACAGCAGGTGGCTGCTGTCATCATACAAGCCTGGCTGGTGGGAAGTCCTTTCAAGATGTGGTGCTAGCCCAGCAGGGTGGGGGATGGGAAAGAGAAGTAGAGGCAGGATTTCCAGAGGTTTGCTTTTATCAAGTGCTTGCTGTGGTCTTGAGGAAGTTTGGGAAACTTCCAGGGTCCTCTCTGCCTCCTTTTCCAAATGGAGGATGGCCAGTGGCCTCCTGGGTTCTAAGGTCACCTGACTGACGGGATGCATTGGTGTCCACTGGGAACAACGGACACAGGCTGCTGTCATTCACGTCCCCTTCCCCAGGCCTCCTGGCGCTCTGGGCTGCAGTCAGCCAGCAGCTCGGTAGCTCTAACCATTTCGCAGAGTGAGCTTGTGTGTGTGCTGATTAGTTGGTATAAAGATCAAACGCAGATTCTACCCAGATTTTCTAAGATAAGCACTTTACAGGGAGAAATGGACAAAGGAGGTATCTGGAGGAGTTAAACTGCACTCAGTCTGCTGAGAAAAGGCACTGTAGAAAGACTTATTGATTAAAAAAAAAAAGTTGTAGCTGGACTCAAAGGCTGGGGGTGGGGGAGGGGGAGGGGATGGAGAGGAGGGGTAACTTGTATGCAGACTCACAAGCAAGAAAAGTCTGTGTGAGGAGGTGGCTCCAGGCGAGGGCAGCTCAAGGAGAGTGGGAGGGGGAGGACCCGTGAGGCTTTGTAAGGGAGGGCTGTGGAACTGAAGGTGTCACTGCCCCTCCAACAGTCGAGTCAGACCTGGAACCTGCAAACGTGACCTTATTTGGAAATGGGGCCTTTGCAGATGTAATCAAGTTAGTCTGGGGTTGGTCTCACTGGTTTAGGGTGGGCCCTAATCCAATGACTGCTGTCCTTATAAGAGGAGGGAAATTTAGACATAGCGACACTGACACGGAGGGGACAATGCCAGCGACACTGACACGGAGGGGATAATGCCAGGTGAAGACAGGCAGAGTTAGGAGTGACGCTGCCACAAGGCAGAAGTGCTAAGGAATGCTAGGATCTTAGCCCAGCCTGCAAGGATAAAATAACGCAGACTGAGGGTCTTACACAGACATTTATTTCTGCACTGTGATTCCTGCCTCCCTCCCCAACCTGACCTGGGACCACTCTCTCCCTTGCTCAATACACTGTAGCCACTCTGGGCTACCTTCCGCTTCTTGATACGCCAAGCTCTTCCCCGCCCCAGGGTCTTTGCACATGCTACTCCCTCTGCTTGAAAAGCTCTTCTGGCTCTTCACATGGCAGCCTCCTTTTGTCCTTGAGGTCTTGCCTTCAATGCCAACTCTTCAGAGAAGCCTTTGCTGACCACCCTCTCCAAAGTAGCATCCCCACGGTGGTAGGCCCAATAAACGCCCCCTTCCAAAGATGCGCATGTCCTAATCCCTAGAACCTGGGAATAGATTTTGTTTCATGTGAGAGGGAGTTAAGGTTGCACATGGAATGAACTTTTGCTAATCTACTGTCTTTAAAACAATGATACTATCCTGGATTAACTGGTGAGCCCAGCATAAGCATAAGGGTCCTTAAATGGGGGCAGGAAAGGCAGAAGCAGAGACGTGGCATCGCGAGACGGCCTTGCCGGACCATTGTGGGCATTGAAGACAGAGGCGGGTGACACAAGCCAAGGAACCGGGGTGACCTCAGGAGGTAGAAAAGGCGAGGGTCCTTATTCTCCCTTAGAGCCTCCAGAAAGGAAGACCACACCTTGATTTTAGCCCAGTGAGACCCATTTTGGACTCCTAACCCCCAGAACTGTCAGATAATAAATCTGTGTTGTTTCAAGCCACTAAATTTAGTCCTTTGTTACAGCAGCAATAGGAAACGAACACAGATCTTAACTTCAGTGCCAACCCTTCAGAGAAGCCTTCTCTAACCACCTGACCCAAACTAGCATCCCACCCTCCTCTAGTCCCTCTTTGGGCACGTCCAGGTGCTAAGCACTGTTTTAGGCCCTAGGGATACAGCAGTGACTAAGACGTTCAAAGTCCCTGTGCTCACAGAGCCTACCTGGGGATGGGGTGGGGGACACAATAAACACATAAGAAAAATAAACATCGTGGCAGATGGTGAGAAATGCTAGGGAGGAAAAGCAGATCCAGGAGGAGGAGAGGGGGTGCTGGGGTCGGGGGAGTGCTCTGTGTAAGTGGCCTGGTCATGGAACGCACCACTGAGGGTGACATGTGGGCAGAGACCCGAAGCCGGTGAGGGAAGGTGGCAGCTATCGGGGGGAAAGAGCAGGCCGGGCAGAGGAGAGAAAACATAATAGCTACTGTAGCCATCTAATTCATCATCCAAACCAGGGCCTTTGAGACTGAAAGTGGCACTTTTAATAACTGTGCTGGACCAACAGGCAGAAACCTGGACACAGGTCACCTATCAATGGCAGGGTCCCCAAGCTGTGAGGGCAGGTGGCTGGAGCACAGTGAATGATGAGGGCGGGGGTAGGCGTGAGGTCTGAGAGGAAAGGGGGTGGGTTGGTATGACCTTGCAGCCTCTGAGAACGTTGGCCGTTACTCTGGGGAGCTGAAAACCATGGGAGAGTTTGAGCAGAATAGTATGGGATTTATGTTGGAACTGAATACGTGGTGGGAACTGAACACGAGGGCACCAGGACAGAGGCGGGAGGCCAGTGAGGGCTCCCGGGTTCCCCCAGGACTCCTGCACAGCGGGTGCAGGGAGGTGGAGTCTGAGGGTAGAGCTGAAAGGATTTGCCTTCCGACAGGAAGTGGGGTGAGGGAAAGGGGATCCGAGGTTCACATCTCATTTCCTTCACGGACCTTTCGAGTCTTTAAGTTGCTGGTTTGCTTATGTGCTTGTCATCAGTCTCTCTGTAGCTGGAAGATCCACAGGGTGGGGACCGTCTGTCTGGCACAGCACCCAGCGTGGTACGAGTAAGCATTCAGGGAGTGAAAGAATGGATGGAAAGGAACTGGTATTTTCATTTTCTCTGTGTCAATAAGACACATCTGAAACAAAAGAAATGAAAGAAACGGCTTGCCCAACATCATGGTCGACTCAGAGACAAAGCTGGGCTCATCGTGGGTCCTCTACAGCACTGGCAGGCCGGGATTCGCGACCTCTCGGCCTCCCATCCTTGGCCCATCCCATTGCCTTTGTTTGAAATGTGGTGCCATAGTTAAGTAATGGCCTTGGAAGTGCCCAGGTTAGAAAGCAGAGGCACCAATGATGAAGTGATTTCACAGAGAAAAACTCTGAGTGCTCCTGATACGAGAACGGGCACTGAATTCCAGACCCCACAGAGATCAGGAGCGTCACCTCCATCCCACTGGCAAGACACGGGGGAGGCTGAGGACGGGTCTTCCTGAGTACCTGCTTCATGCCGACCGTGGGAGTCTTGCCAAGTTATCGGTCCTAATAATTTAGGAGGAAAGCATGTATTTTTCTGACGTGTATTAACGAGCTACTTGTTTTCCTTGTCCCTAATTTTCCCCGGTGAGACAGTGAGCGGTGCCCGGACAGCGAAGGTGGGAAGGAAGCAGCTACCTGTAGCTTTGTGTACTCTTCTCTCCCCCAGTCTAGGTCACGGGACGCCATTGCCAAGCACCAGCTTGGGGCTGTGTGTGGCAGCTGCATTCTGATCATGTGTGACTCCTGTGGGTTTGCACTAGGAAGTTGTCAGGTTGCGTGCGACCTGGCAGTAGTGAGCAGATCATAGCTACTCATCGGCAAGGTCACCTTTCAAATTTGCTGAGTGGGCTGATTTACCCTTCAAACAGAGGGACTGGACTTATTGGACCAATTCTCGTGAGAAACTGAATGTACAAACAGGCAATGGCCAGGTCATATATAAAATAGGACTTTGACTCACCACCTACAGCAACCTGCCCAGGAAACCATGCCCCTTACCTGCAATAGCAGCCCAGGAAGCCAGCCTGCTGTCAATCACACTTGCAGGAAGGCACCTTCCTACCTCTACTGACAATCAAGGGGCTAAACAACTTCTATAGCAATTGACCCAAAAAGACCGTATCTAGATTAATAACTGGCAGCTTCGCTAATTTTTGTCCCCCCTTCCAACTTAGGATCAACCAGAGAAAGCCAAATATGTACCCCGAACTAAACACATAGGACACCCCGCTTCTAGTGAGGCTGCAGCAGCCTCCGATCAGGGCACACCTGGGTCTTCCCTTTTTGCCTCTGCAAAGCTTTCCCTCTCTGCCTGCCTTTGAGTCTTTGCCAAAACCAGGGGCACTGGCCTACACCTTTGCTATTGCAAGTTCAGAACAAATAGCCTTTGCTTTTCTCATTTGGTTGGTCTTCGTTTATTTCCAGTTAACAAAGGAAGAATGAGGCCTTCATACGTGTCTGTGTGCGTGTGTGCGCCCACATACAGGCAGCAGAGTTAGATATTATTCTAAAAATTAGTTTCAATTTGCAAAGGACTGCGTTTTAATTCCAGGATTCTTTGGCAAAAGGTATGTCTAAGTAAAGGTGTGTCTAAGCAAAATGCAGGCACTTCCCCAGAAACTACTGTGTCCTGAATGTCATGGTTCTGAATTTGCCTTGAGTTCACTTAAAGGTGTAACCTCTGAGCGTGGGTGGCCGCTTCAGGCGGGGCAGCCCTGAGATGGAGAAACTAGTACAGAAAACTCTCCTCCCCCCTCCCCACCTCCCCAGGCATGCTTCAGGCTGGGAGGCAGCAGATTCTGGGTAACAAGGATCTTTATCTGGTCTTAGAAAGGGCTGTGACGACAACCACAGGTGGGCAGAAACACCAAAAGCCCCAGGTACCACTGGCCGGAATCGCAGAGAGGGGCCTGGGGTCAGAGAGGAAGGGGAGGCCTCTGTGAAGTTGCCGTCACTGTGAGGGAGGGAGGAATTAATGGGCCTTGAATGGACCGAGAGAAATTTAGGTGACCGGCAACGACATCTGCTATGGCCAAATACGTAACATTTTTATTAAAAATTTAAAATCTAACTCTGGCTTCTAAACCAACCAGATTTAGCCTTATGACTTTCTGCCACTGACCTTGTTAGACCAGAGTTAGAGTCCGGGAGTTAGAGTGGGGACATGGCTGCCTCCCTGGGTTATGTTGCATTGGAATCCCAAGGGCCTGGGACAGAGATGAGTGGTTCGATGTGGGTCTTTGGATGTGTCTGTGCCACCAGCCATCTGACACCCCATGCCCCTCTGCCCCAAACACCCGCCCTGCCATTTGGCATCACAAGGGGGACACCCAAGCTCTCCAAACTGAGTGCATTATCACCATGTCAGTGTTTCCTGTTGGCTGGCAGAATCCTTTCTGGCAGGTTTGATGCTATATTCAGATACTTTATTCAGGTTTCCAGCACCCCATCTCAGGGACATGTGTCCTTTGTTTTATCCTTAAAATCACCATTTTCTCTGCCTGGGTTCAAACCCTAATTCCTCCCCTTACTTCACACACGTCCTCTGTGCCTCCGTTCTCTCGTGAGAAAAATGGTGGTTTAGTGCCTCCTTCTTGGGTTGATGAGACAATTAAATATGTCAAGTGCTTGGAGGGGTCCCTGGCACATACTAGGCATAGCAGACATTTTAGCGATTAATACGCAAATGCGCTAGTGGAGAGGGGGACCGGGGCGCTGGGTGGTGGAACGCATTCTCAGGCCTCCAGGGCTCCAGAGGCAGCCCTCCCAGGAAGGAGAGAAGGGATGTGGCAAAAACCATGTAGTGGCTGAGAAAATTGTACTTGAAAATAAATGAGATGCCCCTGGAGACGCTGAAATATTTAGTGGAAAGGGCCTTGGAAAGGCTGCTAGTGGGGCCAGAATCAGGCCTCAGTGCTTCTGACACTGTAGCCCCACTTTGATTGTGAGGCTGAGGAAACCTAGAAAACTAGGAGATGCCTTTTGAGTTTTAGCCATGGAGGCCTGCTACCTGGTGGGCCAGCCCACCAAGCTGGAGGGATGGACAGGTAGATGGGTGGATGGATGGATGGACGGGTGGACAGGTGAATGGACAGGTGGATGGGTGGATGGATATATGCGTGGATGAATGAGTAAATGGGTGAAAGGATGGGTGGATAGATCAAGCATCTTCAAAAGATATATTTAGCAAACTTCCACTTATATCTCGTTGACCAAAACTGTGTCACATGCCACCCTTAGATGCAGAGGAAGCTGGGAACATAGTACAGTCATTGTGGTCATTTAAAATGGGGCATCTTCTTATCCTGAACAACATTATGGTTCTACTGGTGAGGAAGAAGGGCAGAGTGGATGATGGGCATCCCGCCGGCAGTAACAGCCAGAGGAACTGCATTTTAGCTGAACTGTGCAGGAAGCCTAAGAGTGGAAGGGCGCTTTGAGCTGAGGAAGCAGCCTAAGCAAAGGTGTGGAGAGAGCAGAGAACAGCAGAGGTGCAGCGAATGGCTCACAGTATGTTCTGTATAAATGTTAGCCCATCACTGTTACTACACCCAGGCAGAGGATTCTGTGGAAAGGATGTGTGTTTCAGCCTAAACTGGAAAGAAATATTGCATTAGACAATGAGGTATGAAAGACCAAGCGAGCTATCGTTAATTTTGAATCTCTACTACAGCTGTTATGTTCTTGCTGTTCATTCCCATCTTGCCTCTTGCCTTCTCCTTTCTCTCCTCAGCCACTCTTGACAAAGATTTGCCTATTTTGTCAGTCTTCTCCAAGATCCAGCTGTGCTTTTGTTGCTCCTCTCATTTTTTCCTTTAATTTCTTTAGTGTTTCCTTCTCTCTTTCCTTCTACTGTTTTTGTTGTTTTATTCTATTCTCTTTCTTGCTCCTAGAGTTGGACACTTAGCTCATTCGTTATGAATGTTTTTTCCTTTCTAACGTGTGTGTTTAAGACTGTAAATCATTCTCTGTGTACTCCTGTAGCGGTATCCTGCTAGGTTTAGCGTGTAATGATCGAATGCTCTTTCGGTTCTAGACATTTTCTGATTTCCCTCATGATATCTTTGACCTTTATATTAGGTGATCCATGAATTTAAATTTCAAACCATAGTGGTTTAAAAAATTAGCTTAATGATTTTATTTTCTAATCTTATTTCATCGTGGCCAAATATCAGTTCTTTGTATGGGTTGAGAATGGCTTTGTGACCTACTGCATGTGCGATTTTTATAAAATGCCATAGTCTCTAATTCCTGGATCTAGGAGTCTGTTATTGTCCACTAATCTTTAAGAGACTATCTCTATTTTTGCCTGCTTGATCTATCCATTACTAAGGGCTGTGTATTACATATATTATGATATTCTGCTATGATGGTACGTGTGGCAGCCATGGCCAGATGACGCTTAGATTTCCCTTCAAAGGACCCTACTGCGCAGAGTATAGTTAGCCTAGAGCTTCCACCTGCGACACCGTCAGATCCAATGTGGCATATACACCAAGATCACATTCCCACCTCCCATCTCTCTGGGCCGCCCCAGCCAATGACTTATCACCAGGGGGTACGAGAGCTGACAATGAACTCACAAGACTCCTTTAGTGGGCAGTCTTTGCTTGGGGACTACTCCTCGGCCTGGCCGAAGCTTTCTCTGAGTCCATCACAGTCTGTGCCTTCCTCCTTCCTTCCCTCACTCCTTTCGCAGACGTCAGATTTGCGTAAGTGGTCTGAGGCTCCCCCAGCCTGCTTCTGCCCCTTCTCCCTTTATCCTGGATAGCTGTTTCCCCCAATCAATCTCTTTTTTTTTTTTATTTTTTTTATTTTTTAGATTTTTTTATTGGGGAAGGGGAACAGGACTTTATTGGGGAACAATGGTCAAATTGTTATCCTTTCAATCTTAGTTGTGGAGGGTTCTGTTCAGCTTCAAGTTGTTGTTCTTTCAGTCTTAGTTGTGGAGGGCGCAGCTCAGCTCCAGGTCCAGTTGCCGTTGCTAGTTGCAGGGGACACAGCCCACCATCCCTTGCGGGAGTCGAACCGGCAACCTTGTGGTTGAGAGGGCAAGCTCCAACCAACTGAGCCATCTGGGAGCTCAGCGGCAGCTCAGCTCAAGGTGCCGTGTTCAATCTTAGTTGCAGGGGGCGCTGCCCACCATCCCTTGCGGGACTCAAGGAATTGAACTGGCAACCTTGTGGTTGAGAGCCCGCGCTCCAACCAACAACTGAGCCATCCGGGAGGCAGCTCAGCTCAAGGTGCCGTGTTCAATCTTAGTTGCAGGGGGCAGAGCCCACCATCCCTTGCGGGACTCGAGAAATTGAACTGGCAACCTTGTGATTGAGAGCCCACTGGCCTATGTGGGAATCGAACCGGCAGCCTTCGGAGTTAGGAGCACGGAGCTCTAACCGCCTGAGCCACCAGGCCGGCCCCCAATAAATCTCTTTTGTGTCTAATCCCATCTTGGGATTTGTTTCTTGGATGATCCAAAGTAGCACAGTGGGTTTGTCGACTTCTTGTAATTCTGACAGTTCCTGACATGTTGTTCATTACATAAAAGTTCAGACTTATATCTTCTTGAAGTTCCTATTATCATTTGTAACAATGCTGTTTATTCCTAATAGTACATATATCAAAAGTATCTGTATTCCTTGGGAGTGACCAGTTAGCTTAGTTGGTTGGAGCGTGGTGCTGATAACACCAAAGTTGCTGGTTCGATCCCCACATGGGCCACTGTGAGCTGCGCCCTCCTTAAAAATAAAAAAAAAATTAAATTAAAAAAATAGTATCTGTATTCCTGAACAATATGTAGTGCTATTTCATGTTTTTTAACTTTAAAATGGTCATTTTGAAGTATTCCTCTGCAATTTGTTTTTTGAGATTTATTCACGTAGGTACATGTAGTTGCCATTTATTTATTTCTACTGCTCTATAGTGGTCTGTCATGTGAATAAAATACAATCTATTTATCTTCTCTGCCACTTAAGGACATTTAGCTTATTTCCATCTTTTCTCTATTACACATAATGCTGCTGTGAACATTCTTACACATAGATCTGGAACTTATACATGAAAGTTTCCTTAGGATGTTTGACCAGAAGTAAAACTGTTGGGTCATAGCAAGTCACTAGATAGTGTCAAATTGCTCTACAGTGGTCATCTATCCTCTGTGTCTCTTGAAGTTTCTCATATATGTATCTCTCTACACTGCATTATGGATTTTTTTTTCAAATCCTCTAGTTCATCAATTCTTTCTTTATCTGTGTCCAATCTGCCATTAAACCTGCCCTGAATTTTAAATTTCAACATTTATATTGTTCATTTTGAGAAGTTCTATTTGGAGCTTCATTTTGTCTGTCTTTTAATTTTCATTCTGGAAATTTTCAAAAGCATATAAAATTAGAGACGACATAATAAGAAACCCCTATGTTTTTATTACTCTTCATCTTCTGCAAGTATCAGCCCGCAGGCAGTCGTCTTTTATAGATGCTCTTCCCCACCAGAGCTCAGACGCCATATCATTTTACCTGTAAATATTGTTCAAATCTGTCTATTCTTGTTTGATGTAACGTATTATGATCTTCTTGAGAGTTTGAATCTTTCATTTTGACCTTTAATCATTATAAACATTCTTATTCATATACAGCCTTCGGGCTCAATCCCCCGTTTCTGGCGTCTGCTGATGTGTTCAAGATGACCTCTTTCTTCACATATACTGAGATTTGATATTGTGAGCTCACATTTGGAGGAGCTTGTTTATTTCCTGGGGATTTCCTGTGACCTGATTTGTAAGAGTGTCCCTCTACAGCCATTTTGCATCTGCTTTACCAGGTGGTCCAGGGTTATCACCAACCTGGGACCAATTGTTTTCTCTTCACAGGAGACTCCCAGACCCAGCGTGCAGTTTGGACCTCAAACCCACTCAAAGCACGGGCACACAGTTTGCATTTGGCAGAGGATCCTTTTTGAAGCCCCCGCTGCTCGTACCTGCGCTGTGACAGACAAGTTTCCTTGTTATCCCCCTGTGCCAGGAGACAGGGTTTTCTAGCCCATCCTTTCACTGAGAGATGAGCCCTGAGAGGAGTCACAGCTTCAACTCTCCACCTCCTGTTGGCTGCAGGTCTTATCTCCATATCTCATCTCAACAAGGAGCCAAGGCTCCAGGGTTACTGGCTCTGATATCCCTCCACCTCTCGCATCGGCCCTGAGGCAGCTGTGGCTCTGGTGTAAAATTACAAGATTACCACCCCGGTGTTTCCTTCTTTGTTCTGGTCCCTGGAGATACCCCTCCCTTGCTTGTTAACTCAACCATGCACTTAACAATTTATTTATGATATGCGGTTATATTTTATCACGCATTTCTATGTTTTCGTAGGGAGAGCTTTTACACATTATCCTAGTCAAGATTTTTGTCAGAACTAAGTCCCCTTTATTGTGAAAGGTAGTTTAATTAGTTTCTTACTCACAATTTAAAAATGAACTAACTGATACACTTACCATAGCAGTGCGCCCAGATCAGACGCACCTGCCCTGAAGCCACTGCAGAGGTCCACCCATTCTCTCTGGTCCTGGCCTGCTAAGGACTTTGGGTTTGAATGGGTCACCTGCACTACACAGGGGCAGGTCCACTCATGACCCTCATTCACGGTGACTGCACGTCGGTCACCCTACAGAGCCTTTGAAGACAGAGCCCCTGCCCCTTTCTTTGGTACCAACAGGCTGTGGTTTTTACTGCGTGAAACATACGGATTGCACTCTGTGTTGTTCCCATTTTGCAGAAACTTCAGAATTTTGGATTTTGCTGGGATGTGGCCTTGGTCCATTTTTCTTTATAAATCGGCTACATTCATCTCCAATACTGATTTGTATCACTGCCACTAAATAGCCCGCCAGCAGAAAATGGCCTGAGTGCTCATAGCCCAGTTATTTTCCTGTCAAGAAGAATCTAAGAGATGAAGCAAGTTTCACCCCGTCATGCCCACAAATCTTTAGCTCTTGTGCACAGTTGCTGCTGTGTCATTGCTTATGTTCTGGTCTCAATGAGGGGGCCAGGCTTGCCCCTCCAAACCCCTCTCTGCTCTGCTACCAGGTCCCTATCAAAAACCCTGCTCAGAAGGTTTCTTTTGGGGGACGATGAAAATGTTCTAAAGTTAGATTGTGGTGATGGTACAAACTCTGTAAATATACTGAAAACCATTCAATTTGACACTTGAAGGCGGTGCATTTAATGATGGTATATAAATTAAATCTCAAGAAGGCTATTTTTTTGTTTTGTTTTAGTGCATGAAATTAGATGGGGGAGAAACAACCTGCTTGGGTACCCAAGACTTGCTCATCCACATGACCTTAACCTGCAGCCAAACCAAACTCCCCACGACCCCTCCCATGTACCCCCCTGCCCCGTGCACCATAACTTTGCACCGTCTGTCCTCTCCCCATGAGATGCCCTTGCCACTGACCCCGAGTTGTCCTCTGCTGCTGAGCTCCAGCATGGCTTTCTCCAGGAAGTTTCTCTGACCCCCTGTGAGTGCCTAAATATCCGGCTTACCTCTGCCACTGCTCCGGTACCGTGGGATGGAGGGTCCCAGTTTGTCTCCTGGGGCGGTGTCTTAGTCGTTCTGTTTCTCTAGGACCTGTCTTGGTGCCTGGCTCTCAGTCCATGTGTCAGCTAGACCCAGCTGGCTGCATGATGCCCCCATTGAATTTGTGCCTGTGTAGGCGCTGAGCACAGGGTGGTGAAGTCATGTGGAATTACGAAGGGTGTGGTTAGAACCTCCTCCCTCGAGCCTTCTTAGCCTCTGATTTAGCAATCACCGATTAGCAATTTCGCAAGATCCACCTTCCTTATCTTTCTGGAATACTTCTCTGCTGAGGTACCTTTCCCTTGGGTGTGGAAAAAAACTAGGGGACGACATGTACTAACTGAATGAAAGAGAGGGAAAAGGCTAATTAACATTCAGCTAAGAGAGAAAATGATTTCTCCTATCAGCAATAAAAACTGACAGCTCTATCAGACACTGAGCCGGGGCCACAGAGCCTGGCAGGCAGGTGGGGAGGGAAGCCTGCAGGCCTGATTTCGAGGGGTAAAGAGAGCTAAGGACAGAGCCTGCTGGCTGCTGGGAATCAGGGAAGCGCTCAGGCATCCAGAGGCCTCAGCTTGGGAGGTGAACCCTGTTCGTCCACGTCGCCCCTCCTTCCTGAGCCAGCCCCAGCAGGGGCATTCGCACTGTTCAGGTTTTATCCGCCCCCCCCCCCAACTCAGAGCCCTGCCTCTCCTAATGGCTTCTCCCTGAGCTCTCGTTTCCTCTGACCTTATCAAAAAAGGAAGCCACGTGATATCTATTTATGGGAGCGGTGTGTTCTGGGGAGAGGGGGCTCACAGTACGGGAAATCCAACGGCTGATGAAATTGCTCTGGCCTCTGGATCTCTCCATGCCATGAATGAATAAACGGGCATGGGGGCAGGGCGCTGAAATCAAACTCCGGTGATATCTGACAGGCAAGTTCCTTCTTGAGTGCCACGTAGGTAATTTGTCCTATAAATCAGAGCTTATAAAGCAGATCAGAGTTAATCGAGCTCAAATTCCATAGCTTTAATATGAGAGGAAGTGCAGGAGGAAAAAAGGGGGGAAATGCGCTCATTTGTTTGGCCTGGTAGGGAAGATGTTTAGCTTTTAAAAATATAACCATTCACTCTCTATTTTAAACATAAGTGCATTTTGCTGAAAAAGAGGGGGCCAATGAGACAGATACAGCAAACGACCTGAAAGCGATCTAAGACTAGCGCAGGTTGTTTCTTTTCATTGAAAACACACCAAGAGGCCGTGGGGTCGTGTTTTATATACAGCTCCGGACCCAATCCTCCCTGACACACAAAAATGAAGCATAAAGACCTGAGAACAAGTTCAGTAACTAAGAGCATCAACTCCCCGAGGCATCTGCGTGGGGACGAAGGAAACAGAACAGTCTGCTGAGACAGTGCAGGGCTCCTCATTTCTCCAGACATTCGTCTTCAGCAGATGTGGATGGGGGAAAACAGAGGTCCAGGCTGGCCTTGTCAGAGGTGATGGCTCCCGGCTGTGGTTTTCTGAGCCACGCCCAAATGCTGGAATTTGTAAACTGGGATTTCTGATCAGGTCTCGTGTCCAAAACCTTCCACCTTTTTAATGTTCTCAGTATAACAGGGATAACAAGGCAGTAAGCTGAAGGCCTTAAATACCCAAGAATTGACTCCAATAAAATCAATAAATTCAGGTACGTCCCTGGGTACATGTCCCTAACGGGTGATTAGCAGGTGTCTTTCAAGTTGCGCTGCTGATTTTTGAGGTTAACGGCAAGGACATGCTAGCTGTTGTTAACAAATAAATCCCAAACTATTAATGGTTTAACACAAAAGACATTTCCTTACCGATAGCACAGACCTAGATGAGTGTTCAATCATGACTGGTTGGTTCATGATTTCCTCCACACAGGGGTTCAGGGCCCACACCCTTCCCATCTTTTGGCTCCACTACCCCCTAAAGCTTCGTCTGTCAGTGCAAATGGAGAGGGCAGAGAAAGAATATTTACTTCTTAACTACATTGGCTTGGAAGTGAGGTACAGTACTTCTGACACCCCATCAGCAAGAACTGTTCCTATTGCCTCACCAAAGGCAAAGACAACTTGGAAACAGGCCCTGGCTGGCCGCTTCCTGGCAACACCTCTGTGCTGTTGGGGGGAGGAGCATGACTTTTGGTAGATGGCTGTCTTTACCTCTGCCGAACATGTCTGGGTGCCACTTTCAAACATAACCCAATACATAGAACTGAAAATGAAAATATATAGAAATTTGTGGGATGCAGGTACAGTGGGGTGAGAGGGAAAGATACAGCATGAAGTGCTTACATTTGAAAAGAGGAAATCCAGTTAATAACCTAAATTCCTACCTCAGAAAACTAGAAAAAGTATGAAATAAACCCAAAATAAGCAGAAGAAAAGAAATGATAAAGAGAAAATCAATGAAGCAAAAACTGATTCTTTGAAAAAAGAATGGATAAAATGCATAAGCCTCTAGAAAGACTGACAAGGTAAAAAGAGAGAAAATACAAATCACCAGTATCAAGAATGAAACAAGGAGTATCACTACAGATCCTACAGCCATTAAAAGCATAATAAAGGAGTACTATGAGCAACTTTACACACATAAATTGATAATTTAGATGAAATGGACCAATTCCTTGAAAACCACAGACTACCCAAACTGAACCAAGATGAAAATACATAATCTGAAAAGTCCTATTACCATTAAGGAAATTGAATTCATAATTTAAAATGACCCATTAAAAAAAATCGGCACATCCAGGTGGGTTCACTAGAGAATTCTACCAAACATTTAATGAAAAATTAACAGCAGTATTACACAATCTCTTCCTGAAAATAGTAGAGGAGAGAATACTTCTCAACTCATTTTATGAGGCCAGTATTACCGATATCAAAACCAAAGACAGCATGAAAAAAACCTACAGACCAATATTTCTCATGAACTTAGAGAAATCCTCAACAAAATGTTAACAAATCAAATCCAGCAATATATAAAAAGAATTATTTACCACAACCAAGTAGGATGCATTCTATATATGCAAGACTGTTTCAATATTCAAAAATCAGTTAATAGAACCCACTATATCTACAGGCTAAAGAAGAAAAATCATATCAATTAATACAGAAAAAGCACTTGGCAAAAATCTAACACCCACTCATGATTTAAAAAAGCCCTAAACTCTCAGCAAATTGGGAATAGAGGGGAATGTATTCAACTTGATAAAGAGCATCTACAAAAAAATCTGCAGCGCATAGTCCCACAAACATTGATAATGTGCTTTCCTTTTCAGTTGGTTCAAAATACTTTCAAATTTCCCCCTTTGACTTCTTTTTTGACTAATGGGTTATTTAGAAGTGTGTTATTTAGTTTCCAAATATTTGGGCATTTTCAGAGATGTTTCCATTATAAATTTGAAATTTAATTCCATGTGGTAAGACAGCATACTTTGTGTGATTTGAATCCTTTTTTTGTTTGTTTTCTAAAGATTTTATTGGGGAAGGGGAACAGGACTTTATTGGGGAACAGTGTGTACTTCCAGGACTTTTTTTCCAGGTCAAGCTGTTGTCCTTTCAGTCTTAGTTGTGGAGGGCACAGCTCAGCTCCAGGTCCCGCTGCCGTCGAGAGTTGCAGGGGGCGCTGCCCGCCATCCCTTGCGGGACTCGAGGAATTGAACTGGCAACCTTGTGGTTGAGAGCCCACTGGCCCATGTGGGAATCGAACCGGCAGCCTTTGAAGTTAGGAGCACGGAGCTCTAACCACCTGAGCCACTGGGCCGGCCCTGATTTGAATCCTTTTGAATGCACTGAGACATAGTCTGAATATTGTCTATCTTGGTAAATGTTCTGTGTGAACTTGAGAATGATGTGTATTCTGCTGTTGTTGGGTAAAATCTTATATAAATGCCAGTTAGGTCAAGTTGGTCGATAATGTTCAAATCGTCTAAATAGTTACTGGTTTTCTGACCACTTGTTTAATCAATTATTGAAAGAAGGGTGTTGAAATCTTCAACTAATAGACAAATTGTCAATTTGTCTATTTCTCTTTGCAGAGCTGTCAGTTTTTGCTTCAAGCATTTTGAAGGTCATTTTTAGGTAAACATTTAAGATTGTTTTGTCCTCTTCATGAATTGACCCCTTTCTCATTGTTATATATACCTTCTTTATCCCTGATAATATCTTTTGTTCTAAAATCTACTTGGTCTGATACTAATATAGTCCCACCAGTTTTTTGATAGCATGATATATCTTTTTTCATACTTTAAGTTTTAACCTATTTGTGTCTTTATATTTTAAGTATGTTTCTTATAGATAGCATATAGATGGATTTTGCTTTTTATAATCCAATCTGACAGTCTCTGCCCTTTAAATTTGGATATTTAAACAATTTATATTTAATATGACTATTATATTGTTAGGTTTAAATCTATCATCTTGATATTCATTTTTTTTTTAAAGTTACTCAAATATGCCTCAAATTTTAATAAAATCCCCTATACACACATTTATTTGCTACTGAAAATTGAAATAGCACATCAAAAAAATTTGCTACAAATCAAAACTTTGAAAACCAGAGCATCTAATGCACCCTGCCTTAATCACGCTCTAGCCAAACCACCCAATGTCTTCTTTTTCACATTCTTTCCACACAAAAGTTACTTGCTTCTAATTCTTGATGTTGGGTTTCATCTTACTGACTTCAGGCTTCGAAAACACATAGGCAATACTCAAGACTTATTAGTGCTTCTTTAGGTCAAATAAAAAAGTGGAACTGAAGTATATTGAAGTCATTCAAATGCAAACTACATAGATTCCTTAGAAGTTACTGGTATCAAAGTAGACAGGAAAAAAATGCAAGAAAAAAGACATCACAGAATTTATATCTTAGGTTATCAAAATATTGGTATAGTCTGTCCTAGCATAGAAGAGCTTTTCCTAGCTGCATAATGATCCTAAAATTACTAGCAAGAAATAAAACAGTACCAGAATAAGGTACTGTTGGCTAAATGGACTCCATGTCATCATTATTCTCCATGCTAATATTATCAGAAGGATCTCCATGATATAGGCAATAACGACAGCTACATCTAAATCTTCTGAATCGTGATTCAATCTCAATTTTCCTTTCCTGTGGGTCTTTTCGAAGCAGAGACAGGGTGCGGTATCTAATAACTTGTAACATCCTTTGCATCCTTTCTTTCCGAGCAGTTGCCAGTGTCCTTACTCCACGTCTCCTCCTGTGGACTATGCCTTGACCCAGCCCCAGTCCAAGCCCCTGTAAGTTTTTTTCTCTGTCCTGCGGTTGGGGTGAACATTCTGGTAGAAGGGAAGGGAATTTGGTACTAGGGCTGAGAGTCAAGTTACTAAGGTTCTTTGCTAGTACTTCGGAGACAGCTTGAGAGCTAGCTGAATCTTCTTCACTGGGCATCTGAGGAGACTCCGGGGTGGAGGTTCGGTTAAGCTTCATTGGGGAGTCCATTGGAAGTCTAGTCACAGCCTGAAGCTCCTCCAAGATCCCCCAAAGGGTTCGAGCGGAAGGTGACGCTCAAAACTCTGAAGTTGCTACAAAGTAGCCTGGAAAGAACCGTAGAGCCCAGAAATAGCGAGAAAAACCCCAATTCCGACGAAACGTGGTGAAAGAAAGAGCTAACCTTGATATTCATTTTTTTTAAGATTTTTTTTTTTTAATTGATGAAGGGGAACAGTGTGTATTCCCAGGACTTTATTGAGGAACAGTGTATTTTTCCCAGGACCCATCAGCTCAAACTCAAGTTGTTGTCCTTCAGTCTTAGTTGTGGAGGGTGCAGCTCAGCTCCAAGCCCAGTCGCCATTTTCAATCTTTAGTTGCAAGGGTCACAGTCCACCATCCTATGCGGGAGTCAAACCGGCAACCTTGTTAAGAGCACGCGCTCTAACCATGTGAGCCATCGAGCTGCCCCTTGGCAGCTCAGCGGCAGCTCAACTCAAGGTGTTGTCTTCAATCTAGTTGTGGAGGGCGCAGCTCACTGGCCCATATGGGACTCGAACCAGCAACCCTGTTTTCAGAGCTCGCACTCTAACCAACTGAGCCATCCAGCAGCCCCTTGATATTTGTTTTTTATTTATCCGGTTTTCTGTTTCCCTTTCCTCTTTTTCTGATTTCTTTTGGCATAATTGAATATTTTTATGATTCTATTATATCTCATTTGTTGGTTTATTAGTTAGAACTCGTTTATTATTTTAATGGTTGCTTGGGGTTTATAGTACAACTTCAATTATTCATAGTCCACCTTTAAGTGATAATATACCACTTCATAGAAAGAAAAATAACCTTACAATAGTGTGTTGCCATTTCTCCCCTCCCATCTATTAAAAAACCATGAGTTCCTAGCCTTACCTACACAATTCCAGTCCAATACCACAGGGCTCATTCTAGCTCCTGCCTTCCCATATTCACATCTCCCTTCTCTGACAGTGAGAAACTGGGCTCCCATTATTTCAATCCCTCTGTTTGACAGCAGTCTCCTCACCTGTACACTGCCCTTCACCTGTGGGCTGACCCCCACCCCCAACCCGATTAGGGTCTGCCTGCTCCTGACAGCCTGCTTTGTTCACATCTGCCTGGTGGACTTCTGATGAATAAGGGAAGGGAAAAGCCAGTAACTATTTTACAAAGCAGGGAAGGGAAGAGGAAGAGCTTTCTTGCTTTCTAGTATGACCAGATATTCCAGGCTCATCTTGTCCTTTCTTTTTGCCCAGACTTGGAATCAGCCAAGGGGCCTGAGTTCTTTTTAGTGGAAAGTGATGTTTAGATACCACAGTCTGGAAGCTGAGTGCTTTGCTACTGCTTGGTTATTAGTTTCTAGGCATTTTTCAGTGGACAGAGCTGGGAAATACTTTTTGTTTTAAAGAGAAAAATGTATAATGAGTTCATGCTTATATTCCCAGCTTAAATTTAGGATGATGGGGTTTTACTTATTTTCTTTGATTTTATATTTGTTCTTTTTTTCTCATGCTGAAAATCTTGGTTCATAAAACCATTAACATTATTACTTATTTGTTTTACCCATATATTTATATAGAATATATATTACATAATATGTATGATAATATGTAATATAGTATATTTAATTTATATGACATATTTCAGAAAAATAAGTATTATTGCTAACAATCTGATTACTGAAAACAATTTAAAATTTCTTTGTTCTCTCTCTTTTTTTTTAATCTTTAGGGTATCTCATATGCGATAGCCAGTCAAATGACTTAGCTCTTGAAATAGTTCCTATCTGAGTGTCCGAGCCACCAACTTTATACACAGTTACATCTATTTGCTTTTGTTTTCTCGGGGATTTTTTTTTCCATTTCAATTTAGTTTTGTTTTATAATTAAATAGAGCATTTACATGGTTCCAAAGTCAAAATTGTAAAACATGGTATATTTAGACAAATCTAGTTTCTGTCCTCTTTATACTGGTCCCTCTTTCCTCGTTTCTGTGATCTTAGTTCTGAGGTTTTCCTTTTTAAAAAATTATTATTATTATTATTATTATTATTGGGGAAGATTTTATTGGGGAAGAGGAACAGGACTTTATTGGGGAACAGTCTGTACTTCCAGGAATTTTTCAAAGTCAAGTTGTTGTCCTTTCAGTTGTAGTTGTGGAGGGCGCAGCTCAGCTCCAGGTCCAGTTGCTGTTGTTAGTTTCAGGGGGCGCAGCCCACCATCCCTTGAGGGAGTTGAGGAGTTGAACCGGCAGCCTTGTGGTTGAGAGCGCAGTGGCCCATGTGGGAATCGAACCAGCAGCCTTTGGCATTAGGGGCATGGAGCTCTAACCGCCTGAGCCACCGGGCCAGCCCAGAGGTTTTCCTTTTTTTAATATAAACAAATACCTTTATATACTTGGACCACCTCCCCTTCTTAGTTCAATAGTATCACACTGTCCATATTTTTCTCCTCTGGACTCTTTTAATGTTAATGCGCCTGTTTTGTGACTTTATAAAGTGGCAAAGGACACAGGTTCATTGTTAAGGGGCCATGTCAAGAGCCTTATGAATAGGTTTATATTTTTCAATTTTCTAAGTATTTCGAATCCCCCCTGTATACACAGAATGGTCATCATTGGTCATTTACTGAGTGTATGCCATGAGCTAGGCTTTTATATGCTATATTCGTTACCTAATGCTGTGTAACAAATAAAGACCAAAATCTTAGCTTAAAGCAACAGACATTTATGATCTCACAGTTTGTGTGGGTCTGAAGTCCAGGTTCAGCTTAGCTGGGTCTTCTGGGTGTGCATATCTCATGGGACTGCAGTCAAGGTGTTCCCAGGGCTGCTGTCATCTCAGGGCCTGGCTGGGGAAGGACCCACGTCCAGCTCACTCATATGGTTGTTGGCAGGGTTCAGTTCCTGGCAGACTGTTAGCTGGAGTCTGCCCTCTGTTCCTTGCCATGTGGGCCTCTTCATAAAGCAGCTCATAATATACCGTGTTTCCCCGAAAATAAGACCTAGCCGGACCATCAGCTGTAAGGAGTCTTTTGGAGCAAAAATTAATATAAGATCCGGTTTTATTTTACTATAATATAAGGCTGGGTCTTATATAATAAAATATAAGACCGTGTCTTATATTAATTTTTGCTCCAAAAAACACATTAGAGCTGATGGTTAGGCTAGGTCTTATTTTCGGGGAACCAAGTACCCCTCGCTGGGTCTTGGGTTCCGGCCTGCTCTGTTCTGCCTCCTTCTTCCCCCTTGGAGTTTCAGGGCTTCCATCCTGAGCCCTGGTTCAGGGTCCACTCCCACACCTGCAGCCCTGTCTGCCAGGACCCCTGGCCTCCTGGCCCTGATGCCCACAGGTTCCCACCGGGCTGCACCTGGCGTTTGCCGTCACTTGACCGACTGTGACCCTCCTTGCCAGTAACTTGTGTACTTGGCATAGCTTCTCAGATCCCCGTCTCCCTTCTCTGAAAACATGGGAGCTGCCAGCCCCACAAGGTTCTATGCTCAAGGGAGAAAATTGTTGAAAACAATGCGGGGTAAAACTGGGACTTGCTACCAAATGAGAAAGCTTGTGTATCACTAAAGACACGGGATGCAGAACACTTAACCAGCACTCAGCCAATCACCTTTACTATCAGGAAGGCTGAGCGGAGGGGCTGTGACATCAGGAAGGAGATGCCACCTTATTCCCAGCCACCCCAAGCCCGTCCCCTCCTACCCCTGCCCTTCCTAGCTGACCTCCAGGGGGCACCAGATCTCCACCTTGTGCGGAAAGGAAGAGAGCCAGGGGCAGTGGGGGCTGGGGGTGAGGGGTGGGGAGGGAAATAAAGGGGCTGGCAGAGAGCAGGGCATCCCCCCAATGTCATGTTCGGAGCCTCACCAATATACTGCTAGGGTGCAACACCTGTAGTCCTGCAAGATTCAGAACATCCCTAAATCGCCACATTTGCAGAAAATGGATGAAAAGCTGATCAAACAGACGTTTGATGCTGGGATGAAGAGGAACTGGGTCCAGCAACGTGGAGTTGGAGGTAAAGTGCGGGCTGGAGTTCTGTCAGCTGGAGGTGGAGTCTTCCGTCATCCATCAAGCCTGCAAGGGAAAATGAAAAGGGCTCCACCCTGTTTCTCTTTCTCGGAGCCTAGCCGATGTGGCACAGGGCAGCGGGCAGAGCGCCCAGGCTGTGCAGGGGCAGGCACAGGCTGGGGCGATGGAGATTCTGGGGCCCTGCTTGCTGGTAAACCACAGTGTAGCCTGGAGTTTGGCTCAGAAAACTGACTCAGAAATAGCACCCCGTCTCCATGCCTGGGGAGATAGATGAGCTCCCAAACCAGGCTCCTGGGGTCACCCCAGCAGAACTCTGAATGGCAGTATTCCCCAGACAGAAGCTGACTGCCTTAGAGGAAGAAGAGCCACATACACAGCCATGGTCGCTCACAATTCAGGCACTTTCCCGCTCCTTATGACCTTCCGTCTCCTCATCTGTCTTTCAAGGCAGGGGAATAGGAACCCCTCTCACCTCACGGATGTGGAAGGTGAGGCTCAGAGGCTTCTCACCACTTGCCCAAGGCCCCACAGGTAGGCAGTGGCAGGGCAGGGCTTTGAACCCAGATCGTCCGCCCCCAAGTTCAGACTCAGATTCCTCTAAGGCCAACCCTCCCTGGAAAGGTAAGGCTGCGACTTCTGAGAGAGATAAAAAAAAAACTGGCAGGAGTTTGGAGCTGCGTTCTTTTGGGGGCACTTTCTCTGGAAAGGGCAAGGAGTGGCCTGCCCTCTCTGCCTGGATGTACCTGCTAAGTCAGTGCCTTCAGTAAAAACAAATTCTGTTTTTGCCATTGAATTGCAATATGGAATTGCAGTGTGTTCCCATGGTCACACATTTCTGTAGTTTGCAAATATGAGACATTTTAACCTCAGTTAAGTTTCTTTCCACTCCTGTGCCCGTCTTTGTTCGTCACTGGGAGTGTTCCTGGAAGCCATCAATGACAAAGAGTGAATCCAGTGAACATGATGGAAAAAGACTGAAATGTCTTGCTGAAGTGACCTGAAATAGCGACATCAACAAAGGTAACAGAGAATTAATGGGCCCATGCAGCGAGGGCATAGGAGCCACACTGGATAACAAGTGTCGTCCATCCAAGGAGCGTTGGTCCCTGTGTGAGAAAACTCAGCACGCCCTGAATTCCTACTGCTCATCTATGAAGGAAACTTGGTCCGTGTTTGTATTCTGTCTGTAGAATAAGGAATACGCCATCCTCGTCGGACAAAGAGGTGAGGAGAGTGTACAACGTCACAGGGAATGTGTCCCAGAGGCGGTCGGGCAGTTAACACAAAAACATCCTGTTACTTTTCTGAGTTGCTTGATGTTTATAGTATTTGTCAGCTTCTTAGAATTTGCAATTTGTGGATTTCTATTCTCCTTCGCAGGGAAAGTTAATATTCACTGTCGTACCTAATTTTGGCTTTGTGATTGCGGGTTCAAACATCTGGCAGAAATGAGTTTTCATTCTCTCCTTGGGCCATGACTCCCCCACCCACCCTTTCCCCCAGACCACCCAGGGGACATTTCAACAAGGGCGGGTTGGTCAGAGGAGGCGGGAAGGCTGTGAGTGAGGAGTGAGGTCCAGGCGCTGGGCCGGGGGACAAAGGGCCTCCTGCCCAAGCTGAGGTCAGCTGCACCCAATAAGTACCCCAGCCCGGCTCCCATGGGCAGCTCAGGGATGGCCATGTCCCAGGTGTGCCTCATCTTCCAGAAGATCAGCAGACAGGTGTGGGGAGGAAAGAAAGGAAAAGCAATGGCCAGCAGGACTCAGGGAAGTGATGACCCAGGCGACTGCTCCTTGTGAATCCTTTTGTCTGAGTCTAATGAAAAAAGCTTGACAATACTTTCCTTTGGTCCTCAGCGGGGGTGGGGAATTTCCCGAGGAGGAAGCTTCTAGGTGAGTGAAATCTCAGGGCTCTCGGGCTGCTACTCTTCTGCTGTGACCTAGTGGAAATTTCACTGCTACGCCATCCAAAGGTCAAGACTCCGCTGATTCTTTGCTCTTCCTTTTTCTATGTAGCTGGACAAAGAACAGACTGTGGTTCTTGTCCCTCTGCGCACCCCTTGGAGATTTCTGTTCCTAAAAGACCGCAGTGTCTCTCCAGTGTTGAGGGCAGTTTGTAGAGAATGGGATTTCATTCCAATGACTGCAGAAGCCTCTTAACTTCCAAATGAGGTGTCTTCGGGGGAAACTTTCCACTTGGAAACCTCATCATCAATGATGCCAGGCTTCCAGGAATGGCCAGAAAGCCGCTTAACTCAGAGTACCTGAAAATCTGTAAATGTGAAATAAAAACAGTAAAAATAGATATTATCATGAGTCCCCCAAAATAAGGGGGTCTTATATTAATTTTTGCTCCAAAAGACGCATTAGGTCTTATGTTCAGGGGATGTTGTCCTGAAAAAAATCACGCTAGGACTTATTTTCTGGTTAGGTCTTATTTTCGGGGAAACATGGTATTTGCAATACCAGTAATTTTTTTAACAGAAAAATAAATGGGCCCCTTTCTTGGCTCAGCTCCTCGGCCTGGACCTGACACCCTAGCCCCCACCACCGCACCCTGCCCCCTCCTTGCTGGCCCTCTCTTCTCCTGGAAGCCTCTCACTGAGCCTCTGTGAATGCTGTGTGGCCTGGCTTCCATGGCAGGCTCAGCCTGCTCTGGGCTTGTGTACCCCTCACACTGGGTTCCCACTGGGTTGTGACTTGGATGTGTGGGTGTCAAGCTCTGCCCTAGACAGAGGGTGCCCAGGACAGGGCCTGGCCCTGAGCAATGCCCTGGAAAAGTTTGTTGAATGAAGGAACAAGTGACCCAAAGTTTCTTGTGGGTCCCTGGAGGGACTTCCGGACTCCTGTAGGGATTAGAGGTACTGGCCTGGGTTCTTTGCTGTCTGTGAGCCTAATGCCCATGGGGGTTTGAGGGGGCTGGCCCAGCCACAGGGCAGTGGGAAGGGAAGTGAGGAAAAGAACGTGCTGGGCAGAGAGAAGAGGTGAGAGCTAAGGAGCCAGGCCGAACTGGTGGGCAAGTCCACGGGGTAGAGTCCCCTGACGCCACCCAGCCTTCTGCACCGCTTCTGGAGTCCTAACGGGGGCCAGATCCAAGACCAGACTCCATGCTGCCTGGAGGGCTCCCCTCTCCTGTCGCTCCTGGTCCCACTCCCCACACTTCCTGAATGTCTCCCTCCACAGATTTCCTCATCCAGAACCGCATCCCCCCTCGGGGTCTGTACCTGCTCCATCTCCCCTTGCTGGACCCTTGTTCTCTGCAAATCCCCCAAGCCCCTTGGAAAGAAACCTAACGAGAGAGGGGCTCAGTAAATGTTTATGGCAAAACAGCTGTTTTCAACCAACATCTTATTCTTTGCAAAGTACTTTCATGTCTTGTTACTCCAGTTGTTCATCAAATCCGTTCGAGGCGGTGGGTATTCACTCCCTTTCATATTGTAGATGAGGAAACTGCCCCCATTGGCTTAAGAGATAAGGTCAGAGAGCAACCTGAGGGGGCTTGCTCTAGAGTCTCAGGACACCCATGGTGGCCTCGCAAGTGGGGAGGGAGGAAAGGGGGCAGAAAGGAGGGAGGGAGGGAGGCAGGGAGGGGGAGGGAGGAGCAAATCTTTTTGAAGGGTCCTCCTGACCCATGGCCAAGCTCACCACAGCCTCTGGGAATCTGCCTCTGGAAGTTCTTGGGGGCAGTTTCTCAAGTGTGAGAAGGATGGTCTGTTAAAATACAGATCTGCTGGCCTCCTAAAGTCTCCTGGAGCCAAGTCTCAGGTAAGGGCGGGAATCTGCATAATTAGTGGCTGCCACACACCCGCCTGTGCCCTCTGCCCCATAGAACCATAGAATTGCATGGGGTGACAATGCATGAATTAGCCTCAGGGGAAGCTAATTGTTTCCTTAACTGGCTGAACTCCCTCTGGGGAGCCCTGCCCTGCCTGGCAGGGGGGTTGGTTTGCCTGGTGGCCAATAACCGGCTCCGATGACGGTTCCCCAGGAGGAGTTTAGGAAGTGTTCCCAGCTATAGCAGCTTGTTAGAACAGAGGGGACATGCTCTGAAAGAGGCTCCTAGGGGCTCCGAGGAAGGGCATTAGAGAGGCATGCCCTGCGCTCCGTTCCCACAGCCCCCCGCCCAGCACATTCCTGGTCCTGCCTACCCCTGACCCCCTCCACCACTCTGTCATGCTGCCTGCCTCTCAAGCCCTGGCCTGGCCCTAGAAGGGGAAGAAGCCACCGGGAGATGAAGACATTGCAGGTGAGGGCGTTCCCACAGGCCACAAGGTGGCGCCATTGACACAGGACAGCCGGGGGCTGTCCTTGTAGCAGGGAGGGGAAGGGGGTGGCACCATTAGCAAAGGAACTTGGAGGCTCTGACACCTGCCACCAAGGATCTCTTGTGATTGGCCTCCTGGTCGGTGCTTGTCTCTCAGGGACACAGTTGAACCAAGGACCTAAACCTAACAAGGCCTTGGCACGTGGTGAACATGGAGTAAATGTTGAGAAATGATGCCACCTTGTTTTTTCAGATCTTCAGAATTATTTTCAGTGCGGCAGGGGAGAGGCACTAGCTCCTTACTGCCTCCCCGCAACCAACTTAGCAAGGAAAATCTTATCTCTCTCTGGGCATGCGGCCAATAGGAAAACCCTGGACTCTGGTCCCAGGTATGCCTCTGATCCCCTCCACGAGCCCAAGCAGGCCACTTTATTTTTCTCTGTCACTAAATCTGTAGGATGAGGGTTATAATACCAGCCCTGCTGGGAGGGTAAAGCAAACTGCAGGAGAACACAGTGTTTAAAAGCGCAGTCACAGGAGTTCAAATCCTTGTTTCACTGCTTACTCGCTGTGTGGCCTTGGGCAGGTGGCTTGCACTCTCTGAACTTCAGTTTCCTCCTCTGTAAAATTGGGGCAGTAACACCTATTGTCCCCTCTAGGTTTCTATGAGGAGTGAAGTAGTCACTACATGAAACAATTACTTAATAAAGAAGAGAAAATACAGGACAGGTTGGACTGAGAAAGGATTTTGTAGATGGGCCAGGTCAGCCTTCCAGCCCGGCCAGGAATCTCCCAGGAACATGCAGGGTGGATAGCTTCCAGGTGGGTTTGCACACGTCCAGTAACAGAGCGCTCACTCCCTCTTGAGAAAGGAGGCTGTTTCACTGTGGGCCAGCCCAGCTCACAATTAGATGGGTCTCCTTCAACCGCGTCACAGCTGGTTCTCAGGGACCGAATCATGCCCCTGGACTAGTGGTCACGTCTCCCCCCCAGAGAGCAGCGGGGTCAGTGCCACCCAAATGCCCCCTGCTACATGGTACAGAAAGGGGTACCCCCCCAAGGCACACTTGGGTGTCACTGGGAGGGGAGGGATGCCATCCTCCACCTTCTCCAATGCAGGGGTGTATGAAGGAGAGGACGGAAGGAAACAAGGGGTTGATCGACCCACCCCTGGGACCCCAGGGCAGTGAGGACCCCAAGGACTGGAGGAGTGAGCTGCTCTGGGTCTCAGGCATCAGACCGTTATAGAGGGTCACTGTAAGGGGGCCCCTCCAGCTGGTGGGCTCCTGGCACTGGAGTCTGTCGGGAAGAAGAAAGTGGCTTCCTGCAGTGGCGGTGGGAGCAGAGTGGTCCCCTTCCCAGGGCACTTCTGCCCACAGTGCAGCCTGGGGAAGAAATGCAGAGAAAACAGGCAGCTCCTGAGGGTGGGAACGAAACACAGCCAGGCTGGGGTCTCGCGCCCACTCGCTCACTCGGGGCAGGTGAAGATCCCGTCTGGGGGCTCTGTTTTCCTCCCTAGACAGGGTGCACCTTGAGACTGGAACGTGGGCTGCAGCATGAGGGGGCTCAGAGCTGGGGACGGGCTACAGCAGCACCTGTGTGACAGGCAGGGGCAGAGGCAGTACCTGTGCCCATGTTCCAAGGCAGCCTGGCCCTCGGCCACCTCCTGATGCCAAGTCACAAAGAGACTCACAGACTGATGCCTTTAAAATGCTCCCTCCGTGCACAGAGGCATTAACATGACGTCTGTCACCATGGCATCGAGGTGCTTAGACAACCTGCTCCCCCCAGGAGCTCAGAAACAGCGTGAAGCAGATTATCTGTGTCTCACCGTGACACATGCGATCATGTATCATCGTGATGGATCAACAGTCAGTACCACTGGGGTCCCCTCCGCCCCCCAGCCGGTCGGAACGGAACCGGCTTGCATTCATACGTCTTCCTCACCTGGTGGGCGGTCCCGCTCCTGCCAGGCGTCCTCCCAGCACTCCTGGTGTTGGTGGGAAGCGTCTTCTGGCTTTCATCACTCATGTGCAAAGCGGCTGAGGGGAGAGGGAAGCCTTGGGTGAAGGACAGAAGCTGGACCCCATGATGCCACCACTGGGGGCTGCAGTGGGAGGTGAGGGGAAAGGCTGGGGAGCGGCTTACACAGCTGGGTGTTCCGTGCTGCCCCTGAGCCCCGTCCTGATCTTGGGCCAGCTGCTTTGCCTCTGAGGGGAATAGCTTTCTCCTTTGTACAACAGGATGACATTTCTCTTGAGGGTTAATGGAGAAAGGAGATGAAGTGCTCAGCTGAAACCCAACCACCTTTGCCCCACTTCCTCCACGTGCCAGCATGCTGCGTCCCTCACCATCACCCCTGGACCCCTTGCCTCTGCCACTCCAGACAAGCAGGCAGACACCTTTCCCCCTGCCCCATCCAGGGTGGCCTGGTGTTGGGCTCCAGAATGTCCAGGGCAGAAGGTGCCCGGTCTGCGGATAACTGCTGTCCCTATGTTGGTGCCTGCTGGATGCCAGGCCAGATGGGGAAGCAATTCCTGTGTCTCCTGGTGGGGCAGGGGATGAGCTCAGGTTTAGGGAAGCTTCAGCCAGGAAAGACATTTGAGGTGGGCTGGAGGGGGAGCATCCACGGGCCTCCGCGGGGGACCCAGGGTGGCCCTTGTTGCGCTTATGACCAGCCACCTTCCCGTCCCAAAGCTGTTTGGCACCCTGTGAGGTGGGGAACTTGTGGCTCCTGCCCTCATCCAGACTGCCTGCCCCTCCTCCATCACGAACCTGCCCCCTCCCGGATCCTCCCAACCACGGTCCACCCCTACCTAAAAGCCTGCTCTTTGATGAGCACGGTATGGGGCAGGGGGAGGCTCCTGGACTATTTACAGGGGGAAGTCCACACAAACGTGGTTATTTTTAAAGAGTTTCAGAAGTGAGCAGCTGAACCAAGCCCTGATGTTACTCGTGGAATCTGTCCCCCTTCAGTCACCAGTGTCTTCTGGACCCGCCACCAGCTGAAAAGGGGCGGAGGAGGGGAAAGCCCACCCACCTAGTGGGTTGGGAGGCCCCGCCCAGCCCTCCTGCAGATTCCTCACCTGACCCCTCCACCTGGGGCCGGTGGCTACTTGAGTGGAAAGTTCCTGGTTGTTGTGAGGAGCAGGCCCAGTGAGGCCTCCAGGAAGCAGAAGAGCGGCCAGGGAGGAGCTTGGTGGGGACACGAAGGGGAACTGGGGCTGCCGGCAGCCTGCCCCCTCCTGTGAACTCAAGAGGAAGGAGGGACGCTGACCAGGAGGCCCCGATGGAGAGCCGGCCTCCGCAGTGGTGGGCCCCGCCGCCAGGTCCCCTCACGGCCCCCTGGCTCCTGGGCTTGCTCCTGTCCCCCTGGACCGTGCAGCTCGCAGGTACCGTCTTTCTTCTCACGCGCTCGCTGGCTCCGCACATCAGAGAGGCTTTCATCCACCCGCCCCGCCGCGTGCAGCTAATTCCTGTCTCGGGGGATTTGCTGGTTGCGTTTGAACATTGCAGGCTTCACAGGGGAAGCCTTTGGGGACCAGGAGATGTTTAGCTAATGCCTCGTCAAGGTGGCTTTTGAAGGGGCTGTGGGGGGGAGGGGACAGTGCCCCCTCCTCACGGCTGTGTTAACAGCCTCCCTCCCAGCACAGCTTGACCTCCTTGACCCTTAAACAAGATGGGTGGGCGTTGCTGCAGCCTGGGGGCATTGGGATTGGGTGCAGGGGTCAACGGGGAGGGACATCTCACCTCCAGCGGAGCACATGATGGAAGCACCAGGTTGAACCTGCCGAGTGGCAGGGACACCCTCGGTGTTGTCACTGTGTTAGCTGGGAGCAGGAGGGAAGGCAGAGGTTGGCCACCGGGAGCACTAGAACCTGGGGTACAAAATTGTCACTGTCGCCAGAAAGGGTGGCACCTCCCACTTCCTGAAATACAACCAGAGGCCACAGCATTATTTACAACTTGGGAGCTAGGCCTTTCTGAGGGCTGTCACTGTGCCCCCTCGTCCTGGTCGCAGGCCCCCTCAGAAGCTGGGTGGCCTGGATCCAAGCCAGGACCTGGGGTGGGTGGCCTTGGGGTAAGTTCATAGAGGCTAAGGAACCCCCAGGAGTGTCCCTCACCAGGGCTGCCCACACGGGTCTCTTGGGCTCTGTCTCTCCCTCTTGTATTCCTAGGATCCCCTCTACCCGCCGACTGTGCAGGCTGGGTGTGTTTCTTCCATTTCACTCAGACTTTGATGAGGCTTCCAGGAGCTGCCCCCGCTTCTGCCTCCTCCTCTGCCTCACTTATACCATGAACAAGAACAGTTATGTATTATCACATTCACACTGATACTCAATCCTCTTCATCTTGAGGCGCTGTCCCCACCGGCACCATTTAAGAACAGGGAAATGGAGGCCCAGGGAGGCCAGGTAGCTTGCCCAAGGCCTAGCAAGTGAGTAGAGGTCGGGTTCAGACCCGGGTCAGCCTGAGCCTGGAGCTAGGACCATTGTCAGTGGGTTCTGGGGTTCCTCTCGCCTTTCTTTCTAAAGAATATTCTTCACAGAAAAACCCCCCACCCCCAGAAAGGCAAGAGCTGATGGTGGGCCCCTGGTGACATCTCTCCTTGCATCTCATCATCTACCACCCCCTCCCACCCCTCAGAGATGGGCCAGTGCAAAGATGGCTCAAGGAAATGCAGCTTGTTGGGGACAATGCATTTGAACTCACTCTTAGTCATTTTTAACTTAATTACCCCCGATTCCCATCATTTCTTTTTGTGTGGTCCCTCCTCCCCAGAAAGGACCAGGTACATCCTAGAAACTGAGTGGAAGAGACTTTGCATGGTGCTGCTGTGAGAAGCTCTTTTGTAATCCTCTCAACTGCAAACAAACAACAGATTTCCACCCCACTCCCCCACCCCCACCTCCGTTACACAAAAGAGAAACTCTGCTCTTTCACAAGAGGTGAAAACACCCTCCCAGCCTCCTAGAACTCTTGGAGCAGCAGACAGCACCCCATTACTCCTGGTCCTGCCCCTGCAGCTCTGTCTCTGTCACTCCACGCCCCTTCCCCACCCTCTTGTCTCTGAATTTTGAGGGTTTGATCAAAATGAGGGAATCCTGCTGCTCCCGCATTCCCCAAACCTCCCCTGAATTCATCCATCAGCCCAGGGCAATCAGCTCTATCAAATGCCAGCACCAAGCCCTAACCTGCACCCTCAACTATGTCACCAGGGGTTCTTGGAGAGCGTGGTCACTGAAGCCCAGGGTCAATGCACTGTATCCCTAAATGGCCATATGACGCAGGGTTGGGGACAGGCCAGGGGCCTTCAGCCTGAGTTTGACTCTGAGCTCTGCGACTCACCCCGGGACCCTGGGCAGGTTCTTAATGTCACTGTGAATCAGTTGCCTCATCTGTTAAATGGGTGCCTGCCTGGTAGCTCATCCTGAGACTGAGTGGCTAGGGCACATGGTTACGGCTCAGAGAATGCCAGCCACCTGCCAGCCTTGCAGAGCCTATCAAAACACTCCACATCTTGGTGAGCCCAGGGCCTCCTAGGAATCACTCCAACCTTTCCAGGGGCCCCTAGCATACCCTGGGGTGGCTTCTCAGGACCTCTCTTGTTCCCAACTCTTGTCCTCCTGTTGTGAGCTGGGACTCAGGCCTGCTGTCCTGAGCCCTCTGCAAACTCTACTCAGAGGGTCCTGCAGCCACTTGTGTCAAGTGCTCTCCCAGGGGTAAATCATCTGAGCCTGATGCTCAGCATTCCTGGGAGCAGCAGCACAAGCCCAGCTTCTACCAGTCCTCAGTCACCGCCAAGGGCTTTGGGGCCAGGCAGACCAGGTTCAAGTCCTGCCTTCTAGTGACTGCTGTGTGACCTCAGGCAAGTTACTTAACCTTTCTGAGCCTCAATGGACTCAACAAATGTCAGTCTCCTTTCTCTTCCTGGCCTTTCCAGGACTCTGGGCTACATTTATTTCTCAAATATCCATTGAGAAGGACCAGTTCTAGGCAAGGGAGGGATTAGACAGGCCACAGCCCCCACTCTCAGCCTGGTGGAGACTGAGATTGGAGACCGGCCTGGAGAACATTGACCCATCACCAGAGGTGGAAGTTACCAATTCCTGTTTGCCACCCGCACACCCCTGTTTGCTCTTGACTCAGGTGTCACTGTTCCCTTTGTCGTCCAAAAGACATTCAGGAGCCCCCTGCCTCCCTTTGCACAGCTCTGGCTCCTGTCAGGATTGGCCTCTGCTTTTCATCTGTCTAATCCCAATAAAGAGCTTTCCAGGCAGGCAGACTAGAAGCAGCTCACTGCTGGAGGTGGGACAGGGGGAGTGTGGGAGGGGGCAGTGGAGCCGAGGTGGGGAAGAGACAGAGCAGGAGGGTGGGTAGCAGGCCCAGCATGGATGAAGGCTGGGAGGCCAGAAGGCAGAGCCGCCATGTGAGGTTCAGTTAGACTGGGGAGGGGCGGCTCTCAGCAGAGCAGTGCGATACGATCCCCACTGGGCTGTAATTCCAGGTGGATTATAAGTGCCTGTGAGGTAGGGGTTCAGAGCCGTTCCGATAGGTCCTATTGTCACTGCTTTCTCTTTTCAAATTGTGAAATATAATACTTATACAGAAAGGTACAATAAATATTACAAAGTAAAGTCCTGTGTGACTACCACCCAGGTCAAGAAAGAGAGCATATTCCAGTGCCCCAGAGCCCGCCCCCCCATACCCTCCAAGACACCCCCTCTCCCCTTTACTAAGCTAAGCGTCCCTGCATGATATAGATTAGTCTTGCTTGTTTTTGAACTTGGTGGGTGTAATCAGAATGATGTGTGTCTTGTTTTGTAACATTCTTTCACTCAGTGTTAGGTTTTTTAAAGATGTATCCAGTTGAGGGTTGGCTGAAGTTTGTTTTCATTGTTAAAAAGCAGGGGTCCCAAACCGTGGCCCGCAGGCTAAATCCAGCCCACTGCCTTTTTGTGTGGTTCACGAGTTATGAATGGTTTTCATATTTTTTAACAGTTGGGGGAAAAATCAAAAGAAAAATATTTCATGACACGTGAAATTATACAGTATTCATATTTCCATGTCCATAAATAAAGTTTTATTGGAACAGAGCCACGCTTAGTTGTTCATAGATCATCTATGACTGCTGTCGCCCTATGACCGCAGAGTTGAGTCGTTGCGATAGAGACCATATGGCCTGCAAAGCATAAAATATCTACTATCTGGCTCCTTACAGAACACGTTTGTCAACCCCTGCTGTGGCGTGTCCCACTGAGTGAATATACTGCAATTCATTAAGTTGTGATTGACGTTTCAGTGCTTCCTGTCTGGGGCTGTGAACACTTGGGTGTGGTCTCCAGGCACATGTGTGTTCGGTGCCTCCAGGGGACACGGTCCCATTGAGGCTGTTTCTGTCCTTGCTGTCCACCTTCCCACATGGACTGTGAGCTTCCAGAGGCAGGAACTGAGCCCCCATTCCTTGTTCTGGTGCTCAGCACCCTTCTATGTTGGCCTCTGGTGGACAGCAAACGGAAGGCACCTCAGGACCGCCTGGGGACAAGGTGGCTGGAAGGAGCCGAATGGTGTGCCTGTCTGGTATCTTCTGGTATCTGACCCTTCCCAGGACTGTGGGCTGTGAAGGACAAAGGGTGGGGCTGGAGCCAGAGCCCCTTTGAGGCTGTAAGCTAGATCCCTGCTTGCTGCTGATGGGCCAGGGGAAGGGGACACTGGCGAGCACAGCCCAAGTCCAAGGGCGGAGCAGGCACTCCTTACAGAGCTGTGATAGGGCCCAAGGGCACATTTCTGAGGCCACCTGGCAGCACATCAAAATGTAAAACAGACATACCCTTTGCATCAGCAACTGCCCTTCCCGGACCTTGTTTTAAAAAGCTAGGGGCTCAGGAGACAGCCTGTATATGCAGGGGTGATCCCGGATGGGTCCATGCAGCACAGCTGCAGTCAGCCTCACTGCCATCAGCTAAAGGATAGCCCTGGGCTGTCCTTTCCTCCCAGGTGGGGGGTATGACTGAGCTCACCTGGGGCAGGTGAGGGTGTGGACAGAGAACAAGTACCAGGGAACAAGTACCCAACCTTAAGAGGTGGGCTGCATAAGAAAAGCCAGGAAAAGGGCAAAGAAAGAAGGTGTGGGCTGGGGAAGTCCTGGGGGAGGAGGGAAGGTCAAAGAGGGAGGCTTCTGCAAGGTCGGGGTCAAGGCCAGAAATAGCAGGAGCCACAGTTTAGCTCCTGCAGTTTAGCACACACCCCCAGGGGCACCCCGTGAGGTCTTCTCCCCTCCCTCCATTTCTCTCATCCCCATTCAGAGACCAGGAGCAGGGTCTTTGCTGACCTTGTGTGGTAGGAGGGGAGGAGCCTGGATGGGAGGACGGAGGGTAGTGAGTGATTCTATGCCCCAAGGGTACAGGATCTTTGGAGAGGTAGATTTTAGCGAAGTCAGGATAAAAGGGATCTGGTGAAAATGTCCACAGGAAGGAGTTAGTGTATTGACAGCCAGAAGCATTTATATTTTAGAAGGAGGCTGGAGTGGGGAGGGGGACCGAAACCCACAGAATGAATCACTAATTTGAGGGTTTGGGGCAGCTGCGGAAGAGTGGAATTCTCTAGTATTTCTCTTGTCATCTTTCTAACATGAAATATGATCACATCAATTCCCAGTTGAGAAGGCCGCGGAGGCTCTCCTGGGTTTCCAGGACCACATCCAGCCCTCCACCCCTACCTCCCCTGACCGCCCCCAAACCCTTTCAACTTCAGCAGGCTCTTGAGTGCTCCAACTCGGTGCCCTGTTTCAAGATTTCTAGAAGCTTCCCCCAAGAGCTTTCTTGTGCTTAACCCCCCTCCCCGTGCCCTCCCCCCCAACCTGGCTGCTTCCTTACTCTTCCTTCAAAGTTCGCCTTGGTAAAGAGACGGGAAAGGAAGATCAGAATGTTCACCGCTGTGGTGTCAGGGTTGCAGAACGGCAGACAAGTTCCACGTTCTTCTTGATCCTTCCCTGTGGTGTCTAGAATTTCTATAGTGAGCATGTTTCGCTTTAATAAGGGGGGGTGGTGGCTGAAGAATTATAATTTAAAACACAAGCAAGGGCCCACTCCCAGCTGGACAGGGCCCCTCTGGGTTTCTGCTGTCAGTCAGCTCCCTTCGCAGTGGCAGGGCCTGGATCTGATCCCCTTCCTCCGTTTCTCTCACCCCCCCCCCCCCATACAGAGACGAGGAGCAGCACCCTCCCCACCACCCCTTTGGCTCTAATACCACTTCCACCCCATTCTGATGCCCTTCTTTGAGGGGAAAGGAGCGTGGAAAGGGAGAAACAGAGTCCCCTGCTGTCCCAGGCCACACCGTCAAAGGAGCGCCAAAGTTTTTTGTTTTGTTTTTAATGTGACTTTTTTTTTTAAATTTATTGGGGTGACAATTGTCAGTAAAATTACATAGACTTCAGGTGTACAATTCTGTAATACATCATCTATAAATCCCATTGTGTTCACCACCCAGAGTCAGTTCTCCTTCCATCACCATATATTTGAAAGCGCCAAAGTTTGAACAACGTCCCTTTCAAGCCCGGCCAAAAGAGAGGCTGTAAAAATACCCATTAACACCCATGAAGCTTTTACATGTCTGGGGCCAAACATTTGACATTCTGCACTTGGTTTGTGTCCCTGCATGGCCACTGTGCAGCGAGGGTCCAGAGTCCGGAGGCATGAGAGCTGCAGGCAGGCTGTGGAAATGGCCCACAAGGCAAGCCACATCCGTCTGCGTCCCTCTAATTTGGAGGTGTTGAAAGATGTGACAGCCAGTCTGATGGCAGTGTTCCGAGGCCATCAGCACTCAGAGCTCCGCGCGACACACTCCCTGTTCAAAGGTTGCCTCCACTCTTCTCCCTAATCAGGCACTTGGCCACTCGCCTGCGCGTTTAATGCGTGTCCTGAAGGACGCACCGTTGTGCTGTGACGTCCTGGCATTCATGCTCAGGCAAATGGCCGGAGCGCTGGGATAAAACCAGCAACCTCACACCTGCGTCTTCCCAGCAGCCCTTCAGATGAGCCTTTGAAAAAAAGAAAAAAAAAAAAGGCATGGCTCCAAAAGATGCCAGAATTAAATTGGAGGGCAAAACTCCATGCCTAAAATAAAGACCGTGAGAACTGCTTTCTTCTGTAGCTGGGGAATCAAAGTGTTTTCCTTTAAAATCGACCTTAGTCGGAATGGGCAGCTTTGATCAGCACGTCTGTGCTCTCACACCCTCGGCCGATGCTCAGAGCCATAGAAGAGACTGAGTTCCAGGCATGCAGTGAGCTGGGGCCAAGGCAGAGAGGAGCAGCCAGGAGGCAAGAGCAGCAGAGGGAGTGGGGAGGGAGGGGAGAGAGGAGGAGGGTGCCAGATTCTGGGGATGAAGGGGTGTCATTGCTGCAGGAAGGGAAGGATGCTGGCTGGCCCTCTTTGGACACTCAGCTGGACCTGTCACAGGACCAGGCTGTAGCGGGCTCACGGGGCCACTCGCTTCTGGGGAGCCACAGTCTCTGGTCAGTTCTGAGTACCATTGTCCCCAGACCCCTATGTATTGCCAGGCGGGTCTGCCTATTAGATGACCCCAATCTCGGAAAATGGCCTCTAAAGTTGTAGCTCCCTTTAAAAGAGTACAGTTTTTTCATTTGAGAAGTTTTTTCTTTTGCTGGCTTTGAGATTTTAAAATTATAGCAGTGGCTAAGAGTGTGGGGTTAAGCAAAGAAGACCCCTGGGATTGTCCCACCAGGACTTCTGTGGTCATTCTACTGAAATGACCTAAAAGCATGGTGGAATAGCCGGCGAGGCTCCCACACTCGCCTAATCCCAGTTGAAACTGCATAACCAGGAAAGGGCTGACCATCTCTGGGACATGAAGCAAGGTCTGAAAATCCAAAGCTTGACAGACCTGAGCAAGACTTTTTCCTCCTGCCTTTGAATTTATATAATTCCTTAATTATACATCCCTTATGCCGCTTAACCCTTTGTATTTTGTGTTAAATTTGTGCTCTTATCTCAAGGTTTCTTCTAGATTGGATACTGCATCTTTTTCATCTTTATACACCCTGCAGCCCTACCACTAGGCTTTATGAAATATGGCCATCTTTGTTATATATAGATATAGATACTGATATAGGTAGAGATACAGATACAGATATAAAAGGGTGTGGGGTTAAGGACCCAAAGGGACCCAGCTTAAAATCCCGTCTCCACCACTGACTAGCTGTGCTGCTTAGGCAAAGCGTTTCCCTCCTCTGAGCCTCAGTTTTCTCATCTGCAAAAGGGGAGCGTGCCCAGAGATGTTAACTCCTATCATCACATGACTTAGCATCAGTGCCTGCGAATCTGCTGTGCGGGGGTGCCATGCACCCAGGAGTGGCTCAGGGAGGAGGTGAGCAAGTCCTGCAGGCCAAGAGGGTGACCCCACGGACCAGGGAGAGAAAAGGAACAGGAGGGCATTCTGATCAGTGGGAATAGCCTGGGCAAAGGCTCAAGAGCCTGCCAGGCCTGGCATCTGTGGGGAAATAAACTGAAGGCCAGGGCAGCTAAGCTTGTGCAGAGCCTGGCGGTATGGGCTGGATCCTCCAGGCCAGGGACTTACAATTGTTTTTGTTTTTTAAATGGTGGCCCAAAGTTAAGGGACGCACGTTATAGCGTGACCCTGTCTGAGCCCAGGTGTATGAATATCACTGAAACCGGAAGGTCACAGACACTGCCTTTACTATGTATGAAATGCTCCATGTTCTATTTTTCTTAACTGCTTGTCATGACCTAGTGAATTGATTTCAGACTCCTTCCTAGGTCTCCTCTAGCGGGGCGTTCAGGCAGGATCAGCTGGATGGCTGGTGGATCCCTGAGGGCAGTGCCAGGCAGGCCCTGGCTGGGGAGGCAAAGAGGCTGGGTTGTGCAGCTGTCAAGCTCTCAGACCCACAGTGGCCACAGATTCAAAAGAAGAGCCTGGGAAGGAATCAGGGTCAGTGGGTGTAGACAAAGTCTTTCCCAACACGGGCAACAGACAGCAGGAGGAAGGTGCCATGGGCACTGTGCCGCACATGCCCTGTGCTGTGGGCTTGTCACAGGGAGGACTCAGGACTCATCTGACTTCCTTGCCTCCTTGTCTCTGGGGAAAGGCAGCCTGGCCCTGTGGCAGCCTGGCCCTGTGGCAGCCTGGCCCTGTGGCAGCCTGTGAATGAATGTTCTTGGCGCCTTTTAATCCTATGGCAGCCCTGTAACGTTGGCATTATTGCTCTCCCTTGTTGCAGGGGAGACACCGAGATTCAGAGAAGGAAAGTCACCTGACCAAGGTGGCACAGCTTTTAGGTGGCAGAACCAGGGTTCAAACCCGGGCCTGGTGCCTCCAAAAATTGGGCTTTTCCCAGGTACCCCCGCTCCCATTTCTGGCCAGGCCCCCGGCTTCCTAGCAGTGCCTTAGTCCTTGGAGCTGCAGAGAAGTGAGAGAGGGAGGATGTGCCATCCCTGGAAAACGCCCTCCTGCAAGGTGGGGTTGGGCAGGGCTTAGCAGTTGTAGTCTGCTGCCCCAGTGAACCATTTGTGCTTGTGGTTGTGTGTGTTTGGGGGGAGGGGAGGACTTGCAGATGCCTAATGAGCAACCAAGCCCTCAGGTGGGGACTGGGCAGGGTGGTGGCCCGAGGACCAGGGCCCTCCCAGACACCAGGCTGCAACAGTTCCCAGTCCGGCCTCTGGCTAGCCCGCCCCCATGCACGTCACCCTCCAGGGGTGCTGCCACCTCCCTGCTCTGCATCATCTATATTTACACAGGCTCACACTTCTCCCATCCAGAAAAACTCCCCCTGGACCCGACCTTCAGATTCTCCCCGCCCGCCAGCTGCCCGCTCTCCTTTCTGACCTACATTGGGCAGAGCAACCTGTCGGCAGGGGGAGGTCTGGCGGTCGGACTCCCACCCCTCTTGCCCACTGCCCCGACTCTGCCCTCACTGAGCCCCGGAGCTCCTCTCGGCCCTTCCAGTCCCCCGCCAGGCAAAGCCTCCTGAGCTCTTTGGATTGAATGAGTCCATCCCTCCCACAGAAAACCCTTGAGGCTCTTTGGAGGCTTTTCCCCGTGCTTGTCCCCTTGGCTGCACTGAGAACTCAGAGCCTCCTGGAGAATTATCCCAAGAACGACTTTGCATCACTCATGCCATCCTTTAGCATGGGGAGATGTCCCCCGACGCCCAGAGGGAAAGCTAGGCTGCCCTGGGCTGCTCCCACCACTCTCCTGTGGTCATTTACAGGGACAAAGGAGTCCTAGCTCTTCAAATCTCCAATCCTGACCGAGTAACAGTAAAATGCTGAACTTGATTCACCCGAAGGCACCATCTGGGGCTGGGGACGGGCGGGCAGGACTGAGAAGCCTGCCAGTCAGGTACTGCGGACAGGTGGCCCTGCACCTGCAGGGTGGGAGTGGATTCCCTTGGGCGCTGTCATGCCACTCAGCAGCCCCCACTGGAGTGTGCCAGCTGGGCGCCTGTGGCTCTCCCTGCCCCTCAGCCCAGGAATGTGAGGTCCCCTAGTCCTTCTCCCTGGGCCATTCGCCCCTCTCAACACCCTGAGCAGAATCTAAGAGGACCCTGAGCCGGCTCACCCTGCACCCGCCTACCTTGTCCCATGGGGACACGATCCTTTTTCCTGGCTTTGTCTGAACAGGCACAAAGTGTGATGTAGCCATCACCGGGTGCCAGATAGACACCTGTCACTGTGCCATCCCCATGGGACTCGGGACACACTTTAAGCTCTGCGAGGGTCCCACTGAAGCCCCTGTGGGTCTGGGGTGAGAAGCAGGCACCACAGGGCAGGCTGGGTGCCCTGTAGCTCTCTTCAGGACCCCTCCCCACTTACGCTCTCTGCCATGCAGCCACCCATTGGCCTCTGGCTGTGAAAATGTGTGACTTCTGCCAGGAGCCTGACAAACCCCTCTCTGATGTCAACTGTGTTTGGTGTCACCACGAACAACCCCAGCCCTATGCCAGGTCACACTTGGCCGGGTCTCTGAGTCCACTGCCCAGCCCAGACGCTGTCTTTACTACCTCAGCACAGACAACCTGGGTTCAAATCCCAACTCTCCCACTTCGGAGATCCGTGGATTTGGGCCTCTAAGAACTTCTGGGGGTTGTTTGTTTGTTTGTTTGTTGGTCTGCAAAATGGGGTTACAGTAGTTGCCCCATAGGATTATCGTGGTGTTTGGTGGACATGGGCCTGTGTTGTGCTCACTGAGTATGTTGTCTATATATTTTCTTTCCCCTCTGTCCTTGGGCCGTTTTTAGCCCACTGCATGACTGTTCTTGCTTTCAGTTCACTGATGACTTCCAGACCCCAGGGTGCCAGCATGGCCCTCTCCAGCCAGAATTAGTGGTTCCTTCCCCACCAGCCCTCCCACCCCAGGCTCCCTCTGTTTCCTGTTCAACTGGGGATGTTGTCAGTGCAGGGAAACCCCCACCCCCAGCCTCGGACAGGGCCTGTGACCTAACTGCTACCCCTTAAATGTTTGTTGGAGGTGCACAAATGGCAGCTGAAAAGAATTTGTGGACTTGGAAATGAGTATGAACCTATCTATAGCACCGAGCCGTCACTGGGGGACACTCGGTGGCCCACTGGAGCAGCCCGCACCCCAGAAGGGGCCTCTTGGAGGCACAGGTCCAGGAGGAGCATGGGAGGGGGCTGCTGTGGTCCAGGCTCCGGGGTGCTGACACCTCAATAGAAAGAAGGGAAGGTGAAGGCAATTAGCAATCACCAGGCCCCCATGGAAACTTCATGCCTCCCTCCCTCCCCTGTGTTTGGCCTGCTGTCCCCAGATTGGCTGCTGGAATTGACTGACAGAAACTGCCTCATCTCCTCATCTTTTTGGAGATAGTGCTTTCATCCGAGGTCTGAGGTTCTCCTCTCTGTGGCAGACCTGAGCCAGGGGCCGTACATTTTCATGACCCTAACCCTCTGACCTTAAAATAACAAATCCCAGAAGAATATAGGACAATAGTCATCTATCTTTTTATTTTATTTATTTAATTTTTTAAAAGATTTTATTGGGGAAGGGGAACAGGACTTTATTGGGGAACAGTGTGTACTTCCAGACCTTTTATTTTCCAAGTCAAGTTGTTGTCCTTTCAATCTTAGTTGTGGAGGGTGCCATTCAGCTTCAAGTTGCTGTCCTTTCAGTCTTAGTTGTGGAGGGCGCAGCTCAGCTCCAGGTCCAGTTGCCATTTTTCTAGTTGCAGGGGGCGCAGCCCACCAACCCTTGCGGGAGTCGAACGGGCAACCTTGTGGTTGAGAGGACGCACTCCAACCAACTGAGCCATCCAGGAGCTCAGCGGCAGCTCAGCTCAAGGTGCCGTGTTCAATCTTAGTTGCAGGGAGCGCTGCCCACCATCCCTTGAGGGACTCGAGGAATTGAACTGGCAACCTTGTGGTTGAGAGCCCATGCTCCAACCAACTGAGCCATCTGGGAGGCAGCTCAGCTGAAGGTGCTGTGTTCAATCTTATTTGCAGGGGTCCGAGCCCACCATCCCTTGCGGGATTCGAGGAGTTGAACTGGCAACCTTGTGGTTGAGAGCCCACTGGCCCATGTGGGAATCGAACCGGCAGCCTTCGGAGTTAGGAGCATGGAGCTCTAACTGCCTGAGTCACGGGGCCGGCCCAATCGTTGTCTATTTATAGAGTCCCCCAAAATTGTAAAGATCAGTTTCATCGCAGCAGCAGAGTCCACCATTTTCTAGAAGGACACCTCAAGTGCAGAGTAACTTTTAAGACAATTGGATGAATGACTTCCCGCCGGGACAAACAGGAAGATGGCCTTGTAGGGCTGACACCACTCAGGCCTCTTAGATACATGCAGTGGAGAAGCAGGAGGCCCCACGGGAGGGGGGGACGCCTCCATGAAGGCCATTTCCTGGTGATTTTGGTCACGTTCCAACCTCCCGATTCCCATGACGAAACACTAGCCTGGTGCCCTCTCCCTGCCTGCCTCCCAGGGTCATTGAGAGAACCAAACTGGAGGACACGGATAAAAGCCAGCAATGGTTCCTGAGCCGAGTCTGGGGGAGTAAGTAGGAGCAGGCCAGGTGAGGATGTGGAGGTCGCAGGCAAAGGGAACAGCAGGGGTAGATCAGAGCGGGCAGAGGGCTGTGTGTGCAGGAAGGATGGACGGCACCGTGGGGTTGCTGGGCAGGGAGAGTAATGTTCATCTCACCCATCTTGCCTTTTGTCCTTCCTGGCCCATCTGGGCCCCGGGGGACATGCTTCTGCACCCCCACCCCTCACCCCCACCACTGCCACCCCTCAGACAAACTGCAGCCCTGAGTCAATGCTCCTTGTTTTATGATCAAACTAATATACTGTTAGAGTTAAACCACAACAGTCACCCTGCAGGAGAGCCCAGGGATGTAAAGCGCACAGTGACATCTCCACCCACCAGAGGGGAACCCCACGCCAGCTCAGTGGGTTCCCCACGCCTGAGAATCAACACCGATAAAGCTGACGCACTGTGACACCCAGACATACTTGTCGATTCCCTGTGACTGGCAGTGACTTCAGATCTCTGGGGAAGGGGGTGTCTCTTTAGTTGCTCAATAAGTCTGGGAGCTCAAAATATCAGCGTGGCCGGAGCTCTGAGGGACTAACAAGTGCGAAGGGCCATCTCCATCCTTGTCCCCAGTCTTCTAGAGGGCCTGGCCTCCCTCCCCTTGGGATCCTTCTCAGGGCTGCGCTGAAGAGACCTGCGCAGAGACCAGCCTGGCCTCACGCCAGCCCCACACGACAGGCAGGAGGCCCACGCCTCACTTTCCCCAACAAAATAAATCTCGCTGCTGCCTCTGGGCATCTCCAACACATGATCTTCTCTCGATTAACAACCTGGCCGGCATGTTCCTGGCTGCTCGTCGCCGACCTCAATTTAGAACTGTCTGTTGTTTGGCTGCTGGAGAAGGAAAGTGCTGAGGGGACAAGGCATAGGGCTGTTGAGGGGGCTTGTGCAGCTGAGGTCTGAGGGTGTGGACGTGGTGGCTGCAGACCTATCCCAGAAGCTAACCATCGTCTCAGGAGTCTGCAGCGGGAGGGAGTCCGGCCAGGCAGGCTGACGCTTGAGGGGCTTTCAAACTGTTTTCCTAGGTGGGTGGAGGAGGGGAGTGGGCAGCTCCCAAGGAATCGCCTTTGTAACAGATATTGAACATCATGGTCACGGTCAAAAGCGGCGGCAGGAGGAACACCTCTGCGTTTTCGGGAAACTGCTCTCAGGGCATTACTTGTTATGTTCTCTAAAAACTTGACAAGTCCTTCTCTGAGCTCAGGTTCAGGGAAAGCTTTGTCTGTCCCGATGCCTGGTGTGTCTCCTCCAGGCTGGGGAGAGATGCGCAGACCTGCCTCCCTCCCTCTTTCTGTCAACTGCCAGGAAGTGCTTCTTCCTGCCAGGAACCGTTTCTTTATTTTGTTTCCTGCTTCCTTCCTCTTCTCCTCTTCACCAGCTTTGGGTGTTCTCAGACCTGTGCAGCTTCTTGGGCTTTGGGGAGGAGCGTGGTGGAAGCGTGGGGTCTGGAGTTGTCCCTCCCCGGGTGGGGTTGCAGCTCCACTCCACACCTGCTGAGAGATTGAAAGCCAGCAGCTTGACCTCCCTGAACATCAGACCCTTCCTCTCTGTACACGGAGCTCTTACACACTTTGCTTGGGTGTGTTGGGAGATGGGTGTCATATGTGTAAGGTGCCGGGCGAGTGCATGGGAAGTGCGAGCGCGAGCCACAGTCCTCACGGGGAGGCTGGTGGGATGGAAGCAGCTTGAAGAGTGAGCCGCGGTCTCCTTTTCCTTCCCCTGCAGGAGGGCAGTCGGTGGTCCAACTTGGCTCCCCCATAATGGTCTCTCTGGCCAACAAGATCATTTCCTTCAGCTGCAATATCACCTATCCGTGTACCCCAGAATTCCAAGCCTTTAAATTCGGCTTCTATTACGTGAACCTCCAGGACCAGCAGAGCTCTGAGGAAAGGATTCCCTGCCAACCCAGCGTGGGCACAGAGAACCAGACCTGCACCACTAAGTGCCAGGTCACTGCCACGCTGCCCAGCTCATCAGCCACTGGCACCTACTACTGCTCCGTCCGCTGGCCGAGCTCCAAAAAGAGAGGCAGCGGTACCTTCATCCTGGTCAGAGGTGAGGCCTCCTCTGTGGCTCTTCCCAGGGCAAAGGCCCAGAGGTTTCATGCAGCAGAGTTTAGGGCACAGGATCTGAAGTGGGGAATGTTGACCCCATCTTTCAGCTTTGACAAAACAGACCAGAGTGTCCTAGGGGAGCTTTTGGCCACGCAGGTGCTGAGACATGCACCTTTGTGTGCAAAGGACAGAGGCCTGGGGTGTGGATCTGCCTGTGGCCACCTGAGAGATCCCAGGTGACCTGAGAGTGGTCACTTGACCCCTTGGTCCCAGTGACCCTTCGGCACAGGCGGGGTTTGGGTGAGTGCAGTGTGCACGCGTGAGTTTGTGGCAGCCTACAAGCGAGCACTCAGCTTACGGACATCTTTCTGGAGATGGATTCCTACTTTTTATCACATTCTCAAAAGAGTGATAACACTAAAAAATTACGAAGAGCCCATCACGGAAGCCATGATTCTCTGACCTGCCTCGGTGACTCCCACTGGTGGGGGCTGGGGCTTCAGTACCCCACGGACCTGCGTGTGGGCCCCAGTCCTGCTGCTTGTTGGGATGTGACCTTGTGCCTGGTCTTCATGGAAATATCCTGCCTGTCAAAGGCTTGTATGGGGATGAATGAGATCTTGTGTTTAAGGGCTGGAGCCTCGTAATAGGGAGCACTTGATAAATACCAGACACTGGTGTTCCTGGCACGTGGTCGGCACTCTGAAATGTTTTGCCAGGGAGATGGAGGGAGGGAGGGAGGAAAGGATGGATGGCTCCAGGAAAGGGGCTGGGCTGTGCCTTTCACCTCCCCCCCTGGTGCAGGCCAGCCACCTGCCAGGCCCGGAAAAAACCCACCCCCTTCATCCTCACCGCGCCTGTCCATATACTCGCTCTGTCACATGTGGAGCAGCGGACGCTCCAAGAGGTGAAACGACTCGCCCAGGGTCCCACAAGCAGCTCTCAGTGGAGCCAGCTCATTGAGGCAGGGGCACCTAAGAAACAAAAGATGTGGTCCTTGCCTTAACGAGAATAAAGAAACAAACACAGGTTTAGGCCTAGCCAAAGGGAGTGTGGGAATGAGGACCTCGGGAGGAGGGCCTGGGCGTCCTTGTAGGGCAGTGGTGTAAGGGGGTCCCGGGTAAAGGAGACGTAGGGGTTGGGGGCCTGGGGGTTGGTGGGGTGGAGTGTAACTAACCCCTCTGCTTCCCTGCCCTCCCAGACACAGGCTACCGGGAGCCCCCACAGTCCCCCAAGAAGCTCCTGTTCTTTTGCTTCATCGGCCTCCTGAGTGCCCTGAGCATCCTGGCCACAGCTCTGGTGCTCTGGAAGAAGGTAGGGATCCACGCACATGGCAGCACTGCTCCTGAGGGCCAAGGGGGGCCTGCCTGCCCGGTGGGCCCTGGTGAGGGGTCCCATAATGGGTGTTCCCGTGGTCCCTTATACCAGGCCCCTCCCTCATCCTCCTTGTGGCTGCACCTGACCTGCCAACTCATCACCACCAAATCCCTTTTGATCTCATTGTACAAACCCAGGCTCCAGCTTTTTCTGTTCAGGGTCCAGCCCCTTCTTCCCTGGCCTTTCTCCCCGTTCCCTGGCCCAGGGCTCCATGAAGCCCTCACCTGGAATATGGGTCTCCCTGCTTGCACACTCCCCTCCCCTCACCCTTACTTAGTAGGTTCTATCGCTGTCCTTGCTCACCAGAGTGTAAACCCTAGAGGGCAGGGATTTGGTGTCCCCCCGTGCCTGGGGGAGCCTGGCGCATAATAAGTGCTTATGGAAAGGATGACTTGTAAGTGAGCACTGACACCTGAAAGATGGGTCACAGGTGGCCAGGCCACAAGGTGGGCCAGCTGACAGCATCGCTCCCATTTTATGGAGAAGGAAACTGAGGCTTTGCAGGTTTCTTGAGATGCTGATGGCCACACTGATTGGTGTATTCATTTTAAAATCACAATGGAAGAAAATGTTGATGGCCAGGGACAGGGCATCCATGGGGCAAGGCTGGCTCCAAGGGGCGGAGCATTCCTACAACTGTAACAGAATGTACCCCCTGATTCTTCAAGGGAGGCTCGTTCTGCGCTCCCAGGACCCTGGCCACAGCCCAGGCCTCCTTATCAGGCCCTGGAAGGCCTGTCACTCCTGGGGCTCTCTTGCCTCTTCCCCTTATTCCCCCTCCCAACTCTCAATCCACCCACATCTGTGGCAGCGGAGGGAGCCTTATACAGTGCCGGTCTTACCAAATCTGACCTCTTCCCTGCCCTGGCATCTCCTGCTGCCCTCTGAGTAGAGACAGTGACATCCTGCCTTTTGTGGCCCCGCCCTCGCCAGCCTCCCAGCTCATCTCCTTTCATCTTTTATTTCCATCCAACCTCTTTCTATCTGACAGCTCATCCTTCTAAGTGTCTCTGACATGTCCTGATATTCCTGCCCCTGTGCTGTACCATGTGCTGTTCCTGCGGCCTGGGACACTTTAAAAAACCCCTCTCCCATTTCAGGAGATAGCGCACCCTGAGAAGTCTGCCCCAGCCCCTGGCAGATTTGGGGGTCCTTCCCATGACCCCACAGTGCCACCCACCTTCCCAGCAGCCCCACCAGTCTCAGCAGCAGTGCCGTGAGGCCAGTCCTGGGTCTTGCTCACCACGGGGTTCAGGAGAGCCTCTAAGTGACAGGCCCCTCAAAGCAGGCGGTCAGGGGAACGGCACTAGATTTGAGAACAGGGCATCTGGGTTCAATCAGTGGCAGAGTCATTGACAAGGTAGACAGGTCTCAGTTGCCCCCTCTGTTAAATGGGAAATTCATGCCCACCTCCTCAGGTTTTATGAGAATTAATGAAGACAAGAACAAGTCCCACAGTTCTTTGTAAACAGTAAAGCATGACATGGATGCCCGCACCTATCTTACTGCCTATGAGACGTACACATTCAGGCAAAACAGAGGAGCGAAAACTCCATGTACTGTCAGGTCAGCATCTCGGTGAATCAGACAGACCTGGGCTCAAATCCTACCTCTGCCACTTCCTGGCTCCGTGGCCTCAAGCACGTCACCTGCCCTCCCTGAGCCTTCATGTCCACATGCGTGGAACAGAGACGATAGGAAGACTTGTCTTGCAGGTTTGTTGAGGGGTCCATGAAGTAAGGCAGGTAATGCGTTTAGAGCCCCGTCTGGCGCCCAGTGAGGCTCCATCGTCCTGAGCCGTTATTGTGCTGTGACAGTATGGCGCTGGCTTCTGCAGGAGAGTGAAGTAGCTCTCAAGAGCTAATCCTGAGTAAATGGGCTGGGGATTGGCTGGCGGCCAGGGTTTTTAATTAGCTCCTGCCCGGAGATGAGGCTGTTGTTGCTCCACTGTTGGCAGTGTGGTGCCTGTGATGAGGGGGACGATGGGACGGCCTCCCTCGGCCTCAGAACGAGCTGAGTGCGCCCGCTCCTACTGTCTCCGGGAGCCCTTCGCCTTCCCTCTGCCCGCCACCCCTGCCTCCACCACCACCATTAGTGCACACAGCAGGCAGCAGGAGCTTTCTGAAACTGCGCTGTGATCCTGGCCCCTCCCACTTAAAGCCCTCTGACGTTTTCCATTGTCCACACTCTTCACTGCCCCTGCACGGCCATCCTGACCCAGGCCGGTTCACTTCTCTCTGGCCGCGCTCTTTAAGTTCTTCGGGACCTTCAGGCCTTGGCACCTGCCGTTCCCTCTGCCTTTCCTCCCTCTCTTTCCAAACGAACTTCTCAGCCTTCAGGTCTTACACATCCCTTCCTGCCAGGTACGGCGTTTGTTCCCTCCCTATATGCAGAGCTCTGTCTCTGGGGGTCAGCGCCTGTACCACCACTCTTTGGGAAAACTGCTAGTCCCTTGTCGGTCTCCCCACGGGGTGTTAAGCTCCCCGGGGGGTGGGGGCAGGGACAGTATCCATCTCTTCATGCTGGCTGGCTAACAAGAGGTGCCTGACAAGTGTGTGTAGGTTGGCTGAGGGCCACCTAAATGCCTCCTGAGTGCCAAACACTTACCCTCTGGTCACCTCCCTGAATCCTTGCAACAATTTTGCAGAGGACGGTTATTGCCGAAAAAATTGAGGCCCAGAGAGAACAGCAGCTTGCACAAGGCCACAGCCGATGAGGGGCTTAGTGGGACTGGACACTGGTCCAGCTGGCATCTGCTCAGGACCACCCACAACGGTGTGACGGGGACCCTGTCACACTGGCACAGTGCCCTGCAGCTCCTGCCTCCCCTGAGACAGGCCTTGTGTCCGTGGGCGGTGCCTTATGGGGTCTTTATCATTTCTGGTGGCTCTGCGCAGATGACTAGATTGACGCAGGTCATGACACGATTTGGCACGATTCCCTGGAGAGGGCAGGTGGAAGGTGTGAGTGATCAATTTCTGTGTGGCCTCACGACAGTCTGCCATGCTTTCCCGTGGTGGGTCTGTGCAAGGAGGGAGAGAGGGGAGGCAGTCACTCGTCCCCAGCCCTGACAGTCCTCTCTGACTCCCTTCCCTGCAGAAACAGATGCAGGCTCCATGGAAACAGCCAGCCCGGAAGTGCCCAGCCCTGAGCACGGCCAGCCCAGAGCAGCCTCCGGCCGAGTCGCTCTACACGGTGAGTCCCTGGCCCTGGGCTGCCCTGCCTGTCCCAGGCTTGACTCGAGGTCTGGTCTCCTGGCTCAGTCATGCCCCAGCGGTGTGACCTCCCGAGCCTCAAGTTCCTCATCTGTAAACTGGCGACGACAAGTCCCGCCTGGTGGGCTTTCTGGGAAGGCAAGCTGAGATCACGTGTGTGGTCCTGACCCCCGGTAGGCATGTTGATGCGAGGTGCCCTGGGTCCCCTTCTTGGCCCGCCCCCCACTTCTGGAGCAGAGGTAGTAGGGCGCAAGTTGCTGGGGAATGAAGAAAGTCCCTTCATCCAACCAGATGACGCTGTTGACTGGCTCACCAACTCCTTCCTGTTTTTATTGCACAAACAACATCGCAGCAGCAACAACAAGAATCACAAAAAGATGAAAAGGTCAGGCACTGTCCCACGCCCTGAACACATAAACAGTTTTCAATTCTTCACACTCCCCCTTCCCCCCACACAGACATTGTTTTGTATCCTTACGGCCAAGTGGAGACGTGGGCTGGGACGCAGTTAGTTCTGTTGTGCCCTAGCATTTTCCATCACTGCAGTGGTCTTCCTAATTATCTGGGGGAGAGACTCAGCCACATGCCCTACTGGGTGAGCCATCCCACCCTAGCCTGCCCACCTGGTCGGTACACAGCCACTCTGTCCAGTTGCTGGGCTGGTGACAAACATTCTTTTTTAGTTATGCCTATTTTAGTTCAAGCAATATATGCTCACTGTAGACAAAGTAAAGAATAAATGCCACCCAATGTCAGCTGGGGTCTCAAGCCGTGAATTCTAGAGCTGCCAGGTTGGGATCTTGGCCCCACACCTGGGCGGTGCAAAGCTCTGCGGGGTCCTGCAGGTTCCCCAGGGGTGTGTCCTGGGGCTGCCTCCGGCACTAGGATTGTGCCCGTATGTGCTGTCCCTGTACTTATCCCCCCCCACCTGACTCACACAGGAAACTTGGGGCCTTCCACATTGTCCACAAAACCCCATACTAAGGGCGTGCAGAATATGACCTTGTTTACTGTGGACAGGGACGAGGCAAAGGGATTGTCCCTCCCGGGGCAGTGTCGACAGCTGCAAGTGGCACACAATGCAGCCAGCTCTCCCAGGGCCTTCAGCCCCTCCACCCAGGGAATTTCCACCAGCCACAGCTTCCCACTTGGCCCAGACTTCCCCATATTCTCTTCTCTCCCGGCAACTCATCATGGTATTTTCTCTATGAGGACTTCTGGTGTCAGCTGTTAACACACACACACACACACACACACACACACACACACACACACACACACACGATCTCTCTCTCTCTATATATATATATATATCAAAAAGGAGAAAATAAGGGGTGACCAGTTAGCTCGGTTGGTTAGAGTGTGGTGCTAACACTAAGGTTGCTGGTTCGATCCCCGCATGGGCCCCTGGGAGCTGCGCCCTCCTTAAAAAAAAGAGAGAGAAAATAACTATCATCCCAATTCTATCTTCTTCCGGGATAAATACTACTAACATTGACTTCTATACCTTCTACCCTTTTTAAATAAATACCTGTAAAGAGACCCATACATGCATTCACACATACTTTTTCCTATTGGGATAGTACAGATTTCTTTTTCCATGTTATAATATTTCATGAACATCTTCCCGCATGAATAAATATCCTTCCACAAGATTATTTTTGATGGAAGAGACTCACTTTTACATGGAACATCTTTCTTGGCTGGGTGGAGATTCCTTGGAGGCTCAGGCAGACTTCTCTGAGGTGTGGGGAAAAGGCCCAACTGCCCCACAGGGTTGCAGGGTGTCTTGGAGAGGTTTGAGGACCAGAAAGGAGATGTGAAAGGAGGCCACAGACTTTGCTAGCCTGTGAGCCAAGTCCCCACCAGCTGGGGTGGGACCTGGGCAGATGAGACTGACATAACAACATGGATGATGATAGCAGCAGCTATTTGTTGAGTACCTACCATGTGCCACACGCTGTGATAAGGCTTTCACCCATTACCTCAATAATCTTCATAATGGGCTATAGGATGCAGGCATTGTACCCATTTTAATTTTATTTTCTAATAGTCTATTGCTGGTATGTAGAAATAGGATTGATTTTTGCACATTGACTTTATATTGCCAAATTCACTCATTAATTCTAATGCTTTTTCTGTAAATTCCTTTGGATTGTCTATGAACCCACTCATGTCATCTATGAATACCGGAAGTTTCATTTCTTCCTTTCTTATCCTCAGAACATTTCTTTCTTCCTTCCTCCCTCCCTCCCTCCCTCCCTCCCTCCCTCCCTGCCTCCCTCCCTGCCTCTCTCTCTCTCTCTCTCTCTCTCTCTCTCTTTGTTTCTTTCGTATTTTTCTTGCTTTAATGTGCTGCCTAAGACCTCTAGTATGATGGTGAATAGGAATGGTGACAGCAGGCATCCTTGTCTTGTTCCCAACCTCTGGGGAAGGATTTTTGTATATTCCTTCTTTTACTTTCTTTGGATAGATACTTACAGCATTGATTTTCAATCTTTCTTCCTTTTTAATTTATGCACCTAAAGCTATGAAGTTCCCTTTACTTGTGGCTTTAGCTGCATCCCACAAGTTTTGATATGTTGTATTTTCATTATGTTTCAGTTTAAACTTTCCATTGAGATTTCCTCCTTGCTTGTGGGTTATTTAAAAGTGCTTTTGCTTCATTTTCAAATGTTTAATTATTTTCTAGTTATGGTTCTGTTTTTTATTTCTCACCAATTCCACTGTGATCAGAGAATATATTCTGTATGCTTTTATCCTTTGAAGTCTTTTGATACTTGCTTTATGACTCAGCATATATTCTGTGTGCAATTGAAAAGAACTTGCGTTTGCTGCATGAGTGTTCTATATGTGTCAGTTAGGTCAAGTTTATTGATCATGTTATTAAAATATTCCATATCCTTATTTATTTATTTATTTTTGTCTAACAGATGTTAAGAGAAGTGAGTTAAAATCTGCCCATATGATTATAGATTTGTATATTTCTCCATTTGTCAATTTTTCTTTTTATTAATGTAGAAAAATGCTCATGAGATATTATGAAATGAAAAAGAAAAAGGAAAGCTATAGTACTCCAATTTGATTTCGAAAGAAATTGACCAATAAGGAGCATGGATTTGGAGTGGGTCAGCCAGACTGGGGTTCAAGACCTAGTTCTTCTGCACATGGGTTCTGCTACTTAAACTTGCTGAGTCTTGGTTCCATAATCTGCAAAATAGGGCTAATGATACAATACTACATTTATAACTTGCAGACATGGTATGATTTCTTCCATCTTAAATTCCTTATCTTGAGCCCACATTTCCCTCCAGTGACTCTGCTTTTTCTCCATAAATCTTTATAACAAAATTCTTTGTCTTCAGTTTCTCTCTCTCCTTTCCGACCCACTCAGTCAGGCTTTCTGCTCACCTCTTCACCAAAACTTTCCTTCTCAAGGTCACCATTGACCTTCACATTAAATCCAATGGTGAGCTCCAGGTCCTCACCTTCCTTGATGAATAAACAGCATCTGACACCACTGAGCTCTCCCTCCTCCTTGATGCACTTTCTTCTCTTGCTTCTGGATCATTCCACTCTCTCCTGATGTCCCCCTGACTCACGTCCACACCTCCTCAGCCTCCTTCATTTGTTCCTCCTTTGGGAACAGTAGAACCCTGACCTCTACACATTGGAGTCCAGTCCTGGGACCCTTTCTCTTTGATCTTCACTGCCCTGCCTGGGTGATCTCATTCAGCCTCAAGGTGTTGAGCCCATCTACACTCTGGCAGCTCCCAAATGTATGTCTCCAGCCCCGACATCTTCTCTGAACACCAGAGTCAACTTCATTTGGACGTTTCATCAGCTTCTGTCTCAGGCCAAACCAATTCTTCACCCACTGAAGTGCCTCTCTCAGTCCTCGTCGCAGCGAATGATTGCTCCATCCTTTCTGTTGCTCAGGTTAAAATTTTTGAAGTCATCCTTTCCGTCTTTCTTTCTATCACTGCTCACGGTTGATCTATCAGCACATCTTGTTTCAAAGCACATATGGAATCTGACCCTTCTCACCCCTCCAGTGCCAATGCAGGTGGGAGCCACCACCGTGTCTCTCCTGGAGTCCTGCCATTGGTTTCAAATCAGCGGGCCCGTTGTTGTCCTTGCCCCACAGTCTGTTGTCCCCCTGGCAGCAGCGGAGTGATCTTGTCCAACTGCAGACAGATCACGTCCGCTCTGCTCAGAGCCCCTGGTGAGTCTGGGTCCTCAGAGAAGCAGACACCAAGCTGGGGTTCGACGTGCCATAGTTTCATTAGGGAAACCAATGGTGAGAGAAAATGGGGAAGACGGGCAAAGCCATCAGACAGATGCAGGTCTGGTCCTGAGTTAAGGAAAGGGGGAAGGAGGCGAGAGGAAGGACCCACCACCACACAGTCTCCAGAAGGTTCAGCAAGGCCATGGGGAAATGGTGGGGGGGGCAAATCACAGGAGTCCCCTGTTTCCCAGGGTGAAAGGCTGTGATGCCACCACTGCCGTGCTCAGCCATTGGCTGGGATTTGCCCACAGGGTGCGTGGCCTCCGTGCGTTCATAATGATGGGTCAGAGCCCAGCGGCTGGGGACCTTGGTCACTGCTGATCCCTGTAGCTGGGGGCCTGCAAAGCACATTGTCTGGACCGCGGTAGTCCTTCAGAGCTCCTGTGTCACTCAGAGTCAACGTCAGAGCCCTGATAGTGGCCTCTAAGAGCTCTGTCCACATGTCCTCCCGCTGTCTCTCCCCTTCACTCTCTTGCTCCCATCACACTGGCCGCCTTGCTGCTCCCCAAACATACCAGGCATGCCCCCACCGCAGGGCCTTGGTGTTGGTTGTGCCCTCTGCTCCAGAGTGTCCTTTCTGTGGCTGTCCTTCCACTCCCTCATCCCCAGCTCTCTGCTCAGATGGCATCTTTGCAGCGGGGCCTTTCCTGACATCCCTTTTAAAATTGCAACCTCCCTTCCCCTCCATAGCCCAGCCTCTCTGTCTTCCTTCTCCGTGTCTCTCCATGACTCTTCTGGCCAACTTTTACTTCCCTTATTGTGGTCTATCTCACACCCCTCCCCTAGGCACCAGCCCAATGCCTGGCACACAGTAGGCACTCAGCAATCTGCCATAAGCATGAGTGGAGAACTGTTCTTACCTTCCAGGTGCCTGGGATTATGTGGGGCTCAGTGCTGGGCACAGAGTGGACCCCTGTGGCATCAGCACTGTGGTGTCACTCTCCCTCGGCAGCATTTGCCGCCGCCGCCCCCCCCCCCCCCCCCCCGCCTCTGCCTGGCCCTCATTCCTGCTCTCAGCCCCCACCCCTGTCACTCCTCGCTGCAGCAGCAGGGACCTTCCTAGCACCCCCCCATGCCATCGCTCCCCACTCAGAAGCCTGCGGTGGCTCCCTGCCAGCTCCTCGGCCTGGCACGAGAGGCCTGCATTGGAGGCCTCTCCAGGGACTGCTTCCCCGGACTCCTGTCACTGCAGTGGCTTCACGTCAGACATGCCAGGACTTCACCTAGAGCAGAGGTGCTCCTCCCCTGAGTAACGTTCCTTTCTGAACAGTCCCCGGATCTCACCCACCTGCCCCCAGAGGGCCTCGTGCAAATCTCTACATTCAGGTGCCCAAGAGGGCACAGCACTTGTGAGTCCTTGGTCACGGGGAGGCTGGGTATTACAGGGGGACCCATGTCTAAGACCCTCAGTTTAGTTCCTGGCCCAGGGTAGCAGACTTCAGCTCTGGAGGAAGGCCTTGGTACTGACCTCACCCCTCCGCCAGTGCAGATGACCACTCAGGTCAGCACCATTGCCCACTGAGCAGCTGGAGGCAAAGGACACGAGTGCCTGAGTGCCAGACAAACAGCGCCAGCCCAGTGCAGGCCGCCCAGCACAGCCCCAGCTCTGCCTAATCCCGTCCCCACACAGCACAGCCCCGGCTGACTCAGGCCCCGCCCAGCCCCGCCCTCCTTCCCAGCGCAGCCCATTCAGAGGCCTGGGCAGTCTCCTCCCAGCAGACACACCCTGAGGGAGGCAAGGAGGGTTTGGTTCAGAGCCTCAGACTTGCACTGCTGACAGGGCTGCCTGTATTTCACTGCCTAGTGATACAGGTCACAGCCTGAATGCAAATGCAGCCGGCAGGTCAGCACTTGTCAGAGGCTTCACTCTGCAGCTGCTAATTGGCAGCCCCTCTGCAGCCTCCGCTGCCCTCTGCCCCGCAGCTGCTCCTGCCTTCAGGCCTGCAGCTGCTCCTGCCCCACAGCATGGCCACCCACCAGTGTGGAGCAGAGGCCTGTGGGGTCCCAGGGCAGGGTCCCAGGTGCTCTTCCCTGGCTTGGAAAGGCCCTGGATACATGGCTGAGCCAGTGGGAACATGCAGAGCAGGGGGCAGGAGGCCTGAGTTCCAATCGGAGTTCCACCACTGAAGGGCTATGTGACTTGAGACATCTCTGGGCTAATGTGTGGTGGGCAGCCCATGTGAGCTGGACACGAGGAAGAGGGGAGCTACCTGTGGGCCCCCAGATCTGCTCCCCTACCGAGATGTCCGCAAGGAGGCCCTTTGCCTCCCTTCTCTCTGTAACCAGGAACGTCCAGCTTGGAGGGGCTGTCAGATCTGTGGAGAGCCAGGCCTGGGTGCACAGAGGGTAGGGGCACAGGGCTGCTGAGGAGCAGATCCCCCTCCCTTGTGCCAGGCTTGCCGGTGGTAGTGGTGCTCTGGGCGGGCATGGTGACCGGACAGGCCAGAGCAGGACTTGGAAGTTGCCTTCCACTGGAAATGGGGTTGCCTTCCACTCCTTGGGGTGGCCCTGCCTCCTTTCCTACCTGGAGGCAGGTCGGAAGCCCCTCTCCCAAGCGCTACCCTCTTTCTGACTCAGAGGCCCCTTGAACTGGTCCCCAGAGCCACCCTGCCATCCCTGTGAGCGATGCCCTGGAAGTGAGGGTCTCCCAAGAGTCAAATGATTTATTACACGGGTCTTCATACCCTGCTCCCTCTGGGCGCCTCCTTCCCGCCTCCCCTGCCCACCTCCCCTTCTTCTTGCCTCAGAGCACCACCTGTCTCTCCAGCCTGCCTCGGCAACCCCTGCTTGCCTGTTGCCAGGGAAACCACCTCCTTGGCAACCAGCCGGCTTCCATTTGACATGTACATGTGGGAAGGAAAGGTTCTTGCCTCTTGGTTAGGCTGTTGGTGGCTTTGCTCTGACAGTCCCAAAGAGCAGTGTTTGCCCCTCGCATGGGACCCCAGCGCCCAACAGGGTCTGAGGGAGGGTCCAGGCTGTGACCACAGAGAGGAGAAGGAGGCATCAAGCCTCTCTTGGTGATCATCCAATTGATGATGATTCAACAGTTATTAAGCACTTACTGTTTACCAGACCCTGTCCTGGGCCCTTCATGCACAGTCTCTCATTTAATCGGCATTGAGCCTGCAAGATAGACAGTGTTCTCATTTTACAGATGAACAAAGAGGCACAGAGAGGTTGCCCACGGCTTGCAGGTGTCAGAGCTGAGTTGAGCCCAATCTTGTCTGATTTCAAAGCCCTGGTTCTTTCGACCATCCTGAGGTCTCTGGTCAGGTGGCTCATAGCTGAGCCAAGAGTGAGTGTGGCCCCAAGACACACTCAGGGGAGTGAGAAGCCCCCTCATCATAGCTCATGTGGTGAGGTTCAGAGACCCAGAGACAAACCAGGCACAGCTTGGTGGGAGAGAAGTGTGACCCCAGAGGGGTGCCTAGGTCATCCGTGAGTGCAGGCTGAGGTGGGTGGTGGGGGTCAAGGGAGGGTGTGGACGGGTGGTTAGGACCCTCAAAGGGGCAGGGACTTTGGAGCAGGGGAGTGAGGATGGATGCCAGGAAGGCATCCTATTGGAGCTGTGGGCATAGCTGCTGGCTGGAGAACTTGAGATGGTGTGAGGAGGTGGCAGGGGGCACAGAGAGGAATCACCCTGTAAAAGCAGGAAAGGGATGAGGTGTCTCCGAAAGAGGGAATGGCAGGTACACAGGTACAGCCGTGTGACCGTGCGTGGGGTGGCTAGGCGAGGTGTGCGTCCCCTCACAGGCTCCGGCCCACAGGGCTCTGCCCATGCCCTGGGCCCCCGCAGGCAGGAGTGGCCAGGCTGCTGGGGCTGGGGCCCTGGCCCTCGGTTTACCTTCCTCTGACCCTCACGCTGTCTCCTGCAGGCCCTGCAGCGCCAAGACACTGAGATCTATGCCTGCATGCAGAATGAGGACCACAGTCCACCCTCCAGCTGGAACCTTCTCTCCCAGGTATGCAGGGTGCGGGACAGCCAGCCTGGCTCCTCTTCTCATTCCATCTGACCCTCTCCTCATCTGTGAAATGGGGGTGAGCAGGACCACAGGAGTGAGCCCCTGCTGTTGAATCAGAGGCCTCTCCCGAGGCAGCTGGCCTAGTGGGGGGGGAGCCCTGGTGGGCTGGAAGCCCCGCTCCACCCCTCACCAGCTGTGCAGCCCTGGCCACGGGGCTCCTTCTGTGTCCGAGTTCCCTGTGTGTGACCTGAGGAACCTAACAGCACTCACCTCATGGATTAACCGTGAGGATCAAACATTGTATCGGGCCCAGTAGGCACCCATGAAGTGTGAGCCGTCATAACTACCACTGGGCACAGTGCAGTGTCTACAGTGGCCAACCAGGCAGAGGGTATTAGGCTTCAAGGTGCCCCAGGCTGACGTTGGCTAAAGTCAGGAGCTGGTACCACCCAGGGCTGGCCCGGTCAGGGCTCTCTTATTATCACGCTGGGGACCAAGGCATTTCACTTCATCACGATTCTCACTTAAACCTCTGTTTGTTCATTGGTAAAGTGGATGAGTGACACTTGACTGCAAAACCAACTGCCTCTGAATTCAAATGAGTTCCAAGTTAAGAAAAGTCTACACCGGAGATAGGGACACCATAAAGTGCAAAGGATTGTTAAGCGGGTACAGGAGTCCATGGGTCGTAAGTGGGCCTGTGGGCGCCTTGGAAGAACCATCAGGAAGTAAGGGGGGCGGGCTTGGCCTCCCTCAGCACAACGGGCCCAGGTTGGCACTGTTGGTGAGTCTCCTATTCTCAAAGCCCTTTCTATACTGAGCCCTGACCTAGGCCTTGCCTGGAAGCAGGGCTTCTCCATGCTGAGACCCCCAAGGATGTCTGGGCCACCCCAGGCAGTACCTGCCCCGTGCCAGGCCCTGGGCTGCTGGCCAGGAGCCTCCGGGAGCCTCAGGGCTACAGCAACAGGGTCACGGACCTGACAAACACAGAGACATTTGTGGCCCTTTCTGAGGGGTGGGTTCTGGAGAGGGACTAGACCAGAGCTGGGGAGGGGGCTCTCGGGGACGCTGAGAGAGCCCTGCAGGGTGAACAGGGGGTAGTTGGGGAACGGGGGGTGGGGGTCAAAGGAGCATCCCAGACAGAGGAAAGAGCATGTGGGGAGGCCCTGAGGCAGAAAAGGGGAGGCCCACGGGGCAGGAGAGCAGAAAGCAGGGGTGCGGTGGAGTGGGGGGAGAAGAAGCTGGCAAGGTGGGCTTGGGGACAAGGACAGGCTTCCCTGTCACAGCTATGCAGGAAGCCATCTGACTAAAACTAAATCAGTGCACGTTTGTTCTTTTCTCTACCTATTGTTTTTTCTTTCTTTCTTTCCTAGGAGAAACCGCATATGTTTGAGAATGACAGTGAATGTAACCAGGTCTACGAAAATCTTTAAGAGGGGCTCCACCTGCCCACAGATCTTGCCCTGATCACAGGCCCTGGGCAGCCCTCCCTCCGAAGGACTTGATCTGTACCAGGAGTGAGGCCCCGGCAGGGGGGGGCGCCCCATCACCTCACCCCACATTCAGGCCCTTCCTGCCCTGGCCTGCCCCGACCCCCATTCTGGGCCCCAGCCGTACCCCGAGTGTTTCCCATCTCCAGGCCCTCTGCCAGACGGGCCCTTCCTCAGTCTTCAAGGCTCTCTTGGATACCACCCATTTCCAGAGCCCGCCTCACCCCTCAGACACACAGGCTCTTGCGGCACCAGCCTGCAAGGCCGACCTGGAGCTCCTCAGGAAGGACCTGGCAAGGGGCCCTGGCAGGCGCTGAGTGCGCAAGCATCGTGAGTGGATGAATAAAGGAGCAACTATGCAAACGCCCCTGTCTCCCTGCCCCCTGCCCAACGTGGCACAAGGCGGCCATGCAAGGTGGCAAGGGGGCTGGCGTGGGAAGTATGGTGGGAAGTATGGAGCGTAGCTAAGAATGAACCATGCAGACGCTGGGCTGGCCTCAGAGACAGAGCTGGAGGCGAGGAAGTGGCTGGGGGCCTGGGGGCCTGGAGCAGGGAGGGCACAGGCTGGTGAGGAGGGAGATCTGGGCGCTTCTGAGCAGGGGAGGGGCAGGTACGAGTTGAATGGGAGCTGAATACAGGAAGCTCGCCAACCCCCGATAAGGACCCCAAGGTTGTCTCCCATTGGCCTGGCCCTTTATACTTACTGTGCCAACTGCTTTGTCACCTGCTACTCCTCCAATCTTCTCCACCCTCAGGGCCTCAGCTGCGCCTCCTTCCACCTAAAGCCCAGTCCCCCAAAGGCCCTCTGTCTGGCCTATCCTGACCCCACCCTACCCTGCCTTTCTCTGCCTGAGGCCCAGCCCCCGGCCCCTGGGGTGGAGGTCAGACCAGCACTTTCCCTCTTGGCCCAGGGCCAGTCCCAGCTGCCTCAAGGTTACCTGCCTCAGTCATCTAGGGCCTCCCCTGGGTGGACCGAGGGGTCCCCTCATGTTACAAAAGCCCCGTGTCGATGGTGGAACCTCAGTCCTGGCCCTGAGCCATTTCTGCTCACATTGCCCCTCATTTCACCCCCACCGCAGCCCCGCACTGTAGGGGGAAACCCATTTCACGGGAAGCCAGGGGCTGAGTCCAGGTCACCTAAACTGGTATCTGCCAGGCTCTCCCCCATCTCTCCCTCAGCTTCCCACTGTTTTCTCATTTGTAAAATGTACAAGACAACCCTCCCTCCCCAACCCCTGCTGCCCCGGACGTCCCTGAGGTGCCCTCGCACACAAACCCCAAATGTGTCTGGGAATGGTGGGGGGCCCAAAGTGCAGCCCCGACTCTGTGCCAGAGCAGCACAGGCTCCTCACTGCAGGGACAGAAAGACTGGGGTGGGGGAATGGGCATAGGGTGATGTCCAGAGGAAGCCCTCAGCCCCTCTGCTAGGGTGACACTGAGCCTCCCTGGGCCCACAGGACAGTCCAGAGCCTCCCAGCTTGGTTCTGGGCCCGGCCCTTGAGCCTATAGCAAGGAGGGCTCCGAGCCGGGTTATAAGGTGAGTGGAGAAGGCTCTCCTCCCCAGGAGGCTGGAGTTTGGTGAATTTCGTGCCTTTTCAGGGAGGGAGAGCTGCCTAAGCCTACAGTGGGACCCTCTAAGGTTCCTGACTCCAACAGCCTGAGGCCAGGCCAGGGTGGGGGTGAGGGTGAGGGGAGACAGTGCTGTTCAGGGTGCAGTGAACCTCCCCCAAAACACCACAGCCAGCAAGAGCAGGAGGAGGCCACCTCGCTGGGCCTGGGCCTCTTGGCCTCAGGACCGTTGCCTGGGAATCAGCCTTTTCCAGTTGGCCCCACAGGTTGAGAGGGGAACCCTGGCCTAGGCCCCAGCATGGCTGCTCTGCCTCCACTCCCTTCTCCATGGTCCAGACCCTCCTGGTGCTTGAAACCCTCACAGTTCCCACCTGAATTGGAACAAAATCCCAACTCCTCTCTGTGGCCTGTGGGGTCAGCCCTCTTGTGGACACAGACATTGCCAGTGTGGTGGCTGAGTCTGGTTCAGGGCAAGGCTGTGAAGCCAGGAGGTTTCAACGTCTTCAGTGAGCACGGAGAGAGGCAGGAAGGAGGAGGAGGGCCAGTGTGGAAGGGTGCCAGTGTCGGAGGGGCTTTGGCACAAGGGAGGTGAGGGAAGAATCTGGGACTCCCGGTGTGGAGCAAAGAAGACAGCACCTGTTCCCGCTCCAGGACTGAGTCTTTGGAGATGGGCCCGTGCAGGGGTGAAGGGTGGCAGTGAGGGAGAGGGAGGGGAAGAGAGCTCCTTACAGGCAGGCTGGCAGCCTACCTGTGACTGAGTGGGTGGAGGAGAAGAGAGAGAGGAACCATCCTTGGGGGTCATATTGGGGTTCTCTTGAACCCCGGTTCCCCCTCCCAGCAACCCTGTCCACTCGAGGCTGGGCTTAAGTGACAAACTTGCTCAGCGTTGCTCAGAGAGGACAGATGGGGAACTCCCTGCTTGTGCAGGGGCTCAGTGGGTGTGCAGCTTGTGTGTGTTTCCTTCTCCACTAATCCTTCAGGAAAAACAGGCTGTCGGGAGGCAGTGTGGAGGGGGTCTGCTCAGTGAGGGGCAGGCCTCCTGGGGGGTGGGGACCCACAGAGAGCACCTGAGGGTGCGGGCAAGGCAAGCAGAGGTGCGTGTGCGTGTACGTGTGTGTGAGAGATCAGGAGGAGAGAGCAGCTGGGAGAGTGCCCAAGGAAAGGGGCCCTGAGGGGTAACAGGTGAAGCGGAGTCTTAGACGCCAAGGGCAGATGGCAGCCAACCTGAGGGTAGACCCCAGGCCTAGAACTGGTATGAGAAGCCCCAGGCAGCCCTGAGGGCCAGGCCTCAGGCACTGCTTCCTCTAGTTGGGACCCTGCCCCAAGGCCCCACCACAGGGGGTGGTCTCAGAGGATGCTTCTCTGCCTGGCCTGCCCTTGCTCTCACAGGGGTTTCCCACCATCTCCTCCTAGGTCGTGCTCTGCCACCCTGTTCAGAGCCCTGGGGCATCTGGAACAGTTCAGCTACTTTTGACACCCTCAGCCTCCACTGGCCTCTCCAGGGTAGAGGCTCAGAAATGGCCCATTCTGCCCCTTTGGGTGGCTTTCCGCCTCCAACCCTCCCTTCTGCTGCTCCTCTCAGCACTTGCTGGAGAAAACCATCCCTGGAAGCCAAACTGCAAAGTCGGTGTGGGAAGTGGTGGCTCCTCCCCAGCAACAATTTCCAGAGGATTCTGCGAAGCAGAGTTTCCATGGGAACACGTGCCAGTTGTACATGGAATCCCACCTTCACAACCAACATTGCAGGACCTTGGCAAGGGTGGGGGGTGGGGGTGGGGGTGAGCGGGAGATGGACGGCCAGGCACAGCCACTGCGTTTTGGCCACCAGCCCTCACTAACCTGAAATCAAGTTACAGGCAAATCTGCCTTTTTTTTTTTTTTTTTTTTTTTTAACATTCTAATTTAAAGACCGTGCTCCATTCTAAGGATGCCTCTGGGGTTTCCAGGATGGATTTTTATGTAGTTCAATAGTTTTCTTGGCAGACTGCTCAGCCAGGAGAGGTGGGCTATAGACTTGGCCCAGCCAGGCTGACAGAATGGCATCTCTCTGTCCCTCCTGGATGCCAGGGGATGTCACTTGTCCACCTGAGGGGCTTCCCCAAACCTGAATCCAGACTCCTCGGGACATCAGCACTGAGGCACTGAGACAACTTCTTTCCCAGACTCCTCTGACCCGCGGTGGTAATTGGGCCTCCACGCCTTGACCGAGCACAGTTCTGGGCCTCCTCTCTGCACTTGGTGTTACATGTGTTTCTTCCATGTGTATATCTACGCAGTGATGTGGGTGCATATTGCGTAAAACATTAAACTACAGCAAAGTGAAATTCCCTCTGATGCTCCTGCCGCTTTGCAGCCTCCATCCCAGTCCCTTCCCCAGAGGCAACCATTGGGTCATTTGGATGTGCTTTCTTCTGGGCTATTTTTATTGCATCTACATATATGTGCATATATATGAAGATATAAATTATATAGTGCTTGTGCAGGGTTCTGAAAAACTTAAATGGCATCCTTCTGTAGGTGTTATTTGTGCTTGCTTTGTTCACGTAGCCCCTCGAGGTGGGGGTCTGCCCGTGACAGCACATCAGAGCTGCCAGACTCTGCTCGCAGCAAAGGACTCACAGGACCCGTGGACCCTGATTTAATCAGGTCCTTCCAATGGCCTTTTCAGTTCACAATTTTCCAACCTCACAGAAGGGGCTGCAGGGAACATCTCTGGACATAGCTGCACACCTGTCAGGATGGGGACACATCGTCACACACGAAGGTTGTGCTGCTTCCTAGTCCTCAGGCTCTTCATCTACAATCCCCCATTTAATCCCGAAAGCACCCTGCTAAGTGGGGGGCTTGTCTCCCGGTTTTACCAAAGCAGAAACTAGGATGCAGAAAAGCCTACTGGCTAAAGGTCACTCAGCCCAGAAGGGGCAGCGCTGGGCTGGCTCCAACTATATGCTGTCCCACTGCCTTTGCAGGTCAGAAAAAGGAGGATGGGGGCAGGGAGGGGGACAGAAAGAGACTTAGAGGGACTTGGTGCCTCCAGGGACACAGTTCATGAAGGGGCAAATTTCCTTCATAGACGCCCTGTCAGCCTTACATTGCTCATACCTGGTTTCTCAGACCTGTGGGAGTTGGGGGATGTCTTCTTGCCCCCCCCCCACACACACACATCATGGCCTATCTCCTTGGGGAATTGGAGGTAGGTCAGCAGAGGTGATGGGGCTGCACCCACCTGGCAGCTCACATCCACTGTGGGGCCTGGTTCGGGCAGCCTAGACGTTTGGGTCCCAAACCTCCCCTGGAAATTTCCGGCCCAGCATGCCTGGAAGTGTGAGCTGCCTCTCAGAAGCTTTATAATCCGGGATAATGCTGCTATAATTGGCATTGTTCCACATTGACAGTCCCCTCGTTACCTGAAAACCTACTTGCAATGGCTGTATCTAGAGAGGGTTTCATTTTACCACTTTGTGGACTTTAAGAGGCCTAGGAGCACAGGATTTTTCTCTGTCATCCCCCCACTCCCATCCTGATTCCCTATTGAGTGCCACAGGCCAGGGGGCCACCTTCTAGCCGACCTCATGGCCTCGGCTCAGGGCACAGCCCTGTTGCTGGCTCCCCACCATGGCCCTGGGCTGATCTGGTTTTCTCACCAGTTCCCCCGTCCTTCCCCCGTCAAGCCCACCCATCTAGTCTCCCTCCAGCCCCTCCCCCTTCCAGCCCTCCCCTGCCTCTGTCAACAAATTGATCTTTCCACAGCACAGATCTGACCACATCACTCCCCTCTCAAAACCCTTCAGTACCTTACATTTTTGGTCAAATCTGTTCAACAAAAGGGCCAAGCTAATTCAACAGAGAAAAAACAGTCTTCTCAACAAGTGGTGCTGGGAGAAATGGACATCCACGTGCCAAAAGACGAGGTTGGACCCCCTCGTTCACACCTGATACAAAACCTCGCAGTGGCTTCCACTGTCCACAGGATGGAGGCCTGGTCCCTCAGCCCTGGGCTCAGGGCTCTCACAACCCGCAGCTGCAGCCATCTGCCAGGCCTTGTGCTGGGGCTGCGATACAGACAGGTGGTTCCATCCTCATGGAGTCCATCAGCCTCATTTCTGACCAGCTCTCACAGGCCCAAAGTCACCCCAAGGCCCATCCATACTCCCATCCATGGCTGCTGTTCCCCAAGGTGCCAAAGTCCCCACCTGTGAACCTGGCAGGAAATCCTGCTCAAATGCCACCTCTTCCATGAAGCCTTCCCTAAAATCCCCTCCCCTACCAAGCAATTTATTTCTCTCTCTCTTTGCTCTGACCGCCTCGCCTTCAATCAATTCACACACATCCATCTCCCCCAGGAGGCTCAGGCTTCCTGAGCACGGGGTGGGGGAACACTTTGCTTATTCCTCTTCGTGCCTGATTCATAGTAGGGGCTCAAGAGATATCTGTTTAAAAAATAAGTGAACCTTTTCCTTGGCTGGCAATTTAGTGTCAGTTCTTGCAGGAAGAGGGAGAATGATTTTTGTTTCCAATTTCCAGGAAGTGATCTCTAATTAGTACGTGACCCACTTTACGTATGTGAAAATTGAGACAGACGTGTTGTTCTACCCACAACAGCAGGAAAGGCAAGGCAATGAAAGGTTCGGGAAAGCCCGCCCCCTCCCGCCTGATGGAAAGGGGCAGGCTGCGTGCCCCGCTATTGGCAGTGAGGCCCAGGCGCATGAGAAAGGCCAGCAGCAGCCTCTGCTTCCCTGCCTGGCTGCTGAGGCTGTCAGAGGCTCCGATCGATGACACGTGCCTGTGGAGCGAGCGTGCGTCAGGGGCCTTGAGCCCTGTTAGGGTGGTTCTGCTAATTGATCCCAGAAGTCCCTGTCACTGCCAGGGGATGCCTCAGCGACTCAGCGATGTCCTCACTGCTGTCCCTCGCCTCACCAGATGGCCTTCCCTTCTGCTTCAGCTGCCTCTAGGCTAAGCCAGACAGCCCTGACCGTGCAGGGCCTGGGACCCTCCAAGCAGCCAGCAGACTAAGCCCAGTGGGCGGTGCAGGGTGGGGGCACTGAAGAAGCCCACTGTGGGTCCCTCCTATCCCAGCCGAGTCACAGCCACCCAAAGAGTAGGAGAGGCTCAGGGCTGCTCAGGCCTTAAAAAGGTTCCCTACTCTAGCCTCTCTGGGAACTTATCAAATGCTCCCAACTTCCTCTAGAAGCCCCATAGGTATTGCCTCGTGTGGGAGGAGCCCCAAGGGGCCATGTGTGGGGGGTGGAGCCAGGATAGCTGCTACACACACACACACACACACTCACACACCACCCCATCTCCGACCTGTTCGGACAGGTGAGTCCCAGAGGGGAAGACTCTGGAGCCAAGTGACCATGTCCAGAAAGAAAAATGGCAACTGGTACATACAGCGAGCTGCTGTGCCTCAGCCTCCCTCAGTTTGTGCAGTGGGTCATCCCTGTTTCCTCGGATAAAGTGAGGAACTAGGAGGGGTTGGGGAGGAAGATGAACCCAGGTGGGTCTGGCCCCTCAGCGGCACCCCTACCCCACATCACAATTCTTCCTGGGTTCAAGCCTGGAGTTGGAGATTGATTATGGGGAGCTTTAGGACGCTTCATCCTAAAACTGCCCCGCCTTGGGGGAGGAGCAGTGACTGCTAGAGGGTATGGAGTGTCTTTATGGGGTGATGAAAATGTTCTGGATTGGATTGAGAGAGTGCTGATGGTCGCACAACCTTGTCACTTGCTAAAAACCACTGAGTCGCACACTTTAAAAGGGTGAATTTTATGATATGTGGATTATATCTCAATAAGAGGAAACAAAAACAAAAACATCCATGTTTAAACACTTTGTGTTGCCTTTCCGTTATTTCCAGGACAGAGCATGTGCGCAGATAGGGCCTGTCCTGCCCTATCTCCTTTCCTGCCTTTCTTCCCTCCCTCCTAGGGTCTTTTCGGGGCCTCTCTCTCAACCTCCAGGATTAAATGCCCACTGAGTTATTATCTAGAGCTAGGCACCGTTCCCATTTTATAGATGAGAAAACTGAGGATCAGAGAGGTGTAGCAACTTGACCACGACCACGGAGCTGGCAGATGGTGCAGCTGAGATTCAAGCCCCGGAAGTGACGTCAGAGCTCATGCTTGGAACCACTTGGCTCAGGTGTCTTCTACGCAGGCTGAATAATGCCTCCACCCATTCCCATCCCACCCCACCCAAGACATCTACAGCCTAATCCCCGGAACCTGTGAAAGATTTTGCAGAGGTGATTAAGGACCTTGAGATGGGGAGATTATCCTAGATTATTACAATCGAAAGTATCCTGTTAAGAGGGATGCAGAGAGAGGTAACCGACAGCAGGAAGAAGGCAATATGACATGGAATCAGAGAAAGAGATTTGACGATGCTGGCTTTGAAAATGGAGGAAGGGACCATGAGCAAAGACATGCAGCTCTAGAAGCTGCAAAGGGCAACGAAACTGAGCCTCTGGAGGGAGTGTGGCCCTGCTGACACTTTGGATTCCGCCCAGTGAAACTGATTTTGGATTTCTGGCGTCCAGAACTGTAAGAGATTAAATGTGTGCAGTTTTAAGCTACCACATTTGTGGTAATCGGTTGCAGCAGCCCTAGGAAACAGGTACACTTTTCCCCTGAAATAGCTTATTCAGCCTCCTAGGCTGGTTCCTCCTGGAGAAACTCTCCTGCCCCACCACAGCTCTGACCCTAGAGGTTGCTGCCACCATGGCCTCTGTGCTCACCCCAACCTTGGGCCTTTCCTCTCACTCTCAGCATTGACCTTGCCAGGCTGGCATCATCCTCCAATCGGGGCAGGCACCAGCTCTGGGGCATTTGCAGAGGAGGGAACTGAGGCTCAGAGAGGGGTAGCGAGTGCCCAAGATCATTCAGCTGGCAAGGGGCAAAGCCGGATTTGAACTTGGGCCTGTCTGGTTCCAAAGCTGATGCTCTAAACAATTCCTTTCACAGTGGACACTCAATAAATGTCCCTGAATAAATGACAAGGCAGGCAGACACCCAAGGAACCCAGGGAAAATGCATTGTAGAAGTAAGGCCAATGGGAGCCCCAAGGAGGGCAGTTACTCCGCCTGAGCAAATCAAAGAAGGCTTCCTGGAAGTGAGGGCCTTGAAGGATGAGGACAATCCAGGTAGAGAATATCATGAATAAAGGCCTGAAGACAGATGGAGTGAGATGGCAGGGAATGTGAGTCGCTTAGGGGGAGCCTGGGGAGATGACACCAGACCCAGGTTGGGAAGGGCCTTGGATACCAGGCTGAGGCCTGAGGAGCACAGAGTTTGGGGAGCAGGAGGGCAAAATCCCCTACACTGTTCTTTAGGAAATAACTTGAGTGAGTGGCTCTGGGAAGGGTGGCCTAGTCTAATCTGGAGACTGCTGAAATAGGCAAAAGTTTAGGGGCTGGGACAGAGGCTGTGGTGGCAGAGGTTGGAGCAAAGGACTAGATTGTAGAGCCACTTCAGAGGGGGGCCAAAAAGACCTGCTGGCATCAAGATGTGAAGATGAAGAGGTGTCCATACCCCCATCCAATTGACAGAGACTGGCTTCAGCAAATACAACCAAAAGCACAGAAGCGGAGCAGCAAAATCCGGGAAGAGAAATCCAGGAAGAGAAATCCAGGAGGAGGTGTCCCAAAGGCAGCCAAGAGAGAGGGTCAGGACTCAGGAAGCAGGTCGAGGCTGCAGACAGATGCTGAGAAAAAACGGGCGGTCATGGTGGCCACAGCTGAAGGAGGCAGGAGGTAGTTAGGGAAGGTGTATGGACAGGTGACCAGGGCCCCCATGATCAAGGAATCTCAAGGAAAGGGCCTTTTCCTTCCTCACCTGCTGCTGCTATTTCTGGTGCAAACCCTAGCACCCATCTGGACCCCTATGGAATTGGACCTTTCCACTTTAGGGAAACCTGATAGCAAATTCCAAACCAATAAGAGCAAATAAATGAGTGGTGATTACTGACAATAGGAGAGGGTACACCACAGGGTGCCTCCAAATAGCGTCTCCTCCAGTATGTTTTAAGTGCTTTATAGGTCATTAACTACTTGACAGAGAGAGCCTGACACTTAAAGCGAAGAATTCTGCGCCTCTGCCAGGGAAAATCAATCAGAAATGAAGATAGAGCATCGCTGGTGCGCGGACGTACTGGGTGGGCAAACGGGATTCGATTTACACATACTTTTAAGGCTTCCTCCATTGTGTAAAGTGAGGCACGCTGGTATTTGAGGACATTTATAAATCCCAAACTGGAGCTTAGAAATGCTTAACCTCCCCCCTGCCATTTGTTGTTGTTGTTGTTTGTTGTTAATTAAATATTTCAAAGACATGGAAAAGTACAGCGGCAAGCTTAAACAGTCCACCAGCTGATTCTGACAAATAAAACATTATAGCTATGGTTAAAGCATCCATTTTTTAAAAAAATGTTACCTGTTTTTCTTCCTGCCTTTTTGAATCCTTTCTGTCTTTTGGCCCCACCTCTTCAGGGGGACTAAGGCTGACCACCCACCCCTGCCTAAGACGTCACTCCTTCCTCTGAAATCTGAGCGTAATTACTGCCTCTTTAATTAACTTGGCGATTAATCACCACCTGCTTGTGAAACAGCTTTTACTGTCCTTGTCCGTCTTGCATTCGGGATGCGGGTGGGGGTTGGGGTGGGGACCAGGCAGGCAGGGGGAGGAGGGAGAGGCAAGCTGGGCTCTCCTCAGGGCCCCAGGCTGGGCAGGGTTGGCTGGAAGGAGAGCCGTGAGAAGGTCATATCCAGAGAGTGAGCTCCCTCCTGGCTCTGTTCAGGCAGCCGCCAGGTACCAGGAACCTGGACGAGCTGGAGATAAGCCCTAAGAGAACAGTGGGCAGCTAGGAGGGTAATCTACCCTGGGCAGCCTCAGGGCCTCTGACCAGAATGTTCTTTCCTCATTGAACCTTGTTGTGGGTTGTATTGTGTCCCCCAAAGAGATATATCGAAGTCCTAACCACTGGTACCTGTGAATATAACCTGATTTGGAAATAGGGGCTTTGCAGAGGTAATCACGATGAAGTCATACCGAAGTAGGGCGAGCCCTAACCCAATGACTAGTGTCTTTATAAGGAGGCCATGTGAAGACAGAGACACAGGGAGAACTCGCTGTGCCATCAAGCTGGCTCCTCTCTACACCTGAATCTGGCTGTCCAGGATCTCAATTTTTCTGGCCGATTAACCCTCCCCACCCAACTCCAGGAGCAGCTCCTACACCCTCCTTTGTCAGAGGAAGCCTTCTCCTCTATCCTTTATCAGAGACCATCCCACAATTGAAAGGACCCACCTGAGGAGTTCCTAAGGCCTGCCCTAACCCCAGAATGCCTGCTCGAGTCAGTTTGCTTAATGATGGGCCCCTTGGCTTCTCCCACATGCCCCAGAGGTGGGCAAGTAGCCTGGTTTGAGCACAGTGCTTCCAACTTCCCCTGTGATTTACACAGGAGGGGGTTCCAAGGAGGAAGAGGGCCCAGCAGGCTATTAGGACTTAATGTGGAGGCTGGGGCTGTCTCATTCCTACTGCCAAGCGCGGTGCTGGGTACAGCATGTTCATTGAAACAGCTCATCTTCTAACACATCTTCTGCTCTGATCCAACACTCTCTTTTGATAGATGGGAAACCGAGACCCTGACACTCCACAGGGCATCGCTGTGTAGAGGAAATCTGAGGTCCAATGATGTAAGCATGTTCCAATTCCAGTTCTGTCATTCACTCCCCAGGCACAGCATTTCTCTGCACCTCAATCTCTCCATTCTTGAAGCAGAATAGTAATACCATCTTCTTGGGCTGTTACTAGCCATAAAGATAGCTCTAAAAATCTGTATGTACATTTTCCGTTAATTCAAGCAAACACATTTTGAGCACCGTGCTGTGTGCCTGGCCGTGGAAATAACAGTGGTGAGCTGCACAAACCCTGTGTCCCGACCTTAAGGTGCTACCTATTTGGTAGAAATGGACCAAAAAAAAACCAGTTACATTTGGGGTGGTTAAGTGTTATGATGGGGTGCACGAAGCAGCAAGGAAAAGTCTGCAGATATCAGGAGGCCCAAAAGAGCCGCGGCGGCCACAGGAAAAAGGCAAAGAATGAAACCTTTAATCTCTCACCCCCACTGCCTGAGCCCCGGCTTTGTCTCAGCCAATCAGGTGTCAGCATCGCCGGCCTGCCGACCAATCAGGAGCAGGAAGAGGAGTGCTAGTCGCCGGCCGCGGCTTCCCCGGGGAGGGCGGCCAGAGCCCGAGCGCCCCGCCGGATCCCGCCCTCTGCCCGCCCAGGCTCCGCCCCACCCCGCCAGCCGCGCCTGCTTGTAGCCCCCTCGCTAGCGGCTGGTCGCTGGGGCAGAGTATTGTCCGAAAGGCAAAAAAAAAGACAGAGGGAGGTTGGGGGACAGGTGCGTGACCGGGAGAGGATTTATAACATTTACTTTCGCCATCGACAATATTGCAAAATGTATGAAAGAGACGGCACCGCCGGGACAGGAGCGTAAGGGCGCGGGCAAGGTAAGCATCCCCCGGGCGGGCTTCGCCCGGCGTCGGGGGCACCGGGAGAGGATGGGATCGGGGCACCATCCCCACACTGAGTGGCTGTTGCCGGGTCTGCGTCCGGGTCGGCTCTCTGAAAGGTCTTGTGAGCCTTAAGCGGTCCCGAGCTGAGGCATGTATGAGGCGGTGTGGACTCGGCCCCTGGGCGCGGGCGTCTTCTGTGACCTGAGCGCCGCCGAGGCGGTGTAGACGAGCGAAGGTGGTCCCACCGAGGCGCCCCCGAGGTCGTCCGGACTGAACCCTCAGCCTGAGGTTGGCAGTCCGCCTCACTCGCAGCTGGTGAGACCGTGCAGGCACGGACTACGCCCCAGGCACCCTCCAGCGACCCGGGGGCAGGTGAGACTGTGCGCACACGCGCTGGTGGTTGAGGCGCTGCAGAACCACTAACAGGTGTGGACGCGGGCGGGTGGCAGACGCGGAAAGTTTGCTAGAGCGCGCGCCGCGGGCGGTGCGGAGCCGGGTCTGGGCGCAGCTGGAGGCGTGGCGCTGGGGCTGGGACCCCCGCGCACCCCCACGTGGTGTTTCAGCCGCCTCCCGGGGTGGATGGCGGGAGGAGGTCCCAAACCTTGGCCTCAGCTGCTGCAGAGATTCACTTTGAACTTTTCAGACAAGTTCACCAAGCTCCCACTCTGCTCGCTGAGTCTGCGGAGGTATCTCCATTCCTTCACCTGTGAGGAATCAGGGAGAGAGGCGAGGTTGGTGTTCTGACACACACGCTGGTAATCAGGGGGTGCAAGGGTCTGGGCCAAGCCCGGAGCCCAACTCCTCTCCCTCCACTTCTGTATCAGCGAGGAGAAAGGGTGCCAGAAGCGGTAGTGAGGTTTGGGAGGAGGTGCAGATGGGACCTGAGGGGGTGTAGGGAGGCCCTGAGTTGGGACCCCTGGATCTGCCTCCCACTGCCGTTTTGTGGCTCCAGGTGGCCTCACAGCACCAGGCAAAGGAATGAATGGAGGAGGGAAGGTGGCAGTGGAGGAGAGGGACCAGGTCGATGCTACTGCCCACCTACCTCGCCCCCCTGGGGTGCCGTGCCTAGGGCAGATCAAGTGGGGCAGGGTATCTATATGACACTCTACTGTAAGGGGGAAGACACCCAACCGCAGTCTCTACCACAGGGGAAGGGCAGAAGGGAGCCCAGAGTCTGGAGGAGATACCTATATGTCCAGCGTGATTCTTGGGGTGCCTCCGTCTCATCTCCCATTTCTCTCTGTGTCTTTTGCCCCATTCTTACTCCCACACTCTCCTAGTCTTTGTGATTCCTCCTACCACAGCTCCTTTGCACATGTTTATTTTTTTGGTCAGCAAGTAGTCTTCAAACTTTTACGATGTCCCAGGCATGGGCAACTCAGTGGGTGAACAAGACAGGCCCAGTCTCTGCCCTCATGGGACTTCCAGACCAATGCAGGGACATAGATGATGAACAACAGCCAGAAGGGAATGGGGTATGGGGACGGGAGACAACCTTGGATGGGCAACAGGGAAGGCTTCTCTGCAGAGGTGACAGTAAGTCGGAAGGATTAATGCCTCCTCCTCCTTTGGGCCCCAGGAAGCCTTCTCTGACCTTCCTGACCTGCCCCTTCCTATGACGATCTCTCATCGCCTGGGACCACTCCCTCCATGAACATTTTTATGTCATTATTAGATCAATGTTTGTCTCCCCCCCATCAATTATAAGTGCCATGAGTGCAGACCTGAATCTCTTCTGGGTAGATTGTAGGCAAAGCAAACAAAGAATGAGTAGAATTTCCCCAGAAAGACAGTAGCTGCTCAGCCAGGTCAGATATCCAGACGGCAGAAACTTTTCTTTCCCCTTCATTGGACTGAGTCCTGGGCACTACACCCCACTTACCTTTCATAGAAACAAAGTGAAAGAAACTAGCCTGGTGGGGAAGAGAACAGGGGGAGGCCTGGCGCAGATGGCCCAATGCAGTGCCAATGCTGTCCCGCTGGAAGGGAAGTAGACCTGCCAGGGACGGTGAGGGAGGTCTGGGGGCAGGTGCCTGTCCTGTTTTCTGGGCTCAGACCAGCCTACTCCTCATTTTTCTGCCCCAGTTCTTCAAATGCTACTCTGGGAGAAGATGGTGGCCAGCAGGCTTCCCAGGATGGCCAGGCTACGGGGCTACACAGTAACTGCCTGGCTTCCACCCCCCAGCCCACCCCTGTCTTGCGCAGACAGGACCCTGGGCAGTGCCTCTCTGACCCAGGCCTCTGGGCACAAATAGCTGCCCAGGTGAGCTGCAGTTCATTTAAATTCCTGGCTGGAAGGTAAGAATTAGGTCTAAGAGGGACTGGCTCTTATTATTTTTTGTACTTTCTATACTCAGTGAATGTCTCCCTCCCCTGACTCTGTCAGACCTGTGCGCCTGGCACCTTTCCTCCAGCAGATTATGCTCTCAGAGATGCCCCACAAAGCTTTTAGCGCACCCTCCCCACTTCAGGGGATTGAGCAGCCTCCATGCATGCAGGGCTGGAGAGCATCTACATGCTTTATTCAGGCTCTGGCTGGGACAGAATAAAAGCAGCTTCCCCGCCCACCTAGCCAACCAGACCTCCTGACTGGAATTGCTTTAAAAAATTAATTTGCAGTGATTTACTCCCTTCTGTTCTGTGGGGATCACCAGCTTTTAAAATATGTATTTAAATCAGATTCACAGCTCCCAGATCGACCCTAACTGCCTCCCCACACCCAGCAGAAAGAGCACTGGATTTGGAGTCAGCGACTCAGAGGTTCAGGCCAAGTTCTGCTAATGATGAGCTGTGTGACCTTGGGCAAATTACTTAACCTCTCTGCGCCTCCATTGGCTCCTCTGGAAACTGAGGTTAATGATAATCTTTCCCTCACAGGGTGTTGTGAGGATTAAATTAGATAACGTTCAGGGAAGAGCTGTGCCATGCCAGGTCTGTGTTTTCTGTTCCCCAGGACTGGCTGTCCTACTAATTAGCGTGGTGACCTAGGGAAGGCCACTGAGCCACTCAGTTTCTATATCTGAAAAGCACAGGGGTTGTTCTAGGAGATGAGGCCACAGAACACCCCCCCCATTCGAGCCTTGAGCCCCGACAAATCTCCTGTTCTCTGCCAGACACCCTCCCTTCGGCCATCCTTTTCCTCATCATCCAAGCACTGGGTTCTAATTGGGGCTGGTCCCCTTCCCCAGCTGCCTCGCCGCCTGGCTCCCTGTGAAGTTGTAAGGTTTGGGCCCTGTGGGGGCTGCAGTTCTTGGCTCATTTTCAGGAGCAATTAGCGGTGATGTCACAGGCCTCGGAGGTGGCCTTAGTGGGCATGTGGCCAGGCCAGCCTGGAAGCCGGGACTCTGCTGGGTCTGTGGCCTCAGGGCTCCCCCAGGCCCGGGGTCCCCACTGCCTGTGGTGGGGAGGCAGCTTCCCAGGCAAAGCCTGTTCCATTTCTGTACTTTATGACTCCTTGACTCCCAGAGACTGAGTGTAAATTAGTTCTACGCCGTGCTTTTGTTGGCAACTGTCTGTTCCTTGGAAGCAAGGGGCTTTGTCAGGAAGAACAAAGCTGTTGGGTGTTTTTCTGATTTGGGGAAGCGTGCTCCTAGAGGAGGGCTCGTCGCTTCAGTGTAGAGTCCTTGGTTCTCAGACGCGCTGGTTTTGTTTTGGGTTTTTAAGTCCTATGGCTTAAGAGTCACATATGTTTGTGTGTGTGTTGGCTGAGGGATTTTTTTCCTCCCTTTTGGCTTCCATAGTGTATTCTGTGGAAGCTAATTCCAGGGACTGAACTTTTCAAATCACTGCTTCAACAGCTTTTAAAAATCTGGACCTAGTTACTCCTGTCATCCATGTGTAAAGATTTAGAAAAAAATTCCAAACCCGAGGGTGGGCAGCCTGGAGGACGAACCGCTCCTGGCAGTGCACACTCTCTGTCGACCTGAGGTCACAGCCCAAATGTCGAGCGCCTCTTGAGATGGGAGGGGGGAGGAGGGGAGCATGGTCTGCTCAGTGCCAGACATCTGGATATTTAGAAAACATCTGGGTGGCTGAATTTTTCAGGTTTCTGCCTGACATTTAATATCACAAACATTGAGCCTGCCTCCCGTCCCCCGCCTCCCAAACACACCCAGCCCCTCCCCACCCCCTTCCTGACGAGTAAGAAACATCCATTCTTTCCAATTCCCCAGCGTTTCCCCCCTACCGGAAATCTGATGGGCTTATGACATCATGGCTGGCTGCTGAGCGATGAAGTGGATGCCACAAAGAAATCCGACATATCAGATGGCTTCTGAAATCAGTTCCCCTCCGGCTGTAGTAACAAGCCTGAAGTCAGGAGAATGTGAGCTTTGTGTAAAAAACAAAAAAATAAACCTAAGCCTTGCCCTGTATTAAAGACAATTTTTTAAAGCAAACAGACCTTTTGGACATCGTCTTATTTTAATAGAAATGCTAAAGGAAAGCGGCTAATGAATCAGACCTGAAGCTGCCTGTGAACGTTCCGGTTCTGTTGAGTTTTTGTGTGTTTATTCACTACGGAAGGAGTGGTTCATCTCCCCTCATTACCTTGTTATTCAAATGGAATAGCTTTTATTTATTTTTTGAGACTAATAAAATTCACAAGGTACGTTGCTGGTTCATGTTTTTCCAGGAATCCATTTTTATGTGACCATGGACCTGACCTGGTCTGCACACATTGTATTTCCCTCTGCTGCTTTTTCTGCCTGTGAAGCTGTTAAAAGGATGCAGTTAAGCTTTCTTTTCAGTCTCTCCTCTGCAGGGCAGGACCAGACTGGTGGGCCAGGGTGGTTTTAGGGATGAAAAACCTCTTTGAAAATACAAAATCAGGAGGAGAAGAGACAGAAAAGGGGCCTGTATGACACAAGACCCAGGGCAGTCTGGGAGAGGGCAATCCGCTGTCTTCTCCCCTCCCAAAGGGATGCGAGGACTTTAGAAATAGATCCAGGCTGAAAGACCTCAGCCCTGATGCAGGCCCAGGTTAAAGGGAACTCAGGGTTCCATGTGTCATGCCTTCCAGGCCCCCGGTGCAGGCATTGAGAGTCCAACAGACCTGCATTGGAGTCCTAGGTCCTCACGGACAAGCTGCGGGGCCCTGGGCAAGTCACATCACCTCTTAGTCTCTGCCCAGGCCGGGAACAATCACCTCGCCATGTCAGCTGGGAGAATTGATAGTGCTGGATTCTCCACGATGCCCTGTCCCGTCAAAGCTGTCCAGGTCCGTTACAGAGTCGGGAGAGGCCGGTGCTGACTCCGGAGCTGAGTCCATTGCCTGGGTTCGCATCCCGCTTCTGCCAGCCGTTATCTGCAGGATGATCTTGATCTGTGTGATGTTCTCTGTGCCTTGGTTTCCTCATTTACTAATAATAGGACCAACCTCATATTGTGGGGACGGACACAGGGATCGCTCACCAGCTGTTACCATGAGATGTGCCCCTGAACCCGCAGGCAGGATGCCGGGTGGGATGCTGGGCCTGCAATGGGAGGGGCTGTGTCAAGCTGAGCCCAGGTGAAGGATAACCAAGGACGGAATGGATCAGCCCTCATCTCTCTGCACAGAACTGTCCATGGCTCCCCATTGCCCAAAGGGAATAAAGCCCTTCTCCTTATTTAGGCCCCAGGCAGCTTATACTTGGGCCTTGTGTACTGTTCTCTCCCGTTTGTCCGTCCTCCCAGGCAACTGGAGCACTCTGCCTTCTTTGGATGAAATACTAATGACTAGGTCACGTAATTAAGCACCTGCCATCACTTTATTCTGGCCACTTGAAATGGTTCAACTCACTCGATCCTCACAGTAACCTGTGCAAGGAGTACGGTTATCACTCGTATTTTAGAGGCGAAAACGGACACCTCAGGGTGAAGTATCTTGCCCAAGGTCCCAGAGCCTGGATTGGAGCCAGGGGTTGGGCTCCTGGACCCATCCATGTAACCCCAGCCCCACTGGCTCCCTTAGGCCATCTCCCCTGTTACCCAGTTCACCCTGCAGCCAGGGCACCTACCTTCCCAGAATTCCCGTCCCACCTCTGTCTGCCGAGACTCTTATGCCAGTGCGGCCAACAGGACTTCCCAGATCACCCTCCCGCCACATTGAATGCTGGTGGTGCCTCACGTGCTCCTCTCAGGGGGTGGGGTATCCATGGTTGGCCCTGGGGCCCCTTGTCCACCTCTTCTAGAGGCCAGGAGCTGGGCTGTGGCCAGTTCTGTGTCACCCACAAGGCCCTGAAGGCCAGGTTAGCAGGTATTTACTGAGGACCTACTATGTGCAAGACACTGGGCCTCATATGGCAGGTCCCCGCACCCAGCCTGGGCTTTTCTCCCAAACTCCAGACTTGTCCAGCCAATGCCTCTGCCACATCTCCATTTGGATGGTCAGTGAGCAGCTCCACCTCAGCAGGTCACAAACTGAGCTCCTGAAATTCACCCCAAACCTGCCCCACCCGTGCACCCTTCCCATCCCAAGTAATGGCAGCTCTATTTTTCCACTCCCTTGCTCAGGCCCAAACCCATGGGATCATTCTCTCTCTCTCTCTCTCTCTCTCTCTCTCTCTCTCTCTCTCTCTCTCTCTCTTTCTCTCTCTCCTCCCTTATTCAATCCATCTGCAAATCCTATTGGTACTGCTTTCCATATATACCAGTGATTTGACCCATCTCTCCATATCCACTGCCACCCCCGTGTTGCCCACCTGCATGAGCCTCCTCCCAGGTCTTCTGCTTCCCCCTCGGCGCCGGGGATCCATTCTCCACACAGCAGCCAGTGACCCGTTAGCACCCACGCCAAACCCTGCTCTCCTCTTGCCTGAACCCTGCAATGGCTCCCAGCCCACTCAGGGTCCGAGTCCTGCCGGTGGGCCCTGCTTGTTCCCTGTCTGACCTCCGCTCCTGCCATCACCACCCCCACCTCATTCACTGGCCTTCAAGCTCTTCCTCCAACATAGCATGTGCAGTCCCACCTCAGGACCTTTGCACCTGCTGACCCTCTCCCCAGTTTACTCTTTCCTCTGATATTAACCTCACTTCCTCTTTTACTCCCTTCAGAGATCTGAGTAAATGTCACCAGCTCGGAAAGACTCTCCCTTACCCCCACCCCCATCCTTTCCCCATGCGATCTCTCCTCATACCACTCGTTCCCACGTGACCTGACACACGTATGTAGATGTTACTAGAACGTGACCTGTGCTAGAGCAAGGCTCTGCCTGTCTTCTCACTGCTGTATCTCTGGTGACTGAAAGGATAGATGGATGCCGCCGTGTAGGGACAGCAAGTATCGAACGTCTTGTCTGTGCCAGGTTCTGTGCTGGGTGCTGAGGTGACATGTGTGACAAGACTGCCCCCTAAAGAGCCCTAGTCTGGGGAGGGAGACAGACAGTGAGAGGGGGAATGGGGTAGTGTCCCGGAATGAGCTCAGAGGAAGAATTGGTCCAGCTGGTCGGAGGGAACTTCCTGAAGGAGGGCGCACACACGTGACCTGAAAGGTGAAGAGGAATGGGGCAAGAGGAGGGTTGGGTGGACAGGTGGGCATGTGCTCTGGGGGTTGAGGATGGGGCTGGTGGGCAGGGAGGCATAGGCGGGGCTTAAAGGTGGATAAGAACCAACTGGGGTGGAGAGAAGGGCAGGTCTCCCCGGTTGGGGTTACCGTGTGGACAAAGGCCCCGAGATGGGAATGCACAGGGCATGTGTGTGGGCAGCTTGGCCGGTGGGACGGACTGGGGAAGGTCATCAGTGCTGCCTGGAGAGGTGTCAGGAGGAGCAGCGGGGTCTGGCCTGGAATCCCAGCTCTCCCTCTCCCACCCCGTGATCCTGATGCATCACTTGCCCTCTCCGTGGCTCAGTTTTCCCATTGGTGGACGCTTGACCACGTGATTCTCCTGCAGCACTGTCCTGCCTCGCCCAGAGGATGACACTCAAGCCTGGAGGGACTGAGTGTGAGAGAAGTCCGCCTGCCGGCAAGATCATGGTCAGCGGGGGAACAGAATATGCAAAGACATGGGGCCCTTCTTCCAGGTTGCATTTGTCCAGTCCTTCCCTCAGCGAGCAGAGGCAGCGAAGACAGTGATGGGGGTGACCTGGCTGTCCCTAACAGGGGCCAGGCCTTGGGTGTGCCCAGCTCTGCACTTGAGGAGACACCAAAGTTTGGCCTCATCCTCTGCCGAGCACTCCTTATAGCTGGAGAGCAGAGAGGTGACCAGCAGCTTTGTTAGCACATAGCTGGTAAACGGCAGGCGAAGGCCGTGAATCCAGACCAACCTGGCCCCATTCCTTTTAGCAAGGCTGAACCACATCTCTCGGGTGGGCTGGGGAGGCTGGTGCCAATTCTGAGGGAGCCGGGGTCACACAAGTGAAAGCCTGCTCATGACAGGCTCTGCGATCGAGTCCCAGTCCCCACCATGGGCCTGCTCTCATCAAGGCCACTTCCTCCTTTGGGAAGGCGAGTCAGGCCTCTGGAAAGTTCTCTGAACCTCTCCCGTCTGCTGGTGCTTCTCTGAAGACTCTGGATGCTCGTGGAATGTTCCAGAGTTATTGACTCCCTAAAGCCTCACAATGACCCCTCATGCAGGGGTTGTTATCCCCATTTTACGGCTCAGGAAACAGCTCAGAGAGGAGCACTTACCCAAGGGAGGCCCACTGGTTGACTGGGCTGTCCTACTGTGTTCATTCTCTGAAGGCTGCTGTGGGGACAGAGGGCCTGGCTCCATGTGTCACTGAGAGCTGGTGCTCGGGCCTACGGTGGGGGTTTCAGGGAGCCAATTTCAGTGCACACTGAGAACTTTCTTTCAGGGTGCCCAACATAGAGTCTTGGCAGGAGTGAGCTCCCCGTCATCATTAGCGTTCCAAGGACCTCTGCATGTGGGGAGGGGAGATTAGGTCAGAGGGGCTGTTGGGCTGAGCAGCCCAAATTTCTTTGACCTCTCCAAGCCTGTTTCCTTATCTGTGAAATACAGATTTTTTTTTTTAACTTAAAGTTTTTTGGTTTTTAAAAAAGTTTTATTGGGGTATAGGGGAACAGTGTGTTTCTCCAGGGCCCATCAGCACCAGGTCAAGTTGTTGTCCTTCAGTCTTAGTTGTGGAGGGTGGAGCTCAGCTCCAAGTCCAGTTGCCGTTTTCAGTCTTGAGTTGCATCCGATGCGGGAATTGAACCGGCAACCTTGTTGTTGAGAGCTCGCGCTCTAACCAACTGAGCCATCTGGCCGCCCCTGGAATGGGGATATTAATACCTGGCTGTCAGAGGCAATAGGGGTCAAGGAGCTCCGTGAAGTACCCAGCCCTTTTCTGGTCCATGGAACTTACTCAGTAAATACCACAGTCCCCTTCCAGGGCTCCCAAGCTTCTCCTATAATGGCCAGGCTCTGAGGACAGAGTGGGAAAGGGGCTTCTTCCAACAGCCCTGCCCCTGTGGAGCAGCCCCACAGACACCCCCCCCCCCACTGCCTTCCTGTCTGGGGAGCTGGGGGTCCAGGCCAGGGGTGGGCAGACATCTGCCTATCCATCTCATTTGTCATCTGGACTGGGCCATGGCCAGCACCTTGAATAACTCAGAGGCCCCACAGTGATACTTTGGAAAGCATGGTTTGAGGGCAGATGTGGGCCTCTTGCCACCACTGACACTGGCCTCCAGGAGGGAGGGTTCACATTTTGTCTTTGTAATAACCTCACTGCTTTAATCACAGCCCCACCCAGGCTACACCTGGAGTCTCCCTGCCTTTCATAGCTTACTGGCTCCTCAGCTAGGAAATGGCTCAATGCCAGGATCCAGTGGGCTGTCACGATGCTCTAAGCAATTGGTATTTGTTGAGCACCAACCCTGTTAGGGACTTTCCTTAGCTTTGCTCAAATAATTCTTGAGGTGAGACTAGGAGAGAAAGCCAAGGCTCAGGGAGAAGAGGCAACCTGGCTGAGCAACATCAGTGCCATAGCTTTCTCCCAGGGCATGAATATCCCTGCCCGCATCCTGGCAACCCCTGGGCAGGGCAGTGGAAAGAGCACTGGCTTCAGAGCCCTGGAGCGTGATGGGGGACTCTGGGCTGTGCAGGAGGGCAGATGAGGCACAATCCTGACTCCACCCTCATGTCTTTGCATGCTCTGTTCCCCCTGCTCACCATGCTCTTCCTGCAGACTCCTCTCCATCCTGGGTCTCTGCGGGCTTAAGTCCTACCCTCTTTGTGAGGCAGGGCAGTGCAAGAGGAAAGACACATGGTTGGGAATCTACAGGCCTGTTTTCAAATCCTGCCCTGCTGCCACTGGACCTGAAGGAGGGGGGAAGTCGGGAACAGCATGCAAACAGGGACCAGCATAGGCCAAGGCAAGATGATGCGAGTGGGCCTCCCAGAGCTGCATCAGCTAGGACAGTAGAGCTGGGAGCTGGACCGAGGGCACGAGGCCTGGGTTGGTCTGCTTTTCCCCCACTCTGGGCCTTTGCCAGGGCTGTCCTCTTCTCCTCCTGTCCAAGCCTTCCTGCTTTTAAGTCCCTGCTCGTTGGAGTTCCCTGTGAGTCTCTTCCTGGGCCACCCCTTCCCCAGTGTTCCCACAGCTCCAAGTGCTGTCTTGATTTGAGCAATGATCCGGGTTGTATAGATTTCTGTCCTGCCCAAGTGTGGTAGAAAGATCCTCAATTCAAATCTCGGCTCAGCTCCTCTCCTGCTGGGTGACCATGGACGAGTTACTTCACCTCTCTGTTTTTTCATCTGTGAGATGACAGTAGCAGCCCCCAGCTCCCAGGGTTCTCTAGGGGATTGCATGAGATTGTGTTTATAAAGCAGCAAACTGTACTGCTTCCAAAAGTCAGCCAGCTGGGACACACACGTTCATGCACATCATTATTTATGAGTCCCTGGAGGGCAAAGCCTTGTGGCTGGTGCCCTGTCCATGGCAAGGCAGAAATGTGGCTCAGTGATTGCTTCTGGAATGAACGGGCAGCCTGTTCTCCTGTGCAAATGTGAGCTCTTAGGTTACCGGTAACCTAAATAGTTACCAAGTATGGAATGTCTGCATCATCTTGTTTGATCTTGGCCACCCTTCAACGGTGGAATTATGTAAACCCATTTGGCAGATAATGTAATTGAGGCTTAAATCGACTGGGCTGCCGGCCTGAAATCCAGTGAATCCACTGAGTTGACTTTTGCACCTGGGTCTGGCTGCCTTTGCTGTGCTGTGTGTTGGTTAGGACTCTGTCCTATTATGCTGCTGGCTGAGTGGTGCAGACACCCCCTTCTCTGCCTCCTGGGTGCCCCTCTCCATCTCCAGACCATGCTTTGATGTCACTGAGGTGAGAGGACATGGATTTTGGGCCCACAGTGATCTGTGCCCTGTAATACATGTACACCACATGCACACAAGTGCACGTAAATCACACACATGCAGCTGGCCTCCACAGCCAACAGGTCTCCAGAGGTCTCTGCAACCAAAAACCGTGTGAAGTTCCTGTGAAACACTGCATGTCGAGCTGTCACTGCTCATGGAATTGTTGGCCTCAGTCACCTCCAGCTCTTAGCGTTGGAGTTTGTAGCGGCTCGTAGCTCATGGGGCTTGGAGACTCCCCACCCTCGGCTTAGTGTCCCAGTGCAGTGGGGGTGGCAAGGGAAGAGCCAGCACACATTATCCCGTCCCCCCAGGCCCAGCACCAGGGAAGCCTGGGACCTTGCTGGTGGCCTTGGGCAGCTCACATGCCCTCTCTGACCTCATTTCCTCATTTGTTCAAAGACCTTACAACCCCACTCTGTCTCCCGGGCCAGGCTGGATTTGAGGCTCAAGTCGGAAAGGGAATGTGGAAGATGGATGTGGGGGGAGCAGGGGAATGTCCATTGGTGGCTGGGGGTGGTGTTCAGAGGAGTCCCCGTTGCTGAGGTCCCCCCGGGCCTGCTGGGTAAGGTGCTGAATGGTTCTGAACCAACCCTGGTTGTCTTCTCTTGAGTTCAACTTGGGACCACTGTAGCCATGCCCATCCCGGCATCCTCTGAAAGAGTGTGGGCAGCCTGGGGGTCAGTGGAGACAGTCTTCAAAGGGCCAGGACTCTTTACAGGGGCCTGTGGCAGGCTAAGAAGCCAGTGGCCAAGGGATAAAAATAGTGATGGGGCAGGGAGAACCTGTGTGGACGTGGAGCCTAGGGCAGGCTAGCCCAGGAGGAGAAAACCTGGACTTGGAAAGGTTTATTAGTCATTCATTCATTCATTCATTCTGCATATGTTTATTGAGCACCTCATATGTGCCCTGTAGACCCCATGCTCAGTGCTGGGGACACAGCAGGGGACAAGACCCCTGCCTTTACGGAGATCAGATTCTAATGGAGGAACACAGACAAGAAAATATAATAAGAAAGTAAAATATATTATTGTCCAGAGCGATAAATGCTATGAAGAAAAATTAAACAGGGAAGGGAAACAAGGGGTGGATTTTTTTTTTTTTTTAAATAAATAAGGTGTCCAAGAAAGGTCTAATTGAGAAAGTGACATTTGAACAAAGACTGCAAGGAGGTGAGGAGGTGAGTCAGATGGCTCCCTGGGGAAAGAGCATTCCAGCCAGAGGGAACAGCCAGGGCAAAGGCCGGGCGCCAGGAGCGTGCCTGGCATGGTGGAGGAATGGTGAGGAGGCCGGTGGCTGGAGGGGAGTGAGGCAGGGGGAGGTGGTAGCAGATGAGCTCAGAGAGGAAATGGGGGCCAGATGGTGAGGCCTCCTGGACTCACCATTTAAAAGGATCCCTCTGGCTGCAGAGTTGAGAATAGACTGGGGGAGGGGCAAGGGCCGCACCAGGGAGACGGATAGGAAGCTGTTGAAAATAATCTAACAGGATTTGCTGATGGATTGTGTGTGTGTGTGTGTGTGTGTGTGTGTGTGTGTATGTGTGTGTGTGTGTGAGAGAGAGAGAGAGAGAGAGAGAGAGAGAGAAGAGAGGCGGTGTCAAGGATGGTTCCAGAGAATTCTGGTCCATTTGCTGGCCTAGAGGCTCAGAGGAGACCCCAGAGTGGGCTGGGAGGTGGATTAGAAAGGTGGTAGAAAGGTGGTTCTTTCTGCACCCATGGAGCCTGCATGGATCCCAGCCCAGCCCCAAGAAGGGCCATCCTCTCTGTGCTCTGGACTGTTGGCTGAACTTACAGTGCTGCCTGGGCCAATATGAACCCTCCCCATCCATGCACCCACCCATCCAGCCTGCCCTCAGCACCCCAACTATCTGGGTGCTGTCCCCAGCATGAGGGCTGCATCCATGAACTCGACAGACAGGTCCCTGCTCTCGTGGACTTGACATCCAGTATGTCCGGACCTGAAGCAACTTGTCCACAGAGCAGAATACAACCAAAGGATACATTTAATTCTTTCCAATTTAAGGTCACTCGACAAGTTTGTGATTACATGTGATTTGATTGTTAAACATTTCTAAGTCATTTCAAATAAAGTTATTATCACTAAAAGATCCTGGTCAGGCCATGCCTCCTGGTCTGGGTTCCAGAAAAGCCTGGCAGAGCTGAGCGTTCCATGCTGCCAAGGCTTAGGGAGGGGTCGGAAGAGGTGGCCTTTATACCCAGGCAGAGAGGGGGAGATAGCATCTAGGTGGAAGCCCAGCACACCCAAAGGCACACAGGGTAGGGGAGGGTGTGTGGCACAGGATGGGTGTGTGTGGGTGGGGGTAGGCTGCAAAGCCAGGTGGGCCCCCTGGGAGCAGCATCTGGCCTTTGTTCTGAGGGCAGTGGGGAGCCATCAAAGGTTTCTGAGCTGGGGAGTGACCCACTCTGCTGGTGGCACCACGGAGGATGAATGAGAAAAGGCAAGTGGCTCAAGGTGGGGCCACCAGAGAGCAGTCTGTGGCCTTGATCAGCAAGGGGTGCTGGGACCTGATCCAGAAAAATGGGGAGTCAAGGAGGATGGATCTGGGGAGCATCACAGGGGTGACTCGCTGGATCTGGTAAGTGGGGTGGCACTGCCTGCTTGGGTCCCACAGGTGGCCACCTCAGATAACCTCACACTAGATGTGTTCCTTCGGCAATGATCCCTGCCTCGGAAATGTCCACATTCTTACCTGGCCCTTGGCACCACCAGAACCTGGCACCATCCTGGTCTCCCTCTCCCCTCCACTGGTGTTGTCTCCACAGCACTTTGATTTTGGCTCCCAAATTCCATCCCAGGCCGGGCCCTGCCTCTCCAGATGTGGACTAAGGCCATGGTCTCCTCCCCATCTCATGTCTCCAGCCTTGTACTGCTGGTCCACCCCCTGTAGAATAGTCAAAGGGATCCTTCTAGAATCTGAGTCTGGCATGCCACCTTCTTGTCCTCGTGGATTCCCACTGCCCTGAGGAAAGCCCATCTGGCACAGGCCCTCCTCAGCCTACCTGTCCCCCAACCCTCCTGACACCCAGCCTCAGACAGAGCGTTTCACTCATTTGGCTAAGGTTTGCTGGATACCTACTCCATGTTGGCACCATGCTTGCACTGAAGGGAGAGCGGACAGAGAATCGGTTACAGGCTCTGGGAGAAGATATCTGAGCTGAGATCCGGAAGACGAGCAGGAAGTGGGGAAAGAGTGTTTCAGGAAGGAGGAATAGCGAGAACCAAAGGCCTGAGGCAGGCGTGGGCCGGACCTGCTGGAGGAAGCAGCGTCCTGTGCTCATATCAGGGCATCAGCTACCTGGAACCCCACCATTGCCCCAAGATGGTGGCGTGGGAGGGGCAAAGGCTGAGCCTGGGCAGGTGGCAGGGCCAACTCCTGGAGGCCTGTGGGGCAGACTGAGATGTGGGGACCCTATCATTTTTAAAAAAAATAACTTTATTGAGCTATAACTCACATACATGAAATTCACCCTTTTAAAGTATGCAATTCAGTGGTTTTTAGTATATTTATAGAGTTGTGCAACCATCACCACTATTAATTCCAGAACATTTTTATCGCCACCCCTCCCAAAGAAACTCTATACCCATTAGTAGTTACTCTCCACTCCCCCCGCTCCCAGGCCTTTCTGTCTGTGTGGATTTGCCAATTTCATCGAAATGGAATCAGACAATATGTGACCTTTTGTATCTGGCTTCTTTCACTTAGCATTTTTTTTTTTAAAGATTCGTTCATATTATAGCATGAATCAGTACTTCATTCCTTTTTATGGCCAAATAATAGTCCTTTGCATGGATAGACCACATTTCCACATTTTGTTTTTCCACTCCTCTGTTGGAGAGCATTTGGGTTGTTTCCACGTTGCGGCTTTTGTGAATGATGTTGCTCTGAACATTCTGTGCAAGTTGTCGTGTGGACGTGTTTTCATTTCTCTTGACCAGATACCTAGACGTGGCCTTGCTGGGTTGTAGAGTAGCTCTTGGTTTAACCTTTTGAGGAATGCTCTTTCACAATGGTCCTGCCTGTTGCATTCTCCCAGAAGTGCGTGTGGTTCCGACTTCTCCACATTCTCGCCGACACTTGTCATTGCCTGTCTTTTGATGACAGCCATCCTAGTGGGAGAGAAATGGTATCTCCTTGTGGGTTTGACTAATGACTAAGGGCGTTGGCCATCTTTTCATGTGCTTTTTGGCCATTTGTATATCCTCTTTGGAGACTATCTTTCATATTCCTTACCCATTTGAAAATGGGGTGATTTGTCCTTTTAGTGTTGATTTGTAAGAGTTCTTTATATTCATGGATACAAATCCCTTATCAGGGGAAAAGAGCTAGAACTCCAGGCCAAGGAGACAGGCCCTGGGGCTTCCCTGAGCTCTGGACTGCTAGTGCTGGGGTCTGTCCCTGAGGTTTCACAGAGGGATTCTAGTGTCCCCTGGGAGGGTGGCCATTTGCTCCATGAGTCAACGTCCTCCTCCAACTCCTTCGAGTCCACTGCCCTGATCCACTTCAGATACCACATGGCAAATGCTTTCCAAGGACTAGGGTGTCTCTGCCCACCAGGACCCAGGCCCAGCAGCTGGCTTTCACATCAAGGAAAAGAGAAAATTCGATCCTTTCAGAGGTGACCGCAGAGAACCTGCCACCTGTTCCACGCCTGCTGTGACACTGCCACAACCACGGCCGTGACAGATCAGCTGCCTCCGGCTGGGCCCAGAGGTCAAGCCCCAGGCTTACCCACAGGCCTGGCCGCCTGATGGGCAGGCAGCAGGGGGCAGACCCAGGCCTGTGCTGTGGGAGGGACGACTGCCAGGGCAGCCGCAGGCCCTCGGGCCAGGCCCTCCCTTGCCCTGCTTATTTAAACTTTCCTGAACTTTCCACAGCTTGTAAGTTGAGATCCTATAACTTTGAGAATCAAGGGAAATGGTGAAAAAAACAAAACCCAACCATGGCTGCTGGCTGATTTGGCTCAGACATTTGGGGGGTTCTTTCTCTGTAGCTGCTCAGGGCTGAGTGCTGGACTGAAAACATACGAGCATTGCTTGCTGGGCCTGCCACATGGGGTCTCACCTCCCCCTATAACCCTTTGGGCTGGGGTGTTTGCCCCGCCAGTAGCCCCCAGCCTCAGGCCATTGCTTGTGACTATGTGCGAGGGGAGGGCGGAGCACTGGGGGCCACTGCAAAGCAGATAACCCTAAGGAGCACAGGGTCCAAAGAAGGGAGGGGGCCTGACAATTCAGGGAGAAGGGCCCAGGCAAGCTGGGGGAGCCCGAGGGGCAGCCTCTGGAAGCTGGGGAGGTTAAGTATTGCAGGGGGGAGTTCTGAACTGTCTTTCAAGGAGGGTTAAGATTTCAAAAGTCATTCAGGCACAGAACAGCATGCACACAGGCCTGGCACATTGGGGAACACTTCGAAGGCTGTTATCTGGGGGGTTGAGACAAGTAGGTGAGAAACCAGCTGAGGCTGACAGTGAGTCCCTGGGCCCCGCGTGCCTGGGCATGAGCCCAGCTCCCCGATGGTGCTCCTATGTGCTAAGGAACCCTCTGGCCCCCTCCTTAACCTTTGCCCTGCTGCTCTTGGGGTCTGGTTCTGACCCCTCCCCTCAAGCCCCACCAGCGGTGCTCTCCCAGGAGACATCCGGGTCCAGACAGCATTTTTCTCCTTTGCAGGATTGGGCCTCAGGGCTTGCTCCTCGCTCCCGCAGCGCCCAGCTGGGCCTGCCACCCGCCACCTGCCACCTGCCCACGTGGACCCCCCTGTGCCCCTGCTGGCGCAGCTTTGGCAGGCTCTGTGCCCTGAGGCTCTGTTCACTGATTAGGAAGCAGGCAGCTGGTGGGCTCCGGAGCCAGAGCGAGAGATTTATTGTGGTTTTTAGGGGGCGTTTAGGAGCGATGTGATAATGTCTGTGAACGCACTTTGTAAACTGTAACGGGGGAGTGCCATGCACACGTGAGGGACTGTGGCTGGGGTGGGGGCAGGCGCCCAGCCCCTGGATGACATCTTGGGGCTCATCTGGGAAACCCCTCCAGTCCTGGGGGTGGAGAAGCCCTGCTGGGATCCAGGGTGGAGTCGCAGGCTGCATCTGCTGGAATAGGGCTTTCCGGGGCCTGCAGGCCCATCTGTGTCACCAGGCAGCTCTGGAATGAGCTGTGAGCCAGAAAATTGCCCCGGTCCCTCCCTTGCCCAAGAGGCTCAGTTGCACTGAAGTGATGGTGATGCTTCCTGGCTGCAGAACAGGGAGGACTCTGGCCTCCTGACCCTGCTGTGGGACAGCAATACAAGGGGACAGCACCTGGACAGGGCTCTCTTCTGGGAAGGGGAGCTGCCTATAGGCAGGGGCTCTGCCATCCCACCCTTCTAGCTAATTGTTACCATCAGAGGAGGATTTTCTTCCTTGGCAAATGTTTGTTGAGCACCTACTATGTGCTTGGCACTGCTCTAGATGCTGGGGTTACAGTAAGGATCAAGACAGACAAAATTCCCCACCCTCACAGAGCTTATGTGGAGGGAGGGTGAAGACAGACAACCCACAGGTGAATAAAGACAATTGTAAATACTGATCCTTACTACGGAGACAGTAAAATGGGAGAGTTGGGAACTACTGAAGCTGGGTGATCAGGAAAGGCCTCTCTGGGGGTCTCTTGCCCTTCTCTCCAGGTGGGCCCTTTTCTGCGGCCTCCAGGACAATCCTGGACCCTGAGGGCTCAGCTGATGCCCCGCCCTCACCTGCCCATCACTACTAAGGCTTGTAGGCCAGGTGGCCTCAGGTCTCCCAGGCCTGCGTCCAGGCTGCCCTGGGTCCTTGAGCTTGGGACTTGCTGCCTTTATTAATCTTGGGAATAACAAGAAGTGAATGAATGCTATTTGAGCATTACTGGTGCCAAGTGTCGTTCTGACTACCGCACCTGAGTTAGTTAATTTAATCCCCAGCACAACCAGATGATTCAGGAACTGTCGTTAATATTCCTATTTTATAGACAGGGAAACTGAGGCCCAGTGAGGTTGTGTAACTTGCCCAAGGCCACACAGTTGGTACAGTGGAATTAGGATGTGAACCCTCAGGGCCCACGCTTTTCCCTCTTCCCTTCTGTCTTCCTCGTTAAGGTCACAAGCCTTGAACTTTATGATTGACAGGCTGTGCTGAATGGTTCCACATGCCTTGTCCCACGTCAGCCTCATTACAGCTTCTTAAGTCAGTTGGTCTTCTTATGATCCACCCCTACACTTTTTATCAAGAAAGGAACAGAGACCCTGAGCAGGTGAGTTGCAGCTGGGAGGTTGGGAAGTCAGGATTCTCACTCAGGCTAGCTCACCCCAAGACCCGAGCACTTAATTAACCTCCTGGCTCTCCTTCCTCTTTGCATCCTTTTTGTCTGCTGTCTTGTTTGTGCCCCTGCAAGCCCATAGAGACTGGGTTGATCCCCCATATCGCAGATGGACACACTGAGGTCCAGGGAAGTGTGTTGTGATTTGTGCATGGTTGCTGGCTGTTGAGCCAGGCCTGCTTCCCAGCGCCCTCACTGAGAGGGCTCCTGGCCCGGCCACTGTGGCCAGGGGGTGGTTGAGGAGGTGGAGACAGGGTCCTGGACATTTGCCCAGGTATGCAAGGCTGTGGAGGGAGGCCTGCCTGGAGCCAGGACTAGCATCCAGGTGTCTGCCTCTCCTCCATTACAGAGTGGTCCCACCTCCTAGACTTCTCTCTGGATCCAACCCTGAGGGGGGTGGTCTCACTTCCTGGCTGGGTAGGGGCACTCTGGAGGGCCATGCAGACTGCTGGCTTAGTGCCCTATCAGCCTGTAACCTTGGCAAGGTCACCCTCTCTGAAGTTGTTTCTTCTCTGTACAATGGGATCTTGGTAGCTGGCTGGGTTTGTGACACAGGTTTTTAGAAAATCCTGTGGTGTGTCTGGTGGTGGAAAGGGGTGGCTCTGACCTGGTCCCCTCATCCTCTGCTCAGGAAGCAGTCGGATTAAGGTGTGCTGAGACACCTGCCCGGGGCAGTGATCACAGCTGCAATGGCCCAGGAGGGCTCTCTGGGCTACTGTACCCCATGAGCACCGGTCAGCTGCTGGTCTTAGACCCTGTGGCCCTGAGGCCTGCTGTGACCTCACAGGTGCCAAGGAGGCACAGTTCTGCCCTCCCTGAGCCTCCTGGACACGCCCCAGGTGCACTGCGCCTTCTGGGAGGGATTTGATGCCAGTCAGAGGACAGCAGCAGCAGAGGCCCTAAAGCCTTGGCAGTGGGATTAAGGTGGAGAAAAATGAAGCGTGGAAATCATTAGCTTCCTTGGTTGGCAAGAGGTGCCCTGAATAAACATTTGGGGCTTTTAAAATTAACATCAGTTGCAGGGACTAGTGCCCTGTGCCCACCATGGCCCAGGCTGCCTTGTGGAATCCCAATCCTGCTGTTCTTTGGTTGCCCCTCAGCCAACACTTACTGAGCGCCCATTGTGGGCCAGGCCCACAGCCAGGATGGGAGGGAGAATCCAGCCAGAGAGCAGCAGCCGCAGAGGGCCACCGTGCCAGCCAGCAAGGAAGCAGGCAAGTCGGGCTGTGGGAGCAGGGAGGGGCTGGGTAGACACTGGGGGCAGGGGACAGTGCCAGGAGGCTTCCCAGAAGAGGGCCTAAAAGGGTGGGGGTGGGCATCCCACAGAAAGGAACCTGCAAGAGCACTGGCGTATGAAGAACTCCTTGCAGGAGAACACACACCTCCTGGGCCAGGCAGGTGGGCCTGGTGGGGACTGGGGTAAGCTGCAGGCCAGTGTTCTGTCAATACTGCTGCCAAAAGGCAGTGCGAGGGGGGAGGCTTCTGCCTGAGACTACTCTTTCCCAAACTAAATTGGAAATGTGGATTTTTTAATGTGAAAATTCCTGATTTTTAAATGATGGGAACTAATTTTAATTAAAAACAAAAAATATCATGGGCCAAACCAAGCATGGCTTGGGCTGGACTGGGTCCCACGGGCCAAGAGTTTTGATCCCTAGTGGCAGTGGTGATGGGGAAGGTCATGGAGGTGGAGCAGGCTGGTTAGAAGTGGGGGCGCCGTGAAGGGGGAGGATGCTGGGCAGTGTGGGCCAGTTGGATGGTGGGGGTATTGTGAAGACAGAGGTTGGGGTGGGGTGGGCCAGTTGGATGGAGGGATATTTTTGAAGGGGTCGGGTGGGGTGGGCGGCCTAACCCCCACCAACTGCGCCAGTGCGTGGGGAGAGGTGGGCACGGATGGGCGGGGGCTGGAGGCAAGGCCCCCCCACCCAACCCCAGCCCCGCGCGCCGCGGCCGCCCGCCGCCTCCATCCGGGCCTCTCCCCACCTCCCGCCCGCCCGCCCCCGCCCGTGCCCCTCCCCCGCCGGCGCGCACGGCTCCCGCCGCCCCTCCTCCGCCCGCCCGCCCTCCGCCCGCTCTCCCCGGCTCCCTCCCGGTCTCTCTTAAGTGCCATCGAGGGGCGCCGGGAATTGCAGCCAGTAAATCGCGTCCCACCACTCAGCGGCGGGGCCACCGCAGCGGCGCCGCCCGCGCCCGCCGGGAGCCCGCGCCGCCCGGGCGCCTCTCCAGGGCCCGCGAGGCCCGCCCCCCACCCGGCGCGGCGCTGCGCAGGGCCTGCCCCCGGGCCGGCCGGGGCGCGCGAGGCCCGCGCTGGAGGCGAGGACGCGGCGGCCGCGGGGCGCACGGCCCGGAGCGCGCGGCCCGCGCCCCCGCGCGCCCTGCCCGCGCCCGCGCCCCGCGCTCCGGAGCCCGGCCCCGCTGCCCGGGCTCTCCTGTGGGACCGATGCCGGCCCTCCGGCCTCCAGGGTAAGTGGGCAGCGCGACCGCGGCGGGGTGAGGCGGGTGGGTGGGCGGGCGCCAGCCCCCGGGACCCAGTGCCCGCCCAGCACCAGCGTCTGGCACGTGGGGGCGTCTCAAGTTTCCTCTGGAGGCCGGACAGGTGGCGAGAACGCGGGGGTGTGATGCCCTACGGCTGGCATTTACTGCGTGCCTACTGTGCGCCCGGCGTGACCGGCTCGTCTGAAGTGGTTTTTTGGTGTGTGTTTTTTTGTCCCATTGTACAGATGAGAAAACGGAGGCTAATAGAAGGCAAATAGCTTGCTCAGGGTCCCCAGCTAGGAAGTGGCTGAGCCATGATCTGACCCCCAGGCTGCTTGACGCCAAAGCCGAAGCGCTCCCCACTAGGGCACACACAGCCCCTGAGTGAGGGTATGAATATTTCATTGTAGAAAAGAAGAAAAAAAAATCAGCCATTGTCCCACCACCATAATGCAGCCACTGTAAGCGTTTTGGTTCTTTATTTCGGCCTTGTTCTTTACCCCCTTTCTTTAAGTGTGTGTGGTTTTGGGTCATTTGGACCCTAGTTCCCTCCTGATTCTAGCACCTAGGAAAATGGGGACACTCCCAGCCTTACCGAACAGATTAGGTGAGACCGGGTGGGTAACTCTGAAGGAAGGGGAGGAGGGGGAGGAGGGGGGGAGGGGTGGGGGGTAGGGAAAAAGGAAAGGGCATGCGTTTAGTAGGGATTCACGGAGCACCTAGTAAGTACAGAACCAGGGCTGGGCTCTGGCGCTGGGGGAGATGAGGGCAGCCTGGCCCACATGCTTCCAGCAGGAGGGCTCTGTCCAGCATTGTGGGGCTGCCCGGCCCGACACTCTGCATTTGCCAGGCCCCTGCTTCCTCCTGGAGTGTCTGGGAGAGGGGCAGTCCCTGGCTTCACCTCGGCCAAGGAAATGAATTGCCTCCAGAAGGAGGAGTTCAGCACTGCTCAGAATTTTGCACTCAGGGCCAACATTTGGGTCCCGCCTTCTCCCAGTCCCAGGCCTGGGTTTTGGGGCCTGCTGGGACTATACCTTCCAGGCTCACACGTTCAGCATCACACCCAATTCCTTGTCCTACCCCAGACCAGTGCCTTTACCTCCACCAGCACCCAAACTGGAAACCCTAGGCCTGTGGCCCCCTAGACACCTCTCCATCCAATCAGTGTCAGGGTTCTGTTGGTCCTTAAAACATCTGTCCCTCCTTTTACCCTCTAACTGGACATTCCCACCTCTGCTCCCCTGCCTTGACCATGAGTTTGGGACACCATGGTCAAAGCTGTCTTTCTAAATGCGGGTCTGAACTTCTGAACTCCTCCTCTGTCCACCAACCCAAACTAGGCCAAACTCCTGAGCTGTCCCTTGAGCCTGGGCTTCTCTGTGGTCTGCCCCGCCCACCTCTGCAGCCTCGACCCTGAGTCGGATGTTCCCTGGTCAGAGTCCCTGAGCCTGGGTCTCCCCTGCCTGAGATAGTCTCTTCCCCAAACTCCCCCCACCCTTCCCACACACACTGGCTTCGGCCTGCTCATCCTCTGGGCCCAGCTGTGTCCTCTCCGCCCTATCAGCCTCCCAGATCCCCACCTCTCTCCTCAGGTGTGATCAATGCTTCTGCCTGTGGACACCCCCAGCTCTTAGTGAATCCCTCCATTGCTGCTCTTAGCCTGGTGCAGCGTGGCACAATATGCTTCCATGTTGGCCTCCCCCACCAGACTGGGAGCTCTGAGCGAGCAGGGGCCCCCATGACACAGACCCAGACCCAGAGTGGCCAGCTCGTTGATCTTTGAGGAATGAACATTGGGGAGTCTGTCAGAAGCAGATGGGCCTAAGCTCCTTGGAGGGGCAGTCAGTGAGGACTAGAAAGTCACAAGCCTCCTGCCTCCTTGGGATCTCCTGCTGGTGAGCAGGGTGCCCTAGATTAAGGAGCCGAGGGCCCACTTTGCTCCCAGGTACCTGCAGGTCTTGACCATCAGGCGTTTCGTTCAGGGTCCAAGGTCCCAACTAGATTTGTTGAGGCAGTGGTGGTGGGCACTCAAGTGGAGTGGCCCTCCTGCCCTGTCCCCTGTGGCCCCTGGCCCCCTCTGCCCCATCAAGCCCACCCCCAGCGTCCTCCTGGGGAACTGGGAGAGTTATATCAGGCCCTCTGGCTGAGCGCCAGGGCTCCCCATGGAACTATAAATTGACCTGTCGGGAGAGGGAAGAGATTAATGTCCGCCATCTTCATTAGCGCGTCCCCCGGGGTGACGGCGTCTGCCCTGAGCTGGCTGATTGGAGAGGGTGTGAGTGAGTGAGGGGATCGGGGGGTTTGCATTCTCCCCCCAAAAGGCAAAGGGCAGGGGCCAGAGCCTGCCAGAGAGCTGTGGCCTCCTCCTACTGTTAGAAGGGCCGTCCCTCTGGCCTCTGCTCCTGGCAGCAGGCGTGCGCTTTGATGGAGGACCTGTGTGCTAATTGGGAGCAGAGATGCTCGCCCTGCATCTCCGCGGGGCTCCCAGGCTGACACCGCCAGCTCAGCGGCATCTGCGGGGCCTTCATTAGAGGCCTTTCCCCTGACCAGAAAGGAGCCCGCTGTGGACTTGGGGGTCTCCCCTCCTCTCCCTTCCCCTTTCTCTCCCCCTCCCTTCCTTTACTGCATTGATGACGGGGAAGGAGGCAGCTTTGGCTTGTGGAATGGATGATGACGATTGGAAGATGAGAGGGATTTGAGACCTTGTGAATTCTGATGACTGTATGACCTTGGGTTAGGCCCTCAACCACTCTGTATCCCAGCATCCTTGTCCTTGGGATGGGCATGCTTGTGCCCCCTGGGGTGGGTGGGGGTTGGACAAGGGAGTGTGTGTGGATTCGTCTTTGGAAATGAGGACGAGGCAGAGCCTGGGGCTGAGGCACAGACTGAAGTCCAGCTTCTTGGGTCCGAATCCTGGTTCTGCTACTTCCTGTGAGGACCTGGGCACCCCCCCCCCCAAAGCCTCAGTTTCCTTGTCTGGTGATGGTTGAGGGCCAGGGCTGGTCCCATGGGTGTGAGTCCCTTTTGACGAATAGAAACAGCCTCCATCCTGAGTGCAGGCTGCTGTGGGAAGTGACTGCAGCAGCAGGTCAGGTAGCACTGGCTTGTTCCATCATTGATTCGGTCACTCGTTCATTTATCCAGGACATGCCTCTTGCACTGGGGTCTTGTACCCACAAGGGGGTTCATAAGTGACCTCACCCTCTGGTGGCTTCCCTGGGGAAGAAAACCCAGAACATATGGGGAAAGGGCTGCATGAGACCCTAGAAAGCAGTCTCCCCAACCCTAGGGATATCTAGAAGGTTTCAAGGAGACACCTGTGAGGTGGAGATGCTACAGACTTTCTTTGTAGAACTTGTCTGCTCCAGAGTCTGAAATGGGGGTACTCAGCTACCCACCAAGTTCCCGGCCCCCTGACCAGGTTGGGAGCGCCTGATGCTTTGCTGAGTATGTAGTGAGATGTCCACACCTGCCTCCCAGCCTTTCCTGTGCATCCAGGGTCATAGGAGGGGGTGGTGGGCCCGACTTGGTACCTGGTATCACTGGTCTCCAGTCTATACCTCAGACTGGGTCCCATGAGCACCTGGCTGGCTTAGGGCCTGCTTGAGGATGGGAGTAGGCAGCAGTTGGAGCAGGGTCACCCCGTGGGATCATTGACTAGTTCAGGCTGTGCCACTCATTAGCTGAGGGTCCCTCTGTAAGGCATGTGACTTCACTTTTCCAGGCCTCAGTTTCCTTGTTGTATAATGTTCCCGGCACTGTGCTAAGTACCTGGCACGCATCTGACATAGAGTGGAGCACAGCAACCACTGTTGTGGTCATTTCTGCCTCAACTCCTATTTGCTGCCTCAAGAACCCTGGTTAAGTGGGGTGTGGACTTTTCTGTGGCCCCAAATCTCTCCATCAACCCGCCAGGGGGTACTAAGCACACACTGTGCACTGTGGAATGTTTGAACAAAAAGTGCATGGTTTTGGAGTCAGAAAACCCAGCTTTGGGTTTTTGCCCTGTAGCCAACTAGCTGTGTGGCCTTGGGCACATCACTTAACCTCTCTGTGTCTCTGTTTTCTCATTTTGAGCTGAAATGAGATGTCGTAAACTGAAAACCACATTGCTGGTTTCATAGATGAATAAGAGCCCGCCTTGTGTGGAGGGTGGAGTACTGGTGCAGGGACTGAGCCCTCGGTGGTGCTCCTGTCTCCTTGGCCTTCTGTTGGGCCTTTGGGCAAGACCCTCTGGATGCATCTGGAAAGGGGAGCCTTGGCATCTGCCTACCTCACAGAACTCTTCTGAGAATGAAAAGATGTGTGGGTCGGGGGAAGGGGCTGCTCACGGGAGCAGAGGCTGATGGTGAAGAGCTGGAGGCTGTCCTGGAGCCACTCTGGCCTCCCAGAGATCCCTGACCTCCTAGGGCCCCGGTTTCCTGCCTGGAAAATGGGACCAGGCACCCTGCTCACCCTGGGCCCTAGACCTCTGTTCTGCATTTAGTCGGAATTTTATCCGTTCTATTTATAAATGCATCTGAATGGACTCCAGCTCGATTTCATATGCGATGTGTTGAAATGTACTGTCATCCAGACTTTAATATATTAAGATTGCCCTTTGAAAGTCACGTGTTGAGAGGCAGATGATGAAGAGGTGCCTATTGTTGCCACCTCGCTGTGCCCAGCCCAGCCCGCCTGGCAGACTCCGTCGCAGGAGCTGGCAACATGGCTGTCTGCCTCTGCCTTCCCCGAGCAGGCAGGAATCACTAACGCGTTAGCAGTTTCATTAAGCCTCTCGCCAGCCTCTCCGCCTCCCTCCCCAGCCTCCTCGGTAATTATTTTCCCAGCCCTTCCATTCGCAGCCCTTTCCCGAGCTCGTTGGAATTGGCCGCGTGGCCCCTGCAGGCTGAGCTGCTGGGACTGGGCTCGGCAGGGGCTGGTGGATACCCCCCTCCTGACTTTCTGCATTGCCATTTAAGCTTTGTGTCCCCCTGAGGCCTCCGTGAAAATGCAGATCTGCTGCCTGCCAGGGGTGATGGTTAACCCATTATTACACACCCCGCACTTGTAGTCTCTCTGTGTAACCCACTTGCATTCAATCAGGTGAAAAGTTTCTCAGGCCTTTTTCTGGGGCTGTCACCAAGTGGGCACTGGGGACCCAGCTGTGAGGGAGATGGGATTCTGGTGCTGTAAAGCTGTGAACATCCAGGGCCCTGGGTGGGTAGACAGAACGCATGTCATGGGGCATGTGTGGAGACTGGGGGTGGTGTAAAAGAGGGACCAGGCCTGAGAGGGTTCACTACGTGGCACCCAGAGGTCCTGGGACCCATAGCTCTCCACTGCCCAGGGTGAGCATGAGACCCAGGTGGGCTCAAACACTTTATCTTTCTGGCCAGTGATTGGTTGAGAGATGGACACATGGCTCATTCCGGAGGCTCCCCTGGAATTTTGACTTAGAGCCCATGGGGGAGACTGACTGCTGTGGTTGCTGAACTGGAGGGTGTGAATATGCGACTGCTGGCCTCCCTGTTCCACAGCGGTACCCAGGCTGGGGAACCTCCCGTAAGGTGTCCCATGGAGGAGGGAGGCATAGCTGAGATGGAAGTATATGTTACCTCATTTGGGCCTCTGGATCCAGCTGTGTGTGAAACCACCCCTGGAGTATCCAGCTACAAAAACAGGCATGTTTCCTTTTTTGCTTAGGCTATCTTGAGTTGTACTTTCTCTTGCAACCAATAGAGCCCTGACTGATGAGAAAAATCAGACAGGATTTTATAAAAGAGGTGACATTTTGAGTTGAGTCTTGAAGGATGAATAGGAGTTTGTACAGCAGAGACGGGGAGGAAAAGTACTCAGGCCGAGGGAATAGCAGGGATCAAAGCCAAGGAGGTGTGAAAGTCCACGATGTGGGGGACAAGTACTGCCTGTGGCACCAGGGCTTGTAAGCACAAATGACGTGAGAGGAGCTGGGGGGTAGAAGGTGCCAGGGTGTGAATGCCGGAGTGAGGAGGGGTATAGGCTGAAGGTGCTGAGGACTGTGGAAGGGACACGTGGGCTTGCACGGCTCAGAGAAGGTGCCATGGAGGGGATGAGTAGGACTTGGCTGGCAGGGCGGGCATCCCGACACAGCGTGGATCTGGAATCAGAGAGGAGGAGCCCTAGAGCCCGAGCTGGAGAAGCAGGCAAAGGCCAGACCCCAGGGCCTCAGACGTGAGGCGGCTGCATCCAGAGGGTCCCAGAAGCCCCTGAGTGGTCAGGTCCGACTGTACTGGGGAGACTGGCAGTTCAGGCATTCGTTGAACAGATTTATGGAGCACCTACTATGTGCCAGGCCCTGAGGACACAGCAGGACCACTCAGGCACAGTCCTGGAGTCATGCAGCTGCCAGGCTGCTGGGGAGACAGACAATGAGCAAGGAAGAAGACACATGAGAACGTGAAACAGTCAAGTGATGGTGACAGGGGTGCGTGGGCATGTGGGTACCACTGGCCAGGGTGCTCTGGGGAGGCCCCTCCAAGAGGAGATTGGAGCTGAGACCTAAGGACGAAGAATCTCTAGAGGGTCTCAGTAGCAGGTCTGGAGGCAGAGGTGGGAAGGAGGGAGGTGGCAGTGAGGCTGGTGCCAGGAGAGTCTGCGTGGTGTGGGGAGGTGGGAGAGGACGCCGAACAGGGCTCTGGTTTCTGGCCGCGCACCTGGGGGAGTAGAGGTGCCACGGGGGAGATGGGATGCCCGGAGCAGGCCTAAACTAGGGGATAACTGAGTGGAGGGGTCCGGGGGCAGCTAGAGGTGGTTGTGGTTTCAGCTGGTTGTCCTAGAGGACAGGTGGGAGCCAAGGCCCCATGTGGGCCCAGAGAAAGCCAGGACATCGAATGGTTTTTCTCACTGTCCACCCCAGTTGTGCCAGGTGGTGCTGGTGTGGGGTGTGAGAGGAGGGCTGTTTGCTGCCCCCACCCCAGATCCTGGCTGGAGCACATAAGGCCATAACGATGCTATGCCACCTTCTGCAGTGAGCAGCTCACCCAAGCTGCTCTGTCTCTTGGTGCCAGCTGGTTTGCTTGGCTGGAGGAGGCCGTGGTAATGGGGCCAAGGTCACACACTACAGCCTGCGTGGGTGGTGGGCTGGCTTTCCGACCTGTGGCCTGTGCCCAGGACAGTGCTCCTGGGGCCTGTGGGCAGGGAGGGGTAATAGTCGGCCCATAGACCTTCGCTGCCCACTATGAGTGGGGCTGGGGGTCAAGCTGGTCTAGGCAGGGCTGGGAGGTGATCTGAATACTGGGGGACCCCCTTTCTGCCCCCCAAGCTGAAGATCTGCGAGGGCTCTCTACCTCCTGCAGGACCCTGCTGTCCTCCCACTCTCACACTCTGTGCTCCCTCCATGCTCAGCGACTGGGCTTGTAGGTCCCAGAGCCCAGGTCTTTCCTGCCACCAGGGCTTTGCGTCTGCTGTGCCTTCTGCCTGAAACAACTCCCCACTCCTCCTCCCACCACTCGGGTCAGGAGAGCAGATGCTCCGGCTGTGTTCCCACAACCCCTGGGCTTTTCCTTCTGCCCGTCAACATTCATTCAGCAAATGTATTCACTTAATGAAGAAGATTATTGAGGCCCTACTATGCACCAGATGCTGTGCTGGGGGGTGAGGTGGGGAATGATGGCATTTGTGAAGCAAACAGACCAGGTCCCAGCCCTCACGATACAGCAGGAAAGAGTCAACTAGTAAACAAGCAAAAACATGTCTAGTGCTGGACTGTAGGCAGAGCTGTGTAAGAAAACTGAGGGGGCTGGAGAGAGGGTGTGGGGGTGCTCATGGAGGCAGAGTGGTTAGGGAGGCTTTTATCCGAGACCTGAGGGAAGAGCAGGTAGCAGCCCATGGGAGGCGTAGGGGGGAGAGCGTTCCAGGCGGGGCTGTCTGCTTTTTTTTTTTTTTACATATAAATTTTATTGGGAAATATTGGGGGACAGTGTGTTTCTCCAGGGCCCATCAGCTCCAAGTCATTGTCCTTCAATCTAGTTGTGGAGGGCACAGCTCAGCTCCAAGTCCAGTGGCCGTTTTCAATCTTTAGCTGCAGAGGGCGCAGCCCACCACCCCATGTGGGAATTGAACTGGCAACCTTGTTGTTGAGAGCTCACACTCTAACCAAGTGAGCCATCCGGCCGCCCCTCTGGAAGCTCAGCTGCAGCCGGTTGTCTTCAATCTAGTTGTGGAGGCCGCAGCTCACTGGCCCATGTGGGAATCGAACCGGCAACCCTGTTGTTTAGAGCTCGTGCTCTGACCACTTGAGCCATCCAGCTGTCCCGCTGTCTGCTTTCTTGTCTGTCTTCTGCACTTCTTATGCCTCATGGAGGCTGGAGCAAGGGTCTTCCCTGGGGCTGAGCTGATTTGGGTAGGGTCTCCAGGGGCAGAGATGGTCCCAGAAGCCTAGACAGAGGCCAAAGCCAGGATGGGTTATGCAGCTTTGGCGGTGTGCAGCTTTGGGCACTGCGTCCAGCCATGACCTGGGTCTGAGACACGGATGAGCACGGAGTCCTGTGAGATAAGGCCTTTGAAGGGCTGATACCCACTTGGCAGACAGACAGGACTGAGGGGCCTGCAGACCTGGGCTTAGATCCTGCTCCCTGTAGAGACTGTGAGAGCAACCTCTGGCAGGTCACTGAATTTGAGCTTCCATGTCCTCATCTGTAAAATGGGCACGACAGTAACTTCCTCAGGAGGCTGTTTGGAGGATTAAATGAGATGACTTAATGCAGCCCCTGACACAGGACAGGCCCTGGGTACGTTGCCCTCAGCGCTGTGAGTAACAGACAGGGCTGTCGTTGACTTGGAATCTGTCCTAGCAGCCGTGTCCACCTTTCCACTTCTAGCTCCTCGAGCAGCGCCTGCCATACACCATGCTTGTTGACCGCGTGCTTGACCGAGTGAACTGACCGTGAGTGAGTGGCACCCACCCCCGGTGGGGGGAGGACAGGGCACAGACCACACTGGCTTCCCCCTCAAGGAGCTTGCGCGGTGCCTGGTCGGCTGACCGTTGGGACCCCAGCTGTCTGGGGGAGTCCTGGGACATGAAATTTCTCCGAGCCTCAGTTTCCTCCTCTGTGGAATGGAGGTTGATGGCGATCCTGACCCCCAAGACCCGAGCCCAGGTCGTTGGCAGACTCATGAGAAAATGGTATCAAGAGGGCCCTGGGGACAGCTGAGCCTGCAGGAATATTGGCGATGACACCAACTGATATCCCAAGGCCTCCCAAGGTGTCCAGGACGTTGTGGCGATGTTGAGGCTCCAGACAGGGCCCCTCCCTACCTCCAGCAGCCCGTGGCATGAGGGGCCCCTGGCTGTGCGGCCCCTGCAATGTCAAGGGTAATGTTACATTGTACTGGCTGTGTCCCGCAGCTCGTCTGGGGCCTCACAGAGCCCATTCCCACGGGAGTCTGCCCTAAGCCCCCCCAAGCCCCCAGCCTGGCTTCCCACTGCCCCTGTGCCTGGAGTTCAGCATCCCAGTGGGTCCCTGAGAGGCCACTGTGGTGGCTGGCACTCCTCCTACAGGGGAGGCCCCTGTGAACATGGTAGGTGCCAGGAAGGGCCCAGTTCAAGAGGGGGAACCTGGAGCCCTGGGGTTAGCCTGGCACACAGTAGCTATGCAGGAAGGGCCTGGTTCAGGGCCGGGCACCTGGAGGCCTGGGCTTGGCCTGGGTCCTGCTGCCAGCCTGTGTGTGGCCTCGGGCAGTAGGTCGCTGGTTCAGTACCCACAGTGTGTGCAACCGGGAGAGAGGCCTGCAGACCATGGGTCCTAACCTCTGAATTGTTCTCAGGTTTGTGACTGCGAGCAGGTGGGCTCACGGGGCCTGGATATGGAAGTTTTTACCCTTTGTCTTCTGCCCGAGGCAGGTGGAGACTACTGGCCTCTTGCAGATGTGGAAACTGAGGCCCACAGAGGGCCAAGGAGTGGGGGCAGCCGGATGCATTTCTGCTTTGGTGTGCCCTGCATTCACTGTGCAGTGGCCATCAGCCAGGCTCGTGCACAGCCGGGGTACACGCCATCCTCTTAAACCCTTTGTGCGGCGAGTCAGGCCCTGTCATTGCCCCATTTTGCAGATGCAGAGAGAGACAGAGAGAGGCAGGGAGAGAGAGCCAGGACTTTCTTACTTACTGTTTTTTTAAAGATATAATTTAATACAGAAAAGTGTACAAATCCTAAAGTGTACAGCTGGGTAGGTTTTCACATATGTGTACAGTCGTGTACCCGCCATCCAGGTCCAGCATCCCAAGGGGCTCGCTCGTGCCCCTTCCAGTCATCGCCCACCTGCCGCCGACAACTACCCACCTGGCATCTAACAGTGGAGTCTGGCTTTGTCTGTCTCTGTACTTCATGTCAACGGAATCGCACAGTATGTCCCCTTTCGTGTCTGCTGCTTTTGCTCAGCACGACGCCTGTGTGAACTGTCCGTGCAATTGCTCTAGCAGAAGTTGGCAGAACTGGGATTTGAACATTCCTGCTAACTCTCCCCAAGGCATCCAGAGACCAGTCCTGCTCGTAACCCTCCAGTGGCTCCCATCGCCCTTGGAAGAAAGACCCAACTCCTCCCCCTGGCCCTGCCTGCGTCAGCTCCCACACCTGTCACTGCCCTCCAGCTACATAGATGGACGGGTCTCTGTCCTCAAAAGCCCTAAGCTCCGTCCTATCTTAGGGCCTTTGCACATGCTGTTTCTTCTTCCTTTCTGCCTTCAGCTTCCTCTCAGTGCCCGGCTGGAGTGTCACCCCTCTAGCTTGCCTGCTTGGACCTCCTGGAGGATGTCATCAGGCTAGCTAGCTCATGCTTTTTCTTCGCTGCCCCTGTCATTTGTAATTAATTGTTATGCACCTGCCTCCCCCACTAGACAGTAAATCCCAGGAGGCAGGAATGGTGTCTGTTGAATTCACGGCTGCCTCCCCAGTGCCGTTCATTGATTCATTCACCCATCCTTCTATTCACCTGTTTTGTTGTTCGGCCAATACTGAGTGCCGGCCACGTAGCCTCTTAGCCAGTATTTGTTGACTGAGTGACTGGATGGTTGAATGAATGAGTGTCTGTCTGTCTCTAAAGCCCATAGTCTTTCCACTACATCCCATCATCTCTGATATGACCTCTTTTGGCCTCAGTTTCCCCTGTTGTCAAATGAAGGAGCCAGACCTGCCCGTTCCAGCCAGGTTCTGATTCTGTGGATGTAGGGCAGGTGGGTTCTTTGGCCAGCAGATGCTCAGGGCAGCCCCGCTGAGCAGGGAGGTGACCACAGGCTACAGGGCTGATTCTGCCCCAGACAGCAACAACCGCTTGAGAACTGGTCCCAGTGCCCGGAAGAGTACTTGCCACACCAGAATCTGCAGTGTCCCTGTTTGGGTGCAGGGCTCAAGGCCCAGGTCCTTGTCAGGGCTGCCCAGCTGACCCAACTTCTGAGTGCCAGGCTTGGCCTGCTGGGCCTTGAAAGGAAGGAAAAAGTGGGGTTGCTGGGTGTGGGAGGCAGTGGGAACTAAGTGACAAGGGGGCCCCAGTGGTCCTGGGTTTGAGCCTGGCTCCCCTTCCAGCTCTGCGGCCTTAGTCAAATCACGTCCCCTCATGAATTGAACTCAGTTTCCCCAGCTGTAAAAATGGGAGTGACAGTCATGATCGTCCCGCCCTGATGGAGCCTCTGAGTCACAAGATTCCGGGGAGCATCCAGTAGGTCTCTGTGAAGCTGGCCTTCTCCAGGGCCCAGCTGGACGGCCTCGGCTGGGAGCTGTGCAGCGCGAGGTGGCTCAGCGGCTTAGCGGCTTGTCAGCCAGGCGGGCGGGTGTCCTGGGGCTGGGTTTGATTAGTTCAGGTTGACAGTCGCGCTCCGCAGCGCTGCCGGGAGGGGAGCCCGTGATTACCCTAATGAAGCTTGAACGCAGTTTGTCATCCAAACAGCTGGTTCGGAGCTGCGCTGCTGCCAGCTGCCCGACTCAGCCATGTAGCTGCACGCCCAGCGCCTCCGAGCGCCGAATGGCCCTGCCACCAGGGTGACCAGAAGAGGAGGCAGTGGCCCCAGATGGGTTGTGGGGTGGCCCCAGGGGAGTGGGGTGGGCCATACTGGGGTGGGGGACTTGGCAGACCCTTGGACAATGGAGTAGGACAGCTTTTCAGGATACTCACAGGGCAGCTCCCTGACTCTAGACCTCAGTTTTCCCACCTGTAAAGTGGGTGTTGGGGACCTTGCAGCTTTAAGTCTGAGATGTCAGGCTGAAGTGTCACCTCCTCTGGGAATCCTTTTCAGACCCTGCAGGCTTAGTGAGAGGCCTAAACAGGCATCCATAGCCCTCAAGGCAGGCCTGTCACCCCCTGATGGCTCTGTGTTATCACTGAAGGTCTGGATGGTTGTCAGTGTGTCTAATTCATTCATGCAGCAAATATTTATGAGAACACACAGCAGTGGGCAAGCCAGTCACCACCTGCTTTCATGGAGTTTGCATTCTGGTCGGAGAGACTCCTGGGAGCTCGACCTCATCTGGGGAACCAGGAGGGCTGCCTGGAGGAGGTGGCACCTGAGCCTAGAACAGCTAGGTGGGGAGACAAGAGATAAGGAAGAGTGCTCCAAGCAGGAGGAATAGCATGTGCAAAGGCCCTGAGGTAGAGAGGGAGTGTGGTTTTGGGGAGGAAAGTAAGTCATCTGGCGACATACTAAAGTGTCAGTGCTTCCCAGGGAAGGGACTTATTTCATGTCCATGCTGGGCAAGTTCACTGTGTAGTATTTCATTTAACCTTTCTGACAGCTCTAGGAGGAAGAATCATTATTCTGTGCTGTAGATGGGGAAACTGAGGCTCACATCATGGGAGGATGATGCCCTGCAGGTCACTGTAGCCTCAGGTCTCCCTGGTGGCCCCCTGAGAGACCCTGGCCCAAGGGCTGTGGGTTTGCCTGGTTAGAGTCCACAGGAGCTCTCAGGTGAGGGGGGCTGAGCTGGGACCTGGGACCCCATCCAGGGCTTAAGCAGAAGAGGGCATGGAAAGGGGCCAATGGGTAACCTGGGGCCTCTGCTGTTTGGTGAGTGGGTCTGCTTTTACCCTGGGCCTGGGCCTGCATTTGAACCTTGTAGCTCCTGAGCGCACACTCCCTGTGCACCTACTGAGCCATTTCTAACCAGTTTGGGGCCCCCCTTTCTGAGGGCTTAGCTTGGATCAGGGATGGTGTGGGTGAGTGTGGGGGGACACTGGCCTCCCCATAGCCGGCCCTTGGCCACTTTCCGGTTTTCTCTGCCCCTGTACGAAGATGTGTCCCCTCTCCACCCTCCTGCATCCCTGTAGTGGCCTTCTTGGTGGCCATCCCGTGCCCACTACACGTTTTGTCCCAACACTCCCTCCCTCCCATACTGTCGTGGCTCCCCGCTACCCCAGCATGGAGCCCACGTTGTGGCCCAGCATTCATGGCTTCCGGCCTTGTCCCCCATTGCTCTCCTCGCTCTGCCCCCCTGCTCTTCTTACTCTGCCCTGAGTAACCAGGACCTCCCCTCCTGAAGAGGTCCCCTGGGGCCTCCATGGCCCTCTCTCCTGCTGCCCCTCTCGCAGCAGGTGTGTCCAGGAAGGGTGCCAGGCTCAACAGGCGCTCCCCCCTGCTGCTGGGCGGACAGGAGCAGCTCTTGGCAGCCTGAGAGCGGGAATGAGGGACGGGGTGTATGGCCTGGCTGCAGGAAGGGAGGAATTCCCACCACTCTGCTCCCTCCTTATCGCTGCTGCTGCTGCTTCTGCCTGGTGTGACTGCTGCTGTCACCGCTGCCACCTGCCTGGGAGGCGGTGGCTCTGACTAGCGTATCAGATTCACCCACTCTCCCCTCTGGGAGACCCCAGGAGGTCTCTGCCCGGGATCAGAGAAGGATGGGGAGAGATGGGGAGAGGTGAGGCTGCAAAGGGCATGGGAGTGAGCCTGGTGGGGGAGGAGTGTCAGGGGGGCACTGGTGGGACACAAGTGTGGACAGAGCTTGCCATGGGTCTGTGGTCAAGTAATATCGGCATCTCAGTCCTCATGAATGGTGGGCAGGGGGCATGGGCTGGACTCCAGCCTTGGCGAGGGCTGGTGAGAGAGCGCCAGGATGCTGTGGTTGCCCCGCCCGAGCCTGTACCCATGTCGTTTCTCCCACCTGGAATGCCCTTCCCTGGCTGAGGCCTGTGTCAGGGGCTTCCTCCGGGTCCTGAAATAGGCCACAACTAATGAAATCAGCGAGAATGAACAAGGGTGCTCCCCGAGGTGTGTCCGGCCCTTGCCATGTGCTGGGGCCAGGTTAAGCATTTCACACACACCCTGTGAGGTAGTGTGGTCCCTCCCTCTTCCCATTTTACAGATCGGGAGACTGAGGCCTAGAGAGGTGAAGTAACTTGCCCAGGGTCACACAGCCAGGGCGTGGGTGAGCTGGAGTTTGATCCTGGGCAGTCTGAAGCTAAGGACTAGGCTTGTAACTAAGAGATTGAGAGTAAGAAGGGAGGCTGGACAGGAGACCAGACCAGGCACAGGGTGGGTTGGTTGTGGAGTGGGAGCTGTGCTTGAGAATGGGCCTGAGTCTGCTGGGTCTTGGGGCTGTGCTGCCTGCACACACACCCTCAGTGAGGACTGGACCTCAGGGACCTCAGGGACCCAGATCCTAAAGGTGCCCATCCTTTCCTGCCTTGGGGAAGCTCTCCAAGACACCCCTCAGGGAATCCAGGGCTCCAGGCCACCTGCCTCCCCAGGACTCCCTGGTCATTTGCTGAGAAATATATTCTGGAGAGCTGGGCTCTGCGTCCAGCCCTGCTGGAGGGAACAGCTGGGTACAGCAGCCAGAGAGGTGCAGAGGGGCAGTCCTGCAGAAGGAGCAGCTCACAACCTCTCCATGGCCCGACCTGGGAAGGTGGGTGGAGAGGATGCAGCAGTTCCCCTAAGAAAAGACAAGGTCTGACCCAACAACGGTAATGGCAAATTGGATGCCCACAGATACACAAGTAACACTGTGGCTGAATCAAGGGCTGCAACGACTAAGGCAGATCAGGGAGGCTTCCTGGAGGAGGGGGCCCAAAGCTATGATGGGAGAGATAGATAGGGATGAAATGAATAGAAGGAAACTGCCACGCTCAGGGAAAGCCTGTGCAGAGGCCCTGTGGTAGGGAGAGCCATAAATTCGAGGAAGTGGAATGTGGCATATGTGGTTGGAGCAAGAAGATGAGGGAGGTGGGGGGAAAGGGGTGGTGAGGTGTGGTGCCTGATGAGGCAGGACCTCCAGGGAGTTGGTTTAAGCTGGGGAGTGGTCAAATCAGATGTCACTCATGTACTTTTGGATTCTGTGAATCTGGAGAGTCCTGATAGCCCCCTGCCTGGAATCTCAGTGCTCACGGCCCAGCTCTCCCTCTTCCTCTGTGTTCTCTTGGGTAAGGAAGGTGCTATCTCTGAGCCTCTCTTTCCCCATCTGTAAAATGGGCTCACTGCCCCCATTGAAGCCTGGATGTGAGGACTCAGTGTGGGAATGTGTGGGAAAATGCCTGTGTGAAGTGTCCTCTCCCTTCTCCCTTAGCCCTCCTCCTCCCCCATTTCCCAGGGTTCCCACTCACTCTCTGTAGGTTGGTGGAGAGGCCTATGCCCTCCACCTTCGTCTTATCTCTTTGGCAGGTTGGGGGAGTGTGAGTCCATGGCCAAGGTCAGAGGTTCCTTTCCTCAGGCAGGGTCTTCTGAGGGCCATGGCAAGTGCCCACTGCTCCCTCCTCTATCTGTAGCACAGGGTCTCTCCCCTCCTGGTAACACCATCAGGAATGGTTGCATCCAGCAGTGTTCTCAGACCCTGTGCCCAGGGCTTCCTTGCAGCCCCACCGCAGCAGTGCTGCCCTTGGAGTCAGACATGGGGTGAAGCCCAGCTCAGTGCTGTGACTGCCCTGTGCCTCCGCCCCTCCCCCTCCATTGCCTCATGCGTCTGTCATGAGGGTTAGAGTCCCTTAGGGACGTGCCTGGCATACAGTATTCATTTAATATGTGTCCATTCCTTTCCCCTTCCTGATCTGATGCCACAGGCAGTTTGTTTCAAGCTGTGGAGGGAGACCTGCACTTTCCTCCCCAGAGTAGACACTCAGCAAGTGCTCACTAAAGGGCTGACTGAATGGCTGAGTGGCCTCTAGCAGAGCACGGCAGGCTGTGCCCAAGCTCTGGTTCTGAGGTCACCTGGCTGTGTGGCGTTGGGCAGGTCACGCACCCTCTCTGAGCTCCTCTGTGTAGAAGGTGAGCAAGGCTAATGTGGCTGGATGAAGCCCTCCCTTGTCAGACGGTGAACTTGGCAGCTCTTTGCCAACTTAAAAGCTCTGTCCAGACCACAGTTGTGGTTTTACAGATGAGGAAACCGAGGCCAGAGGGGTGAAGTGCTGGCCTGGGGCAGCCCATCCGGGGACGCTACCCGGCTCCATGAAGCTCTGAGTGCAGTGCTCCTGCACTGGGCGGTGCTGGGTGTGCTTGTGGTGATGTCCCCTGTCTTCGCCCAGAACCTGGCATTGGCCAGCTGGGCACCAGCATATACACCGGCTTAGAGCATGGTGTTGGTTGTGTGTTGCAATGTGTTCAAGGTGTGGCCTCAGAATAACCTGTGGCAAAGGTGCTGAGTTTCCTGTCTGCTGGGAATTTACTGCACGGACTCCGGCCCTGGCCCAGACGGGAGGGGCCTTGTCAGTCATTGGCTTCACCAGAAACAGACTCCAAGGTGTCTGTGTGGGAGGTTTATTGGCGCTCTGGAGCTGGGGTGGTCCTGCAGAGCTGTTCCAGATGGAGGCCATCATACCCTGTGTTGACTGCTGCTGCAGCTGTCCCCAGGGAGAGGGCATGCCTGGGGAAGAGAGGGCTCCCTTCCACTGAGAGACACAGCTGTGCACGTGGCAGCCGGGGAAGCCCGTCCTCGGCCCTGCAGGGAGTCTGGGTGGTACACCATGACGGGCATCCTGTGGCATCAAGCGGCTTGCTCTCCTCGAGGATGGCAGTAACAGCGGTCCCTGGCCCCCTTGCGAGGCAGGGCCACTTTCAGCCTGAGAAACTGAGGCTCACAGAGGTGCACAGGGCTCAGAGCAAGTAGGTGGCAGAATTGGGTCTCTGAATGCGGCAGCCTGCACCCCACAGCCTGCACTGCCCAGCGCACCATTCCCTTTCAGACTCCGGGCCTTTGCTCCTGCAGCCCCTCCCAGTAGGACTGCCCTCTTCTTTCTCTGTTCAAGGCCGTCTGGGCTCCACCACAGCTTCTCCTCAAAGCTCTGTCCTTTATCCTCTGGGGCAAGCCTTCATTGGGGTCACTCGTGCCTGGCTTTGACCTTGGTCTGGACTGTGAGCTCCTTGAGGGCCAGGCTCTGGCCCCTTCTTGGTGTCCTGCCCACCTGAGACTCATGGCACGATGCCCAGGCCCGTGGCGCTGCACAAACACTGACAGAATTGAATTACATCTTCAGGCCCTGGCCGCCACCCTCACCAGTGTGACTCGCTGTTGAGCTTACGGTTTGGGCGGATGCCAGCCCCTGCCTCTGGGTGATGCCCGCAGGGAGGAAATCAGGGTTTGCTGGGCAGGAAACAGTGGTATGGCTGGAACCGTCAAGTGGGCCTGGCCCCAGGGGCCTCGCCTGGTAAAGTGAGAGGGAGGGGACATCGTGGGGACACTTTTCCTGGAGGGTATCCCTCCCAAAGCCAGCCTGGGAGTGGCTGCTGTGCTCCTGGGGGAGGAAAACCTCCTTGCCTGGTCCTTTCCCTGGAGCAGATGGGGAAGCCCAGAGATGGCTACTGTCCCAGCACCTTTTGGTGGCTCCATTGAGTGTCCGTATGCCCAGTATGGGAGAGGCCAGGAGAAGCAAGGTCTGGTCAGAGAGGGCCAGCTGGCTGGGAGAAGTTCCCCGCACCGGGGCTGCCAATTTGAGATCTGACTCACGTTTGCTTAACATTGGTTCATTCATTCATTCATTCATTCATTCATTCATTCATTCATTCAGCAGTTGTCTCCTGAGCCCCAGCCCTGTGGAGAGCATGGAACAAAGAGGCACCAGACGAGGGACAAGGAGAGACCCCAGTACTGGGTTGTGGCTGCCCGAGTCCTGCATTTGGCATCCAAGCCTGGTATTCTTCTGGTTTCACCTGGTTCACAGATATCCTAGTGACCTTGGGCCAGCCATTGTACCTCTCGAGGCCTTGGTGCCCTCACCTGTCCAATGAGGGGAGTGATACTCGCCAGGTGGCCAGCAGATCATCTGAGACAAGGGCTGTAAAAGGACAGTAGCCAACCACGTGATTCAGAACACATGGTGGAGCTTATTTCTCAAATTGTAGATTATTTTCTGATACCACTCCTGTTTTCCCTCCAGTTTCCATTTATCCCAATCAGGACTAGTGAAATTAATGTTTCCTTGTTACCATTGCTGGTTAATTTGCCCCTCCCCCCTCCCACATCCTGGGTTCCCTTGGTCCCTGCCCCTTCCCATGATAATAACAATAACAGCACCCCTGCTGGGTGCACATTGACTCATTTAATCCTCTCAACAGCCTTCTGAAGTGGGTACAGTCAACCCATTTTAGAGATGAGGAAGCTGAGGCTCAGAGCTGGATTCAAACATGGGCCCCGTTCTGGGATCTGTGCTCTGAACCACAGTGCCCACTGCTTCGCGGCTCTTCCTCTGTTTCTGCTTCAGTGAAGAAGTGCGGCCGTGCTCGGCCGCCTGGCTGGAGTCAGGAGATCTGGTCACTACTGCTCACCTCGCCCGCCTCTCTCCTGTTCCTCTGTCATGTCAGGCTTGTTCCCGCCTCTGAGCCTTTGCGCTTACAGGATCCCCTGCCTGCATGGCTGCACTCAGCTGTCACTGCCGCAGAGAGGTCACCCCTGACTGACTGAGAGTAACACCCCTACCTCTCTCACTGTCATTCTGTCCCCTCATCTGAACACACAGCTCCTCCCTGTGATGCCAGCAGCTTGAGCTGGATGGCGTCTCAGCTCCAGCGTCCTCAGAACCAAGCTGCTCTTGTCTTAGTGGCCCCCTCGTGCTGACCCCGTCCGCTCCTCTGTCAATCACCCCAGCCTTTGTGTGAGACGCCCGGACTTGGGTCCTAGAGCTCAGATGTCTTGGGTGGGTTGTCCCGTGGGACCTGTAGCCTCTGAACCGGAGCCCAAAAAGCTGAGCCAGGTGAGTGATCCAAACCTGGAATCACAGAGCATTATCTTCACTCACTCACTCAGTCACTTAATTAGTCACTCACCAGTACTGTGTTGGGAACTTCCCTGGTAGCCACATACTTCGTGCTGAACGAATGCTTCTCCAGTGAAGGAATGAACATCTGTCCTTTCCTCTCTCCAGCCTTTCCTGGCCCCTTTCAGTCCCTGCATCCTCCCCAGGGAGACAGGCCCTGGACCTTCCCTTGCTGACGTTTGATGTCATGATCAAGAAGATGGCTTGTTGTCACTCTGACATCTTTTAGCCACCCCTCTGTGTGTGATGGCTGCTGGGACACCCCCAGCCAGATTGACAGTCAGCTTCTAAAAGGACCTCATGTTGTGTGCTGGGACTCACTTCCCCCAGGGTTGTCTTGTGTATCCTGAGTGTTCCCAGCTGCTTCTTAGTGCCCAGACATACTGTAAGCCTTCGTTCGATAAGCCTACTAAGTGAATGTAGGAATGAATGAACGAATTCTGCTTTACTCCATTTCTTCCACTTAAGTGCCACTGTGCTTCCTCAAATTCTTTTTGAATTAGAAGGGGAAACACTCTATGTATAGTGATAATTGCTTATGTTTATCAAGCATTTGCTATGTGCTGGGCATTGTTGTAAAGGCTTTGTAAGTGCGAATTCCTCCCTATGGTTCCAGTGCTGTGGGACAGGTATTAGCGACCCCATTTACACAGGAAAGGCTCAGGAAAGGCCCAGAGTGAGCCGGCAACTTGCCCAGGGTCACAGGACTATGAAGTGGTGGAGTTGGGATATAAATCCAGCGGGGCCCCCAGCGCCCATTTTCTTAACACCTGTAATTATAGACAGGAGTCTGTTTTGCTGGAGAGAGGACGGGGCCTGGCATCTGCCCCATGGGACGCAGGTAGGACAGGAGGGCCAAGTTGCAGGTGTGTCCTGAGCCCTTAGAGTGAGCTGCCCATGGGAGTCAGGGCTGGGGGTAAGGGTGTGGCCAGAGCTGGGGAAAGCTAGGGACCCAGCTCACAGCAGGGCCTTCCTCGTCTCCCCCAAGGGGCTGTGTCCGGTGAGCCACGTGGCCTGAGGTGCATGTCCTTGTGCTCTGAGACCATCTGTCTGAAGCCTCTGTCCATCACTGACCGGTGAGGGCACTGCAACCCACGGTCTGCCTGTGAATGAGAAGGCCTTAAATCCATTCCCAGCCCTCACTCCTGAATTGCCTGTGCGGTTTTTACAGTTGCTTGGGGAACTGTAAGTCTGCGTTGCCTGACTCCTGTGTATTTAAATTCTCAGCCATAATGTTATATTAACTCATTTTTTGCAGTTTCCTGGGAGGCCGTGTATACATTACTGGGCGGTGGGGGAGTGAGACTGGCCAGGCACGTGGACAAACACAGCTGTGAGTGTAGTGTGTCCAGCCTGGGGCTGACCGGGGGCCCCCACCTCCCATGGGCCGCATGAGAGGTATTTCCTGCCAGCCAGGTGTTCACAGTGCCTGAGTTCCCCCTGGAGTTGAGGATGCCACTGTGTGGCTGGCCACCTTGGGCCACTAGGGACAGCTCTGGAGACTCGGTGAAGACGGGGGCCACTTGTCTGCCATTCGTGTCCAGGTGCGTCTGTCCCCCATCTATTTCCAGACACACGCTGGGCACCCCCGGTGCACCCAGTCCTGGAGAAACATTGGCATACAACTAACTGTGTTCCCAAGGTGGTAGGCTCGGGGTGACAGATATCAGCCTGACAGACAGATGGGGCCGGGGGCGGGGACGGCCTTGAGAGGAAGGAAAATCGGGTAAGAGGATAAGAGTGGGGTTGAGGTGGCGTTGGTCAGATTGGGGGGCCGGGAGGACACATTGGGGCGGAGACCTGAAGGAGGTAGAGAGCCAGCCACGTGGCTCTAAGGTGGTCACGGTAATAGGAGCTGCCCGTGACTAACCAAGGCCCTGCTCTGCGCACGTTAACTCCTTTAACCCGCAGAACCAGGCCATGCGGGTTCAGTATGTCCATTGTACAGCTGATGTCCAAGGTCAGCACCTGCTAAGTGGCAAAGCTGGCAGCAAACCCAGGCTGTCTGGCTCCATCATCCAAGGTCTTACTGGGCTCTTCCCTGGCTCCCTGGGGGGAAAGGCATTTCAAATGGGTGGAACAGTGCATACAAAGGCCCAGAGGCCAAGATGTGGTTGGTGAGTTTTAGCAACACCTGGAAGGCTAGTGTCGCTGGAGCAGTGGGCGTGGGGCGAGGTGAGAATGGAAGGGGGGGGGTGAGAAGCTGAGGGCTGTGGTAGAAATGGGGGCTCACTGTGCTCCCTTGTCCTATTCCTTATGTCCCTAAGACAGAGAGAGGATGGCAACCGGTGGAGGGCAGAACTGTGTGGTAGGACTGGATCTAGGGGCTCCTGTGGGACGGGATGAGTGAGAGGGGAACTCCTGGGAGGGTCAGGGCTGGGAGAGCCCAGGGGCTGGGGTGGGAGGGAACGGCCTGGCCAGGGGAGCCCAGATGCTCGGCTGTACCTCAGCACTGCCCTGGGGATCAGAAAACCAGGACTTCCCAGCACCTCCTCCAGGAAGCCTTCTCTGACTTCGCCCCCAACAATCACACACCAACTTGGTGCCCCCATACCCCTGTGCTCATGTTACTCTCAGCATGGACTTCACCAGGTGTCTCCACCCAGTCTGGGGCTCCCTGCTTGTGGAGCTGTGCCCCTCACAGGGCATGTCACAGAGCTGAGGTCAGTGAATGCCTGTAGAACAGAGCTGGATGGACCTCAGGCCAGGGGGAACCGCAGGGGCCTGAACTTCATTGGCAAGTGCCACCCTTGGCTGATTTCGTGGCTCCAGGCCCCAGCTGGCCACACAGTGGATCGTTCAGGCCTGGAGGTGACCAGTGTCCTTTCTTGGGACAGCTTCTGAACTGGAGGCCCTGGTGACATTCTGGTGCCAGTGAGATAACCGTGCCCTCCTAAGCCCTGGGTCTCACAGCAAGGCTGGTCACTTGCAGCCCTGTGGCTCTGCCCAGAATAATCCCTCACCCAAAACCCCTAATGAAGGCTAGGGTGGGCAGTGCTGGGGGTCACTGGGCAGAGGGCCCCATCCCGCCCCCCTCACCAGGCCTGAGCCCATTTCCTGGAATTGTCCCCTAATGCCAGCCTCTGTTCTTAATGAGGAAAGCTCTTCTCTCCTCCCCGACATCCCCCCTTCTTCCAAAATGGATTTACCGTTCCGCTGCAACAAGCCCCCCTTCTCCTCCTCCTCTCTCCTCTCATAGGCCTCCGAGGGAAGTGGAGGGTGTTATTGTATATTTTAGCCGATTGTTCCCCGTACGCCCCAGTCTCTTTGGGGTGGGGCTGGGGGGATGGGGGAGTAAGTAAATTATATATTGAACTCCTAACTGGAGCTGAGGCCTTGTGGTTTCCATGGCAACTGGGCTGGAAATAGCTCGGCGTGACATCAGCACGGTACAGGTATAGCCGGATCCAGCCGTTCCCTAAACAAGCTGGCAAGGGGAGCAAGGGATGTACAACTAATTAGCATATGCAAATCAGGCCTGGCAAGCGGGTTGGGGCCTGGGATGCCCCAGCAGGGCCTGTGGCCATGGCCAGGACCTCTGGCAGGTAAGCAGGCTGGGGGTGGAGGTAGGTCGGGCCCAGGCCTCCCCTGGCACATGCCCCTGTGCTGGCCTCCAGTGTGGGGCCCAGGCTGCCTGGGTCTGCCTGCCCCCTGGGGCTCTGGGAGTATAGCCAATGGGACTGCCAGGGGATGGGCTGGCAGGCAGGGTGCAGAGTCGGGATGGGATCTGGCTCTTCTTGGCTCACAAGTGCCTTTGAAGCCAGCTACCTAATTGGGCCCTGCTGGCTGGCTGCCATATTTCTGTCCAGGTCCGTGAGGGAAGAGTTGCCCTGTGCCCACCTTGGCTCCCCTCCTCCACCTCCAAGCCGTGGGAAAGGCCTACAGATACCCCCCAGCTGCTCCATTGCTGCATCCAACACCCCGCTTCCCACCCAGACCCAACAAGGAGGAAAGAGCAGAGCCCTTCATTTGTGGCTTGACACCACGCACTGGTCACTTGGTCTCTCTCAGCCTCAGTTTCCACCTCAGGGAAATGGGTGTATTTTATCCCTGCCCACCTACCTTTTAGGATAATGAGGGGCTAATGAAGTGACAGGTCCTGGGAGAGGACCTGAGGAGCTTGACAGGCCAGACGGATTTGGAAGAGGAGCAGATTTTCTGTCACCTCTGTTTAAATCGAAGCTCTGTCACCCAGCACTCCCCCCACTCCCCTCCCCACAGACATACACAGATTGGTGAGACTCAAGAACTTGCAGTAAATATCTGGGCGAGGTGAAATATTGCCACCTTCATTGTGGTGATTTCCACACAAGGGCTCTTGGCTGAACTGCCAATGTTCGAGCTGGGTGTGCTCTGTGGCTAAATGAGATAATTTATTCATTTCAGCAAATGTTGAGGGTGTGCCGAGAGAGGGCGGGTGGGGAAGATGGGGGTGAGTCAGACAGGGCCAAGCACGAGGAGGCAGACAGCTAGTGTGGCCACTGGGGGTGCCTGGGGAGATGGTTGGGGGTGTGGGACCTTTGAGCCAGGCCTTAGGGCCAGTCAGAGGCCACTTGGCAGTGAAGAAGGCAGGGAAAGGCATCCCGGAGAGAGAAGCAGGTGGGCACAGAGGCTCAGAGATGGGAAAGGACACCCAGCATTTGGGGGAAGGGTGATATTTGGCTATGACTGGAGTAAAGTGATGGAGATGACACCAGAAAGTTCCACAGGTGCCAGTCCGAGAAGGGCTGGAAGCCAAGGAGTTTGGACGTGGTTCAGGAGGCAGTGGGAGCCATCGATGGCACTTGAGCAGGGGACTGATTGATCCAATCCTGGTTTCAGCAAGAAAAGGTGGGCTGGAGATGACCAATGTGAGGCAGCTCAAGTAGAGGTGGAAGCAGCCACGGATGGTGTTAACCACAGGAGTCCCAGTTCCAGGCCCTCTGGGAGCCGCTGTAGCCATGAGTCACTCTTACCATGGGCAAAGGATCGGGAAAGATGCTCTGTCTTTGGGCCTCGGTTTCCTCATCTGTCAAATGGGGCAATTATAGTACTAGGTTGTGAGGTCTGTATTAACACAGTAGTGGGAGCATTTGTGCTCCTGGGCCCCAGCTATTGCCCTCAAATATTATGGAAGGGTCACAGCAGAGATGGGTAGGGTGCTGATTTCTGGCTGGGGCTGAGGTTTCACGGGTGTGTCAGGCCTTGGCACTAGTGTAGCTTTGCGTACTTGGAGGGAGGGATTCTGCCTGGGCTGCCCCTGAGGCTCCTGGCACAGCCCAGCGGGTCTGTGTCCTCATCACCTCTCCTTCCCTCTCCACAAACCTCATTTCCTCTCAGCTCAGTTTCAGAGCCACTGCTTGGTTCCAGGATTGGACAGGCCCCCACGTACCTGATGGCCAGGTGTGGCCCTGCCCTCAAGGGGCTCACCAGTAGAGGTGGAGGTGTATATATGAACAATGTACACAGGGGATCAGTGCTGGGTGGGGTCAGCACCAAGGGCTGTGGGAGCCCAGAGGAAGCCCGCACCCAGTCCTGGCATCAAAGGAGGCTTCCTGGAGGAGGGGACATGTGGGCTAAGTCTTGAGGGAAGAGTTAGACATTCAGACAGGAAGAGACGGCATTTCAGGCAGAGGGCACAGCAGCAGCAAAGGCATCGAGGGGGCAGCAGGCGTGGTTTGCCTGGGCCAGGCACGGCTGGGAGCCTCTGACCCCCTCACCCTGTCAGTGCCAGGATGATGAGTGGATCAGGCTCCTCTGATCATCCTGGCACTGACAGGTTAATCTGTGTTCATTGAGTGCCTACAGTATGCCCAGCTGGGAGAGGGCCCTGGGGTGGGTGAAGCGAAGGCCCCAGGAGCCCAGAGGACTGAGCTGAGCCGAGATCCCCCCTTCTGGATAGCACGTGTTCACAGGGTCAGTGCACACCTACTCAGGCCATCGCCTCACCACCAACCTGACCCCAGAAGCCTGCATGGCACTTTGCAGCCTCTGTCCTATTTGTACTCAGTGACCATTCTGGCAGGCAAATGTTGCCTCTCAACACACCCAGGGTCCCCTGGGACTCAGGATAAAGTCCGAGCCCCTTGATGTGACCTCTTGTCTTTGTATCTTTGTTCACATGGTTCCCCCTGCCTGGGCACCCTTACTCTCTCCTTTGCCTGGCTACCACTGGCGCATCTGAGGGATGCCTCCTCTGGAAAGTCCTCCCTGACCAGCCCTATTCCAGGCTAGTGGTCGTCTCTTATGTGCCCGGGCCCTAGGCTCCCTCATTCATGGCACTGCCCACACCTTCCCGTAACTACCAGCTCCTGGTCCTGCCTTCACCACCAGCCTGGAGAGTGGCCCTCGATGGAGGGAGTCTCACTCAGTGTGGGCCCTGTGGCCAGCTCAGGACCTTGCCCGTGGTGAAGTCAGTGAATGTTTGTTGAGTGAATAAGTGACTGAGTGGCTGTTACTCTTCCTGCCTCTGTCCTCCCTGTTCCACCTGGGATGCCAAGCCCTTCCTCTTATCCTTAGTGCTGGGCCCGGATGCCCTGGCTGCAGGATGCCTGCCCTTCAGACTCCTTCTCTGAGTCTGTGCTGGCCTCACTCCACCTTCCATGAGGGTTCAGCAGTGTCCACCAGGGTGGGGGTCCATCCTTCTGGACCCTCAACTTGGTGCAAGTATCTTGAGGCCCCAGCTGGCCTCTCCCACTTTCCTGTGCCTCAGGCCCCCAGTTAGGTGGTCACTGACCACTGATGGCCTGAGCCTTTCCAGAACCTTCCCTCTCAGGCAGAACTGGGAGTCTCTGCAGAGGGCCCCCAGGTCTTTTCAGGCCGCTCCTTGATTCTGGATGTTTCTGAAAAACTATGGAAAGAGTTTGCATCACCAATTACAATTTTCTGTCATTTTTAAAAAGAAGGCACAGTCAATTTGAAATTAAAAAAATTTTGCCGTGGTATGAGCACGTTTGGGTCAGAGGGCCTGAGAGGGAGGATTTTGGTCCATATGAGGCTGTGATGGGGGGGGTTGTTCCACCATTTCCCACCATTCAGTCATTCAGTCACTCCCTCCTTCATTGGGTAGGTGCGTGGATGGGTGGGTGGTGGGCAGACAGTTCCCGTGCTTTCTGCCCGCCCTCTTTGTCCATTTGGCAAATCCCTTCTCCATATGCTGGTCTGGTGTACTCTGAAACTTTCTAGAATTGTCATGATTTGCTCATTCATTTAACAAACATTCCCTGAGTGCTTGCCCTGTACCAGGCTCTGCACTGGGCCTGCAGGGACAGAGGTGAATAAAAGGGATACAGACGGGAGCCTCCGCTCTCACCTGGGGGGAGGCAAGGCTTCCTGCTGCCCTCACAGCCCTGACATGGGCGCTGCCTGCTCTTCTCAACTGGGAATTATGGGCTCCCCACCGCTGGGAAGCAGCTGGACCACGTAAGGGCTGCCCACCTGGCTGCCTTGCCTGACCGCCCGCCCCAGGAGGCATCGCTGCCTGGGATTCGAGCTCCTCCAAGGGCCCGCGTTGGGCTGTGGGGAAATCATTTTCTGACAACGGCCATCAATATTGCTGAGAGCCCAGCGGCACGCCAGCAGCCTGTTCCTCGGCAGAGCAGCTGGTCCGTGTCAGGCCCCCCTGTGTCCTGATGACAGAAATGATTCGCATTAGGCGTCTGCCCCAGAGCACGCGTCCAGCAGAGGTGGGTTCCGGCCAATTCCAGACATGCACCGCATCACCCCGAAGTTTATTTTTCAGCCCTTGGGTGAGTGGAGTTGTTTCCTCCCCATACTGGGGTGGTCATGCAGGGCTCTTGGTGGGGCAGCTCCAGCAAGAGCCTGGGGGCTCTCTCAAATGGGGATCCCTGCTGCTCCCTATCTGCCTTGTTACTGGTGCTGTTTTAGGGGCAAAGGATGTGGCACTGAACACAATAGACAGAGCCCCTGTGTTGCCCTCAGAGGGTGACATTTTAGCTGAGAGGTAAAGGATGGGAAGGAGACTGCTATGCATAGGTCTCAGGGAACATCATTGCAGGCAGAGGGAACAGCCTGTGCAAAGGGCCTGACGTGGGACTAAGAATTCTGTTTAGGGTGCAATGAATCCCGGATGCCCGGGAGTTATCCAGGGTTAGAGCCAGGGTTCTGACAGCCCTAGAGGCGTCCAGAAAAAGTAAGATGCATCCTGGTAGGTGATGGAGGAAACCGCTGGAGGAGGTGGTGGTGGGTATAAGCCATGGAGGGGAGCAGGATTTTGCCTGGTGGAATTAGGTATGGGGGCGGGGGAGGGGGGCTTCCAGGAGGCAGGAACAGCATGAATGAGGCCTAGAGAAGGAGATAGCGCACTGAGCAGTGTTCTGCTTGCAGCTGTGGGGTCCTCCCCGATGTGGCGAGAGGACCTCGTATTGGGCCAGGTGATTCCAGATCACCTCAGGCTCTCAGGGTCTTTGATAACCTTACCTGGTTGGCCACGTACCATGGGGGTCAGCAGCATGGGGTTGAAGTCCTACTGTGCCCTGGGGAGTCCGCCCATATTCCAGCGGTTGCTTCCACTCATCACAGGCCTACTAAGTGCCAGACACTGAAGAGCTAAGGACATAAGTTACACGACATCACCCACAGGTGGGCATCACCACCTCCACTTCCAGGTGGGGAAGCTGAGGCCCAGAGAAGCTGAGAACCTTGTCCAGGGGCCATGTGTGGTGCTGGTGTGAGCCAAGCAGGGACGTTTGCGAGAACCTGGTTGTCCTGAATGGGAACAACGGGAAACAACCCCCAACATCCAAGCTAGCGGCCAGGAACTCAGCTGTCCTCCTGTGGGCACCTGGGGTGGGTGTTGAACACGTGGGACCTGGGCACGGGAAGTTGGGGGCCAGGGGCTGTGTGCCCCACACTCTCATACGCTGCCCAAACACTGGAGAGGGAAAGGAGATGCGCTCTGACTTTTGCTGCTTCCTGGCTTTTCATGGCAGGGACGACCGTTTACATCTTTCAGACAAGGAGCCCAAGGCTCAGAGAAGCAGGGACAGGAGGTGACCTGGGCCTCACAGCGATGGGGTGGCAGAGCTAGGGCAGCCACGGGTATGTCTTACAGGACTGTCACACACTGGGGAATGGGCAATACGGACAGTGGTGGCCGTGAACATGTCAGACCCTTATTAGTAAGGTTAAGTCCAACCAGGCCACCCATCTCTTCTGAGGTTAGGATCCCATTCCCAGCAGAGTCTGGTGGGCCCGTGGCCGCCTGTGCTGTCCTGACTGGGGGGACACAGCCTGTGGTCAGGTCCTTGATGCTCCAACCCCTAGTCACTTGTTCATTCATTCATTCATTCATTCACGATGGGCCCCTCCTAGATGTCAGGAAGTCTCCGTTTTCTCTATGTCCCCTGTGCCTGATATAATGGCAGCTATATAGTACATACCCTATAAATGCTGCCCATCTCTGCAAGGTGATTTCAAAGACCTAAGAAGGATCTTTTCCAGCCCTCAGTGTCTTCCTCCCTTGCCTCTTGCCTGTTGACAGAAATTTTATCATTAGTGATTCATTCCTTTGGCATAACTATTGCCCTGTCCAAGTTCCTTTTCTAAAATACAAACCCCTAGACTCTCAGCAACCTCCCCCGCCCCCGAGAAGGAGACCCTTTTGAGTCCCAGTTTCTGAGTAACTCAATGTGCCTCGGAGGCTAAGGCTGTCGAGTGTACAAGACTCTGGCTCAGGTTTGTGAGAGAAACAGGGAAAAGCGGCAGAATCAGGAGGACAAGTGGCAGGTTCTGTGCACCTGCAGGCTGCCTGGGGTGCAGCCCTGGGCTGAAGGTGTTTCTATTCCCGTTTTGCAGGGGAGGGGACAGACCCCCAGCAGGTTCCCCGGCTGAGAGGGGCCGGGATTGGGTCTCTGTGGCTCCCATCCAGGCCCTTTGCCTGCATCTTACTCCTGCCCAAGACGTGGTTGTGTCACTTGCAGGGCTCCAAGGACAGCCCCTTGGCTCACAGCTGAAGGAGGCCTGATCCTCGGAGCACTTTGGACTTGATGAAAGGCAGTCACTCCAGAATCTGGTTTGAGCCTTGCAACCACCCTGTGAGGCAAAATGTCCCCGTTTCTCTGATGAGGAAACTGAGGCACAGAGAGGCCAAGGGCCTCACCCATGGCCCTCTGGTGAGTGTTTAGAGCCAGAGCATGCCCTCTTAGGATACACCACCCAGTGCCTCCCCACACCCCGTGCTTGGGGAGTGAGGGTCTCGGGCCTGGTCTTGGTGCCAGGAGATGAAGCATTCAGGCAGCTCCCCTCTGCCTCCCCGACCATGTGTCCAGTTGCTGGGACTCCTGCTTGGAGCCTTTTTCAGATGGGAGAGCTGGCGGCAGGTCCTGGAGCAGACAGGGTATGACCACCCCCCCCCCACCCCCTTCCCGCATATCTGACTTCCCGAGGAGAGCCCTCCGTGGACACTGCTCTGGCCAGCTGTGTAGCTCCTAATTGGTCCACACTCCAGGCTGTATTTTCTCTGGTATTGATGAGCCTGTGTCACCCAAGATGCAGCCAGAAGCTGAGCTAAACTCAAGACGAATCGACTCTCCAGCTCATCAATCTGCCGGCTGCCAACTCTGCTGGGGAGGAGAGAGGGCGGGGGCGGGGCAGTCGGGCTGTATGGGGGTCCTGGCCTTCCCTGGGTCTCAGTGCGGTCTTCAACCATCCCTCCCCGTCCAGGAATTTGCAGGATGACCAGGACCTGGCATCCTGTCCATTGCCTGGGGGACCAAACCCAAACCACTCACCTGGGCCCAGAGGCCCTGCCCCTGCACTCCCATAGCCACACCAGCTCCCCCAACCTCATGTTCCAGCCACACAGGCTGCCGCTTCCTCCCGTGGGCCACACTCCTTCCCACCTCAGGGCTTTGCCTGTACTCGTCACTCTGCTGGGAATGTTCGCTTCCTGCTCTAGCCCCTCTTCTCGCTGCTAACGCCCTGTTGTTAAGGTCTGGCTGAAACACCACTTCCTCAGAGCCCCCCCCCCCCACACACACACAGCTGGATTCCTGTTATTGTGATGGTCTCAGAGCACCACTTACCCCTCCTGCTGAACCCTCCAGACAGCTGGAATCAATGAATTATTTATGAGGTTCTCTGTTACTTTCTGTCTGCCCCCCTTGGAACATCGGCTTTGTGACCCCAGGACCCCATTCATCTTGTTTCTCACTATATATTCCCCATTACCTGGTACCTAGTAGGCCCTCAGCAAATGCTTGATGAATGGCTGTTGTTGCCCTAATTAAAAAAAGCTGTTTCCCACTGCCACTCGGATGAAATCCAAACTCCTCAGTGTGGCATTTGAGGTCTGCAAGGTCCAACTGAGACGATTCCCTCTGCTGGAGTTTCCTCCTTATGTGCTCCCTTGGTAAACTCCTCTGCATCCTTCAAAACCTCAGTGGTACCACCTTTTTTTAATGGCTGCCCCAGACAGAGTTGGTTGTTCTGTCCTCTGAGTCAGAAGCTGCTAGGCACCAGGCCCTGTGCAGGGCCTTGGTGAGAGGGACCGACAGGGATGGAGATTCGGGTCAGTGTGGTCTTAGGTCTATAGACAACAACCTCAGGGCATCATGATGGTGATGACGGTGACAAATGCCAGGCACTATTCCAAGCAATTTTCTTCTGTTTTCTTATTTCATCCTCACCACCACACTGTGAGGTGCTGGTATTACCCCATTTTACCGATGAAGACAGCAAGGCTCAGAGAGGTGGCATAACTTGTAGCTAGTTCATGAAAAGCTGAACTTGAACTCAAAGCTGCCTTCCTTGTCACTTGCTACTCTGCTTCCGTTGAGGGGCATGTGACGGGCTCTAAGAATGTAGAGGAGCCCCCCTCCCCCTGTCCATGGGCCAGGGGTGGTGGGGTCACAGAGAAAGTTTTACAGAAGAAAAAATGTCTGAGCTGAGACTGGAGGAATGCACATTTTTCCAGATAAAGAGGGAACCAGAAGGGCACTGCTGGCATTGGGAATTGGGGGTATAGGTAGGGTTAGGGGTGTGCAGGAGGTGTAGAGGGGTGGGAGGCTCAGGAACCTGGGGCTGCCTGGTGGGAAGACGGGGGGTGGTGAGGAAGGAGGCTGGGGAGGTGGGCCAGGCCAGTGCCAGGAGACCCAGGACATGGGTGCCTGCCGGGGGCCTGGGTGATAGAGTGAGGTCTCATAGACCTGGCATGTGGTCTGTTGCTGTGTTCCTGGCATGTGGCCACTGTGGGCTCTGGTTTCTGGCAGCTTCCAGACTATGTAGTCCCTGCTTGTAGTTTCTGCTTGTCCAGTCTCCACCCTGTCCCCTCCAGGCTGACGGGGCAGGTGGGGGCCCTGGGGAACATTTGCTGTCTATGCATCTTCAGGGGAGAGTGTGGGAATGAGTCCAGTGACTGTTGCATGGAGTTTTCTGGGTGCCTCTCTTACCTATCTTCTCATTTACAGAAGAGACATGTGCCACTTGCCCCTCCCAATCCAGCATTAGGCCACCTCTAAGGCTCATGGTCCATACTTCTCACATGGCCCCTCCCTGGGCCAGTGGTCTGGCCCAGCCAGCCCTCCGGTGTGTTCTGTCAGCCCTCTGGTGCCCACCCCGGTGCACAGTGGGCAGTCCCAGCCCATTTCATCCCCACCTGTGCCCAGGAGATCAGGTGTTACCGCCTCATTTTCACAGGGGTGGAAACTGAGGCTCAGAGAGGTTGAGTAACAGCGTGTGATTGCCCAGCCAGCCAGGTGGAGCCAGGATTTGGACCCGATTCTGGCTGAGTCCACAGTTCTGCCCAGGGGTCCCCTCCCCCCGGCCTCATCGCTGCTCACCAAAATCCACTCGTCCTTCAAGGGCCCACTTGGAAGGCCCAGACTCACTCCTGGCACGTGGCAGAGGCTCAGTGTTCCTTCCTTCCTCCCTCCTTCCCTTTCTTCCTTCCCAGATACTTCGTGCCCGCCCTCCGCCTCAAGCACCCTTTGGGCACTGGGCATCCTACACGGAAGGTGAAGCCGAGGCTCTGAGGTTGGATTTCATGGCTTCACCCTTACCAGCTTTGGGACCTCTGATAAATTACCTCTTTGAACCTCAGTTTCTTTCTTTTTTTTAAATGGAAGTTTATTGGGGTGACAATTGTTAGTGAAGTTACACAGATTTCAGGTGTACAATTCTGTAGTACATCATCTATAAATCCCATTGTGTGTTCACCACCCAGTCAGTTCTCCTTCCATCACCATATATTTGATCCGAACCTCAGTTTCTTCATAAAATGGGGGTGACATTAGTGCCAGCCCCCTGGATTGTTGTTAGTATTGAGTCCCTGTGTATAAAGTGAGAACAATACCTGGCACATAGTAGGTCCTCTGTCCATGTTACATGTTACTGTCTCCAATTCCAGTTTTCATGGGCCCCCTCCTCCAGGAAGCACTCCCAGATCCTCCAAGCTGGTGAGTGTCTCCCTCCTCTAAGCTCCAGCTCTCTTGCTTTATGTCCTAGTGGTGAGGTCTTAGGGTCAGGTGGGTCCCCTACCTGACTGTAGGCACCTTGAGAGCTAGGGCTGCCCCCCCACATAGCTCCCTCCCTCCCCCCCCCCCCCAGCTACCATACCAGGGCCCTGCACATAATAGACACTTAATACATGTTTATGGAATTGAATTAACGATAAAACGAGATAATGGCCTGCTAGGAGCCTGAGTTGTTAGGAGGGAATACACAGCGTAAAAACCAGGCATATTTTTTTAAGCAGATTAATCTGGTCTTAACTCATTCTAATAGCCTGCGCCCCTATTGGCCAAGGCCATTATAATAATATATGGCCAGGGCCTTGGAGCTGGGAGATAGCGGTGCTTCAAAGTTTGCCTTCTGAAGGATACTACAGCAGGCTGCCTCCTGGCTTTCCAAGCTGGAGCCCCAGGAGGCAAAGGGACTTGCCTGGGGTCACACCACTGGGGAGGGGAGAGTGTAAGGACACTGAGGCTCAGAGAGGCCAGGGGATTTACCAGAAGACACACAGCTAAAGGAGGATGGGCTGGCCCAGCAGGCCTGGGCTTCCCCTGGGGTGGTTGCATTCCATTGTCTTGGATGCTTGGTGCAAGGGCCAAGCCAGGTATCCAGATTCTTACCCTAGGGGGCTCTTCACCCAGCACTTCACCCCCGGGAATCACCATCCTCACAGTTGGGAAGTCAAGTGTGGTGCCTCAATGCATAAACCCTAGAGGAGGAGATAAAGCTGGTATCAGTCATTCACACCTTAGTCTGAATTCATGTGGTTCTGGTGAGGGCTGAGATCTAAGGGAGCTGGAGACCTGTGGGCTATTGGAAGGGAGGAGTGGTCTGGCTCCTGTCAGATTAGGGGGGGCAGTGGAACCCGGAGCAGTGGCTCTGAAGGCACCTTTCCTTCCCAGCTGTCCACTGGCCCAGCCCTTAGTACAGATGGCAGTCAGAGAGTTGAGGAACTTGGTTTGATTACTGAAGGAGAGGCTTGAGGTGGTGAGCAGGCCAGGTTCTGCCCTCCTGGCTCAGGAGGGAGGACGGCAGTGACTTGACAACTGTGCCACCGGCCAGAGCAGGTCGTAGCTACTGCAGTGAGTGTCTTAGTGACTGTCCTGCCTCAGCTCATCTCAGGGGCACCCGTGTGTTGTTGACAGAGCCCCACCATCGCCATCAAATGGCTTGGGTTGGCACCCAGCCCCGACTCTGCCTCACCATCAGCCTCGGGCAAGTGTTACTCTCCGAGCCTCCGTATTTCCTGGTCTGTGAAATGGTTCCAAAACCCCGTCCCTGTTGCGCTGCAGACTCACGAGATGAAATCACCCAGCACAGCGCCAGGTGTGGCTGAAGCCCCGTCAGCGCCATTTCCCTAATTCTCCCACCAGTCTATGAAGAACCCAGCACCCGAGGGTGAGGAGGTGGGGGGTGTCTTATGACTTAATCTGTGGGGTTCCTCAGGTCACAAGAGGCCCGCTGACTGCTTGTTGATAAACGGTAATGGAGGGGTAAGGAAGCTGGAGGTTTCCCCAGTTCGGAGGTGCCTCAGAGGGGTGCCTAAGTCCCCCCCATTGCTTCCCACCTGTCTTCTAGCAGGCAGACGAGGTCCTCAGCTGCTGGCCCAGCCTGGCAGGGCGGCTGCTGCTGTAATCAGCCATCGCGCCACTTTCCTTGGAAGGAGAAATTGCAGGTGGCAACTCGTAATTTCCCAGGCTTCTCCCTTTCATTAATTTCTCCCTGCAAAATGGAGGCTTTCTGCTGAGCTGGGGAATTGGCAGCCGTGCGCGGCATCTCGGGCCAGCCGAGCTCTGGCTCCAGGTGGGGGGTGGCTGTGGGGTGCGGCAGCCACTGTGCTCACAGTGTGTACTGTGCCCCCTCCCCGAGGCCAGAGGTTTATTCCGTGTTCAAATTGGCTTGCCGTGCCCCACTAGGTCTGGAAAATTGCTTGATTCGCCTTCTGCTTTCTGCGCTATCCCCAGTGGGGAGGGCAGGTAGGGGTGGGGAATCTGCCAGGGTCAGCCTTCGGTGATGAGTGAAGGGACAGAGGTCTCTGAGCGCCCGGGGTCGCCCCTGCCTCTGCGTCTGATTCCTGGTGGAATGAGTATGGCGCTGCCGGTATGGAGCTTTCCTGAGAGGCTCTTCCTGCCTTTCAGCTGAGTGCCTCCGAGAGCCGAGCCCCACGTGGGGATGGACAGGTGGGGGTCGATGAGGGGCAGACACCATCCGGGCCTCGGGGAGCTCCCAGCCGTGGGGAGGCAGGTGGCACACCAATGATGACACCAGGCCCAGGTCACTGTCAGGCTGAGGGGTATGGAGACCAGAGGATGGGCAGTCTGGGGAGCACAGGACCTGGAGGGATGGATGGGGGTGATGGGACAGAGAGTCCCTGATGCTGGAACAACGTGCCAAGGAACAGGGACTTCGTGCGTCTGTTCACCCCACAGATGTCAGTCAGGGGAATAAGGACGTTGACGTCAGGGGTGAGTGAGCCAGGTGTCCATCCAGGCAAGGAGTTTGGTCTCCCCCGGAAGTTGGGAGAGACGTGGTTAGACGTGCAGTTTAGAGAGACTGATGGGATGGCCATTGTGGAGAATGGGAGGGGCACATGGGAAGACCAGGAAGAATGCTGGGGTTTGAGAGGGTGGGATTTCCCCAGGTTTCTGGCCCCAGGTAGATGACAGTGCCATGTTTTGAGAAGGGGGCAGGGAGACACAGGAGGAGAAGCACTTTTAGGGGGAGGAGGTCCTCGTCAAGAGGAAGGAGTCAGTCACTACCTACTATGAATTAGGGAATTGGACCAGCTCATGAACTAATTCTCCCCTGCAACCGTAGGGTCCGGGAGACAGCGCTGGAGGAGCCAGGCTGACCTTTGCTCTGGTTGTTTCAGTGCTTGTGGGACTGCACTGGTTCGGGGAGACCCACAGTGTGTGCAGTTCAGCTCCTGCTCTCCCTCCCTGCTGGGTGACCAGGAAGAGGGTCTGCTGTGTGCCCAGAGCTCCCCACGGCTGCCCATCTTCTGTAGGTCTCTGAGCCTCTCTGAACCTATTTCCTGGTTTGGAAAGAGCACAAGCCATGGAGACAAACAGACCCCATCGCATGGGACCACTGGTGGAACCCAGGGTCAGGTAAGCTGGGTACTCCATGGGACCCTATCCTCAGCCTGGAAGAGGGTCCAGTGCCCGCCCCCACAGTAGGGCTGTCAGCTTCCCTGGGGGAGACTGACACCTGTTCACATCCCACCAAGACCGTCCTAAAGTGGGGGAGTTCCCCAGTGGAAGTCGAGTGGTTCAGTGTGGAGGAGTGGACACTGGATAGCAAAACCCACGGCTACTCACCACCCTGGGCAAATCCCCTACCTCCTTTGCTTCAGTTTCCAACGAGATGACTCTGCCCATGTCACGGCGTTGTTGTGAGACTTAAATGTTCATTGGAGTGTCTACCTGGCACGCCGCAGGCCTGCAGCTGTGACGTGCCAATGACAATAGATACAGATTGTCCCACTGCCATCACCTGCCTCACAGGGCTGGCAGTGGGGCCAGGGAAGATCTCAGGGGGCGTTGTGGGCATAAAGTGCAACAGGCTTTGTGAGCCAAGGGGACGGTGAGCGGGGAGCACGCTACCGGGAGTGGAGGGGTTGTGGGGCACGTAGGCATCCCAAACCCAGGGCTCCCCCCTCCCGCTGGCTCCTGACCCAGCCATCCCAGCCCCCACCTGGAAGCCTGTTCTCACCACACCTGCCTGGCTTCCCCGCTTCCCACCCACGTGTTGGGCTTTACCTGCCTCTCCCCCATTCTGCGTTCAGCTTACGGAATTTCTGGGCAGGCATCTAGCCCAGCTTTGATCTTTTTGGAGGGAGGCATGGACAGCGGAGGCCGGCCAGAGCTGGCTGTATATTTTCTCCTGTAATAGGGTATTAAGTAGACAACCCAGATGGGGATCTCGGGCCGGAGGGGGTGGGGTGCAGCCTGCTTTGTATCAGACTGAAATATGGCCCCATCTCTGCCAAACCTCAAAGGACGCTACCTTGGGGTTGGCTGGGAACCAGCTTTGATGTTCTCGCAGCCCTGGGACTGGGCAGACCTTCCCTGGCACTGTTGGCCTTGGCCCCAGCGAGACTGGAATGTGGTTTGCCAGGCCCCTCCTCACTTTCCTCTCCTACCCCCTTCCCTTTCTCCTTTTCCCCTCCTCCCTCACCCCTTTACCCTTCTCTCTTTCCTCCTCCTCCCCCTCTCCCCCTCATCCCCCTCCTCCTTACAATTCCCTCTCCCCTCCCCTCCCCTCCCCTGCCCCCTCCACCCCCCTCCTCTTCCTCTTCCTCCTCCCTTTGGCCTGAGACTCTTCCAAGCTGTGCAGACCTCTCATCCACAGGCCAGCGAGTTCCGCGTTCTCCCTCACTGGGAGGCTTATCGTGGGGAGACGTGGTTAAAGGTACGCCTTGGGACCAGGCAGCTTGGGATTGAATTTCAGTTCTAGTGCTTATCAGGCAAGTTACTTAAATTCTCTGTGTGTCCAGGTCCACATCTGGAAAATGGGGAGAAGGTAATAGCTGAAGCTTAAATGAGCACATCCTGCAAGGTGCTTGGATTTCTGCTGTGCACTGAGCAGTCGCTCTGTTTGCTAGCATTAACTGTTTCTGCAGGACCGAGGGCGAGGGGCTGGACCTCTGGACCTCTCTGAGCCTCCGTTTCTTTGTCTACAATAGTGTGAATAACACCCACCCCCCTGTTAGGTCCCTAGTGCAGAACTTGGCACATGGTGGTTTCTATGAATAATTCACCCTGGTGTTTACTAAACCCCTACTGTGTGCAGGGCTCCAGGCTGGGGTTGAGCCAAATGAGGCCCCAGTGCTGGAGGAGCTCCCAGTAAAGAAGTCATTCCAGAAAGACAGGGCGGGAGGGTGCAGTGTGCTCCTTGGCTTGAGTCTGATGGGAGGTGTCCTGGGTGAGCCCGGCTGGGGCAGGACCACAGGCAATGCCAGTTTCCTTCCTTCCTTTTTCCTTTCCTCCTCCTCGTCCCCACCCCCCACACGAGACATCAGGAATCCCACCAGTCAGAGACCTGGGAGCAGAGGGCTGCGCCTGGCTCTGCCCTCACTGGCTGGTGACCTTGGTAAAGCATCCTCTCTGTGGGAGCTCTTTGAGGACAGTGATGGGTTTCCTGAGCCCCACCTCCCCATACACCTGCCCCAGGGCTGGGCACCAGCGGAGAATGGGAGTGCCAGGTAGTTTTCCCCTCAGCTGTCCGTGACCAAGACTGGGAGAGAAGGCCACCCACTCTCTGGACCCTCTCCCTAGAGACCTTTGGCTTTGTCCCAGAGCAGCCACTCTCTGGGAGCGTCCCTTCCAAAAACACTGACTGTGGTCTCCACCAGCCTCTGCCACTCTTCACTGCTCTGGCCTCAGTTTCCTCATTTGGAGAATGGGCTCATAATGCTTTATAGTGTTGGTATCAGTAGCATCAAGGTTCCTGCTCAGTGAGGGGTACCTCCCAGCTACCCCAGGATGGCCCCTTTCCCGGCTGCGCCTCTCATGCCAGCTCCAGGGCTGGGCTCAGCATCAAGCTAGGTCCATTGCAGGCTTCTCTTTGGGTCCCCCAACAGCTCTTCTCCCAGGGTGCTTCCTCTGGGGGTGGTGGCTCAGGTTGAGGGACTTGTCTGAGGTCATCCAGCGGTAGTTGGGAGCCCTGGGCCCAGACTTTGGGCCTGTCCACCGGAGTCTTGGTCACACCAGCTCATGTGGCTGCCCAGCCTAGGGGCTCTGCATACTAGAAAGTTCTTCCTTGGCTGGAACTGAAGTCTGTCTGAGGGAACAGCTTTGCTCATGTGCTGGGGCTCTGCAGATATAAAGGAAGTGTCTCCCTCACGACAGCCCTGGAGAGCCAAGGCGTGTCGCCAGGTCCCACTCCACAAGCATCCGTGCTTCTCTCCGTCACCCCTCCCCCCCATTGCCCTCCGGATAAAGTCAAGCGCTGTCACCTTCACATGCCTCCTGCCCACACCTCGGCCTGCTGAACCACTGTTCCTACTGAACTCCCCCCCACACCCCTCGCCTCTTATCTCTGGGTACAGTCCTGTTCCTCTGCTGCCCTCTGTGGCTCCTGCCCTCACCTTGCAGGTGAGTCCGCTGCCCCGCCCAGGCCAGGCCCCAATCACAGCCTCTCACCTTGTGGCTTGTGTGTTCACATTTGCTCCCCCACCACCGGAGGGCAGGCACCTCCTCTGCCTGGGGCCTGGTACAGAGTAAGTGCTCAGCAAATACTTGTCGTGTGAACAAATGAAGGAGCGAAGGCGTCCAGAGCAGCATTTCCAGCCGCACTCCTGAGGCCCCCACAGCGAAGATGTGAGCCGACCTCTCTCCTGTTCAGACACCTCTAGGGCTCCCCAGTGCCCCTCAGATAGACCGCCCGAGCTTCTGAATCTGGTTTTTGGGGTTCCACACATCCACCTCCCACCCACTTCTCCTGTATCCATCAGCAGTCATTTACTCCTACCCCCAATTGAACATAGATGCTGGGCGCTCTGCCCAGAATTCTCTGTCTTCTGCCTTGGTGCCATCCTTTGGGGAGCGCCCCATAGAAGCAGCTGCTCCCTCCTTGGAAATCCTACCTCTGTCCCCTGTCCTGACCTTATTTGTGGGTGGGGCCAAGGCAGGTCTGGTAGGAGCGGGCAGCAGAAAGAATGTTGAGTGAATGACTAACTTCTGAGGCTGGGCCTCCGGGCAGAGGACTTGGAGGATGGGTCAGGATGGCATTAAGAAGTGGGCAGGGAGAGCGGGCGGAGCAAAGGCGGAGAGGCAGGAGTGGGTTAGTTCAGGAAGAGGAGGTGGGCTGAGTGGTGGGCGCACTGGCCTGGGCTGGACCTCGTAGGGTTCTGAAACCCTCCCCTTTCACTACCCCTTCCTCCATCAGTCACAGCCCTGTCTGCCCCTTGGGCTCTGGGACCCTCAGGCTGGCCTGACCCCCGAGGTTCCAGCCTGGGAGTCCTGACATCCCCAAGTTTTAGCCCTCACCCCTGGGTGTCCACTGTGTGACCTTGAACAAGTACCTTCTTTTCTGGGCCTCAGTTTCCCCACCTGTGATACAAGTAGGTTGGAGCCCATCAGACCAAGGTCCTGGACCCAAATCAGGACATGCTCCACTTGGTCCATGTGTATTTTTTTTTTCTTTCACTTGAGCCAGTATTAAAAAGCGGAAGCTTTCACATAAAAATCCAGATTTCTGGCTTCTCTTGGTAAGGGGCTGGCCCTGCCACAAGCCTCCCACCAGCTAGCTGCTGGGAGTAGCTGGACAGTCCCCACGTTGGCCACCTGCCCAGCAGCTGACCAGAGAGGCCCCTTCTGCCCTGACACTCTCCTTGGAGGGAAAGGTTTCCAAGCCTGCCTTGAGATAAAGCTCTCCGATTGCACCCCCCACCCCCCAATATTCCAGGCAATCTGCCTCGATTTAAAATTCCTTCAGCAGCCCCAGGCCCAGCGGCTTTTCCCAGCGAAGGAACGAGGCCATGGCACGTGACTGTGCTCTGCGGCTGGGAGGCTGGGAAGGCTTTGATGTTGCGCAGGTTTCAGGGCGCCCCTCCCCCCTCCCCTCCTCCTCCATTCTCTGCCCCCTCCCCTCCCCTTCCCTTCATTCTCTCCTTTCCTCCCCCTGCCCCTTTCATTTTTCCCTCCTACCCCTTTCTCTTTTCTCCCATCCTCCTCCCCTTCTCCCCTCCTCCCCCATCTCTCCTCCCCCCATCTCTCCTCCCCCTCCTCTCCCTGCCCCTCCATTTCCTCCTCTTGTGCTGTTCTCTCGTCCTCCTCCTTCAAGTATTTGCTGATTGCCCTGCATTCCTGATATTACATACCTGGCCTGGTGACAGGCCTGGCCAGGTCACCCCAGGAGGTTGAAATTTTGGGGAGGGGGCTGCCATGGGGGAAGAGGAGCAGAGGGCTGGAGAGAAAGGGAAGAGTTGTTACTGGTGACCAGTGGGGGTTGTGTCCACTGTGGACAAAGTCTTACCGTGTTCCTGGGTGACCTGCCACTGCCAGCATGTTTTATTCATGAGGCCTTGTGGCCAAGGCTGCCTAGTTCAAGGCTGTAGCCTTTTTGTCCTGGGGGTAAACTGAGGCCTAGGGCATTGGAGGTTCACTGGCAGAAAGGAGGGGTAGGGGAGCGTAGACTGGGAGGGAGATTTGTGGGGGAGATAAGGAATGTAGGAGTGGGCAGTGCAGAGAGCAGAGGCTGGCTTGTGAGGGGGGCTGGGGAAGGACCCCTCAGGCCCCACGCCTGGCAGGGTCCCCGCTCTTTTGCCTGCCCCCCATTAGGGGAGGGAGGTGATCCCACTGAATAAATGTTCCCTTGGATCCTGAGCTGGTGGCCCGGGGGGCCCTTGCCCTTTTTCCACCACCCCCTCCTGTCCCTCCCAAGCCTTCAAAAGGCTGAACCTCTTCCAGCTTCCGTTGCCCCCAACCCCCAGAGGGCAGGCCCTGGGTGTGGAACCCTTGGTGTCTGAGATTCAGTGCTCAGTGCACTGGTCCATCTTTACTGAAGCTGAGAATAATACATCAGCGGTGGCCTCCTCTGTGCCAGGGGCCTGGCGGGTTCTGGACTGGCCTGAGGAGGGTGCTCTGTGCTGTCGGGGAGGGGCACCCGCTGGCCAGCCCCCAGGCGCTGGCCTGTCCCTGCTCTACTTTCTGTGGTTAAATTTGTCCTCCTGGCAGGCGTGTCCATGAAAGGCAGGTGGGGAGATGGAAGCAATTAGGGCAAAACTGTAATTGTGCCAGCCAGCCAGTAGGCCCACTGTGTGCCGAGCCCCTTTGCAGGGGCAGTGAGGTGTCATCTGTCCTCCATCACTGCTCAGGTGAGGAGCCCAGACTCGGAGAGCCACACAGCAGGGCTGGAGCTCAGACCCTCCTCTGCCACCCCTCCCCCTCCCCTGGGTCAGGGTACCTTTTGCTGCCTGGGTGTCTGGGCAAGACGGCACAGGGTGGACTTCAGTGATGCCAATGGAGCTTTGCCAGCCATCCCTCCCATTGTGGAGTCAGCAGGAGCGCCTGCTCCTGGCACCTGCCCAGATTCCCTCCTCAAAGCCTCAGTGCCGCTCGGGAAATGGGGACGATGGCAATACTTTCTCTCCCACAGGCTTGTTTTAAATTGAATGAGAATAGAAATGTTAAAAACAAACAAACAAACAAAACAAAAACAAAACTCCAGCACTTTGTACAAAGGTGAGAAGCTGGGCTGTGTGGTTGCCCTTGCACCCCAGTGGCCCAGCCGTGAACCTGGCACACGTTCACCAGTGCCTGTTCTGGGAGACCTTGAACCAGAAACGGTGGCCCCTGCCTGATGGTCCCAGCTGGTGAGGGGACAGGGACCCTGAGTCTTTCCCTGGACCCAGAGGCAAGAGAGATCCTCACCAGATGACCCTGTACACATTCATCTGAACTCCTTGGCCCATGCATGACTGGCCTTTTTCCCCTGAGTTTACCTTGTGTAGGTGCGGGGAGAGTCAATTACAAAGGGGCAGCTGCAGGGGCAGCCTCAAGGGGCTTTCATGGTTGGCCCTAGGAACTGCTCCTCCTCAGTGCCTGCCCCCTCTGGCCCAGCTGTGCCCGTGGAGGGTGCTCAGGAGGTTGTGGGGGTGAGGAAAGCTGGTAGAGGCTCTGATGAGATGGGCCTTCTCCTCCTGGGGCCATTTCTGCAGTTCGATGAATATGACCAACTCTTAGCCATATTTAGGAACATGTCCCTGGCCCAGGCCTATTTTTCTGTCTTTAGCCTCTGGTCAGCTCTGCAGTGTGGTACTCTGATAGTGCCCATTTTACAGATGGATGACTTCCTTGCCTGAGGCCACCCAGCTGGGCCATCCATTGTGGGCAACTAGGCCTGCCTAAACCAGTGGAGTGGAGATATGGGACACAGGTTCTGGAACCAGAGTTCAAAATCTGAGTTCTTCTCCAGCTTGCTGTGTGGTTCTGGGTGAGTTGCTGCACCTCTCTGAGCTCAGTTGCCACATCTGTAGAGGGAGGATAATAATCGCATCTCACTTTGGGAGGAGTCAGTGCAGTAGCATATAAAACACCTGGCATGGACCAAGTGCTTGCTAAATGTCAGCTGGAGTTGTTACTGCTTTTATTATTATTTGACTTGAAAACTCCCCCTGCTCCACGGCTGCTCCCACAGTAATGAAAAGCTGAGCTGAATAAGTGAGGATGCGCCCTTCTGGGTCCCCACCCAGCGAGATTACGGCCCTGAGCCTTACTTGGGGCTGGATTCACAGGGCCCCCTTGTGACTATGGTGGCAGTGAGAAGCTTGGCCCTGTCCCAGTGGCCTGGCCAGGGCCCCGTTCTGGGGCAGGGGTCTCGGCCCTGCCTGGCCTGCCTCCCAGCTGACAGCTCAGGCACTGTGAGTTGGCTGCCAGCCAAGCTGCCTCCTCTCCCGGCTGGCTGGCATCCCGGGCCTGATGCCAGGGGGCCGGCTGGTGGGCAGCAGCTCGAACGCTGCAGGGCTGTGATCCCAGCCAGGAGTCTCCAGGCAAGGCTGGATGTCCAGCCGCCCCCCACAGCCCTTGGGAGCCAGGCACAGCTGCACAGGCTCTCAGCACCGCCCCCCCAAGTTGGCATCTCCGCAGAGCTGGCAAGAGAAGAGCAGATTTGCAGAAGCAGCAGCGAAAAGAGCATGGCTGGGGCAGTGAGTCCACAGGATAGCACTGAACCTCCCACAGCCTCTCTTTCCTCATCTAGAAAATGGAGCCATTTATACGTTCATGGCATGTCTCTCAGTCAGACATTTCATCAGTGCTCGTTGAGTGGTCACGTGTCCAGGGCCTGTGCTGGGGGCAAAGGATGCAGCATGCAGTTAGCTGAGGCCTGCTGGTGGGGGGAGGAGGGGCTGATGGTGGTGGTGATGTTGCTAGGCAACACCAAGCACTCACCAGGCACTGTTCTGAGTCCCCTGCAAATAGGGGACTTGCCCACTTTTTATAGATGAGGAAACAGATTCAGAGAAGTTCATACAGCTAATAGGTGGCTAAGGCAGGATTTGAACCCCAGCAGACTGGTTTCAAGAGTCCACAACTCAGTGTTGTCTAGGGTCCGAGTGTGGAGGGCGGCCTATACTTTGTGGGGGAGCCAGTCACTCTGCCTGAGATACGGGAAAGCTGCCTGGAGGAGGGGACGGATGTGTGAGCTGGAGCTGAAGGCTGCACAGCGTTTCTGCGGGCACCTGCTCTGTGCTTTTGCCAGAGAAGGCTGCAGTTGGGGGTTTAAGGAAGGCTTCTCTGAGGAGGTGCCATTGGGGCTGTGACCTGACGGACACGAACCAGTTGTGTAGAAATGTAAGGGAAGAGTGTTCCAGGGAGAGGGAACAGCCAGGGCAAAGGTCCTGAGGCAGGAACAGGTTTGGCAAGTTGGAGGGAGCAGAAGGAAGGCACCTGGTTCAGAAAGTGTGGAGTGGGTGAGGCCAATGAGAGCAGGACTAGCTCACGGAGGGTAGGGAGGAGTCTGGGCTTGTTCTGGGGCAGAGGCAGCCATGCATGTCACTTCAGGTGTTACTGTCTTTTCCTTCAGTCCAGGAGGAAGCGCCGGGCAAGGATGAGGAGTCTTGGCTAGGGTACTAGGCTATGTCACCCCCTCTCTTGGGATGCCTTCCCCTCCCCTGTCATCTCCCTCAGTGGCAGTGGGGGCTCATCACGGGCGCCTCGGAGCCCCGTTGCCCCTTGCTGGAGGTGTCTCAGGCAGGCCCCAGCCGGGCTGCTCCTGCCTTTAGGTCTCCCGAGGCAGCCTCCATCTGGCCAGCACATTTCAGTGTTTAGAAACCATTGCACACCATTAGGCCTTTGCCCGAGGGTCCTCACTGTGCCCTCAGACCCTCCATTGAACCACGTCCCTGGTTTGAATTTCCTGCAGCAGGCAGCCAGGCACCCTTCCTGACACCACATATAACCGGACAATCCAGGCTTGCTGTGTGACCACAGCGCTCCACTGCCCTCCTCTGAGCCTCATTTCCTCATCTGAAGGGTAGGGACATCAGCTTCCACCTTGTGATTGGCTGTGAGACTTAAATGAGATAACCTCCTTCAAGACCCTGCCGGGAGCCTAGCCTGGCCTCCATCAGTGGCCGCTGTTGCCAAAATGAATCCTAAATCCTTGTGACCGCCAGGACCAGCACCCTGGACAGCAGCGGCCTGGCCCTGCCCTCTCCCTGAGCTGGAAGGGATGCCGTTTCCCTGCCTCAGCCTTGGGGACCTCCATCAACTTCCCCTGGCCTCCCTCCTGCTCCCGGAGTCTTTAGTCTTCGGCACAGTCTGGTAATTAAAAACCTTCAAGGGGGACTTTATTGAGTTAGCATTAGTTATTTTGTCAGGCTGGGAGAGCAAGAGAATTATCTGTCCTTTGGGAGAGGGGGCTGGGGTGGGGGTGTGGGTTGAGATTGGCAGGTGCCTGCCAGCATTTGTGCTGCGTTACTGCACCGCACTGCAGGTGTGGCACTGCAGGTGTGGCGGGTGAGACTCTGGCCAGCAGTGACTCCCCACCAGGAGGCCTGTCCTGCAGGATGTTTCCACTTCCTAGCTTTCCGGGCTTTCAATCTAGAGCTCGTTGGTCTGATCAGCCTCCTGGCTTTCGAAGCAAAACCCTGCCAGGGCCCAAGATGGCTGCAGGCTCAGGGAGGCAGGGGATGGGGGCTCTTTTCTTTCTGATCTGAGGTTTGGAGTTCGGGGCCTGACTACCCTGGGGCTGGCACTGGCCAGTGGGCTGATGCAGGGTGCCTAGGCTTCCTTCCTGCCCACTCCTCCCTGTAGCCCAAAAGCACCCACTTACAGAGTCAGGCAAGGCACACCTGGGACTCGGAGCCCTGTGACCTTGGACAAGCCTCCTCACCTGCCTGCCCTCAGATTCTCACCTGTGAAATTAGAACAGTAGTCCCTCCTTCTCCGGCTGTAACGAGCAATAAAGGAGGTAAATGAATTCCCTTGTCCAGGAGAGGACCGATTTTTGTTTGCTCGGATCTCTAAATGCCCAGCCCTAGGGAAGGAGCCAACACCCCTTCTGTTTGTCACTCCCTTTGAGACAACTTGTTCCTCGAATCCTCACAATGACCTTGAGAGATGGGTATGGCCAGTTGGTGTTTGGGATGAGCAGACTGAGGCTTGGAGCAGGAAAGTAGTTTGCTCAGTCTCAGCCAGGAGTGGGGAGGCTGGGCCCAGACCTGATTCTTTTCCCTGCTGGAGGAGCCAGGAGCCAACCCTTGAAACTGTTGAATCTTGATGGGGGTTGGTGTGCCCAGGAAGGATGCTTGTCAACCTCCTCCAGGGCCTTGGGCCTGACCGGGAGACCTCCTGCTTCATCCAGGCTTCATGCCCTGCCTCCTGCCTTTCTCCAGAGCCGAGTCTAGGGAAAGCCCATAGGCCCAACTCCCTGGTCCATCTGCCCAACCTGAGACCCAGGCCCTGCCACTCCTGGTGGGCAGTACTGAGTGGGAGGGGATGTGCGGGATCTGGAGCCCAAGGGCACACCAAACGTGCCTCTGTCACACCTGTCATTCAGTAGGACTTCCCTGGGATTGGACCTGCAGTGGGACTGGACTACAGGCATAGCTACCCTGGAGGCGGAGGACAGAGGTGCAAAGGAGGGGAGGGGCTGGCCTGGAATGGGCCCAGGGGGAAGGGAGGCTGAGAGTCAAACCTGGACCCCATCTCCCTCAAAGTCATAGGGCCCTGTGTCTCATATGTGACACTTTGCAGCTCACACAGTCCTTCTTGTCCTCTAGGTTGCTGCCAGACATACCCTCCTCCAGGAAGCTTTCTGGGATTTCCCCAGGCTCATTTGCCGCCCACTCTCCTGGGTTCCTACGGCCTACCTTGGTTGGCTGACACACTGGGATGTTACCTTCTTGAGGGCAGGGTTGGGCTCTGGCTTGTTTCAGAGTATCTGCTGGGATCCAGCTGAGTCTTAGCTCTGCCATGGAACTGGTGCTTGGGGAATGTAAGCACAAAAGGAGAGCAAGAAGCGCTCCTTGACTGTATCCTGACCCCTGTGTGAATGTTCCCCTATGTGCGTGTTCTGATCGGGAGTGAGCAGCTTGGCCTGGGGGGCAAGACACTGAACACCCAGGCCCAGATCTGGGAGCCATAAAATGCTGCCTCCTGCTGCCTATGGGCCCTGGGTGAGCTTTCTCCTGTGAGACTGTAGGCAGAGAGCCCAGCATGTAGGAGGCTCATGAGTATTTGTTTTTGTCTCTAGACCTCAGTTTCCTAATTTGAGAAATGGGTGCGAAACCCCGTGGTTTTCTAATGCTTGTGAGACTTACGTGAGGGGTAGTGTGTGAAAGGTACCTGGCACCTGCCCAGGTCAGATACCTCAGGTCTATGGGGGCCCTTAGGCTGGACAGGTGCCAGTTGCTGTCGGAGAGGCCAGGGTCTTGAACTACCTCTCTCACCTCTGTGGTTTGAACTGTGATTCTTTTCATCTGTCTGTGCCGGAAAGGAACTGGGTTGAAGCCCAAACCCTCAGGCAGCCCCTTTGGCTCACTTAGTAGGCTAGGGCCACCTTTTTGGGTATTCTTAGCTCTACCTCCCAGTCAGAGCACTGGACCAAGAGGGAGGAAACCCAGGTTCACCCCAGGGGACACCCATCCTCAGTGTCCCACGGTGGCCTGGGCCAGCCTGAACAGCTGAGGTAGGGACTCGCGCAGCGTGCTGGATCCACTCCAGGCCCGGGGCTCCTGTTTGCTCGCACTGGCCCTGGCCTGCCCACTACATTGTCCACTGCCAGCCACACCCATCCTGTTCTCCATGATTCCCCACCTGGAGGCCACCTTCCCTGCACCTTTCACAAAAGCTGGTCTCTGCCTGATCTCTCCACTCTGGTCCAGACTCCACTGGAGGGATCCCCTCTCCTCGGTCCCTTTTCTCCTCAGTGACTGCCTCCTCTGGGAAGCCCTCCCTAACCTCCGAGGTCATGGGGAGGGCCCCTTCCCCTGGGGCTGAGGCTGGACTGTGGTTATTGGTTTACCTATCTTTTTCCCCACCAGACTGTGAGCTCCTTGAGCAACCGTCTACATTTCTAGAACCCTGGGCCTGGCACACAGTAGGTGCTCAACAAATGTTTTGCTTGTTGGACAGAACATGAGAGCAGGAAGGACTTGAAAAATCATTTCAGAGAAGAGGAGATGGAGTCCCAAAGAGGAGCGGGCCTAGGTTTGAATTCTGACAGCCTGGAGACTGTGCTTCAGTTTCTGGCTTGTTAAAACTGCTTCCCTAGTTGTGCTGAGTTTGAACCAAGGCAAGAGGGGTCACTTTGCAAAGCCCCTGAAGTTGTGACTCTTCCCAGTGCTGTTCTAGGGGCCTCAGAAGCAGGGTGGGCAGGACGCTGACGTCTACCTTGAATTGCCGGCTGGCTGTTAGCTCCCTGAGGACAGGCCAGTGTCTCGTTCCCAGACCAAGCAGCCTATGCTTCAGCCAGAGCTAGAAGCCATGCCCCCAGCACCCCTGCCCCCACCTGCCCTGGGCTCCCCTTACCAATGACCACACTGTGGGAGAGGGTCCCCTAATTGTGTTAAGCAAGGATTTCGGAGTTCCGGCAGCAAAGGCCTGCCTCTCCCATGCCCGGACCAGGCCCACGGCATAGCCTGGTCTTCCTGTACCTGAGTCCTCTTTGCTGCCCACGTTTTTATATTTTGAGCAGATGAAAGGTTTTCATTCCTTTTTGTGTGCTTTTTTTTTTTTGGTTGGGATTAGCTGGTCCCTAGCTGCCTATTTCCTCAAAGCTCTGTTGTGTTGAAAGGACATCAGAGGGCCTGTGCTGTGTGGCTTCTCAGGGGCCCTGAGCCTCCTGCAGGTCCTGGGGCAGGGGGGCTCCGGGTCAGAACTGGGAGGAGAGACTCAGTGAGTGGGGCGATTCTCACCGCAGGCATGAGCCACCTTCAGCCCTGCAGTGGCTCATATTAAAACGTCAGCTTTGCCTTGGGGCCGCTGCTTCCCGCCGCTGGGCAGCGGGGGTGGGGCGGGTGGGAGGAAGGGAGGGTGCCTGCCTGGGTTCTGCCTCCTGCTGGCCGCCTGTGCCCATGCTGGGGCCCCTGGCCCTCAATCCCCAAGCAGCAGCCTGCGGTGTAGGGGGCGCATGCGTGCGGCGGAGCGAGCCGGCTGTGGAGAATTAATATTCCTGGAACATCGCCCCGGCCGCCTGCACACGCCGAGGAGAATATTACGGCGATTAGCGGTGGGAGTTCGGCCTGCACGCAATATCTGGATGGAGAATTCGGTGTGATTAATCTGGCGCTAAGTAGCAGCCTCCGGGGTCCGCGGGGCTTCGGCATGTTTGGAATGGGAAAAAAGCTCGGGAGCGCAGCGATTCTTTGGGGGGCTCTTTGGGGGTCTGCCAGGGCGGCAGCTGTGCCCGGGGCAGGCTGCAGGCCCCTGATGGCTCCCAGGCGCGCAGATCACCCCGTTTGTGGCCGTTGGCGGACTGCCAGTAGATAAAAGTGTGTTTGGTTTAGAATCTCAGCCTACCCAGCACCCCCACCCCCGCCCCCCCAACCCCAAGCCTTTATCTCTCTTTAGCCTCCCATGTTCAGTGTCACAAACCCATGTTCACATTGTGACTTCACTGCACTTCCTGCCACCTTTCTAGGCCTCGTTTTGCTCATCTGTACAATGGGATGCGTGATTTCTGTCCTGCCACCTCAGGAAAGAATAACTACCATTATTCCCATTTTATGGAGGAGGAAACTGAGGCTGTGAGCATTTGCACAGTCAGTGGAACCATGCCATGCAGATGTTGGGAGGTTATTATTAATAATTCTACTGATAATCTGATTTCAGCCACCCAGTTCCTCCCGCTTTGTCTGGGCTCTTTGGGCCACAGCAGATGACATTTGGAACCTCCCAGAATATGTTGGGGGCGAGAATGGCAGGCAAAGAACACTGATTATCTTACAGATTTGAATCTATAGCTAGATCTGTAGAATGGCTGTAAAAATACCTCCCCTCCCTGAAGTGGATTCCTACTGTTTCCCCGAAAATAAGACCCAGCCGGACCATCAGCTCGAATGCGTCTTTTGGAGCAAAAATTAATATAAGACCCGGTCTTATATTATATTATATAAGACCCGGTCTTATATTAGACCCGGTCTTATATTATATTATATAAGACCCGGTCTTATATTATATTACATAAGACCCGGTCTTATAGTAAAATAAGACCGGGTCTTATATTAATTTTTGCTCCAAAAGACGCATTCGAGCTGATGGTCCGGCTGGGTCTTATTTTCGGGGAAACACGGTATTGCGAGATCTGCTGCTCTGAGGCTATTGATTAACTTCAGGTACTGCCAGAGGTGAGATGAAGGTGGTGGTGTCAGGGGAACATCTGCCTGGTCCTCTTTCCTGTCCTTGGCCCTAGCCTTGCAACCTTAGCAGATGGAAGCACCACATACCAGGGCTGGAAGGGAGCTTGCTGCTTTTATTCCCCGATGTCTTCACTTTAAGGAAGAGGAAATGGAGAATCAGAGAAGGAACAGGCCTGCCCAAGGCTGCACTGAAGTGGCAGTGTTGAGGGGGGATCACAGTCTTTGGAACTAGCCAGATTGTTGACCTTGGGCAAGCCTTCCTTTCTCTGTGCGTCAGTTTCCTCATCTGGGGAATGGAATAGTCATGCCAACCTTTTGGGGTAAAACAGTGTAGGAGGCCTGGGACAGAGCAGGCGCTCTGCTATCAGCAGAAGGTCTGGGTCTTTTGGGAGCCCCCAGGGCTATCTGAAAGGGTGCCCAGCACACACGACTGGCCTGCCTCCTCTCTGCTCAGGGGGCCAGACTTGTTGCAAGCTCTTGTGGTGGCAGAACTCCACAGTTGTACTGTTTCACTCAATTGCTTCAAACCCCATGGACTAAACATTTCCAAATCTGATTTGCAGGATTTTTTTTTTTTTTTTTTTCTGTCAGTGAGGCCTCAGACTTCCATGCAACTCACCATTCTGCCCAGAAATTGATAACTGGATCAATCGTCTTCACTCCCCCTTTCCTAAGCAAGTGACATAATGGCCTTTGAAAGGGGGTTGGTTTGTGGTTTCCCAGCAGTAGATCGGTCTCTGGTCTTGAGCAGCTAAATTTGAAACCGGGCTTTTCAGGAGGGTGGTTTTTAGTGAGCTCTGAAACAGCGGGCACAGTGCAAGGCAGCAGGGGTCACGGAGAGGTGGGCAGGGGTTGTCTGTGCACTCACTGCTTATCCTCGGTGCGTGGAACAGCAGGAGCTCAAACGAGCATTGCTTGAATGAAGGCATGCATGCTGGGTTGGATAGATGGGTGCATGCATGCATGATGGGATGGATGCCTGCTATGATGAGAAGCAATAGGGTGTGTTGGTTAAAAGCCCAGAAGACTCTGAGGCTAGACAGCCTGGGGTTGAATCCTGGCTCTGCTTATTAGCGGTGTGACTTTGAGCACCTCACTTCATTTCTCTGGGCCTCAGTTTGCTCATCTGTAAAATGGGGGGAATGGTAGTCCCTCACCAGAAGGTAGTAGTGGGCTCAAATGAGTTCATCTTCCTAAAAAGCTAAGCTGGGGGACAGAAAAGGGGGGCACAGTAAGCCCTACATTAAGTATCATTATCTGTTGTTATTATTAAAAGAATTCGGACCAAGGGGTTACAACGCTAAGTTTAGGCCTTAGCTCTGCCACTCACTTACCATATGACCTTGGACAAGTCCCTTCCTTTCTCTGGGCCTCAGTTTCCAGATCTCTAGAATGGTTGGGCCAGATGATTCCAGCTTCCCTCCCATGTCGGTGGTTCTGGTCTCTGGTCTCTGTGTTGTTGGCCTTCATCCCTGACAATAACATGTCCAGCACAGAGTCTTGGTGCTCATGGAGGCTTCCAGCTCAATCACCATGCTACCAAAAACCTGTGCTGCCAAATGGAGGTGGCTGGGCGCCCTCCACCCAAGTGTGCCTGTGAGTTGCTGCTTTGGAAGTGTGCTTTGCCTTTGGGGTGCTCCAACTCTTCTGCCCATGCATTCGTTCCTTCCTCTCTTCCCCCCACCTTCCTGACCCAGCTGACACACCTCCTCCTCCAGGAAGCCTTCCCTGGTGCCTCTCCCTAACCGCCCTTCCTTCAAAGCCTCTTTTCTGCATCTGTTGCTCCTGGCTTGTGATCCCACCTCATCCGTGTCGGGATGTTTGTGAAAACTTATTGAATAACTGTGCATGTATGTCCATGGTTCGGGAACACTGAAGGGAACCCACATTTATTGCCTGTCTACTGAGTGCCTGGTCCTGTACTAGGCACTTTCATTTTCCCTGTCTGCAGTTGCCTACTAAAAAACTCAGCGAAGTCAGGAGTGTTACCCTGCTTCAAGAGTGGGAAACGGAGGCTCAATGAGGTTACGGTTGGAACCCAGTCGGTTCCTCAGAAGCCCATGTCCTTCCCACAGTCCCACCACCTCTCTGAGACTTCCCTCTGTCCTCTGTGGCATCTTGCAGGCCCTGATCAGATAATGATGGCTGCTAACACGTATCTGGCTCCTGCTAAGAGTCTGAATTGCTCTAATCATTTTGCATCCCTTCTCTTATGTAATCTTACAATAACCTTATAAGGTAGGTTCTATTCTTTTCCCCGTTTTACAGGTGGAACATGAGGCTCAGAGAAGTTAAGTAACTTGCCCAAGATCACACAGGAAGGAAGTGGTGGAGCCAAGATTTAAAACCAGACAGCCTGATGTAGGTGCCTGCCAAAGTGAATTAAAATTCTCCAATCCACTGTTTGAACCAACCTTGCCTAGGTTACTTAGTGCATATTCCTTGAGTGCCCACTGTGTGCACGTGTGGCACCAGGGATGTAAAGACAAGACAAACCCACGTCCTTGGTTGATCTAGCAGCCCAGCTAGGGAGGCAGGCAGATGAAAGGTCAGGTACAGTTCTGGGGCGTCTGATGAAGGTCTGCACTGTGCTGAGACCCTCCTAAGGACACAGCTGTTATTATCCCCCTCTCCCATTCACAGAGGGGGAAACAGACTTAGAAGGGTCAAGAGGCTTGTCCAAGGTCACACAGTGAGCAAATTGGGGAGCCGGGATTTGAACCTGGCAGTCTGCTCAGAGCCCCCAGCCTTTTCCACCATTTCCTGCTGCGTGTCCAGACACTGCATAGGAGCTGTGATGGGAAAAAACATTCAAAGTGTTGTCTAACTTGGACTTGGGGTCAGGAAATACTTCTGAGAGGAAGTGATGCCTCCATTGAGCCCCTCAGGTAACCAGGGAAGAAGCGGTGGGGATGAGGATGGGGGTGAGAGGTTGTTCCAGGTAGAGGGAACAGCATGTACAAAGGCCTGGAGGCAAGAGAGAGCATGGTTTGTTTAGGGAACCAGATAAAGGTGTTTGTTCTGGGCTTCCTGGCTGGTGTTTGCAATGGCACACACATCTTTGTGAGTAGAGTCAGTTTACAAGGGTTTACTGCGTGCCTGGTGTGAATTCTGTACCATGTCAGGTCTTAGGTGGGGGAAGGATGGGTGCAAAGCATGGCGGGATTTCTGAGAACAGAGGTGGGAACATTAGCTCTGGGCTTTGGGGAGAGCCTGGGAGAAATGGAAGTACTTAACCAGTGGGGGACAGCCTGTATCCCATGCTATAACCCTGACATCCTGGACATGGGAAGGATGAAACGGGAAAACTGGAGCCTGGTGCTTAGTAGGTCCTCACCAAATGTCGGGGCCAGAAGCTCAGATGGTGTGCCAAGTTTGGGGCTGCCATTGGTCAGCAGCCTGGATGCCCGTGGTGCCAGGGAAGAGGGTGCTTGCCAGGGGTTGGCATACCCCTGAGGAACCCTCAGCTGGGCTGGGGTCTCGAGCTGCAGGGAGCACAGCAGAGTGGGCTGTGTGGTCTCTTATCTGAGGGCAGAGGCTGGGACACCCGTGGTTTCCTCAGAGGAGGTGGGCATTGGACAGGGGACACCCCGCCAGGCTGGGGCTAGCCTGAGCAACTACGGAGTAGGAGACTCAGGCCGAGGGCATTGCAGGACCAAGGATCTGGCCCTGGTCCCTCTTTTGTCCCATCGTGTCTTGGGCCTCAGTTTCCCCATCTTGGTAGGGGGCTTTGGTACCTACCTCTCAGGAGTGCCATGGAGTAAGAGGTGGAGTCTGAGTGCCCAGTGCTCAGCCCGTCAGAACCAGCACTGCTAGCTGTGCACGGAGGGACAGGCCTCCTGCTGCTGATGCCCCCCCGCCGCCACCGCCAAGGGACTTGGGGTGATTGGGGCTGCTCCTCCCTGCCTGCCCCGACTGAAGCCCACCTTTGCAGAGGGTGGTCTGGGCTGTTATCAGACCCAAGGCCTCATTCCAGCAGCTGGTGAGGCTTCAAAAGGCCCTGAAGCTGCCGTGCTGGCCCTGACCAGCCTTTCCCACCCTCTCATGCCCCTGCCTCAAATCCTGGCTCATTTTCCTGCTGAGCAGCCTGAGAGAGGCCCTTCCCTTTCTGAACCTCGCCAGGTCTTTGTGACTACCGCCTGAGCTGCTGGGGACAAGCCCCAGGCACACAGTAGGCGCTCTGTGAAGGTCCCACTGGTCTTTACCCCATGGGCTCCAAGAACAGCAGTGACTGTGATTCTTGCCTGTGGTGGGCGGTCACCCCTTTTAAGCCATTCACTCTGGGGCCAATTATAAATAGACACATAATCACCCCTATCTATACGTAGAGATAAAACATATCCTTCCGAGAGGAGCCGCCCGCCCCTCCCCGCCCCCCCCCACACACTGGCACGCGCTCTCCAGAGGGATCGGTGCTCCCCTCCCTCCTCCATCCATCCCCTCCTCCCTGCTGCTCCTCCATCTCCACCCTGCAGAGGTGAGATCCGGCAGAGGCCGTGATGTCAGAGGCTCAGCTGATGTCACCGCCCCGGCCCTGTGACTTCACTTGCCGGCTTGGGCAGGAGGAGCCGCGAGGAGGCTGAGACAAGAAACTGCCCCCCTTTCCTTTTCCTTCTCCTTTTTCCCTTTCCCTCTTCCCCAGCCTCACTCTGGAGTTGTTTTCCTTCCCTGGTTGCGGTCTGTCGGAGGGGTCCAGGGCAAGTGCCAGGAAGGATGCTGCTGCAAAGGTAACGCGGCGTGCGCAGCGCCTCTCCCTCCGGTCATGAAAGTTTGCTCTGGTGTGTGAGGCGTGCCCGCTGGGCGCCCCGCCGCGCCACGCTGCCAGCCCAGGCTGTGGGGGGGGGCCGGGAGGCGGGGGCGGCAGGGCTGGGGCAGGGTGGGCAGGGGGCTCCCTGGTGGCCTTCACTGCCTTGTCCCCATCAAAGGCCGCAGCTGCTCAAGTGGCGGCTGCAGCTTTGAAACTGCCATAAAGAGCGATGAAGGGAGGGGAGCACGAGGGCTGTTCAGAGCAGTGCCCGTGAGGATGGCCGGGAGAGGAGGGGTGACGGGCTGCTCTGGGAGTCCCGCAGCAACAGGGGCGTGAAGGGCAGGGCCCCCGATCAGAGTCCCAGCGGCCGACTCACGATCACTGCCCTCTGTCCCCTTCAATCCAGCCAGTGTCCGTGGCTGGGACCCCAGCAGTAAGGGTGCAGAGGCGTTGGGGGAGGCGGAGACTGGCTACCCCCCCCTCCATGATTTCCAGGCATATTCTTCCACCTCTAGCAGGCCATTTGTCAGCAGCGATTTGGGACAAAGGAGGGGGCAGTGGGTGGTCTGCTGCAAGTTGGGCGATGGGCAAAGAGCGTGCAGCCAGAGAGAAACGCCAACAATTAAGAGGCAGATCCAGGGCTTTGCTCATTCAGGCTGTCGAGGGAGCCGTCATTTTGTGTTAGCTTGTGTGTGTCTGAGGTGGGAGGAGGAAGAGAGGGGAGAATGACAGGAGAAGGATTATGACATTGTGTTGTCTCTGTTTGTGGTAAATGCAAATTTGGCACCAGCAGCTTCCCAGGAAAAGCAGCAGCAAGTAACCCAGGCCAAGGCCTTGGCCCAAACCCGCCAAGGGAGTCTGTGTGGGGCGGTTTGGGTTTTTTTTCCTCCCTTTTTTCTGTCTGGCGTGTGCTGCTTCCATTTATTTTTACAGTGAAGTGCTGAAGATAGACAGGCCAGCATGGCGGGGAGGAGCTGGTCCTGCCTCCTCCCTGGCATGCCAGCCCCCTCCTCACTCTGTGGGAGGCCCAGGCCACTTGCCTGACCTCCAGCCACTGTCCCATCTCGGCTGCCTCCCTGCTAGGTCTCTGTCCCCAGCCAGGGTCACAGTTCCTGCATTCCCCTGGCCTGGATGACCTGAGGTCTCAGAAGGCTACTTCTGTCCACAGCTGCTTCCCAGGGGTGAGCAGGGACAGAGCGCCCCGGACTGTGGCTGAGATGCGGCTTCAGAGACCCAAGGCCAGGGCTGGGCATGCCCCTGGCTGCAGTGTTGGCCTGGCCTGCCCAGGAGGCTGGCAAAGGGTTCTGCCGCCAGGCTGGTGTTGGCAAAGTGTCCCAGGACCTTGACTCCTGTGACAGGCCCATGAGGGCCGGGAGCCCGAGCCTGACCTGGGCCAGGAAACGACCGCGGCCCAAGGCTCTGGGCTGCAACAGGGCTCAGGCAGGTGCAATGGCCTGCACCCAGGTAGTCGGTCTTTGGAGCAGGTCTGCAGGACGCACAGGGTAGGGCCTTGCCAGGGCCAGGCCATACAGCTCAGGCCCTAGCAGGGATGGTGAGTTCTGAGCTAAGAAGCCAAGGCAGGAGCCCGCCCGTGGAGGGTCAGGGGATGGCTGTGGCCAGCTGGGTCCAGCCCATTACACACTGGGCCTCATGCTGTGGCCCTCGCTCTCATCTTCCTTGTCTAGAAGCTGGTTCTTCACCTTGACCTCACTGCCTCTTTTGCTAGATCAAGTCCTTCCCGACTCAGTTTACCTCCTCCAGGAAGCCCACCCTGCCCTTCACCTGGATAAGCTGGGGCCTGCACCATTCCCACCCCCATCCCCCCTCTTATAGCACTGACCACACTGTGGTCACTTGGGTACTGGGACTTTTAAGGCATCCTCTCAACGATTCTGTCCCCTGCCCAGAGCTGAGCACTGAGGTTTGTGCCTGGAAGCCAGGGAAGCAGATCTAGACCTGCAGATCCCCTAGGAAGGTGGGCCACCAGAATGGAACGGTCACCACGCCTCATATCCTAGAAGGCGTGATGGGCTCACTGCCTTTGGGCAAACCCACCCAAAGGGGATTTTTCCCCATGGAACCCGATGTGGGGATACGCTGCAGCTATGCCCAGGAGAGGGGTGTCTCCCTTTCTGGGGAGCCTCATGTGGCTCAATCATGTCCCTCCAGAAATTGGTGGTAGGCTCTTTTATGTACCCTGGCATTTCCTTCCGGTCCTGGGCTCACATGCCAACCTGCATAGGGGAGCCAGAGAACACTGCAGGGGCCATGTGTGAGGAGCAGCTGCCCGCCTGGTCTTCGCAGCTCGGTGCCCCGTGGCGCTTCCTGTGCCAGATGGAAGAGGAAAGAAAAGGGGATAGGCTCTGCCCAAGGCTGAGGTGCTGGGTGTATTCCAGGCCTGGGCTCGAGACCCTCCTGGCCAGAGGTGCTGGGAGCACCAGGCGGGAGCCATAGTGAGGGCCAGCTGGCCAGTCAGCTCACATTACCCGGCCCAGTTTCACGGTCTGCCCACTTGGAGCCGGCATCCTCCAGGCGTACAGAGATAGGAGAATCACAGCAGGCTGCCTCCCTCTGGGTGCCTTAATCTGATGGACCCCAGGAGCTTTGGAGTCAGACGGCCCCGAGTGACAATCTTCCCTGGCCACTTTCTAGCTGCATGACCTTGGGCAAGTTACTTAGTTTCTCAGAGCTGCCGTTTTAAAAGGTAGTGACCTGGGAGTCGTAACCTCTACCTACAGGTTTGTCATAGGTACAAAGGAGGCTGTGGGTGCAGCTGTAGTTATGAGGAAGCTGGCTGTACCAGCAACCTAGAAGAACGATGAAAAATGTTCTCTCTGGGGTATCCCTGTGAATTCTGACGGCAATCAAGAGGGGCTTCAGAGAGGAGGTGGCATTTGAAGGCCTTGAAGAATGAGTAGGAGTTAGCTAGGCAAAGGCAGGGGAGGGTATACCATCGGAAGGCAGAGCTTCAGAGTATAAAAGGCTGGTCACCTCATATGGCCGAAGCCCAGGGAGAGAAAGGGGGAGAGGGAGCCCTGTTTCTCTTGGCAGTGGGAGCCAGTTCTGGAGGAAGGGAAAGCCTGACTTGATGACAGAGTGGGCAGGTCTCACACAAACATCTCGGTCATTGCACACTCGCCTGCCAGAGGCGTTCATGTCTTAGAACCTCGGACAGTTCTCTAGGATCCTGCAAAGTTGACTTGTTCTAGCCCCTCCAGAGTCAGGCCTCTCAGGCTGGCCTTGTGGTGTGGCCCCATATTTGAATTTAAGGGCCAGCCCTGGGTCTTGTTTTAATATGGAGTCTCAGGACTCCTGGGGTCCAGGACTGACCCAGTCCCCACTCTGATCTGGGGCCAGTGTTGCTGGGAAATGCCTAGTCCCTGACTTTGGTGAGGGTTCCTGGAGCAGCTTCTCCAGCCTGGAACCCTGAGGTGACTGGAAGTTCCGGCAAGAGGCCAGGATGGCTACTCCCCTTAATCCATCCCCGACCGAGATGGCAGCACAGCGGGGACCAGGCTGTCTGGGTTCAATCCTGGCTCTGCCATTTACCAGCTGTGTGGCCTCAGGCAAGTGGCCTGCCCTCTCTGATCCTTGGTTTCATGGGGTAATAACAGTACCTAAAGTCATAGGGCTGTGGCGAAGATTACGTGAGATAATTTTCACAAAGCAGTCAGCCCAGAGCCTGGCTCCTGGGGGAACTCAATTTATTGTTAGCTTAAAGAAAAGTCAGCGCAGGAGAGTGAAGGATCTAGCACCTAGTGTCTATGGGCCAATCACTCAATCCCTCTGAGCCTCAGTTTCCCTTGCTGTAAAATGGGGATGATAATCATGCCTGGTAAGAATAACTAACATTTGTGAGCATTTACTGTGAGTTAGGCAGGCTCTGTTCTAATTGCATAACTGTGTAGAAGTTTATTGAATACAGTGTCCCCCCACTCTGCCTAACGTGTGAGAGTGGGAGGGGTGGGGGACAGGGCATCCCAGAAGCCAAAAGCATGCAGGGAACAACCCCAGAGATTTGGTGTTTTTCTGGGTGAGGCTGGGTGTTCTCTGGCACCTTGGTAGTGTGGGCAAGGCCAGAGGGAACTGGATGGCTTGAGAGTGAGGCATGTAGACCAGCAAGGGCCACCTGGGGCTGAACACCCCTCACACATGGCAGAGCCCTGAGCCAGTCGTGGTCCCGGCCCTGGAACTTGGTTTTCCTCTCTGTAGGACGGTGGCTTGGGTTACCTCACCTCTCAGGTCCCCAGCTGCTGAAAGGGGCTGTGATTCTGTTGTCTCTTGGATTTTCTTGGATAGCTTCCATGGAGGTTGTGACTTGGGCAGTATCATCTGCCCATTGATTTTTCCAGAAAGGATGCTTTCTTCCCTTCTATTCCACAATCAGCCCGCAGATGAACCACCTCCGTGCCTTCCCACTGCTCCTCCTGCCCCGACCAGCACACCTCACGTGGGACAGGATAGGGGGCAGAAAGGGTCCAGCAGGGTGGTGGCTCCCGGGAGACCCCTTGAAAGCACAGGCTGTCCCAACGCCATTCGACATGCACCATGGGAGTGGGCGTATGGAGGGCTAGGGGGCCACCTCCAGCCCACACCTGGCTGTGAGGCGGAGTCGCCCCAGAAGACCCAGGCGGGCAGTTCATTTATTCTCCCTCCTCCCCTCAGCACAAGCTTTGGAATCGCACAGAGCGCTCACTCCTTGTTCTACTGTCGGTGCTGGGTGATTGCAGGGACGAGTGGGGTCAGGATAACGGAAACAGCGCTTAGGTTTGAGGTCACTGGCTTAGCCCTGGCATGATGCAGCCCTCCTGGTGGATGATGTTATTGTCCCCATTCTGCCAATGGAAAGGCTAGGCTCCGGGAACTTAGGGAGCTCACTCAAGGTTGCTTCGCCCTCAACCCTCCCTTTCCTTTTTACCCCTCACCTATGACCCAAAAAGAGCTGAGGCAGGTGATAATGCTGGGAGCCCATTGAGGCAGGACAGGTAACGGGAGCCCAGAGACCACTGGGGCGGGAGGTTGGCGAGACACGAAATTTGTCATGAGGTGGTTACCATGCCAGCTTGTCGTGCCCACACGGGATCTGTGGGGAATTGGAATAACGGTCATCTGGTGTGCAGGGGAGGGGCGGTGCACATGGTCCCGGCCCCTGAGGAATGCACAGTTGCTGTTCCCTCTGCCCGGGAGGCTTCTGCCCACCTTCACTCAGCCAGGGCATGCGGTTGGCTTAAGAGCCCTGCGTGGGTTTAAATCCGGGATCTGCCACTCACTGGCTGTGTGATCACAGGCTAATTGGTTACTGCTCTGGCCTCACTCTCCACACCTAAAAGTGGGGATAACTGTAAACTCACCTCATAGGCTTATTGTGAGGATGACCTGAGTTAATGCAAGTAACTCAGCACGGTGCTCAGCATCCATGACAGCTGTTCGAACGTTTTCTATTGTTGTCCCCTCAAAAAAGCTCGGATTTCCCTGGAACACTCCGTGTTTACTGAGCACCCACTGTGTGCCGGCACCAAGCCCAGGGAGCCAGGACTCACCACTTAGGCCCCTCCTGTACCCTGGGCCAAGCTGCCAGCCTGAGTGTGTGGATCTGACTGTAGGGGGATCAGCCTGCGAGAATTGGTGTGTTGGCTCCCACTGCTGGCGTGACAGACATCCTGATGAAATATGTCACTTGAAAATATTTTTAAAAGAAATTTCTGGAAAGCTTTCTTAACCCCTTAGGGGCCATAATAGCCTAAACTGTTGTCAGGTTCTTGGCTTTGCCATGACTTGCCGGGGACCCTCCCTTTCCTGGGCCTCAGTTTCCTCATCTGTAAAACGGAGCCGTAACCATACCCACCTGAGAGGGTTGACCCTAGATGAGACTACTCATGTGAAATGTGCTTTGTGAACTCGAAAGCACCTTACAGCTGTTGAGGGCTTTTGGTTCTGTTTCTCACCATTCATGAGACGCTCACAGGCAGACAGATGCCTGTATGCTGTCACTCTGTGTGATGGGCGTGGAGATCAGTGGGGTGCTGGTTCTGCTCTCAGGGGCTCCTGGGCAGTGGCCTTACTAAAACCCTTGAATTTTGTGATTTCCAGAGAACGTGGAAGGCCCCTCAGGCAGCCTGGCCCCTTCCAGGGGAAATGCTGGTAAGTGTCTTCTCCTATCTGTGAGTTTGTTCCCTCAAATGTATTTGGAGCAGCCCCATATTCTGGGGATGATGTGGGAGAAACAGAAGCCGGCCCCGCCCTTGAGAGCTCGGTCCAGGAAGAAGGACTTGAAAACTCCACACCCAAATGACCAGATCTCCAGGGCTCAGGGTTGGCTGGATGCAAACCCTGGGCTTTTCAGAAGATGTTCGGCCACAGGGCAGCTGACAGGATCGGTTATAAATGAATATTGACTGTTTCCTCTGCTTGGACTCCTTCAGTGGCTCCCCCTTTTGCCCTTGAGATAAAGTCCCCAAGACTTTTGTGGCCCGCACTGTCTTGCTCCAGCTGCATCTCCAGCTTTTCATGTCATTTAAATTGCACAGGCCTCCTTTCCCTTCCTGGAAATCGGCGTGCTCCCTCCTGCCTCAGGGCCTTTGCCCGTGCTGGCCCAGCCCCTGGAGCTCTCGTCCAAACTCATCACATGGCTACTTCCTATCTCAGCTCAAATGTCCTGGATCCCCAAGACCCAGGGTCCCATTATACATCCTCTGTGCACCTGCCACGCTTTCTTGCTAATGTGTGTCACAGCTGTTACCAAATGATTATGTGATGATTTGTTCCTTCTAATGGCCCCATGGGACTGTAGGCTCCATGACAACTTGGACCCTTGGGCTCATTGCCTGGCATACGATAAGGACTCAATTGATATTTGTTGAATGAATCTGTGATGAAATTAAGGTAAGATTTTGTGGAGGTGGCAGCATTTGACTAAGACTTGAAAGAGGGTATAAAGGATATAATTTCAATCTGTAGAGGAGAGGGAAGGGCTTCCTGCTTCGGGGCGCAGACAGGCATATGGCAGGAACACCACTCATTTGGTTTGGAAAGAGGCAGAATGGGACATGTGAGAGAAGGTTGGAGAGGTGAGCTGGGGCCAGATGAGGACTTTGCGTTCCAGGTGGACGAGAATCGATTTGAATTCTGAAGCCATTTGGGACCCATTGGAAAGCTTTGAGCTGGGGAATGGGGTCAGAGCTGGTTTTGGGTCACTGTGAGGAACCTGTTGCAGGGCTGGGTGGGCTGGGAAGAGGGGCTGCAGTCCCGAGGACCAGTTGGGAGTTGGAGAATCCATCAACTCCGCTGCTTTCTGTTCCCCTGAACTCATGTGCTTGGCAGTTGTCCTCATGAGCTGGCAGGGAGATGCAGGGCAGTGATGAGGAACCTCACACAGTGTGGCTGTTTCCAGAAGACAATCACCTTGGTGGCCGGGCAGCCTTCCTGAGTCACTGGAGGGAGAGATGGACTGCAGGGAACATCCATGTCTGCATTTCTCAGCTTCCCTGATGGAGAAGGCAGCATCCAGCTCGGCATTTCTGCACCTGTGTCCTGGTGCCTTCCTGGTGGCCCAGGAATCATGACACTGAGGGACCAGCCTGTGACAGATGAGCAGAAGCAATTCCCATATGAAGAAATTCCGTCAAAGCCTAACAAACAAGACTCACCTCCGTTTCCCTGGAGGGGTGTGCAGCTGATGTGGTCAGAAAGGCCAGGATCCTCAAGGACTGTGCCTTTGGGCGTCTTGTTAGCAATTCTGGGCTTCAGCTTCTGCAGCTGTGAAGTGGGGGCTGTTCGGGTGCTGTGAAGGTTAAGTGCGAGGACACACATGGAGCCCCCAGCACAGGGAACACTGGAGGCTCAGGAAGTGGTGGCTGTATCATGGCCGCGTTTTTCTCCCCGGTTTGAATTCTTTGCAGGAAGCTTGGGTTTCAGGCTTAAAATGAAGAGCATGTCAACAAAACAGGATGGAACAAAGTCTTTTCCCAGCATGCCTCAGCATGCGGCACTGCCTTCCCGCGGAGCCCAACAGAGATGGGGCTAAAAGTCTTGAGCTTTCAAGCAGAAATAATCTCAATGGAAAGGAACCTCCCTATTGTTATCTCGTGATAAAGCGATGCAGGAGCTCTGCCGCCTCTTCTGCCTGGCTTCAGATTCCAGCTCTGCCCCCTCCTAGCTGCTCTGGGCCTCAGTTTCCTCATCTGCAAGACATGGTAATAGTCCACCTCAGAGGGCTGTTGTAAGGGTTCAGTGAGTTAAGGCAGGTGAAGTGCTTAGAATATGCCTTTGTCACTACTATGGTTAGATCACTTCATTTTCATTTTAACTCTTTGTAGTTAAATAAGTGACTCAGCGGGGGCTCAAGCCAGAAGGCTAAGTTCAGATCCCAGCTCCTCTGCTTGCTGGCTGTGTGACTGCAGGCAAGTCTCTTTAACCTCTCTGTCCCTTTCCTGTCTGGACAATGAAGATGACAATCCCTGCCTCATAAGGTGGTTGGGAGTAGTGAATGGGGAAACCTAGGTAAGGGACCCAACTCCCTGGAAGCAGGTAGATCAGTCGGCCACTCCTCCCACCCACTACAATTCCCAGAAGAAGAAATTCAGACTCAGACACATGTTGATAAGACCAAGCTGAGCCCCTAGCTCAGTGACCTGTGCTGGGCCACCATACCAGGGGCTGCCCAGGGAGAGTCATGCCACAGAGGCAGGAGTGCCGAGTGGGTTGGGGGGTGGTCTCCCATGCGGCTGGGCTGCAGGGCCTCCAGCTGTTCAGCTGTGTCTCTTCCCGTGTCCTCTCTCTGCTCACCTGTGGGAAGATACACAGTAACTGCCACTTGCTGGGCAGGCCACGGTCTTCCAGGAAGGAGGTACGAGAGCCCACCATCTGCACATTGCCCAGTCTCCAGGGCTTTAACATGCTACTTGTGGGGAGAGGCTAACGCTGACCCTGCTGTCCTCTCACGTCTCTTTCCCTGTCCACCGGCAGACTTTGGGACCCACCAACTGTCTGCATCCATCCATCTTTTCAGTGTTTACCAAGTGCTGGGAAGCTTGGTGGTTAAGAGTACAACCTCTAAGGACCTGGATTCAAATCCCAGCTTGGCCTCTTCCAAGCTGTGTGACTTGGGACAAGTTACTCAAACTCTCTGTGCCTCAGTGGCCCTATCTATAAAGTGGGCGTGATAACAATACCAACCTCATCAGGTTGTTGTAAACACAGTATCTGTTCATGGTAAGCCTGCATTCCTCTGGGCTGTATCATCATTTTAATGTTATCAGTTTTATGGATATGGTTTCATACCTTGCATAGGATGCTGGAGACCCCAGGGAAGCAGAGGTGTCTGCCCTGCAAATGCTCACAGTCCCATGGGAGAGATGGACATAGTCACACAAATAGCCCAATGGGAGCTGAGGAAGGAGCCACACCTTCCATCTTGGAAGAATGGGGTGGAGGGCAGGGTTGAGGGGCGAACCTCCCGAACAGAGGTCATTGTGAGACGCTATGATACAAATTCATGCCAAGCATGTCACAGACACACAGCCCTTGCAGGATCCCACCCTTGCTCTCCTCCATAGCCTCACCTGTCGTTCCCCTAGCCCTGCACTGGCCGCAGCCCTCCTGGGAAGAGCAGGTGCCTGTCCCACACTGCCCTGGCCCTCTGTTTGGAGCCTCCCTGGCCCCTTAGCCTTAGAGCTGGCCCTCACCTTACCCCAGAAAGACTTATACTGAGCCCCTATGCCCTCTCCATCAGGGCTGACAGCCTAGCACACAGCAGGTGCTTGGTAGGGAATTAAGGCACGTCACAAAAGACCAGGCCACCCCTGCTGCTGGTGCACTCTGCATCCATCCGCTTTGTGTGTGTGTGTGTGTGTGTGTGTGTGTGTGTGTAGCGGGGGGAGTGCCTGGCTTGGGACAGGCTCTGCAGGATGCGGTGGGGGATTCCCCACTCTGTTAAGCCAAGGCTTTTGTCAGTCGCCTGGAGGACTGGGAGCTGGAATTCCAGGCCCCCCTGTTGATGTGCTCCAGCTCGCAGGAGGAGAGGAAGGAGAGCTGGGGCCCTGAAGGAGAAAGGTGAGGGCTGCACGTGTGCTCGAGAGAGCCAGCGAGTGAGAGGAAGGACATCCGCCTGCCGCTGCAGGCAAGACACCCGGCTCACTTCGCACAAGTCACTGATCTGCCGAGCAGGGCCAGTCTCCTCAATCAATCGGCTCTGACATGAGGTAGCGGAATCAGTGACCTAGAGGCGGAAGGCTCCATTTGTAATCCCGGAGTGGCCCAGGCGCCTGGAGGAGGGCAGAGGAGTTTGTAATAAAGGGAGTGACACAGGGTCTCCAAAAGCCATCTCTAAGCCAGAGAAGGAGGGAAAGGATTCATTTTGCTTCTGGAATTGAAACCCCTGATTGACTTCAGTAAGTATTTTTCGAGTAGACTGGGTTGGGAGACAAGAAAACAACAACAAATCTGTCTTTCTCTTAAAGTGTGGAAGGAAACACAGGATTCTGGCAGATGAGACAATGAGAGAACAATGGAAGATGCTTGTGTGATCAAAGAGGAGGGGGTTCCCAGTTCCTGAGCTCTGACCACTGTGGTATCTTGAGCAGTGACTTAACCTCTCTGAGCCTCAGTCTGCTCATGTGTCATATTGTGTCCATTTCACAGAACTGTAGCTGTTGTTAATAAGTGCCTGAACTGAACTTTTTATGAAAATCTCTAGATTCCCATAACACCTATGTTATAAGTCATATTACTCACATTTTAAAGCTGAGGCAATCAAGGTTCAAAGAGGTGAAGTAAATTGTCTGAGGCCACACAGCCCAAGAGTACTCCCAAAGTGTCTGTTGGCCATAACATGGACACACGTTCCTTTTCCACATGGTACTAAAAGGGAAAGTGATAGGCCGCCAGGGGTGAAGAAGCAGAGGCTGGCCTGGCCCTAGGATTGTAAGTTTCCAGGTGGAGGTCGGTTGGGCAATGTTTCAGCAGGGCCCAAAGGGGGCTTTAGGGTCACTCCCAGCACAGGAGGCAGGAGCATACAAGAGCTTGGACTCCACTTATCTGACTGCATTCTTTCCCTTTTTCACCATGCGTTTCACGTTCCAGTCCCTCAGTCTGAAACCTGAGTGAGCTGAGGAAGAGGGGAAAGGATGGGAGGAATGACAGGGCAGGAGACTGTAAGGAAAAAGGCCTCCCTTCGCTTCATGGGTTCTCAAGAAATTGAGGGTGCCCTCAACACCCAGGGTTCAGGAAGTTCTCCTGCTTCCTTCCGTGTTTGTCCAGAAAACACGGGTCTGTGCTGAGAGTCCCCCCAACCTTTCCCTCTGCAGCCCTGATCCAAGCAGAAGCTAGCACTGGTCTTTTAAAAGACTTGGTGCCAAAGAATTTGAAAATGAAACTCACAGAACAATGGAAACAGCCAAAGGGCAGGGCCGGGCGGCCTGCTCAGCTCTGCCCCGGAAGAGACGGGCACCCAGCCTGACATGCAGGAGGTGTTGGGAACCAAGTCTCCCAGAATAGCTCTGACCTGCATTGGAGCCGGCCCCCACTTTGTGAGACTGGACAAATGCCAGGAGAAATCACTGCCTTCCCCACTCACCTCCCGAGGTGCCAGAATCAACTCTGGCCCTGTCTAGGATCCCTATGTTGGGGGCAGGTGTGGCTACAGCCAGGACCCTCTCCTTGGGTGGCCTGAGGCAAGGCAAAGTGTTAATGTGTCTAGCTAGGTGGGGTGAGAGGTGAAAAGGGTAGAGCCAGGCCCTGGGGAGCTGTGTACCTCAAATATACTGAAATCTGGGCCCCAGGCCACACCTGTTTCTTATCAGCCTCCACCTGCTGCCCAAAGCACTCTTCCAACTCCAATTTAAATCCAAGTGGGTTGCTTCAGGAAAGGAACTACTCCAACATCTAGGGCAGATGGGGGCCTACTTTAGAATCAGCAATTTTGGCCAACATTAGGGGCATCCAGTCCAAACTGTCTCCTGTTCCCATTGTACCAATGGGAAACTGAGGCCTAGAGTGGGGAGAGAATCTGGCCAAGTCTCTGGGTGAGTCACAGGCAGGATGACACACTCCAAACACATCCTATCCTCACTGGCCTCACTTTTGAAAGCAGTGGGTCACAGAGCACCAACATCTCAGTGGTGGTTCTGCAACTGAGATTTAAAAAAAAAAAAAAAAAATCAAGCCAGTCCGTTGCTCCATAAAACATACATGAGATTGCAAAGGAAGTCTGGGAACAGCCTGAGACCTTGGCACCACAAAGCCTCCACCTTATCTCCAAATTAATTCTGGACTCTGGATCCAGCCAACCAGGCATTGTAGGTTTTAATGCTGCCTGCAAGGCGAAGGCAACTGGCGTTTGGTGAGCATCTATTTTACAAGTGAGGTTGGTGGGCTTCCCCAGTCCTCGCTTAATAAAAGCGGAGGAAACTGAAGCCCCAAGTCATTCATCCAAGGACACGGGGCCACGGGGCTGAGGCGGCAAAGGAGCCAGGCCTCCCCGGCCTTGAGGGCGTTTGGCGGGCAAAACCGCCCCCATGCCCGGCCCTACTGTAAAGCAGGTTACCGGGAAGAGGTCAGGCCTTGGCCCCGCGGGCTCCCCAGGCTGCCAGGAGCGCGATTCTGGCGTTGGAGGCTCCAGGGAACTCCAGAAATCCCAAAGCGAGATTCCAAGCCACCAACTCCCCAGAAAGTTGGCTCACGGCCACTCCCAGGACGGACCGCCGAGAGCTGCGGGCCAAAATAGCACTGGGCGAGCGGCGAGAGGCGCGCGCTGCGCCCCGCAACTGCCAAGGGGAACCCCGCGCAACCCCGGCCGCCGGGCGGGGGCCTCCGCGGCCCCGGCCTGCCGCGCGCAGGCCTCGGCGCCGCCGCACGCGGGTGGGCACGCGCGCGCCCGCCGGCCCCGCCCCCTGTCGCTCCGCCCCCGCCGCGCGCCCGCCCGCGCGCCGCGGCCCAGAGCTTCCTCATTGGCCGCGCGCCGTCACCTGACGCTCTGTTATTTCCTGTGTGTTGGGAGAATGGAGAGAAAAAACCCCGAGCCGAGCCGCTTTTGGCCCCTGCGAGGCGGCCGCGGCCTCCGCCGGGGGAGCCCGCCCTGAGGCGCGCCCGACCGGGGAGCGAGCGCGCGGGCCGGAGCGAGCCTCGGGGGGCCGCTGCCCCGGCCCGCTCCGCCGCCGGCCCGGGCGCCCGAGCTGGACGCGGCGGAGGTTCCCCCACCCCCACCCCGCGTAGCGCCGCCCGCCGCCGCTCCCTCCCCTCCCGCCCCCGGCCGAGGCCGAGGGACCGGGCGGGGGGCTCCCGCAGGTAACAGTCGCCCGGCCTGGGGGGGAGGGGCAGGGGTCAGGACTGAGAGGTTGGAGCCAGGCCGGGAGGTCCGGCCTCGGGGTTTGGGGGCAGAGGTCCTTGCCTGGCCCGACCCAGGAGTGCTGAGCCCCCGGGACTCCGAGGCTGGGACTTGGGGTGCTGGGGGGGAATGGCCCGGCCTGACCTGGAGCGCAGAGAGGAGCGGCCTGGCTTGGCCTAGGGTTGCTGAGGGGGAAAGGGCCAGGCCTGGTATCAGGGTGCTAAGGGGTCTTGGTCTGGCCTGGGAGTCCCGCAGGGCTCGGGCGCCGGTCCTAGTCTGAGGGTGCCGGGGGGAAGGTACCTGCTCGTCGCGGCCTCGGGTGCCAAGGAGGCGGGTGCGAGCGGGCGGCGCCTGGGTGTCGGCGGGGTCAGCGCCGCCCGCCCCGGGGCCCCTGGCCGCCTCGGGGGTCCAGCTGCGCTGGCCTCTTCGCTTCGGGCCAGGGGCGAGACTGGCGGGAGGACGGCCGGGCTTAGGGCGGGGAGGGGCCGGCTGGGCGGACGCGAGCGGCACCGGGGCGTCCGGGAGTCGGAGCGCGCCCCGGCTACGGCAGGGACGGGGGCATGTTTCTTGTGAACACCTGAAGCCATGTGGACGCGGCTGCTTCTCGCCTGTTGGGGGCGGAGGGCAGGTACCCGCTGGCGGGGCGCAAGGTCCGAGCGCTGGGCGGGGGAGTATAGCGCAGGATACACTTCCTGCGTGGGGTTTTCTCCTCCTCCTCCCCCGCCGCGGTGAGCAGGGCGGGGTGTTTGATCCGGTGGTCTCCTTGTGCCAGCGAGCGCGCGTTTGGGGGCTGGAGGCTTTCAGCTTCCCGTCCCTTTTTGGGTGGAAAGTGGTGTTGGAGAGGGGCTGATCTGGCCCAGCCCGCTCTGGCAGAGGCGGGAGGTGGAATGTCTCCCGTGCGCCGGGTTGGGAGTGGAATTTAGTGAGTTGGGGCGGGGGGTGGGGAGCGGTGCCGAGGAGCGGCCGCCTTCCTGGGCCTATGGGTGTACATTATTGACTTTCTGTGATGGTGGATACTTGCACTGCCTGTCAGTGTGAAACCCTTTAGTTTGCCTTCAGGGCAGACAAAAATTAGGGTGCCCTCCCCTTTCCTCTTTGGATTGTTATTTTTTTTTTGGGGGGTGTCCTCTCAAAGATTAGATGACTCTGGTAACTGCTGTAAAATGGATGGAATTTTCGAGCTATTATCTAACAGGCAGATCTTGGATGATAATTGGACCCTTATGTTAACAGCCTCAGTGAAGAGTTTTATAAAGCATCTTACGTGGGGTGGCAGCTTCCTAGAGTGGGAAACTCCACTGAAGTCCGACCTGGAAACCAGGAATCTACTTCCGGCTTTGCCACCAAATAAACTATCCCTCGCCAGTTACCTACCTTCCCAAGGCTCCAGTTTCCTGTCTGTTAAATGAGGACTCTTCCAGGTTAAGACATTACAGGGGTTTTGGGTAGTTTTGTTTTGTTTTTGTCGCTCTTATCTTGGGCTTTTGTTTTAGCCAGAAGCTACCTTCCTGAGAAATAAAGGCTGTACCTTACCTGGCTTTTAAAATCCTGTCTCACTTTTTAGCTTCCAGCCCCTTCCTTCTCCAATAGAGCATAAAACTTGGTCAGGGTACAGTTTTTCCTCAAATTCCAGATGTTCTTCTGTGCTTTTCAGAAAGTATGTTATATTCTAGCCTATGTTGAATGTGCCCTATATTTTTTGTCTTTGTGCAAGAAGTTAACAGGAAAAAGATTTCAGAGAACATTGATTACTTGGAGCTGTGGATAATGCAGGTGTGTTTGGGTCAGTGTGTGTTGTTGGCTCCAAGGAGTTCCAAGATTTTTCTATGCAAAGGATTTTGGAGGGATTCATTTCAAGTTCTTTCAAGGGATATTTGGCATTTGGCTAATTTGAAATGTCCAGTGTCAGTATTCTCCAAAAAGGGATAAGATGGAATTCCATGATATCAGCTGTGAAATGGCGTGCTGGTGGAATTAGCTAGCACCTCGGCGTGCACTAATTATTTGCATCCCAATTTATTCCTTAATGGTAGCCGGATGCTTCTCCTCCGATGCTGAAGAACCCCAATTAGTGTCAGTGATTTTTATGGCGTGTGAGGGCCGTAGGCCATGCTTCTGACTGGGTAGTCCTTTTAGACCAGCCTCAGAAGTGGGTCTTTGTCTTAGATTTCTCGTACTGTGATGCTTGAAGGACGTGTGCCTAATGTGGTGTAAGAGTCTTTCTTAGATCACTTTAGTTCATCTGTACAAACACAGTTTCAAAAAGGGTGTCAGCACTGGGAGGTGTGCTCATGGTGTTGACTTCGGGGACGATGGGCAGAATTTTTCTTGTATCTTAACATCAGGCCTGCCCCACAGGTAGATACTTTTATACGCAGCTATGCAGATTAATTATTTGGAGCTTCCCAAAACAAGCAATCTGTTCTGTGTTGGTATTTAAATTGTGACCTTGTGTTTGGTGTGGGGTTTTTAAAATCCTAGTTAGTTACATTGTAACAGTTATTACGTACATTTACCTTTGTGTTACGAGGAAAGGTTATTGTTCTACAAGAGGAAAGGTTATTATTTTACAAAGGTAATTTGTGTGTACCTGTGTGAGAGAAGGTTGCCAAGGTAGTAAGGTGTCAGGAGACATATTTTAGGTTTTATAACCTTTTAGTGGTATGGAATGGAGTGTAGTAGAAATCACTTGTTTTTAGATCAGGAAATGAGAGTTGGACTTCTCCTGGTGAGTTTACTCTTCTCTTCTTATAGGTGGGAAAGGGTGCTAACATTTGTGGGGTGTTGGTTTTTTAATCTCGTATGCCAGGTTCTGTCCAAGGTGTTTTGAGTTGCCTTACAAAATCCACCCAGTAGACCTGAGACGTCAGTTATCTCTCCTTTCCTGAGAGGTCATAGGGTGAGCGAGGGGTCAGGACTTGGATGTGAGCGTCCTCTCCCCTTGGCTACGAAGCCGTTACCAGGACCCGTGGTAGCTCAGTGCCTGTTCCTGGTAGATTGGCCTTGGAATCCATATTTCAGGCTGTGCCCCCCTTCCTTTTTAAAGTTATCGTGAACTTGAAATCTGGACTTGGACAAAATACTGGAAAGCATGGTTTTTGTGACTGTGCCATGTGAGTCACTCTGGGAGTTTTTCTAAACTTTCACTTTCCCCACACCTGGCCAGTTCTGCAAGTGCACCTGAGATTTAATCTAAAAAGTGTCTCTTTCATACCCAGTTCTGCCATTCTATCTTGAGCTGAAAACTTTTTATCAGCTCAAAGAGTGATATAACGTGGAAGGGGCTGTCTCTCCGTCTGTTGCTGGTTTACAGTGCACAGGAAGAATCCTATTATCTGGTGACTGCTCTCAGTTTGACCAGATGAGACTGGAAAGATCCGTTTACAAAAGACAGCCCTCTTCCCAGTATGCCTTAGGCTCTCTTCCTCACGGGCTTGTGTTCGAGACACCTTAGTGCTCATTAGATTTGTCTGAGGCTTCTGACTGCTGCCTTCGTTATCTTTTTCTGGAGGTAAGAGTAACAAAATAAAGCAAAACAAAGCCCATTTATGTTGGAGCAGAACTGTACATCAAAGTTTACATTTGAAATATATGACAGTTGAGCTTGAACAAGATGGGCATTGGGGGTGCTGATCCCCAACCCCCGGCACACTCAAATCTGTACACTCGAAAATCTGCGTATAACTTAAAAAAAAATTTTTTTTAAACTTTATTTTAAGTGTGGTTTTCCAGGTCCCGTCAGTTCCAAGGCAAGTAGTTGTTTCAATCTAGTTGTGGAGGGCACAGCTCACAGTGGCCCATGCGGGCATCGAACCGGCAGCTTTGTTAAGAGCAACGCATTCTAACCAACTGAACTAACCGGCCTCCCCTGCACATAACTTTTGACTCCCCAAAAACTTTACTAGTAGCCTACTGTTGACTGGAAGCCGTACCATAACATAATTGGTTAACATGTATTTTTTGTGTTAGATGTATTATATACTGTATTTTTTATAATAAAGAAAGATAGAGAAAATGTTATTAAGAAAATCATAAGGAAGAGAAAATAAAATTACAGTATTTACTGAAACAATCTGCAGGTAAGTGACCCGCACAATTCAAACCCATGTTGGTCAAGGATCAATTGTATAATGAAATCAGGGCTTTCGTAGTGAATGACGTGGTCCCCTTGCACTGAGACTGGATAGCTTTTTATTATTAGGCTGCTGAAAGTCTTCTTACTACCTGCGGTACCTGCAGTTTGGGTGAAAAGGTTCTCGTGGGGACAAACACAGTCAGGACTTTCTGTGCTGGGCTCTGTTTGCTTTGTAAGTGATGCACATGACCCTGCAGGTAGATGAACCGTAACGTGATTTATTGGTTTGTCTGTGGCTTGTTATCTGATGCTTCGTTGTGGGGAAGTTAAGAAAGAGAAAACATTAGCTACAAGGGGAAATATTCGTATTGCAGTATGTGCATGGAAGCTGTTCTGTAGGCAAGTGTGGGAGTTCATCGTAACACTTGACTGTCAGCCTGATTGGAAGATGGTTCTATGTTCGAACATCACGTCCCTGAACGTGGATTAAGGAAGGTCTTCTGTGTGTCGTGTTCTAATTTTCATTAACAAGTATTGATAGGCGCGGTTCTAAGCACGGGAGATGCAGTGGTGGGCACGATAGGGCTCCTTGCCTGCTCTGGAGGCGAGACTGCGAACAGGGAGTAACTAAGGATGTCAGGTGGCGATAACAGCTATGAAGAGGATAGAAAGACAGTAAGGGAGCGACTCGGGGAGCGCTGCTTCAGAGGAGTCAGGAGAACGTTGCCTCTTCTGAAGCCTTTTCTGCCAGCAGGCCGGTCAGACTTGATGTGTGGGATAGGTGAAAATGGCATTAAGCAAAGTAAATAATTTGCTTTAGCCCTGACTATCTTAAGAGGTAAATCCAAAGAGTAGAAGTGGGTTGACTGAAGTCTTCCTTCTGTTTATATCTTTATACTTTGTGAATGGGAACCTGTCTTGAAAGAGCTTGAGACAGAGCATTAGCGGTACCTCGGGAAGGGTATGAAAGAGGAACGTTGTTTGCTTTTTAAAAAATCCTTCCAATAAAAAAATGTAGACGTGTTAAAATATTGGTGAGTGCTAGGCGTTGTTAGAAACATCCTTTAGCCGTGTGTATGTTTCTTTGTTGGGGAGTTGGGTTGGGGTGTTACAGTCATCGTCCTTTGTTAAAGCTTCAAGTGAAGCCGGCAAATAAATATGAGCAGCAGCTGTGTGCAGAGCACTCCTCAAGGTACTGCTTCAAATGAAGTGACTGAGTGGAACTTGAGGTGTGGGGGGGGGGGCTGTTGAAGGAAGCAGGGATAGCTGAGGGGGGCTCTGGGCAGGGAAGGAAGTAGTACAGGTCAGGCAGGTCGTCTTGGTTACCCATCGCCCAGAGAGTTCGTCCTCCCAGCCTTTCCCAGCTCGCTGGCTGGCGTCCTGCATGCCCTCACCCACCCTTTCTGTGCTCTGATGATAGAGGTATATGGCGAGCTGAGAGAAACCTAAGAAATTGGCTAGTGTGGCTCTTTGGCTGTGCGACTCAGGAAAGATGCTGAGAAGGTGGAGACTTGCCCTAAGTTACGCGGCTTTACACTGACAGTCAAGGACCCTGTGCTTTGCTAGGCTAGTGTTCTTTCCACCACAGCCCATGCTCTCACCAGAGGATTGATATTTCACAGTTGCTCTTGAGCAGAAAAAGAAAGGAAGCCTCTGGGTGCTAATGCACTCACTTAGGGAAAGCCTGTGTAGTTCCACTCTTAAAAGCCAGAGGAAAGACAGCACATCGGACTTGAAAGCAGAGTATGGACAGAGAAAATTGTACCACTGTTACTTTTCACAGAGCTGCTCAGTGTTGGTTTCTTAGGCCCCACTGAGACACAGTCTCATCCTGATTATGTCTTGGTCCAGAGTGATGACTGGAAAAGCTCTTTGCCACATTTAGCATTAGTTGTGAAGGTAGAATAAGGCCCTTTAGATGTAGGGGAAATTTTTGATCTGTGGCTAAAATTGAGTTCCAGAATTCAAGAGTTAAGGCCCTAGCAGTCCTGAGTTTTCACCTCCAGGCCTCAGTTTCAGGGAACCTTTCACTTCTGCTTTAGAAGTGCCCTAAGTATGAAGCATCACTTTGAGCTTATTCGACTGTGCCCGAGAACAGTAGGGACTTTTGGAGCAGGGCTTCTTCCCCGGACATTTCCAGTTGTGTCCCTTTGGCAGTAATGTGAGAGGGCACTCTGCTGTAAAGGTCCATGTGATGGGCACTTTATGGAGGCAGCAGAGCATGTGACGGAAGATGTGTGACCTCAGTCTGACTCTGTCACTTATCCGCGGTGACCTGCATTTTCCCTGGGCCACAGTTTCCTCATCTGTAAAATGGAGCTACGCTTTCCCCGGGTCATTGGGAAAAGGAAGTAAAATAGGCAAACCATACGAGTGCAGCCCCTCTCGGTGACACTAGACCGGTCCATTAAACAAGCATTGCCCGTTGTGCTATGTACCGAGGCACTGGACTGCGGCAGGGCTGGTTCCTGCCCAACCTATTGCTTTTGTGTCCTCAAATATCTGCCCTGTAGAGAAGGGCAATTAAACAGGTGTATCAGGAGTGCTGTCATGGGGGAGTGCAAGGTGCTGGCCCAAGACACGTAGCCCTGACTCGGAAGGTCAGCGAGCCTCCTCCAAGAGGATGCTTTACTTCCTCATCACCCTCTTGTCTCAGCTCCCTCTTCCCGTCTGTTGGCTCGTTCCTCCCTTCTCCTTGACCCTTAGCCTTCTCTGGACTCCCCGGGCGCTCTCAGATCTTCCCAGGCTTCCTGACTGTCCACAAACCGACGACCCCACGTTGGTACCTTCAGCCATTCCTCCCCTACCTTCTCCACCTCCTGCTTGGCGCTGCCGCTTGGACAGCTCCCCAGTAACTTGAGCGGCACAGTCCAAAGCTGAACGCATATTCCTCCCAAACACACTCCTCCATTTCCCCTCCTCCAGAAGTAGCTTTACTACCCACCTAGTTTCTCCAGTCAGAGCCTCCTTTTCTCTCAGCGCCTTCCACATCTAATCCACCACCACGTCACTGGCAGTGCTGTTTCACAATCTGGCAGGAATTTGTCCCTCTGAGCCACCCCCTTCTCCTGCCTGGAACACTGTGACTGCCTCTTACCATGGCCTCCCCATTTCTACTCCTTCTTTATTCCACTTGGCCTAGAATAGCCAACAGTCACCTGTCTCCTCCACTTAAGGTCTTTTAACGGTTTCACTTAGCACTTAGGAGAAAATCCAGACTCCCTGCTGTTTCTCAAGGCCCGGAATACCCGGCCTCTGCCTGCCCCTCTGAGCGCCTGTCCTGCGGCTTTTGCTTCCCGTCCTCCAGCCACATTCACTTTCTGTTAGTCTCCTGAAGGTGCCGTGCACTTTCCCATCGCAGGGACAGTGCTAATTCCTCAGGCCAGCCCAGGCTTTTCTCATCCTTCAGGATATTTGTTGCACGGATAAATAGCATGAGACGGCGGGTGGGGTAAGGAGGAAAAGTGTCCTTGGAAGAGCTGAAAGAATGAGTTTGGCTGTGGCCTAGGTGGAATTACTCAAGCAAAACAGCTAAGAGTCAGGCAGCCAGAACTCCGACTGCTGAGGAGAGTATAAAATGATGCCACTACTTTGGGAAAACAGAAGTTTCCTAAAAAGTTGAACGTATGTCTACCCTGTGATCTAGAAGTTCCGTTTCTAGATACTTATCCAAGAGGTGAAAGTGATTGTCCACATATAGGCCTTGTACAAAACATTCACAGCAGCCTTCTTCATGATTGCCCCAAACTGCAAGCAGCCCGATGTCCATCTGCGGGACAGTGGATAAACACGCTGGTATGTTTGCACAGGGGAACCCCACTCCGCAATAAAAAGGAACAAACTACTGACACGTGTAATAAGGATGAGTCTCACACATAATATCTGAGTGGAAAGCCAGACACAAAAAGTACACAGTGGATGATCCCATTTATAACACATTCTAGAGTAGACACAACTATGCTACTAGAAATCAGATCAGGGGTTGCTTCTTGGCTGGAAAGGGTTTGCCTGGGATGGGGGGACAGCAAAGAACTTTCTAGAGTGATGGAAATGTTCTCAGGCTTGATAGGCATTCATCGATTCTGATTGAATCATATACTGTATGTAAATCATACCTAAAAATCTAGGAATTGCCCTAGATTCCTTCCCCCCACACACTCTCAACGCTGAATCTCCCAGCAAGTTCTTTTCACTTTCTGTGCAAAACATGTCCTGAATTTGTTCTCTCCGATCCCAAGCACCGTCCCCTTATCTGGACTACTGTATTAGTAGCCTCCTGACTGGTTTTCTAATCCCCTATTTTTACCCTCTTCCCAAATCATTTTTCCACTTATCAGCTAAAATGGTCTTTAAAAATCCAAATTGGATTATGTCAGTTGTCTTTGTCCAGCCAATAGCTTCTCATTGCTTTCGTGGGGGCCAACAAGGGCTCTGTGACCCCTGCCTCCTGTGGGTCCCTCTGACCTGGCCGCCTCCTTGCTCCCTAAGTTGCAGCCTCTTTGACCTTCCTGCTGTTTCTCGACACCTCCAGCTCTTTTCTACCTCAGGCTCCTCCCTCTGCCTAGAGCGCTCTGCCTCCCAAATGGGTGAGAGACTTGTTTCTGTTTGTCATTCAGATTCAGTTTAAATGTTTCCCCTGAGAGGTTTTCTGTGACCCTCCCTGTCTGAAGTAGTGCCCCATGCATCACCCTGCTGGGTTCCTAAATTAGATCACCATCTGAAATGGTCTTTTATTTATTTGCCTGTCTCCTCCTAGGATTAAGCTTGGCTGTTCGCTGCTGTACACTTCGTATCTGCAGCAGTATTTGGCCCACAGTGGGCCCTGTGTACTGACCAAGCGAAGGCGGCGATGGGATGAGGACTGTTCGGGAGGCACGCTTGTGAGGACGAAGGAGGGTCCAGGAGAGGCAGGACCTTCGCCTTGGAAACTAGGTGATGGTCGTGCCGTTCACTGAAGTAGAAAACAATGGAGAAAGAGAAGACGGGTACAGGGTAAAGTGATGGCTCTCGGTAGGGACTTCAGTTTGAGATGCTGGTGAGGAAGGCATCATGTGTTTGAGGCACAGGCGACCGAGCTGGGCTGTGGGCTGAGACTTGGAGGTGAGCGTGTGTCAGCCTGGGGCGGACGGGGATGACGGGATGAGTGCGGAGAAGGGGCTCCTCCCTTGTTTCCTGCCGGGGTGATGGGCCCCTCCTGCCAGTAACGGGCCTTATGGAGCTCAGCCCCGACAAGGTTCTGTAGTTTTAGACACCGCCCCCCACCCCCAACCCCGGTTCTGTTATGTGGCTAATAATGACAAGTGCTCAGAGCGTCAGGACAAAAGCGAGGAATGGGAACATTAAGGGCAGGGTGGTGTTTAAAGAGCAAGGAGGCGGCAACCAGACAGGTTTGGAGGAAAAGCCAGAGACCATGACGTTTCTCGCCAAGGGTGCTGAGAAGTGCCAGTTGGGGAGGGAGGGCATAACTGAAGCCCGGTTGTTAGGCATTGAAGAGAGAGGGAGGCGAAGAAGAGGAGACAAGTTTGGAGTTAGGTCTTCCTGAAGTTTGGCTGTGAGCACAGGAAAGGGAACCTTGAGCCGGTGTAAACAGCCGGGAAGGAGCCCGCACAGGGCCGTTTGAAGATGCCGGGGAGTGTTGGATTGAGGACCTTCCTGGAAACCTCAGGCGCAAGGCGACCCAGGGGACTGGCTTTGGGTAGTAAGAATCCCCCTTCCTGAGGAAAGCAGGTGTGTGGGTGGGCGCACACGGGTACTGGGCAGGAGGGCAAGGGGTGCTTGCTTGTCTGTGTATTGTCTGCAGGTCCTCTGCTGAGGCCCAAGAGTGAGGCGGAGAGTTGGAAGCTTGAAGAAGGCAGGAGCGGTTTGGGTGAACTGTGGCGAGCGGATAAGGCACCTAGGGAGACAGATATTGCAGGGGGCACGTGAAAAGTAGTTTGGGTGAGCGCTCTTCCTCCTGGGGTTTTCGAGACGCCTCAGACCTTTACGCTTCTCTGGCTTCCAGTGATTTGGACTCAGCTTTGCCTGCCTCATGTCTGGCAATTGCAGTCCCTCCCCCGTACACCTCTGCCATTCCCATTGCTAGATTAGGGACTCGTACGTCACCACACAGCTCTCATAGCTTATTTATGTTTCTCCAGGACTTCTGTAGTCTTCACTGTGTTAGGGAGGGCCAGTGTTCTAAGTGTTGTGTCAAAGCAGCACGGGACGGGGGCCACTCTTCTCCCTCGGAGCTGGGCTGCCCCAGGTCTGCAGAGGCACCTGGGGCCCAGTGGCCTGGCTGGGGCACCAGAGGTGGGAGTCATCCGGCCTCTTCCCAACCCCAGCCAAATCAGCTCTCGTCATCTCTCTTATCTTTCGGGTATGGGCATAAGATTTTTGCTGGAAAAACTGCAAAATATTTCCGAACATCACTGAGCTAGGCTCTAAGGTCCTTGCGCTCAGGTTGTGTTCTGTTTTGTTTTACAGCCCCAGCAGCTGGCATGTTGCCTTGAGTGCATTGCGAGTGAGCTTCCCGTTTTGCCTCTGAGCCTCTGCTCTGGAATGGCCTATCTTCCTTCTCATCTTTGTCTGTAGATTGCAGTTACTATAGGATGTGTCTGTTTCGCCACAGGATTGTCTCTTCTTAGATGGCCACCATGCCTTGTTCATCTTTATGTCCCTTTCCTATAGTAGGTATTAAAGAATGTTAAATTTGGATTTGTGGAAAACTTGCAAAGCATTCCTAAGAGTGAGTAAAATGGTTGAAGGATGGGGAAAAATTTCAGAGAAAACATCAGCCAAAGAACTAAGTTAATTTAGCCTGTAATGAGTTAATGAGGGTCTTAGGTGTGTTCGAATGATGGCTGTTCCTCAACTCTGAGAGGAAAACAATGCCGTGTTTCTCCGAAAATAAGACCTAGCTGGACCGTCAGCTCTATTGCGTCTTTTGGAGCAAAAATTAATATAAGACCCAGTCTTATCTTACTGTAAGACTGGGTGTAATGTAATACCGGCTCATATATTAATTTTTGCTCCAAAAGACGCATTAGAGCTGATGGTCCGGCTAAGTCTTGTTTTCGGGGCAACACGGTAGCAGATGAGGTTGGCTGGGGTATTAGTGGTGTAGGTGAACAAGCCAGAGGACTCCCTGCCCTGTGAGGAAAGCGGGGAATTTCTCCTGGAGCTTTGGAACAATGGGATAGACTCATTTGTGTTCCTACTTGATGGCAGAGGTAAGGGGAACATGCCCTCAAGATTCCAGCCAAATGACTCCCTTAAACTTGACGTGCACAGTCAGTGTAAATGAAGCTACACAGATTTACAGGTATGTGCATTAGCGAACAGACAGATGCAAAAAAGTACATGTTGCATCGAATTGTGTGGTTTTGTTTTGTTTTGTTCCTAGTGGATACCGTGGTTCCCCAAAAATAAGACCTAGCCGGACAGTCAGCTCTCATGCGTCATTTGGAGCAAAAATTAATGTAAGACCCGGTCTTATTTTACTATCATATAAGACTGGGTCTAATATAATATAACATAATACTAGGTCTTGTATTAATTTTTGCTCCAAAAGACACATTAGAGCTGATTGTCCGGCTAGGTCTTATTTTCGGGGAAAGCACCGTATGTGAATTTAAACATAACAGCAGTAGACTCTTCATCTTTTTTCAGTTGAAAAGTCTTTGTGGATGAGGATTTAAGTTCCAACATACTGAATAGAAGAAATTTGAGTTGGAGTGAAGGCCTTTGCAGCCTGCATCATACGTTAAATGTCTCTTTAAAAAAAAACTTTCAAAAATTTTGTTAACACTGTCCAGCAAAGTGCTAAAAGTTGGCTACCCCTAAAGATAAGGGACACAGGCCAAATGAAGCCGATCGGAATGAGACAGCAGAGAAAATACAAGAAAAAGAAAAATTCTATTTCAGTTCAGCCAGGATTGCTAAGTATATAGCATGCTAGGCACAAGAAATGCAAAAATAAATAAAACATCTTCCCTTTCCTTGTTCAGTGTCTGTGGGAGACGCAGACCTGGAAAATTAATATTTATAAAATCTGTTTAGGGTCGGTAAGGCTGTAATGGGTGCCGCTGGAGTTCTAGGAGAGAACTAGGGAGAAGATCAGAGAAGGCTGTAAAGGAGGGGACATGTGAGCAGGACCTGGAAGGACGGATGGGAGAGGAGACAGCCAACTGGACGAGTGGGGAAGGGCCATTCCAGGGGCAGGGAGGTCCCCCAAGAATCAAGGCTCAGGAGTATGAGGTGCATTAACTAGCCCAGTGCAGGTTCTCGGGGACTGGAGATCACGGGCAAGGGACGCTCAGAGGGAGTGTGGGCCAGTCAGGTGGGGGCAGCTTGGTGATAGGCCTTGAATCTGGGCCAGGGCACTGGGTTCTCATAAGTGGAACAAGGTTTTGTGATGTGAGGTGTGGTATGTGTTCCGATTGTGAGGAGAGGTGGAGGTGGGAAGGGGACGGGAGGGCTGGAACCAGATGACGGTGTCATCATCCTGGCCTCTTCCTGTTCTGGTTTTCCCATGGCTGAAGCCCTAATCTACACGAGAAAGAGCTGTACAATTTAGCAACTGGTTTCAGTAAAATGAATTTACAGGAATTTTTAGCATTAATCCACTTTGATGTTATTTAACAAAAACTTGAATAAGTAATACTAAATACTAAATGTAAATAATTATTTTATATAAAAAATTCTAAGTTTCAGGCATTGTTCTAAATACTTAAACGTATTAATTTCTTAATTCTTATAAAAATTCTCTGAGGTAATACTATTAACTCCATTTTCAGATGAGGAACCGGTAACAGAGAGGTTGAGTGACTTGCCCAAGGTCTCTCTCATCTAAAAAGCAGAGCCAGGATGTGAAATCAGGCATCCTGACCCCAGATTCTGTGCCCTGCACCTGTACATAGTACAATTCTGTGTTTGATTCGAATGAACTGGAAGATAACTCTTGCAGAGTAAGTTTGTGAGCCCTTTGAAGGAGAAGGGTTGGGTTTTGGATTGAAGAAGTGAGTGGAGCCCAGGAATTGCTGTTTTGGGGCCTCCCTGTTGGGACACCATCCGTGTGAGGCAGGGACTTCCTGCCCCCCCCCCCCCCCCCCCCGTGGTCCCAGCGCCTGGAGCAGTGCTTGGCGTGTAGTCAGTGCTCAGCAGGCCGTTTCTGTGCGATTGACCAATGAAGTACAGTTTTGCTGCAGCTCAAAGGAATATCCCGTGGAAGTGTCAGCTTCTTTTTCCCCTTGGTTCTCTGTTCACGGTCCCTTTCTGAATTAATGAGTTCCATAAGTTTATTACTTGCTGGGTTTTGTTGAACTTACCTTGCTCAACTTTCAAAGGATGCCAGCTCAGTCTACCTTTTGCTGGATTTAAAAAATTAGCAATTTATTTTCAAAATCAAAGTGCTAGGTTTTAAGACTTCAGCAGAAATCTTTTTATATAAATATCTTTTGTTGGTGCTTTTGGTTTTTCATATACCTATATTTAAGTTGTGAACCTTGTGGGGGGTGGGAGATGAGGGTCAGGGGGATCAAATATATGGTGATGGAAGGAGAACTGACTCTGGGTAGTGAACACACAATGGGATCTATAGATGATGTAATACAGAATTGTACACCTGAAATCTATGTAATTTTACTAACAATTGTCACCCCAGTAAATTTAAAAAAAAAAAGATGTGAACCTTGAAAATGTTATTAAAGAGAATTGGAATTGACTTCTAATTATAGTAGTTGATATCCTATATTTATGGAATCCTTTCTCAATAGACCAAGCATTATCTCTACTTACCTTTTCTTGCCAGTGTTCTTAATACTCGATACCGATCCATCTGTATCTGCTGAAGAAGCTTCTTCAATGAGCCATTCTTTAAATCTCTTCCAGGAAGCCGGTGATGCGTAACACAGCTCAGGAGGTGTCTCTGCTCTTTCAAGTCACAGTGTTGGCCATGTCCAGTCATATGTCTGATTTCAGTAGCAAATCGATAGGTGAGACGCGTCCCTCACATGGAGCAGACTCATGTTTTCTCCGCTTTAGTTCGTTCTAAATTAAATTGTTTGCGAATAGGAAAGCAGGCAGTTTTGTCTCTTTGCACCTATAAATGAGTGAAAGACTAAGGTGCCATAAGCCAGTATTTTGTTTCTCTTGTTGACCTGATTCAGCTTATTAACATTTTATTAAAATATGTACCTCATAGTATTTTCTTTTATGAATAAGATTGCACTCTACTAAATTAAAAATTTGAAACAATCCCACTACTTGAACAGTATTTCTGTTCTAAAGTTAAAAGGGTCATATGAAAATAGTTACTTTTGTTGAAACAGCTGTACATGGAAATAATTATATATGTTAAAGAAAAAAATTTCAAGAATGTTAGCATAGTGTTTTAATTTGAACAAGTTTTAGAACTGTCTTTTATTGAAATGTATCATTTTATTATAAAATTAGTGTGCTCGTGGTATAAAATTCAATCAATACAGAGATGTATACACTTACTGCGCAGAGACAACTGTGTACAGTTTAGTGCATATTCTGCGCTTTAAAAAAATGTCTTTAAAATATTTTTTTATGCTTTATTTTTTTAGAGCAGTGTTAGGCGCAGAGCAAAATGGAGCGGAAGGTGCAGCTTCCCCATATGCGCTCTGCCCGCACCCGCACAGCCTGTTACCAGTGTCGCCTGCCAGCCTGGCACGCGACTTACAATTGATGAACCCACATTGACACGTCATTGTCACCCAGGGTCCGTAGTTTACATTAGAGTTTACTCTCAGTGATGTACATTCATTCTGTGGTTTCTGTTTGCAGGTGGTTGGTTCATCTCCTGAAGCCTTCTTCAGTATTTGTTTCAGACAGCCTGTGCTGAATTATTATCTGATTTTTTCTATATGGGAACAACATAATTTGTGTGTATTAAACCACTTATCTAACGGCTAACATTTATCGATCCTTGACGAAGAGCCAGGCCCAGTGCACAGTATTTGTATTCATTAGTTAATTATCGAAAACAGCTGTACTTCATCTGTAAAATGGGGATAAAGAAGCAGATTCAAGAGGGGTTAAGTCATCTGTCACTCAGCCACTCAGCCACTCAGTGATAGAACCAGAGCTGGAACCCAGCTCTGTGTGGCTCCGAAACCTCTTTCTCCCTTTAACATAAAAGGTGTACCCGTAAAAACGCCTAGCTGCTTCCTTCCCTTCCACTGAACTCAGGCAGCCCCCTCATACACACATGCTCGTGGGGTCTGTCTCTCTCACCCATTTCTTTTCACAGTGTTTAGCTGACGTTTTGGTCATTTATCTATTTCTTCCACTAGAATGTAAACTCCGTGGATAGAAACCGTGCCTTCTTCACCTTTGCATCTCTGTTGCCTAGAGCAGTGAGTGCGTGGCACACAGTAGGAGCTCACGTTTGTTGTAAAGATTATGTAGCATACGTTGTGTCAGTGCATAAGATTTACTTTTAATCACTTTTCTAGGATAAACATTAAATTCGTTTCCTTTTTAGTTAGTGATTTACGTGAGAGAGTTGAAGGAGAGGTCCCTTGAGAAGATGCTGAGGAACCGGTTAGGTGGGTGACATTCTGTTGTGGCTGAAGAGATGGAAGTGGTTTGGACGAGCAGGTGGGAGACCACCGAGCTGCTGTCAGACCTCTTGGTGATAACTCTTCTTTTTCTTTTTAATTTTTTTTTTTTTTTTTTTAAGATTTTATTGGGGAAGGGGTACAGGACTTTATTGGGGAACAGTGTGTACTTCCAGGACTTTTTTCCAAGTCAAGTTGTTGTCCTTTCAGTCTTAGTTGTGGAGGGCGCAGCTCAGCTCCAGGTCCAGTTGCCGTTACTAGTTGCAGGGGGCGCAGCCCACCATCCCTTGCGGGAGTTGAACCGGCAACCTTGTGGTTGAGAGGACGCGCTCCAACCAACTGAGCCATCCGGGAGGCAGCTCAGCTCAAGGTGCCGTGTTCAATCTTAGTTGCAGGGGGCGCTGCCCACCATCCCTTGTGGGACTCGAGGAGTTGAACTGGCAACCTTGTGGTTGAGAGCCCACTGGCCCATGTGGGAATCGAACCGTTAGCCTTCGGAGTTAGGAGCATGGAGCTCTAACCGCCTGAGCCACCGGGCTGGCCCGGTGATAACTCTTCTCCGCCAGTCCCGGGCCGGTCTCTTCCGAACTGCTGCCAGAAGTCTTCTCAAATACCGCCTTGCCATGTCCCTCAGCTGTGCGCTGAATGAAACGTCCAGGCAGGAGGACCCTGCCCTGCCTTTCCAGCCCCGTCTCCCAGGTTCCCTACACGGGTCCTCGTGCAGATTCTGTGTCCCCATTTCCACGCGTGTGTCTATGCCCTCTTTTCCCAGTCTCCGTCTGTTGAGATCTCTATCTTTCCAGGCTTTTCTCAAATGCTCCTTCCATGAAACTTAACATTCCCTTAACTGGGTGTTTTTTCGTGGCATTTGGTCATTTTCTTGTGTGCATTTAGTCTCTTTTTATCAGACCCTTCTAAGCATGTTCTGACCTCCTTCCCCAGTCCTCTCTGAGGGGGGATGGCGGTGTCAGCACTCCTTATGTTCTCTGCAGGGCGTGGAGTCTGGGAGCGGCCTGTGAATCGTTTTTAGGCAGAGAAGCACCAACGTAGACAGAGGCAGAGTTCATGGTATTTAGTTTGGCACAGGGAAAATTGTCCCTAGCCAAGGATTGTTCGGTGGTCAGGAACCTTTCGAAGAGAAGCCAGGCAATGGTGGTGAGAAGGCAGGTAAAGAATGAAGTGTAGCGGGCCTCGTGCACTGGGCTAGAAGCCAGGAAGCCAGACGGGGACAGGACGAGGTGAGGAGCAGCAAGTCCTTTTCATAGTTCTGAGTGAGTCCCAGGACTTGTCCTCAGGGTTTTCACCAGTAGAGTGAGGGAAACAGGGAGATCGAAGATAATACATTATAGTAATTTGGCCACAGAGAAGGGAAGGTGCTAGAAAACACTGGTCGATTCCAGAAAAGTGATCACAGTAAGAGCCAGCGAGCTTTAGCAAGAGTGCGGTCCTGAGCAGGTGGGCACAAAGGCTGGCATCGTGCTGGAGTCAGTCTCAGGGTCAAGACGTCCGTGGTCCTGTCCCCCTTTGCTGAACATTGCAGAAAGTAGCTCGAACATATTTTAGGACGACGATGACGACGGAAGGTTAGCTTTTAGTGTCAGCTCAGGTCTTAAGGTAGAAGTAGGTAGAATTTAGTGTTTGACACTCTTATAGCAGCTTGTTCTTCTGAACTTTGTGTGTTTGCAGGGCTGGAGACTGAGTCACGGGAGTGAGCCAGGACTGAGGGAGACCGAGTAATGAAATGCTCGTTCCTGGGTGTCCTCGGGTCTCTGAGACTAAGATAGCATTTTTGGGTTTTGCTTTGTTTTGTTTTTTTAATTCAGGTGAAATTCACACAATCTAAAGTGAGCCGTTTTTACTATATTATCAACTCTGTAATCTTACAACTGAAAGTTTGTACCCTTTGACCAAAATTAACCGGTTTGAAGTGAACAATTCAGCACTTCAGTGGCATTTAGTACGTTCACCCACCACCTCTGTCTCGTTGCAAAACATTTTCAGTACCCGAATAGAAACCCCATGCCCCCAGCCCCTGGCAGCTACCAGTCTGCTTTCTGCCTGTGGATTCACCCTTTTCGGTTATTTCTTATAAATGGGATCATACAATATGTGACCCTTGTGCCTGGCTCCTTTCACTTAGCAGTTTTTGAGGTTCATCCCATTTTGAGGTCCCTCCTTGTTGCAGCACATGTTAGTACTTCCTTCCCTTTTATGGCTGGGTGCCCTTCTGTTGGATGGCTAGACCAGTTTGCTTACTCTTTCACCTGCTGCTGGGCATTTGGGTTGGTTCCACCTTCTGGTTGCTTTGAAGAATGCTACTATGGACGTGCACTGCGTGTACTTATTTACCTTTTTTCAATTCCTAATAATAAGTTAATAAAGTATCTGGTTCAGTTGTAACAAATGCGCTATATTTGAGATGTTTCCGTTTGCTACAATCGTGAACCAATATGGATACCTTATTATTAACTGAACTCCATAGTTTATGTTTGGGTTCACTTTTGTTCCACATTCTGTGGATTTTGACAAAACCATAACCATCATGTATCCAGCTGTACAGTATCTGACAGGATAATTTCAGGGTCCCCGAAGTCCCCTGTGCTCCAACTGCGCACCCGTCCTCCCTCCCGGTGGACCCTGCCTTTTCCAGAATGCTGTGTAGTCGGAATCATACAGTATGTAGCCTTTTCAGACCGGCTTCTTTCACTCAGCAGGGTGCATTTACATTTCCTCCACGTCTTTTTGTAGCTTGGTAGCTCTTTTTTTTTCTTTTATCACTGAATAATATTTCATTGTACCACAGTCTGTTTATCCATTTACCTATCGAAGGGCATTTCTGTTGCTTACAAATTTTGGCAATTATAAACAAAGCTGCTATAAACATGAATGTGCATTGTGCAAGTTTTTGTGTTTACTTACATTTCAATTCATTTGAGTAAATACTTAGGAGCATGGCTGCTGGATCATATGATAAGACTATTTTAGCTTTGTAAGAAACTGCCAGACTATCTTCCAAAATGGCTATACATTAACTCTCTCTCTCTCTCTCTCTCTCTCTCTCTCTCTCTCTCTCTCTCTCTCTCTCTCTCCCCCTCTCCCTCCCTCCCTCAGAAAAAAATTTATATAACATAAGAGTTGCCATTTTAATCATTTCTAGGTATACATTATCCTGGCAGTGGTTATTCACAGTGTTGTAAAACTACCACCACTATCTGTTTCCAAAACTTTTTCATCACCCCAAACAAACTATGCACCAGTTAAGCAATAAATACCCATTCCCTCTTCCTTTGCAGGCCTCAGGACCTTTAATCTACTTTCTGTCTCTATGAATTTGCCTATTCTGGATATTTCATATCAGTGGAATCATACAGTAGTTGTGCTTTTGTGTTTGGCATATTTCACGTAGCTTAATGTTTTCAAAGTTCATCCATGTTGGAGCATATATCAGAACTTCATTCCTTTTTATGGTTGAATAATATTCCACTGTGTGTACATGCCACATTTTCTGTGTCCTTTCCTCTGTTGGTGGACACTTGGGTTGCTTCCACCTTTTGGGTATTGGGAGTAATGCTGCAGTGAACATTGGCATACAGGTATCTGTTTGCATCTCTGTTTTCAGTTCTTTTGCATATATACCTGGAGTGGAATGGCTGAGTCATATAGTAGTAACTCTGTCTATAATTTTTAGAGGAACTGCTAAACTGGCCTCCAAAGCAGCTGCGCCATTTTACATTCCCATGAGCAGTGTATGTGGGTTCCAGTTTCACAACCTGCCCAACACTTGTAATTTCCCATGTTTCGATTATAACCATCCAGGCAGGTATGAGGTGGATCTCATTGTAGTTTGATTTGAATTTCTCTAATAATGTTAAGCATCTTTTTATGTGCCTGTTGGCTATTTGTATGTCTTCTTTGGAGACATGTCTATTCAAGTCCTTTGCTTACTTTTTAGTTGCTTATTTTTAAATGTTTTATTGTTGAGTTGTAAGAGTTCTTTATATATTTTAGATACTAGACTCTTATCAGATACGTGATTTACATGTCTGGCAATTTGGAGTTCTTTTCTGCTGGTATCATTTGAACAAGTTAGTTTAGACACATTGGTTTAGATATGAATAAGCCTGTATGCAGGTTTAAACAGTAACGGAATCCCAGAAATAGAAGAAATTTTGAGTGATTTTTGAAATGTGTTTGATGTCTATATTTTTATTTAGTCATTGTATTTTGTCCTGATCTCTTTGAAGCCTGTACCTCTCACAAGACCCAGGAGACCTGGAGAAACCAAGCTTTGAGAGGCAGTCCCAGCGTGCATCAAATACTGTGAGCCACTTTATTCCTGAGACAGAGACATTTGCAGTTATGCATTGAATCGTGTCTCTGGGTTTTATCTGAAGGTCGTATTCCAAACACAGAATCACAGGAGCTCTCCCCAGTCATGGGCCGCCTGTCCTAAAACTTCAGTAGAGCTGTGCTTCAGGAAGGGTTCGTTTTCTGTCCTCAGCACAGTGCTGTGTGCAGGGTTTTGTGGGTTAACACTGACCTTTCAGCCGGTTCCCCTCCCACTGGAGTCCCTCTATGGGGAGTGCTGTGTTACGGGAGCTGTTCCCCGTGTGTTACCTCCTTGGATGACAGGTTCATTTCGCCGTTTGAGCTTCATAGAAGGAAGGCCAAGATCCTCGGGCCTTTGACCAGATTGATTTTCATATAACTCGAGGAGCCCACCTCGTACGTGCATTCGCTTCCTGATTAGCTGCTCTGGTGTCCTCTGCTCGCCAGTGACGGCTCTTTGCTCGGTAGCTCCTGGTGAAACTCTCCTTCCTGTGCCTCGTATTCCAGGAGCCAGCTGCTCCGTGTTGGCTCAAGTAATGGAGGAAAAGGTGCTCAGTAGACTTGTTATGTCGCCCTGAAGAGTCTAGACAGAACTGTTTAAATTTATCATTTTAAAAAATCCTGTGTTGGGTAGGGTTGGGGAGGAATGTGAAGAAAAGATTCTTTGAGTTTCTCTTGCTGAGACGTTGAATTAGATTGTGAGCTGTGCTTAGTGCAATGGAAGGAGTGGCAATAGCTCGCAGGCCCACATGGCTGGGTAACAGTGGAGTGTCCCTGTTACCCCTGCCAGTGCCTTTTAGTTTTGTGGCTTGGAAGTTTAATCCACTTTCTTTTTAAAGATTTCTTTCTGGCATTTTTTTTAATTGCAATTTATTGGGGTGACAATGGTCAACAAAACTACATAGTTTTCAAGTGCACAATTCTGTAACACATCATCTGTGTATCGCGTTATGTGGTCTCCTCCCAGCATCAGTTCTCCTTCCATCACCATGTATTTGACCCCCTTTACCCTCTTCCACTACCCCCACCCCCGCCCCCCGTGCCTTCTGGCAACCACTAAACTGTTGTCTGTGCCTGTGAGTTTTGTTTGTTTGTCTTGTTCCTTTCTTGCTTTCAGTTTTATGCCCCACATATGAGTGAAGTCATAGGGTTCTCGGTTTTTTCTGTCTGATTTATTTCATTTAGCATAATAATCTCAAGATCCATCCATGTTACCACAAATGGCACTATTTCATCTTTTCTCATGGTAGAGTAGTGTTCCGTTGTGTATATGTACCACATCTTCATTATCCAGTCATCTATCGAATGACACTTTGGATGTTTCCATGTCTTGGCCACTGTAAATAATGCTGCAATGCACATTGGAGCACGTGTATCTTTACAGATAAATGTTTTCAGATTTTTTGGGTAGATACACAGGAGAGGGATTGCTGGGTGATATGGTAATTCTATTCTTAATTTTCTGAGGAACCTCCACACTGTTTTCTATAGCGGCTGCACCAGTCTGCAGTCCCACCAGCAGTGTATGAGGGTTCCTTCTCCACAGCCTCTCCAACACTTGTTATTATTTGCCTTGTTGATAACAGCCATTCTGACTGGGGTGAGGTGATACCTCATTGTGGTTTTTATTTGCATTTCCCTAATAGCTAGGGAAGTAGAACATTTTTTTCATATATCTGTTGGCCATTTGTATGTCTTGTTGGGAGGAGTTTCTGTTCATGTGCTCTGCCCATTTTTTAATTGGATTGTCTGTCTTTTTTGTTGTTGAGTTGTATGAGTTTCTTACATATTTTGGATGTTAGCCCCTTATTGGAGGTGTTGTTTGCAAATATCTTCTCCCATTTGGTTGGTTGCCTCTTTGTTTTGTTGATGGTTTCTTTTGCTGCACAGAAGCTTTTTAGTTTGATATAGTCCCATTCATTTATTATATTTTAGCTTATATTTACCTTGCCTTTGAGGTCAAATTCATAAAACCCTCTTTGAACCCAAAGTCCATCAATTTAGTACCTATGCTTTCTTCAATGCAGTTTATTGTTTCAGGTCTTATGTTTAAATCTTTCAGTTAATTGTGGTACGTGATGACAGGTAGCAGTCTAGTTTCATTCTTTTGCACGTGGCATTCCAATTTTCCCAGCACCGTTTATTGAAGAGACTTTGTTTTCTCCATTGTATGTTTTTGGCTCCTTTGTTGAAATTATCTGTCCATATATATGTGGGTCTTTCTGGCATTGTCTTCCTGTCTTTTTCTGTTCTTTTTCTTCTTTTTGGTAGCACGTAAGTAGAGGGAGTATGAGATTATTATGATTTAACATGTCTCTTTTAAGTGCTTGCCCTAGAACTCCTTACCTGCTAGGAGCGTTATGTCTTTGTATCCTCTGTGTCTGGCCCCTAGTAGGACCACAGTAGATATTTGTTTAGTTAGCTGTAGCACTGTACTTCCAGAACAGGTAATGCCATTTTTGGAAGACATTCTAGGATAATAGAGATCACTGATCGCATATTTACCAGGCTTCTTGAGTCCGTGGCTTGACATGGTTTATCTGTTCTCGAGAATTCCTGGCAGTTCTTTCCACATATTGCTTTGCCCTCATTTTTTCCTCATCCTGAGATCCAGTTATATGGATATGTTAAACTTTTTTGTAATTTGTTCTTTCTCCTATAATTTTTATCTGTTTCTATTTCTCATTCTGGGTAGTTTCTTTGATCTATCTACCATTTAACGAATTTTCTGTTTAATTTGAGTTTTATTGAAATTAAGAACTCAGTGGATGGGTATATTGTATTTTTCAGTTTGGGTTCTTTTCACATCTGCTATGTTGCTTTTTATGGATTCAGGTTCCCTGCTAAATTTTTCAAGCTGGTTTTTATTTCCTAAAACAGAGTAAATATAGTTGTTTTACAATCTTCTCTCAATTCTATTATCTGGAGTCTGACTGTTTATGATGGTTCTTACTCATGGTGTTTTGTCTTTTTGTATGTTTGTGTCCCGGACATGGTATTTGAAATATTATATATTATTTATAGAAATAATTAGAGACTTGACGCCTGTTCCCAGGGAGGATTTTCTTTGCCTTTTTCCAGGTGCCTGGGGGCACTAGCAAACCAGGATCACTTTACTCCAAGTTGAGAGTTTGAGATTTCCTGGACTAACCAGGTGATTCGAAGCCGAGTCCATGGGAGGCTGATTTACTTCCAGTTCACTCTTACTGCTGGGACGCAGCCATTTGGGGCCCCAGCCCGCTGCTTTGGTGGGGGCAGCTTACCGAGTGTCTCCCAGGCAGGGCCCTCGAAGGGGCACATACCACGGGCGTCTTGACCAGCTCTGGCGGCCCAGCAGTTGCCCCAGGTCTCACCTCTTGGGATTTCCCTTCTTTCCAGGGTATTGACTTGGTAATTCCTCACTCTCTTTTTAGCTTTTGGTTACTTTAAAAAAGACGTGTGTATGTTTCATCCAGTTTGTCTTTGTGAAATTATTTAGTGCATTGTTACTGGATGCAAAAGGGGAGGCCTTATTTTCACGGGCTCCTGGTATTCTAATGTTCACCTTTAAACAAGTGACCATAAGGTGAGAGACACTACACTCTCGTCTCGTGTACATCTCCGTGTGACAGTGAGTATAAGGGGGACAGCTGGTCAGGTCAGCCGAGCAGCGTTGGCTGGAGGATCCTCCAAGAATCTGTGTCTGGAGCATGGATTCCAGACCCGCTGCCTGAGTTCTGAACCCAGCTCTGCTGCTTCTGAGCGGTGTGACCTTAAGCAAATAACTATTGTGTGCCTCTGCTTTCTTGTCTAAAAAAAAAAAAATGGAAATAGGGCGGCCAGCTGGCTCTGTTGGTTAGAGCGCAGAGCTCATAACACCAAGGTCACCGGTTCGATTCCCACATGGGCCAGTAAGCTGTGCCCTCCACAGCCAGATTGAAAAAAAAAAAAAAGAAAGAAAACGATGACTTGACTTGGAGCTGATGAGTCCTGGAAAACCACACTGTTCCCCAATACTCCCCAATTAAAAATAAAATGTAAAAACATAGGAACTAGTAATCGTACTTACCTGTGGTTGTGCTGATTAAATTAGTTAATAACTAAAGCTTTTAGAATGTTGCCTGACTCATAATAATCAGTAGATAAATTTTAGCCATTATTATAACCATCCAGAAAATTTGGAAATAGCTGATTTTCAGGAAATGTTTATATCCATTTGGCTTTTATTTTCAAAATTTGGGATTGCAAATGCTGGCGCCTTCCCATCAGCCACCTGTGCTCTGTGGCCTTATTTCAGAATGACTGAGGTTGGTGTTTACTAATTTCATGCCAGTTGGTCAGCGAAGGCAGACACACTTCTGCTCTCCAGAGAGCAACTGCCTCCGAGTGGGTCTGCAGCGGTCAGGTGGCTGCGCCTCCGTGGGGAGAGTGGGGATTGGTCTTGAGGCTTTTGCCTATAGAGTAACAATGTCCTCCTTTGGCATTTTGATTCTGAACTAGGAGGGCTGATGAGGATTTAACCCTGCTGTGATTTTTATGAATGGACTGTACATCGCAGGCTGTGCGAGCTTTCTTAATTAGCGAATGGAATGGCGTAGAGATGAATGCTCGCAGAGTGGCTTTCTATCAGTCATAGTAGTTAGTTATTTCATTTGTTCAGGTTTCTTTTGTTGTGTTTCATTTGATCGATTGATTGATAGCTGACCCCTCTTCCAGTTTTTTCCTTGTTGCTTGCCTTTTGCCTGTTTTGTCATTGGTTCAGACTTTTACCTGCGAAAGTGAGAGAGGAAGGCAATACTAATAATGATCATTTTAATTTACGCGGTATTTGGCAGTGCACAGGTTTATTGTGGAACATTCCTGGGAGGCAGCAAGGTTAGCTGAACTCCATTCTGCAAATGAGGAAAGTGGCAAAACTAGAATATTTAAATATAGGTTTCCTGATTCTAAATATAGTGTGTTTTCCAATGCATCACCCAGGAGAATCCATTGAAAATGAGTTTAATAGGGGGAGCAGTTGTCCCTTGCCAAAGTAAAGCTGTGTTCTTGCTCGTTTTGCCTGCTGAAATGAAATTCTATTCCAGGGGATCTTTTTTTTTTTCTTGAACATGTTTTTCTTGGTCTCTTTCTTCAGGACATTTAGTCCGACTCTAGGTAAGAAAGCAGTGCTGAAGCGCTCGCTGGCCCAGAGCAGAGCGGCGTGTGTGCCGACGGGCGCCCAGTCCTGTCTTCCCTCTAATACCCTCATCCAGGGAGGGTTGTGGGTTTTGCTCCTCACGTCTCTCGGGAGAGACAGCCGGGAGAGACAGCCGACGGTTGTCAGGAGTTCCTTTTGTCTCTCAGTGCCTTGTGTATGTGTAACTTGGCACCCTCCTTATTGCGATTATGGATTGCCCTTTTTTTTTCCTTTTTGAAATGAAATGAGAACCCAGAATACGGTCTAGAGCTCAAGATACTCACAAAGATCTGATGCTACTGAAATGATGTGCCTTTTTATTTCTTCAGAATCTTTCAACCTTAAATTAATTTTGAGGCTCTTCCTGGAGACTTAGAGGTGAGCCTTTCTCTTTAGTTCTGAGTTGGTTAGTTTTTACGCTTGTAATGTGTTTGAACCAATCCTTTGAGCTATTTATAGAGGTCGGATTTTCATAGGGTTTTTTAAATTTTGGTTTGTCTTCTGTTTTTCTATTTGTTTTTAGTGAGAAGCTCAGTAATCTTTAGAAGGAGCTTAGTTTATAGATGCATTTAGCAAGAACTGACACATTGTTTCTCAGTATTTTGGAGTTGTGGTGAGTTTGAGGCAACAGTGCAAAATGTAGAATGTCGGCTCACTCTGTCCTAACGCCTGTGCTCTTTCGCAGGAATTAATCATCCAGAAAATATTCCTCCCGTGCTTGCATCCCCAGCCATATGGAGAGGACCCCATAAACTGTAAAAAGGTCCATTGGCTTTTATCTGGAGTGGACTGCACCCGTTAGAACTCAGTTCTGCCTTTTGCTTCATCTGACAGGTTGACCTATGGTGTTGGCACCTCCAATAAAATCAAATCTTAATGCTTTGGTTGCCTGCGTGTCTCATTGCTTTGCCCAAGAAGGCCAAGGACATGTCCAAATCGGTGTGTCCCATCCTGTGTCTCCTTTCTCGGACTGTTGGGCCCTGCCTTTGTTTACACTGTGCTGTTTAGACTCCACTTCTAGTCGTAAATCCAGCTGTGGTCGGGTGGTGGTAAGAGGAGCTTTTTGCATTTGAAGCAGGTCTGGTTCACGGGCTCAGGTGTCTCCATGGTCATGTACATGTAAAGTATCTTTTAGTGTTTTTACATTTCTTCGTGCTGAACTTAATAAGTGCTTTCTTCCAAAAGGTAGCTAATTTTCAAAATACTTTAAAGAATACCTTTTGAGTCACGTTATTTACATTTTTGACTAGTAAGTTAAGTAATTTTATTCATCAGAAGTGATGGATTATGTTCAGCTCCTTGGAGGCTGAGGTGCAGATCACCTGCCTCCTTAGGCCTCAGTGAGAAGTGAGGCTCCCAGCAGGGAGGGGGGTGGGAGTGGGGGTCGTTATAGGGACCCGTTGTCGGGATTCAGTTCCTTCACAGATGGAAACTTTGGGTCTCCATCTGTTATCTGTGCTTTTGTCAGAAGGAGAATTTATAATGTCAACTTAATTCCCCCAGCATTTGAATACTTGCTGTGTGCCTGGCAGAGGACGAAGTGCCAGGCTGTGTGGGAAACAGGGGGACGTAATTCAGATGATGTCGGCCGTAGTGTGCTCACGAGGGTCAGCGGGGAGGCAGGGTTTGCACTCGACTTGACAGGGGAGTGGTATGTCAGCAGGTGAATATTCCTCGGGCAGAAGGAGCAGCTGGGACAAAGGAAAGGCTGCCAACGGTATATGCCCGAGCACTGGGCAACACACAGAGCAGGGCTCAGATAGGAACAGGAGAGGTTAAGGGCACCTTCTTTGATGGATCTGGGTTAAGTCTGAGCATTCCTTCTTCGCTGACTAGCTGTGTAACCTTCTGAGGTTTAAACTTTCTGAAACTCAGTTTCCCCATCTGCAGAATGGCCAATAAATACATCATAGACTTGTTAAGATTCAATGGGACTGTATTGCCTGGCATACAGTGTAAGCACTCAGTAAAAATAGCTACCATTATGAAATTTTATTTCTTGTTTTAAAGTTTAACATGTTCATGAAACCTGTTCCTAGAGGGTGACTGTCCCTTGCAGCCCCATCCCCAAAGACAGCTATTGTCAACAGTTTGGTGAATGTTTCCCTTTAATTTCATCTCTGTACATTTTTGTTTTCTCCCTTTGTTTTGACTGCCGTTGTGCCAGCTTAGGGCGTTTGGGAAGCAGGGAAAGGGGAGGCTGTGTGGCACGCCTGGAAGACGAGACTAGGCTGCGTGTCATCCTAAGAATCTGATCGGATCTGTTTCAGTACCAGTGCTGAATCTTGGATTCGCGGGAAGTCTTGTAGGGGGGAAGCGAGTATGTGCTTGGCTGTTAGAGCGCCTGCACATGTCAGACACCTGTTACACGCCTTCAGCGGTGCGCGTCCTCGGCGGGGAGCGGAGGTGCTCACATGAAGTGGGGAAGTAAGGACACCTGGCAGGGCCCAGGCAGCCGGTAGTGCTGTGTGGACAGATGCGGTGTCTGTGCGGGGACGGCGAGCTCACTGAGCTGAGCGTCTCCTGATGTGAGGCAGGCCTTGAGGAATGGTGGCGATTTGGGAACATTTCTGAGGGGCAAAGCACAAGTCAGGAGGCCGGAGGACAGGCCCTGAGTGCACGGCCTGCACAGAGCGGTGGCCGTGGCTTGGCCAGGAGTGAGAGGTGCTTGGAGAGGAAGAGGCCCGTGCCCTGGCCTCACCTCTTAGCGCCCTCGGGGGCCCTGACCTCGCCTTGTCGTCTGTCTTCTCTTCCAGAGCAGAACGGTGTCTTCGTCACCCCTCTAGTCTCAGGCCTCGTGGAGGATAGTTGCTGCTATGGAAATGATAGACTGGATATCCTGCTGGCCTCTCAAACTCGGGGTCTAAAAATCTTCATCTCCTCTCTCTCTCCTGCTCTCAGCCACCAGGCCTGAAACAGGTCACCGGCCCCCGCGCTCCCACAGCGCTGTGTGCTTACCTCTCCATCCCATAATTATTTTGCACACCCGTTTGGGGTCACAGCACACAACGCTCCCCAGCACGTCTGGTGGCCAGCATGTCACACATGGTTCTGGGAGCCCACATAGCTTTTCCTCCTTTCTCACTGGCTGTTCCTTCCCTTACTCTCCTTTTCTGGCTTCTGGCCCTCCTTCCCAGCCTCTAATGTTGGAGTGATTTAGGGGTCGATCCTACGCATAGGCCCTGGCCAGTGGCTTTAAACCTTTTCTTTTGACCAAACCAGATCCCAGCCTGGTGCACACACAACACTTGCTTATGCGCGTAGACACTCACAACTGACACAGCTTCACAGAACAGTTCTTATACTTCCTCTTACGCTGAGCCATGGACTCTGTTATTTTCCATTCTGTTCTAGTTCATTTTTTTGAAGTGCTGTTCATGACCCACTAAATTGATTTCGCAACCTTCAGTTTGAAAAACTGCTCTGTGTGATCTCATCCCCTCCTTTGGCTTTAAGTACTGTTTCTACTGATGACCTTCCCATTTATATCTCCATCCCCACTTTTCCCCTGAGCTCCAGACATGCCAGCCCTCCACCTGGCATCTCCACTTGGATGTCCGCTAGGAATCTCCGAGTTACCGAGTCCAGCAGCGCAACGCACTCCCGCTCCATCCCTTCAGCCTGCCCCACTCCCCGCCTCGTCCCTCTCCACGAGGGGTGCGTTGTCACAGTTGCTCAGTGGGGCACTGCTGGGGCACAGGCTCCCACACCTGCTGCCTGTGCTCAGACCTGTTGCTGCCATCGACGAGCTTTGAGGCCTTGGGCACTTAGTTACTAACCCCTTTCCTGCCTCATTGCCTTTATTTTAATACAGAGGGGTTGTCTGCTGCGAGCGCCTCATGGGGCTGTTGGGTAGATCGGATGAGTTTTCACCTGTAAAGGGCACAGAGCAGTGGCTGCCGCTCAGCTGCTGCTGCTGCTGCTGTTTGTCATCGTCGTGTCCCTCACATCCACTTCTGATCCATTAGCAATTTCCGTTGGCTCTAACTTCAAAATCCACCCTTTATTTCACTGCATATCACCACCTCCATCAACACCACATTCGTCTGTGCCGCCAACATCCCTTACCCAGGCGACCAAAATAGCTCCTTAACTAACTCCCTGCTTCTGCCCTGGCCCCTCCCAAGTCTGTTTTCCACAAAACAGCCAGAGTGGCCATCTGAGAATTGAAACCAGAGTGTGTCACTCTAGCTCAAAACCCGCCAAAGCCTTCTAATAAAATCCAAAATTCTTACGTGGCTTACTTACCAGGTCCTTCATTTTAGTACTTCTGAGACTGTGCTGTGTGTGCAACTCACGGGTAAGCTCGTTAACGTGCGGACGCTGCCTCTCCCGCAGGCCCCCAGACGGCAGTGCTGCTGGTCTGGGGACCCACAGTGTGTGTGTGGGTCCCGTGTACTCAGGGCCCCTTTCCCTGGCTGCTTGTCCCTCTGCTCTCCTTGCATCTGGCTTTGCCACGTCGGCGCCTTGTTCCTCTCACCAAGCTCCTGCTTCTGGCCTTCGCACAGGTCTTTGCGCTCTGGGCCCTCATCTCGTTGGAGTCTCTGCTCACACGTCACCTCCTCAAGGAGGCTGGCCTCCACCATCTTGTTTAAATCCCGCCCTTCTCTCTGTCCCCTTAGCCTCCCTTATTTCTCCGTGAGCTTTTCTTAGTTCCTGGCGTATGTTTATTTGTTCATTATTTTGTCTGTTTGAATGCCGTTTTCATGGAGTTTTCAGCCTCATTCATGGCTGTCTCCCCAGAACCTAGAAGCAGTACCTGGAATGCAGTATTTGTTCAAATGGACATAAATGTGTCCCGTTAGACATGAGGGCAGGGACCTTCCTTATTCCTTCTTTTTGCTGTGTCGGTATTTACCTGAATCCTCGCTCCGGTCCTCTCCTACCCTCCTCACTCACCCTCGTAGCTCCATTTCCCGTAGCTGCTGTGTGCCAAACTCTTCTGCTACGGGCTTTTTACAACCTTACTTCATTTTTCTTTAAAACTTTTTTTAGTGTTAGTTCATGTCTTTTATTAACCCAGGCACAATTCCTTGTCTTCTGGTTTGTCGAAGCAGTAGGTCAGACAATATTTGCCACAATAATGTCTGTCAAAGGGGCTGGTCCTAAAAACTCCAGCACCACATGCATCGGAGGGGCACTCCCGACAAAGGCAGCTGGTTTTGCCGTTCTCATCCTGAAATCTTACAGCGTGAGCTTCCTTGTCTGTGCTTATTCTCCTTGGCAGTGCTGTAAGCCTTCTTCCTCCTCTTCTTAGCATCCTCACGAGGGCTCAGCACAAGGTGAAGAGTGGATGCCTTCGGACTGTAGTAACCAAAGTACGTCCACCTTCCAGCTGCTTGCCAGCAAAGCTCAGTCTTTGCTGAGCAGGAGGAATTCCTTCTTTATCCCGGATCTTGGCCTTTACGTTTTCTATTGTAGCCAAGGATTCAACCTCCAGAGTGATGGTCTGCCCAGTAAGGGTTTTCACGAAAATCTGCATCTTGGTGGTGGTTCCACCGCAGATGGCAGCTCAGAAACGCTTTAAAAACTTTTATGTAAGCAACACATGCATATAGGCTTAAGTCAAACAAGTAAAAAAAATCATCCCCTAGTTACCGTGTTTCCCCAAAAATAAGACCTAGCGGACAGTCAGCTCTAATGCATCTTTTGGAGCAAAAATTAATATAAGACCCGGGTATAATATAATGTAATATAGTATAATATAATATCAGATAATATAATATAATATAATATAATACCAGGTCTTATATTAATTTTTGCTCCAAAAGAGGCATGAGAGCTGATTGTCCGGCTAGGTCTTATTTTCGGGAAACGGTAATGTTTTGGTATGTATCCTTTCCAGCCATTTTCTGGACTTACACATTGTTTTGCAGTTTGTCAGATGAAGCTTGCTTCCAGTGTGAGTAGAAGTCTTGGCAGAAGACTACAATGTATCCATTCGCCCTGCCAAGGGCAAACTCCAGGGGCATTTCTACAGTTGGGAAAACTCGGCGCAAAGAAGTCATTTGCTCAAGGTGTCATGAGCAGAAACTGCAAAACACAGTTGGGAACCTGACTGTGGGTTCCGGGTCCCTCCCCGCCCTTCCCACTGCTCGGTGCTGCCAGGAGCTGTGAGGACAGAGACAGGGTGATTGACTCACTGGGAGACGCCTCCCAAAGCAAGGGCGTTGGAGCCGGGCTTGACAGAAGAGTCTGGGTTGTTCAGTGGTGCAGGTGGGCAAACGTGGGCAGAGACCGGGGGGTCTGAAGCACATTTGGGCAGCAGAAGTTCCATAAATTTGAAATTGAACACCCTTCTGAGCAGCGTGATGAAATTTCCCGCCATCTAAAGCCGTCCCACTTGGGACGTGAGTCACCCCTTTGTCCAGCGTGTCCCCACCGTACACACGCCTCGCCTGTTAGTCAGTAGCCGTCTCCGTGATCAGATCGACTGTCAATGTCACGGTGCTTGTGTTCAGGTCACCCTTATTTTACTTAATAAAGGCCCCAAAGCTCCAGAGCAGTGATGCTGGCAGTTCGGAGACGCCAAAGAGAAGCAGTGAAGTGCTTCCTTCAGGTGACAAGGTGAGAACACTGCAGTGAGATACCTTGGGAGAGAGACCACATTCTCATGACTTTTGTTACACTACACTGTTACATTTGTTCTATTTTAGTTATTGTTGCTAATCTCTTACTGTGCCTCATTTATAAATTAAACTACCATAGGTACCTATGTATAGGAAAAACGTATATACAGTGTTTGGTGCTATCTGAGGTTTCAGGCATCCACTGGGGTCTTGGATCATGTGCCCTGTGGATAAGGAGGGGACTACTGTATATTCTTAAATTTATCTGTTTATACATATGGAGCTTGAGAGCTAATTTGGAAAACTTCCATTGTTAATTTACCTAATACAGTAAATAAAAGAAGAAAAAGTTTGGTCCTATAAAATCTGAAGTACCCCCTCAGGCTGGTTTGACGTGTCCCTTCTCGGCTGACAGCATATGCTCGCTTTCTGGCACAGAAGAGCATTGCAGGCCCACAACTGTACTTTGCCTGCCCCTTGGAAAATCAGCCATTTTCCCAAGAAGCCCAGGTTCCCTTTAGTGAGGGATGGAATTTGGAAACTCAAAACTGAATGTCAGTGTGGTTCCCTAGGATTATTAGTGCTGTCTTCTAAAACCACCATGTCTGCTTTTGTGTGTGTGTGTGATGTGTAGCTTTTTAATTCACCTGGAGTTTATTTTTATGGCTATTGTGAGATGGGGTCTAGCACAGTTATTTTTCTCCCAGAAAGGTAGCTGTTATACCAACACCTTCTCATTTATTTTAATTATAATTGAGAAAAAGTTATGATACACGGAAGGGCAAATATCTCCTGATTTTGTTTTTTATAGTTTCCCACATTTTCTTGACTAGCTTTGCTCATTTTCTTTAGATAACTGTTAGAATTCATTTATCAAAACGTAATGGGAGGGTGCCCCACAGAGGCAGTGGGGAGCCCCGTGGCTCAGGGGTGAAGGGTATAGACGTGAAGGATGAGGCTGCAGAGTTTGGGAGATTGTTCCAGTGAGCGAAGGAAGTAAAATGATTAAGCGAGTATGTAAGTGTCTATGAAGATAACGGGAGCGGTTACTGTCTCAGGAAGGAATTACAAAGATGGAAGGTTAGAAAGAACCCTGAGGGTGTGGGGTTGGAGTTGGAGGTATGAACTCAGGGTTCTTTAACATAGATAACACTGTAGACACAGAATAGTTACAGGTGTGGGTGTCTGTATACGTAGGTGCTTTTCTATTCTGGCTAGAAGCAGCGGCATCGCAGGAGCAACGAACAGCCTTAGCACCCAGATCTGTGTTTCCAAATACTTCCGTCCGCTAAAAGGAATCGGATGTCCTTGGAGAAATGCTGGTTCCGCGGGTTGGGGCGGGCAAGTACACAAGATGAGCCTGGTACATCGTGTGCCAGGAAGTGAGGGAATGCTCAAGGAGTGGAACATGTCAAAGGGCACGGGAGCCAGTTTGAAGAGGTTTCCACTGGCCAAATCAGGGACAGTTGATGGATAAATAGGTGAGGAGGGAAAGCGGTGCCTGCTAATGAGGGCTAGAGTCACCATTTGGCAGGCCTCACAGGTGGTTCATCCACGTGGCAGGCGTCGTCGGGTGGGTGCTTGGCAAAGAACAGGATATCGGTGTCATCTCAGGAGTTCTCCCAGCGAGATGCCGGTTACAGAGGACAGTGGTGACTTTACAGTGGAGAAACCTGGCAGAGATGGGCTTGTCCAGGTGGATGGGGTTGCCAGCTCCTCAGAGGGGTGGCTTGCCACCCGTCCCTCCTGACATGACGCGCTGGAAGGGGCGCAGCTCCCATCTCTGGTGTTGTTGCCAAGAAAGCGGGCCCCGAGTGCACATACAGGTTGAGGGCCATCCTACAGAAGGAAAGGGCAGTGCTGTCAGGAACCTGGACGACGGGAGAACAGAGGACCATTCCAGATTGACAAGACACTAGCGAGACATGACAGCTTGTTTTCCTGGGTGGGATTCTGGGCCAGAAAGGACAAAGAAACATTGTTGGACAGTTCACCAAATTTGGATGGAGCCTGTGGATTGGATTGGTGCTGAGGTATGAAGGTTGACTTCCTGATACGGGGGGATGTATGCTGGTTATAGAAGAGTGTCCTTGTTTTGGGAAATATATACCAGAATCTGTAGGGGTGACAGAGCTTCAGGGCTTCAGCCTGCTCTCCGGAGGTCAGGGAAAAGCTAATGGAGGGAGGGAGGGAGGGAGGGGGGTTGGGGAGAGAGAGAGAGAGAGAGAGAATGCGCGTAAGTCATAGAGCAAAGGATGTGAAACACCAGCTGAGGAATCTTATCGAAGGTGTACCGGTATGTGAGCAGTGTCGTACATTCCCTGTACTTCTCTGTACGTTTGAAATTATTTCAGGTGGTTTTAATACCTATTGCGATTTTGATTGGAGCTCTTAGTTCTGTAAACTGATCTGTGGGCCCCGGGAATGATGCAGGGTCTTCTTGTCTAGATACATTGTCTGTCCTTCTGGCTTGTTTGTTTTTGTTTTGAGCTCTTCTTTTTCGATCCTTCAGTGAAGTTTCTAATTTTCATCATGTCGCTTTTGTCCAATTCTATCTACTTTGGATTAGTCCTCTGGTATCTTTTTAATTTTTTGCTGTTATGAAATGACACATTTTTTGCCTGTGACAACACTAATTGCTTTTTGTGATTTTGTCTGTGAAGGTTTAGAAATCATGCACTCACAAAACCTTTAAATGGAAAAAAAATTCAATAACATCTTAAAAGCTCAGGCTCCACAGTTAGGGAAAACCCGCAGGGAGCCCCACTAGCCCAGACTTAGCCTCACTGGCACCCCCATCCTTCTCTTGCCCCCTTTCCAAGAACTCTTGGCCGTCTTGCCACATATGTGGTCATCTGAATTGATCTTGGGATGTCCCTGTGACTATTAGACAGGTAGCCACTGAGTGGAGGGGGGCCCCGGCTCCCTGGCCTGACCAGGAACTGATTTGTGGCATTTCCCTGCAGCTACGGAAGCAGTTAATAGGGTGCTGCAGCCTCCAGGCTGTTTGAGATTATGTCTAAAAATAGGCCTGCCCTCTGTGGGGTGGAATTCAGCTGTTTTTAGGCCTGATTCTGAAAAATAGCTCAGAGGCGGTGATTTCTGTGTGCACACTCAGGCACCACACTGCATGTGTGGTGTTGGTGCCAGGTTTCCTGGAGCAGAGATTCTGCCTGGCAAGCGCCTCCCTCCTTCCCCTTGGGCAGGGAAGTGCTTTGCAGTCCGTAGGAGCAGATTGAGCCAGATATGGGATAGTGTGAAGGTATTTTTTTTAATGAGGTTAATGAAATTTCAAAGTGATTATTTTCTGCACAGCATTAATGTAAGTAGAAGTGCAAAGGAAGAAAATGTGTCCACAATCCTGCCACTCTGAAAAGTTAAAAGGTTTTCATTTTTCCATATCGTTCTCCTTGGCCTGGACTAAATGAATGTCTGATTTCTAGACAGTTGTAGCCATAGCACAGGTATAAGTTCTCTTTTTCTTTCTTTCTTTCTTTCTCTTTCTTTCTTTCTTTCTTTCTTTCTTTCTTTCTTTCTTTCTTTCTTTCTTTCTTTCTTTCTCTTTCTTTCTCTCTCTCTCTCTCTCTCTCTCTCTCTCTCTCTCTCTCTCTCTCTCTCTCTCTCTCTCTTTCCCTCCCTCCCTCCCTCCCTCCCTCCTTTCCTTCCTTCCTTTGGTTTACATCAACTTTATTAAGGTATAATTTACGCAAAACAAATGAAAACATTAAGTACCGTGTTTCCCCGAAAATAAGACCTAACCAGAAAATAAGTCCTAGCATGATTTTTCAGGATGCTCGTAATATAAAATTTCCCTGAAAATAAGACCGGGTCTTATATTAATTTTTGCTCCAACAGACGCATTAAGGTTTATTTTATATTACGAGCATCCTGAAAAATCATGCTGCGGTTTATTTTCTGGTTAGGTCTTATTTTCGGGGGAACACGGTATTGAGTTGGTATATGCTGCTTTCTTTATCTAACTATACATAATGAGTATTTCCCATGGCGTAGAATCTTCATAATAAGATTTTTAATGAGTACTGTTTTGTTGAGCAAACATACATAATTTGCTTAATCATTTTCAAATGATAAAGAATTAGATTCTTGCCGGCCTTTTCTTATTGATATCATTGGAGTGAATATGTTTGTACTTTGATCTTTGGTTGTTTGTTTTGAGAGTCACCTAGGATAGAAATATAGTAAATAGAATTACTAGGTCAAAAGTTACTAATATTTTTACCATCACGCACCACATAGTGATGTTTTCTTTGAGTGAACACGAGCCGCGTGTACGCTGTGGTCCCTACAATACCGCGGAAGGGAAGTTTCTTTTCTCTGACGGGAGCCACGTCTGTGGGGCTGGGCAGTAGGTTCCCTGTCGTCACAGCACCCCAGTGTTGAGTGCACACATTACCTCCCGATCAGTCAGCCCGACTTGTGTCACCCACCCCACCCCCTCGGGCTGCATGTTCAGAGGGCGCCACAGCCCTCCCAGACCTAGCTTGAGGGTCTTCAGAGTTCATTGCTGTAATGTCTTTGCCACAGACCTGAGAACCTACACAAGGACGCAGGTCCTCAGGCGCTGCCCTCACCAGCCTTAAGTGCCACGGCTGTTTCCAGCAGAGCCTTCGGGGACAGTGTGCAGCCAGCCTGTCCCTGTACTTGGGACATATTTCCAGGTTGTAATAATGATGTCAAGCATAGATGCATTTTATTTCTTGTGCCAGGAGGAACCAAAAACTAGTATCAAAGTCAAAATACTGAGTCTTCCGCTCTCCACTGTCTGCATGTTGAACAAACACCCCCTTTTTTAATGACTGCCACAAAGTTCCCAATGTGACCACTGCTCCAACACGCAGTAGCCCGAGCCACATTGCCGTGCCAATGCCCTGTGTTCCTTTGTCCATCCTGACTTCCTCCCTGCTGACCCTCAGGCCGCCTTCCACTCCGTCCCGACGTCACTGTGACAGTGGGCGAGGCCTTCACCAGCGAATCTCCGCAGTATTGCCAGTGAGTCCAGCACATCCCCACTCATAGAGCAGCACTGACAGCGTCCATGTTCTGTTCCTGTTGGAAAGAAGCGGGGGGCGGGCCTGTGGACGGTGTTTATAAAGTCTGCAGTGGTGCCTGTGTGTCCTAGGCCTCACGTTCATATCCTGACTCCCCCAGGGCAGCTGCCAGTCCTGGGAGCTCCATTCGGAACTGTCCTGCACAGGTGGACCACTTTTTCTCTTTTATGTCGCACCTGTGCGGTGCCTTTTCTATGTTTAGACATGTTTAGATGCACAAATACTTACCATTGGTTACAGTTGTCTCCCCTGTTCAGTCAGTACGGCCTCGTGCCGAACAGGTTTGTAGCCCAGGTGCTGGCCCATGGAGTCAGGTGTGTGGTTGGTGGGACCGTCTAGGTTGTGTAAGTGCCTCTGTGATACTCGCACTATGATGAAATCACCTAACAACTCGTTTCCCAGAACAAATCCCCATCATTAAGCAATACACGACTATTACCAAATTGCGTTTTGAAAGAGTTATAGTAACTCATGCTGCTTCTGTTATTTTTTTGTCCCTGGTGGAATGTCATCTCTTAATTTTTTGAGAAAATCTAATAGCTATAAATTTGTGTCCCCACTTTTTTCCCCCTGCATGTATGTGATCATGGGTAAAGGTGGATATTTTTTATAGCTTGTGTGACTGATAGGTCACAAGTCGTGACCTTCAGGGAGCAAACCTTTTGGGCTGTAGTGTCCTAGTGTGTTTCTTTCCCTCTAGAAGACGACTGACTTGTAGATTCTCACTGAGTTGGTTCCTTAAGCCGCTTTCTGGGCTCCCAAGCCAGGGAGCAAATCAGCACCATCAACACATCTTCTAAAGGCCTAGCTGTCCTGAGACACCTGCCAGTCACTGAGAAAAGTCTAGCCTCTGCCCGTCTGCCAACGGGACATAGCATTTGAAAAATCAAGTCAGTGGGCAAATCTTTGTGTCTGGTCTACTTAGGAAGAGCCTGTGTGCCCCTAACAGAGAGAACACACCTAACGGAGAGAACACAGGTGTATCCACGTACAAGCAGTCAGCTCACTTCTAGCACATTTCAAGATGCCTTTCTAAAATGCTTCCTGATTTGTGAGAGTCTTGCTGCTAATTCAAGGAAGGCTTCTGCCAGAAGTACAGATTGGGCTCTGGGGTGGACCTTCCATACCCCACCTCTCTGTTTACTGTGAATGTTTGCTTGTTTAATTTCTCTGGGCCTCACTTTACAAAAAGGAGCACTAATACTTCTTAGAGTTTGACGAAAATGAAACATATTTATGTAAAGCACCCAGTACAGTGTATGGCTTGTGATAGAGTTGGGGTGATGCCACCAAGGGGACCCAGCGGGTCGCTTGGTTGGTTTGAGAGGATGGAGCAGAGCAGGAATTGGGTTGGGAAGATGCCAGAGGCCTTGAAGGCATGCGGGGGGCAGTGCTGTCAATGGCAGGTGAAGCCAAACTGTTCAGGTGACTGAGGCTGCGGGAGGGTTTCTGCAGCTGCGATTCTAATCCAAGAAAGATGAAAATGGCGGTGATGGGGCTAGAGAGGCAAAGGGCAAATACAGGAAATGGAGAAGGAGCAGGGTTAGGTTCTAAAATGCAGAGTTCAAGGCAGGGGTGCGTGTGGGGCTCTTCTAAAGCTTCTTGCTTAGGCTGTCTGAGAGGGTTGTGGGTTTTTTTTTGAGCATGGTAAGTCGGGCCAGTTGAGGAAAGAACATTTTTGTCATCGAAAATGAGTTGGTGCCTGCCTAAGAATACAAGTATTTTATCATCTTTATAGAAATGATTCCAGCGACAAGTGACACTGCTCAGTCTTTACGTGCGGAAGTGACTATTCTGTCTCCCCCTTACACCTAAAGAGGGCTGGAGGCCTTGTCTTCTGTCCCTGCGAGGTCGTTAAAACATTGCCATGTGGCCAAGTCCTGCAGACCTCACCCCCCCACCGTCGGCGCACACACGTCCTAGCCCCTCTGATCTCAGCATCCCCTCCAGTTTTGAACCCTGGCCGTTTCTTGCTTGCAGTTTGGCTGTGATTTTTGTCGGATATTTCTAGGTGTTTTGTTGAGGAGGATTTCTAGTCCCGCTGGTGTGCCATACTGCATGAAATAGAAGTCTCTTGCTCCCCAAGTGATAATATTCTACCCTGAAATCCTAGGGATGAGAGAAGAACTAACTGTATTAGAGTCCTGGTAGGAAACAGATGGCATGCTCAAACTGGGTAATTTGAGGAGCGCTTGCTTAATTGTATTATTCAGGGTTCACTCAGGAAAAGGGGCGCTTCCCACCCCAGGTACGAGGTGGTTTTTCATAGCAGAACTAAGGGCTTACCCAGCCATTGGAAGGTCCTGGAAGCTACTGCTGATCATCTCAGACTGAAGGGAGCACCACACTGAGCGGTTCCCGTGAGCTCGCGGGAAGCCCTGGGGCTGGGGCCGCGGCAGCCACCTGGGGGCTCCCCGGGGAATTTCAGCCTCCCCTTTCTTCTGCCTGCCACATCTGTTTTGTGCTTCTCTTTGCCAACTCTAACCCAGAACCGTGCTGGAAAGGGGTTCTGGAAAGGTAGCCCAGCTTCTGGTCTGCAGAGGAGAACTTAGCAGGAGAACGTGCTGTCGCCGAATTGACCAGTGCAGACCTGGGACCTTTTACAAAGGGGAGCAGGGTTGGGAGACGATGGAGAAAGCGGGCTGACAGTACAGGACTTGTTACTGCGTCTCAGCCTGGACGCAAGCGCCTGACGAGGGGGCTGTTCTGGTTGCCCCGCCGGAGGTTCCCCGCCAGCCGGCCGCAGTGGCTGCGGGGTGGGTGCTGGGAGAGCGGAGTCCTCCTCACTCACCTGCCTCATTCCAGCCAAACTGGGCCGGAAGCCAGAGGGGCCGTGGAGAAGATGGGTGAGGAGTGAGGCTGGAGGGCAAACAGAATAATCCACCTGACAGGGGCCATAACTATAACTAGAAACATACGTGTTGTCAATGTCTTGAGGATTAAAGCACGTTTTTCAAGGCAAGGAAGGAAAATAAGCAGAAAAGCAGTGGTTAAACCTGAAATGAAAGAGGAAGCAGGTTCTTGAAAGGACAGTGGAGAACATTGTGGAGAAGAGGCTGGAATGGGGAGTCGCATGAGGTTGGACATTGAAGGAAGGAGGACAGAGGAAGCTCATGTGGGTTTTCTGTGGACTGTAGTCCTCGGCCCGCGATAGGATGGGGTGCAGAGCGCCCACAGGCTGGGAGCAGTGGTCGCAGGGAGGCCGGTGTGTGGACATCAAACGTGCCGGACCCCACTCACTAACTAGTACGCCTCCACGGGCTTTCTGAAACCATTCAGAAAGTTAGGAAAGTGCAAGAAAACCAGAACCGGGAAAGTCAGGACAAGGGCGAGTGGGGGAGGGAGGTGTTAGTAACCCTTTTTCGGGGTGTGTACACATATTCCTGTGGGCGACTTGCTTCCTTTGGAGCCGCTGCTTTTCTTTACTACTGCAGCTTGTGTTCATCCAAACAAGGAAATGCAGGCGTTTGGCATTAATCACGAGGCTAGAAACAGATTACACCGATGCTTTGCTTTTTCAAATGATGGGATAGTATTGGAATGATCTATTAGGAAATTATTTTATATGCTAATGCTAAAATTACAGTTCCGCTGGGTTTACGTTTCAATTGCCGGTATGCTTGGTTTTCCTGATGGCTTTACTTGAGACTCCTAAAATAGATGGGCTTGTACCCACTTTCTGATGCTAGATACTTCATGTAGACTGAGAACATTGAGCGTGACGGTACCCTGCAGGAGGTGTTTGGCTGTGATTTTTTTTTTCATGTAGCCATAAGAAGGGGGAGAAAGGCTGAGGAGACCTGAAGGAGTTGTACCCAGATCTGTTTCTGGCCCTGCAGCCCAAGGCGGGGGACTTGCCCATGTTAAAGTAAGCGGCCTGGAGCTCTTGGCTCCTGTTTAGGAAAAATTGGGAGCAAGTGGCAACAGTATTTATACACTTGAATCTTTCGGAAGCCCGATTTTAGTTACAGAAGGATTAATTAAACAACATGTAGTTATTTATGGAGTGATTCTCTCTAGGAAGCTTTTCAGAAAAGTGCCGGATTTCGTCTTTTTGTTGGATTTAACTCTTCAGCCACCTTTTATCGTCTAGAGAAGCCCATGGCATTGAGAGCTAGGATAGCACTCCACGAACAAGAAAGTACCGTGGGGACAGAATCGTTGTGGACAGTCTCACAAGTAATGGGGGAAGCCTCGTGAGAGGGATTCAGGGGAGGGACATACTTACAAGTATTGTTGGTGGCCACCCACTTTCAAGGCCAACCTCTGACAGGACAAGTGGTAGATGTCACTGACCCGTCCAAGACCCTCTGGGTCCAGGAGTGTTAAGAACGTGGCCTGAGCGGGTAGAGTGCTGCTCGGGAGCCTGTGGGCTCTGCTTTGGTTTCCTCATCTGCGGAGGGAGGTGAGGGTTTTCGTGTTGTGAGCATCCGATGATTGGTGTGTGAATCAGGCGCTCCCATAGCTGGTAACTGTTCCCAGCAGGCTCGTTGGAGCGCAGAGCTCGGTCTGTTGCAGAGACGTTTTGAAGAGGGTGAGAAGCGGTTTCCTGTAGATTCTGAGATTACACGTATGTGTAAAGATGGCTTTGGGTCATGTGATTATATAATCAAACTTAATCTATCAATGTAGTAGACCCTTGTCTAGTTATAGACGTAAGCGATTTCAGGAAGCAGTGGGCCAAGCTCCCCGAGTTTGGAGCTACTGACCATCTGCAGCTGTGATCCGTATTTACTTTCTGGAATCTCTTCGCAGCTCTCATGTCAACTCAAGTTGGGTTTTTCCCCTTGTAACTGGACCTGGAGAATTTGACAGGCTCTGCTTTTAGATCAATTGTGTTGTTTTCGCTTCTGCCATTCTCTCGTCACACCGCCACCTGTGCGTATGTAAGTTCTAGCCTAGTTCTCTAAAGCATTCTGGTTCAGAGAATGCCTGCCCGCCCTACGCTCCTCACTGTTTCGATGGCAGGATTACAGCAAGGCTGAAAGTCTTTGCCCTTTAGGAAGTTTATATTCTAGTGCGGGAGAGACAGACAGTACACAAGAAGCATATCGGTGTCTGCTGGGACTAAGTGCTGGTGAGGAAATCAGGGGGAAGGGAGATTGGGAAAGCCCGGATGAGGGTATAAAGTTAGCTGATTTTGATAGGATGGCCAGGGAAGGCCTTACCAGTCAGGTGACATTTGCCCAGGGACTGGAAGGAAGGAAGAGGGGCAAGCCCTGCGGTTATGGAGGAAGAACATTGCTGGTGAGAACAAAGTTCCTGTGAAGAAATACCAGTGTCTATCCCAGGAGCTAGGAGATAACAGGAAGTCAGAGAGGGAATGGGGTGGGTCCCGGCCCCCCAGACCAGCTTCTCCTGGAATGAGGTGGGGAGCCACTTCAGGACTTGGACATAAAGAACCCGACTTACCTTTTAAAGGGATCACTGACTTTCCTGCCGGTGACCCCATTTTCAGCCCCTCCACCCCAACCGTGAACTAAGAAACTAGCTTCATAAGCCATTTAGATCAACTTTTTGCCTTAACTTACCCTAGCCCATATGTTTCATAACTTCTTTTTGAAATAATCAATCTTAAAATTATTAGGAGCAGTTTGGCCTTGTCATACTTATCTCTGACTCTGAGGAGGAGACAGGCCCAGGCAAAAGACAAAATAAAAAATGCACTCTTGATGAACTATTTAAGAGGAGCATTACATGACGTGCTAATTACATTAGCAAAGGTAGTGCAAAGTATTGACCCAATAATATGACTTTGGGAGGAGGCTAGGTAAGAACTAGGCTTATGAGTTCCTATCTTCCTCTGTATCTTTGGCTGCCCTGCAAAGTGACTGTTTCAATTCCTTCTTTCATAGTAACGACCAACAGTAACTTTGCGAATATTTGCAAATAGTCAATTGGGAAATAAAAAAAAAACTACATGGGGATTAGAGGTGCTGGAACATCTTGCAACCCTCCAAAAAGCATCTTCAAGGATAGTCACTGCTCCTTTGGCTTCCGCTGCGAGCCCTTTCCCTGCGAGTTGCTGGGTGGTTGAGGGGGGTACCTCGGACAGTTATGTATCAAGCAGAGGTTAACCCTGAAGTTTGTGAGGCTGTAGCAGTAGGAATCCCTGCAGTGATAAGAGTTGAGTCTCCTGGGGTCGCCAGTCATCACAGGCAGTTGATAATTATAGTAAAGATGAGGAACATGGGTTTGGATAGAAGGGGCTGACTTCCGTTCTCAGGCCGGTCCGTTTCTTAGAGTCCGGGAGTGGGGCAGCCTGTGGAGTGACTGCCTCAGCCTTGAGACTCTTAGTTCAGTGACCAGTCTGACACATGATAGCAAAGAAATGGAAGTGTTCTTCTCACCCCTCCGCCGCCGTAACTGGAAGACTTATTTTAAAATTGCTGTAATTGACAGTAGTAACACAGCCCTATGTGTTCATCCAGTTGAATGGGGGGAGGGGCTTATTTATCTAATAACAAAGTTTTTACTGTATTGTTTGTTTTTACCTAGACTGTCTCTTTTGATACTTCTGTAGACTCCTGCCTCCCTCTTTACGTCATTTCTCTGCATGTTTGCATTTTCAGAAATGACTAGGATAAGAAAGAAACGGAGATGAAATTCGAGCCAGTCAGTTTTGTGTGGGCATCTGAATTGCTGCACCCGTCCGTCATCTGGACTTGATTCTGTTTGTGCTGAGGGTGCGTGTCTCATACTTTCCTCCCTTTTCTCCGTTTCCAGGAGGGCAGTTGGCCCGCTGCTGTCCTGCTGAACAGTATGCAGTCCTTCCGGGAGCAAAGCAGTTACCACGGAAACCAGCAGAGCTACCCACAGGAGGTACACGGCTCGTCCCGGATAGAAGAGTTCAGCCCTCGCCAGGCCCAGATGTTCCAGAATTTTGGGGGTGCAGGTGGCAGCAGTGGTGGCAGTGGCGGCAGCAGTGGTGGGCGACGAGGGACAGCAGCAGCAGCGGCGGCCATGGCTAGTGAGACCTCTGGCCATCAAGGCTACCAGGGTTTCAGGAAAGAGGCTGGAGACTTCTACTACATGGCAGGCAACAAAGACCCCGTGGCCACAGGCACCCCACAGCCGCCTCAGCGACGGCCGTCAGGGCCCGTGCAGAGCTACGGACCTCCCCAGGGAAGCAGCTTTGGCAATCAGTACGGGAGTGAGGGCCACGTGGGCCAGTTTCAAGCACAGCACTCTGCCCTGGGGGGCGTGTCTCATTATCAGCAGGATTACACAGGGCCTTTCTCTCCGGGGAGCGCCCAGTACCAACAGCAGGCTTCCAGCCAGCAGCAGCAGCAAGTCCAGCAGCTGAGACAACAGCTTTACCAGTCCCATCAGCCTCTGCCCCAAGCCACTGGCCAGCCAGCGTCTGGCTCGTCCCATCTGCAGCCCATGCAGCGGCCCTCGACTCTGCCGTCCTCTGCGACTGGTTACCAGTTGCGAGTGGGTCAGTTTGGCCAGCACTACCAGTCCTCTGCTGCTGCCTCCTCCTCCTCCTCCTTCCCTTCCCCGCAGCGTTTCAGCCAGTCCGGGCAGAGCTACGACGGCAGTTACAGTGTGAATGCCGGTTCCCAGTATGAAGGGCACAGCGTGGGTTCGAACGCACAGGCGTATGGGACACAGTCGAACTACAGTTATCAGCCTCAGTCGATGAAAAATTTTGAACAGGCAAAGATGCCCCAAGGGACCCAGCAGGGGCAGCCGCAGCCGCAGCCTCCCCCTCAGCACGTGATGCAGTACACCAACGCTGCCACCAAGCTGCCCCTGCAGAGCCAGGTGGGCCAGTACAGCCAGCCTGAGGTCCCCGTGAGGTCCCCCATGCAGTTCCACCAGAACTTCAGCCCCATCTCCAACCCCTCCCCCGCCGCCTCCGTGGTGCAGTCTCCGAGCTGTAGCTCCACCCCGTCCCCTCTTATGCAGAGTGGGGAGAGCCTCCAGTGTGGGCAGGGCAGTGTGCCCGTGGGCTCCAGAAACAGAATCCTGCAGCTGATGCCGCAGCTCAGCCCCACGCCGTCCATGATGCCCAGCCCCAACTCGCACGCCGCAGGCTTCAAGGGCTTTGGACTGGAGGGGGTGCCGGAGAAGCGGCTGACGGACCCTGGCTTGAGTAGTTTGAGTGCCCTGAGTACGCAGGTGGCCAATCTCCCAAATACTGTCCAGCACATGCTACTCTCCGATGCCCTGACACCCCAGAAGAAGACCTCCAAGAGGCCCTCCTCCTCTTCTAAGAAAGCAGACAGCTGCACAAACTCTGAAGGTTCCTCACAGCCTGAAGAACAGCTGAAGTCCCCAGTGGCAGAGTCGCCGGATGGAGGCTGCTCCAGCAGTTCTGAGGATCAAGGCGAGAGAGTGAGGCAGCTGAGTGGCCAGAGCACCAGCTCTGACACCACGTACAAGGGTGGAGCCGCAGAGAAAGCCGGCTCCTCCCCAGCACAAGGCTCTCAGAACGAAGCCCCCAGACTCAGTGCCAGTCCTGCCAGAGAAGAGGCCGCCTCGCCAGGTGCTAAGGACACGCCATCGTCATCCGAGGGCAACCCAAAAGTCAACGAGAAGACTGTTGGGGTGATTGTCTCCCGGGAAGCCATGACAAGCCGGGTAGAAAAGCCTGGTGGGCAAGATAAAGGCTCCCAGGAGGATGATCCCACGGCCACTCAAAGGCCACCCAGCACTGGCGGGGCCAAGGAAACCAGTCACACATCACTTCCCCAGCCAGAGCCTCCAGGGGCAGGGGGCAAAGGAAACAAGAGTGGAGATAATAACTCCAACCACAACGGAGAGGGCAGTGGCCAGAGCGGGCACCCCGCCGTGGGCCCTGGCTTTATAGGCAGAACTGAACCCAGCAAATCTCCCGGCAGCCTGCGCTATAGTTACAAAGACAGTTTCGGGCCGGCCGTGCCAAGAAGTGTCGGCGGCTTTCCTCAGTATCCTACAGGCCAAGATAAGGGGGATTTCGCTGGCCACGGGGAGCGAAAGGGTAGAAATGAGAAGTTCCCCAGCCTCCTGCAGGAAGTGCTCCAGGGTTACCACCATCACCCGGACAGGAGATACTCGAGGAGTACTCAGGAGCACCAGGGCATGGCTGGGGGCCTAGAGGGAGCCACGAGGCCTAATGTCTTAATTAGTCAAACCAATGAATTAGCTAGCAGGGGCCTTTTGAACAAAAGCATTGGGTCCCTATTAGAAAACCCCCACTGGGGCCCCTGGGAGAGGAAATCAAGCAGCGCAGCTCCCGAAATGAAACAGATCAATTTGGCTGACTATCCAATTCCCAGAAAGTTTGAAATAGAGCCTCAGTCATCAGCCCATGAGCCCGGGGGTTCCCTCTCTGAAAGAAGATCAGTGATCTGTGATATTTCCCCACTAAGACAGATTGTCAGGGACCCGGGGGCTCACTCACTGGGACACATGGGTGCCGACACCAGACTTGGGAGGAACGAACGTCTCAATCCCAGTTTAAGTCAGTCGGTCATTCTTCCAGGTGGGTTGGTGTCCATGGAAACAAAGCTGAAATCTCAGAGCGGGCAGATAAAAGAGGAAGACTTTGAACAATCCAAATCCCAAGCTAGTTTCAACAACAAGAAGTCTGGAGACCACTGCCATCCCACGAGCATCAAGCATGAGTCTTACCGAGGCCATGCCAGCCCCGGAGCAGCCGCCCATGATTCCATCTCAGACTATGGCCCACAGGACAGCAGACCCACGCCAGTGCGGCGGGTTCCTGGCCGAGTGGGTGTCCGTGAGGGCATGAGGGGTCGGTCCCCTTCTCAGTACCATGACTTTTCAGAGAAATTGAAGATGTCTCCTGGGAGGAGCAGGGGCCCAGGGGGAGACCCTCACCACATGAACCCACACATGACCTTTTCAGAGAGGGCCAACAGGAGTTCTTTACATGCTCCCTTTTCTCCCAACTCGGAGAGCTTGGCCTCTGCTTATCACACAAACACTCGAGCTCATGCTTATGGGGATCCCAACGCAGGCTTGAATTCTCAGCTCCATTATAAGAGGCAGATGTACCAACAGCAACAAGAGGAATATAAAGACTGGAGCAGCAGTTCTGCTCAGGGAGTAATCGCCGCGGCCCAGCACAGGCAGGAGGGGCCACGGAAGAGCCCACGGCAGCAGCAGTTTCTTGACAGAGTGCGGAGCCCTCTGAAAAATGACAAAGATGGCATGATGTATGGCCCACCGATGGGGACTTACCATGACCCCAGCGGTCAGGAAGGTGGGCGCTGCCTCATGTCTAGTGATGGTCTGTCTAACAAAGGCATTGAATTGAAGCACGGCTCGCAGAAGTTACAAGAATCCGGTTGGGACCTTTCCCGGCAGACTTCTCCAGCCAAAAGCAGCGGTCCTCCAGGAATGTCCAATCAAAAACGGTATGGACCGCCCCACGAGACCGATGGGCATGGCCTGGCTGAGGCCGCACAGTCATCCAAACCTGGTAACATTATGCTGCGGCTGCCGGGTCAGGAGGATCATTCTTCTCAAAACCCCTTAATCATGAGGAGACGCGTCCGTTCTTTCATCTCTCCCATTCCCACCAAGAGACAGTCACAGGACGTAAAGAACAGCAGCACTGAAGCTAAGGGACGCCTCCTTCACCCGTCGAAAGAAGGCGCTGACAAAGCCTTCAATTCCTACGCCCATCTTTCTCACAGTCAGGACTTCAAGTCCATCCCTAAGAGGGAATCCGCCAAGGACCTGCCAAGCCCAGACAGTAGAAACTGCCCCGCTGTTACCCTCACAGGCCCTGCTAAGACCAAAATACTGCCCCCACGGAAAGGTCGGGGCCTGAAATTGGAAGCGATCGTTCAGAAGATCACGTCCCCCAATATTAGGAGGAGTGCGTCCTCGAACAGCGCCGAGGCTGGGGGAGACACGGTCACCCTGGACGACATACTTTCTTTGAAGAGTGGCCCCCCCGAAGGCGGGGATGCTACTGCTGCGGATGCCGAGATGGAGAAGAGGAAGGGTGACGCAGCGTCTGACCTGGTCGGTCCAGCAAGCCAGGAGGTGACTGTGGAGAAGCCTCTTGCGAGGTCTTCGGAGGAGTGGCGTGGCAGCGGGGACGACAAAGTGAAGACCGAGACCCACCCAGACACCGTGGCTGCTGGAAAGGAAGCCCCTGGTGCCGTGACGTCGGCAACCTCACAGAAGCCTGGGGGTAACCAGGGGAGACCAGATGGTTCCCTGGGTGGGGCAGCAGCCTTGCTCTTCCCTGACTCCAAGAATGGACCTCCAGCGGGCGCCCTGGCCCCTGAGGCCAACCCCAAGGCTGAGGAGAAGGAGACGGACACAGTGACGATTTCCCCCAAGCAGGAGGGCTTCCCCCCGAAGGGGTATTTCCCTTCAGGAAAGAAGAAGGGGAGGCCCATAGGTAGTGTGAATAAGCAAAAGAAACAGCAGCCCCCGCCCCCACCCCCTCCGCCCCCTCAGGTACCAGAAGGTTCTGCGGATGGAGAGCCGAAGCCAAAAAAGCAGAGGCAAAGGAGGGAGAGAAGGAAGCCTGGGGCGCAGCCGAGGAAGCGGAAAAGCAAACAAGCAGCCCCCATCGTAGAGCCCCAGGAGCCCGAGATCAAACTCAAGTACGCCACCCAGCCACTGGATAAAGCTGACGCCAAGAACAAGTCCTTTTTCCCCTATATCCACGTAGTCAATAAGTGTGAACTTGGAGCCGTTTGTACAATCATCAACGCCGAAGAAGAAGAACAGACCAAATTGGTGAGGGGCCGCAAGGGGCAGAGGTCTCTAACCCCTCCACCCAGCAGCACCGAAAGCAAGGTGCTCCCAGCTTCGTCCTTCATGCTGCAGGGACCCGTGGTGACAGAGTCTTCTGTCATGGGGCACCTGGTTTGCTGTCTGTGTGGCAAGTGGGCCAGTTACCGGAATATGGGTGACCTCTTTGGACCCTTTTATCCCCAAGATTATGCAGCCACTCTCCCGAAGAACCCGCCCCCTAAGAGGGCCACGGAAATGCAGAGCAAAGTTAAGGTACGGCACAAAAGCGCTTCCAACGGCTCCAAGACGGACACTGAGGAGGAGGAGGAGCAGCAGCAGCAGAAGGAGCAGAGGAGCCTGGCCGCCCACCCCAGGTTTAAGCGGCGACACCGCTCGGAAGACTGTGGCGGAGGCCCTCGGTCCCTGTCCCGGGGGCTCCCTTGTAAAAAAGCAACCACGGAGGGCGGCAGCGAAAAGACTGTTTTGGACTCAAAGCCCCCCGTGCCCACCACTTCAGAAGGTGGCCCCGAGCTGGAGTTACAAATCCCTGAACTACCTCTTGACAGCAATGAATTTTGGGTCCATGAGGGTTGTATTCTCTGGGCCAATGGAATCTACCTGGTCTGTGGCAGGCTCTATGGCCTACAGGAGGCGCTGGAAATAGCCCGAGAGATGGTAAGTACACGAGTCCCGTTCCGGCTGCTCGTGTTCTTTCTTTTTTTGGTTCTGTGTCTCCCACCTTTACTTGTTTCAGCCTTATTATTTTATGCTTACGTATGCCCTGGTGATTCTTCCAGATTAAAGCTCCTAGGCCCAAAGGATGGGCAGAAAATGAAGTAAATTGGAATGTTTACCTTTTATTTTTATCAGTGATACGTGACCACGGGTTACAAAGTCCTGTTAGTGCCATACAGCTTATTAAGACACACGTCCCTGCTCCACCCCTCCTCAGACCGGATGCCTGATTCCTCTGCCGGTTCCCGTTTCTAAACAATAAGCTTTTACTGCTGTTTGTGTTATTTACGGATCCTTTCTTCCCTTTTTTTTTTTTTTTTTTTTTTAGATTTTATTGGGGAAGGGGAACAGGACTTTATTGGGGAACAGTGTGTACTTCCAGGACTTTTTCCAAGTCAAGTGGTTGTCCTTTCAGTCTTAGTTGTGGAGGGCGCAGCTCAGCTTCAGGTCCAGTTGCTGTTGTTAGTTGCCAGATGCCAGGCGCATCCCACCATCCCTCGCAGGAGTTGAGGAGTCGAACCAGCAACCTTGTGGTTGAGAGCCTGCACTCCAACCAGTTGAGCCATCTGGCCACCCAGGAGCTGAGCGGCAGCTCATTGACTTCATTCTAGTTGTGGAGAGCGCAGCTCACTGGCCCATGTGGGAATCGAACCGGCAGCCCCGTTGCCCAGAGCTCGCCCTCTAACCAACTGAGCCACCCGTCTGCCCCTTTTTTCCCATTTTCAACATCTGACTCTTAATACTCATGAAGCATACTATGGTCATATTTCCTTTCTTCTAAAGCTTTTTATTTCTCTGGAGTTACTAATTCATGTTTTTATTTGCTTTTTATTCTCTCGGACCACATCTTTCTAATTCAGTCTTTCCAATCGGAATATTTATTCTTTAAGTCTGTTTCATAACTGTTATCCTGGGCACTCACCACCATCATCATCATTTACTTCTTCCCTCTATTGAACACTGTTTCCTGAATCCCCTATCTTCACCTTCGCTGGTCGGGACCCTCACTTAATGGAGTACAGTTTCCTGAGAAAGGGTCGTGGGAGTAAATACGTCACAATCTCATCTACTGAAATGTCTGTCCACAGTCATGAGCGTTGGTTGGGTATAGAATTCTAGATTTGAAATCATTTCCTCTCACTGTCTTGGTGTCATGGCTCCTGGCTTGTCCTGTGGCCTCTCGTGTTGCAGTTGAGGGGACTGGAGTTCTCCTGGTCAGTCGTTCTGTGTGTTCTGACCTTCTCCTCGGGAAGCTTTGAAGAGCTTGTCTTGTTCCCTCGGTGTCTGACGTCTCAAAGTGATAGGCCTTGAAGTCCGTCTTTTCATTCATTTGTTCTGGCTACTCTGCGAGATCTTCCATCAGTAAACGCTTGTGTTTCAATTCGGGAAGTTTGTCGTGTTATTTCTTGGATAATTTCCTTCCCTCTGTTCTATCTTTCTGGAATTCCTGTTAATTCAGTGTATTTTACCTCCTGGGTTGATCCCCTGGCTTTATCCTTTCTCTCTTGTTCTGTGTTCTCTCTCTCTGCCTCTTTGTTCTACTGTCTCTGTGCTTTCTTCAACTTTATCATCTGACCTTTCATTTATCTTCCCTTCTAGTATTTTCAAGAGCTTTTTGCTCTGTGAATATCCTTCTGGGGAGACAGTTACCTGGTTGAATTGGGCTGAGTTAGGGACCTAACTCGTCTCACAAACTCTGAGCTAATACTCTGGTTTCCGACCACATCTTCCCTCCTCCCCACCCCTACTTCCGAGACACCTGTACCTTCCCAGGCTCTGTGCCACAGAGTGGCTGGATTTCTAGTGGCTTCTCCACTGTGCTCATTCCTTCCTCTCTGCTTCCTTTCAGTCTGCGGAATTGCTTACTCTCTTCTATTTCCAGCTTCCAGAATTTGGACATCGTTTGTGTGTTGTTTCCTCTCCCATTCTTCATGGCTTCATAAATTTGTCTTACAAGTTTTGTGGAAAGGAAACAGATGTGTAAATGTATGTTCGGTCTATAATATTTAAGCAGATGAGAGCGTTTTGTATTAGTTTATATTTAAAACTGATCATACTTGACAAATGTACAGATGACTTTCAATCATAGTCAATAAGGATTTTATCAGCCAGAATCATAGTACTTGTACACTTTGTACTGTCCTCTCTCCTTTACATCTCCCACCAAAACACTGTATTTTATCATTGCATTGTCCCCAGAATTTATAAGTGTCTGATAAAAAGAGATACTCATAAACTATAGTCAGATGTGACTCATGTGACGTTTCTGTATATTTTAAATCAGAACATTCTAATGCAGTCACACAGGAGCTTACCTTTCCCACTCAGACGCCCCCCCCCCCCACACGCATGGTCTTTCCTTCCGTGTCTGTCATCAATGTCATTCCCAAACCCCAAGTTTGAATAGATTTACTTCTTAGATACAGCGACATTTTTAAATGCAAAAGTTCTAAAGTGATATATCGTTTATGACCCTAAAGTACGAAACTCTTTAACTAGTTCTGAACACTCAGTAAATAACCCATGAATCATATCTTGCCCCAGTTCATGGCCGGCTTGCCAACTTTCCTCCAAAAGTTACAATATCTGGTGGGTTGGTTTATTTTGGTTATTTGTTACTTTTTTGGTGTGTTTCCCTGTCCAAATGCCAGTGTTTTCTTTATTTCAACTTAGATTATTGTGATCATCTCTCGGAGTAATATTTATGTATAAATTTTTGAACATTGTATAGCAATAATTGGTAACCAGGAGTCAGGTCAGCAGGCGAAGTCCTGCCAGCAAAGGTCTGGGTCCTGTCTCAGCCCCAGTCTAGTTTATAGAAAGGAGGAGGGGCCAGGAATGAATGCCCGGGATGCAGTTCCCTCCAGCCCCGAAAGTTTGGTCCCCAGTGGGCTTCCCTTGTAAAACTTCTCGTCAGGAATCTGTCTTCAGAAAGTGACAACTTAGCTAACTGCAATTTAGCCAGCTTTGGTCCCAAAATAAAATCCAGAATGTTATAGTTGGAACAAGTCCACTGAACGTGATAAATCAGTCTTTCTCTTTAACCCACCCCCCACAGCTTTCATTGACTAAATGGTTAAAGTAACATGAAGCACTTTAGGTAGAGAACATTGAAAGTTTTTGTTTTCTAAAATATTAATTGCAGCCTCAGCTATTTCAAAAGTGCTTCAAATGAATCAGATGTTTTAAGGGGTAAAAAGTTGGGATGCTTTATTTAAAGGTAAAAGGTATAAAAGCAGGTATTTTTGTCCCCTATACTTCTATATAGTAGCAGAGGCTCTAAACTTAGATATTTGGGTACTCTGACAGCTCTGTCAGGGCGCAGAGGCCACATCTGTCTCCTTTAATAACAGGTTTCAGAGCACAAACAATTGATCAGTCTTTGTTTTTTAATTGAGATTTCACTGGCATGTAACGGTATATTAGTTTCATGAGCAATCTTACATAAATCTCATACTGCAGCTTTAAGCGTATTTCCTTGTATTGTACCCGTTCACTATGCCAGTGCCCTTTAAAAATACTAACTTTCCTTGGTCCTATTTACTTTACATCTTTCTTTCAGAATATAATGCTGGCTTTGTGCATTGAATTTAATTTTTCAATACACTTGCATGTCTGTTTTATTCTCAAAAGCCACCCAGTGAGATAGGATGGGAGAAGATACCATTCCATTACCCTTAGAGTAAAGGGTGACTTGACTTCAGTGACACACGCTTAGGTAGTGTAGCCCAGTGATGTGTTCATTTTAAAAATGGTTTAAAAAGTGATGCTTCTTGGCTCTTTGAGCTGATGTTCCACCATGACTACAAGATCCTTTTCTGTTTTGCCTAGCTTTTATTTTTTTAATGTACTCAAGAACAAATTAAAATTACACTAACTTGCCTTCTTTTATTTAACTTGATAGATGATGTTTCAATTTGTCAAGGTCACTTGGAGTCCAGTTTTATCTTAGGTTTTAGCAGATGCATTCAATTTTGGTCTGCTTAACAAGCATGCTCTCAATCCCAGCGTGTTGAGATAAAGCCACATATATTTCATTAGAGACCCATTTGGGCCTATATATTTCTCAGGTGTTTTGACAAGCATGCTATTATAACAAAATAATATGAAGTCCTTAAGAGACAGTAGCTCCTCTCCCTGTGTCACACTACACTGAAAATAGCTGAAAACTAGAACATTCTTGTACAAACGGCCTTCACTCTCCTTCCTGTTCTGAACGTGGGCCTCACTCCATTTCTGCGCAGCAGCCCTCTTTGGTGTTACCTAACTTGGACCTCCGCTTAGTTACCTTGGTGTCACTGGATAGATGAATCCGCAGTGACCTCAGGTGTGGATGGTGTGACAGAGGTAATTGCTTCCACACAGGCATTCACATAACTGTAAAAATCATGTTTGATACCTTTAGGAATGGGAAGGCCTTAAGGATTGTGGTGGCTGACATATCAGGTGGCCGTGGATCTCGGGTGTGTCCTTTGAGACTGCACACCCCAGCTTTGCCCTACACGTGGGGGGGCTGCTGCACTTCTTCCCGTCCTTCCCCCCCCCCCCACCTAGGTGACAATACCCCTTCTAAGTAGATTCTTAACAGCCTCCATGGGGAAATTTTCATCTTTTTTCACCCCAAGAACTGGTTTAGGTTAATTTTTTTGGATCAGTATATTAAAGATTATATTTAAAATTTTAAATACAAGTTTAATTAATGGACGAAAGTTTATCTTTCCCAATCTAACATCCTCCTTAATTTACTTTAAATTGTGACAAAAAACTTGATTTTACAGTGTAAAAGTGTTAATACATTCACTACATTATGCAAATGTGACTACATGTTAAAATGCTAAAAACAGGTCAGTTAGCTTCTCCGGTTATCTGTAAAAGAAAGGCATTATCCTCGGTGCTCCCTACCCCGCCACCCCCATCTGCGTGCTCCTTACGTTAGCCCAGCAAGGATGCTGCCAGTAGCCCATACACCCCTGGTCTCTGCTCTGAACTGCAACTCCCCTCCCCCCCTCACATTCCCTTTCTCTCCTCTCTCACCCTCCTCTTTCCACTTCCTTACACGCCCTCCCTCAGCAGCCCCCTCTCTCTGGCAGTCACTTGGTCTTGTTAGCACAGCTCACACTTCTGTCACAGCCTGTCCACTGCCTTACACGTCACGCACCAGTCCTGGTCATCTCTGTTCCTGCCACTCCTAGCGTGTAGCAGGAAGTTGTGAAATTATTTTTATTACCTGCTTTTCTTAACACTTAGCCCCTCCCTCTTTTTTTTTTTTTTTTAAATCACTACGAGATGACCTTGAAACTAAACTTCTGGAGAAAGGATTAATTTTCTTTTAGGATTTGGCTTTTCTAAATTCTAAGGAATCAATCGCATGTGAAACTTGCTGTTTTGAATTTTATTGCTTATGTTACCTTACAAAATAAATTGCGACAAATTGAAAGACTCTTAATTTTCCTACAATCTATTTATTTATTTTTTTTAGAGAAGCATTTTTGCACCCAGTTTTAAATTAAAACTTGTAAGGGGTAGACTATTCTTTGAAAGATGCTAAAGGACCGTAAACAAGAATATTGACAGGTCATTGTATATTATTGGGCCAAATCATTCATTCCTGAGATGTAAACCAGTATTGCTAATGTGTTAAAAGAGATAACAGGGTGAAAGAGCATGTAAAAGCAGGTATTCATTTCAGTCCAGCCATCATCTGGGTCCTTGCTAGAAAACCTATAAGACCCGGAAGTTGAGCTCACTTCATGGGGGAGTGAGCCTTGGCCCACGTCCCACAGCTGGCGTGTGAGAAGCACTGGTCAGGACTTGGTCAGGAAGGTTTGTATGACTCATGGGGGAGCAGCACCTTGCCCCACGCAGTTCCAGGCAGGCCTCAAATTTTCCAGGAGGCACACTTAATCCAAAACGCAAGCCCCAACCTAAGGCCATTTTTTCAGGACCCTGAGGGCTGGCAGCTGCAGACCAGTTTCTCCCCATCTTCCTGTCTGTCAAGTCCGCTAAGGGAAAATCCGGTCCGCTTCATCAATAGTTGCCCGCAGACGTTCTCCTCACCTGGCTGCCTTTACCTGCTCAGCAGTTTTGGGGTAGGGCGGGGGCGAGTGAGAGCCCTGGAGTCATACTGCTTGGGCACCCCCGTGTCCTAGCTGGTCACGTGCTCAAGTCACTTAACCTCTGTGTTTCACCTTCCTCGACTATGAGTCTGGAAACCAGTAGCATGTACTGTGAAGAAGGTCGGCATGAGGATGAAACGAGGGAAGTGTTTGGCCAGCCTGTGGGCTGCTGCCTGCCTTAGAGCCACGGGCGGTTGTTTTAGTGAGGACTGGTCCTGCTCCCCAGTAAGCTGTACTTGGGGTGTCATTCTGTTCCGGCACCATCAGTGCTTCTTCCAGGAGTGTCCAGAACTTACCTGCTCGGATGGGGAACTTGGGCTACATATGAAACAAACATTGTCTCCTCACTTCCTCTTGTGGGAAACTCGAGTTTTAGGGGAGCAGGGCGTGTGGTATTTAAGGTGCAGTGTTAATTACGGTCTTAGGAAATAGCCCACACGGACACTCTCAGGAATTAGATTCTTCAAAGGAGAGGAGGCAAAAGGAAGGGAATACATAAAATCTGCCTTGCACATTAAGGAAAGCATTAGTATTCTTGTGTGTTGTAAATTTTTGATAGTATGACTTAAGGCCAAAGTAAAGAGCTACCCAGTAATAAAGTTGTTTTTCTAAATAAACATTGTTGGCAGGTCAGCACTCTGAGATCCAAAATAATGAATTCATGGAATGGTTCAGAGCAACCACGCTCCACCTCTCCCCCAAACGGTTAATATACATGGCAAATGGGGACGTGAGAGGGCTGTGTTGCAGTCCAAGGAGTTAGCCTTGAATTTATGGGCAGTGCGAAACCACTAGTGAATTCGAAGCATGTAGAAATCACAGGATCGGATGTGTTTTATAAAAGAAACTCAGGAAAGACGTAGGGAGAGATGAGAAGCAAGCCGGCCGGTTGAGAGGCGTTGTCATGAATTTGTACAAGAGCTGATAAAGGCAGAGGAAGTGGTAGGAAAGGGCACCAGGAGTGGACAGACAGTGCAGACATTTTGGAATCTAAAGCTGATGGAATTTAGAAACTGATCAGATGTGGCAGGTAAAGGAAAGTGAGGAATGAAGCTGAGGCTTCCAGCTCAGCAAGCAAGTCAGTGAGTGGGAGGGGTGGCGTTGCTAAGACCTCAGCGGCACAAGACGGGACTGAGGAAGAGATGGGAGACATTGCGTTGGTGGCTCCTGTGTAGCGTGAAGAAGAAATACTAGCGAGGAAAGCCTAGTACCCGTGTTCATATCAGTCAACACTTTAGGTCTCTAGTGCAATGTTTTTTAATAAGGACTGCTTGATTTTATTTGGCTTTTTGAATAGATGTAAAACTGGTGAACTTTTAAATCCAAGTTGCCAAAAAGCCTGGGCGGGGGTGAGGTGGGGTGAGATAGGAAATCATGAGATCTGTGTCATGTTTTTAAAAATGAAATCCCACATAGAGAACCCTGAAAAGGTATCAAAGAAATTAAGCTACCATTATAATTATTGCCTAAATTACGATTGGGGGTCAGAAAGGGTAATTTGTTGTTTTTGGTTTTCTAATAATTTTTTCAAGATACATTATTGACAATACAGTAGAATACCAAATTGCATTTAATTACAGTGAGAAGGAAGCTAATATGAAACATTACTTTTATGGGCCTGGAAACAAACTTGTACACAATAGCAGCCCATTTCCTCAGAGTTCCAGAACGTAGCTTAAGGCCTTTGGGTGTTGAATTGAGACAAAGTGCATGCACTTTACTCAGAGATTGAGCTCTGAGGTGAAGAGTGTCACTGTGGGTGGACACCTACCTTCTGAAGGCCTGAGACAGCTCCAATCACAGGAAGCAGCAGGAAACGTTGGGAAGGGCACAGGAAGAGAGTGCGGGACAGAACGGCCCCGGGGCGCTGTCCTAGGAAATACCTTTTATGAAGGCATTTCAGATATTTACGGAGGGAAATAATAACAGTGTATTCATGTCGTCGGTCAGTCACAGTCCTGATAACCCAACAAATTTGCCTCTTTTCTAGATTTTGTCCATGGGCTTGTCCTGCTAGGTATAACAGGAGTGTAGTAATGATTGCCAGATGTACTGAGTGCTTTCAGAGCACTAGCCACGAATTCTCACATTAAACCTCAAACCAACCCTCTGCGGTGGTCCTTGCCATTAGACTGAGGTCTCCACCGTTACGCTATAGATACAAGTCTCTGCATTCTTCTTTTCACTTAATTTTGTAATTTCAATTTTCATACTAATCTGTGGGTTTTTGTTTTAGTACGGATGTAACGTAATTTATGCAGGGACTCCTGCGTTGTTGGACATTGAGGTCTCCAGTTCACATACTATCTTTTAGGCAACAGTAAACATTTTTAGTCATGGCGTTTTATTTGGGGACAGTTTTCCAGATACTGAACTACTACATCAAAAACCATTTTGTGGTTTTTGATGGGCATTTTCTGGTGGCTTTACCAAGAAAGATCATAGAGAGCTATGATCACCCACACATACATGTGAGCCCCTGTTCTACTAGAGTCTCAATGACATAGAATAGTCTTTAAATATTAATTTATTTCTTGACTTCATTTTTTATATTGGTGATATTGCTATTGTTCCCAATCAACTTTAATGTTTTATGTCCATTGATCATTAATTTGGAATTGTAATGTTTCTCCTAATTTGTTGTCATTTTTCTGTGCGTATTTTTCCGAGTCTGAATAACTTCGGTTATCTGGAAAATTCCTTTCTGCAGGAGTGCCATCTAAATGAGGCCTTAGGAGGGGTCTTAGATGACATCTTCTCCTCTATAAATAGGACAATGACAGAGGACTGTTAAGGGTAAAGTTAACCTCCCTGGATATCAGGTAGCTTCCTTGGTGGGTTCTAGACTCTTCCCGAGGCTTTGAGTTGAGGTGGTTTTAAAGGACATAAGTGCTGTGGGCTGGTGTCAGTCCTAGAAGGTGTCCTCACATGTCATTTAGTAAAGATGTGTTCCAGTCATTCAGCTTCTTGGGTAGAAATGAAACGGAAGAAGAAATGCAGCCCTGGATGCCCTGTCCCTGTGAGCCGGGTACAGTGCAGTGGTGTGGCCTGTGCACTTCGGGGCTGACACTGCACTGGGACACGGGCAGCAGCCTGCTGTTAGGTGACGCACCTTACGAGGCTAGAACTGAGAACTGCCCAGAGGCAGACAAGGAGGACCAAGGTCAGCAAACGAGCAGAGGTCCATCTGAAAAACACTTCAGGTCTGAAGTGGTGCTGGTCCCTTCTGATGGGGGTGGGACACCAGCTGCAGTGACATTACCCGTGGAGGCATTTCATTCCGTACATGTTTCACTAAGCGGCTCGTGGCCGGGTGTCCAGTCAAGTGTATGTTCATTGAATGTTGTGACTGGCTCCGTGGAGATGCACGTGGTTCCAGACTCTGAAAACAGTTTCTGTGAAGTTTAACAACTTGCTTCAGACACGTGTCATGTAGACCCTTGGTTTGCTCGAAAGTTACTTGTTTTTTTCATCCAAAAAACAAGATCTGGCTTGGTGGGATAATAGTTCATTAAGATAAGCAGTAGAATAATTGCCAGATGGTTCTCTTTACTTATTTCTAGGTTGAGGTCCCTCTGGAAGGAATCAAAATATATTAAGGCTTTGAAAGGGTAGCCCTCGCAAACAAAATACGTTTGTTTGCTGACACAAGACTTTGCACCTCCCAGCAGGCCTGGGCAGTTGAATCCACTATTGTTCATGAAAAGTACATTGATTTAAAAAACCAGCTCACCTGTCACCTGCTTCCCAGGCCTGTGTCAGCACTTAGCACCATGTGTTGTGAATTGTCACTGTCGTCCTCACTGGATTAGTTCCCCAGGGGCTGGGTCAGCTCCCCAGAACCCCCCTCTCTTCAGAAAGACGCGTGATGAGCAGCATAATATCCGGTGGGTCTTGGGATGCCATTTAAAGTATTTATCTGAAAAAGCACGTAATAGTTGCAAATCATTTTTGACCATGTTGGTTGGAATTTTAATCTTTGTATAAGAAATTGAATACAGGTGTTCAAATGTTTTGGTGATGAGGCCGAGTGACCGTTTTTCTGTAAGCTGCTTTATAATTTCAGGAAAAGAATGAACGGCTGAGCGATGGGCGCCAGCAGAATTCCTCAGTGCTTGTCCTCGTAGGTCGGTGGGAGGGACCATCCACAGGTTCTGCCCTCACTGCCGAGGGTGCATCCATGCAAGGCTGCTCATGGGCTACACTGCGTGCCTCCTGAGAGAAATGGCGGTTCAGAGGTTACTCACCTCAGGCTCCTAACGCTGGTGATATTGTCCCACACTGACCGTCTAGAGGACAGCCTTCACCTTGCCTCAGAAGAAGGGAGAGGAGCAGTTCCTGTGTGAGAACGTGACCTAATGACACTCCACACACAATTTCCAGATCTGTCTACCCAGCTGCCCACTGGCCTCACTCAAAACCAGAATGTGCAGACCCCAGTGTCCCCTAATAGTTCCATGCCCTCCTCTGCCCCAAGCAACCTCAGAGCCTCTCCTTCCCTTGTCTCATCTCCTCCTCCCTCCCCCACGCCCTCAGACTCCCCCTGTCAGGGTCCAAACCATCAGCGTCTCATCACAGCAGCATCCTAACTGGTTTCCCCACCGTTTAGTTGGACTCTCTTCAGTCCATCCTCTACTCGGAAGGGATCTTTCTAAAACCCAAGTGTGGTCATGCCGATGCCAGCTTACAACCTGTTTTACTGGCACCCTGTCCTCATTCAGCCGTAACTAGTTGGCATCTGTTATGTGCCAGTAACAAATCAGGGCACATAGTTAACATAAGACAATGATATAGAAAGTGACTAGGCAGCTGCCTTAGATTGGAGGTCCATGTAAAGTTCTCCGAGGAGCTGAGAGGGGAGTTGAGATCTCAGTGGGCCAGCCTTTGAGATGAGAGCATTTGAGACAGGGGTGGGCTCTAGGGAGGAACTGAGCTTGGTGAGTTTGAGGAAGAGAAGGAAATCCAGCGTGCTAAGAAGGATGTGGGGAAGCGGAGAGGGGAATGAGGTTGCCCAGGTCATGGGAGCTAATTCCTGCGGCCTTTGGGGTGGGGTGGGGGGGTTGGAAACAGGGCAGCCGGGTGAATATCAGGACCGCCTGGGGAGGAACAGGTTTGGTGGGGAAAGCAGGAGGTATATTATTATGTTCATGTGAAGTCTAAGATGCCTCTTAGACATCCACGGAGAGTAGGACCATTTCCGACAGATAGGTCCTCACCGCTAAGAGCAGCTCTGGCTTAGCTTGGATCAGCCCTGTGTAAGTGCCGTGTGGGGCGGGCGGTGTGAGCACCGGAAGCCACGCTGACTTGGGCCAGGGGACAGGGAGTCTGGGAGGCCTGCCCCACCACGCAGACCTGCCAGAAGAGCAGTCACGGAGGGGATTTGAAGAGTGAGTGGCAGGAGAAACAGGCACACGGCAAGACCTACACCTTCCTGCTTACCCCGCCCCCATCATGCCTCTGTGACTCACAATGGCCAGGAGTACGCTCTTAATTCTCTCCTCCCAGCAGCCCCTTCACCGGGCTCTCGATGTCACTGCCTGCCGCCCCCCACCCCTCACAGGTGGATGAATCGTTACATTGAGCACGCTCCTTGTGGGCGGGGTTGGCTGCTTAGCGCCCCCAGTGGGAACTGGGCAAGGCAGCCATATGTGTGGTTGTGGGGAGGTGTCTTCATACACTAGGGTTGCTTCAACCTTGTCTCCTGGCGGGGTGAGGCTTTGCCGTGCTGCCAGCACCCTTTCCTCATCCCCGGGACGCTTCCTCTCCCAAGGGACGCCCATTCCTCCAGACCCCCCCCTTGGAAAAAAGAGAGTTCCATTTAAGGTGAATATGCCAACGAGATCTTGTTGCTCAGCTACAAGGTTTAAAACTCTCTGTTTAAAACCTTCCAAATTAACTCGAGGAGCCCTAGGAACAACTCTTCTCCCCATTCCCCGCCCCCCACACACAGGCCCACAAGGGCTCTGAGACCAGCAAACACCAGTTACCTTTAGCTCCTTAATGTGACTTGGGAATTCTGAACCCCCTTAGTCATCAGTATAGTTTCAGACCATAATTAGCTAACCCCCCATCCACTGTTGCCTCTTTGTAATCTCACTCATGAAAGAAAACCCATGTGACGGAGCCACTTGACATCACGTAACCGCTGCGTACTGACCAGGCTGCCCAGAGCGCAAGGACCAGGAGGAAAGCAAAGGGGCTCTTGGATTTACCTGAGAGACAGCCTTTCAAGACACGAGGAGAGATGGTTGGCAAGGAGTAAATCTTGGAGTCTCATTTTAGCCTTTATCCACAGTCACAGGGATTGGCTTCTTGGAAATTGTGGTAGACAAGGTACCGTTTTCTTAACCCAGCCCAATTTCCTAACCTGTAAATGGAGATAATAACGGAACCCCCATCCGTTGGTGGTTGTAAGGGATAAAATGAGATTTGTCATAAGGCTGTTGACATTTAAAGAGAGATTGGAGGTGGGGGAAGTAAGTGTTGCATTTAGTGCAGATTTCTAATCCTGGTCATCCTCCTTCCAAGTTTGCATTTTCCTTAGCGGTTGAAATGAGGATTGGCCTCTCGCTGGGTGTCTTCTTACTCAGGGATTACGTTTCTTCTAAAACAGAAATGAAGAAGACAATGCCCATTTCTATGAAGATGGATTGAGCCGATAGTTCTTAAACTTTCTTGGGGCTGAGAAACGCCTGAGCTGCTGCCCGTCAGTCATCCTGGCGGTGGCCACCACCGTCTGCACTGTCAACATGCCGTGTCAGGCGATGCTGGTGACAGACTGAAATCAACTCTGAGCACTCAGTCTAGGTAGTTAGCTAAAGCTGCATTGTAAGCTCGTCCCCCAACTTTGGCACCAAAGTCCCATTTTCGTTTGGACCAAGTTTCCTTCCAGTTCAAGGTTTCTGGGAAGAGGTGTGGGGGTCGAAAAGCACTGCTGTGGGAGCCGGGTGACCTGAAATGCCCCGTGAGGTGTCTCACACATTATCACCTCATTAAGTGGCCCCATAAAGTCCATGGAGAGGGTTGGCGCTGGATCTGGCAGGCTGGCTTTAGAGTGTGGGGACCACTGACCCACCCTATGGATAGTCGCACTGGCAGGAGCTGACATGCGCTAAGCCATGCGAGGTGTTCAAGTTCCTTTCTGCTGGAACTCCGCCCCGAATGGCCCTTTGCAGGCCCTTTGCAGGCCTCTCCTGTCTTGAAGAACGTGGCATTTCCAGCAATAGGCTGGCTTTGCCCGACAAGGCCTTGACCTGTAAATACTCAGTTCAGTTGAGATCAGCAGGTGAGAAGATGGATGAGGTGCACGTCAGTCTGGGCAAGAAAGAATAAAACATGCAAGTAGGAAGCGAGGCTGTAAAAAGAAGGAAAACGCCTTCCGGGGCCCAGAGTTTGGAACTTCTTCAGAGATTTAAGTTCCAGTATAAGCTGCACAGATTTGAAATTTTGTTAAAGGAGGCCTGTTGGGGCAGCAAGTTTGTCATTTCTGCTTCTGAAACCGTTAACAGCTGAATATGTGTGGGTACCTCGAAAATGAGCAGCTCCCCTAATTGGTTTTCTGGAAGCATAGACCCAACTCCTGGGTGGGATGAGCCTGCGAGAGAAGCAGGATTACACCGTGAGTCACTTTCCTGGCAGGTCATTTCTTTTAAAAGATGACTTTTTAGATTCAGAAAGCACAAAAGGTAATCATTTCTCTTTAGAAGCCAATCCAGTGTTTGAGCAAACGTAAAATAAAAAGAAGCTAGCTAGTTCGAGCGCAGACTTGCGCAACCTAAATTTCCATGTTTTAAACTCTGTCTACAAGCGTTTGTCTCCATACTCAAAGGCTGTTCTCTTTCTTTCCACGGTGCTGCCGGGACCCTACTCCTAGGGTCAGCCCGAAACCTGCAGTCCCAGCCTCTCCTTTTTAGCTTCTTAAAGGGCACACACTCCTTTTCATAACTCCGAGACAAAAATATGTAATATTCACAACAAGTCACAGCTTTCTTCTCCGGCTAAAGAGGAAACCCTCTGGTTAGAATTATTTTAATGCAGTGTATGTACCTAGGGGTAAAAAATGCAAACTGTGTTACAGTGACCAAACCAAGCTCTGGCTAGCCCAGACAAGCAGCATTAGTGAAACTTGTGTTGACTTTTTGATAGATGGAGTTACGAAGAATATGTATTAACAGTGTACATTTTGTGCAAGAGGAAAACGATTAAGCCTTCTGTTTGTAGCACTTTTAATAGTCTAAAAGGTGGAGTGAAGACTGGTTTCAACTAAAATTGTGGCAAGTGGATTTAACTTAAATTGTGGCATTTTATTTGGGAAATTGCTTTATATTACTTTGTTTTGCGTCTGTACGCGTACCATTGCTGAACCTGAAGACTGCAAACCCAGGAGAATGAGGGAATTACCGAACGTTTAAAACCCTCAGTGCGTGGCCGGCATCAGTGCCCATCACATCAACAGTCAGGGTTCAGCCCACGTGTGATCGTTGTAACCGGCTTCAGCTTTGTGGGCACCTTGGTAGCAGTAATTACTGGTCCCCGTACTGGTACTAGTTTTTGTCGAAAGAACATTATCATCAATAAAAAGTCTCTATAAAACAGGTAGTTGATGGTGGGAGTAAAGAGTGGTTAAATACTGTGCCTGACCTGGAGAAAGCGCTCTAATAAAGAGAGAAACATTCAGAACAAATGCACGTAAGTGGCCACATTGCTAGGTTTAAGTTCAATCACTAGTGGGTTCTAAAAACTGGGCCTCCTGCGTGTCTGTGCTGCTCCTGGTCTCCAACGTCCCCTGACCTTGCAGATAAGCCCAGGGGGCCTCCATTCCGTGTGGGATCGCGACTGGGACTTCTTTTTTGCTTTCTATTTTTGTACAGAGTGTCTTAGGAATACCCTACATGGCACTTTACAAGTACTCTTTTCCGGGGCGGCCGGATGGCTCAGTTGGTTAGAGCGCAAGCTCTCAACAACAGGGTTGTCGGTTCAATTCCCACATGGGATGGTGGGCTGTGCCCCTTGCAATTAAGATTGAAGGACAGACTTGGAGCTGATGGGCCCTGGAGAAACACACTATTCCCCAATAAAATAGAATGAAATACTTTTCCCTGTCAGGCACATCCAGGGTTTTGTTTTGTTTTGTTTTTGGTGGTGAGAGTTACCCTCGTCGATTTTCTTAAAAGATTCTCCACCGTCCTCCTTTTTCCCCAGCTGGGTATTATCCCCAGTTTACTGTTGAGAAAGTCGAGGCTGAAATGAATTAAGTGTCCCCAGCTCACATCGCTGGTGAGAGGCAGGCCAGGTGACGTCCCCCTTCCTGGGGCCCCGCCCACGGGTCCTTACCCACCTCAGTGCCTCTGGGCAGCTCCACTCGAGGAACTCCCGGGATCTCCTCTCCAGCCCAGTTTTCTGTCCATTGTTCTCATTTCACGCGTTTGTCTCTTTTTACGCTGCCTATATTTGAGGCTGGAACCAAGAAAAGGATGCCCCACCAACTAAGGAAGGTGAACACAGGAGATGCCAGCTCACCACCTGGGACGTGTCTTTCACTGGATTGTTTTCTTCCCTTCCCTTTAGGATAAACATGAAAATGATAAAAACAGCTTGCTGACAGATTTCTTTTTTTTTTTTAAATTGGGGAACAGTGTGTTTTTCCAGGACCCATCAGCTCCAAGTCAAGTCGTCGTTTTCAATCTAGTTTTGGAGGACACAGCTCACAGTGGCTCATGAGGGAATCAAACCGGCGACCTTGGTGTTATGAGCACTGCACTCTAACCAACTGAGCCAACCGGCCACCCCAGAGATTCATTTTTAAAAGCATGTTTTAAGTTCTATCTTGGGGTCACTTCGATAAAGCTTAGCTCTACCTAGCATGTTATAAGCATATTCCTAATAATAGAATCATTAGAATCATTGTTCTGCGACACTAGAGAATAATCAGTTTAATTCAAATAGTGTGGACTTGTGTGTTCCAGGATGGGTCTCTAGCCTTCCCTTCAGTTAATTTCAAAATGAAATTAAACCCATTCCTGATCATTCCAGTTGAGATTTTGCTCTGAGTTCAAAACATTCTATTCTGTAAACTAGCTTTTAGAGGGGGCTACATGTGTCCTCGCCTCACCAGAATCCTGCTGTACTGATGCCCAAAGAGCTCCCCTTCCACTGTGCCCCCCAAGTGAGGGGACCACCACACACCAGGCCCACCGTCCCACAGACCCCGTGGCTGTAGCTCACCATCACTCCTGTGGGTTTTATCTCCAAGGTGTCTCTCCATGCAGCCTCTTGTGTGTACACACACACACACACACACACACACACACACACTCCGTACCCAGACTTACATGCCATCCCCCACCCGGCCTTGGCCGTTGTTGGCTCCTTCAGAATCGTGCTCCCCCGTGGTGGCCCTCCATACCCTGAGTGCTTGTCCACTTTGTTCTCTTGGCCCAGGGCGTCTCCCTGCCCCCTTTGCCCGAGTGTTTCTTCTCCCTCCTCCCTGCTCAAGCAACACCCCCTCAAGAATGCTTTCCCGGCCTCTTTTACCAGCTGGTGACACTGCCTCTAAGCGCCCAAGTACTATTTATTAACATTAGAACACTGCAGTTGGGTTTCTTAGCCCTACTGTTTCCCTGAGGGCAGACACTGGAAGGACTTCCCATCCTCATTTCAGCTCCTGGCCTGCAGTAAAGATAGGTTGAATGAATAAAAAGGGAAGATTGTTCCATTTCTGAAGTTGATACCATTTAAGAAAACCTAAATATCAAAACAAAGACCAGTGAATCAAAAGCACCCCGACCACCGGTCTCTTACAGCCTTTGGAGAAACCAGCGCGTTAGAGGAAAAAGGAGGAGCAGAGAAAACGGAGATGATAAAGACCAGACTGATCGAGTTCTTACTCATTTTCCTCTGGCCCATGTTTTCAGTTGCTGAGCTTGGCCGTTTTATGCTGTAGATTCAGAATGGACGTATTAAGGCAAATGAACCCCGTGAACAGCTTGTTAGGAAGTCACAATGCTTTCTTCGTATTCAGTTAGGATAACGTGAGTTTCATGATTCTGTGCAGAAGCATTTACCCGTGTCAGTTGCTGGTCACCTTCACGTCTTCCCATTCACTTAACCTGTGAAAGTCTGGATTTGTAAAACAGCAGCAACAAAAGGAGATGTATGTGATCGAATCTTCCAGAGACAAGACACCTTTCCCAGCTGCATCTGAGACCTACTAAGTTCTCAGTGTTTGCGCAAGGATGAAATGAACACACTCATTGTGGAAAGGCATGTGTACGCGAAAGAGATTCTTCACGTGCTCAAGGCTGCAGCTAAATTCTGGCCCCTCAGTTTGACAGGTGAAGTGCAGAAAGACAAGGACCTTGTTAATGAAGGAAAATGCTCTTTAATCCCAGGCCTTCTAGCCCGACACAAAGCGTCGATGTCACTATAAACCCATCTGCAAGTACGGAGACCATAGGGAGGGAATTCAGGGTCCAGGCTTTCTTCTGGATCAGAACCGGCCAGGATGTAGCTGGGAGACGCTGCCAGACAGCAAGCTGCCCTGGATTTTGAAGCTGGTCCACTTCTGAGGCCCTCACCCCTGAACCCCCACTCACTCAGCCACAAAGACACATTGTACATTTATAATGTGGCTTGCAAAGCTTTCCCAGAGAAGCTAATATTTTTCAGGCCCAGCAGCATGTGCACTTTTAGATTGGGGGTTTTCTGGGAGGGGATAAGGGTCTAAATGGATCATTTTTCTCCCAGAGTATGTTTATGTCTGAAAGATGATCAGATTGAAGAAAGTTTGTGCATGTGTTTTCTCTTCTGGTTTCGATGGGAAGCAGATGATTGTGTTTGGGGGAGGAGGGGGCGGTGGCAGAGGAGACGGACAGTTAGGCTCTAGGTGAGTCCTGAGCAGAGGTACCCCCTTGCTGGGCGTCCGCCCCTCGTGGCAGCGGGGATCCAGAAGCAGTGGCAGAAGTTATTCCAGATTACTCTGATGTGAGTGGGGTTGCACAGCAAGGGTGGGGACGGGCTGGGAGCACCGTGGCTAGGAGCACACAGCAGGTGACACGGGGGCAGGTCTGCTCGCCAGTAACAGGGCACAACACACCGGCCTGCGGGCGCTTGCCGCATCCTGTGTGTGCTCCGTATGCCTTTGTGGGTGAGTTTTTGATGCTTTTGACCTCCTGCTAGTGTTTAATTTGCACTAGATTGTGTATAGTCTTTTTTTTTTTTATATATAAAGATCAAGTTCTATTTTTTTTTTTATTTTTTTTTTACTTTATTGGGGAACAGTGTGTACTTCCAGGCCTTTTTTCCAAGTCAAGTTGTTGTCCTTTCAATCTTAGTTGTGGAGGGCGCAGCTCAGCTCCAGTTGCCGTTTCTAGTTGCAGGGGGTGCAGCCCACCATCCCTTGCGGGAGTCGAACCGGCAACCTTGTGGTTGAGAGGATGTGTTCCAACCAACTGAGCCATCCGGGAGCTCAGCTGCAGCTCAGCTCAAGCTGCTGTGTTCAATCATAGTTGCAGGGGGCGCTGCCCACCATCCCTTGCGGGAGTCGAGGAATCGAACTGGCAACCTTGTGGTTGAGAGCCCGCGCTCCAACCATCTGAGCCATCCGGGAGGCAGCTCAGTTCAAGGTACTGTGTTCAATCTTAGTTGCAGGGGGCAGAGCCCACCATCCCTTGCGGGACTTGAGGAATTGAACTGGCAACCTTGTGCTTGAGCGCCCACTGGCCCATGTGGGAATCGAACCGGCAGCCTTCGGAGTTAGGAGCATGGAGCTCTAACCGCCTGAGCCACCGGGCCGGCCCTGTGTGTAGTTTTTATTCCCCTTTTATTTAGCACCTTACAATGCTAAAGAGCTTTGCAAAACATTAAAAATAATTCCCATTGGTGTGTGTTGTTCAAGGATAGAATTAGGGGAAACGTAGTGAAAGTAATGGTGAATAATAGCTAAGAGATGCAGTGTTCAGAGATTTAGCCAAGAGCTGACCATAATTCATTCCAAGAATAATCTTTTAACTTAGTTTGTATTAATTTAATAGACTGCGTGGGATGTCTTATGTCCAATTTTGATATCAATAAGTGCCAAAAATACAACACATTATAGATGAAGATATCTTTTGTATATTTTATAAGTCCTAATAATTATATAACGGATTCTAGTTTATGAAACACTTTCACAGTTACTTCAGATAACAACTCTATAAGGAAGGAAAAGCAAAGAGCATTCTCCCCATTTTACAGATGATAAGATCAATGTGACTTTTTGGCTTTCCCACAAGAGCTGACACCCTCAGGTTCTTTTTCCACTGGCCCTCGTGCTGCTTCAAACTCGGATAATACTCACACTAGACCCTCCATATTTATTCTAAAAAGCCAGTGGAAGAGCTCTTGTCTTACGATGCACACAGCTAGCCGTTAGCTGGTGAATGCTGCTGACGGGACTGGCACTGACACTGCTGTCACTGTACTTGATGAGGCTGTGTAATTAGCGAGTTCAGTTTCTGAAACTGGTGGTGGTTTTGCTGGAACAGCTATGGGACATAAAGCAGCTTTGGAAACCATGCACTTTACCTCTCGTAGCATTGAGTAAATGGACCTGAGAAGAACCTGACATCTCTCCGGCCCTCCAGCGTTGTCTTTGCAGCCCACGTGGCGTTCTGGGCTATGGTGCCTGTTCCAGAAGCTGGCGCCCAGCCCTGCTCCCAAGTCTGCAAATGGCACGCAGCCGCAGAATGTTCCAGCTAGTCTCTTGAGCTTTGGTGAGGGACCATGCAGAGATTATCTAGCTCTAAGGAAGCAAGGACCCAAAATACAGAGTTTTGTCTGTACTGCTTTGGCCAGCACCTTGAAGTGCTCTTGAAGAAAAGCGATAAGGATGCAACGTCACATAAAGAAAGGTGTTTTCAGGCCCTCAGGGTAGCTCCTTGTATGTAGACCACGTCGCTGCCTGAGAGCTGAAGTAGATTGCTTGGGCAGCAGAGCCTTCTGTCCCAGATATGGAAGGCATAATTAAAAGGGAAAAAAAGCTCTTGCTGGTGGTCAAAAATTAACACATACCTTGTTCCACATTCTCCAAGCTCTCCTGGCATCAGCTTTTTAATTCACATTCAAGAGTAGCCTCGTTAGTTTTCTCCAAGCTCTCGAATTTGTCAGACCTTGCATCCATTCCATTAGCCCACATTTACTGTTCCTACGGTATGCCGGGCCCTGGGGACACAAGAAGGATGTCACAGTTTAGGGGAGGTGGACAAACAGGAATAAGCACTACTGTAAGCGTGAACAGAAGAGTGTGCAGTGCGAGCTAAAAGCCATCTCAGCACAGAAGTGGCAACGTGTGTGATCTTTAAGTCTCAAACAGAACCCATCATCATCAGCGCTAATAATTGTCTGACCCAAATGCCTCGGCGCGCTGAGGCTGCTTGGAGATGCTCATTAAACAGCGATTATTCAGGCCGCACTTACAGCTCATAGGAAGGAGCCTTTCTGTGAATGAAGAGGCACAATTCTCCAGGCGCCTGGCGGCTATGGATTAAATCGCTCCTAGGTGATTCACCTCCTGCAATTTGCCACCACCAGTCACAGGCAGCCCTGCCTTTGGGACAGTGACGAGGGCTGTGGAAAGGATGGGGGGCGGGGGGGGGGCGTTTGGCCACTTTCTGATGTTCGGAACATGTCCAGACACTTTAAGAAGACATTTTATAATTTCTTTCCCAAGGTTACAGTATCAAGAAATGCAGGATTCTTGTCAGAGCTGCTTAAAAATAACCTTTATTCCCTTCAATAATAAATGAAAAATTCACTGCTGAGAAAATTGGGCCGTTGCTTGTGTCAAAAACATACCTTGAGGGGCGGCAGGATGGCTCAGTTGGTTAGAACGTGAGCTCTCAACAGGGTTGCTGGTTCAATCCTGCATGGGATGGTGGGCTGTGCCCCTTGCAACTAAAGATTGAAAACGGCGACTGGACTTGGAGCTGAGCTGCGCCCTCTACAACTAGACTGAAGGACAACGACTTGGAACTGATGGGCCCTGGAGAAACACACTGTTCCCCAATATACCCCAATAAAAAATTTAAAATATATATATACCTTGGTTTAGAAACCATGATCGAAGCCCCACTGTCTGATTTGTATGGAGAACAGTGTTGTGTGGACTTCACCTCTCCTAGGAATGAATAGCATTACACTTTTAACAGTGTAGTCAAAAACAAAGGACATTTTGCTCTGTACTGACTGTTATATTATTAGCATTATGGGAGATTGATAACGTAAATTGTTTCTTCAGCTAAAAAAAAGTAAAGAAGAAAAATTAAAAGGAAATGGTATTCGCCTGGGTATTGATTTTGGGGATAGAAGGGGAGAATAGAAACAGGATATTATAGAGATATGTTTTCTATATTCTCTTTGGCACCTGGTATATGGAATTGCTTGATCATATGGTAATTCTATTTTTAATTTTCTGAGGAAATACCATGCTGTTTTCCACAGGGGCTGCACCATTTTACATGCCCACCAGCGGTGCACAATGGTTCCGGTTTCTCCACGTCCTCTCCAACACTTTTTTTTTTTTTGATCGTAGCTATTCTGACGGGTGTGAGGGAGTCCTTGGGTATGAGGTGGTACTTGTGATTCGCTTTTCCCTCATGAGTTGATGCTGAGCACCTTTCATATGCTTGTTGGCCATTTTATATCTTCTTTGGAGAAATGTCTACTCTAGTCCTTGGCCCATTTTTGAAATGGGTTTTTTTTGTTGTTGCTGTTAAGCTTTAGGAGTTCTCTATGTAGTCTGGATATTAATCCCTTATCCTATATGCAATTTGCTAATATTTTCTCCCACTCTGTGGGTTCCCTTTTTAGTCTGTTAATAATGTCTTGATACACTTTTTTTTTTATTTTCATGAAGTCCAATTTGTTTATTTTTTCTTTTGTTACGTGGGCCTTTGGTGTCATAACCCAAAAATTATTGCCAAATCCAATTTCATGAATTTTTTGTCCTATTATGTTTTCTTCTCAGAGTTTTGTTGTTTTATGTCTCACGTTTAGGTCTTCGATCCGTTTTGAATTAATTTTTGTATATAGTTTCAGGAAAGGGTTCATCTTCATTCTTTTGCACGTGGATATCCAGTTTTCACAATACCATTTGTTGAAACGACTGTACTTTTCCCCCCACTGAATGAATGGTCTTGGCATCCTTATCAAAAATCATTTGACTGTATCTGCAAGGGTTTATTTCCGGACTCTTCTATATTTCTCGTTGTGCCAATGCCACGCTCTCGATTACTGCAGCTTTGTAGTAGGTTTTGAAGTCAGGAAGTAGGAGTCTTCCAGTTTTGTTCTTTTTCAAGATATTTGGCTATTCAGAGTCCCTTGAGATTCAATAAGAATGGGATAGGTTTTTCTATTTCTGCAAAAAAAAAGAAAGTCATTGGAATTTTGATAGAGGTTGCATTGAATCTGTAGATCATTTGAGGTACTGTTGACATTTTCATAATACTGTCTCCTAATCCATGAACATGGGATGTTTCCATTTGTTTATGTCTTAATTTCTTTCAGCAATGTTTTGTAGTTTTCATTGTATAAGTCTTTCACTTCCTTAGTTACTTCCTAAGTATTTTATTTTTATGCTATTGAGAATTAGTTGTTTTTGTAATTTCCTTTTCAGATTGTTTATTGTTCATTTATAGAAATGCAACTGATTTTTGTGTGTTGACTGTGTATCCTGTTATTTTGCTGAATTAATTTCTTAGTTCTAACAGGTTTTTTGTGGACTCTTGAGGATTTTCTACATGTAAAATCATCTGTAAACAGAGACAATTTAATTTCTTCCCTTCCAGTGTGGACACCTTTTTTTCCTAGTTGTTCTGGCTAGATCTTCCAGAGCTTGAATAGAAGTGGTGAAAGCACTTTCTTGCCTTATTCCCCATCTTAGAGGAAAGGTTTTCAGTCTTTCACCATTGAGTATGCTATTCCCTGTGGGTTTTTTATCAATGGCTTTTGTTATGTTGAGGTAGTTTCCTTTTAGTCCTACTTTGTAGAGTGTTTTTATTATAAAAGGGCGTTGAATTTTGTCCAGTTCCTTTTCTGCATCAATTAAGATGGTCATGGGGTTATTTCCTTTATATATTGATATAAATTCAGTAACATATGAGATCTATCTACTCTTTACAGCTCCAATGACTTGGTTATTTATGTTTTTTTAAACAAAGATACTCTTTTTTTGTTTTTAAGATTTTATTGGAGAAGGGGAGGGGAGCAGGACTTTATTGGGGAACAGTGTGTACTTCCAGGACTTTTTCCAAGTCAAGTTGTTGTGGAGGGTGCAGCTCAGCTTTCAATCTTAGTTGTGGAGGGTGCAGCTCAGCTCCAGGTCCCGTTGCCATTGTTAGTTGCAGGGGGCGCAGCCCACCATCCCTTGTGGGAGTCGAACTGGCAACCTTGTGGTTGAGAGGACGCGCTCCAACCAACTGAGGCATCCGGGAGCTCAGTGGCAGCTCAGTCAAGGTGCCGTGTTCATAGCCGACCATCCCTTGTGGGAGTTAAGGAGTCAAACCAGCAACCTTGTGGTTGAGAGCCGGCACGCCAACCAACTGAGCCATCTGAACACCCGGGAGCTGAGTGGCAGCTCATTGACTTCATTCTACTTGCGGAGGGCGCAGCTTGCAGGCCCATGTGGGAATCAAACCGGCAGCCCCGTTGCCCAGAGCTCGTGTTCTAACCAACTGAGCCACCCGTCTGCCCCCGCTTTTGGTTATTGATGTCACAAAATTACATCTTGATATTGTGTGCCCCCAAACATCAACAAATAATTCTGTAAATGCATTATTTTCTTAACTCATGTAGAAAACAAGGTTTGGAGTCACAAACCAAAGTTACAGTAATACTAGCTTTTACATTAATAATTGGGTTTTTCCTTTAACTGTATGAATCTCTTAAATCATGTAGAAAACAAAAAGTACAATTACAAATTATTGTTACAGTAATGCTTGCTTTTATAATTGCCCTCATGTTTACCTTTATTGAGATTTTTATTTCTCCAACAGCCTCAGTTACTTCTAATGTCCTTTCATTTCACCCTGCAGAACTCCCTTGAGCATTTCTTGCTTGATAGGTCTACTGGTCACAAACTCACTCAGCTTTTGTTTATTTTGGAATGTCTTAATTTCTCCCTCACTTAAAGGGCAGTTTTGCCAGATACAGGACTCTTGGTTTATAGTTTATTTTCTTTAAGTACTTGGAATATATTGCCCCACTGTCTGCTGGCCTTCAAAATTTCTGAAAAGAAAGCTGCAGAAAATTTTACTGAGGATCACTTATGACAATTTACTTCTCTCAAGATTCTCTCTTTGACTTTTGTGAGTTTGATTTTAACGTGTCTCAGTGTGGATCTCTTTGAGTTCGGTTTACGTGGAGTTCGTTGAGCTTCTTGGATGTTTATGTTCATGTGTTTTATCAAATTGGGGAAGTTTTCATCCATTATTTCTTCCAAGATCATCTCTGCCCTTTCTCTCTCTCTCCTCTTTCTGAGACTCCCACAAGTCCTGTGTTGATCTGTTTAATGGTGTCCCACAGGTCCCTTAGGCTCTGTTCACTTTTCATCAACCTTTTGTTGCTGTTCCTGAGACTCAATAATTTCCACTGTCCTATCTTCAAGTTCACTGATTGTTTCTCCTGCTTGCTCCAATCTGCCTTTGAATCCCTCTAGTGATTTTTTGTTGTTGTTGTTATTCTTCTCAGCTTCAGAATTTCTTTTTAGGCTTTCTGTATCTTTATTGATATTTTCATTTGTTCACACATTGTGGTTTTTTTGTTTTTGTTTTGACTTTGTCCACATCATTCTTTAGTTCTTTGAGCATCTTTAAGACAGTTCTTTTAAAAGTTTTTGTCCAGTGTATCTGCCATTAGGTCTTTTTAAAGGACAGTCTCTGTTGATTTATTTTTTTCCTTGAAAAGACCATACTTTCCTTTTTCTTTGTATGCCTGTCAGATGTTCCCCTTCCCCAGGGTGTGCTTTTTTTTTTTTTTTTAAATAATTGTTACAGTCTATCTGTGCCTAGGATCAGCCTGAGGTGTAAAAGGTGTAAACTTCAAGTCCTCTCACGGTCTTTTCTGAGCCTTTCCCTGGGAATGTATGGTCACTTTCTAATTTTCCCCATGTATGCAATTGTTTTTGAATGTCCCAATCTTTAATGTCTGGCTCTCAAAAGGGGAAAAAGCAAAACATTAAGGTGGGGCTGGTGCCACTCTTAAATCCCCAGGAAGTTACTTCAGCAGGGAGATGGGGGGGCCGGGAGGGGTTAAAAACAATGGCTGCCTACGTCTTTGTCTCCACCTCTGTGATCAGAAGCAGCAAGATCCCCAGTACTTGGAGGACAGAGGTTTTTTTTGTCTACCTGGCTTCTGCAGGTTTGTGTGCCAGCTGCTTCAGGACCATGTGCTCGGCTGCCGCCACTTCACTAGAGTGGGGACAGGCAGCTGCTGCTGTGCTAAGAGCCGAAATTGACCAGAATTAACTGCAGTTTACCATCCAAGTCTTTCCTTGGAAGCTGAAACCCTGCAACAGTCTCCAGAGTTGCAGAATAGTTACAGCAGACAGATACGCCAGGGTAATTGTTGTCTAGGTGGGAGACAGGCTCCTAGAGCTACCTTTTCCCCCATCTTCCCACACTCCCAGAATTTACATTTCTAACAAGTTCCCAGGTGACGCTGAAGCTGCTGATCCAAGGACCACACTGAGAACCATTGAATTAAACTCTTTAAGGTCTTTTCTTTAAGGCCCTAATATACGATGCATGGTCTTTCTTCTCTGCAAGCAGTGTAATAAATTAATTGTGCTTTTTAACTGAGAGCAAGCATTTTTTTGACATAATTTCCTGGCGAGGGGTGAGCTTGCGTTCTTTATGATACAGACAGGACCTGTGGTCTGTGGGCTGGTTCAGGGCAGAGAGCTCGGGAAGCCCTGCAGGCGACAGAAGAGCATGGGTTGAGGTAGGAGGGAAACAGACGTAGTTCAGATCCGAGCTTGATCACCTCTCTTTCCTGTCTGTAAACTCGTGTGATGACAAGGCCTGCTCTGCAGGTTGCTTTTCGTACGTGGTCTTTGCGAAACACCTAGCGTGTATGTGGCACATGGTTGTCTTGGGTCACATTTCCTGAGCACTTTTGATCCAGCCACTGTTCTAAGCCTGAGTTAGTTAATACATTTAGCACTAACAACATCTCTGTGAGGGAGATACCATGTTTCCCCGAAAATAAGACCTAGCAGGACAGTCAGCTCTAATGCGTCTTTTGGAGCAAAAATTAATGCAAGACTCGGTCATATTTTACTGTAATATAAGACCAGTTCTTATATTAATTTTTCTCCAAAAGACGCATTAGAGCTGATTGTCCAGCTAGGTCTTATTTTCAGGGCAACATGGTAGTATTATTAGATCCATGTTTGCAGGTTAGGAACTTGGCCAGGAACACAGACAGGAAGTGGTGGGAGTGACTTAGATTGCACAGCCCACACACTTGACTTCTACAGCAGTGCCTCGAATACTACGCCCTTTTCTGTATTGATATTCTGGCTGCAAGTCACAAAATTCAACTAAAAGGTGAATTTTTTTTTAAATGTCCTCACTCTTAACAAGTCTGGAGATGGGGTGTGCCTGGGGGTGGTTGATTTAGTGCTCAGCAGTGTCACCAAGGATCCAGGTTCTCTCTGTCCTGACACTGCTGTCCTCAGCAGGTTGAGCTTTGTGTTTAGAGCAGTCCCCTCATGGTGATAAGATGGCTGCGAGAGATCTCACCTTCCCATCCTCATAGCCAAGCGAGAAGATGCCTCCGGTTTTTAAGAGGGGCGAAAGTTTCCTAGAAGCTCCTTTCCCTGCACACTTTCTACCAGAAATGCTTGACACACCCCTTTCTAAATGGACACCACTAATTGAGGTTCACCACGGGGTGGGGAGGGCCTGGGGCACAAGTCCTCTGGTAGCCGACCCTGTGGGGCTCCTTTCGTAAGAAGGGCTGGAACAGCAATGGCTGCGGGCGGTGGGCCACTGACAAGTCAGCCACACTGGTTCCCCAGGCTGACCGTGAGCCCTTTTTCCTGGAGGTGCTCAGTGGCACCGACAAAAGGAGATAGAGTCTAGGGCTTCCCAAAACGCTGCCAGCTGTCCTTGGTTTACTCCAGGCCAAGGAATCTTTCATTTCTTGGCAAAGGTGTGAGGGCACATGGTGAAAACTTCTGATTGTCGGCTCCCAGAGGATGTTGGTTTTCTGAAAGGAAGCCAGGCCCTGGGAGGGCTGGTCCTGTAGCCCTTTTCCTGCCCCATTTGTCCCTGGAGGATGGATGCCAGGGGTGGTCAGCCCAGGTCAGCTCTGTTGGAGCAGGTTACTTCCCTTTCTGATGCTTCAGGCACCTCATCTGGGGAGGGGGTGCTATGGGGTAGGTAGGAGGCCTGGTGAGTTGGTCCACGTCCATCACGTCAGGCCGCCCTATTGCTGCATCCGTGTGGTTTCAGCATCAGCATCAGCGTGAGGTGACCTTGACCCAGCTCCCTGTTGTCCTCCTGCTACGGCCACTGTGAGTTGGGGGCATTCGTTCCTGGGCCTGTGCAGATGGGCTTCGCTCCCACTAGGTGAGGCCTGCGAGCCACGCTGACCCCTGATAGGCTGCCATCCGGGGCCTGCCTTTGTGTGGGAAGAGGAAAGGGGGCGCCCTTTAGTCACTCCCCCCCCCCACCCCCCCGACAGGATATGGTCGCCCTGGAGCCTTTCTTTTCCACAAGTGCAACTGCTTAGGGAGCACTTCTTTTTCCTAGAATCAGGAACCAAGTGCCTGTATGTTCCCAGTAGCCTTACCTGGCTGTGCTTCGGCCACCAGAAGAGCCTGCGTCCCTCCTAGCAGGCCGGTGTGGCTGAATTTTACAAATAGGATTATTGATGATAGGACACATTTCTTACGCCGAAGGAGTGAGCGCTCACCGCAGCCACCGAGATGAGAGATGGGCCCCATTTTCAGGAAACCTGACCATATAAGGAGGAGCTTCTCAATTACAGAATGTCTCACTTAGCCAGAAATTCATGGCAGTTTTCCTAGTGCATTTAAAATAGGATTTACGTATAAAAATACCATTTGCACACAGGAGCCCATGTTTTCTGAAAAGGGAACTATACTTGTATTGGGCATTTGGGATAAATAGAATAAAAATAAAATCTTACAAATATAAGAACTGGAAACCAAATTCCACTTTTAATTCTGAAAGGTTTATATATAACTCTACTATCTTACCCTCTCCTCCTATCCCAGACTTCCAGAAATAAACAGGTGAGATCTGCAGGCATTCAAGATAGCGGTGGGGAAGGAGGGGACAGGCAGGCATGTGGCTGGGGGGGCCGCGGGAACCCCAGGCCGGGCTGAGTGCCCCCGCCACCCCACCCCACCGTGGTGTTCCGTGTGATTTATTTGTGAGCATTTGTGAGGCTTGGCCTCAAACGTTACTACTGGATCTCCTCCATGTGTGGTCAGTGAGTGGCGGTTAGAAATCCACCCGCTCATCCCGCCACCACGAAGTCCTGTAACCACAGGGACGTGTGCTGAGGTCTGACTGGCCGGGAGGACAGGGCGAATCCGGGATGCTGACGTGTGACTTTTCCTTTCAGAAATGTTCCCACTGCCAGGAGGCAGGCGCCACCTTGGGCTGCTACAACAAAGGCTGCTCCTTCCGATACCATTACCCGTGTGCCATTGACGCAGGTAAGACGGCCGCAGACCCTGTGTGTCCAGAACATCTGAAGGGGAGGACAGAACATCTGAGTCTCTGCCCCTTTCCCTTCCTTACAGTGCGTTTTGTCTCTTCTGACCCTGTTCTGTTTGTAAATTCTAAAGGAATGCAGAGACGAGAATAAAAAGGAGTGAAATGGGGTCATTTTTTATAACAACAGTTTTATTCATATAATTCACACATGATTCACCTATTTAAGTGTACCATTCAGTGGTTTTTAGTATATTCACAGAGTCGTACAACCCGTCACAATAAATTTTAGCACATTTTCAGCACCTCATAAAACTTGCCTCTCCCTTCACCCCCAGCCCCAGGCAACCACTAATCTACTTTCCGTTTCTGTGGATTTGCCTATTCTGGACATTTCGTATAAATGGAATCATACAGTACATGTGGTCTTGGTGACTGGCTGCCTTCCCTTAGCATTATGTTTTTTAAGTTAATCCATGTTGTAGCGTGTATCGGCACTTCATTCATTTTTATTGCCAAACTATTTTGTTATAAGGATATACTTTTATTTATCATTCATCATTTGGTGCACATTTAGATTGTTACACTTTTTGATTATTACGAATAAGGCTACCGTGAGTTTTCAATTCACATACAAGTCTTTCAATTCACATACTAGACTTAATGTTTTCAGTTCTCTCGGGTATAAACCTAGGAGTAGAATTACTGGGTCATACGGTAACTGTTTAACCTTTTGAGGATCTACCTGTCAGGATGTTTTCCAAGGTGGCTATACCATTCTACATCCCTCCAGCAGTATGTGAGGGTTCCAGTTTCTCCATATCCTCACCAACACTTACTATTATCCTTTTTATCATAGCCATCCCAGTGAGTGTGAAGTGGTATGTCATGGATTTTGATTTGCATTTCCCTGGTGGCTAATGATGTTGAGTATCTTTGATCAAGTCCAATTTATCTAGTTTTTCTTTTGTTGCTTGTTGCTTTTTCTTGTATCTTAGAAACCATTGCCTAATACAAAATCACAAAGATTTATGCCCGTGTCTCCTCCTATAAGTTTTGCAGTTTTACCCCTTACAAAGGTCTTTGATCCATTTGAGTTCATTTTTATATGTGGTGTGAAGGAGGAGGGGTCCGATGCATTATTTTGCACATGGATTCCAGTTGGCCCAGCACCATTTGGTGAAAAGACTAGTCTTTCCTCATTCAGTGATTCTGGTACACACCTTTGTCGAAAACCAACTGGCCATAGATGTGTGGGCTGATTTCTGGACTCTTCACCACCACAGTCTTGATTACTGTAGCTTTGTAGTACATTTTGAAATTGGGAAATGTCAGTCCTCCGATTTTGTTCCTTTTTTTCAAGATTGTTTTGGCTCTTCTGGGTCCTTGGCTGTCCCATGTGAATTTTAGGATTGACTTGTCCATTTCTGTGAAACACAGCTGTTGAAACTTTGATGGAGTTTGCATCGAGTCTGCAGACCCATCAGGGAGTATTGCCATCATAGCGTTAGTCTGCCTTCCGACTCATCATGGGATGTCTTTCCATTTATTTCCGTCTTTAATTTCTTTCAACAGTGTCTTGTAGTTTTCAGAGTATATGTTTTACACGTCTTTTGTTAAATTTATTCCTAAGTTGTTGTTTTTTTTTGGTGTGGTGATAAATGGAATTGGTTTCATAATTTAATTTTCAGATTGTTCTTATGAGTGTAGAGAAATACAATTGATTTTGGTATATTGATCTTATATCCTGTAACTGCTCAACTCATTCATTAATTCTAATAGTTTTTTAGTGGATTTCTATATACTAGATTTGTCATCTGCAAATAGATAGTTTTACTTCTTCCTTTCCAATCAGATGCCTTTTTTTTTTTTTCTTGCCTAATTGCCCTGGCTAGAGTGTCTAGTATAGTTAGTGTTGGATAGACGTGGCAAGAGCGGACGTCGTCGTCCTGTTTCTGACCCACTGAATGTGATGATAGCTGTGGGATTTTCATAGATGTTCTTGATACAGCTGAAGAAGTTCCCTCTGTTCCATGTTTGTAGAGTGTTTGTGTGGTGGTGCATTTTGTCAGACATTTTTTCCAAGTTCATTGAGATGATCAGAGCTGTGTTTTGCAGTGTGATAACTGTTGAAAGAAGGGAAACCTTTTTTCTGAGAGGTGCCCTCCAGTAATTGCTGTAGAAGACTTGGGTTCTGACTCTTCAACAGCCTGGGAGAATCCTCTTTCTTCCTCAGAAGTCTTGTCTCTTCAGTGGATAGTTTCACCAGTTACTTTTTGAGCGTTGGATGTAGCCAAGACCTTCACCCAGCTGGCCCTCGTGTGATGCTCACAGTTAGGAAGAAGGGAGAGAAAATGGAAAGAAAACAGTGCAGCAAGTGGCATGGTACTTGTTACCTCTTAAGTGTTTCCCGGCTTCTGAGGGGGGAACATGACTCCATGGGGGCACCTGTGCTATCTCTAGGAGGTGGGGTTTGATTTGGATTTGGCAGGGGAGAGAGGGCGTGGCTAACAGGTGGCAGAAGCAGGTACGGAGGCATAAGGCACATGGAGAGGGAACAACCAACATAGAAAGAATCTGAGTTCATCTCGACCACGCTCCCCTCCCGAGAGCAGTTGTTCAGCACGTCTGATGTTTCCATAAGCACGTCCTCCTGCCTCTCACATCCTCCTCTTGTCCCTCCTTCCCCTCTTCTTTCTGAGTTTCTATAGAAGGAACAACTAAAAAGAACAGGAAAGGTACAGAAAGTTAATGCTTATGTCAAAGTTAGATTCTCGTAAAAGTGTGTGTTTGCACACGCTGATGGGTAGCTGGGCCAGGGTGCCTTGAAATGTCAGTTCAGGGGGCTTCAGTCTCTCCCTTTCATTCTCTTCCTTCCCCTAAATGTATCCACGCTGGGTCTAAGCTGTACCTCACCCTGGGTTGTGGTCTGGCATGTTCTATAGAACAGCCGTTAAAATCCTCCTCTCCCGAGAGCCAACCGTTGCCTTTTCTCATTTTCATGTTGCCCCTAGTTACATCAGAATGTTTTATTTTCTGGTTTAAGCTTTGTGGTTTTTAAATGGAAGTTCTTAAGTATTAAGTTTTTGGCAGTTGTAAGATTTACGTGGGGAATACTGTAAGAGTTGGCTGTCCCAGGCAGACGCTGGGTAAGAAGTGGTCTGCACTGAGGCTCCGCTCGCAACCATCAGGTGAGCACAGACAGGTAACCCCGTGCCCCACAGGGGTGCACTCCCTGTCTGGGGCACCAGCCAAGTCAAGGACGAGGCTTGTGGCCTGCCTCCTGCTCCAGTTTCTCAACAGAGCTTTCTGCAGTGTGGGAATGTTCTAGATCTGTACTCTCCAGTATTCTCCAGTAGCCACAAGCCATGTGTGACCATTGAGCATTTGAAATGTGGCTAGTGTGAATGAGGAACCGAATTTTTTATTTTGTGTTTTTTCTTAAGATTTTTTTTTTTTTTTATTGGGGAAGGGGAACAGGACTTTATTGGGGAACAGTGTGTACTTCCAGGCCTTTTTTCCAAGTCAAGTTGTTGTCCTTTCAATCTTAGTTGTGGAGGGTGCCGTTCAGCTTCAAGTTGTTGTCCTTTCAGTCTTAGTTGTGGAGGGCGCAGCTCAGCTCCAGGTCCAGTTGCCGTTGCTAGTTGCAGGGGGTGCAGCCCAGGAGTTGAACCGGCAAGCTTGTGGTTGATAGCCCACTGGCCCATGTAGGAATCGAACTGGCAGCCTTTGGCGTTAAGCACGGAGCTCCCGCCTCCTGAGCCACCAGGCCGGCCCTATTTTATTTTTTTATTTAAACTTAAATTTACATGAAAATATGTGGCTAGTGGCTGGACAGCTAGCAGCTTAGCGCCACCTTAGTTAGGTTCTGCCGGTGGGGTTGGGGTTCTCCGGGAAAGGCACAGGGCTTTTCCTCCTTTCCAGGGGAGGATTGCCCGTCCATCACCCCGCACTACCAGCAGGGAGGCAGGGAGCTGAGGGTTTATAAGCCAGTGACACTTGTCCCTCTCTGTCCGAGCTGTCTTGCACAGCCTGCCCAGGTAAGTAGGTAACGAGTATTCAGCGAGGGGGGAGGCTGCCTGGGTCAGCGCAGTCAGGGCAGGCTTTGACCTCTGGCTTTGCTGGCCCAGCAGCTGCTCCGAGTGGAGAGTTGGCACCAAAGCAGCAGCTTCACAAGGTGACCATGTCTTGGGCATCTCTGAGTCTTGTTGATGACGCAAGTCACAGTGACCCAGAGGCCTGCGCTGCCCTGGGGGGCAGCTGCTTGTATTTGCCCTTCCGATCTTCTGGGGAGTTTTATTGTGTGTGTGAAGGACCTGACTGTCCAGGAAAGGCGTTCACTGATTGACGCTGTTTCTCATTATAATGGAAATAAGTCCCTGGGCTGAGAGTCCCTCGATACAGAGTCAGGAAAAGTTGGACCTTTCCACCTCTGCCTTGTTGCCAACCAATCAAACCTTGACAGAGCTGTTGGTGTCTCAGGGACAACTTTGATTACTGGGGACATCTCCATAGAAACAGAATCTTTGTTTCATGAGGCTCTGTGACTCCTGCAGCTTTCCCCTACCTGATGTTGATCCTGCATTTGTGACATCATGGCTAGCTATTTTGTGCGGCTTGTATGTCACAGGCACGGGGTTTGGCTCCAGGTGGGAAATGCAGTAATGAGAACATGAGCGCTGGTTTCAAAAAAAAAAAGATTTCATGTATTTAATGCAATGAGCCACAACAATTAAGACCCAAGGAAGAAAGCGCTGTGCTGGCTCATTAATAATTGCATTGTGCATAAAGACTCTTGCCTGGAGGGGGTTCACCTTCTACCCTCATGAAAAAGCACAGCTGGGAACTTCACTTTCTGCAGCTACCTTTGCAGCCGCCTTTCAAAGCTGCTCTCTGCTGCAGACTTTGATCTCACAGCCCAGGGTTCAGATTCCTGAGTGGGTCATTAGGAGCGGCTGGCGTCTGGCCCCTCCCTGGAGAGGCCACTCTGCATCATGACCACCAGTTCCACGGCCTTTCTGTGCCCTGCTCTGCGTTCTGCCAACTAAGTAGAACTGTAGCTCTGAGGTCAGTTGTCAGTGAGCTGGAGACAGTGTCTGAGGCCTGGCATCCAGGGGACATTCCTGAGACCTTCGTCCCCCTTCCTCCCTCCTCCCTCCTTCATCCAGGAGCTTTCTCCCCTCAGCCTGGGGTCTGTATGCACACGTGTGGGTCTCGGAGGCTCCACGCTTGTTACGAGGGGCTCCGCACTGCAGAGTCCACTCTGCCATTAAGCTCCAGGACGGCATGAAAGTGGAGTGCCCTCTGGGGCACTGAGATTGCGTGTCTGGAGGCCATCTTGGTGACCAGCCACCTTGTGAGTCTTTTTCAGCTTGTATGACGATCCAGCGAGCCGCTCACTGTGACATCGCAGTGCAGCGCTGACGAGGCCCGCTGGACAGTGTAGGTTATCGCCAGGGGCCTAAAGGAAACAAATTGAGAGGCTGGCTGCCTGGCTGTGGGGCCAGGCGCCTGTTCAGAGACTCAGAAGAGGTTTATTGCCCTCCCTGCCGCCCTTGGCTCTTCCCCCAGCAGGGACCGGTCCCTGTGCCCTTCCAGGTGTCAGCTCTCCCGCCCAGGTGGCACCCTGCCAAGAATAGGACTTTCACTTCCTGGAGGTCTGTGGGTATTACGAGGACAGACCGGAGCGTTTGTCCACAGCATTCCTGCACGGGTGGCCTAGCCAGAGGTGGACACCATCTCTGGCAGATTTGTGTGGGAGACTGAGGTTTCGAGAAGTACCTGGCAGTAGTTCCAAGTTGCCTTTAGTGTGTACTTATGTTGTTTATTTCTTTTCTAATTTTTTTCACTTAAAAGGGACTGTGTTGTCTAATTTTAGACTTATGTTACTACTGGTCCTTCACAGCTGGTCACTGGGGCTGCGAGGGGCACTGAGTCACCTGTGCCAACTAACGTGGTCCCCTCCTAGTTTCTAAACCGCGGTGGCATAAAGGCGGCCAGGCCCCACACGGGCTCTGCTGTTTCTCTTTGGCCCAAACTAGAGACTGCCAGCAAGCAGTCAGCGCTGCCAACGCCCAGGTGAGAAGAAAGTGCTTCCCTGAGCACCAGTTGTCTGCCTCCCGCTGCTCATAAGCTCTCGGGCAGATTGGAGCAGCAGGAGCCTCGGTCACGCCGTGTACTTGTGGGTTTTAAATTAACACATTTCATTTACCGCCATGCTATGTGCTTGCAGGGGGGAGGGGAGGAGGTGCACGGCCTTGCTGCCTTCCTGGGCCCTGGGGCTGGCCCAGGAGCTAAGAAAGCTCACTCTGAGGTCCTCCCGGAGTCCAGAGGGAGGTGGTGATAGTCCAGGTCTAAGCCAAATTGTCGACAGGTCTTTTCTGATTTGTGTAGGGTAAGACGACCTCACAATATTTCATTTGTGTATTCCCTTTCTTATTACTATTTCATTAAAAATCTGTGGGTACACAGGCTTCTAATCTGGACCTCAGTTTACACCTGAGTTAAATTGTAAATTTAACAAGGCTAAGTACCATGGCTGCCTCCCGCCATGCTGCCTGGGGAGCCATCTGAGAAGGTGCGATCAATATTTATTAACATTCTGCCGCCGCACCGCGCACCAATGACCTGGCTGTCGGCCTCCGGGAGCTGTGCTGGGCCGAGTGAACTCATTAACGAGATTCCCTCGCCTGTGCCACGCGCTACCGTTGTGCCATAGAGCTCGACTCACCTGGAGGTGGATGCGCGTCCTTGCTGTCATCGAGGATGCTGTCACCGTGTTAGAAGTGGGAATGAATCACTTTCTCCAAGGAGAAAGCCCCCTCGCAGGGGTTCAGTCTCCTCCGAAGCAGTCAGTGTGGATTATGGAGCTCGTGTGGGGAGCTTCTCCCTGTCTCCATGGGTCGTAGGGCGAGGGGACAGCAGGGCTCAGGCCTGGCCTCTGACACATGGCTCCCGACAGGAGAAAAGGGGCCTCCAGATTCAGTGTTCTCACCAGGAGGCGTTGGCTGTAGAATGGCGCTTAGCCTACAGTCAGGGATTTTAAAAACATTTATTGGAGATTATTTTTTGATTATTAAAACAATATGATAACATCATGGGAATACAGGAAAATATAAAGAAAATTAAATCACCTGTAATCTTACCACCAAGAGAGAACCACTGTTATATTTTGGTAGATGTCCTTTTTTTAATGCATATAAAACATTTTGATAAAATTAGGTTTGTACTTACCCATTTATGTATCCTGGTTTTTCAAGCAGTTTTTCATCGACTGTTTCCCACATACCATTAACTATCTAGGAACATTAATTTTTCAAGTGACTGAGAGTCCATCATCTCGCGGTACTGTAGTTTATTTGGGGGTGTCCCTGATGTTTTCCCGTCAGACACCGCAGTGTGCAGGCCTCTTACCGCCACGTCTGACCTGTGCGTCTTGACCAGGTGGCCCCACTCACCTGTGCTGCCTGCCAGGCCCGCCTGACTGTCCCCTTCTGTCTTGCAGATTGTTTGCTACACGAGGAAAACTTCTCGGTGAGGTGCCCCAAGCACAAGGTGAGTCAGAGGCCCAGGGAGCCTGTTCCCCCAGCGCGGGGGTGGGGATGCGGGGCTACTCCTGAGAGGCCTGTGGACACTGGAGGACCACGGCCATCCCACCAGGCCTTGCTCGGGCTGCCAACAGCTCCTGGCCCTGGGAGAGCAGAGAAGCCTGGTGCTGGACGGAGACCTGTGGCGTGGGGGCGGCTGGGACAGTTGTGTTGGAGAGAAATGGGTTTGTCTGCTTGTTAAGAGAAATTAGAAGATCAAACATCAGTCAGACTACAGATTTCCACTTAGTTTAATGGAACCCGGTTCACAGGTGGGTGTGAGGTAAGATTGGTTGTAGGCTTCGATACATAGGCAAGGGCATTTTACCAGACCAGGAGAAAGTAGAGTTGACTCCAGAGTTTGAGGAAACGCACAGTCTCTTCCAGGTTTTCCTTCAGCAGAAGCCACTCATGGTCCGAAGTTGACAGTGGATGGGTTGCTACTGCTCGTTTCCCAGTTGGTTCAAGAGGTGGCCTCTTGGTCACCTCTTTTAGGAAAGGCTGGAAGATAAGGGAGCGAAGGGTCTGTTTCTGGGACACACGTATGTGTGTGGAGAGGGAGACACGGAGAAGGAGGCCTAGGAAAAGGCTGGGATGGTGGCAGCAGGCACCACCTGGAATCGCCTGCAGCGGCCTTACTCTCTGGCTAAGGTCACACTGACACCTGGTGGTCACTGGCCGCTCACCGTCTTCAGTCTCCAACGAGGGCCAGAAAGTACTGGAGAGAGGTCATCCTGACAGGTCTGCCTTCAAAACGCTTCTAAAAGATGCGCACTTAATGCTTTTCTTTAACAATTTTTTCCGGAGATGGATCATAGGATCTTGTCATATTCTCTTTATTTTTACTTGATTTACATGTTTCTGTTTTGAAAACTTCCCTTTTTGAATGGTCACATTTTGCCTCAGAAAACCCTGTCTAAGTATCTCCTGTTTGTCACTCAATACTGACTCTGCCTTTTCTTTCCTTTTCCATGTGCCGTCCCTCTCCTCGCCTCTGCCCTCCCTGACCCCATGCTCGTTCTGCTGCCCCTCCTGTCTTGTCTCCGTGGCTTTGCCGGCGTCAGCCTCCCCTCCCATGCCCTCTCCCCCCCTTGCAGAACAAGACAGCGAAAGGCAGCCTCAGCACAGAGCAGTCGGAGCGGGGGTGAGGGGGGCAGTGTGCTCGTGGGAATGGAAAGTACAGCAAGCACAGGTGAGTCGGGGCGTCGCCCCAGCTGGACGCCGAGTGGGTGTCATGGCCTCTGCCCTCCTGCTCGCCCCAGGCCTGGCTGCACCACCAGCGTTTAAGCACGTGGACTAACAAGGTGAAGAAGACCTTTTGCCATTTGTTGCTTAGCTCCCCAGACTATCTGTGGAAGGTGGCGTGGGGCTTTAAAACTGTCCCATTGCCCCTTGGGGTTCAAGGTAACTATTCTGAAATCAGGCCTTGCGTGTGGTCTCCCTGACGCTTCTAGGATGGACCCTCGGGGGTGGGGTGCTGCGGCCAGCAGCCCTTGCTCGTCCCCATCTCATAACAGCTTATAGCCAGAGGCCTTTTGTTTTTTAAATTTATGCCATGTTTGTAAAGTTTATGGTGGGTTTTCTTTTGAAAAACAAAAAATTCCCCAAGTTTTGTTCGAAATCTTTTTCCCCCCAGTACTATGAAGGATTCTTTTTCGCAGAAGTACAAAGGGAAGGAAAATCCCCTCAAAGACGTAGTAGACTTGAGCATCTGATCTAATTTTACTCACAAAAATCTCAAGAGATTGAGTTGTGCTTTTTGTGAATGCGTCTGTGGGCTTGTGGTCAGGGTTGGCGGCGTGTGTCTGTGAAAGAAAGCAGGATGATGGGACTTGTGGCTCTAGTAGCAGCTGGTCCACTGCTTCCTGCTGGCTACCTCATCCTCCCTGGGCAACAACTGAGGGAGAAGGAAAATCAATTGTAAAGAGAAGAAAAACAAAAACCGAAATGTAATCTGGGCACTTGTTTCTGCAGGATGGAGTGGGGTCCAGTTGTCCCAGAGTGTTCCTTAAGGGACTATTTCTCTTTAAAGGAAGGGCTTCTGTGTTGACTCCAGGCGCCTGAGACCCTTTGGGGGTCAGTATCCCAGCCCTGACCAGTCTCTGGAATGTTCCCTCCCCCTTGTTACAAGCGGGGTTCTGCCTTTCTCTGAAACACCTAACAGTAATCGGAGGAAAAAGTAGAATCCACCTCAGAATGTGGCAGCTTTCCTCCCCTGAGAGTCATTGTTTCTTACTGGGTCCTGGCGCCGCCTGTTGGGGTCACACCCTCTGCTCTGCTCTGCTGTGTGATGAGTGTGACCGCTGAGGGCTTATTGTGCTTTCTCCGGGGCTGTCAAGAGGGGACTTCTCAGTCGTGCTTTTCTCTCTTCCTCTCGCAGGCAGTGGGATTGGGAATGGGGGGAGCAGAGCAGGACGGGCGGTTGTGTCACAAGAAGCAAACGGCCAGGTGGACCCCTTGGACACTGTGGGCAGCAGCCATTGGCTCTGCAGCACCGCCGGCCAGGACTCTGCGGCCCTTTCTCGCTGCGCAGCCCTCAAGGCGAGAGAGCAGGCTGGCTGGCTCTTCAGGACGGTTTCTGTTGGCCCTTTGCGTGTCCCTGAACTTGATGGCGTCACTGTGCCTGGGCGGGTTCTGCTGCCGTCCCATGGTTCCTCTGCCCAGCCCAGGCTTCGTTCTGTGGGGACCACGATGAATATTCTGGAAGGGTCCTGGAAGCCCTGGTTATGAAAAAAGAACCATTCATAGTTCATTGCTGTTTTTTGCCCTGGAATTGCCCCTTGTGTTTGAGAAGAGGAATTCTGGGCCCTGGGCCTGGGGGGCAGGTCTCTTGGCGGGAATTTTGTTTTGTTCATCTCCTTCCACTCCACCTGCTCCTGGGCCCTGCCAGCTGACAGCCCTCGGCCCTTGGGTAGTAAGCGTCATTCATTCCTCAGAAGCTTGGCGTCCTGTTCCTGTTCACACACAAGAAACTGCAGCCCTCAGTGACTAAGCGGCCTGACCCATCAGTATGGGGCGGTTTCGAGTCTTAGGGGAAAAGGACAGACAGTCCTGCATCCAGGCTCAGCTACCTGAACTGTTTGTCTCACAGGCTGTCCCCACAGGGCTGGCCCCTTGTCCTGGTTCCTCGGGTCAGCAGTCACCTTCAGGGCAGTCGCTGTCCTCAGGCACCGAGGGCATCCTCAGGCCTCTGAATTGTGCAGAAACCCCAGTGAGCGGGCACTGAGACACAGCCCCCGCCCTAAAGGAGCAGGCATCTGGGGTCTCGCTGGGGACAAAAAGCCACCATCACTGGGTCTCCCAACCAGGCAGAGAAGGGACAGTGGGTGTACACATGCATCCCACTGCCTGGTTCCCCACTTTCTCACACAGAGTGGTTATGGAAAGTGCGGGGCGACCCGGGACAGGCCCCTTAATGTCTCTGTGCGTCAGTTTCTTCTTCTGTAGCAAGAGGACTGACGACAGCAAGCCTTCTGAGGATTCAGCTAAAATGTCTGCAACATGCCCAGCACAGCCTGGCGTGGGGTGAGGCGTCAGCAAGTGCTTGGTGCGTTGCTCTCACAGCCACTTGTCTGCCGTGCTCTCACGTGCAGCGGGGGTGGGGAGGGGCAGAGCTGCAGATGGCACTGCACCTGTCCCGTCCAGCAGGAAATCCCGGGCCTGGGGCTCGGGGCACGAGCTCCAATCCCCCACCACCCTCTCCCCCAGCACGTGAGGTACCTGGCACTGGTCCCTTGCCAGGCCAGCAAAGCCAGAGAGGAAAGGTCCTTGGGCACCCATCCAGGGCTCCACCTCCTGCCCGTTTCTGAGGGTTTGTGACGGGCCTGTGGTTGCCTGCTGTGTCCTTGTGCTGAAGTCAAAGCCAGCTCCACATGGCTGGTGACAGTGCAGCCCTGTACCTGTCTCTGCTCTGGCCCTATAGTGAACATGGAGGCCCCATTCCCCCTGCCAAGCCCCCGACCCAGTGGTTGGGAAGCAGGAACCTCCATCCGCTGCTGCCTTGTCCTGGGTGCCAGGGGCTGCCACCTGCACACACCAGCTTCCCTGCCCTGGCTGGGTCGCCCCGAGCAGCTTCTGCGGTTGGAATGTCACACACAGACTGCCTGTGTATGAATGAGTATCATGTCCTAGAGTCGCCTTCTCCCCAAGGCTGGCCCAGGGGAGCCCTGGGATTACACCCCCAGAGGAGAACTTGACTGTCCACTTCTCTCCACCATCCCACCCCCACCCCAGACTTGTGCACCTCCCGCAGCCACCTCCCCACGCACTGCTGGCTCAGACCCTGCCTCTCAGTTGCCATATGACCCTTAGCAGACATCCCTCCGAGCCTATCCCTTCTCCACTTCAGAGGTTTCTCATCATTTTAGAATTGAGCCCAGATCCTAACTGTGCCTCTGGAGGCCCATGGACGTCCCCAGCGAGATTCCTTCAGCTCTCAGAGGCCAGGCGTCCTCCCTCCTGGCTTTTGCGCTTGAGTTAGTTCCCTGGGGCCCAGTCAGGAGCTTTGCTGGATGTGAGCCCCAATCCTGCCACCAGCCTGCTGTGTGGTTTTGGGCTACGTGGCGTGTGTCACCTCTCAGCTCCACCAAGTATGGGGTCAGGCCTCTGTGTTATCATGGAATAACATCTGGGAAGCTCCTGGCATGGTACCAGGCACATAGCAGGTGCTTCAAGAATTTTTTTCCTATTCTCCCCACCGAAGGAACAGTTTTTTAGAAGTAACGCTGAGAAGTTAGGGTCCCGTTACCTTCAGGGTATTCTGTATTTGGGCCAATCTCCTATCAGAGCCTGGGGAAAGGGCCTCTTGGCAAGGCTGGAAGACAGAGGTGACACTGACAGAGCCTGTCAGTCAGGCAGACGCTGGGTGCCGAGAACATGCTTCATGCTGAGGCTGGGGGCAGGGGTGGGGACCTGCTGTTGTGAGGGGCAGGGTAGGCTGCAAGCCTGACTGCCGAGCATCGGGGGACAGGGCATGTCCCCTTCACACCAGTGTCCCACACCCCCAGGAAGGTTTTGCCCCCCGGTCATTGCTTGAGGTCCCCCATTAACTCCACCCTTCTCATCACCTTTACAAAGGACCTTTGGTTCCTGGGGTGGCATCAGAAAGGGCTGATTTCTCCTCTCTGCTGGCCGCCTCAGCCTCAGGAAAACCAGAGTGCAGCGTGGATGCCTGGGCCATGAGGGCTGGCGTGACCTCCGGGCCCAGAGCCACCTTCAGGACTAGGGAGGGCACGCTGTCACCATGGATATCCCAAGGATGGCAGGGTGGCTGAGCTGCTGGCCCGTGTTTCCAGGGCCTGGCAGCTAGACTCCCGGGTTTTACTCAGGGACAGTGTCCTGCTATCTCTGCGAAGTGTCTTCCTATTTACTCATGTTTCCTGCCAAGCAGTTAGGAACCTCTTTTTGGCAAAGGCAGGCATGTGTGTGTGTGTGTGTGCTTTTACATAGAACATTCCTAGCTCGTGCACAGACCAGCCTTAAATTTTGCATATTAGTAAGTTTTATGGTAACTGAACAGGGATGGGATGCCCAGCTTTTCCTGAGGTTTTTTTGTTGGTGGTGGTGGTGGAGGGCACCAAAGAGGGTTGGAGGAGGCAGCAAGGGGAGCCCCCTGTGCCTAGAGAGTGAGTGGGCTGCCGCAGCTCTTGGCTTCAGGTTTAACTTCTCTGGACTGAATTCTTTGGAAAGCGCTTTGTCTCTGAGACCTCTCTATGCGTAATGACCCAGGAGGCATTCAGTTCCTGCAAGGCCACCTACCCCCTCCCGGTGGTCAGGAACTGCTTCCTGAGCCTGGAGCCTGGAGCCTGGAGCCTGGGCTGGAAGAGGAGAGGCCTGTACTCCCGGCAGAGCTCATGGGAGAGGGTTGTTAAGTGTAAGAACTGACTCAGCTGGAAGCAGCTAAGTGGTCGTAGCTGGTTCTTCCGCCAGTCAGCTGGGTGCTCTGCCACCTCTGTGAGGACCGCTACTTGCCACCAAGTGCTGAGCCCACCACATGCCCCAGGTGGGGGGCATCGCACGCGAGGGTCACCCCGAGAGCTGCTCCACCTGGAAGGTCAGGGTGTCCTCTCCTGGTCTCCTCCGTTCCTTCCTTGTGCAGGAGAGGCGGACACTCCCGAGTGGAGGGCCACTCAGTCCAGTCGCAGCACAGCTGCACATCATTGCTGCCCTCAGCCGTGTTCTGGACCCAGAGCTACACCGTGGCCCCACCACTGGTCTGGGATGTCTCCCATGCCAGCAGCCCATTGAGGGGTCTGCGGCCGCTGGACCCACCCTGCAGAAAGCCCCCTCCGATGCCACCACTGGCTGCAGGAGCAGTGGAGGTTCCCAGCACTCAGTGTCTGTTCTGTCTTCCAGGTGAGACTGTGGAGATGAGAAGGTGGTGAACACTCGTGATGGAATGGAAATCGTCCTACTGTGCAGCCACACCCCACCCCGCCCCGCCCCAACGTGCCTGCCCATGCCAGCACTTCCTTCCTAAGTTCTTACATCACACTCAAACCGGTGACACCACAGGAAAGAGACCCAAGAAGTTGGAATGGCTGTTTCCATGGACACAATCTCCATAGTGACAGTGTGGGGGGAGGGGGGAGGGGTTGGGTGCTGGGAAAGGGTGGGGGGAATTAAAAGGGAGGGATAAAATATATATATATAAATCTATTTTTAGTCTGGAAAGACTTTGTTTAAATGAAAGGTGCGCTATCCCTTTTGACTCTATTTTAAAATTATCTAGTTAACGAACTCCAAATTTGTTCCAATAACAGTGAAATTTAAATGTGAAATTGAACTGAACAAACTCATCTCATAAAGGACGGGAGGTGTGTGTGGCTTTGATCGGCAGCCTGTCTCTCACCAATTCAGAGAACTCTAGACCCAGGACTGAAAGCAGACCAACCACACCAAAACCATCCTTTTGTCATTAATTTGTCTCAAAGTGGGAAGCTTTTGGGGGGAGGGAAGTGGGGACGGTCCATGTTTTCAAGAGTGGGAGAATGATGTTTAAACAGAAAAATAAATTTTTTTCATTTCCAGAAACACTATTTATTTATTATTTTTAAAGTTTTTATCTTTTTGGGAGGGGTGAAACTGGCAGGTGCACCGAGCTCACAGCTGTGTCCTGGGTCACTGTGGCCAGTGAGAGCTGCACTGCCCCACTGAGTGCGCATGGCAGGCAGGGTCAAGGGACCCGCCTCCAGACACATTCCAGGCAGCTGTGTCCTGACCCTCGGGATGGACAGGCCAGGAAATCTAAGCTTAGGAATTGACACGGGAGACTGTGGAGTGTGTCAGTGTGGGGTGAGCTGACCAGGAACACCCAATTAACCCTTTTTTCTTTTTTGCTTTCGTTTTTATAAAGGAAAAGGGGGCCTGTCAGTTGAGCAGCCCTGTGCTACATGATTCTTTATGTTGTTTTGTTTTGTTTTGTTTTGTTTTGTAAATTGTATAATTTTTAAATATCTGAGTTTTAAAAAAAGAAGAAAAACTACAAAAAAAAATCTTGTTAAGGCCTTAAGAAGGGGTTAGTGCATCTTTCAGGGGTTACTCTGCCATGGGGATAAAATAGCTGTTTCACAAACAGTTTTATTTAAAAAAAAAAAAAATGAAAAAAATAATAAACTTCATTTTAACCTTGTTTCTCTTTTTGTTTAACATAAAGCAAATGCGTCTTTTCCTCCTCCCATTCCAGGCCCCCCAACCCCACCCCCCGAGTTGGCAGAAACAAAACCAAAGGTGGCTCTTCCGTGCTGCTTGGGGGGGGGGGGGGATCTCAGCTAGTGTTGGGGGATGGTCAGATTTACTTAGGTTGATACAAGAACTTATTTCCAATCAGCAGTAATTTCAAAGGTTATTAAAAAATCATGCAATGTTAATGGACTTTTTAGAGAACAGAAACACTGAAAGGAATGTTGTGAAGTAGAAATAAGCAATTATAAATGAGTTCTTGTGTGCTCATCAGGTTGGGGCTGCAAAAAAGGCAGATTAACTTCGTTTTAATAGCTACATCAGGCAGTGGGGTCCATTCTCGTTTCGCTCCACCAGGATGCAGGTGTGGGTGGATGTGCCGGGTGGGCCATGGGGGCTGCATAGCAATGACGGCTTTGGGAGCTTCCTCGCTTCCAGTCTGGTCCTGGCCTGGCATTAACACAGGTCACATGAAACTGATAGGTTTCAGTGTCGGGCTAAACCACAAAACCTGAAGAATACGTATCTGAGGAAAACATTTTCCTGACAGCAAATGATTCGTCATTTCGCCCTTTATTCTTCTGTCCCCTTTAGACTTGCTGTTGATGCTTCTGCGAAGCACATGTGATTGAGTGTCCTAGGTCTTTCCACAAACTGGCTTCCGAAATGAGTGTTAACTGGGGAGTGGAAATGTCCCACACCCCCTCCTGACCCAGCTGTCTGGCTTCTGCAGGAAGCGTCAGCTGCTCAGGTGCCTCCTACCACTTTTGAGTTCCGTGCATTTATTTTAACAGACTTAATTTCTAAGAGCACTTTTAGGTTCACAGCAGTATTGAAGAGAAGGTACAGAGAGTTCCCATAACCCCCTGGCTCCCCCCACACAGCCCCCCCCCCCGGACTATCAGCATCCCCCAGCACAGTGTACACTTGTTAGTCTGACACATTGTCACCCGAATTCCATTGTTTCCATTAGTGTTCACTTTGTGCTGTACATTCTGTGGGTTTGGACAAACGTATGACGTGTGTCCGTCATTATAGTGTCATACAGAAAAGTTTCACAGCCTGAAGGTCCTCTGAGCGCTGCCTGTTCACCCCTCCCTCAACTCTAACCCCTGAACCACTGACCTTTTTACTCTCTCCATAGTTTCGCCTTTTCCAGAATGTCAGATAGTTGGAATCATACAGTACGGAGCCTTTCGGAGTGGTTTCCTTTACATGGTGTTTCCCCGAAAATAAGACCTACCCCAAAAATAAGCCCCTGTTAAGATCTCAGCCAGACGGTCGCATTTAGTACGTTACGACGATGTTCCAGATGATAACATGACTATTTGAATAAATAGATTGTTATACATGAAAAAATAAGACATCTCCTGAAAAAAAGCCCTTACGCAGCAAAAATTAACACAAGACCCGGTCTTATTTTCAGGGAAACACACGGTAATAGGCGTTTACGGTTCCTCCACGTCTTTTCATGGCTGAGAGCTCATTTCGTTTCAGTGCTGAGTGATATTCCATTTCTGGATGAACCACTGTTTACCCACTCACCTACTGAAGGACATAGGTTGCTTCCAAGTTTTGCCAGTTCTGAATATGCCGCTGTAATCGTCCGTGTGCAGGTTTTCGTGTGGACCTAAGTTTCAACTCCTTTGGCTCAGGACCAAGCCGCGGGATTCCGGGATCACACGGTCAGAGGGTTTTGTAAGGACCCGCCAGCTACTTCGCGAGGCGGCTGCCCCGCTTTGGATTCCCAGCAGCAGCGCCTGAGACGTCCTGTTGCTGCACATCATCGCCTGCAGCCCAGGTCACTGTGCTGAATTTTGGCATTTTAATTACGTGTATACTGGTGACGTACTGTTTACAATACTTTAAATTGTGGTTAAAAAACAAAATTCACCATCTTCACCAGTCAGTGTACAGCTCAGGAGAGCTAATGTCGTCACACCGTTGGGCAGAGGACATCCACGATTTGTCATCTGGCGAAGCAGAAGCCCTGGACCCATAAACAGCCCTGAGGCGGGCGCAGCCCCGCTACCCCTCCCGCCCTGGGGATCCTGGGCGGGGCCTCCTGCGCCCCCCAGCGGCCGCCTGCAGAAGAGCGGACAGCCGCCCTACGGGGACCTCAACTCGCGCTGGGCCAGTCCCCACCCCGAGTCAGGTGAGCAAACAGACCCCCGAGGCTAACACAAGCTGGACACAGGTTCCACACGTTCTGCCCCCAGGAAGTAGCGGGAATTGGGAGGTTTGTGGCGCGGGAGCTGCCCTGCCACGGGGAGACGGGCAAGGCGAGCAAAATGCCACCACCTTTGCCCGCGGCCTCGCTGGGCGCTGCCGCTCCCTACCTGCTTTCTAGAGCTCTCACCAAGGGGTTTGCTCCTTATCGCGTTGGGGGCCGCACGGCCGGGTCTTCCTGCCTGGGGGACACAGGGCAGGGCCCTTCCTGCTACGCCATCTTGCCGACGTCACCCTGGGCTCAATCTCAGGTCGCACAGGAGCCCTGTGCAGGTGACCGACAACCTGTGACATACATGGTCGGCGCGGGGAGGCGGGGGCGCTCACGTCTCTTGCCCCAGCAGCTTCACCTGAGCAGAAGCCAGGGAAGAACGGATAGGAGGTGTTTCTAAAATAAATCTCAGTGACGTGCTGGCCGGTATAGTTTATGCCCAAACAGTGTAGAACAGGAGCTCAGAGCGATTTGAGATGGGCCCCTAATGCTGCTGTGTGACTTTGACGTCCTGCGGTGACCCACCCCTGAGACTCCTCTGCGCCTTGGGGACCACAAAGCCACCTGCCTTGTAGGGCTGTGGGGAGGACACTCTGAGTGAACAACTGCCTGGCACGCGAATGCCTGATGAACAGAAGCTGCAGTTGTGCAATGATGGCCAAGGCCACAGGCCTCGTGACTGCAGGTTTCCTCGTGACTCCCAGTCCTGTAAGCGGCGCCTGAATGACAAGCATGTCTGTCACTGCCCTTCAATGTCCATTAGGATGACTGCTTGGGGCGGGCATGACATCCAAAACAAAGGGTGGGTAACGGCAATTTATTGAGGGCACTGTGTGACACACACTCGGACCATCCTGCCTGCCTTGCTGACACCACCTGGCCCTCGACAGTCTGTCCCACTGGGACAGGAACATTCACCTCAGGCCAGAAGAGAGACACTCAGGGGGATCCGAGATGCCCCAGGTGCCTGTGGTCTTTCCCTCCTGGTCTGTTGAGTGGCCTCAAAACTGGTCTCCCTGCCTCCTGGAGGCCCAGGGACCCCGATTCCCCACAATCCAGTTCCCAGCCAGGCTTGCAGCCCCCGTCTCAAGCTGCCTCCCTCGCACTGCCACTTCCCCCTGCCCAGGACTTTGCAGTGGTGCTTTGGACCCACTGTGAGGTCACCTTGGTCAGCAGTGAGTGCCAGGCCAGCCAAAGTCCCCACACCGCCGGCCTGGCATGTTGGCTCTCTGACTTCCCACTCCTCCTTGTTCACGAGCACCTGGGAGCGGGGTTCACTCTCAACCTCCCACCTTGCTGTGAGTGCACAGCCCATCGCTTGGGACGTCCAGCATGGCCCGAACAATTGCAAGCCCTGGCCATGCAAGATGAGGCAGAGCCCAGCTGGGCCCCAGCAGGCTACACCCTCTGGGCCTGGGCGTGGGCCTGGCAGTAGAGTGGGATGTGGGAATTCGGGAAGGGGAGAGAGCATTCACTCACCAAGCATGATTTGCTGACATTGCATTGAAAACCAGTACCCAGAGGATGTCTTCTCCCTGTTGGGGAATGGAGGAGAGAACTGGGTGAATAGGGGGCCCTGCTTCAGCCTGGGGAGAGCACCTCCAAGATCCAGGGCTACTCCAGTTGTTTCCAGAATGAGAGCTTGCCTCACATCCACCTGGGATGGGTGAGAGGGCCCGACCCTACCCAGGAAATGCCCCTTTTCTACCCTCTGGGCTCCTGTCCCATGCATTTCAGTGGGCCTATGCCTCAGAATTCCCATCAGCCTCACCGATTTAAATACTCCAATCCCACCCCTTTTATTGTTGAAGAAGGAGGGTGCTGAGGCCAGCAGGCAGTGGCGTTATGTGGTCACCCCTCTGCTTAGAAGGGACGGGAGGCTGAGTAAGGGAGGGCCTGGTAGCCACAATGCCAGCCTGGCGGTAGTCCGCTCTGGCGTGGGGTGGTCCTGAGGTTTGCATCTTTCCTTGAGGGAACACAGAATCAGGGTGGGAAGGGATGGAGCTGGAGCCAGGGGGGACCTGGCCCCTGAGAGGGAGGAGGCCTGAGGCCAGCAAAGGGAGAGGCCTGAGAACCCAGTCCTGTGGTCCTCAGCAGCCCCTGAGGGTGTCAGATTACATCGTCCCCACCTGGTTTCCATCCCCTGGTCTTCCAGAAAGAGTTTGAGCAGCTGATGTTCAAGGTCAAAGGCTATGACGAGGAGAAAGCAGGCCCACTACTGTGGGGACACTCACAGCCTATGCTGAGCCACCCTAGACCCCTGAGCTTACTGACAACTCCGTCAAGAAGGAAATGCGCACCCCACATTTCTCTGAGTCAGGAAAGTGAACACAGGCACCAAGGAGATCCATCACCTGGGTGGTCACGGAGCTAAGAGAGTGAAGGACCAATTTGTAACTTAGGAAAGGAAGGGGGGTCCTCGGCCCACCCAACGGGCTTGTCAGGGAGACCAGGGAGCTCTGAAAACAACGCTGCCTCCCCACCCCCACGGCCACGACAAGGCTGAAACGCAGGGCGCTGGGCCAGCAGCCACCTGGTGAGGGTCCTCAGCATCACTGCCAGCAGCCTGGAGGCGAGGGTGGGGGTCACAGCCCGGTAACCACGGGCCCACTGGGCACTAGGACACTTGGTGCTGGGTGTGCATGTGCTGTGTGGGTGTGTAAATGTGTGCGTGTGAGTGTGTGTCAGTATGTGAGAACATGGGAAGTGTCTGTGAATGTGTGAGGACTTTGTGAGTTGAGTGCACTAGTGTGAAGTGAGGGGACACCCAGAACTCCATCCCCTCCACCCTGTTGGCCCTCTGATCACTGTGCCCTCCCTATAATGCCACGCAAGGGCCAGTGACAAGCCTGGGAGGTGAAGGCCACTCAGGAGGAGGCAGGTGACACACGGGAAGGCAGGGACATGTTCTGAGGACAAGGCTATGACCACACAAATGTGAGTGGGTGGCAGGATCAAGTGTGAAGAGCCCTGGTTCTTCCTCGGAGCCTGTACAGAGCTGGGGAGTTAGGTGGGTGTGAACTTCTTGTCTCCACATCCCTCCCCTAGGACAGCACCTGGTGAGGACAGGATTGACAGGACTTCTGTGGCCGCCCCTGGACCTACTTGCCCTGGTCCCTCCCTGTGCCCTCTGACAGCACATCACCCAGACAGATTGGCTCAGCGCAGAGGGGAAAGGCCAGTCTCAGCTCCCTTTATAAACAGGGCACAGGCTGGACAAGCTCCCAGCTGTCTGACCCGGTCCTAGGTGCCTGGTGTGGTGAGAGGTGCCAGTGTGCCCAGAGGAGGCCAGTGGGCACTGAGGCAGCCATGGCACTGCTGACGTGGGATTCTCTGGTCTCCCTGGCCCTTCCCATGGCCATCTTCCTGCTCCTGGTGGACCTCATGCACCGGCGCATACGCTGGGCTTCCCGCTACCCACCGGGCCCCATGCCCATGCCTGGGCTGGGCAACCTGCTGCAGGTGGACTTCCAGAACATGCTTTTCAGCGTTAACCAGGTGAGGAAGGTTGCAGGGTGGACTCCACCTGGCGGCAGACAGTGGGTAGGGGCTGAAGCCAGAGGCTGGAATAAGAGACGGGCCCAGAAAAGGAGGCAGGTGGGAGAGGCTTCCTGAGGGAGGGCATTAGGGCCCAGCTGAAGAAATGTTCAGGGTGTCGCAAAGGTCACAGAGGGAAAAGGCCTGGAGAGGGGGTGGGACTTGGCAGCATGTTTGGGATACAGCTGAAACTGTGAGCTGCACTCCCTTCTGTTTACATCAGGAGGAAAGGTCTTGAAAATCGGGGAGTCGAGTACAGTCATGAGCCCCTTTTAAATTAGGAAAGGGAGGTTGAGAGAGGTAGTGTCTGGGTTCACATATTTTGTCCTTGTGGGTCTTCTGGCCTCAGTGCTCATCTCTATGAACCTCAGTTTCTTCACCTGTAAAATGGGATGCTCACTTGGCCTACTGACAATTTGGGTGACGATTGCAAAATCATAGCTGGGTGGTCTGATCCAACGTGTGGTCTGACGATGGAAGATGTGACCCACAGGGTCACGAGGCCTTAGCTGCTGATGGCCCAGGCGTCCCCCAGGGCTAGGGCCGGGAGTCTGGGGTTGAGCTTAACCAACAGCCCCGACACTGTACCTTCAGCTGCGGCGCCGTTTCGGGGACGTGTTCAGCCTGCAGCTAGCCTGGACGCCCGCGGTCGTCATCAATGGGCTGGAGGCCGTGCGCGAGGCGCTGGTGAACCACAGTGAGGACACATCGGACCGCCCACCTATGCCCGTCTACGAGCACCTGGGGTTCGGACCGCGCTCGGAAGGCAAGTGGAGGGGGGACTGACTGCGGCCCGGCGGGGACTTGAGAACCGACAGGGACAAATGGAGGCAGGGTCGTGGTCGTCCGTTGCACAGAAGACTCGGCAAATTTGAAGGAGCCACAGGTGGAAAGGGAGCTTGGGCCAAGGGTGGGGAAGAAGCATATATGGGGGGGGGATCTTTCCGAGAGAGGGAGGGCCAGGGCCACAGCGAGCTGTAAGGAGTTGCCAGGGCGGGCGGGAATGAGGAGGATGAAGGCGGTGTGGGCAGGGCAGTGGGAGGGCAGAGCAGGAACGTCCCCAAAAGGGGGAGGGGTCAGGGAGGGCAGAGCAGGAAGTGGGGTCAAGACCTGCCCTCAGCAGGCTGTGAGCTCGCGAACAGTGTGGGTGGACGGAGTGCGACCTGTCCTCACCTGGAAGGGGTGTCAAAATGGGCAGGACTTCGTGGGGTGGAGGACGACTTACTGTGGGCGGAGCCGGGAGCGTGGCCTGACCCGAAAGGGGTGAGACTGTGTGAGGAAGGAGGGGCGGAACCTATACTGAAATGGGCGGGACTTGTGAGCGGGGGCGGGGCCGGGACCCGACTCTCACAGAGGGGGACTGGAGAGCCCGCGCGCAACGTGGACAGGCAGAGGCGGGGCCAGGCCACAAGCGAGCCACGCCCTCTTCCGCAGGGGTGATCCTCGCGCGCTACGGGAAATCGTGGCGCGAGCAGCGGCGCTTCTCCGTGTCCACCCTGCGCAACCTCGGCCTGGGCAAGAAGTCACTGGAGAAGTGGGTGACCGAGGAAGCCACCTGCCTCTGTGCCGCCTTCGCTGACCAGGCCGGTGAGTTACTGAGGCTGAGAGGTAGGAGACAGGAATGGAGAGTCTGGGAAATGGAGATGGAGGCGACCGCCCGATCTGCACCGTCCTCTCCCAGGAAACCCCTTTAATCCCGACGCCCTCCTGAATAAAGCGGTGAGCAACGTGATCGCTTCCCTAATCTATGGGCGCCGCTTCGAGTACAAGGACCCGCGCATCATCAAGCTCTTGGACCTAATGGACGATGCAGTGAAGGAGGAGTCGGGATTCCTGCACCAGGTAGGGGAGTGAGGCGACAGGGACCCTGCTGGGCGAGCCCCTTGAAGGCAGAACTCCTCTCTGCAATGGGTCTCTCTGAAAAGAATGTATATAGAGGGGCCTCGGAGAAACGGCTTTCCAGGAGAGGCCACTGCAAGAGGAAAGGCCTGGAGGTGGGGAGAGTGCAGACAGAGAGATGGGAGAGAAGGGCCAGGGTATGCCGGCCCCAGGACAGGGATGAAGAACCTGTGCCTCCTTCATTGGAAGCCACTGAACCGCTGAGGTGGAGATTTCAGGTTTATCCTTCTGGCAGCCCAGGCCGGGCACGCACTTAGGGAGGAACCAGGGCAATGGTGGCAACACCCTGGAGGTGCCTGGGACCTGACTGGTCAAGGGGAACCCCTGAGCACAGAAGGACGACCCGGGGCCCCACATCTGTGGCCTGCACAGGTGCTGAACGCGGTCCCTGTCGTCCTGCACATCCCGGGGGTGGCCGCTAAGGTCTTCCCAGGGCAGAAGGGCTTCATGGCCCTGGTGGATGAGCTGCTCGCCGAGCACAAGACGACCTGGGACCCCACCCAGCCACCCCGAGACCTGGCTGATGCCTACCTGGATGAGGTGGAGAAGGTGAGGGGCGGCTGCAGGGACGAGGCTGGGGTTTGTGGGTTGAGGGCCCCATGAGGTGAGCCCGGGCAAAGTGGGGCGGGCCTGTGTATCTCCCAGTGATCAGATACCCAGGATTAGGGTGCAGACTGGGGTGAAAGGCCAATTGGGGGCTTCCTCCCTCTGCCCTGAGCCCACCCTCTCTGCATGGCCCAGGCTAAGGGGAACCCCGAGAGCAGCTTCAGTGATGCAAACCTGCGGCTGGTGGTGTCTGACCTGTTCGCTGCCGGGATGGTGACCACGTCGTCCACGCTGGCCTGGGCCCTCCTGCTCATGATCCTGCACCCGGACGTGCAGCGTGAGCCCAGCCTGGGGGCCGGGCGGGATGGCTGAGGGAGGAAAGGGTCAGCCTGGGGCACCTGAGCTTGGTTTTGCTACCAGGAGGGCTGAGCAGAGGCTGGGCCTGGCTCTGAGGTCCCAGTAGCTTCTCCTCCGCATGGCACTGCCCTCCACAGGAGTCAGGAGGAGGTCAGAGCCTAGCCCTTGGGTCTCACTGCTCCTGGGATGCTTCTCTGTCCAGGCCGTGTCCAGGAAGAGATCGATGAGGTCATAGGGCAGGTACGGCGACCAGAGATGGCGGACCAGGCCCGCATGCACTTCACCATGGCTGTGGTCCATGAGGTGCAGCGCTTTGCAGACATCATCCCGCTGAGTGTGCCCCACATGACATCCCGTGACATTGAAGTGCAGGGCTTCCGCATCCCCAAGGTAAACCTGTGGCCCTCATCGCCCAGCCCAATACCATCTGCCATCTGATAGCCCCGCTATGGCCACTGGCAAGTGTGGCCAGGGCTGGACCCCAAGCCCCGCATCCCCATTTCCACAGGCCTGGCTGTCCCAGCCTGGGAGGGTGTAGGGCTGAGCGCAGAGGCAGGGCCGGGCCTGTCCATGCAGAGCCCCCAGTTGGTGGAGAAGACAAACTAAGATGTGCCACAGCGTGTTGGAGGAGCCCGTGCATGCACTTGGCTGCCTCCACCTGTGCCCACCCTCACATGGACTGGTTCTACACTGAGCACATGGGCAGCACCTAAGGGTTTCTAATTACCTGAGTTGGGAAGACCCCCTGGTGCATTTAGGTAACAGGTGGCGACACCTGATGCTCAGGGCAGAAGCCCCTTTTGTCAGACGACCCAACCCAACAGAATCTCTGACAAGGGATCCACTAGTGTCTTCTATATATGCCCTCAAGACAGGACGCGCCCCGGCTCTTAGCATTCAGGGAACGTGGTTGTCCCTCCGCATGCTTGTGGGGATGGAGGGGGCCGGACACGTGTGTACCAGGCAGTGTGTGTGTGCCCATGTGTGCTTGTGGCTGGGACCTCAGCATCCGCCAGCCCAGACCCCACCATGTCAGGCATCTCCTGCCAGGGGACGACACTTTTCATCAACCTGTCCTCGGTGCTGAAGGACGAGACCGTCTGGAAGAAGCCCTTCCGCTTCCACCCGGAGCATTTCCTGGATGCCCAGGGCCACTTTGTCAAGCATTCAGCCTTCATGCCCTTCTCAGCAGGTGCCTGTGGGGTGCCCGGGTCACTGCACCATCCTGAGGGAGTCCGGGGGGGTGAGCCCAGGCCCAGTCTCACTGAGCACCCCCATACCCACTGACAGGCCGCCGCTCATGCCTTGGGGAGCCCCTGGCCCGCATGGAGCTGTTCCTCTTCTTCACCTGCCTCCTGCAGCGCTTCAGCCTCTCGGTGCCTGCTGGGCAGCCCCGCCCCAGCGACCATGGCGGCTCTGACTTCCTGGTGACTCCGTCCCCCTACCAGCTCTGTGCCGTGCCCCGCTAAAGGAGGACACCAAGGCCCCAGCCCTCTCTTCTCAGATCCTGATGGCCAATAAATCAGTCTGGTGGCTCCAGCCTTGCTTCTGAGTCCCACTCAGGTCTCTTCCCCGCACCCGGCAGTGCTGGGGCCTCAGCAGCCTCCCCAGGGCCAGCCCCACTACCCCTGCCTTATCCATCCTTTCCTGGCATTTGACTCCAATTGAGAGATGGGTATACTGAGGCTCAGAAAGTGATAGCTTAGCCCCTACTCACCCATGGACCCCCAACACTAGCTACTTGGCTTGCAGACAATATCTACACATAGGTCCTGGCTCCTTTGGGCGCAGCCAGACTAGGCTGCTGAGAGGTATCAGTCAGGCCCTGGTGGGGATGGGAGGGGCCTACTCAGCCTGGATGCCCCCATCTCAGGTCCGACGCCACCCACCCTTTACCAGAGCCAGCAGCTCTGCCTTACCATCAAGTCTGCTCCCCACTCCATCTATGGCACCCCAAAAGGTGGGGAACTCAGAGAAGCTGGGACCCATGTGACCATGCAGTGGCCACAGGAGGAGGAGGCTAAATGGGGAACTTGGAGGAGGACACCTGGCTCTAGTCCTTGCAATGCCACATCGTGTGACCCTGGGCTTCTGTTTCTCCTCCAGCCAATGGGAAAGTTGCACCAGATGGCTGCTGGGTCCTGTCTTCCTGCTCTGACTGGGGCTGTGACCGTATTAGTCCGCCGTCCTCCACCTGTGTCCACCCCCACATGGACTGGTTCTACACTGAGCACATGGGCAGCACCTAAGGGTTTCTAATTACCTGAGTTGGGAAGACCCGCTGGTGCATTTAGGTAACAGGTGGCGACACCTGATGCTCAGGGCAGAAGCCCTTTTTGTCAGACGACCCAACCCAACAGAATCTCTGACAAGGGATCCACTAGTGTCTTCTACGTATATGCCCTCAAGACAGGGCGCGCCCCAGCTCTTAGCATTCAGGGAACATGGTTGTCCCTCAACATGCAGTTGGAAGCCCACCAGGGTCCGCTCAGCCCCTCCTGAGTATCTACTTTCGTGTCAGGCTTGGTGGCAGGAGGTGTTGGGACAAGGAGTGTGGATGGGGCCACACTGGGTCTGTGAGGCCCTGAACGGATGCAGTGGGGCCACAGAGGCAGCACCTTGCACATTTATTGTACAGTTTGTTATTCGTGGTTCCTAGTCTTGGGGATATCAGAGGCTTGGTACCAGCCCAGCCAGAGCTTCCTCAGGAGGTGGGGGACCCAGTCCCTGGGCCTTCCCTCCTTGCTCTCCACCTCAGAGGCCTCTAGAAAGCACAAACAGGCATGCCCTGTGGGTCCTTTGCTGGAAAGAACCTTTCCCCAAGGCCCAGGCACCCACTGCTGCTGGAGGAGCAGGTCCGCATTGATACCAGGTTCCTCCAGCCCAAGGGGGGTGACCTGCCGTCCTGCCACGCAGGAAGGAAGCAGGAGGCAGGGCGGCTCCTTCCAGAAGTTCGGGGCACCTGGCTACCGGGATGTCTCCCCTCCTCAGGGCAGGAGGGTCTGAGAGGGTCACAGAGACTCGCGAGGGTGGCAGTCCTGCTACAGCAGGCTGATGTCCGCGGTCTTACCAGAAGGATACACAGCAATCGCCTCTCGGGCCTGTTTATCTCCCTGGGAAAAAGAGGCACAGAGGGGATGAGACAGGTCCTACATATTGCTCGTGGGGAGACTGAGGCCTCACTTCACAGGATGTCGGGAGGCCAGGCCTCGGACCCACTGTGCTGACGCCATGTTTGCTCCTCTCAGCTGCCAAGAGCTGTTGCTGCACTGGGATGGCAGTCTGGCCCCGTCACCTTGGGGGTCCCCCAGCTGGCCCCGCCCTCCTTCTCCACGGCCTCCCCACCCTGCTGTGCTCTAGGGCACCTCAGAGCACCCACGTGGCAACGTTGTGGTTGAGGCACCAGGCTTCCTTACCTCGCAGCCGGGGTCCCTGTCACCTTCTCTTCAGCCACTTCCTTCCCAGCAGCAGTGGTGCTGGCTCCTTCCTCTCCTGCGGAACTCACCTCCCCCTCATCCTGAGAAAGGACATCCATCGGGCTCCATGGGGGCAGTACCCCTCAGTCCTCCTGTTGCCTTGGGGGTCATGGCCTGCCAGGAGGGATAAGTGGGCATAACATGGCCGTAAAGGCCCTCCGAATGCCTCATCCCTCCCCGTTCTCCACACTTGGGGTGTGTACAGTTCTTTGTTTTCTTCTAGGGAAGTCCTTCCCTTCTCAGCTTGAGCTGTGGTAGGGCTGCGAGTTTCCTGGAGGGGGCCCCTCCACTATCCCTGGGACCTCCTGCCATGAGTGGCGCATCCCTGGCTCTCACGGAGCTCTGACAGGAGAGACCCCCGCCCCGGGCCTTTCCAGGGAAGACCTCACCCCAGAGGCTTGCTTCTTCCCACTCTTGACTCTGCGTCTCCACAGAGTGAAACTCAGCTATGAGTGACTGGGAGTCCTTCCCTACATGGCCCAACCGCTCACTGTGTCTACCAAGGGTGCCCACTACAGACACCCCATTGCAGGAAAAGAAGGGTCCCCAGCTCTTACCCACCTGGGTAATCACAGGGTAGCACTCATCCATCGGCCCCCACACTGGCCTTAACGTCTCCCCTCGGGTCTTTATGACAAGGAAGAGAGAGGAGGTGGGAGGGAAGGCTGAGGTGACATCTAAGGACTCCGCTGCACACTGGTCCACTGTTAATGCCTGCACCTCAGACACCTAACACTAGCAGGGAGTTGAGGAAAACTTCAACAAATGATAATTGATGTCTTTAGAATGATAAAGCTTTGTATTCAAGAAACAAGGATAGGCTCAAAAATAAGAATGTTCAAACATCAACATTTAAATCCTTTTTTTTCCCCCTTTTCTCCACCTCCCCCCCCCCACCCCTCCACTCCGGTTGAAGCCATTGTTTCTCCATCTAGTTGTGTAGGACACAGCAACCTGGCCCACGCTGGTGTTATGAGCCTTGCGCTCCACAAACCCCCCCCACCCCTACCCCCCCTTCTGCCCAATCCCCCACCCCCAACACCCCCAACCCCCACTGAGGCAGGCAGTTGTCTGCTCACAGCAGCTCACGCAGCCCAGCTCCAGGGAAAGCTATTGTTCACAATCTTAGTTGCCCAGCTGCAGGGAGAGCCATTGTTCACAATCTTAGTTGTAGAGGGAGCAGCTTACTGGCCAATGTGGGAATCGAACCGACGACCTTGGTCTTAGGAGCACGGCGCTCCAACCACCTGAGCCACTGGGCCCAACCTCTAAATCTTGAAAAACAAAAATAGGATACGATAATGAGAATGAAAAATTCAATCAAAGTATAGAAGATAAAATTGAAAAAAATATTTTCCAGAAAAACAGAAAACACATCAAGAGCTAAATCATAGATCCTTCTGAAAGAGGACACACAGGCAACAGACTGAGGTGGCACGGAGAGCTACTAAGTAAATACATTCTTTTTTCATCAAGACAATGTCCCAAAGATAAGGGACAGGAGTTTGCGGAAGAGAAGGGATCGCCAAGTGTCCGTGAGAGTGGATGGAAAGATCCACCTCAGGTTATGTCATCAATAAATTTCCAAACAATGAGGACCATGAGAAGAACCTATAAACTTCTAAATACGAGGAAAAAGTCTCTTTTAGGAATTAAATTTCATCAGAGTTTTAAATGCCAACATTTGAAGCTAGAAGACAGTGAGGAGCTTCAGGATCTGTGAGAAAAGTATTTCTAGTCTAGATTCTATACCTAGCCTGTCTTAGTCAAGTAGGATTTGATCAATGATGCTTTTAGAGAAAACATCTTGTCAAGAGGGGGGATTCAGGTTTTCTAGTCTCAGGTTTTCCAGTGTCCAGCTTTTTTTTTTTTTTTTTTTTTTTTTAAGATTTTGTTGGAGAAGGGGAACAAGACTGTATTGGGGAACAGTGTGTACTTCCAGGCCTTTTTTCCAAGTCAAGATGTTGTCCTTTCAATCTTAGTTGTGGAGGGCGCAGCTCAGCTCCAGGTCCAGTTGCTGTTTCCAGTTGCAGGGGGTGCAGCCCACCATCCCTTGCAGGAGTCAAACAAGCAACCTTGTGGTTGAGAGGACGCGCTCCAACCAACTGAGCCATCTGGGAGCTCAGTGGCAGCTCAGCTCAAGGTGCCCTGTTCAATTTTATTTACAGGGGGCGGAGCCCACCATCCCTTGCGGGATTCGAAGAGTTGAACTGGCAACCTTGTGGTTAAGAGCCCACTGGCCCATGTGGGAATCGAACCGGCAGCCTTCGGAGTTAGGAGCACAGAGGTCTAACCACCTGAGCCACCAGGCCGGCCCCCCAGTGTCCAGCTTTTTGTCCCTCGATGTTGGAAGGGCCCCTCTGGGAGTCATTTCTTACATCATGGGGAAGAGTGCATGGATCGGGAAACAACTGGTGTCCAGTGTCAACCGGCATCAGAAGCAGAGTTTAAATAGATCAAAGTTAAAGATAGAATTAGAACATAGCAACCTAGCTTATATGGCAGGCATCGACCAGGGACTCAGTTCCTTAGAGGTCACCTGTTTTAAATCTTGACAGTTTTAGTTTCAGGTCACCAGACTGTGTGCTTTTCCAGTCAGGGTTTGGTGTCTTCTTTAGGTGTGACACGTGTATCCAAAAGTCTACCCCCTGCAGTACGGGGGTTAGTCAGCAGTACCTGGTAAGGGCCCTTCCAGCGTGGCTGGAGGGAATCCTTGTTGAGGTGTCTTTTCCAATAAACAAAATCTCCATGTTGTAAAGCATGAATTTTTAGCTGTTCACTTCCCTGGAGGGTATGGTGAAACGATTGTTTGACTAAAGCATGACTCTTGTCCATAGACTCAATTAAGCCTTTATAATACTCAAGTATGTCTCCTTTCACCAGCTGTGGGTCAAGAGAGGCAGGGGCCAGATGCATAGGGCGTCCTGTAAGTATCTGAAAAGGTGAGAGCTTATGAGTCCCAAAAGGAGTAGATGAGATTTAAAAGGACTATGGACAATGCTTTTGGCCAAGGTATTTGAAGAGTTTCTGTAAATTTTGCCGTCTTGATAACACCATTAGTGCGTTCAACCAATCCTGAAGCCTGAGGATGGTAAGTGCAGTGAAAATGTTGCAGGAGTGGCCAAGCACAGACTTGCTTCAGCACCTGAACTGTGAAATGGGTTCCTCCGTCACTGTGGAGCTCAAGAGGAGTTTCCCATGTAGGAATAATCTTTTCTAACAGTATTTTGGCCACTGCAGATACATTTGCGTGTCTGCAAGGGAAAGTCCAGTGAGGAAACATACATATCATGCCTAGAATATATTTGTATCCATAAGATGGGGAAGCTGTATGAAGTCTAGTTGCCAGACCTCAAATGGTCCATTTGGCAATTTAAAATGTCCAGGGGCAGTGTAAACAGGGTTCCCTGAGTTATACTTAGGACAGGTGGGACACCTGAGGTCGGCACTTTTCGCAGCCTTATTAATATTTTCCCATCAATATTGGTGCATGAAGGCTACCATTTCGTCAGCTGACCAATGATGGTTCAATGCAAGTACAGTGGTTAAAAGTGGGAATTTCAAACTTTCTGGTAGGACTGGGTTGTTGTTTGGTCCAAACCAGAGTCTCCTTTGCTTATGAAACCAACAATTGTTGGATTTCCAGTTATGTTTTTCTTCTTCAGAAGCTGATTGTTGGGCTTCTCTGGCCAGTTTTTCTAAGTTATCAGCTGGAGAAGCTTCTCTCTGGATCATGAGAGACCTGACTGCTGTTGTCTTTAGGGGCAGCACTTTTAGCAGAAATGTCAGCCAGGAGATTCCCTTTGGCTTCCAAGGAGTCAAGTTTAGAATAACTCAGAATCTTAATAATACTAAGACATCAGGTAAAAGGACAGCGTTCAACAATTTCTGTACCTATGGACCATTCTTAATTTTATCTCCATTGGAGGTAAGGAAACCACATTTCCATAGTATTCCAAAGTCATGGGTCACCCCAACAGCATATCTGCTGTCAGCATAAATGCTGAGAGAGCTTTACCCTTTGCAAAAATGTAAGCTTGACTGAGGCATTTAATTCAGTCTGCTGCGTTGAAGTGGCCTCTGGCAAGGGTGCTGCATCGATGACTTCACAAGTAGTCAAAACAGCATAACCAGCATAGCACTCACCAGTGTCGTTTTTTAAGTACGAACCATCGCAAACTGTGAGAAATCAGCTTTCCCCAGAGAAGTTTTTCTTCAAATCGTCACAAGGAGTCAGGAGGTGATTCGCTAATGTTAGGCAGCCATGAGGGGCTTCCTCAGCCTCCTAAGAAATCCAGCATGACACTTCTCTAAGAAGTCTCTGCCTAATAAATGGGTGGAGGCAGGAGAACTAAGAGAAAACAATGTTAGTGTTTATCTCTAAAGGGACCTAGACAAAAGGGAATTGGTTCAGATACGCAAACCTGTTTCTCCAAGATGATTTAGGGGAAGGACTGGGGGGAAAAAGAAAACCTCCTGTAATTCCTCAGAGCCCCTTCACCGGGAATTAGGAAAGCCTGAAAGACACCAGTTAGTTGGCAGAGAGCGTCTTGCATGCTTCAATTTCCGGCAATCCCTGTTCCAGTGTCCTTGCTCCTCGCAGTAGTGCCAAAAAGTTGTAGTTCTTTGGCCTCCCACAGGGTCTTCCATTTGCTATGGCTGACAGTCAAAAGTCTTGGTGAGCTTGTTTTTAGGCGGCTCATCTACAGTACTAGCAAGCTCCTTAGCAAAATATACCAAGTCTAAGGGAGGCACAGTTCCCCATCCTATCCTGAGTCTCCTAACCAGGAGGGAAAGGTTTTTATTTAGTCCTTTTACAAACAAAGAATTAAAAACTGTGCATGTGTAGCCAGCATCCGAAAGAAGACCTGAATTGTCCCTAAAAACGACCTGGAATCTTTCATAGTAGTCAATAGCAGATTCGTCAGGCTGTTGTGAGCAATCCTGAATTTTGCTGCATCGACAGCCTTTGGATAGGCCTCGGGAATTGCTGGCTGTAGTTTCCTCGCAAGTTCTCTGGCTTCCTTCCAATAATCGGAGGTTTGCTTTTCTAAATTCCTTTCAGGATGTTCCCATCCGGCAATTCTCATCCAATGTCTGGCTTGGACTTCACCAACCAACATATTAATTAGCTGATGTAAATCAGAAAATCCAGGCTGATAATCTTGAATAGTAATACCATATTCCTTAGCAAATTTATTAGAATCCTTAATTACTGTAGGAAATTCCTCCACTCTAGCTCGTAACCCAGCGTTAGTCTAGGGAATGTAGGAGACGTGGGGTTTACCAGGATCCACAGAGGGTTTAATCTTAAATGGAAGAGTACTGATAGGTTCTGAGGAAGAAGAGCGAGGAGAAGATTCAGAAGAAGATGCCGCCAGGGGGCTGAGTTGAAGGCAGAGGAGGAGGCAAAGGGGAACAAGACGGCATCGGAGGTGGAATGTGAGACCAAGGAGCAGTGAGTGGGGGAAGGGCAAGGCAGTGTAGGGGGGGGGGGGGGACATGAGGTTGCAGGCGCCATTTTGTTTCTTTTTAAATTTTTAAGTCTCCGTTAGCTTTGAGACTTCATTAAAAGGTAACTTTAGGTTCACAGTCTCGATCTGAGGCCTTCGTGTACCACTCCACATAGGCATTTCATTCCTCTTTCCTAGTTTCATTGCTGTTACTACACAATCTAACTTTCAGAAATTCAAGCTTGGGAATATCGAAAGTTCCCCAAAGAGGCCTCTGATATTTACAATTATCCATAGTCAGATCTGACCCTTTAGTTAAATACGTGCACGAAAATTCCTCAGAGGTTTCAAACATATATTCAGCCGGTGTCTCAGGAGGGACAGTTTTAGAAGGCATAGACACCAGAGATCCCCTTTCTTTTTTTAAACAAACTGCACCCAAAACAATTTACTACTTGACACATCTATAGCTCCTTCAGGCTCACCTCACTCTGGACCAGCTTGACCATGTGAACCAGACCGAAGGCTGAAAGCCAGTTCCAGAAAAATAACCAACTTTTCAGGAGTTAAGTTATAGGCTGAGCTGCCACTGGGCCGAAATCTTTCACAACTCGAGCAAACACAGTCTTCAGCTCTCCCCACTCTCACTTTCTGGAACAGTCTGATTTCTGAGGACCCGACCCCAAGGCTAAAAGCCAGTTCCAGGCAAATAACCAACTCTCAAGGAATTCAGTTACCAGCTGGGCTGGGTGGCACTCTGTTAACTTTCTCAGTGAGACAGCACGATCAAATACCGGCTAAAACTGACCAATTGCAGTAGAAATACCTCTTATCCCCGGGGTTAGGGTGGGGGGGAGATTAGGTGAAGGCCAATTTTCTTCTCAAAGGACAGCCTTCTTTCTGAAGAAATCAAACCAACGTGCCAGTGCCACGAGTACAGACAAAGAAATAAGCCTTAAAGCCTTCACACACACAGCAACAAACAACAGCGACAAAAAAAAATTTAAAACAATTCCCCAATAAAGCCTGGAGAGTGCCGGACTCAAAATCCGTTGGCTCAGACCCAAGAGAGAAACTCATCCGATGCTCCTAAGCCAGGGAGCGAAGGTCAAGCCTAAACAGCTCCTTTAGGTGCCATAACTTCGCTCACCAATCAGAAGCTGTCGGAGTACATTCCTCTCACGGACCCACATTGGGCGTCGAGAGCGTCAACTGGCCAAATATTCTCCAGATAATCCACCAAAAGAAAACTGTTTATTCGGAAAAAGAAAAAGAAACAGAACCAAGGAAAGCATGCACACTCGTGGGCTGGTCTTGCCCACTGGCCACCCACCTGGGAAGAAGGAGGAGCCCAATAGGGCACCCTCTTTATTCGCATCCCTCCCTTAGACGTTAGCATAGCCTTCGACAGGACGTCAAGCCTGGAGTGTTAACAAGGGGCCCAGCTCCCTCCATAGTCCTCCCAGCTCTATAGTTAAGCATCTTAAGATGCCAGTTCACTTTTAACAGAATTAAGACCTTTTCAGACATGTAATGTCATAAGACCACCCCTCAGGAAGCAACCGCGGGGTGTGTTTCACCAAAATGACAGAGTAACATGGGCTCCCACACATGAAAGAAGTGAAGCGCTCCCCAGGATGCGATGGGGAAGGGAGATCCCAGGACAGCTGAGCAGCTGGCCTCAAGGGCATCCCGTCCAGATGGAAACAGGAGGATGAGGGCTCCAGGAGACAAGTCTCCATGAAAACGATCACACTGATAAATCACCTAATTTATCTAAATGTATTGCAAGGAGATTTATATTTGAGAGCTTGGGTGCATTAACTATAGGTACACAGAAAGTAAAATTAAAACAAAACAAAACTGAAATTATACACAAAGAAGACTAATCATAGTACACTACATGACTCAGCTAGGAATACAATTTACATAGTTTTAAAATGCAAACACTAAATATTGGTCTAATATAAATTATGATATACACCTATTAGAGTGGCAAAAAAAAAAAAAAACCCAAAAAAAAACAAAAAACACATCAGTGCTCAAAAAACAAACAAACCATTGGCTAAAAAAATATAAAAAACATTTAGGCGGCTGGTGCTCTTAAGAACAAGGTTGGCAGTGGGATCCACACATGGGTCACTGTGAGCTGCGCCCTCCACAAGTAGACTGAAACAACTACTTGACTTGGACCTGATGGGTCCTGGAAAACACAATTGAAATAAATAAAAAGTGGGGGGAAAAAAGAAAACTGAAGGAGATGATGTGGAACAATTGGAAACTCTGATTCAATACAGGTGAGAATGCAAAATGGGTACCAGCTACTTTGCAAAAGTTTCACAGTTTTCTACAAAACTAAACATACCTTTACCACATGACCCAACAATCCCACTGCTAGGTGTTTGCCTAAGTGAAAGGAAAACTTATGCTCACACAAAATTTGTATATGAATATTTACAGCGCTTTTATTTGTAACTGCCAAAAATTAGCAACAAACTAAATGTCCGTTCACATTAATGGACAAACTGTGGTACATCCACACAATGGACAACTACTCAGCAATAAGAAGGAACAAACGACTGCTACACAACCGACAGATCTCACGTGCATTGTGCAAGCGAAAGACACCAGATTCAAGAGGCTGCATGCTGGAAGTTTCCATTTATATGACAGGGTTGCAAAGGCAAAACTATAGGGACAGAAAAGTGCTCATTGGATTCCAGGGCTGGGAGTGGGTTCTGAGTGAATACAGGAGAATTCTCTGAAGTGATGGACCGGTTCTGTATCTCGGTTACGGTGGCCGTTGTGCAACTATATATGTTTGTCAAAACTCAAAGCACTATACACTAAAAAGGATGAATCTTACTCTACATAAGTAACACCTTAATTTAAAAAACATGAATAACACGAGTCCAATGTGGGGGAGAGGGACTTAAAAGCCAAACGACATCAAAATCAGCAAAAAAGAAAAAATGATACTTACAAAAATTTAACAGTTGAAGGTGTCATAACTCGGTTTTAAAAAAGTCTACAATGAGAGAAACTAGGATATAACTGCATTGAAGGGCTCGAGAGCTGAAATGTGTGTGGAGGAGGTGGTGGTAAGCGCGCGGTTGTTAGGAGAGCGGAATCCTCATCTTCCATTGCAGGAATTCATTAATAATGTTAAATCTGAAAAATCAAGACAAAGCAGGACACGCTTTCTATTCAGAGACATGGTGGCCAAATCCAAGGCTACAGCTGGGAAGGCTGGAAGCCTGAAAGATTCCCACCTGGTTCTGGGAATCACGGGGAGTGGGGGTGACAAAAGGTAGCTAGTTTTTTGTTTCAAGTCTTAAATTTTTGACTCATCAAACTACGTACATGCGTATCTTTGTGGATAAAACTTTCCAAAAATGGAAATTTGACTATTAATTTTTAAAAAAGGAGGGAAGGTGGACTCGGCGATGTCCAGGGCACACAGGCCCCCTGAGGGCGCCCCACCTGCAAACAGCCACTCCCTCAGGGTGTCGCCCACACTTCTCTGTGATGTGCTCACACAGAACATGTCCTCACGGGAATGAGCTCCTCTTCCCAGTAGCTCTGGCCAGGCAGCAGGGGGCCCCAGAGACCGGGAACGTTGTTCTGTCTTGTCACCTGGGCTGCCTGAGTCTAGTCACTGTCCCTCCGGGAGCCTAAGTTTCGTCATCTATGAAGAGGGAGCTGTGAGGGTTAAGTGGCGTAATCGGTGGGCAGCACCGGATCCAGCAGCTGGTCTGCAGGCTTCTCTTGACCGAGGGCTGGGCGGGGGGCGGGGGGCCTCTGACATGGGTTCTTGGACCTGGGACATCAAGGAGGGTATGCGACCCCGGGCAGGTGTCCTGCTCACCACCACCCATTCACAAAGGAGTGTTGAACCCCATTCCGGGGCTCCTCACATACATTAGGGGTCACCTGTTTCTTTGGGTTTGTCCAGGCCACAGCCAAGGAGCGTGGAGGTGACCATGGAGCCAGCACACAAGGGACAGAACCTGTGTTTGACTCTTTGCCAGAAGCAGGAAGTTTCTCCAGAATCCTCACATTCACAGACACAGACACACATGACTGACCTTTTGAGGTCAAGGAGCGTGACCCCTATTCAGGGTGCAGTGAGCCTGTGCCAGCCTCTAGAACCTGACAGGGGCCCCTACCTGTGAAGACTCCCCTGCAAGCTCATGGTCAGGAGCTGTTTTCCTCACAGACTCCTGAAAATAATAGAACACCACTTCTGCAGGGAGGTGACGAAAGACTAGTTCAAACATTTAAAGGAGGGATGTAATTATTTTAAAGGGTCAGTATTCACAATATGTCAGAAGTCGTATACTATTAAACTTGCAATGGACATATTAGATATGAACTTAAAATGTGTGAGGGGATATATGGTTTTTCAAAAGGTATGCAAACAAAAATTTGAAAATCATTGCTGAAAAACACTTCCAGTTGGTGCAGTTTTTTGGTTTGTGTGGGGGTAGAGTTCCAGAGAGCAGTTTCAAGGCTCTCGGCCTCAGGTGGAAAGGTGCTGGCTCGAGTAGTAGGTGGCCGTCAGTTGTGGCTAACTGACCATCAGCTGTAACCAGTTAGCCAATTAGCCACTGACATAACTGCCACAGCTGCACTGGTTGGTGAGTAGAGAGTCGGGAGTCGAGAGTCAGTCGGTTGGTTGGCAGGCAGAGAAGCAGACAGCAGGTTGCAGGTCGTGTGGATTCAGCCTCCTGTGAGACTATAGTGGTATGTCTCTCCTACCTATGGCTCTGTGGATGTTCCTTTTTGGCCTAGCCATGTCCTGCATTCTTGTGCAGGGAGCGGGACTAGAGGTCTCGCAGGCCACCCCGCGTGACAGTTTGTGTGTTTTTTTTTGTTTTGTTATGAGTTTTAAAATTAAATTAAACCTTGGTTCAAATCCCAGTTTCACTCTGAAGGTGCAGAGGGAAGAAAGGGGAAAAGAAGGCCAGCCTGGGCGCTGAGCAGTGTGGCCACGCCTGGGGCGGCAGGTACATGGCAGCCTCAGGGGGGCCCCTTGGAGCCCTGGTGGGCAGCGGGGGCCTGCAGTAGCTCTGAGGGGAGAACCAGTTTCCCAGGTCCTGCTGTCATCCCCAACTCACACCAGACCCAGGCCCTTACCTGCAAGAATAAACATGTGCACTAAGTACAGGGATGCATAGAGCCTGGAGGGAAAGCAGGGCTGAGTGTGAGACTGGGGTCTCCCGTGCCCTCTCCAGTGGGGACTGGCTTTCCTCCCCAATCCCAGGACCTGCTTCTCCAGGGCAAGTCCAATCACCACTGCATATGAATAAACCCGGCAGCTGTAACAGGGCTCAGCCTGGGCTCCCTGCTGACTGGCTGCCAGGATTCTGGGCCTCTGGCTACTTCCAAAGCCAGCCTTGGAGCCTGGAGCACACGGACCCGCGACCCCTTTCCTCTCCTTTCCTTCCTTATTGTGTACGAGGGTCCATCTCACCTCTCCAGCCAGAAGGTGGACCTGGCCTTGACTGGCCATTCCAGGTGCTCATTTGGTACTGGATTGGCTCTTCTCCCCACAGCCCTCCCTACTCTGCACTGACAGCTCCCACAGCCCAGATTAGAAATCATGTCCCATGACCCAGCCTCCTCTTCTGCAACACTTCTCTTGGGACAACCATAGCATTTGGCACTGCCAGCATAGTAGCTCCCTGCCTACACACACACGCACACACACACACACACACGCACACACACGCACACACGCACATACACGTACACACACACGCGCACACGCACACAAACACACACACACACAGGCACGCACACGCACACACACGCACACACGCACATACACACACACACACACACACACACACACACACACACACAGGCACCACAGCCATGTCCCACCTGCCAGGACAGGGCCCTCCATCCCAACCCTGAGTAACAGAGAACCCTATTTTCCCTTCTTCCTTCTCCCAAGTCAGGGTTCCCCTTCCTGGTCATTCGGGACATGGAAACAGGGCCACCTAAACTTTACCTCTCTCTCTGGCAGCACAGACCAAACACCATTTTCAGTCTAAGAAGAAAAGATGGGCAACAGTCAATGCATCACAGAGGCCTGGGATCCCAGCGCTCCTGTACCCCGTGCCTTGCAGGAATGACAACGGGCCAGAGACAGTGGGGAATGGCAAGGACCTCCACCGGCAGGGCTCAGCCAGGGGGTGGCCTGCTGCTCACAGATGGCGGTCAAACTCAGGACGGCCTGGGCTAGCTCCAGGAGCTTGGAAAATGCCCCGAAATTTCTCCCCACCTCAGAGCCCCAAACAAAAGATGGGTTCATGCCCGCAGACCTGGAAAGGTAGGTCCCCGAGAATCAGAACAGGAAAAGGGGGTTGGGATAGGATTAAGGAAAAAGATATACCTCTTTCGGATATTTGGATTAAAATGTCCCCAGGTGTAGGTGGCAAATACAATAGTAAATAATAATGATTAAAAACTACCAAAACTTGAATGTATTTTCCAGTTTATGCAGCATCCTGGGAATAATTTTGGGAGGACTGGCGGAAATCCCATAGCCTCCTGGAAATATCCTCTGTCTGGAGTCCCACCGTCAGTGTCAGAATTCCCATAAATTGACATCATTGTAAAGTCAAGGTCTCCAGTGTGAGCTGGACCGTCCATGGGGCCCAGTGAGCCTCGTTGCCCAAGTCAGCTCCCCATTCTCCTCAGGGACTATTTCAGAATCTCTCTTTAAACCTCCAACCCCACCTATGCCTCCTTCGCTTTCAGCAGAGAACACAGGAAGCATTGGATGGGAGTTCCCTTGACTTGCTGCCACCCAACCCACCTATGTTCTCTGCTTCTCACAGGCCATTTCCTCTTCGGGGAGGACGCTGCCCTCTCCTCTCTGAGACTCGCCCCCCAGCCTGTACTGCATCCATCTGGTCTTCTCTCATCCTGGGGGTTTGGGGGTCTCTTTCCTCTCTCACTTGTATATTCAGCCGTTCCTTCTCTTCTGGCTCCTTCCTATCACCATTTAAACAAATCACTCATCTCTTTCATTAAAAAAAGGTCTCTCCACCTCTCCCTCACTGCACAGCCCACCTCAATGTGTTTCTGTCCCCACAAGTCCGCTCATACCAAAGTCACCAATAGGCTGTTGGTCACGAACTCCAGTGGGACCTTTCCAGGCCTTAGCTCACTCATGTCTCTGCAGGACACTGCACTATGTCTGTCATGCAGGGTCTCAGCTCCTGCTTCCCGCACAAGAACGCAGGACATGGTGAGGCCAAAATGAGCACCCAAGGAGTCATAGATAGGGGAGTCCTACCACTATCCATGGCAGCTGGGTTGGAGACACAGGAAGCAAGAGCCACATGCTCTGCAATCCGCCGTCCACTTCTCTGCCAACCCACCCACTGCCAGCTGCACTCCGCACCTGCTAGCCCAGCCACGGCAGTTATACTCGTGGCTAACGGCTAACTGGTCACAGCGGATGGCCATCAATTACAGTTAATGGCCATCTAATAACCCAGCCAGCGTCTTTCCACGTGAGGCCGAGAGCCTGGAAACTGCCCTCTGGGACCCTGTCCCCACAGCGTCCCTTCCCCTCCATCATCCTTTCTGGGAACAGTGCTAGCAGTGCATTCAACAGTGAACTCGGTAGTCATTTATATCTTGGCGTGAGAGAAATTACCAAGCTTTTTCTGAGAGGAGGTTTGCAGGAGGAAAGGAGAGGAAATGAGTCCTGAGGGAGAGAAGAGAGGGAAAAGGGGAATGCCAAGTAGGAAGGGCAGCGGAGAAGGTAGGTAGGAGTCGTACAGACAATGTTAATGGACTTTATGAGAGAACAGAAACACTGGAAGGAGTGTTGTGAAGTAGAAATGAGCAATCATAGGGCCGGCCGGATGGCTCAGAGGTTAGAGCGCGAGCTCTCAACAAGGTTGCCGGTTCAATTCCCGCATGGGATGGTGGGCTGTGCCCCCTGCAAATAAAGATCGAAAACAGCAACTGGACTTGGAGCTGAGCTGCGCCCTCCACAACTACATTGAAGGACAAAGACTTGGAGCTGATGGGCCCCAGAAACACACTGTTCCCCAATATTCCTCAATAAAATGTATAAAGAAATAAGCAATTATAAATGAGTTCTTGTGTGCTCATCAGGTTGGGGCTGCAAAAAGGCAGATTAACTTCGTTTTAATAGCTACATCAGGCAGTGGGGTCCATTCTCATTTCGCTCCACCAGGATGCAGGTGTGGGTGGATGTGCCGGGTGGGCCATGGGGGCTGCATAGCAATGACGGCTTTGGGAGCTTCCTCGCTTCCAGTCTGGTCCTGGCCTGGCATTAACACAGGTCACATGAAATTGATAGGTTTCAGGTGTCAGGGGCTAAACCACAAGACCTGAAGAATACGTATCTGGAGGAAAACATTTTCCTGACAGCAAATGATTCGTCATTTTGCCCTTTATTCTTCTGTCCCCTTTAGACTTGCTGTTGATGCTTGAGCGAAGCACATGTGATTGATTGTCCTACGTCTTTCCACAAACTGGCTTCCAAAATGAGTGTTAACTGGGGAGTGGAAATGGCCCACACCCCCTCCTGACCCAGCTGTCTGGCTTCTGCAGGAAGCGTCAGCTGCTCAGGTGCCTCCTACCACTTTTGAGTTCCGTGCATTTATTTTAACAGACTTAATTTCTAAGAGCACTTTCAGGTTCACAGCAGTATTGAAGAGAAGGTACAGAGAGTTCCCATAACCCCCTGGCTCCCCCCACACAGCCCCCACCCCACTATCAGCATCCCCCAGCACAGTGTACACTTGTTAGTCTGACACATTGTCACCCGAATTCCATAGTTTCCATTAGTGTTCACTTTGTGCTGTACATTCTGTGGGTTTGGACAAACGTATGACGTGTGTCCGTCATTATAGTGTCATACAGAAAAGTTTCACAGCCTGAAGGTCCTCTGAGCGCTGCCTGTTCACCCCTCCCTCAACTCTAACCCCTGACAACCACTGACCTTTTTACTCTCTCCATAGTTTCGCCTTTTCTAGGATGTCAGATAGTTGGAATCATACAGTACGTAGCCTTTCGGAGTGGCTTCCTTCACACGATACTAATAGGCGTTTACGGCTCCTCCACGTCTTTTCATGGCTGAGAGCTCATTTCGTTTCAGTGCTGAGTGATATTCCATTTCTGGATGAACCACTGTTTACCCACTCACCTACTGAAGGACGTAGGTTGCTTCCAAGTTTTGCCAGTTCTGAATATGCCGCTGTAATCGTCCGTGTGCAGGTTTTCGTGTGGACCTAAGTTTCAACTCCTTTGGCTCAGGACCAAGCCGCGGGATTCCGGGATCACACGGTCAGAGGGTTTTGTAAGGACCCGCCAGCTCCCTCGCGAGGCGGCTGCCCCGCTTTGGATTCCCAGCAGCAGCGCCTGAGACGTCCTGTTGCTGCACATCATCGCCTGCAGCCGAGGTCACTGTTCTGGATTTTGGCTTTTTAATTACGTGTATAGTGGTGACGCACTGTTTACAATAATTTTAAATTGTGGTTAAAAAAACAAAATTCACCATCTTCACCAGTCAGTGTACAGCTCAGGAGAGCTAATGTCGTCACACCGTTGGGCAGAGGACATCCACGATTTGTCATCTGGCGAAGCAGAAGCCCTGGACCCATAAACAGCCCTGAGGCGGGCGCAGCCCCGCTACCCCTCCCGCCCTGGGGATCCTGGGCGGGGCCTCCTGCGCCCCCCAGCGGCCGCCTGCAGAAGAGCGGACAGCCGCCCTACCGGGACCTCAACTCGCGCTGGGCCAGTCCCCACCCCGAGTCAGGGCAGGCCCCGGGCGCTAACACAAGCTGGGCACAGGTTCCACACGTTCTGTCCTCAGGAAATAGCGAGAATTGGGAGGTTTGTGGCGCGGGAGCTGCCCTGCCACGGGGAGACGGGCAAGGCGAGCAAAATGCCACCACCTTTGCCCGCAGCCTCGCTGGGTGCTGCTGCTCCCTACCTGCTTTCTAGAGCTCTCACCAAGGGGTTTGCTCCTTATCGCGTTGGGGGCCCCACGGCCGGGTCTTCCTGCCTGGGGGACACAGGGCAGGGCCCTTCCTGCTACGCCATCTTGCCGATGTCACCCTGGGCTCAATCTCAGGTCGCACAGGAGCCCTGTGCAGGTGACCGACAACCTGTGACATACGTGGTCGGCGCGGGGAGGCGGGGGCGCTCACGTCTCTTGCCCCAGCAGCTTCACCTGAGCAGAAGCCAGGGAAGAACGGACAGGAGGTGTTTCTAAAATAAATCTCAGTGACGTGCTGGCCGGTATAGTTTATGCCCAAACAGTGTAGAACAGGAGCTCAGAGCGATTTGAGATGGGCCCCTAATGCTGCTGTGTGACTTTGACGTCCTGCGGTGACCCACCCCTGAGACTCCTCTGCGCCTTGGGGACCACAAAGCCACCTGCCTTGTAGGGCTGTGGGGAGGACACTCCGAGTGAACAACTGCCTGGCACGCGAATGCCTGATGAACAGAAGCTGCAGTTGTGCAATGATGGCCAAGGCCACAGGCCTCGTGACTGCAGGTTTCCTCGTGACTCCCTGTCCTGGACAAGCGGCACCTGAATGACAAGCATGTGTGTCACTGCCCTTCAATGTCCATTAGGATGACTGCGTGGGGCGGGCATGACATCCAAAACAAAGGGTAGATAACGGCAATTTATTGAGGGCCCTGTGTGACACACACTCGGACCATCCTGCCCACCTTGCTGACACCACCTGGCCCTCGGACAGTCTGTCCCATTGGGACAGGAACATTCACCTCAGGCCAGAAGAGAGACCTGCAGGGGGATCCTAGTTGTCCCCAGGTGCCTGTGGTCTTTCCCTCCTGGTCTGTTGAGTGGCCTCAAAATTGTTTCCCTGCCTCCTGGAGGCCCAGGGACCCCGGTTCCCCACAATCCAGTCCTCAGCCAGGATTGCAGCCCCCGTATCAAGCTGTCTCCCTCCCACTGCCACTTCCCCCTGCCCAGGACTTTGCAGTGGTGCTTTGGACCTGCTGTGAGGTCACCTTGGTCAGCAGTGAGTGCCAGGCCAGCCAAAGTCCTTCATGAAGTCATCCCAGAAAACCTGCGCCAGCCGGGGGGAATGTCCTCTCAAAGCAGTCCCCACACCGCCGGCCTGGCATGTTGGCTCTCTGACTTCCCACTCCTCCTTGTTCACGAGCACCTGGGAGCAGGGTTCACCCTCAACCTCCCACCTTGCTGTGAGTGCCCAGCCCATCGCTTGGGACGTCCAGCATGGCCCGAACAATTCCAAACCCTGGCCATGCAAGATGAGGCAGAGCCCAGCTGGGCCCCAGCAGGCCACACCCTCTGGGCCTGGGCGTGGGCCTGGCAGGAGAAGGGGATGTGGGAATTCGGGAAGGGGAGAGAGAGCATTAACTCACCAAGCATGATTTGCTGACATTGCATTGAAAGCCAATACCCAGAGGATGTCTTCTCCCTGTTGGGGAATGGAGGAGAGAACTGGGTGAATAGGGGGCCCTGCTTCAGCCTGGGGAGAGCACCTCCAAGATCCAGGGCTACTCCAGTTGTTTCCAGAATGAGAGCTTGCCTCACATCCACCTGGGATGGGTGAGGGGGCCCGACCCTACCCAGGAAATGCCCCTTTTCCACCCTTGGGCTCCTGTCCCATGCATTTCAGTGGGCCTATGCCTCAGAATTCCCATCAGCCTCACCGATTTAAATACTCCAATCCCACCCCTTTTATTGTTGAAGAAGGAGGGTGCTGAGGCCAGCAGGCAGTGGCGTTATGTGGTCACCCCTCTGCTTAGAAGGGACGGGAGGCTGAGTAAGGGAGGGCCTGGTAGCCACAATGCCAGCCTGGCGGTAGTCCGCTCTGGCGTGGGGTGGTCCTGAGGTTTGCATCTTTCCTTGAGGGAACACAGAATCAGGGTGGGAAGGGATGGAGCTGGAGCCAGGGGGGACCTGGCCCCTGAGAGGGAGGAGGCCTGAGGCCAGCAAAGGGAGAGGCCTGAGAACCCAGTCCTGTGGTCCTCAGCAGCCCCTGAGGGTGTCAGATTACATCATCCCCACCTGGTTTCCATCCCCTGGTCTTCCAGAAAGAGTTTGAGCAGCTGATGTTCAAGGTCAAAGGCTATGAGGAGGAGGAAGCAGGCCCACTACTGTGGGGACACTCACAGCCTATGCTGAGCCACCCTAGACCCCTGAGCTTACTGACAACTCCGTCAAGAAGGAAATGCGCACCCCACATTTCACTGAGTCAGGAAAGTGAACACAGGCACCAAGGAGATCCATCACCTGGGTGGTCACGGAGCTAAGAGAGTGAAGGACCAATTTGTAACTTAGGAAAGGAAGGGGTCCTCGGCCCACCCAACGGGCTTGTCAGGGAGACCAGGGAGCTCTGAAAACAACGCTGCCTCCCCACCCCCACGGCCACGACAAGGCTGAAACGCAGGGCGCTGGGCCAGCAGCCACCTGGTGAGGGTCCTCAGCATCACTGCCAGCAGCCTGGAGGCGAGGGTGGGGGTCACAGCCCGGTAACCACGGGCCCACTGGGCACTAGGACACTTGGTGCTGGGTGTGCATGTGTTGTGTGGGTGTGTAAATGTGTGCGTGTGAGTGTATGTCAGTATGTGAGAACATGGGAAGTGTCTGTGAATGTGTGAGGACTTTGTGAGTTGAGTGCACTAGTGTGAAGTGAGGGGACACCCAGAACGCCATCCTCTCCACCCTGTTGGCCCTCTGATCACTGTGCCCTCCCTATAATGCCACGCAAGGGCCAGTGACAAGCCTGGGAGGTGAAGGCCACTCAGGAGGAGGCAGGTGACACACGGGAAGGCAGGGACATGTTCTGAGGACAAGGCTATGACCACACTGAGTGAGCCTAATGTGAGTGGGTGGCAGGATCAAGTCTGGAGACCCCTGGTTCTTCCTCGGAGCCTGTACAGAGCTGGGGAGTCAGGTGGGGGTGAACTTCTTGTCTCCACATCCCTCCCCTAGGACAGCACCTGGTGAGGACAGGATTGACAGGACTTCTGTGGCCACCCCTGGACCTACTTGCCCTGGTCCCTCCCTGTGCCCTCTGACAGCACATCACCCGGACAGATTGGCTCAGCGCAGAGGGGAAAGGCCAGTCTCAGCTCCATTTATAAACAGGGCACAGGCTGGTCAAGCTCCAAGCTGTCTGACCTGGTCCTAGGTGACTGGTGTGGTGAGAGGTGCCAGTGTGCCCAGAGGAGGCCAGTGGGCACTGAGGCAGCCATGGCACTGCTGACGTGGGATTCTCTGGTCTCCCTGGCCCTGGCTGGGGCCATCTTCTTGCTCCTGGTGGACCTCATGCACCGGCGCCCACGCTGGGCTTCCCGCTACCCACCGGGCCCCATTTCCCTGCCTGTGCTGGGCAACCTGCTGCAGATGGACTTCCAGAACATGCTTTTCACCGTTAACCAGGTGAGGAAGGTTGCAGGGTGGACCCCACCTGGCGGCAGACAGTGGGTAGGGGCTGAAGCCAGAGACCGGAATAAGATAGGGGCCCAGAAAAGGAGGCAGGTGGGAGAGGCTTCCTGAGGGAGGGCATTAGGGCCCGGCCCTAAGAACTGTTAGGATTTTGCAAAGGTCACAGAGGGAAAAGGCCTGGAGAGGGGGTGGGACTTGGCAGCATGTTTGGGATACAGCTGAAACTGTGAGCTGCACTCCCTTCTGTTTACATCAGGAGGAAAGGTCTTGAAAATCGGGGAGTCGAGTACAGTCATGAGCCCCTTTTAAATTAGGAAAGGGAGGCTGAGAGAGGTAGTGTCTGGGTTCACATATTTTGCCCTTGTGGGTCTTCTGGCCTCAGTGCTCACCTCTGTGAACCTCAGTTTCTTCACCTGTAAAATGGGATGCTCACTTGGCCTACTGACAATTTGGGTGACTTTTGCAAAATCATAGCTGGGTGGTCTGATCCAACGTGTGGGCTGACAATGGAAGATGTGACCCACAGGGTCACAAAGCCACATAAAGTATTTGTACTCTTAGCTGCTGATGGCCCTGGTGTCCCCCAGGGCCATGGCCAGGAGTAGGGGCCGGGCTTAACCAACAGCCCGGACACTCTGCCTGCAGATGCGGCGCCGTTTCGGGGACGTGTTCAGCCTGCAGCTAGCCTTGACGCCCGCGGTTTTCATCAATGGTCCAGCGGCCGTGCAGGAGGCCCTGGTGAACCAAAGTGAGGACACATCGGACCGCCCACCTCTGCCCGTCTACGAGCACCTGGGTTTCGGGCAGCGGTTCAGAGGCAAGCGGAGGGTGAGACTGTATCCGGCCAGGCGGGGACAAGGCCAGGAGTGACTAGAGACCGGACAGGGAAAACAGAGGCAGGGTCGTGGACGTGCGTAGAGGGAAGAGTCAGCAAATTTGAAGGAGCCTCAGGTGGAGAGGGAGCTTGGGCCAAGGGTGGGGAAGAAGGATGTAGGGGGGGCCTTACCTAGAGAGGGCGAGCCAGGGCCACAGCGAGCTGGAAAATATCGGGGTGGGCGGGAATGAGGAGGATGAAGGCGGTGTGGGCAGGGCAGTGGGAGGGCAGAGCAGGAATGTCCCCAAAACGGGGAGGGGTCAGGGAGGGCAGAGCAGGAAGTGGGGTCAAGACCTGCCCTCAGCAGTCTGTGAGCTCGCGAACAGTGTGGGTGGACGGAGTGCGACCTGTCCTCACCTGGAAGGGGTGTCAAAATGGGCAGGACTTCGTGGGGTGGAGGACGACTTACTGTGGGCGGAGCCGGGAGCGTGGCCTGACCCGAAAGGGGTGAGACTGTGAGGAAGGAGGGGCGGACCCTATACTGAAATGGGCGGGACTTGTGAGCGGGGGCGGGGCCGGGACCCGACTCTCACAGAGGGGGACTGGAGAGCCCGCGCGCAACGTGGACAGGCAGAGGCGGGGCCAGGCCACAAGCGAGCCACGCCTCTTCCCCGAACCCAGGGGTGATCCTCGCGCGCTACGGGAAAGCGTGGCGCGAGCAGCGGCGCTTCTCCGTGTCCACCCTGCGCAACCTCGGCCTGGGCAAGAAGTCACTGGAGCAGTGGGTGACAGAAGAAGCCACCTACCTCTGTGCGGCCTTCGCTGACCAGGCCGGTGAGTTGCTGGGGCTGAGAGGTAGGAGACAGGAATGGAGAGTCTGGGAAAAGGAGATGGAAGCGACCCCCCCCCCCCCTCGATCTGCACCGTCCTCTCCCAGGAAACCCCTTCAACCCCGACGCCCTCCTGAATAAAGCGGTGAGCAACGTGATCACCTCCCTAATCTATGGGTTCCGCTTCGAGTACAAGGACCCGCGCTTCCTCAAGCTATTGGACCTAATGGACGATGCATTGAAGGAGGAGTCGGGATTCCTGCACCAGGTAGGGGAGTGAGGCGACAGGGACCCTGCTGGGCGAGCCCCTTGAAGGCAGAACTCCTCGCTACAATGGGTCTCCTTCATTGGAAGCCACTGAACCGCTGAGGTGGAGATTTTAGGTTTATCCTTCTGGCAGCCCAGGCTGGGCCAATTAGGGAGGAACCAGGGCAATGGTGGCAACACCCTGGAGGTGCCTGGGACCTGAATGGTCAAGGGGAACCCCTGAGCACAGAAGGACGACCCGGGGCCCCACATCTGTGGCCTGCACAGGTGCTGAACGCAGTCCCTCTCGTCCTGCACATCCCGGGGGTGGCCGCTAAGGTCTTCCCAGGGCAGAAGGGCTTCATGGCCCTGGTGGATGAGCTGCTCGCTGAGCACAAGACGACCTGGGACCCTACCCAGCCACCCCGAGACCTGGCTGATGCCTACCTGGATGAGGTGGAGAAGGTGAGGGGCGGCTGCAGGGACGAGGCTGGGGTTTGTGGGTTGAGGGCCCCATGAGGTGAGCCCGGGCAAGGTGGGGCGGGCCTGTGTATCTCCCAGTGATCAGATACCCAGGATTTGGGTGCAGACTGGGGTGAGAGGCCAATTGGGGGCTTCCTCCCTCTGCCCTGAGCCCACCCTCTCTGCATGGCCCAGGCTAAGGGGAACCCCGAGAGCAGCTTCAGTGATGAAAACCTGCGGCTGGTGGTGGCTGACCTGTTCGCTGCCGGGATGGTGACCACGTCGTCCACGCTGGCCTGGGCCCTCCTGCTCATGATCCTGCACCCGGACGTGCAGCGTGAGCCCAGCCTGGGGGCCGGGCGGGATGGCTGAGGGAGGAAAGGGTCAGCCTGGGACCCCTGAGCTTGGTTTTGCTACCAGGAGGGCTGAGCAGAGGCTGGGCCCCGGCTCTGAGGTCCCAGTAGCTTCTCCTCCACATGGCACTGCCCTCCACAGGAGTCAGGAGGAGGTCAGAGCCTAGCCCTTGGGTCTCACTGCTCCTGGGATGCTTCTCTGTCCAGGCCGTGTCCAGGAAGAGATCGATGAGGTCATAGGGCAGGAACGGCGACCAGAGATGGCGGACCAGGCCCGCATGCACTTCACCATGGCTGTGGTCCATGAGGTGCAGCGCTTTGCAGACATCATCCCGCTGGGTTTGCCCCACATGACATCCCGTGACACTGAAGTGCAGGGCTTCCGCATCCCCAAGGTAAGCCTGTGGCCCTCATCGCCCAGCCCAATACCATCTGCCATCTGGTAGCCCCACTATAGCCATTGGCAAGTGGGATCAGGGCTGGACCCCAAGCCCCCCATCCCCATTTCCACAGGCCTGGCTGTCCCAGCCTGGGAGGGTGTAGGGCTGAGCGCAGAGGCAGGGCCGGCCCTGTCCATGCAGAGCCCCGAGTCGGTGGAGAAGACAAACTAAGATGTGCCACAGCGTGTTGGAGGAGCCCGTGCATGCACTTGGCTGCCATGGGGACGGAGGGGGCCGGGACACGTGTGTACCAGGCAGTGTGTGTGTGCCCATGTGTGCTTGTGGCTGGGACCTCAGCATCCGCCAGCCCAGACCCCACCATGTCAGGCATCTCCTGCCAGGGGACGACACTTATCTTCAACCTGTCCTCGGTGCTGAAGGACGAGACTGTCTGGAAGAAGCCCTTCCACTTCCAGCCGGAGCATTTCCTGGATGCCCAGGGCCACTTTGTCAAGCATTCAGCTTTCGTGCCCTTCTCAGCAGGTGCCTGTGGGGTGCCCGGGTCACTGCACCATCCTGAGGGAGTCCGGGGGGGTGAGCCCAGGCCCAGTCTCACTGAGCACCCCCATACCCACTGACAGGCCGCCGCTCATGCCTTGGGGAGCCCCTGGCCCGCATGGAGCTGTTCCTCTTCTTCACCTGCCTCCTGCAGCGCTTCAGCCTCTCGGTGCCTGCTGGGCAGCCCCGCCCCAGCGACCACCACAATGTCTTTGTCTTCCTGGTGACTCCGTCCCCCTACCAGCTCTGTGCCGTGCCCCGCTAGGGGGTGGCACCAAGCCCCGAGCCCTCTCTTCTCAGGCCCTGATGGCCAATAAACCAGTCTGGTGGCTCCAGCCTTGCTTCTGAGTCCCACTCAGGTCTCTTCCCCGTCCCCAGCAGTGCTGGGGCCTCAGCAGCCTCCCCGGGGCCAGCCCCACCTACCCCTGCCTTATCCATCCTTTCCTGGCATTTGACCCTTCTTGAGAGACGGGTATACTGAGGCTGCCAGGAGGGATAAGTGGGCATAATATGGCCGTATAGGCCCTCCGAACGCCTCATCCCTCCCCGTTCTCCACACTTGGGGTATGTACAGTTCTTCGTTTTCTTCCAGGGAAGTCCTTCCCTTCTCAGCTCGAGCTGTGGTAGGGCTGCGAGTTTTCTGGAGGGGGCCCGCCACTATCCCTGGGACCTCCTGCCATGAGTGGCGCATCCCTGGCTCTCACGGAGCTCTGACAGGAGAGACCCCCGCCCCGGGCCTTTCCAGGGAAGACCTCACTTACCCGGAGGCTTGCTTCTTCCCACTCTTGACTCTGCGTCTCCACAGAGTGAAACTCAGCTATGAGTGACTGGGAGTCCCTCCCTGCATGGCCCAACCACTCACTGTGTCTACCAAGGGTGCCACGATGGACACCCCACTCCAGGGAAGGAAGGGTCCCCAGCTCTTACCCACCCACCTGGTAATCACAGGGTAGCACTCATCCATCGGCCCCCACACTGGCCTTAAGGTCTCCCCTCGGGTCTTTATGACAAGGAAGAGAGAGGAGGTGGGAGGGAAGGCTGAGGTGACATCTAAGGACTCAGCTGCACACTGGTCCACTGTTAATGCCTGCACCTCAGACACCTAAACACTAGCAGGGAGTTGAGGAAAACTTCAACAAATGATAATTGATGTCTTTAGAATGATAAACCTTTGCATTCATGAAACAAGGGTAGGCTCTAAAAAAGGACTGTTCAAACATCGACCTCTAAATCTTGAAAAACAAAATTAGGATACGATAATGCAACTGAAAAATTCAAAGAATAGAAGATAAAATTTAAAGAAATATTTCTCAGAGAGAACAGAAAAGACATCAGGAGAACCAGCAGCTAAATCATATATCCTTCTGAAAGAGGAAACTGAGGCAACAGACTGAGGTGGCAGGGAGAGATGCTAAGTAAATACATTCTTTTTTCATCAAGACAATGTCCCAAAAATGAGGGACCTAAGTTTGCGGAAGAGAAGGGATCGCCAAGTGTCCGTGAGAATGGATGGAAAAGATCCACCTCAGGTTATGTCATCAATAAATATCCGAAAAATGAGGATAAAGAGAAGAACCTACAAACTTCCAGATACAAGGAAAAAAGTCTCTTGTAGGAATTCAATATCATCAGACTTTTAAATACAACATTTGAAGCTAGAAGACAGTGAGGAGCTTCAGGATCTGTGAGAAAAGTATTTCTAGTCTAGATTCTATACCTGGCCTGTCTTAGTCAAGTAGCAATTAAGACCTTTTCAGACATGTAATGTCATAAGACAGGAAGCAACTGGGGGGTGCGTTTCACCAAAATGAACGAGTAACATGGGCTCCCACACATGAAAGAAGTGAAGCGCTCCCCAGGATGCGATGGGGAAGGGAGATCCCAGGACAGCTGAGCAACTGGCCTCAAGGGCATCCCGTCCAGATGGAAGCAGGAGGATGAGGGCTCCAGGAGACAAGTCTCCATGAAAACGATCACACTGATAAATCACCTAATTTATCTAAATGTATTGCAAGGAGATTTATATGTGAGAGCTTGGGTGAATTAACTATAGGTACACAGAAACTAAATTAAAAAAAAACAAAACTGAAATTATACATAAAGAATTATAATCATAGTAAACTACCTGACTCAGTAGCAATACTATTTACCTAGTTTTAAAATGCAAACCCTCAATATTGGTCTAATACAAATTATGATATATACAAATTATGATATATACAGATTAGAATGGCTGGGAAAAAAAGAAAGGCAAGTGGTGGAGGTGATGTGGAACAACTGGAAACTCTGATTCAATACAGGTGAGAATGCAAAATGGGTACCAGCTACTTTGCAAAAGTTTCACAGTTTTTTACAAAACTAAACATTCCTTTACCACATGACCCAACAATCCCACTGCTAGGTGTTTGCCTAAGGGAAAGGAAAACTTATGCTCACACAAAACTTGTATATGAATATTTACAGCGCTTTTATTTGTAACTGCCAAAAACTAGCAACAAACTAAATATCCAATCACATTAATGGACAAACTGTGGTACATCCACACAATGGACAACTACTCAGCAATAAGAAGGAACAAACGACTGCCACTGGGGGAAATCCCATAGCCTCCTGGAAATATCCTCTGTCTGGAGTCCCACCGTCAGTGTCAGAATTCCCATAAATTGACATCATTGTAAAGTCAAGGTCTCCAGTGTGAGCTGGACCGTCCATGGGGCCCAGTGAGCCTCGTTGCCCAAGTCAGCTCCCCATTCTCCTCAGGGACTATTTCAGAATCTCTCTTTAAACCTCCAACCCCACCTATGCCTCCTTCGCTTTCAGCAGAGAACACAGGAAGCATTGGATGGGAGTTCCCTTGACTTGCTGCCACCCAACCCACCTATGTTCTCTGCTTCTCACAGGCCATTTCCTCTTCGGGGAGGACGCTGCCCTCTCCTCTCTGAGACTCGCCCCCCAGCCTGTACTGCATCCATCTGGTCTTCTCTCATTCTGGGGGTTTGGGGGTCTCTTTCCTCTCTCACTTGTATATTCAGCCGTTCCTTCTCTTCTGGCTCCTTCCTATCACCATTTAAACAAATCACTCATCTCTTTCATTAAAAAAAGGTCTCTCCACCTCTCCCTCACTGCACAGCCCACCTCAATGTATTTCTGTCCCCACAAGTCCGCTCATACCAAAGTCACCAATAGGCTGTTGGTCACGAACTCCAGTGGGACCTTTCCAGGCCTTAGCTCACTCATCTCTCTGCAGGACACTGCACTATGTCTGTCATGCAGGGTCTCAGCTCCTGCTTCCCGCACAAGAACGCAGGACATGGTGAGGCCAAAATGAGCACCCAAGGAGTCATAGATAGGGGAGTCCTACCACTATCCATGGCAGCTGGGTTGGAGACACAGGAAGCAAGAGCCACACGATCCGCAATCCGCCGTCCACTTCTCTGCCAACCCACCCACTGCCAGCTGCACTCCGCACCTGCTAGCCCAGCCACGGCAGTTATACTCGTGGCTAACGGCTAACTGGTCACAGCGGATGGCCATCAATTACAGTTAATGGCCATCTAATAACCCAGCCAGCGTCTTTCCACGTGAGGCCGAGAGCCTGGAAACTGCCCTCTGGGACCCTGTCCCCACAGCGTCCCTTCCCCTCCATCATCCTTTCTGGGAACAGTGCTAGCAGTGCATTCAACAGTGAACTCGGTAGTCATTTATATCTTGGCATGAGAGAAATTACCAAGCTTTTTCTGAGAGGAGGTTTGCAGGAGGAAAGGAGAGGAAATGAGTCCTGAGGGAGAGGAGAGAGGGAAAAGGGGAATGCCAAGTAGGAAGGGCAGCGGAGAAGGTAGGTAGGAGTCGTACAGACAATGTTAATGGACTTTATGAGAGAACAGAAACACTGGAAGGAGTGTTGTGAAGTAGAAATGAGCAATCATAGGGCCGGCCGGATGGCTCAGAGGTTAGAGCGCGAGCTCTCAACAAGGTTGCCGGTTCAATTCCCGCATGGGATGGTGGGCTGTGCCCCCTGCAAATAAAGATCGAAAACAGCAACTGGACTTGGAGCTGAGCTGCGCCCTCCACAACTACATTGAAGGACAAAGACTTGGAGCTGATGGGCCCCAGAAACACACTGTTCCCCAATATTCCTCAATAAAATGTATAAAGAAATAAGCAATTATAAATGAGTTATTGTGTGCTCATCAGGTTGGGGCTGCAAAAAAGGCAGATTAACTTCGTTTCAATAGCTACATCAGGCAGTGGGGTCCATTCTCATTTCGCTCCACCAGGATGCAGGTGTGGGTGGATGTGCCAGGTGGGCCATGGGGGCTGCATAGCAATGACGGCTTTGGGAGCTTCCTCGCTTCCAGTCTGGTCCTGGCCTGGCATTAACACAGGTCACATGAAACTGATAGGTTTCAGGTGTCAGGGGCTAAACCACAAAACCTGAAGAATACGTATCTGGAGGAAAACATTTTCCTGACAGCAAATGATTCGTCATTTTGCCCTTTATTATTCTGTCCCCTTTAGACTTGCTGTTGATGCTTGAGCGAAGCACATGTGATTGATTGTCCTACGTCTTTCCACAAACTGGCTTCCAAAATGAGTGTTAACTGGGGAGTGGAAATGGCCCACACCCCCTCCTGACCCAGCTGTCTGGCTTCTGCAGGAAGCGTCAGCTGCTCAGGTGCCTCCCACCACTTTTGAGTTCCGTGCATTTATTTTAACAGACTTAATTTCTAAGAGCACTTTCAGGTTCACAGCAGTATTGAAGAGAAGGTACAGAGAGTTCCCATAACCCCCTGGCTCCCCCCACACAGCCCCCACCCCACTATCAGCATCCCCCAGCACAGTGTACACTTGTTAGTCTGACACATCGTTGTCACCCGAATTCCATAGTTTCCATTAGTGTTCACTTTGTGCTGTACATTCTGTGGGTTTGGACAAACGTATGACGTGTGTCCGTCATTATAGTGTCATACAGAAAAGTTTCACAGCCTGAAGGTCCTCTGAGCGCTGCCTGTTCACCCCTCCCTCAACTCTAACCCCTGACAACCACTGACCTTTTTACTCTCTCCATAGTTTCGCCTTTTCTAGGATGTCAGATAGTTGGAATCATACAGTACGTAGCCTTTCGGAGTGGCTTCCTTCACACGATACTAATAGGCGTTTACGGCTCCTCCACGTCTTTTCATGGCTGAGAGCTCATTTCGTTTCAGTGCTGAGTGATATTCCATTTCTGGATGAACCACTGTTTACCCACTCACCTACTGAAGGACGTAGGTTGCTTCCAAGTTTTGCCAGTTCTGAATATGCCGCTGTAATCGTCCGTGTGCAGGTTTTCGTGTGGACCTAAGTTTCAACTCCTTTGGCTCAGGACCAAGCCGCGGGATTCCGGGATCACACGGTCAGAGGGTTTTGTAAGGACCCGCCAGCTACTTCGCGAGGCGGCTGCCCCGCTTTGGATTCCCAGCAGCAGCGCCTGAGACGTCCTGTTGCTGCACATCATCGCCTGCAGCCGAGTCACTGTTCTGGATTTTGGCTTTTTAATTACGTGTATAGTGGTGACGCACTGTTTACAATAATTTTAAATTGTGCTTAAAAAACAAAATTCACCATCTTCACCAGTCAGTGTACAGCTCAGGAGAGCTAATGTCGTCACACCGTTGGGCAGAGGACATCCACGATTTTTCATCTGGCGAAGCAGAAGCCCTGGACCCATAAACAGCCCTGAGGCGGGCGCAGCCCCGCTACCGCTCCCGCCCTGGGGATCCTGGGCGGGGCCTCCTGCGCCCCCCAGCGGCCGCCTGCAGAAGCGCGGACAGCCGCCCTACGGGGACCTCAACTCGCGCTGGGCCAGTCCCCACCCCGAGTCAGGGCAGGCCCCGGGCGCTAATACAAGCTGGGCACAGGTTCCACACGTTCTGTCCTCAGGAAGTAGCGGGAATTGGGAGGTTTGTGGCGCGGTAGCTGCCCTGCCACGGGGAGACGGGCAAGGCGAGCAAAATGCCACCACCTTTGCCCGCAGCCTCGCTGGGTGCTGCCGCTCCCTACCTGCTTTCTAGAGCTCTCACCAAGGGGTTTGCTCCTTATCGCGTTGGGGGCCCCACGGCCGGGTCTTCCTGCCTGGGGGACACAGGGCAGGGCCCTTCCTGCTACGCCATCTTGCTGACGTCACCCTGGGCTCAATCTCAGGTCGCACAGGAGCCCTGTGCAGGTGACCGACCACCTGTGACATACGTGGTCGGCGCGGGGAGGCGGGGGCGCTCACGTCTCTTGCCCCAGCAGCTTCACCTGAGCAGAAGCCAGGGAAGAACGGACAGGAGGTGTTTCTAAAATAAATCTCAGTGACGTGCTGGCCGGTATAGTTTATGCCCAAACAGTGTAGAACAGGAGCTCAGAGCGATTTGAGATGGGCCCCTAATGCTGCTGTGTGACTTTGACATCCTGCGGTGACCCACCCCTGAGACTCCTCTGAACCCTGGGGACCACAAAGCCACCTGCCTTGTAGGGCTGTGGGGAGGACACTCCGAGTGAACAACTGCCTGGCACGCGAATGCCTGATGAACAGAAGCTGCAGTTGTGCAATGATGGCCAAGGCCACAGGCCTCATGACTGCAGGTTTCCTCGTGACTCCCAGTCCTGGACAAGCGGCGCCTGAATGACAAGCATGTGTGTCACTGCCCTTCAATGTCCATTAGGATGACTGCTTGGGGCGGGCATGACATCCAAAACAAAGGGTAGATAACGGCAATTTATTGAGGGCACTGTGTGACACACACTCGGACCATCCTGCCCGCCTTGCTGACACCACCTGGCCCTCGACAGTCTGTCCCATTGGGACAGGAACATTCACCTCAGGCCAGAAGAGAGACCCGCAGGGGGATCCGAGATGCCCCAGGTGCCTGTGCTCTTTCCCTCCTGGCCTGTTGAGTGGCCTCAAAACTGGTCTCCCTACCTCCTGGAGGCCCAGGGACCCCGGTTCCCCACAATCCAGTCCTCAGCCAGGATTGCAGCCCCCGTCTCAAGCTGCCTCCCTCCCGCTGCCACTTCCCCCCTGCCCAGGACTTTGCAGTGGTGCTTTGGACCCACTGTGAGGTCACCTTGGTCAGCAGTGAGTGCCAGGCCAGGCAAAGTCCACCATGAAGTCATCCCAGAAATACCTGTGCCAGCCGGGGGAGTGCCAGGCCAGCCAAAGTCCTTCATGAAGTCATCCCAGAAAACCTGCGCCAGCCGGGGGGAATGTCCTCTCAAAGCAGTCCCCACACCGCTGGCCTGGCATGTTGGCTCTCTGACTTCCCACTCCTCCTTGTTCAGGAGCACCTGGGAGCGGGGTTCACTCTCAACCTCCCACCTTGCTGTGAGTGCCCAGCCCAGCAGTGCCCAGCACCCAGGACACCCAGCATAGGCCGAAAAATTCCAAGCCCTGGCCAAGGCAATATGAGGCAGAGCCCAGCTGGGCCCCAGCAGGCTACACCCTCTGGGCCTAGGTATGGGCCTGGCAGAAGAGTGGGATTCGGGAAGGGGAGAGAGAGCATTAACTCACTAAGCAGGATTTGCAGACATTGAAAGCCAATACCCAGAGGATGTCTTCTCCCTGTTGGGGAATGGAGGAGAGAACTGGGTGAATAGGGGGCCCTGCTTCAGCCTGGGGAGAGCACTTCCAAGATCCAGGGCTACTCCAGTTGTTTCCAGAATGAGAGCTTGCCTCACATCCGCCTGGGATGGGTGAGGGGGCCCGACCCTACCCAGGAAATGCCCCTTTTCCACCCTTGGGCTCCTGTCCCATGCATTTCAGTGGGCCTATGCCTCAGAATTCCCATCAGCCTCACTGATTTAAATACTCCAATCCCACCCCTTTTATTGTTGAAGAAGGAGGGTGCTGAGGCCAGCAGGCAGTGGCGTTATGTGGTCACCCCTCTGCTTAGAAGGGACGGGAGGCTGAGTAAGGGAGGGCCTGGTAGCCACAATGCCAGCCTGGCGGTAGTCCGCTCTGGCGTGGGGTGGTCCTGAGGTTTGCATCTTTCCTTGAGGGAACACAGAATCAGGGTGGGAAGGGGTGGAACTGGAGCCAGAGGGGACCTGGCCCCTGAGAGGGAGGAGGCCTGAGGCCAGCAAAGGGAGAGGCCTGAGAACCCAGTCCTGTGGTCCTCAGCAGCCCCTGAGGGTGTCAGATTACATCATCCCCACCTGGTTTCCATCCCCTGGTCTTCCAGAAAGAGTTTGAGCAGCTGATGTTCAAGGTCAAAGGCTATGAGGAGGAGGAAGCAGGCCCACTACTGTGGGGACACTCACAGCCTATGCTGAGCCACCCTAGACCCCTGAGCTTACTGACAACTCCGTCAAGAAGGAAATGCGCACCCCACATTTCTCTGAGTCAGAAAAGTGAACACAGGCACCAAGGAGATTCATCACCTGGGTGGTCACGGAGCTAAGAGAGTGAAGGACCAATTTGTAACTTAGGAAAGGAAAGGGTCCTCGGCCCACCCAACGGGCTTGTCAGGGAGACCAGGGAGCTCTGAAAACAACGCTGCCTCCCCACCCCCACGGCCACGACAAGGCTGAAACGCAGGGCGCTGGGCCAGCAGCCACCTGGTGAGGGTCCTCAGCATCACTGCCAGCAGCCTGGAGGCGAGGGTGGGGGTCACAGCCCGGTAACCACGGGCCCACTGGGCACTAGGACACTTGGTGCTGGGTGTGCATGTGCTGTGTGGGTGTGTAAATGTGTGCGTGTGAGTGTATGTCAGTATGTGAGAACATGGGAAGTGTCTGTGAATGTGTGAGGACTTTGTGAGTTGAGTGCACTAGTGTGAAGTGAGGGGACACCCAGAACTCCATCCCCTCCACCCTGTTGGCCCTCTGATCACTGTGCCCTCCCTATAATGCCACGAAAGGGCCAGTGACAAGCCTGGGAGGTGAAGGCCACTCAGGAGGAGGCAGGTGACATATTCTGAGGACAAGGCTATGACCACACTGAGTGAGCCTAATGTGAGTGGGTGGCAGGATCAAGTCTGGAGACCCCTGGTTCTTCCTCAGAGCTTGTACAGAGCTGGGGAGTCAGGTGGGGGTGAACTTCTTGTCTCCACATCCCTCCCCTAGGACAGCACCTGGTGAGGACAGGATTGACAGGACTTCTGTGGCCACCCCTGGACCTACTTGCCCTGGTCCCTCCCTATGTCCTCTGACAGCACATCACCCCAACAGATTGGCTCAACGCAGAGGGGAAAGGCCAGTCTCAGTTCCCTTTATAAACAGGGCACATTCTGGTCAAGCTAGCAGCTGACTTGCCCGGTTCTAGAAGCCTGGTGTGGTGAGAGGTGCCAGTGTGCCCAGAGGAGGCCAGTGGGCACTGACAGCTATGGCACTGCTGATGTGGGATTCTCTGGTCTCCCTGGCCCTGGCTGGGGCCATCTTCCTGCTCCTGGTGGACCTCATGCACCGGCGCCCACGCTGGGCTGCCCGCTACCCACCGGGCCCCATATCCCTGCCTCTGCTGGGCAACCTGCTGCAGATGGACTTCCAGAACATGCTTTTCAGCGTTAACCAGGTGAGGAAGGTTGCAGGGTGGACCCTACCTGACGACAGACAGTGGGTAGGGGCTGAAGCCAGAGACCAGAATAAGATAGGGGCCCAGAAGAGGAGGCAGGTGGGAGAGGCTTCCTGAGGGAGGGCATTAGGGCCCGGCCCTAAGAACTGTTAGGGTTTTGCAAAGGTCACAGAGGGAAAAGGCCTGGAGACAGGGTGAGACTTGGCAGCATGTTTGGGATACAGCTGAAACTGTGAGCTGCACTCCCTTCTGTTTACATCAGGAGGAAAGGTCTTGAAAATCGGGGAGTCGAGTACAGTCATGAGCCCCTTTTAAATTAGGAAAGGGAGGCTGAGAGAGGTAGTGTCTGGGTTCACATATTTTGCCCTTGTGGGTCTTCTGGCCTCAGTGCTCACCTCTGTGAACCTCAGTTTCTTCACCTGTAAAATGGGATGCTCACTTGGCCTACTGACAATTTGGGTGACTTTTGCAAAATCATAGCTGGGTGGTCTGATCCAACGTGTGGGCTGACAATGGAAGATGTGACCCACAGGGTCACAAAGCCACATAAAGTATTTGTACTCTTAGCTGCTGATGGCCCTGGTGTCCCCCAGGGCCATGGCCAGGAGTAGGGGCCGGGCTTAACCAACAGCCCGGACACTCTGCCTGCAGATGCGGCGCCGTTTCGGGGACGTGTTCAGCCTGCAGCTAGCCTTGACGCCCGCGGTTTTCATCAATGGTCCAGCGGCCGTGCAGGAGGCCCTGGTGAACCAAAGTGAGGACACATCGGACCGCCCACCTCTGCCCGTCTACGAGCACCTGGGTTTCGGGCAGCGGTTCAGAGGCAAGCGGAGGGTGAGACTGTATCCGGCCAGGCGGGGACAAGGCCAGGAGTGACTAGAGACCGGACAGGGAAAACAGAGGCAGGGTCGTGGACGTGCGTAGAGGGAAGAGTCAGCAAATTTGAAGGAGCCTCAGGTGGAGAGGGAGCTTGGGCCAAGGGTGGGGAAGAAGGATGTAGGGGGGGCCTTACCTAGAGAGGGCGAGCCAGGGCCACAGCGAGCTGGAAAATATCGGGGTGGGCGGGAATGAGGAGGATGAAGGCGGTGTGGGCAGGGCAGTGGGAGGGCAGAGCAGGAATGTCCCCAAAACGGGGAGGGGTCAGGGAGGGCAGAGCAGGAAGTGGGGTCAAGACCTGCCCTCAGCAGTCTGTGAGCTCGCGAACAGTGTGGGTGGACGGAGTGCGACCTGTCCTCACCTGGAAGGGGTGTCAAAATGGGCAGGACTTCGTGGGGTGGAGGACGACTTACTGTGGGCGGAGCCGGGAGCGTGGCCTGACCCGAAAGGGGTGAGACTGTGAGGAAGGAGGGGCGGACCCTATACTGAAATGGGCGGGACTTGTGAGCGGGGGCGGGGCCGGGACCCGACTCTCACAGAGGGGGACTGGAGAGCCCGCGCGCAACGTGGACAGGCAGAGGCGGGGCCAGGCCACAAGCGAGCCACGCCTCTTCCCCGAACCCAGGGGTGATCCTCGCGCGCTACGGGAAAGCGTGGCGCGAGCAGCGGCGCTTCTCCGTGTCCACCCTGCGCAACCTCGGCCTGGGCAAGAAGTCACTGGAGCAGTGGGTGACAGAAGAAGCCACCTACCTCTGTGCGGCCTTCGCTGACCAGGCCGGTGAGTTGCTGGGGCTGAGAGGTAGGAGACAGGAATGGAGAGTCTGGGAAAAGGAGATGGAAGCGACCCCCCCCCCCCCTCGATCTGCACCGTCCTCTCCCAGGAAACCCCTTCAACCCCGACGCCCTCCTGAATAAAGCGGTGAGCAACGTGATCACCTCCCTAATCTATGGGTTCCGCTTCGAGTACAAGGACCCGCGCTTCCTCAAGCTATTGGACCTAATGGACGATGCATTGAAGGAGGAGTCGGGATTCCTGCACCAGGTAGGGGAGTGAGGCGACAGGGACCCTGCTGGGCGAGCCCCTTGAAGGCAGAACTCCTCGCTACAATGGGTCTCCTTCATTGGAAGCCACTGAACCGCTGAGGTGGAGATTTTAGGTTTATCCTTCTGGCAGCCCAGGCTGGGCCAATTAGGGAGGAACCAGGGCAATGGTGGCAACACCCTGGAGGTGCCTGGGACCTGAATGGTCAAGGGGAACCCCTGAGCACAGAAGGACGACCCGGGGCCCCACATCTGTGGCCTGCACAGGTGCTGAACGCAGTCCCTCTCGTCCTGCACATCCCGGGGGTGGCCGCTAAGGTCTTCCCAGGGCAGAAGGGCTTCATGGCCCTGGTGGATGAGCTGCTCGCTGAGCACAAGACGACCTGGGACCCTACCCAGCCACCCCGAGACCTGGCTGATGCCTACCTGGATGAGGTGGAGAAGGTGAGGGGCGGCTGCAGGGACGAGGCTGGGGTTTGTGGGTTGAGGGCCCCATGAGGTGAGCCCGGGCAAGGTGGGGCGGGCCTGTGTATCTCCCAGTGATCAGATACCCAGGATTTGGGTGCAGACTGGGGTGAGAGGCCAATTGGGGGCTTCCTCCCTCTGCCCTGAGCCCACCCTCTCTGCATGGCCCAGGCTAAGGGGAACCCCGAGAGCAGCTTCAGTGATGAAAACCTGCGGCTGGTGGTGGCTGACCTGTTCGCTGCCGGGATGGTGACCACGTCGTCCACGCTGGCCTGGGCCCTCCTGCTCATGATCCTGCACCCGGACGTGCAGCGTGAGCCCAGCCTGGGGGCCGGGCGGGATGGCTGAGGGAGGAAAGGGTCAGCCTGGGACCCCTGAGCTTGGTTTTGCTACCAGGAGGGCTGAGCAGAGGCTGGGCCCCGGCTCTGAGGTCCCAGTAGCTTCTCCTCCACATGGCACTGCCCTCCACAGGAGTCAGGAGGAGGTCAGAGCCTAGCCCTTGGGTCTCACTGCTCCTGGGATGCTTCTCTGTCCAGGCCGTGTCCAGGAAGAGATCGATGAGGTCATAGGGCAGGAACGGCGACCAGAGATGGCGGACCAGGCCCGCATGCACTTCACCATGGCTGTGGTCCATGAGGTGCAGCGCTTTGCAGACATCATCCCGCTGGGTTTGCCCCACATGACATCCCGTGACACTGAAGTGCAGGGCTTCCGCATCCCCAAGGTAAGCCTGTGGCCCTCATCGCCCAGCCCAATACCATCTGCCATCTGGTAGCCCCACTATAGCCATTGGCAAGTGGGATCAGGGCTGGACCCCAAGCCCCCCATCCCCATTTCCACAGGCCTGGCTGTCCCAGCCTGGGAGGGTGTAGGGCTGAGCGCAGAGGCAGGGCCGGCCCTGTCCATGCAGAGCCCCGAGTCGGTGGAGAAGACAAACTAAGATGTGCCACAGCGTGTTGGAGGAGCCCGTGCATGCACTTGGCTGCCATGGGGACGGAGGGGGCCGGGACACGTGTGTACCAGGCAGTGTGTGTGTGCCCATGTGTGCTTGTGGCTGGGACCTCAGCATCCGCCAGCCCAGACCCCACCATGTCAGGCATCTCCTGCCAGGGGACGACACTTATCTTCAACCTGTCCTCGGTGCTGAAGGACGAGACTGTCTGGAAGAAGCCCTTCCACTTCCAGCCGGAGCATTTCCTGGATGCCCAGGGCCACTTTGTCAAGCATTCAGCTTTCGTGCCCTTCTCAGCAGGTGCCTGTGGGGTGCCCGGGTCACTGCACCATCCTGAGGGAGTCCGGGGGGGTGAGCCCAGGCCCAGTCTCACTGAGCACCCCCATACCCACTGACAGGCCGCCGCTCATGCCTTGGGGAGCCCCTGGCCCGCATGGAGCTGTTCCTCTTCTTCACCTGCCTCCTGCAGCGCTTCAGCCTCTCGGTGCCTGCTGGGCAGCCCCGCCCCAGCGACCACCACAATGTCTTTGTCTTCCTGGTGACTCCGTCCCCCTACCAGCTCTGTGCCGTGCCCCGCTAGGGGGTGGCACCAAGCCCCGAGCCCTCTCTTCTCAGGCCCTGATGGCCAATAAACCAGTCTGGTGGCTCCAGCCTTGCTTCTGAGTCCCACTCAGGTCTCTTCCCCGTCCCCAGCAGTGCTGGGGCCTCAGCAGCCTCCCCGGGGCCAGCCCCACCTACCCCTGCCTTATCCATCCTTTCCTGGCATTTGACCCTTCTTGAGAGACGGGTATACTGAGGCTGCCAGGAGGGATAAGTGGGCATAATATGGCCGTATAGGCCCTCCGAACGCCTCATCCCTCCCCGTTCTCCACACTTGGGGTATGTACAGTTCTTCGTTTTCTTCCAGGGAAGTCCTTCCCTTCTCAGCTCGAGCTGTGGTAGGGCTGCGAGTTTTCTGGAGGGGGCCCGCCACTATCCCTGGGACCTCCTGCCATGAGTGGCGCATCCCTGGCTCTCACGGAGCTCTGACAGGAGAGACCCCCGCCCCGGGCCTTTCCAGGGAAGACCTCACTTACCCGGAGGCTTGCTTCTTCCCACTCTTGACTCTGCGTCTCCACAGAGTGAAACTCAGCTATGAGTGACTGGGAGTCCCTCCCTGCATGGCCCAACCACTCACTGTGTCTACCAAGGGTGCCACGATGGACACCCCACTCCAGGGAAGGAAGGGTCCCCAGCTCTTACCCACCCACCTGGTAATCACAGGGTAGCACTCATCCATCGGCCCCCACACTGGCCTTAAGGTCTCCCCTCGGGTCTTTATGACAAGGAAGAGAGAGGAGGTGGGAGGGAAGGCTGAGGTGACATCTAAGGACTCAGCTGCACACTGGTCCACTGTTAATGCCTGCACCTCAGACACCTAAACACTAGCAGGGAGTTGAGGAAAACTTCAACAAATGATAATTGATGTCTTTAGAATGATAAACCTTTGCATTCATGAAACAAGGGTAGGCTCTAAAAAAGGACTGTTCAAACATCGACCTCTAAATCTTGAAAAACAAAATTAGGATACGATAATGCAACTGAAAAATTCAAAGAATAGAAGATAAAATTTAAAGAAATATTTCTCAGAGAGAACAGAAAAGACATCAGGAGAACCAGCAGCTAAATCATATATCCTTCTGAAAGAGGAAACTGAGGCAACAGACTGAGGTGGCAGGGAGAGATGCTAAGTAAATACATTCTTTTTTCATCAAGACAATGTCCCAAAAATGAGGGACCTAAGTTTGCGGAAGAGAAGGGATCGCCAAGTGTCCGTGAGAATGGATGGAAAAGATCCACCTCAGGTTATGTCATCAATAAATATCCGAAAAATGAGGATAAAGAGAAGAACCTACAAACTTCCAGATACAAGGAAAAAAGTCTCTTGTAGGAATTCAATATCATCAGACTTTTAAATACAACATTTGAAGCTAGAAGACAGTGAGGAGCTTCAGGATCTGTGAGAAAAGTATTTCTAGTCTAGATTCTATACCTGGCCTGTCTTAGTCAAGTAGCAATTAAGACCTTTTCAGACATGTAATGTCATAAGACAGGAAGCAACTGGGGGGTGCGTTTCACCAAAATGAACGAGTAACATGGGCTCCCACACATGAAAGAAGTGAAGCGCTCCCCAGGATGCGATGGGGAAGGGAGATCCCAGGACAGCTGAGCAACTGGCCTCAAGGGCATCCCGTCCAGATGGAAGCAGGAGGATGAGGGCTCCAGGAGACAAGTCTCCATGAAAACGATCACACTGATAAATCACCTAATTTATCTAAATGTATTGCAAGGAGATTTATATGTGAGAGCTTGGGTGAATTAACTATAGGTACACAGAAACTAAATTAAAAAAAAACAAAACTGAAATTATACATAAAGAATTATAATCATAGTAAACTACCTGACTCAGTAGCAATACTATTTACCTAGTTTTAAAATGCAAACCCTCAATATTGGTCTAATACAAATTATGATATATACAAATTATGATATATACAGATTAGAATGGCTGGGAAAAAAAGAAAGGCAAGTGGTGGAGGTGATGTGGAACAACTGGAAACTCTGATTCAATACAGGTGAGAATGCAAAATGGGTACCAGCTACTTTGCAAAAGTTTCACAGTTTTTTACAAAACTAAACATTCCTTTACCACATGACCCAACAATCCCACTGCTAGGTGTTTGCCTAAGGGAAAGGAAAACTTATGCTCACACAAAACTTGTATATGAATATTTACAGCGCTTTTATTTGTAACTGCCAAAAACTAGCAACAAACTAAATATCCAATCACATTAATGGACAAACTGTGGTACATCCACACAATGGACAACTACTCAGCAATAAGAAGGAACAAACGACTGCCACTGGGGGAAATCCCATAGCCTCCTGGAAATATCCTCTGTCTGGAGTCCCACCGTCAGTGTCAGAATTCCCATAAATTGACATCATTGTAAAGTCAAGGTCTCCAGTGTGAGCTGGACCGTCCATGGGGCCCAGTGAGCCTCGTTGCCCAAGTCAGCTCCCCATTCTCCTCAGGGACTATTTCAGAATCTCTCTTTAAACCTCCAACCCCACCTATGCCTCCTTCGCTTTCAGCAGAGAACACAGGAAGCATTGGATGGGAGTTCCCTTGACTTGCTGCCACCCAACCCACCTATGTTCTCTGCTTCTCACAGGCCATTTCCTCTTCGGGGAGGACGCTGCCCTCTCCTCTCTGAGACTCGCCCCCCAGCCTGTACTGCATCCATCTGGTCTTCTCTCATTCTGGGGGTTTGGGGGTCTCTTTCCTCTCTCACTTGTATATTCAGCCGTTCCTTCTCTTCTGGCTCCTTCCTATCACCATTTAAACAAATCACTCATCTCTTTCATTAAAAAAAGGTCTCTCCACCTCTCCCTCACTGCACAGCCCACCTCAATGTATTTCTGTCCCCACAAGTCCGCTCATACCAAAGTCACCAATAGGCTGTTGGTCACGAACTCCAGTGGGACCTTTCCAGGCCTTAGCTCACTCATCTCTCTGCAGGACACTGCACTATGTCTGTCATGCAGGGTCTCAGCTCCTGCTTCCCGCACAAGAACGCAGGACATGGTGAGGCCAAAATGAGCACCCAAGGAGTCATAGATAGGGGAGTCCTACCACTATCCATGGCAGCTGGGTTGGAGACACAGGAAGCAAGAGCCACACGATCCGCAATCCGCCGTCCACTTCTCTGCCAACCCACCCACTGCCAGCTGCACTCCGCACCTGCTAGCCCAGCCACGGCAGTTATACTCGTGGCTAACGGCTAACTGGTCACAGCGGATGGCCATCAATTACAGTTAATGGCCATCTAATAACCCAGCCAGCGTCTTTCCACGTGAGGCCGAGAGCCTGGAAACTGCCCTCTGGGACCCTGTCCCCACAGCGTCCCTTCCCCTCCATCATCCTTTCTGGGAACAGTGCTAGCAGTGCATTCAACAGTGAACTCGGTAGTCATTTATATCTTGGCATGAGAGAAATTACCAAGCTTTTTCTGAGAGGAGGTTTGCAGGAGGAAAGGAGAGGAAATGAGTCCTGAGGGAGAGGAGAGAGGGAAAAGGGGAATGCCAAGTAGGAAGGGCAGCGGAGAAGGTAGGTAGGAGTCGTACAGACAATGTTAATGGACTTTATGAGAGAACAGAAACACTGGAAGGAGTGTTGTGAAGTAGAAATGAGCAATCATAGGGCCGGCCGGATGGCTCAGAGGTTAGAGCGCGAGCTCTCAACAAGGTTGCCGGTTCAATTCCCGCATGGGATGGTGGGCTGTGCCCCCTGCAAATAAAGATCGAAAACAGCAACTGGACTTGGAGCTGAGCTGCGCCCTCCACAACTACATTGAAGGACAAAGACTTGGAGCTGATGGGCCCCAGAAACACACTGTTCCCCAATATTCCTCAATAAAATGTATAAAGAAATAAGCAATTATAAATGAGTTATTGTGTGCTCATCAGGTTGGGGCTGCAAAAAAGGCAGATTAACTTCGTTTCAATAGCTACATCAGGCAGTGGGGTCCATTCTCATTTCGCTCCACCAGGATGCAGGTGTGGGTGGATGTGCCAGGTGGGCCATGGGGGCTGCATAGCAATGACGGCTTTGGGAGCTTCCTCGCTTCCAGTCTGGTCCTGGCCTGGCATTAACACAGGTCACATGAAACTGATAGGTTTCAGGTGTCAGGGGCTAAACCACAAAACCTGAAGAATACGTATCTGGAGGAAAACATTTTCCTGACAGCAAATGATTCGTCATTTTGCCCTTTATTATTCTGTCCCCTTTAGACTTGCTGTTGATGCTTGAGCGAAGCACATGTGATTGATTGTCCTACGTCTTTCCACAAACTGGCTTCCAAAATGAGTGTTAACTGGGGAGTGGAAATGGCCCACACCCCCTCCTGACCCAGCTGTCTGGCTTCTGCAGGAAGCGTCAGCTGCTCAGGTGCCTCCCACCACTTTTGAGTTCCGTGCATTTATTTTAACAGACTTAATTTCTAAGAGCACTTTCAGGTTCACAGCAGTATTGAAGAGAAGGTACAGAGAGTTCCCATAACCCCCTGGCTCCCCCCACACAGCCCCCACCCCACTATCAGCATCCCCCAGCACAGTGTACACTTGTTAGTCTGACACATCGTTGTCACCCGAATTCCATAGTTTCCATTAGTGTTCACTTTGTGCTGTACATTCTGTGGGTTTGGACAAACGTATGACGTGTGTCCGTCATTATAGTGTCATACAGAAAAGTTTCACAGCCTGAAGGTCCTCTGAGCGCTGCCTGTTCACCCCTCCCTCAACTCTAACCCCTGACAACCACTGACCTTTTTACTCTCTCCATAGTTTCGCCTTTTCTAGGATGTCAGATAGTTGGAATCATACAGTACGTAGCCTTTCGGAGTGGCTTCCTTCACACGATACTAATAGGCGTTTACGGCTCCTCCACGTCTTTTCATGGCTGAGAGCTCATTTCGTTTCAGTGCTGAGTGATATTCCATTTCTGGATGAACCACTGTTTACCCACTCACCTACTGAAGGACGTAGGTTGCTTCCAAGTTTTGCCAGTTCTGAATATGCCGCTGTAATCGTCCGTGTGCAGGTTTTCGTGTGGACCTAAGTTTCAACTCCTTTGGCTCAGGACCAAGCCGCGGGATTCCGGGATCACACGGTCAGAGGGTTTTGTAAGGACCCGCCAGCTACTTCGCGAGGCGGCTGCCCCGCTTTGGATTCCCAGCAGCAGCGCCTGAGACGTCCTGTTGCTGCACATCATCGCCTGCAGCCGAGTCACTGTTCTGGATTTTGGCTTTTTAATTACGTGTATAGTGGTGACGCACTGTTTACAATAATTTTAAATTGTGCTTAAAAAACAAAATTCACCATCTTCACCAGTCAGTGTACAGCTCAGGAGAGCTAATGTCGTCACACCGTTGGGCAGAGGACATCCACGATTTTTCATCTGGCGAAGCAGAAGCCCTGGACCCATAAACAGCCCTGAGGCGGGCGCAGCCCCGCTACCGCTCCCGCCCTGGGGATCCTGGGCGGGGCCTCCTGCGCCCCCCAGCGGCCGCCTGCAGAAGCGCGGACAGCCGCCCTACGGGGACCTCAACTCGCGCTGGGCCAGTCCCCACCCCGAGTCAGGGCAGGCCCCGGGCGCTAATACAAGCTGGGCACAGGTTCCACACGTTCTGTCCTCAGGAAGTAGCGGGAATTGGGAGGTTTGTGGCGCGGTAGCTGCCCTGCCACGGGGAGACGGGCAAGGCGAGCAAAATGCCACCACCTTTGCCCGCAGCCTCGCTGGGTGCTGCCGCTCCCTACCTGCTTTCTAGAGCTCTCACCAAGGGGTTTGCTCCTTATCGCGTTGGGGGCCCCACGGCCGGGTCTTCCTGCCTGGGGGACACAGGGCAGGGCCCTTCCTGCTACGCCATCTTGCTGACGTCACCCTGGGCTCAATCTCAGGTCGCACAGGAGCCCTGTGCAGGTGACCGACCACCTGTGACATACGTGGTCGGCGCGGGGAGGCGGGGGCGCTCACGTCTCTTGCCCCAGCAGCTTCACCTGAGCAGAAGCCAGGGAAGAACGGACAGGAGGTGTTTCTAAAATAAATCTCAGTGACGTGCTGGCCGGTATAGTTTATGCCCAAACAGTGTAGAACAGGAGCTCAGAGCGATTTGAGATGGGCCCCTAATGCTGCTGTGTGACTTTGACATCCTGCGGTGACCCACCCCTGAGACTCCTCTGAACCCTGGGGACCACAAAGCCACCTGCCTTGTAGGGCTGTGGGGAGGACACTCCGAGTGAACAACTGCCTGGCACGCGAATGCCTGATGAACAGAAGCTGCAGTTGTGCAATGATGGCCAAGGCCACAGGCCTCATGACTGCAGGTTTCCTCGTGACTCCCAGTCCTGGACAAGCGGCGCCTGAATGACAAGCATGTGTGTCACTGCCCTTCAATGTCCATTAGGATGACTGCTTGGGGCGGGCATGACATCCAAAACAAAGGGTAGATAACGGCAATTTATTGAGGGCACTGTGTGACACACACTCGGACCATCCTGCCCGCCTTGCTGACACCACCTGGCCCTCGACAGTCTGTCCCATTGGGACAGGAACATTCACCTCAGGCCAGAAGAGAGACCCGCAGGGGGATCCGAGATGCCCCAGGTGCCTGTGCTCTTTCCCTCCTGGCCTGTTGAGTGGCCTCAAAACTGGTCTCCCTACCTCCTGGAGGCCCAGGGACCCCGGTTCCCCACAATCCAGTCCTCAGCCAGGATTGCAGCCCCCGTCTCAAGCTGCCTCCCTCCCGCTGCCACTTCCCCCCTGCCCAGGACTTTGCAGTGGTGCTTTGGACCCACTGTGAGGTCACCTTGGTCAGCAGTGAGTGCCAGGCCAGGCAAAGTCCACCATGAAGTCATCCCAGAAATACCTGTGCCAGCCGGGGGAGTGCCAGGCCAGCCAAAGTCCTTCATGAAGTCATCCCAGAAAACCTGCGCCAGCCGGGGGGAATGTCCTCTCAAAGCAGTCCCCACACCGCTGGCCTGGCATGTTGGCTCTCTGACTTCCCACTCCTCCTTGTTCAGGAGCACCTGGGAGCGGGGTTCACTCTCAACCTCCCACCTTGCTGTGAGTGCCCAGCCCAGCAGTGCCCAGCACCCAGGACACCCAGCATAGGCCGAAAAATTCCAAGCCCTGGCCAAGGCAATATGAGGCAGAGCCCAGCTGGGCCCCAGCAGGCTACACCCTCTGGGCCTAGGTATGGGCCTGGCAGAAGAGTGGGATTCGGGAAGGGGAGAGAGAGCATTAACTCACTAAGCAGGATTTGCAGACATTGAAAGCCAATACCCAGAGGATGTCTTCTCCCTGTTGGGGAATGGAGGAGAGAACTGGGTGAATAGGGGGCCCTGCTTCAGCCTGGGGAGAGCACTTCCAAGATCCAGGGCTACTCCAGTTGTTTCCAGAATGAGAGCTTGCCTCACATCCGCCTGGGATGGGTGAGGGGGCCCGACCCTACCCAGGAAATGCCCCTTTTCCACCCTTGGGCTCCTGTCCCATGCATTTCAGTGGGCCTATGCCTCAGAATTCCCATCAGCCTCACTGATTTAAATACTCCAATCCCACCCCTTTTATTGTTGAAGAAGGAGGGTGCTGAGGCCAGCAGGCAGTGGCGTTATGTGGTCACCCCTCTGCTTAGAAGGGACGGGAGGCTGAGTAAGGGAGGGCCTGGTAGCCACAATGCCAGCCTGGCGGTAGTCCGCTCTGGCGTGGGGTGGTCCTGAGGTTTGCATCTTTCCTTGAGGGAACACAGAATCAGGGTGGGAAGGGGTGGAACTGGAGCCAGAGGGGACCTGGCCCCTGAGAGGGAGGAGGCCTGAGGCCAGCAAAGGGAGAGGCCTGAGAACCCAGTCCTGTGGTCCTCAGCAGCCCCTGAGGGTGTCAGATTACATCATCCCCACCTGGTTTCCATCCCCTGGTCTTCCAGAAAGAGTTTGAGCAGCTGATGTTCAAGGTCAAAGGCTATGAGGAGGAGGAAGCAGGCCCACTACTGTGGGGACACTCACAGCCTATGCTGAGCCACCCTAGACCCCTGAGCTTACTGACAACTCCGTCAAGAAGGAAATGCGCACCCCACATTTCTCTGAGTCAGAAAAGTGAACACAGGCACCAAGGAGATTCATCACCTGGGTGGTCACGGAGCTAAGAGAGTGAAGGACCAATTTGTAACTTAGGAAAGGAAAGGGTCCTCGGCCCACCCAACGGGCTTGTCAGGGAGACCAGGGAGCTCTGAAAACAACGCTGCCTCCCCACCCCCACGGCCACGACAAGGCTGAAACGCAGGGCGCTGGGCCAGCAGCCACCTGGTGAGGGTCCTCAGCATCACTGCCAGCAGCCTGGAGGCGAGGGTGGGGGTCACAGCCCGGTAACCACGGGCCCACTGGGCACTAGGACACTTGGTGCTGGGTGTGCATGTGCTGTGTGGGTGTGTAAATGTGTGCGTGTGAGTGTATGTCAGTATGTGAGAACATGGGAAGTGTCTGTGAATGTGTGAGGACTTTGTGAGTTGAGTGCACTAGTGTGAAGTGAGGGGACACCCAGAACTCCATCCCCTCCACCCTGTTGGCCCTCTGATCACTGTGCCCTCCCTATAATGCCACGAAAGGGCCAGTGACAAGCCTGGGAGGTGAAGGCCACTCAGGAGGAGGCAGGTGACATATTCTGAGGACAAGGCTATGACCACACTGAGTGAGCCTAATGTGAGTGGGTGGCAGGATCAAGTCTGGAGACCCCTGGTTCTTCCTCAGAGCTTGTACAGAGCTGGGGAGTCAGGTGGGGGTGAACTTCTTGTCTCCACATCCCTCCCCTAGGACAGCACCTGGTGAGGACAGGATTGACAGGACTTCTGTGGCCACCCCTGGACCTACTTGCCCTGGTCCCTCCCTATGTCCTCTGACAGCACATCACCCCAACAGATTGGCTCAACGCAGAGGGGAAAGGCCAGTCTCAGTTCCCTTTATAAACAGGGCACATTCTGGTCAAGCTAGCAGCTGACTTGCCCGGTTCTAGAAGCCTGGTGTGGTGAGAGGTGCCAGTGTGCCCAGAGGAGGCCAGTGGGCACTGACAGCTATGGCACTGCTGATGTGGGATTCTCTGGTCTCCCTGGCCCTGGCTGGGGCCATCTTCCTGCTCCTGGTGGACCTCATGCACCGGCGCCCACGCTGGGCTGCCCGCTACCCACCGGGCCCCATATCCCTGCCTCTGCTGGGCAACCTGCTGCAGATGGACTTCCAGAACATGCTTTTCAGCGTTAACCAGGTGAGGAAGGTTGCAGGGTGGACCCTACCTGACGACAGACAGTGGGTAGGGGCTGAAGCCAGAGACCAGAATAAGATAGGGGCCCAGAAGAGGAGGCAGGTGGGAGAGGCTTCCTGAGGGAGGGCATTAGGGCCCGGCCCTAAGAACTGTTAGGGTTTTGCAAAGGTCACAGAGGGAAAAGGCCTGGAGACAGGGTGAGACTTGGCAGCATGTTTGGGATACAGCTGAAACTGTGAGCTGCACTCCCTTCTGTTTACATCAGGAGGAAAGGTCTTGAAAATCGGGGAGTCGAGTACAGTCATGAGCCCCTTTTAAATTAGGAAAGGGAGGCTGAGAGAGGTAGTGTCTGGGTTCACATATTTTGCCCTTGTGGGTCTTCTGGCCTCAGTGCTCACCTCTGTGAACCTCAGTTTCTTCACCTGTAAAATGGGATGCTCACTTGGCCTACTGACAATTTGGGTGACTCTTGCAAAATCATAGCTGGGTGGTCTGATCCAACGTGTGGGCTGACAATGGAAGATGGGACCCACAAGGTCACAAAGCCACATAAAGTATTTGTACTCTTAGCTGCTGATGACCCAGGCGTCCCCCAGGGCCATGGCCAGGAGTAGGGGCCGGGCTTAACCAACAGCCCGGACACTCTGCCTGCAGATGCGGCGCCGTTTCGGGGACGTGTTCAGCCTGCAGCTAGCCTTGACGCCCGCGGTTTTCATCAATGGTCCAGCGGCCGTGCAGGAGGCCCTGGTGAACCAAAGTGAGGACACATCGGACCGCCCACCTCTGCCCGTCTACGAGCACCTGGGTTTCGGGCAGCGGTTCAGAGGCAAGCGGAGGGTGAGACTGTATCCGGCCAGGCGGGGACAAGGCCAGGAGTGACTAGAGACCGGACAGGGAAAACAGAGGCAGGGTCGTGGACGTGCGTAGAGGGAAGAGTCAGCAAATTTGAAGGAGCCTCAGGTGGAGAGGGAGCTTGGGCCAAGGGTGGGGAAGAAGGATGTAGGGGGGGCCTTACCTAGAGAGGGCGGGCCAGGGCCACAGCGAGCTGGAAAATATCAGGGTGGGTGGGAATGAGGAGGATGAAGGCGGTGTGGGCAGGGCAGTGGGAGGGCAGGAATGTCCCCAAATGGGGGAGGGAACCAAGGAGGGCAGAGCAGGAAGTGGGGTCAAGACCTGCCCTCAGCAGTCTGTGAGCTCGCGAACAGTGTGGGTGGACAGAGTGTGACCTGTTCCCACCTGGAAGGGGTGTCAAAATAGGCAGGACTTCGTGGGGTGGAGGACAACTTACTGTGGGCGGAGCCGGGAGCGTGGCCTGACCCGAAAGGGGTGAGACTGTGAGGAAGGAGGGGCGGAATCTATACTGAAATGGGCGGGACTTGTGAGCGGGGGCGGGGCCGGGACCCGACTCTCACAGAGGGGGACTGGAGAGCCCGCGCGCAACGTGGACAGGCAGAGGCGGGGCCAGGCCACAAGCGAGCCACGCCTCTTCCCCGAACCCAGGGGTGATCCTCGCGCGCTACGGGAAAGCGTGGCGCGAGCAGCGGCGCTTCTCCGTGTCCACCCTGCGCAACCTCGGCCTGGGCAAGAAGTCACTGGAGCAGTGGGTGACAGAAGAAGCCACCTACCTCTGTGCCGCCTTCGCTGACCAGGCCGGTGAGTTGCTGGGGCTGAGAGGTAGGAGACAGGAATGGAGAGTCTGGGAAAAGGAGATGGAGGCGACCCCCCCCCCCTCTCGATCTGCACCGTCCTCTCCCAGGAAACCCCTTTAATCCCGACGCCCTCCTGAATAAAGCGGTGAGCAACGTGATCACCTCCCTAATCTATGGGTTCCGCTTCGAGTACAAGGACCCGCGCTTCCTCAAGCTATTGGACCTAATACAGGATGCATTGAAGGAGGAGTCGGGATTCCTGCACCAGGTAGGGGAGTGAGGCGACAGGGACCCTGCTGGGTGAGCCCCTTGAAGGCAGAACTCCTCACTACAATGGGTCTCCTTCATTGGAAGCCACTGAACCGCTGAGGTGGAGATTTTAGGTTTATCCTTCTGGCAGCCCAGGCTGGGCCAATTAGGGAGGAACCAGGGCAATGGTGGCAACACCCTGGAGGTGCCTGGGACCTGAATGGTCAAGGGGAACCCCTGAGCACAGAAGACGACCCCGGACCCCACATCTGTGGCCTGCACAGATGCTGAACGCGGTCCCTGTCGTCCTGCACATCCCGGGGGTGGCCGCTAAGGTCTTCCCAGGGCAGAAGGGCTTCATGGCCCTGGTGGATGAGCTGCTCGCCGAGCACAAGACGACCTGGGACCCCACCCAGCCACCCCGAGACCTGGCTGATGCCTACCTGGATGAGGTGGAGAAGGTGAGGGGCGGCTGCAGGGACGAGGCTGGGGTTTGTGGGTTGAGGGCCCCATGAGGTGAGCCCGGGGAGGGTGGGGCGGGCCTGTGTATCTCCCAGTGATCAGATACCCAGGATTTGGGTGCAGACTGGGGTGAGAGGCCAATTGGGGGCTTCCTCCCTCTGCCCTGAGCCCACCCTCTCTGCATGGCCCAGGCTAAGGGGAACCCCGAGAGCAGCTTCAGTGATGAAAACCTGCGGCTGGTGGTGGCTGACCTGTTCGCTGCCGGGATGGTGACCACGTCGTCCACGCTGGCCTGGGCCCTCCTGCTCATGATCCTGCACCCGGACGTGCAGCGTGAGCGCAGCCTGGGGGCCGGGCGGGATGGCTAAGGGAGGAAAGGGTCAGCCTGGGACCCCTGAGCTTGGTTTTGCTACCAGGAGCGCTGAGCAGAGGCTGGGCCTGGCTCTGAGGTCCCAGTAGGTCCTCCTCCGCATGGCACTGCCCTCCACAGGAGTCAGGAGGAGGTCAGAGCCTAGCCCTTGGGTCTCACTGCTCCTGGGATGCTTCTGTCCAGGCCGTGTCCAGGAAGAGATCGATGAGGTCATAGGGCAGGAACGGCGACCAGAGATGGCGGACCAGGCCCGCATGCACTTCACCATGGCTGTGGTCCATGAGGTGCAGCGCTTTGCAGACATCATCCCGCTGGGTTTGCCCCACATGACATCCCGTGACATTGAAGTGCAGGGCTTCCGAATCCCCAAGGTAAGCCTGTGGCCCTCATCGCCCAGCCCAATACCATCTGCCATCTGGTAGCCCCGCTATGGCCACTGGCAAGTGTGGCCAGGGCTGGACCCCAAGTCCCCCATCCCCATTTCCACAGGCCTGGCTGTCCCAGCCTGGGAGGGTGTAGGGCTGAGCGCAGAGGCAGGGCCGGCCCTGTCCATTCAGAGCCCCGAGTCGGTGGAGAAGACAAACTAAGATTTGCCACAGCGTGTTGGAGGAGCCCGTGCATGCACTTGGCTGCCATGGGGATGGAGGGGGCCGGGACACGTGTGTACCAGGCAGTGTGTGTGTGCCCATGTGTGCTTGTGGGTGGGGCCTCAGATCCGCCAGCCCAGACCCCACCATGTCAGGCATCTTCTGCCAGGGGACGACACTTATCTTCAACCTGTCCTCGGTGCTGAAGGACGAGACCGTCTGGAAGAAGCCCTTCCACTTCCGGCCGGAGCATTTCCTGGATGCCCAGGGCCACTTTGTCAAGCATTCAGCTTTCGTGCCCTTCTCAGCAGGTGCCTGTGGGGTGCCCGGGTCACTGCACCATCCTGAGGGAGTCCTGGGAGGTGAGCCCAGGCCCAGTCTCACTGAGCACCCCCATACCCACTGACAGGCCGCCGCTCATGCCTTGGGGAGCCCCTGGCCCGCATGGAGCTGTTCCTCTTCTTCACCTGCCTCCTGCAGCGCTTCAGCCTCTCGGTGCCTGCTGGGCAGCCCCGCCCCAGCGACCACCACAACGTCTTTGTCTTCCTGGTGACTCCATCCCCCTACCAGCTCTGTGCCGTGCCCCGCTAGGGGGTGGCACCAAGCCCCGAGCCCTCTCTTCTCAGGCCCTGATCGCCAATAAACCAGTCTGGTGGCTCCAGCCTTGCTTCTGAGTCCCACTCAGGTCTCTTCCCCGCCCCCGGCAGTGCTGGGGCCTCAGCAGCCTCCCCAGGGCCAGCCCCACTACCCCTGCCTTATCCATCCTTTCCTGGCATTTGACCCTTCTTGAGAGACGGGTATACTGAGGCTGCCAGGAGGGATAAGTGGGCATAATATGGCCGTAAAGGCCCTCCGAACGCCTCATCCCTCCCCGTTCTCCACACTTGGGGTGTGTACAGTTCTTCGTTTTCTTCCAGGGAAGTCCTTCCCTTCTCAGCTCGAGCTGTGGTAGGGCTGCGAGTTTTCTGGAGAGGGCCCCGCCACTATCCCTGGGACCTCCTGCCATGAGTGGCGCATCCCTGGCTCTCACGGAGCTCTGACAGGAGAGACCCCCGCCCCGGGCCTTTCCAGGGAAGACCTCACTTACCCGGAGGCTTGCTTCTTCCCACTCTTGACTCTGCGTCTCCACAGAGTGAAACTCAGCTATGAGTGACTGGGAGTCCTTCCCTACATGGCCCAACCGCTCACTGTGTCTACCAAGGGTGCCACGATGGACACCCCACTCCAGGGAAGGAAGGGTCCCCAGCTCTTACCCACCCACCTGGTAATCACAGGGTAGCACTCATCCATCGGCCCCCACACTGGCCTTAAGGTCTCCCCTCGGGTCTTTATGACAAGGAGAGAGAGGAGGTGGGAGGGAAGGCTGAGGTGACATCTAAGGACTCCGCTGCACACTGTCCACTGTTAATGCCTGCACCTCAGACACCTAAACACTACCAGGGAGTTGAGGAAAACTTCAACAAATGATAATTGATGTCTTTAGAATGATAAACCTTTGCATTCATGAAACAAGGGTAGGCTCTAAAAAAGGACTGTTCAAACATCGACCTCTAAATCTTGAAAAACAAAATTAGGATACGATAATGCAACTGAAAAATTCAAAGAATAGAAGATAAAATTAAAAAAAATATTTCTCAGAGAGAACAGAAAAGACATCAGGAGGACCAGCAGCTAAATCATATATCCTTCTGAAAGAGGAAACTGAGGCAACAGACTGAGGTGGCAGGGAGAGATGCTAAGTAAATACATTCTTTTTTCATCAAGACAATGTCCCAAAAATGAGGGACCTAAGTTTGCGGAAGAGAAGGGATCGCCAAGTGTCCGTGACAATGGATGGAAAAGATCCACCTCAGGTTATGTCATCAATAAATATCCGAAAAATGAGGATAAAGAGAAGAACCTACAAACTTCCAGATACAAGGAAAAAAGTCTCTTGTAGGAATTCAATATCATCAGACTTTTAAATACAACATTTGAAGCTAGAAGACAGTGAGGAGCTTCAGGATCTGTGAGAAAATTATTTCTAGTCTAGATTCTATACCTGGCCTGTCTTAGTCAAGTAGCAGTTAAGACCTTTTCAGACATGTAATGTCATAAGACAGGAAGCAACTGGGGGGTGCATTTCACCAAAATGAACGAGTAACATGGGCTCCCACACATGAAAGAAGTGAAGCGCTCCCCAGGATGCGATGGGGAAGGGAGATCCCAGGACAGCTGAGCAACTGGCCTCAAGGGCATCCCGTCCAGATGGAAGCAGGAGGATGAGGGCTCCAGGAGACAAGTCTCCATGAAAACGATCACACTGATAAATCACCTAATTTGTCTAAATGTATTGCAAGGAGATTTATATTTGAGAGCTTGGGTGCATTAACTATAGGTACACAGAAAGTAAATTTAAAAAAAACAAAACTGAAATTATACACAAAGAATTATAATCATAGTACACTACCTGACTCAGTAGCAATACTATTTACCTAGTTTTAAAACGCAAACCCTCAATATTGGTCTAATACAAATTATGATATATACAAATTATGATATATACAGATTAGAATGGCTGAAAAAAAAAGAAAGGCAAGTGATGGAGGTGATGTGGAACAACTGGAAACTCTGATTCAATACAGGTGAGAATGCAAAATGGGTACCAGCTACTTTGGAAAGTTGGACAGTTTTTTACAAAACTAAACATACCTTTACCACATGACCCAACAATCCCACTGCTAAGTGTTTGCCAAAGAGAAAGGAAAACTTATGCTCACACAAAACTTGTATATTTTATTTGTAACTGCCAAAAACTAGCAACAAACTAAATGTCCGTTCACATTAATGGACAAAATGTGGTACATCCACACAATGGACAACTACTCAGCAATAAGAGGGAACAAACGACTGCTACACAACCGACAGATCTCAAGTGCATTGTGCAAGCGAAAGACACCAGATTCAAGAGGCTGCATGCTGGAAGTTTCCATTTATATGACAGGGTTGCAAAGGCAAAACTATAGGGACAGAAAAGTGCTCATTGGATGCCAGGGCTGGGAGTGGGTTCTGAGTGAATACAGGAGAATTCTCTGAAGTGATGGACCGGTTCTGTATCTCGGTTACGGTGGCCGTTGTGCAACTATATATGTTTGTCAAAACTCAAAGCATTATACACTAAAAAGGATGAATCTTACTCTACATAAGTAACACCTTAATTTTAAAAAAATGAATAACACAAGTCCAATGTGGGGAGAGGGACTTAAAAGCCAAACGACATCAAAATCAGCAAAAAAGAAAATATGATACTTACAAAAATTTAACAGTTGAAGGTGTCATAACTCGGTTTTTAAAAAGTCTACAATGAGAGAAACTAGGATATAACTGCATTGAAGGGCTCGAGAGCTGAAATGTGTGTGGAGGAGGTGGTGGTAAGCGCGCGGTTGTTAGGAGAGCGGAATCCTCATCTTCCATTGCAGGAATTCATTAATAATGTTAAATCTGAAAAATCAAGACAAAGCAGGACACGCTTTCTATTCAGAGACATGGTGGCCAAATCCAAGGCTACAGCTGGGAAGGCTGGAAGCCTGAAAGATTCCCACCTGGTTCTGGGATCATGGGGAGTGGGGGTGACAAAAGGTAGCTAGTTTTTTGTTGCAAGTCATAAATTTTTGACTCATCAAACTACGTACATGCATATCTTTGTGGATAATAAAACTTTCCAAAAATGGAAATTTGACTATTAATTTTTAAAAAAGGAGGGAAGGTGGACTCGGCGATGTCCAGGGCACACAGGCCCCCTGAGGGCGCCCCACCTGCAAACAGCCACTCCCTCAGGGTATCGCCCACACTTCTCGGTGATGTGCTCACACAGAACACGTCCTCACGGGAATGAGCTCCTCTTCCCAGTAGCTCTGGCCAGGCAGCAGGGGGCCCCAGAGACCGGGAACGTTATTCTGTCTTGTCACCTGTGCTGCCTGAGTCTAGTCACTGTCCCTCCGGGAGCCTAAGTTTCGTCATCTATGAAGAGGGAGCTGTGAGGGTTAAGTGGCGTAATCGGTGGGCAGCACCGGATCCAGCAGCTGGTCTGCAGGCTTCTCTTGACCGAGGGCTGGGCGGGGGGCAGGGGGCCTCTGACATGGGTTCTTGGACCTGGGACATCAAGGAGGGTATGCGACCCCGGGCAGGTGTCCTGCTCACCACCACCCATTCACAAAGGAGTGTTGAACCCCATTCCAGGGCTCCTCACAACATTAGGGGTCACCTGTTTCTTTGGGTTTGTCCAGGCCACAGCCAGCGAGCATGGAGGTGACCATGGAGCCAGCCCACAAGGGACAGAACTCCCTGTGTTCAACTATTTGCCAGAAGCAGGAAATTTCTCCAGAATCCTCACATTCACAGACACACACACGACTGACCTTTTTAGGTCAAGGAGCGTGACCCCTATGCAGGCTGCAGTGAGCCTGTGCCAGCCTCTAGAACCTGACAGGGGCCCCACCTGTGAAGACTCCCCCACAAGCTCATGGTCAGGAGCTGTTTTCCTCACAGACTCCTGAAAATAGTAAAACAACACTCCTGCAGGGAGGAGAAGAAAGACTAGTTCAAACATTTAAAGAAGGGACGTAATTATTTTAAAGGATCAGTATTCGCATCATGCCAGAAGTCGTATCCTTTTAAACTTGCTATGCAGATATTAGATATGAACTTAAAATGTGTGAGGGAATATATAGTTTTTCAAAAGGTATGCAAACAAAAATTTGAAAATCATGGCTGAAAAACATTATTAGGTTATGCAGCTTTTTTGTTTGTTTGTGTGGTTTTTTTAGTTTTGTTTGTTAGGGGAATATGGGGTTCAAAGTTAGACCTGGGTTCCAATCCCAGCTTCACTCTGAAGGTGCAGAGGGAAGAAAGGGGAAAAGAAGGCCAGCCTGGGCGCTGAGCAGTGTGGCCACGCCTGGGGCGGCAGGTACATGGCAGCCTCAGGGGGGCCCCTTGGAGCCCTGGTGGGCAGCGGGGGCCTGCAGTAGCTCTGAGGGGAGAACCAGTTTCCCAGGTCCCGCTGTCATCCCCAACTCACACCAGACCCAGGCCCTTACCTGCAAGAATAAACATGTGCACTAAGTACAGGGATGCGTAGAGCCTGGAAGGAAAGCAGGGCTGTGTGTGAGGCTGGGGTCTCCCGTGCCCGCTCCAGTGGGGACTGGCTTTCCTCCCCAATCCCAGGACCTGCTTCTCCAGGGCAAGTCCAATCACCACTGCGTATGAATAAACCCGGCAGCTGTAACAGGGCTCAGCCTGGGCTCCCTGCTGACTGGCTGCCAGGATTCTGGGCCTCTGGCTACTTCTAAAGCCAGCCTTGGAGCCTGGAGCACACGGACCCACGACCCCTTTCCTCTCCTTTCCTTCCTTATTGTGTACGAGGGTCCATCTCACGTCTCCAGCCAGAAGGTGGACCTGGCCTTGACTGGCCATTCCAGGTGCTCATTTGGTACTGGATTGGCTCTTCTCCCCACAGCCCTCCCTACTCTGCACTGACAGCTCCCACAGCCCAGATTAGAATTCATGTCCCATGACCCAGCCTCCTCTTCTGCAACACTTCTCTTGGGACAACCATAGCATTTGGCACTGCCAGCATAGTGGCACCCTGCCTACACACACACACACACACACACACACACACACACACACACACAGGCACCACAGCCATGTCCCACCTACCAGGACGGGGCCCTCCATCCCAACCCTGAGTAACAGAGAACCCTATTTTCCCTTCTTCCTTCTCCCAAGTCAGGGTTCCCCTTCCTGGTCATTCGGGACATGGAAACAGGGCCACCTAAACTTTACCTCTCTCTCTGGCAGCACAGACCAAACACCATTTTCAGTCTAAGAAGAAAAGATGGGCAACAGTCAATGCATCACAGAGGCCTGGGATCCCAGCGCTCCTGTACCCCGTGCCTTGCAGGAATGACAACGGGCCAGAGACAGTGGGGAATGGCAAGGACCTCCACCGGCAGGGCTCAGCCAGGGGGTGGCCTGCTGCTCACAGATGGCGGTCAAACTCAGGACGGCCTGGGCTAGCTCCAGGAGCTTGGAAAATGCCCCGAAATTTCTCCCCACCTCAGAGCCCCAAACAAAAGATGGTTTCATGCCCGCAGACCTGGAAAGGTAGGTCCCCGAGAATCAGAACAGGAAAAGGGGGTTGGGATAGGATTAAGGAAAAAGATATACCTTTTTCGAATATTTGGATTAAAATGTCCCCAGGTGTAGGTGGCAAATACAATAGTAAATAATAATGATTAAAAACTACCAAAACTTGAATGTATTTTCCAGTTTATGCAGAATTATGGGAATAATTTTGGGAGGACTGGCGGAAATCCCATAGCCTCCTGGAAATATCCTCTGTCTGGAGTCCCACCGTCAGTGTCAGAATTCCTATAAATTGACACCATTGTAAAGTCAAGGTCTCCAGTGTGAGCTGGACCGTCCATGGGGCCCAGTGAGCCTCGTTGCCCAAGTCAGCTCCCCATTCTCCTCAGGGACTATTTCAGAATCTCTCTTTAAACCTCCAACCCCACCTATGCCTCCTTCGCTTTCAGCAGAGAACACAGGAAGCATTGGATGGGAGTTCCCTTGACTTGCTGCCACCCAACCCACCTATGTTCTCTGCTTCTCACAGGCCATTTCCTCTTCGGGGAGGACGCTGCCCTCTCCTCTCTGAGACTCGCCCCCCAGCCTGTACTGCATCCATCTGGTCTTCTCTCATTCTGGGGGTTTGGGGGTCTCTTTCCTCTCTCACTCGTATATTCAGCCGTTCCTTCTCTTCTGGCTCCTTCCTATCAGCATTTAAACAAATCACTCATCTCTTTCATTAAAAAAAGGTCTTTTCTCTTGAACCCATGTCCCTTCTGCAGCTACGGTCCTACTGTCCCCTACCCTTCACACCAGTCTCCTTGAGAGAGCTGTCCACACTGGATATCGTCACTCCTCTTCACCTCTCCCTCACTGCACAGCCCACCTCAATGTGTTTCTGTCCCCACAAGTCGTCTCTCACCAAAGTCACCAATATGCTGTTGGTCCCGAACTCCAGTGGGCCCTTTCCAGGCCTTAGCTCACTCATGTCTCTGCAGGACACTGCAGTACCTGCCTTCCCCTCCATCATACTTTCTGGGAACACTGCTGGCAGTGTTTAATCTTGGCGTGAGAGAAATTACCAAGCTTTCCCTGAGAGCAGGTTTGCAGGAGGAAAGGAGAGGAAACGAGGAAGGGAGAGGAGAGAAGGAGGAGAAGGGGAATGCCAAATAGAAAAGGAAGTGGAAAAGGTAGGTAGGAGTCAGAGACAATTTTCACCACTTAGGTGGTTTATTGATTGCGGCGTTTCAAGCCTCTTACCAAATACGCCAACCTTGATGACGTTAGCAATTTGCAGAGTATCTTTGACCATATTAGTATCCAGGCAGCCTGTCACCTTCCCTCGGGCTCCAGGACCGAGCCTGAGAAGGGCACTGGAGCCAGTTAAGTCTGGGATTCCAGGGCACACCCCCTCCCTTTCACAAGGACATCTGTGTGTGACATCATGTCTTAGGGGCTTTATGACAGGACAACCTCTCCAACCTTTGCCAGAGAAGTGTGTCATTTGCCTCCGGATGGCTTTAAGTCCCCACTATTCAGAGGCAGCACCTTTGTAGGTATCTTTTCAGTTCCATTCAATGCCATCAACACTGCCTGAGCACGAACAACGTGCCAAGCTCTGTACAAAGTTCTGTAGGGACACAAAGACACAAAAGTGTGTCAGACTCAGTCTTGTCACATAACATAATAAGCATATTTTCTGAATCAAAAACAAGAACACAGCCTGACAATTTCTAAGTGTCATCCATTCATCCAAGAGTGTCTGTTGAGCCTCCATTTTGGGCCAGGAATAATGAATGCCAAAGAGATGGAAACAGTACACAGAGCCTGCCCTTGAGGAGCTTGAAGACATCAAACAGACATCTTCTGATTCAAGACAATAACTTCTACCCTCTCCAAATTAACTAAACAATAATTACAAAACTATGGATGGTTAAAACTGAAGAATGGGGGCCGGCCCGGTGGCTCAGGCGGTTAGAGCTCCATGCTCCTAACTCCGAAGGCTGCCGGTTCGATTCCCACATGGGCCAGTGGGCTCTCAACCACAAGGTTGCCAGTTCAACTCCTCGAGTCCCGCAAGGGATGGTGGGCTCCGCCCCCTGCAACTAAGGTTGAACACGGCACCTTGAGCTGAGCTGCCTCCCAGATGGCTCAGTTGGTTGGAGCGCGGGCTCTCAACCACAAGGTTGCCAGTTCAATTCCTCGACTCCCGCAAGGGATGGTGGGCAGCGCCCCCTGCAACTAAAATTGAACACGGCACCTTGAGCTGAGCTGCCACTGAGCTCCCAGATGGCTCAGTTGGTTGGAGCCCAACCTCTTAACCACAAGGTTGCCAGTTCGACTCCCGCAAGGGATGGTGGGCTGTGCCCCCTGCAACTAGCAACGGCAACTGGACCTGGAGCTGAGCTGTGCCCTCCACAACTAAGACTGAAAGAACAACAACTTGAAACTGAACGGCACCCTCCACAACTAAGATTGAAAGGACAACAACTTGACTTGGAAAAAAGGCCTGGAAGTACACACTGTTCCCCAATAAAGTCCTGTTAAAAAAAACAACAAAAAAAAAACAAACTGAAGAATGCCTGAGTTTCACATACACATGAAATATTAACCAATATATGCCATATTGTTTACCATAAAACAAGTCTCAGTAAATCTGGAAAGATTAACGTCGTTTCAGGTATGTTCTTTAACCATAGTAGAATTAAATTAGAAATCAGTAGAAAGGTCCCTGGAAAGTCCCCAAGTATTTGGAAACTAAACAACACACTTTTAATTAATATATGGGTAAAATTAAAAGTCAAAAAGAAAGTTAAAAATTATTTTGAACTGAATGAAAATGAAAAAATATCAAAATTTGTGGGACACAGCTGAAGCAATACACAGAGGAAAATTTATAACACTAAAATATCTATACTGGAAAATAAGAAAGGTCTCAACTCAATGACCTCAGTTTCTACCTTAAGAAAATAGAAATGGAAGAGCAAATGAAACCCAAAGTAAGCACAAGAAAGGAAATAAAAAAGGTCAGAGTGGAAATAAATGAAATAGAAAAGCAACTGAAAAAAATCAATAAAACCAAAAGCTGGCTTTGTGAGATCAACAAAGTGTACAATCTTCTAGATAGAGTAGATTAGGAAAAAAGAAATGAGACACAAATGATCAATATCAAGAATGATGAAGGTGACATCCATGCAGATTCTATGGACAATAAATGACAATAAGGGAATATTTTGACAATATAGATGAAATGGACAAAATCTTTAAAAGACACAAAGTACCAAAGATCATGCAAGAAGAAATATATAACCTGGGTAATCCTATATCTATTAAAGACATTGAATTTATTTACTTTTCCCACAAAGAAAACTCCAGGCCATTTAGCTTCACCAGTGAATTCTACCAAATTTTTAAGGAAGAAATAATATAAATTATACACAAACCCTTACATAAAAACAGGAGGGAATACTTTCCAATTCATTCTGTGAGGGCAGCATTATTTGATACCAAAACCAGACTGAGACTAGCAAAAAACTACAGTTCAACTTCTCTTATACATAGATGCAAATATTATTAACGAAATCTTATCAAATTGAAACCAACAACATATAAAATGGATAATACATCATTACCAAAGGAGTTTATCCTCAGGAATGCAAGGTTGGTTCAACATTCAAAAACCAATCCATATAATTCACCAGATTAACAGACTGAAAAAGCAAAACCATATGATTACCTCAATAGATGCATTAAAAAAATTATACAAAATCAACATCTATTCCTGAAAAAACTCTCAGCAAACCAGGAGTAGCTGGGAACCTCAACCTGATGAAGGACATCTATGAAAAACCTACAGCTAATAATATACTAAACAGTAAAATACTGAATGCTTTACCCCTGAATTCAAATGGAAGTTTTAAATAGTGAAGCAAAAGGCAACCAGATTAGAAAGAAAGAAGTAAAACTGTCTTTATTTGCAGACAATACGATGAATTATAAAATCCTATGGAATCATCCAAAAAGCTATTAGAGTTTATCAAGGTAGAAGGATATAAGATCAATATACAAAAGTCAATGTGAACCTATAACTGTTCTAAAAATAAAAATCAATGCTACTTCTATATAATAGCAATGAAAAATTGAGAATTGAAATTTTTAAAAATACCATTTGTCGTACCATGAAAACTATGAAACACTTCAGGAAAAATCTGACAAAACATGTGTGCGATATCTGTACACTAAACACTACAAGACACTGCCAAGAGAAATTAAGGAACACCTAAATAAATGAAGAGATATACCATGGTCATGGACCAGAAGATTCAATGTATTAAGATGTTAACTCCACTCTCAAAGTGATCTAAAGATCCAGCCATAAAAATCCTAGCAAGCCTTTTGCTGTTGTTGAAATCAATGTGGTGTTTCTAAAATTCATATGGAAATACCAAGAATCTAGAATAGCCATAAAAAAAAAAAAAAAAAGCTGGACAGTAATCAAGACAGTATGAGATTGTTGATGTCAAGATAAACGAAACAGAATAGAGTGCAGATATAGACCCATATACTGTCAATTGATTTTAAACAAAGGTGCAAAAGCAATTCAGTGGAGGAAAGCTGGCTTTTCAACAAATGGTTCAGGAGTAATTGGACATCCTTAAGGAAAAAAAATGAACCTTGACTAAATCTAACAACTTATACAAAAATTAACTCAAAATGGATCAGGTCCTTAAATGTAAAACATAATTTTAAAAAAAAAAAATCATAGAAAATCTTCTGGATTTAGGGCTAGTGTTTTTAAATTTGATAGCAACAGCACAATCCATAAAAGGGAAAAAATGATAAATTGGCTTTCAACAAAATTAAACACTTTTGCTCGGTGAAAGACCCTGCTGAAAAGATTTTAAAAACAAGCTACAGAGTAGGAGAAAATATTTGCAAACACATATCTGACAAAAGACTAGTATCTAGAATATATAAAGAACTCTCTAAACTCAACAGGTAAACATGTAACCTAATTGGAAAGTGGGCAAAAAGACATTTCACTAGAGAGAATATAAGACGGGAAATAAGCATGTGAAAGTCTGGTTAACCTCACCAGCCATTAAGAAAACGCCAATGAAAACAACGAGATATCGTACATACCAGCAGAATGGCTAAAATAAAAATGTTGCTGGACCAAATGCAGAAGAGGATGTGGAGAAACTGGATCTCACTCATACATTGCTAATGGGAATGTAAAATGGTACAGTTGCTCTGAAAACAAAATGCTAGTTTCTTAAACAACTAAATATACAACAAACATATGACCCAGCAATTGCACTCCTGGACACTTATACTAGAGAAATAAAGACTCATGTTAAAGATAACTTGACATACAGCTTGAAACTGGTAGTAGCAAGGACTGACTGTAAAATTCTTTTCACTGTATACCACATTGCCTCTAACTCCATAGAGGATATTTACTTTCTGTATCATGCTGCCCTTTCCAAATTTTCCAAAATTGTTGTTTTTAATAAGGAGGATTTTTCTTTTCTTTTTTAAGGTTATGAGAACAAGAAGCTATCATTAAAATACACTGGACTTTAGATATTTGAAAAATCATCAGAGACCATTTTTCCAACAGTTTTGAGATCTATTAGGTTGGTGCAAAAGTAACTGCAGTTTAAAAGATTAAAAATAATTGCAAAAACCGCAATTACTCTTGCACCAACCTAATAACTTACATACCATTAAATTTACCCTTCACCCATTTAAGTGTACAATTCAATTAATTTTAGAATATTTACAAAGTTGTACACGATCACCACTAATTTTAGAGCATTTCCATCAGCCTAAACAGAAATGTCATGCTGTATCCACTCATTTCCATTCTCAGCCCCTACAACCACTAATCTACTTTCTACTTATATAGATTTGCCTTTTCTGTACCCTTCACAATAAGTGGAATTATCCACTATGGGTTTTGTGTTTAGCTTCTTTCACTGAGCATAATGCTTTCAAGGTTTATCATGGCTGAAGAGTATTCCATTGTATGAATATACCACATTTTGTTTATCCACTTTTTTTCTTGTCCATCCAGTTGATGGACTTTTGTGTTGTTTCTATTTTTGGCTATTGTAAATAATGCTGATATGAACATTCACATACAAGTCTCTGCGTGGACAAATGTTTTCATTTCTCCTGGGTAGCTACCTAGGGTGGGAATTGCTGGATCATGTAGTAAGTCTATGTTTAACTTTTTAAGAAACTACCAGACTGTTTCCCAAAGTGGCTGTACCATTTTATATTCCCACCAGCAATGTACGAGGGTACCTACTTCTTCACATCCTCACCAACACAATCGTCTGTCTTTTTTATTCTAGGCATTCTAGTGGGTGAGAAATGGTATCTGATGGTTTTGATTTGCATGTACCTAATGACCAATGATGACGAATGTCTTTTCATGTACTTATTGGTCATCTGTTATATCTTCTTTGGAGGAATAGCTATTCAAATCCTTTTCCAATTTAAAAAAATATATATATTTTTGGGGGGCGGCCGGATGGCTCAGTTGGTTAGAGCGTGAGCTCTGAACAACAGGGTTGCTGGTTCGATTCCCACATGGGCCAGCGAGTTGCGTCCTCCACACTAGATTGAAGACAATGAGCTGCCACTCAGCTTCCAGAGGGGTGGCCGGATGGCTCAGCTGGTTAGAGCGCGAGCTTGCAACAACAAGGTTGCCGGTTCAATTCTCGCATGGGATGGTGGGCTGCGCCCCCTGCAACTAAGATTGAAAACGGCGACTACACTTGGAGCTGAGCTGAGCCTTCCACAACTAGATCGAAAAACGACATGGAGCTGATGGGCCCTAGAAAAACACATTGTTCCCCAATATTCCCAATAATAATAATAATAAACAATGTGGGAGTATGGTTTTAAAATATATATATATATATATATATATATTTTTTTTTAGAGCAGTTTTAGGTTCACAGCAAAACTGAGTGAAAAGTACAAAGAGTTCCCACATGCCCTTTACCCCCTCCACACACACACACACACACACACACACACACAGCCTCCCCTACTGTCGACAGCCCTCACCACAGTGGTACATCTGTTAGAATCAATGAACCTACACTGATACATCACTGTCAACCGAAGTCAATAGTTTACATTAAGGTTCACTCTATGGGTTTGGACAAGTGTATACTGACGTGTATCTAGCATTGTGGTACCATACAGAATGGTTTCACTGCCCTAAAAACCCTCTGTGTTGAACCTATTCATTCCTTCCTCCTCCCAGTCTCTGCCAATCACTGATCTTTTCCTGTCTCCATAGTTTTGCCTTTTTCCAGTGCATGATATAGCTGGAATCACAAAGTAGGTAGTCTTTTCAGATGGGCTTCTTTCACATGGTTATACCCAGTTAAGTTTCCTTCATGTCTTTTAATGGCTTGATAACTCATTTCTTTCTAGCACCACAGAGTATCTCATTGTCTGCATGTACCATAATTTATTCATTAACCTCCTGAAGGACTTCTTGGTTGCTTCCAAGTTCTGGCAATTATGAATATAAACATCCATGTGCAGATTTTCTGTGGACACAAGTTTTCGATTTATTTGGGTAACACCAAGGAATGTGATTGCTGGCTCATATGGTAAGAGTATGTTTAGTTTTGTAAGAAACTGCTAAACTGTCTTCCAAAGTGCTGTATGATTTTGCATTCTCACCAGCAATGAATGAGACAGCGTTCCTACTACTTCACATCCTCATCTGCTACTTCACCTTTGCTCATTTTTCATTTAGCTGTTTTCTTTTAATCATTGCAAGAGCCTTTTATATATTCTAGATACAGGTCCCTTATGGAATATATGATTTGCAAATATTTTCTCCCAGTTTGTGGGTTGTTTTAGAGTTGTTTTTTTGTTTGTTTGTTTTTATGAAAAGGAATATTAAACACTAAATTCCTGATAGTGGTTACTCCTGGAGGAGGCAGGAGTATGGACCAGGTTAGAATTACACAAGTAGATATAAGTACTATGAGTGGTAGAGCACATACTCTGGAGCTAGCCACCTGGGTCTCAACCTAATGCTGTCAAGTAACTTAGTCTGTACCTCAGTTTTCTCATCTGTAAGATGGGTAAAACAGCACTTATCTCACAGATGTGTTGTGAGGCTTAAACAAGTGTATGTGCTTGGAGAACTTACAACAGTGGTTACCAGGTACATAGTATGCTTCATAGAAACCTTAATTATATCACCATTTCTTAAGTTGGATACTGGGATTCAAAAGTTGCCATTTTATTATCATGCTTTATCATTTATATATAGATATAGATATAGATATAGATATAGATATAGATATAACTCCATTCAATGTACAGATACATTTTAAAATAAAGGGAAAATCAAATCAAAATGTTTAACCCTTTAAGATGGGAAAGACTGGGCTAGATGCAGAGCCATACCCCATGCTGGCTCCAGAGTCCAGAGCTCAGCTCAGCCCTGGCCCCCCTGCTCCTTCCCCACCACTCACAAGGTACGTGTCAACTGCACTTTCAGAAAAGACCATGAACTTCAGGCAGGAGTCGGAGGGGGGAGAACTTAACATGGCAAGTGACCTCGATACCACCTGTTTCCTCACTTGTAAAATGAGCATGCTAACAGTACCTACCTAATCAATGAGATTTAAGAAGACTAGGTGCATCGCCTGTCATGTCGTTGTTAGTTATTTTCCCTTCACACTTCCAGGCTCCCCTTCATGTTCAGAGATAACCTCAGAAGAAAAATGCCAGGGAAGAGATACCCAGAATGGACGATCTAAGGCTCTTCGCAGCTCCAAAATTCTGGGTGGTTTTTCAGAGATCCAGAGTTTCGGATGAACATGTCTTTGTCTAAAATGGAGCTGCTGGGATAAACCGACCTCACCGGGCTGTGGAGAAGAACAGAGAAGCAAAGGCCAGTAAAGCGCTTTCACATCCATACCGCGATTCGAAAGAGTTGGCTTATAGAAACAAACAAAAAAAAGTTGCAGGAAATCCGCAGAGAGGCCAGGCCGGCGCAACGGTACCCCAGGAGCCATTATCTGCCTCAGCCGTCACCTTGGGGCCCGCGGCCCGAGCCCGGGGAGTTGACCAAGGCAGCTCCGCGAGGCCAGCGGGCCAAGGGGCGCAACCACACGAGCGCCGCGGGCAACTCGCCGGCTGGACGCTGGGAGACCAGGCAGCAGCCCACGGCCGAGGGTCAACTCCAGCGACCCAGCGGCCAGCCTGAGGCCCGAGCGCCCCCTGGCGGCGCCGTCGGCAACGGCTAGGCCGTCCACCGCGCGAGCTTTCGTTTCCGCAAGTGAGCTTCCGCAGCCCCCACCAGCCGATCATCTCCCACAGATAGAGGCCTCCTGGCCAATCAGAGAGCCCCAGAGCCATCCTCCCGCCCACCCATGAAGCTTGGGGGCGTGGCGTTCAACCTTAGCCAATGAGAAAAGATTGTCAGTCTTCGGCCGCACGGGTTGGGGGGTAGTTTCTATAGCAAGATGGCGGCGAGCGGCCTCCGCCGAGTTGGTGCTGCGGCCAGTACCTCGGTGAAACCCATTTTCAGCCGGGACATGAACGAGGCCAAGCGGAGGGTGCGCGAGCTCTACCGCGCCTGGTATCGAGAGGTGCCGAACGCTGGTGAGAGGCATCGGCGTACGCGGGGCCCCGGAGGCAGCCACCCAAGGTCGTATCCGTGCGGGCCTCCGATTCTCCCCAGCCGAGCTGAGGTCGCCAACTTGGGCAGAGGAGACTCCGCGTGCTTCAGGGGAGGAGGGTCACCCGAGCCTTGGTGGACCCGACCTGGCGGTGACGCCGGGGTCAGACCAGCAGTGCCCAGCATCCGTACTGCGCTTCTAGGCGCCCTCGGAGCTTTGGCTCCCATATTCCCCCTTAATTCTTACTTAAACCCTGGGAGGGAGGGGAAGGATTGTCAATGACATACTTATAAGGGAGGGAACTGAGGCACCGTGAGTCTCTAAGTGACACATCCGAGGCCCAGAGCTAGCCCGGAGTGGATCTGAAAGCCAGGGTCAACTCCAGCGTTCCAGAATATACTTAGAGACTCCATAGGTTGTATGTATAAGCAAAGTGGTTGTAGGGCTTGAGCGATCATCTGGTTCCCACATCCCTCACACAAAAAGAAACTGAACCAGAGAAGGGAAGTGACTTTCCCAAGGTCATCCGTAAGTCAGTGGTTCCTCTTCCAGAACCCGCCGCAGTGAGATGACCTCCCCTGCCCACTTCAGTCTCCCAAGCCTTGCTCCCTATATTCTACCTTAGGAACCCCTCCCCCCACCCCCAGCTGGCCTGCCCTCTACTACTTCAGAACCCCTGCAATCACTTAGATGTCAGAGAACCAATTTGTACACCTGATGGATTAAAATATAAGTTCTCGGGTGCAGAGACTTTGTTTTCTTATCTTGGCATCCCCCAGTGCTGCCCAGTGTACCTGATGAAAGGTTGGGAAAAATCCTTTCTAAACTGTCAAGGGCAGTACAAACGTCAGGCACTGGATATTTTCTTTTGTTTTAGGTGTTTTAATGTAGACCATCACCACTACTCTGAGAGGGAAGGTGTTTTTAGGCATGCTGAGGCAGCCTAGCATCTGTCAGGGCTGCCCTTTCCCTGCCTGTGTGTGAAAAGCAGTAGAGTCTGGTTACTGAACTTGCTTCCAGGCCCTGCTCCAGGGCCTTACTGGCTGTGACCTTCAGCAGGTTATTTCATCTTGCTGTGCCTCAGTTTCCTCATCTGTAAAATGAGGATAACAATAGTGCCTTCTTCAGAGAGTTACCATATTAAATAGGTTTATATAAAGTGCTTAGGATAAGGCCTGGCACTTAGGCACTCATTAAATGTTGGCCGCTACTATTGTTATTATCATCGTTGTTACTTACAGGGCTTACCTTAACAGGAGCCTCCTTGCAGAACCCAGTGCTTTGATGTATAGGAACTGTGACTGCGCCAGCATTCCTGTCCTCAAGCTGACTTTTTGAGAGACTGTTGATGACCAGAACGTACATCCATGGGCTGCTATGCAGGGAGCGTGAACGAACTACTTACTGGTTCAGGGCCTGCAAATTCAAACGCCTCCAGGGGATTGGTGAATAGGCGTGGGGAGTGACAGTAGCTAGTGTGTGTAGTGTGTTCAAAATTCAGATGTTTCAAAACAATGTTTGCCTAGCAAAAGACTTCTGTGAGTGACCAGAACCCTTTCTTGTTGCTGGGAGGACTCAGGTAGGGAACAGTTGGAATTGATTTACTCGTTTCTTAATAGCAACATTTGTGCTGGATAATTCTTTGTTGTGTGTGGGGCTATATTGTGCATTGTAGGATGTTAGCAATATCCCTGGGCTCTACCCACTAGATGCCAGTAGCACTCTTCCCTCTAACTGTGACAACCCAAAATGCCTCTGGACATTGCCAGATGGTCTATGTGGGGATAGGTGACAAAATCACCACTGGGCTGAGAACCACTAATTTAGACCAAGGAGCATTCAGCAGGCTATAGCTTAGACTGTTCCTGTTTGCCTTCCCACTGCCTTTCTCACTGGTAGAGGGATGTGTTCAGGGGGTTATGATGGAAGGACCCTAGGATAAAGCTATGGCATTTGTCTCTAGAAACAAGGGGTCTTCTTAACCTGGGAGGATGGCCATTCAGGGATCTGACATTGTAAGCAGAACTTTGCATTTGTACGTGTGACAGTTTCCTAAGCTGCATGCACCCAGTGCCCTGGAGTGTGGTTCAGGAGGTCCTGAGGACTGGGAAGGATGGGCACCAGCTCCCCTAGTGCCTGGAGGCTCCTTGTTTTCTTCTCCCAAGGTTGGGCAGGAATCTGACACAAACAAGCAGGAAAGGGCAGGGGAAGATCCCTCCTATTTCTTTCCTTAAAAGAACACCAATTGTAAATTTTGAAACAGTAAACAACCTGGATCCCAGGCCAGAGTTGGCCAGGGGCCAGTGGTGGACTTGAGGCAATCCCCCACAGTGCTCTAGGCCTGACTCCCCTGAAGCAGTAGACGCTTCATTCCAGGATCCATATTAGTTTGCATTTGTTTTTGTATCTCTTCGTCTTATCCCTTTGCGTGCTGTTTTCTAAAACTCCTAATATGATACTAGTGTTTGACCAACTCTCTGGAGGGAAACCTAGATTTATGTTTACCGTTTCCCATGTTCATTTTAAGCTACCAAAGTGAAGGCAGATTTGGGGAGAGATGTGTATAATCGGCTCCCTGTGAGAGGCTGTTGCTGCTGGTTATTGAGTCCCTTCTACTGAGTGATTACCTATAAAGTTGGGATGCACTTTCTCCTGTTCGGTTTCTGCTACTGTGTCTTCCATGGTTGGATCCGAAACATTGCTCTCTGCAGCATGCTGTGGTATTTCCCTCAGCAGAAGCTTTATGTTGCTATCTGCTATCTGTCAGTAAGTTCTGAGAATAGTTACAGACTTATTGTTGATATATGCAGTCACTGACTCAGCCCATAGTGGTTTTCAGATCATTCTGTAGACCAGAATGGACATGTCGCAGGAGCGACAACACAAGGCGTCCTCAGCAAAGGAGAACATGGTCTCCTTCCCCCATCACAATGCTCACGCTAGCCTGAGAGCCTTGTTTCTGCTGTCCCCTCAGCCTGCTGTGCCCCTTCTCTATCCGTATCCCACCTACCACACCAGGCCCCGTTCCTGCCCTTGCTGTCACCAGCAAACCCACTGGAGGCTAACCGCCAGCGGATGGGGTTACAGATGACTAAACCCGCATTTTCAAAGGACATCATATGCCTCATCTGAAGTCCCCAGTCAGAGTCTGCGCCACTATTTTAGGCACTTACTTAATCAGGGGTTGCTAAATACTGTGATTTTGTTTGAATTCATGGATGGCAGTCCCTCCGATTAGAATTGAAGACCGGGAGAACAGGTGCGGCATCAACTCCTCTCCCCTTCCCCCAGTAACCTAATGTGGTGGGAGTTGCTTGCTGGATTGAAGCCTTCCCTCCCTGCACAAACCCTCAGCAGTCTCCCTCAACTCCAAGTTTGTGTGGTGCACAAACCTATACCCCATCATTTTACCTTACTTTTGACCCATCATCTTTTGCCAAATGTTCCATATAATAACCTAACATTTATTGAGAGCACGCCAGGCACTGTTCTGAGGATCTCGCGTTGTCTCAGAATCCTCATGACAGCTCTGGAGTTACATCCGCTATTAGGACCCTCGTTTCCCTCGTACTTGATACATGCACTCAGGCAGAGGGAAGCAATGTACACAGCATCATACGGCTGAGAAATGAGAGCTGGGGTTTGAACTCGGGTTCTTACCCTTGAACGATGCTATCCTGCCCTTCAAGTGCAGTGGTCTAGTCTCCCCAACAAAATGGAAGCTCCTCGAGGGCAGCTGCCATGTCTCATACTTCTTCACATCCTCAAGCACCTCGCTTAGGGATCAGTCTCACGTTGGGTGAGTGGAGTGAACGGGCAACCTCTAAGGGTTCAATGAATATCCATTGACTCAATTTCTTAAAAACGTGTCTTAACCATATCATTTCTACCCTGAATCATGTTTTCTCTTTAGTGAACTTATTCCAGCTAGACATCTCTGTGAAACAGGGACGGGATAAAGTCCGAGAGATGTTTTTGAAGAACGCCCACGTCACAGACCCCAGGGTGGTTGATCTTCTGGTCATCAAGGTAACTCCCCCTCCCGGAGCGACTCAGAAGAGCAGTCCGCTTGTCCAGAGCTTTTCAGTCTTCCCATATGAATGTTTTTGTCTCCAAGTTTGAAAAGCAACTACTGGGCCAGCAACTGGTGCTTAGTGTCTCAAAGGAACAGTTGAACTTGGAGGTTATCTCCTGGTTAAATCGACTGTAAGATTGTTCAAGAGAAAATTCACTGGGGCTTGCATTTTATAACTAAAAAAAGATACAGAGAGGAAAGTTTGAACTCGTCTTGAACCTCATCCCTAGAAGTCAGTGCTTCCCCTGGCGGCCAGTTGGCCAAGTCCTGTGTAAATGGAGTCAAATCCTGGCCCTGATTCTGTCTCCCTAGTGAGTGACACTGACATCAGTGGGAGCTGTAGCATGGACCAGTAAATGACCTGGAAGAAATGTGAAGCAGAAATACAAGTTAAGCCACTCAGGTGAGGCAGCATGGGGAGCGGCCTATGGACCTGTAGGTCTCTCCTCTTAGGCCAGTTAGCCAGCGTTAAAGACTATTTGAAAGGCCTCAGAGATCATTTAGTCCAACCACCTCCTTTTCCAGATGAGAAACTGTGGTCTAGACTGAGTACCTTCCTTCCCCACGGGCACTCGAGTCAGTGCCAGCGTGGAGAATAGCATCCTGGCCTTCAGTGTCGTGCCCTTGCACTCAACCACTTTGACTGACAACCTCTCCCTTCACTTGTGCAGGGAAAGATGGAACTGGAGGAGACGATTAACGTGTGGAAGCAGCGGACACATATTATGCGGTTCTTCCATGAAACAGAAGCGCCTAGGCCAAAGGATTTCCTGTCCAAGTTCTATGTTGGCCATGACCCATGAAGTCACTCAGTGGAAAGGTGCATGTTGATATTTAAATCCTTTAGAGCACAAATAAACTCAATGTATGATGATCACTTCATGACAGGATCCCATTGAAGCAATGGGAAGCTCTGTTTCTGCAGTCTCTCTCACTTTTTGCGTGAACAAGTGGGGCAGGGGTATACACACCACCTGTTCTTTCCCTTTTCCTGAAGTGTGGTGTTTCCTGTAAATTAGATTGGATTCTCTTTTCTCAGAGCCTCGCATGTTAGTAAACAGGAACGATGAGGCCATCTGTTCTGAAACTGTCATACTAAGTCTGAGGCTAGATGACTTCGTTAATTTAGCTGTGTTTCTACAGCCTCCGGGATTGGATGGCAGAGTGTCATAGCCCAGATTAGCAGAATTAGCCGGCTCTTGCTGTTGGAGGGGGTCAGAGCAGCGCTAAGGCACAGAAGTAAAGCTGACAAGCTGGGCTATTTTTCCCTGGATTTTGAAGAAAATGGCTGCTCAGAGGCCTAGCCCCTCTATCTGCAACAAACACAGGGTCCTTACAATGAAATTCATTTCCTACTCACTTAGGCTCCCTGCTAGGGACACAGCTGTTCACAGCACACAGAACAGAAATATTCCAGCTGTTTTTGCAAATGGCTGTAGCTCTAAAGTGACAGAATAAATGTTGACCCAGGTTAAAGAACTGACCTCTGCTTTGGATGTTAGTCTTCTCTGTTCCTTCCCTGGACAGTGTAACTGCTGGAGAAAGGGGTTCAGTCACCCTGAGCATTCCCCAATTTTTCAGTACCAACAACCCCTTTATCTTTTCACCTAAGGAACCCAAGTGACAGACCCATTCTAATAATCATATTTTCAAGTAGTTTTAAATGAACAATCAAAGCTCTTATGATTGGCATGTGACAATTAGCCCGTGTTACTCAGCACAAAAAAAGCTTGAGGGTTTGGTTAGCCTGTGCAGCTTTACTGAGGAAAAAGCGCCACAGGCAGTTCCTGTGAAGCTTTTGTTAATAATGAAAATAGGTCGCAGGCCCAATAATTATGGGTCCATAGGAGGCCTGGAGATCCCAGGTAGTAAATCAAAGGCCTACTGGAGAAAGGACAACACAGACAAGAAAGAAAGGGTAACAGCTAGAGCAGGGGTGTCCAAACTGCCGCCCACGGACCAACTGTGGCCCATGAGCCATTGTTAATTGGCCAGCAGCAAATTCCAAAAATATATTTAGTTTACTTAAATAAACCAGGTGAGGCAATACGTACTTCACCTCGAGTGAGTGGCCCGGCTGTTCGTGTATTTTACCGCATATGGCCCTTGGTGAAAAACGCTAAAAAACGTTTGGGGGCCGGCCCGGTGGCTCAGGCGGTTAGACCTCCGTGCTCCTAACTCCGAAGGCTGCCGGTTCGATTCCCACATGGGCTAGTGGGCTCTCAACCACAAGGTTGCCAGTTCAATTCCTCGAGTCCCGCAAGGGGTGGTGGGCTCTGCCCCCTGCAACTAAGATTGAACACGGCACCTTGAGCTGAGCTGCCTCCCGGATGGCTCAGTTGTTGGTTGGAGCGTGGGCTCTCAACCACAAGGTTGCCAGTTCAATTCCTCGACTCCCGCAAGGGATGGTGGGCAGCGCCCCCTGCAACTAAAATTGAACATGGCACCTTGAGCTGAGCTGCCGCTGAGCTCCCAGATGGCTTAGTTGGTTGGAGTATGTCCTCTCAACCACAAGGTTGCCGGTTCGACTTCCGCAAGGGATGGTGGGCTATGCCCCCTGAAACTAGCAACGGCAACTGGACCTGGAGCTGAGCTGCGCCCTCCACAACTAAGACTGAAAAGAACAACAACTTGACTTGGAGAAAAGTCCTGAAAGTGCACACTGTTCCCCAATAAAGTCCTGTTCCCCTTCCCCAATAAAAAAAAAACAAAAAACGTTTGGACACCCCTGAACCAGAGCCTACTCACACTGAGGAACTGCGGCCATCAGTCATACATAGCTGAAGTGTATTATGTTTATTCATCATTTGCTTGGTGCTCATTGGACAGCACATCTCGGAACCTCCCAGAGCCTGGGAATCTGGGCTGTGGTCACGAACCATGCGGGAGGCTTCACTGGAGTTAGGAGGCTGAGGGCCTTCCCGGGGCCCTTCTGCTGACAGGCAAGGAGGAGAGGCTGCGAGCATCACCATTTCCTAACTCAGGGCTTCCCCATTTACTTCTCCATGACCTGAAGAAAGGAAAACAGCTGTGAATTGGACAACAGAGCAGGCCTTTATCCACATACTGAGAATTCCACAGCGTGGTTCTACCAAACAGGAGACAGGCAGTTTTGAGTACGTTTGATCATATGTTTACTGAGCATGCACCCCAGACCAGGCACTGGGGGCCCAAAGGTAGAAAAAGCATGTTCCCTGCCAGCAAGCAGGTCAACCTAATAGAGTCTGGGGTGTATGTATATGTTTAAGGACATAATACTGAGTGTCACAAAAGAGGTACTGGTCAGTCAGAGGAATGAGCGGTCACTTTCAAATGGAGGAACGTGGGAAGACTACATTAAAGAATCGATGGAAATAAGACAGCAGTGGGACACAGCCTTCCCAGGGGGAGGAACAGGGAGCCAATGCCTGGGAGTGAGAGCCTGGGCAACTCAAGAAATGGTGAGTACTGGGCATAGGTGTGTGGTTGGGAACATGGAAAAGGCTGGAATAACAGGTGTGACCAGATCATGGCAAGCCTTGAATGCCAGACTAAGGAATCAGGAGTGACCTTATCGATGACAGTAATGCAGTCACACAGCACAAGTCAACACAAGAAAGCTGAATGTGTCAGGCACGGGGGGCAGGGCTCATGGGCACTGCTGACCAGGCCTTGGTGCCCATGTACAGGCTGTCTGGTGAGGATCTGCAGTTTGTGCATTTCAATGTGGAGCACCGAAATGAAGCTGTCTGGTGGGTGTGCAAGGCATATTAAATTGTCGAGAAAATTCGGGGATGGAGAAAGAGTACACAGAGCAAATGAAAAGGCTGGCTGGAATGCAGTGTAGCTGGAAGAGATCCCAGTGAATTTTAAGTCAGTAAAGACAGTTGCCCTCGTCCAACAGAAAAGGCACAATAATATTAGCCACCAAGGGAGTCAATTCATTGAAGGTCTGTACTTCCACTTCGAGTGTCCAGATGGTGCTTGCTACCAGGCCAAACTGCATCACAGTTCTGACGTTCCAACCCCCTTCCTGCTCCTGGTCCACACAAGGGAATAGCAAGTCTTACCGGTTAGTCGTCGTCGTCATCGTCCTCTGGAACAAAAATGTCATGCTCTTCAAGTAGAGCAGCAAAGTTCTTGCTAATAAGAGTCCCGACGTAGAGAAAGGGGATCACGATGGAGAACACACGGAGAAGGCCAAAGGACATCTGCAGAGGGTCAGAGCAGTGGCTGTGAGCTCCAGAGCCCACTGTGGCAGGACTGCAGACGGCCTGGCCCTCTCAGGGTCATTCCCTCCTATAGACCCCAGACCCATCATAAACAACTTGGTTTTAAAGTCCTTGGGAAAATTCAGAGCAAGAAAAATAGATAAAGTGACTTTAGAACCATCAAAGTGGATTCCAGAAAGAAAAGTATAAGGCACTCTAGACATCAAAAAATTCAGGTACAACCTGGTAATTACTTGCAGATACCTACAAATAGGTGAGAAAGTACTAAGAGGACTGGACTGTGGAAATAAAGTTCAGCTCTACTTACAGACACTAAATACATGGAAATGGATTACAAAAAGATGTACAGCAAAAGGATATTCTACACAGTTCTTTAATAGGTTCCCTGGTGACAGAAATTTGACTTTGCCACATTAAATTTTAGAAACAGGTATATTCTGAAAAGTGAGCATAGTCTTCACACTGCAAGACTAGCTATTTAGATGGACTGGGGAGTTTCAGTGAAATCTCAACATTTTCTCTTGTATTTTCCTATGGAGTTTCAAAAAAAACCCACAACTTTTTTTCAGCTATGCCTTTTTATAAGGCATGTTCTTCCCCAACATGGACCCTGCACCTTCCTGCTTCTTGCTCTGAAAAAACCCAGAACTCACTTGTCTGCGAGCTCGCATAAGCTAGACTAGCTTTTAAGAATTTTTATTTTGTAATTCCCACTCCTGGAGTCAAAAAGCAAACTTGTTTGGTATAAAGGACGATTTCCGTTTTACTTAGAAAACCCCAAGGGTACTAAGGACATGTGAAAGCATTCAGTGGTGGAAAAAACAGGATCTGGTGGAGGTTGTACCAGCAGGAAACCTGGATTCCAGGACCTAACTCAGCTGCTAGCTTTGGACACTGGCTTCACCACTCTGGCCTCTGATTCTCTATTTGTAAAAGAGTGATTGTAATAATCCCCTGAATACCTCAGGACTGCAAATCACATGATTTAAGTACTAGGTCAAAACTCATAAAAAATAAAGCCCATCTCAAGTACACTTCATTGACAAAGTCCTCCCATAAGTCGTTATTTCATCCCAAGATCTCTGAGGTAGACAGGGCAGAGGTTACATGACTTGTCTATACTGGATGCATAATTCTGAGTCTTCGTGCTCCAGAGATCTAGGCACCGCGCTCACGATAAACTAGTGCAAAACGCTGTCTTTCTCAGTTCTTGCCCCCTATCTTCAGTCTCCATACACCCAACTCAACATCCGGATCTAACCCGAGCATTTCCTCCCACCTGTCAAAATTAGCAGCGTATTAACGCAAAACTGTCCTAGAGCCGGCTTCCTAAGACGGTCGTTATGATTCGCCACTATTCCTATCAATCAACGTCGACCCGCACACAGTCCCCACCATGATTGGCCTCGGCCCCTTCACCCCGCCTCCAGGAAGACACTCACTTTCACTGGTTTGGGCAAAATGGCGCCGCTGCGAGTAACGATGACTGACCTCGACGGTACCAGGCTCCGACCTGAGTCGCCCCGTCCAGCAGAGAGATCGCCATCTTTCTTCAAGCTCGGTCCGCTCCGAAGAGCCCCGGATCGGACGGGTGCCAAGGCCAGCCAGCGAGCCGCTCTGAGCGCCATCTCCCAGCTCCGCCCCTACCCCCGGCACCCGGCACCCAGCGTCTAGCCCTGGTGACGCCCTCGGGAAGAACGCCGCCCCAAGCCTCGCGAGGCTTTCGGGATCAAACGCGAGGTCCAGCCTCACACTCGCGCAGTTCGCCTAGTTCTTGTTGCCGTGGGAAGGAGGCATTTGTCACGGGCCTCCGTGACGTCACGAGGACGACGCCTTCTCTCTCATTCCGGGCCCAGTGGGCAGGACCATCGGCTACGGTCGTCCGTGTGAAGCCTTCATATTTCTTTCATTTTTCCCCACCCAGGACAGCCAGGGCTTGGCAGAGCAGCTCTCAAGTGATCGTTGAAATAAACTTGAGTAACCGAAATGAGTAATAAAAAAACTTAGTGTTTTAATCGTACAAAAAAATACTGTAACAATAAGAAAGGCAAAAGCATGGAATATCTGGAGTATCTGTATAAAACAAGGTGCAGTGGGCTGTGGAGCTCCTCTACAGAGCTGGGAAGGCAGCCCTTCTTCCTCAAAACAAGCCGGACAGGAGTGGGTCCTGGACCCTGGGCCAGCATCTCAGCCACAGGGCTTTAAGGCTCTGAGCGGCAGCCTCCTGGCCTAGTTGTGCGTTGGTCAGGCTGCCAGAGACCCCAGTAAGGGAGAGAGAGGCTAAGACGGGGCAGATTGTATGTATCCGGGGAGGGGGCGGGGGGGGGGGGCGGGGAGGCGTTCTCTGCATCTGCCACCCACCCACACTGCCACCATGCTCCTAGGGCATCAAGCCAGTCTGGCCTCTGGCTCTATGGAGCCAGCCACTTTACCTCCCAGAACAACGGAAAAAGAAAACACCTGGCCTGCTGGTGAGAGTAGCAATGAGAAGGTCTTGGCAGGTACACATTAGGTGACAAGCAGGACCTTAAATGAGTTCCCAAGTGGTTTCAAGAGCAGAAAGCCCAGGGGAGAGAATTTATCATGGGGTACCAGGAATCCTATGCCCAAGCTCCCAGAATGTCCAGGACTGAGAAACAACAAATAGGCTTTCCTGGGGAGCCACACTGCCTGCCCACCTTTTATTCAGCTTCCCACTTGGCAGATCCAGGAGCTGACTGCTGTGGACTGAGTTCAGGAAGGATTTCTGCTGACATAAAAGCTACCAGCCTATCCTGGGTCTATGTCCAGCACCATCTGTTGACAGGACAGCCAGGGAGAGGGAAAGGATGGGGCCCTAACACTCTCTGAGCAGAATAAACCCCTCTGTATTGGCCAAAGTCCTCTCCCTCCAAAGGGCCCTTCCCAGACTGTAGAGTGGGGATTCCATGCCCAATCTTCCCAGCACTCAGGAAGAGCTGAGCCCCAGAAACCCACATGATATAATAAATCCACTTTCTCTGTTATGTCAGTCCCCAAAGCCAGCTTCTGTTACCTAAATGCACGCAAGACTCCCCAGGTTGGAAACTGGCTGAGTCTGGTGTGTAGATCAAAGGCAGGGTGGCCTGTGGCCGTGTCATATTATTCCCCACTTCCTCCATTTCACTAATATCCCCTGAGTGAGGAACGGTCCAGCACTGTGTCAGGAAACTTGGGCCTCACTCTGTGACTGCTGAGCAAGCCACCTTTCCTCTCTGGGCCTCAGGAAGTAAAGGGGTTGGAAGTTATGATTCCTCAGTCCCCTCCAGGCACAAAGGTATATCCAGAACCTGGAGAAGGCCTAAAAAGCAGGAAGGAGAGAAACACCCCCCTCAAAAAAAAATTTGAAAAGCAACTTTGGAACATCAAACTCCTGAAAAAGAATTGCCCTGGCGTCCTGACCAGCAGGACAAGGGCAGAACGGTAAGGGCCCAGGCTCAGGGCCTATCCTGTTCCTCACATTCTGGGTGGCTCCCCCGAGCCCTCTGTAGCCACCCCTGCCTTAGCTTCAGGATCTCCTGGCCGTACCAGTCGTGCAGGGTAGAGAAGCAAGAGGTCTCAGGGGACACAGGGCTCTGCCCCCTGCCTAGGAGGAGGTTGGTAGGGCCCTGTAGCTCACATTCAGCCAGGCCCGACCCTGCTGGCCTGCTGCCCCCTTCTTCCGCCAAACCTACAGAGCTGCAATCCCTGGAGAGGGAGTAACCGTTCTCCAGGCCCCGAGACAAGTGGTCAGGAGCCTGGGGCTTACAGCGGCTGGGAATGGCCTTCCAGGATGAGTGGCGATGCAACGCCAGGCTCTGGCGGGCATCACGCAATTGGCTCTCCAGCTCACGCACCACCAGGCGCATGTAGCCAAAACTTGCCCGGGACAGTGCCTTCACCCAGGCTTCCTGGGCTGCCGGCCCATCAGCTGCAAGCAGGTGTGGGCGCACACCAGGGGCATCGAAACAGATGGCAAAGGCAAATTCCTCAGGCACAGGAGCCTCAGCCAACTCGACCGTGCAGCCCTCCAGCACCACCAGGCCCAGTGGGGCCCGGCTCTCTCGACTCTCGAAGGAGAACAGCAGATTGCCCTTGAGGACAAACCAGCATCTTCGGCCAGTGCCACTGGGGGTGGGTGGAGTCCCTGGGCCTCCCCAAGTGCGCAGGAAGCCCATGTGGTCTGCTGGGGAGTTGCTCAATGCATAGTGGGCCACACTTCTCTCATTCAGCTTCATGGCTCCCACATGAATTATGAGGCAAGAGAGGTGACCGCGAATCAGAGAGGGAGGAAGCCCCCGTGTCCCTGTGGGGAAAAAAATATTGGCTCTGGAGGAGGCCTAGCTCCAACCCTGTGGCCTCTACTGATTTGCTGTGTGCCTTGAGGCTCTCAGTGTCTTCATTAGTGGAATGAGCCTATCTCCCTTGCCTTTTCTTTCAGTGTATCATGCAAAGCACTGGACATCAGAGGACTCAGAGAGAAGAATAATGTGATTGTATCAGGCCAGGAGGTATGGCAGGGCTTTGATACGGCTTTTTAAAATCCAGAAACAGGCCCCAGCTGAGCATTTCAGGACCCCGAGCCCATAGAATCCTTTGTGCTTAAACTATCCCTTAATCTGGGGCCTCTTAGTGCCAACCCTGAGGTCAAACCTCCAAGGTTTCCATGACCCTCCTGACTCATGGAAAATCAAGGCTTAGAGCAGTGAAGGTGAACTGCACAAGGTCACATGGCCAGTGAGAAGCAGAACTTGTTCTCCTGATTCCCTCACCTGCTGGGGGCAAGTCTTGGCAATGACCCACTTACCAGCAGAGCTTGCTAGGTGGGGGCAGGAGCCTCTCTTGTCTGGCCACAGAGCTCAACACTTCGACCACGTGACCCCAGTGCACCTGCAAAATAATTCTCAAATCCAGTCAACTCATCCTAAAGAATGAGAACTCTTAGCCTTTGGGGCCCAGTAAAACCACCATCTCCTCCAGGAAGACTTCCCTGGCCCAGTAATTCTCTACCCACCCACACCAGGCTCCTAGGAGCAATTTAAGGGGCTGGGTCCTACTGTCTTGACCTTCACTATTCAGACCTTAGCTCCTTGCCCCCTGAGGCTAGGTCAGAGTCAAGTGCCCTCATAGCTTCTAATTTTTTCCCTTCTAGCATTGTCACACAGTTTATCTGTAGGCTTTAATTTAAATCACCTAATCTGAGAGGCCTGCCCTGCTCACTGTATGAAGGGGCACCTGATCGCCAAGGTGGCCTGGTCCAAGATGCCCCAACCAGCTGTCTCCTCATTTGTTTTCATTTCCTTCATCCCACAATGATTTCCTTTGTGTTTGCAGCGCTGTCTCCAGCCCCAGAATGTCTAGGGGCCGACCTGGCTTTGCTCCCTGTGTATCCCCAATATCCAGCCCCCTGCAGGGCTCGGGGACGCCCTCAGGAAGTATTTGTTGAAGTAACTGGGATTACAACAGTTAACAAAACAAAGTTCCTCCTTTCTGGAGCCTACATTCTTGCGGGGAAAACACAATGCAAACAGACAAAAATAAAAAATAATAAATGGATTTAAAGTTAATTAAATAATAAATAACGGAAAAAACGGTCGATAAGGGCTATCTGTGAGAGAAATAAGCAGGGACCTCGGATGGGGGTCCGCGGGTGGGGAGGAGATCACAGGTGTTTGCTGGAGGACTGGCCTCATCTCTGTCCTGGGCCCAGCACTGGGGCGCAGGCAGAGAGAGGGTCAGGAGCCCGCGGATCTGTGCCCTCTCCTCTGCCGTGTGCCTGGGGAAGGGTGTTGCCCCCAACCCCTCGCAAGCTTGCGAGGTCCAGATAGCACACTCGGTGGGAGGCCGATGCGCACCGCATTTTTCCGGATTCTTTTGTTGGAGGAGCAGTGGGCTGGGGCCGCAGGACCCACTAGCCAGTGGCCACCGCGGTGGACCCTGAAACAGGAGTCTCCACATCGAGAACTCGCCGGCGGCTGCTCTCTCGGTTTCCCCGTCAGCGCAAAGGGGATGTCCTGCCACGTCCCCGCGAGCCACGCCTTCCTGGAGGCCGCCTCCTCCCGGAGCCCGCCGGGCCCTCTCTCACCTCCGCGCCGCCCAGCGCGCCGAAGCCCAGGAGGGTGGCCGGCGGGCTGGGCTGCGGCCGCTCCCCGGGGTGATCTCGTCTCCCAACCCTGCTGAGGAAGAGGGGAGACCCCACCCGGGCAGCTCGAGTTGCCTCCCCCACGTCTCCCTGTCCGGGACTCACCAGGTCTGGATCCGTGAAGATGCCCCTTGATTCACGCGGGAGGGAAACTGAGGCCGGAGAGGTCGGGACCTGCCTGAACCACAGAACTGGTCAGGGGCGGGCGGCCTCGAACCCAGGGTCCCACCTCCAGTGGTTGGCAGGCCTGGGACTGAGCCACCCCCACCTCCCTGCGGGGAGAACTCGGAGTCCTCTTTCCCCCTTCAGTCCCCCTCGCCCTGCCACGCCCACTTCTGCCGCAGCCAAGCCTCTTTAGGCCTCGCCCGCCCGGGCGCCTCCTCTGGGCGGGCTCCTACTCAGCCCGCAAGGCCCGACCGAGCTTCCTGACCACTCAGCTGGGCCCCCAGTGTCCAGATCTCTGCTTCTGGTGTTACCCGTTTCTGCTTGCGCTACTCGCAGCCTCCGCCCAGGTTCTGTCCACGGGTAGGCCTGTGTTGTGCATTGGTCTAATATGATTTCAAATCTACTTGTTGCTTTGATATAAGTATGAAGTCGGGCCAGGATGTCCTTATTCTACATCTGTTGTTGATAAGCAGTCAGCAGCCCAGCTGCTGATGGAACCTGCTGTGGGGCTTATTGATAAGAACCTGTGGAGAAGCAACTATGGCAAGGGGACATTTCGACTACAAATACGGAGAGTGAGGGACTATTTGAGAGTTTCGGTTTGGGTAAGGCAACTCTTTCATAACCTAAAAACTGCCCCTTGAGGCATTTGCTCCTACCTGTCGCCAGGGCCGATTCTCGTGAATTGTGGTATTAAACCTTGGAGCACTCTCAGAAGTGACAATCTTCCCAGCAGCTGGCGTCTTGGTTCCCTAGCAGCAAGTGCTCCAGCAACAGGCACTTTTACTTTTGTGTCCACACTTGGAAATCAGCTCTTTGGTTTGTCACTGAGTCTCCAGAGTACTTCTTCATATAAAAAGGCACACCTCATATTATATGGACATTATTCCTTCACCTCCTCTTTCCTGGAACAATCGTGTGATTAATCTGTCATTTGTTTGGAGTGTGTTCTTTATTTGGTTTATTAAGATATACTATCCTGTATGCTATTGGATTGTGAAATTGTTATAATTCCCACAAGGAACCTGTGCTAAATAAATTGTTGGCAAAAACAGGATCAGTCTCTGAGTATAACTTTTGCTGCCTCCCAGAATAAAAGCAAAACTAAGCCTGTGGTGAAGGCTGCAGGGAAGCACAATCCAACGCAGGAAGCTGGGGTTTCCCTGTGGCCCTGGAGCTCAGAACATCGGTGTGTGAAGGGTTGGTTCCCACTCAGAGCTTCTCCCCTTGCAGTTCCTGCAGCCTAGAACGCTTTTCCTTCTCATCCCTACCGCTCAGCTCTAACCTTCAGGGCTCTTTCACATCAATTAGGTCTCAGCTCAGATGTCCCCTGCCAGAGCATGTATGTAAAATAGGCTGTGTGGGGGAGGAAGAAACTTTCCTCTACCCTTCTAGGTTCTTTTGGCTGGTCTAATAATTAAATCAACGTGAGGCAGATCAGCAAGAGAAAATAACCAAATTTAATTACATTCGTAGGTACAGGAGCCCCACATACAAGAGAGAGTCAGAGATCCCATGTAAGTGAGAGGTTCAGAGACAGAAAGGGAAAACAGGTATATATAACATCCTGAGGTAAGGAATATGGTTAGAGGCCTGGGGCTTCAAGGGGAGGAGATCAGTAGGAATTTGCAGATCAATAAGAAGAACGGATTGTTCACTAATTAGATGTTTGCCCTGCCTTAGATAGGCCATAACACATTATTTCTGGTAATAACACTTATTATGGGCAAGGCCCCTAATTTAAATTCTTCTAGGTAGTTGTGGGGGGCACTGGAGTTTCTCCTGAGCCTGCAGGGTCACAATTGCCTTCAGCTCAAAATAATCCACATGCCAAAGTAGCACATTTTGGGGAGGCCTACCCTCAAGTCATCTTCCCTCAAGTCTATCACATCCCCGGGTTGTATTTTCATTATAGCACTAACCACTATAGACAACTTCCCAATGCTCATGCTTTTATTTTCTGTGTATTACCTCTTCCTCACTAAATTTTATTCAATTAATAATATAAACCATAATAAGTGTGTTAGAAGGTAGTACATGGTGTGGAAAATAGAGAGCAGGGTAAGGGAGATTGGGAATTGTAGGAGTAGGGGGGTTGCAATTTTAAATAGAACCATCAGGGTACACTTCACTGAGAAGGTGACATCTGAGAAATACTTGAAATGATGGAGCCAGTCATGCCAAGATCTGGAGGATAAGCAGTCCAGGCAGAGGGACAACTCCATGACTCAGAGGTCTATTGTGTTTGAGGAACTGCAAGGGAGCCAGTGTGGCCCAGCAGTGGTGAGGTAGGGGGAGAGCAGTAGGAGATGGGGTCAGAATATGTGGGGTGGGGCTTGGTAGATCTGTGTGGCCTGTTACTCCAGATTGAGATGAACAGACATCACAGGGTCTTGAGTGAGGAGTGACCTGAGCTATGTTTTAAAGGGTGACCCTGGCTGCTGTGGAGAGAATAAATGTGGGTGAAATGTAGGCTGCTGAACAAATCCAGTTAAGATGTGACGGGGGCCGGGAGAGTAGCGAGGTGGCCAGGTTCCAAATAGGTTCTGCAGGGAGATCACTGGGTTTGCGGAGAGACTGAATGTGGGGAGTGAGAGAAAGGGATGCAAGGACTCCAAGGTTTTGGCTTGAACATCTGGAAAGACAGTTGCCATTATATGGAAGGGGCTGGTGTTTGGTTTGGGGCTCGTTAAGTTTGAGATGTCCAGTCGCCATCCAAGCGAAGGTGCCAAAAATGAAGTGTTTGGCACCTAATAGTTGCTCAATAAATTTTTGATGAATGAAATTGGTTAAGAAATATGCCGAGTGCCTCGGCTAGCATAACCGGTGGCCGCAGTTTCAGGCAGGGAAGGAGAGCCTCCTGGCTTTACAAGAGCTGTACCCTCCACCTGGTTTGCTTCCCCCCACCAATCCTCCTTGCAAACCTATTCATCTTCCGCTACCTGTTTTGAGAAGCTTACTACGAGCCATGCTTCAGAGCATTTTCTTATTTCCTCTTAACAAGACCCTTAGCCGAGGTATTCACGACAGTTATTTATTGCGCGCTACAGTGTGCTGGGCACTAACCTCGCCCTCAGGGATCCCACAGCGGTGAAACGTCTAGCTAGCCTCGGGTCCGTAAGCCCGTTCCGCTCGTGCCCGCCTCGGGAGCGCGCAGAGCGGGACCTCAAAGAAGGCGGGGCTTCGAGAGGTTCGGAGGGCGTATTGGGTCCATAGAGGGCGGGGCAGGACGTTACTAGGGGGATTCTGATAGGCTCCGCCGGGAAGGGTTGACCGCCGTCAGGCTCCTCTGGAACTCGATTGGCGAGTCAGATCACTGCCACGGTCGGCGGCTCCTACCTCCAGAGTGCGTCGGTGGGTAAGAGCCGCGGGCCGGGCGCTCTGGGGTGGGGGCCTCCCGGCGCTGGGTCTTCCGAATTTGGCGGCCGCGGGCGGCAACCCAGATCCGGTGGGAGTCCGGAGCCTGATCTCGGCCCGGCGCCTCCCCTCTTCCTGGGCGTCCGCAAGCTGGTCGCTGCCTCTCTGGCCCCGGCCCGGCAGACGGCCGCCCTTGGACTCCAGGGGCGCCCAGCACTGCAGGCGGGGTGAGGTCTGATGTCCAAGACACCTTGTTTAGTATTCCTGAAGGAAGAAGGGGAGTGATGGCTGGGGGAGGGGCAGTGAGCGCGGCTTGCGGACTGAGTTTGGTTAGCCGGGTAGTAGTGACTCCAGTGCCTTTCTAACGTTTCTTAGCTTCCAAAGCCCTAAGTATAAAGCTGATAAAAGCAGAGCAGATCTGGTCGGGTCCTGAGACGCTGAGTCCAGAGCAATGTTGCGGAAGACAGGTAACCTACATGGGAAGGGGTGCCTTTGGGAGGGTAGGTGACCAGTAGGATGTGGGGGCTACTTGGAGGGAGCCCAGCCTTCTGGTGTCTGGGCCTCCTTCCCTGATGTGGGTATGTGGGTATGTGGGGAGACGTTCCTCTTATTGGAGCTGGGCTGGGAAAGAAGGAAATGCTCCTCCCTTAGAAAGGGAACTCCTCGCTTTAGTTCCCTTCTAAAGAGGCCTATTCCTTTTTCATCTCCTCTCCCAAAGTGCGGAGGCCCTATCTTATGTGATATCAACACATACTGAGAACTGCCCGGTAAAGTCAGTACATTAACTCCGTCTTACACAGAAGGAAACTGAGGCCTGAAAGGGAAAGGGTTCCCCCAGGTGAGCTGGCTGGGTGCAGGTCCCACCTGGCTGACTCTGTTAGCCCTTCTGAGGGCTCTTGAGGGTCTGTGGTGGAGAGCAAAGATCCTGGAGGAGATTCAGGAAACCTGGAGACTGGCTACAACCTCACAGCAAGTAGGTATCCAGGTCTCAAACACACTGCCCTACTCCAGGCACCATCTGCCCACTCACTATACTGCAAGGGCCAGCAGTTGCAGGAAGAGCCAATTCCGCCTTAATCCCAGGAGTATCGTTCTTCTATGCGATAGGCGAGTCAGATCGCGGCCATGGTGGGCGGCTGTACAGGCTGTACAGGCCGGCAGCCTCTGCAGGGCTGAGCAGCATGTGGAGGGGGTGGGGTGAGGGCTGGGGCTATGGGAGCCACTCACAGTCATCCCCCAACCCCCTCCAGTGCTCTTGCTTGCCCTGGTGGACCTGGTGCTGGTGTTGGAGAATGGGCTCCTGCGGACGCCACCCATGGGCTGGCTGGCCTGGGAACGCTTCCGCTGCAACACTGACTGTGACGAGGACCCGAAGAACTGCATCAGGTGTGTAGGGCCCACAGCACCTGACAAGCCTTGCCCAGGGCCCTGCAGAGTGGGGGCCGGGAGTGGAGAGTCAGCCAGAAAAGAGGACAGGGTCTCTGCAATCCCAGAGAGTCTGCAGCCAGAGGGGACTTTTGGGACCTTTGACATCCAGCCTCATGACCTGCTTGGGGCCTCTGTGGGGCCTATCAGGCCTGTGGGGCCTATCAGGCCTGTGGGGCAGGTACCTTGTAGTGGACCCTGTCCCTGAGATAATTGAAAGGAGGTAACTGTTAAGGCCGGGCCAGACTCCACGTGCTTCCTCTGGCTCAATCCTGCCCCTTGACCTGGGGGCCAGACCATTCCTTTCAACTTCACCCTACTTAGGGCTGGCTCATGACACAATCACTGTTGTCATTTACAATTATTACTTGACTTAGTCTTCAGCTGACAGCAAGGCTGGGATCCTTATAGCCTGGATTCACACTCAGAGCATCTGAGCAGCTCTGAGGAAGGGGGCTGAGGAACATGCTGGGCCACTAAGCTGCTCTGTGCCCTGCCCCTCACCAGTGAGCGGCTCTTCATGGAGATGGCTGACCGGCTGGCACAGGATGGTTGGCGGGACCTGGGCTACACATACCTGAACATCGATGATTGCTGGATTGGAGGGCGTGATGACAAAGGCCACCTGGTGCCAGATCCCAAGCGCTTCCCCAAGGGCATTGCCTTCCTGGCTGACTATGTGAGCCCCACCCCAGCCCTGCCCACTGGCCCTGGGGCCAGACCTCTCTTTCCACCCCATCCTGCTTAGGGCTCCATTTCCACAGTCCCTGCTTGAGAACTCAGTCTGGTGGGGAAACATAAGTGAACAGCTCGTTTTGGCCCACTGTGGCGGGTGAGAGCCAAGAAGGGCATCTCATTCAGCCTGGGTTTCCAGGAAGGTTCTCCAGAGGAGGCCATTCTTGAGCTGATACCAGATAGATGGCATTCGAGGCAGAGGGGATGACAGAAGCAAAGACCGAGAGGCAAGAACAGTCCATGGGAGGTGTGTGTGTTGGAGGGAGGGGAAAGACCACAGGTGGCAGAGGCCAGGCCAGCAAGCGGAGACCCTTTCCTCTGGGCAGTGGGTTGCCCTTGAAGGTTTTAACGGGGCCTGGTCAGATGAGCCTGTGAGGCGGCTCCCTGGGGATCCTGCCTGAGCCCACTATTTCCTTGACTCGCCCGCAGGCTCACTCCCTGGGCCTGAAGCTGGGCATCTACGAGGACTTGGGCAACTTTACCTGCATGGGTTACCCAGGCACCACGCTAGACAAGGTGGTCCAGGACGCTCAAACCTTCGCCGAGTGGAAGGTGGACATGCTGAAGCTGGATGGCTGCTTCTCGACCTCTGAGGAAAAGGCTAAAGGTGGGTCCCACAGCTGGCTGGGGACAGGGAGACAGGGAGGGATGGCATAGAAGGCCCACCAGTGTCCGCCTGGCTGAGCTCGTCTGTCTGTATGGCCCCTAGGGAATTTTGTTTCCCAGGGGCTGGGGGATCTTGGCTCCCAGGCTCCCTAAAGGTGGCTTGGCACCAAGCCCCACCTAGGAAGTGTTTGTGGCGCTGAGTACAGGGAGAGGCAGCTCTGTTGAGCCTGTTTCCTCACGTTTGGTGGGAAGTTTGGGCTGAGGCCCGAGATTGCCTTCTGCATCTCCTCAGTCCTAAAACGTGGGGGTTGGATTTCCAGGGTACCCCATGATGGCTGCTGCCCTGAATGCCACAGGCCGCCCCATCGCCTTCTCCTGCAGCTGGCCAGCCTACGAGGGGGGCCTCCCCCCTGAGGTAAGCCGTTCTGTGTGCCCGCCCGGCACTGTCCCTCACACCAGGCTTCCCCACCTCCTCTGTAGTCAGGGCCACTCTTACTATAGTTGCCATGTGCTAATTTATAGGTCTGGAGAGAGGGTCCTAAGTACCCCAGAGGGGCCTCTGCCAGCCTAGGGTCGTAGAGAAGAGGAGGCACTTGTCAGGTGGCTGAAGGCGTTGGCATCCAAGACATGGGAACCACATGTGATGTGCCAACACACAGCACCCCACAAGTGGTCAGCCCTGGGTTTTGTACTGAGTGGGCTGGTGAGGACAGGCAGGCGGGCTGAGCCTCTGAAGAACCTTGGGGTTACCTCACCAGGGGTCCCTGAGCACCTAGGGCACTAGAAAGGGTGAGATCAGACTTGCAGACCTGAGGGAAGATGCTGGCAGATGGCTGGACTCTCACTGAGAGATCACGGGTGGATGTGTGGCAGGGATGTTGTTGGTACACCAGCTTGGGCCTGTACCCTGAGCCTGACCCCGGTTGGCACGAGAAGGCAGGATAGGCTTCTGGCACCAGCACGCAGGGAGGGGCCTGGGCAGCCCCAGAGCAGCGCCAGTTTCTGAGGCTTTCCTCATCCTCAACAACTAGGGCCTGTTCTCTGGCCCCTTCCCCACCCTCTGTGTCTCCTGCTGGGCAGGGGCAGCCGGATGTGACTCTGGTGATGGACTCTGCCCCCTCCTGCCCTCCCAACCAGGTGAACTACAGTTTGCTGACAGACATTTGCAACCTCTGGCGTAACTATGGCGACATCCAGGACTCTTGGAGCAGCGTGCTGTCTGTCCTGGACTGGTTTGTGGACCACCAGGACATACTGCAGCCAGTGGCAGGCCCTGGGCATTGGAACGACCCAGACATGGTACCAGCATGGAGGGGGATGGACCTGCTCCCCACTGCCCTGTGCCCTCTAACTGGCCGCACATTGCGGGGTTCTAGATCAGCTCTGAAATGTGTCCTTGAACCAGGTGCATTAGACTCACCTTGGGACTTGCTAAGCTACCATTCTGTTCCCAGGGCCCCACCCCCACCTTTCAGATCAGAATGTTGGGGGAGGGCCTGGGAATGCCCATTGTTGACAATCTCCCCAGGCAGTTCTGATGCTTGAAACTTGAGAAGTTGGTCTGCGGTGACTCTGGTGTGAGACATTATTCCTCTGCAGGATGAAGAACACACCCTCTTGCCACTCCCTCTCTAGAACATCCTGGCCCAGGCTGCCTCTGACCCTTTCAATGCCCTGGACCATTACCTCCCTGCAGACCCGCCATAGGCAGAACCGGCCCCTGGTACCCACCTCACTCATAACCCTGCTGACTTCAATACTTTTGCAATTTATCTTACAGTTTTATAGCTATCTCTTCATTTAGCCAACAAGCATTTACTACCAGTGATTAGAATAATCTCAAATACCCGGCCAGCTGGTGGGGCACCCAGAGAAACAGAAATTGGCCTGCCCTAGAGTTCTAGCTCCAGCTGTGCTATGTACCTTGGGCGAGTGACTTAAATTTTTTTGTGCCTCAGTTTTGTCAATTGGAAAATGAGAGGAATAGTGGCTGCCTTGTACAGGGTGGTGAGAGTGAAGTGGATGACCCTCTAAAACCCTTGGCACCATTTGGCACAACACTGGGTTTAGTTAGATCGGTGTCACTAAGTACATGACCATTAGTAATGATCCTTTGGATGCTGTCTGTGGATTGGTTGCCCTGGGTCAGGAGTCAGCTGTGGTTAGGGCAGGTGGGTGGTTACTGGCAGATGCAGGGACTCGGTCTGGCCCTAGTTCTGGTTTCCTACCGCTGCCACCCTGAGTATATTTCTTGATTTGTGTGTTCCAGTTTATACATGCTTTTGGCAACAGGATCCCATCGGATCAACTCCACTTGTGACACGACTAGAGCATATTAGCGCCCCCATTTTCTTGGTGAAAAGCTGAGGCTCAGAGGGAATGTAACTCGACTCATCCAAGGCCACTGCTGGGGAATGGTGTTTGCCAACCCAGGCTCCCACCTGTGGCCGCCCTTCCCATCTCTGTCCTCTTGCCTCAGCTGCAAGCTTAGGATTGGTCCCTGTGCCCCCCTCCCTGAACAGGGCAGCGCTGACTGCTCCTCTCCTCTGCCCCTAGCTGCTCATTGGGAACTTTGGCCTCAGCTTCGAGCAAGCCCGGGCCCAGATGGCCCTGTGGACGGTGCTGGCGGCCCCTCTCTTCATGTCCACAGACCTGCGTACCATCTCCGCCCAGAACATGGACATTCTGCAGAATCCACTCATGATCAAAATCAACCAGGACCCCTTAGGCATCCAGGGACGCAGGATTCTCAAGGTACTGGGGGTGGAGAGAAGGAAAGGGAGGCTGAGGGACTGGGCTCCCCTGAGAACAAGGCTGCACACCTGGAGGTCACGGTGGGGAGGGGGCCTCGGATCTGCTCAGCCCCACCTCCCGGTAGCATTCAGGGAAAGGCTACTGGGAGCTGCTCCCACCGCCTCCTACTGGCCCACGTGAGAGCAGGGCCAGAGCAGGACCATTCATGGGATTCAGGGAAGGGAGACGTCACCACACAGGTGCATAGGGGACAGTGAGACCCCTCAGTTTGGAGGTATAAGACCTCTGCACACGTCTGTGATGTCCGGCAGAGAACTGGGCTTCCCTCCTGCATTTAGTTGAGCCAAGGGATACAACTACTGTAATACTAGTACTGGCGACCACTCTATTGCCCACCTCCTGTGTGCCACGAGCTCTAGATACATTTTCTCAGAAGGGAGATACTCCTTCCCTGTTTTACCAATCAGGAAACAGACTCGAAGAGTCTAAGGAACCGCAGCCCAAGGCCCCACAGTTGGTAAACAGTACAACAGGACTTGACTCCAACAGTGTCGCCTCAAAGCTGTACTCTTTGCACAGACCCTTCCCTCTCTAGTCAGAAGAAATCCACACACCTAGAGAAGGCACCTGGAGAGCTGGGGAGGCCCCCAGGAGGATGGGGGCTCTTCCCCCTGGCTGCTCAGGGCAGAGTGACCCCAGTCCACTGCAGCAGCTGTCCACGTCTGTCCCTCCCACCGTCCTGAGCTGAGGCAGGACCTCATGCAACCTTTGTCTCTGTCCTAGCATGGGTGCTGGGAAGTGTCTGCTGAGTCAGGGTAGGAAGGAGGGTAGAGTCAGATAAGTTGGGGTGCTAGAGGGCTGTGGTATCCCCCCCAAGCTTTTGCATGCCACAGAACTGTGGGCTGGGGGGACCAGGGCTCCAGGGACTTTGGGAAGGGGTCTTAAGGGCCTGCGTGAGCAGGGACCCCAGCCAGTCACCATCTTCGTGCCCAGGAGAAGTCCCACATCGAAGTGTTCCTGCGGCCCCTGGCCAGTGAGACCTGCGCCCTGGTCTTCTTCAGCCGCAGGACGGATATGCCTTATCGCTTCCGCTCCTCCCTCGCCCAGCTCAACTTTACCGGCTCCAGCATGTATGAGGTGAGCGCCCTGCAGGTAGTGAGTGCCCTCTGTGTTTCTGGGAGGGCATTGCTGGGGGTGGTCCTCACGCACACTTGGCCTTCCCTAAGCCATGGGCCCTGGGTCCTGTGGCACGTGCCTGTGGGGCAGCTGCAGGCACTGGGGGCCGTGGTTGGCGCTGTTCTCTACACTGGTATCTCCAAGCTACGCAAACACAACTGCTGTGTATAAGTGAGTCCGTTAGCCGCCGAGGCCACGCTCCTCCCCTCACTGGTCAGTCCTTTCTGGCACGTTCCTTGGGTTCTCCACGGGTTGGGGCTTTCACTGCTGCCTATGTTTGGGCATCTGTTGGCTTGACTAGTGGAGAAGTGACAGGAGATTCAGGGCTCCACTTCTGTAGTGCATACTAGGGGCCCAGCACAGACAGGCCAAACCCAGCCTTCTGCATCCTCTGCGGGGTCGCTGCACAGCCATTCTTATGGGGGCATTGTCCCTCCCCACTGCAGGCCCAGGATGTCTACACGGGCAATGTCATCAGTGGCCTCCGGACTGAAACCAACTTCACAGTGGTCATCAACCCTTCAGGGGTGGTGATGTGGTACCTGTATCCTGTCGGGAAGCTGGAGACATCCCAGCAGTGAGGAGCTGGGACATGTGACAGGTTGAAGCAGCACCGCTGAGCCCAGACCACAGAGCCTTGACCTACTGAAGGCCAGTAGGAGGGGTTCTCTGCTACCCAGGCCTGCTTGGCGACCAACCCCATCTGACCCAAAGTGCAACCTCAGGGCCGGTTCCACACGCTGGAACCCTCTTGGACACCTGTCTTGGGCACTGTCCTGGGGCCTTCCTGGCCTCTTTCCTTGTCTGCACAGCCGCACAGATGTTGCTAAACAACTCAACCAGACTGCTGAGCCCCTGCAGGCAGGGGCGCTGATCCCCATCAGGACTCCAGCCTCTGACCTGCCTTTGATGGCTCTGAAATCAGGATCTGGAATTTTTCTTATAATTGGGAGTGGAGATCTGCCCTATGGGGAGTTTCCAGGAATGGGGTGATTGGCTCTCCAGCCCGGAGGGGGCCTTGCAGGCTGACACTGCCCGGGAGTGACTTTGGCTCCTTCAGGCCACCAATAAAGCTGTTCTGCAGTCAAGTACTTGTAATATGGACCTGGGACCATGGTCACCTTCAGTTAGGGACTCTGGGTGGCAGTCCCTAACTGCCACAGGGTGCTGGTTTCAAATCTTGCCTCACCTGGAAGTGTGTGGCCTCCGTTGGCCTCTCATTTTCCAAAGTGACCTGCAGATTGTACTTCTGGAGAGTCCAGACTTGCCTCACTCCAGGAAGCCCCACACGGGGGTGGGGTGGTGACCGCACATGAGGCTGAGCAGCAATGGTCCCAGGCCCTCTGCACGTCCTTCCCCACCCCGTGCAGATGTTACAGGGTCTGCTGGCCTCCACCACCCCCCTCACCAGCCCGTGCTGCACAGACAAAGGCCTTGATCTGCTAAGGAGCTTTGCATTGTTCACTTTGGTACCTTTCAGCTCATGCCCCCTTTACTGCCAGGGCTCCATTCACTGGCTCCATACTGGGTGCAGGTGAGGGGAGGTCAGCACTGCTTTCCTCCCCAGGGCCCCCGACAGCTTGGCCTCTGCCCTGCAGTGCCCCCTGGCCCCTCCCCTAGTTTCTTCTCTCCTAACCTGGCTGCAGAGGCGGTTGAAATCCCCCAGCTACATCCAAAGACAAGTTCAGGTACTTTGTCTTAAAATGTTTCCTGTTCCTCCTCCTAAGGAAAGGGCTATTGAAGAAAAAGAATGGCATGTTCTTAACTGCCTTCCTTTGGTTCCTATTTCCCAAGCCCTCTTTCTTTAGCTAAGGCCACAGGGCACCTGTCTCCCCTGCTGGTTCTTGTCCCCATTTGGGAAGCTGGCAGCAGAGCAGGCTAGGTAGGTTCTCCTTAGGCTTTGAATGTGGGAGCACCCAGGGCCCCAGGCTCTGCACTATCCTGCCCTGTGGGAACGCTTCTGGGTGGATCTCCCACACTCCCTCCCTTGGGGTTTGAGGTGCTTATAGCATGGTGTAAAGAACTTACAAGTGCGCCCTTTATAGTGTCACTCAAATTACTGGAGCTTCGCTGATTGAGTCTACAGTCAGCAGAGAATGCTCCCTTTCCCTAGCTGAGGGCCGCCAGGAGACAGAAGCCTATCTTACCCCACGCCTCTGCCCTGGGAGACCTGTCACTGGACGCACAAATTCAGCTTCGGGTCTTTGTCTTAGTGCTTGTTGTTCAAGCCAAATGGGATGGTCTCAGGTGGGAACACTTCTTTTGCAGCCCGAGGAAGAAGCCTTTCCCACCACCCTGGGATGTGGGGGAGTACAATGGTGGAGACCATGGACTTGGGAATTGGGGCCAAGATCAGCCTGGACTTAACCAGTCAGTTCCTCTGCCTTCCAGACCTAGAGATGGTACATTTCTTTACTTGCTGCATAGCTTGTCCTTTTATCCTGGGGATGCCTAATTGATTCTATCTCTTTAGCCTTAATTCTCTCACACACCCTGCTTATCTTCAGGACAATTATTTTACTTTCTTCTACCCAAGGCCAGTGAGGGACTCAATTATTTTTTCCCAGTTCAAGGAAGCCTTTTTCAGACCCAAGAGTACCACTTCTCTTTAAAAAAAACTATTGTAGAGTCAGGCAGAGAAAGACAAATGTCATATAATTTCACTAATATGTGAAATATAAAGAACAAAATAAATGAACAAACAAAACAGAAACAGACTCATAGATACAGAGAACATTCTGATGATTGTCAGATAGGAGGGAGCTTGAGGGGATGGGTGAAAAATGTGAAGGGATAAAGAAGTACAAATTGGTAGTTACAAAATAGTCTTGGGGATGTAAAGTATAGCATAAGGAATATAGTGAATAAATACTGTAATAACTATATATGTATGGTGTCAGATGGGTATGAGATTTATTGGGGTTATTACTTCCTAAGTTATATAAATGTCTAATCACCATGTTGTACACCCAAACCAATATATAATTGTATGTCAATCATCATTGAAAAATAAAACAAAATATTTCAAAAAAGAAAAAAAAAAAAAAAATCTATTGTAGAAATTTTCAAACACAAAAATAAAATGGTGTAGTAAACCTTCATGTTCCAACAACCATCAATGTGTGCCATTATTTCTTATCTTTCTTCCCACACATACTTTTTTTGCATGTGAGCTGGAGTATTTGAAAGCAAGGCAAAGAAAACTCTATAAACACCACTATTTTCTAGCAGATAGGATCTTTAAAAATATATATGACAATAATACAATTTTCCTATCCAACAGAACAAAAATTTTGGTAATCTAATAACCAGTCTCTGTTCAGTTTTTGCCAATTGTCTCAAAAATGTCTTTCTACAGTTTGTTTGAATCAAAATCCAAGCAAGGAGTCAACAAAAATGGTACGGTAAGAACCACCAAAAGTTTGTTTCCTACATAACAGCAATGAAAAACCTTCCACTTTTTATCAGAATCAACTTTCACAGAACTCTAGAAATTAACCAAAGGTTTGCGGCAACCCAGAGAGCTTTTGATCAAGAAAGACAGAATCTTGGTAAGAATAGCAAGTTTTGTAGTGTTTTACCCTAGTATCATATTTAAATCCGCTATTTATGTTCAAAGAGCTAAAGGAAACCGTATCTAATGAACTAAAGGAAAGAAGAAGAATGATGTCTCACCAAATAGAAAATATCAGTAAAGAGACAGAAGTTATAGAAAAGAACCAAATAGAAATTCTAGAGTTAAAAAGTACAATAATTGAGATAAACATTTCATTAGAGGGCCCCAATGGGTCAGCAGACATGACCAGGCAGAAAAAAATCAGCAAACATGATGATAGTCCCATTGAAATTAACCTGTCTAAGGAAGAGAAAGAAGAATGGAGAAAAATGAACAGAGGTTCAGAGACCTATGGGACACCATGCAACGTACCAACATGTAAGAAGAGAGAAAGAACAGAAAGAACATTTGAAAAAATGGCTCAAAACTTCCCACATTTGATGACAAATATTAATGTACACATCTAAGAAGGTCAATGAGCTCCAATAGGATAAACTCAAAGAGATCCACACCTAGACACATCATATTCAAACTCTCAAAACAAAGACAAGGGGAATTTTTGAAAACAGCAAGACAAGCGACTCATTACATACGAGAGAAAATACTCTGAGATGAATGAAAATGAACATATAACATACCAAAAATACTAAAACACAACATACCAAAATTTAGGAGTGAAATTAGTGATCAGAGGGAAATTTATAGCCATAATTTGCCTACATTAAAAAGAGTGAAAAGAACTCCCACAATGGGAGAAAAATATCTGCAATTCATATTTCTGATCATGGACTTCTGTTTAAAATATATAAAGAACTCTTACAACTCAATAATAAAGTCATAAATAACCCAATTAAAAAGTGAACAAAGGATCTGAATAGACATTTTTCCAAGGAAGATATGCAAATGGCCAATGCTTGACATCACTAACCATTAGGGAAATGCAAATAAAAACCGCAATGCGATATTATTTCATACCCAAAGGGTAGCTAAAATAAAAAAGTAAGATATTAAGCATTGGCAAGGATGTGGAGAAATTGGAACCCTCATACACTGCTGGTAGGAATGTAAAACTGGTACAGCTGCCGTGGAAGAAGATGGTCTGGCAAGTCCTCAAATGATTACCATGTGATACAGCAGTTCCACGACCAGGTATAAACATGTCCACACAAAACCTTGTAAACAGATGTTTATAGCAGCATTATTTGTAACAGCCAAAAGGTGGAAACAATCCAAATTCCACCAACTGACAAATGAATAAACAAAATATGGTTAACCATACCATGGAATATTATTCAGCCACAAAACGGAGTAAAGTACTGACATGAAACATACAACATGGATGACTCCTGAAAACATGCTAAGGGAAAGAAGCCAGTCACAAAAGACCACGTTATATGGTTCATTCATATGAAAGTCCAGGATAGGAAAACCTATATAGAGACAGATTAGTTGTTGCTTAGGGCTGAGTGGGAGGATGGGGGTAATAGGGGATGGCAGCTAAAAGGTACAAGGTTTCTTTCCGAAGTGATGAAAATGTTCCTAAATTGACTGAAGCGATGATTGCACACATCTGTGAATAAACTAAAAATCACTGACGAATGTCAGTGATTAAAATGGGTGGACTGTACGGTATGTGAATTATGTATCAATAAGGCTGTTAAAAAAACCCTCCTCACACCTATGTCCATTGCAGTATTATTCACAATAGACAAGATGTGTAAGCAACCCAAAAGTCCATTGATGGGCGAATGGATAAAGAAAATGAGGTATATATATATATATATATACAATGGAAAATTATTCAGACTTAAAAAAAAAAGGAAGTGCTGTCACATGCTACAACATGGATGAACTTGAGACTATTATGCTAAGCAAAATAAGCCAGTCACAAAAAGACAAATACGCATGATTTCACTTACATGAGGTATCTAAAGTAGTCAATTTCATTGAAACAGAACGTAGAATGGTGGTGCCAGGGGCTGGGGGGAGGGGAAAATGGGGAGTTGTTCAAAGGGTGTAAACTTTCAGTCTTGCAAAATAAAAAAGTTCTAGAGATTCATTGCACAACAGTGTACGTACGGGTATCTCCCACTTTCGAAAGTTTGTGTTATACCACTTTGATGAAAAACCTACCTTAGTACCTGTTTTTGCTAATCAAAAGAAATCCGAAGGGGATTTTTACTTGCATGAAAAAGCCATTACCGTACTAATACAGGTCTGTCATAGAAGTGAAGTGGCCTAACACAAACTTTCAGAAAGCAGGGGATACTCCGCTTCATGCCATTTTGGTTTACAAAAGGTTTCCTAGGAAAGCTCTGCTTTTCATACAGCAGGGGAAACCTGTATAGCTAACACTACTGCAGGGGACCCTTAAAAATGGTTAAGAAGATAAAATTCATGTTGTTTTTTGTACTACAATTTAAAAAAAGATACGTATCACTGCGAGTGGCTGGAAAATAGGACCTGGGCTCGTGGAGGGTATGTTCAGTCTGGATCGCAAACAGGACGGCGGCATTCCCCAGGAAGGCATCAACATACACAGAGAAAAGGGGAATCCAATCCAGACGTGCACATCTTCCAGCCCTGGGCTGCCCAAGAGGAGGAATGAAGAAGGATGAACCTGGGTGTCCTTAGGAATGGACATCACCCTGCTGCTCTTGGTGACTGTCCATATCAGTGTCACATGTCGACTTCCCACGAATGATTCTTACTCTGCTTCCTTCTTTTTCCAGACTCCCAGTAAAATGCAAAATAACCCTGTAACATTCCTTTTCTCCCATTCAATGTTATCCAAACTTTTCTGCCATCCTTACCTGAACATCAGATGACTCCAGGGGCAGAGCCAGCCTCACTCTTCCCCAGGTCATTACCGTGTTTCCCTGAAAATAAGACCTAGCCGGACAATCAGCTCTAATGCGTCTTTTGGAGCAAACATTAATATAAGACTCGGTCTTATTTTACTATAAGACAGGGTAATATAATATAAAATATAAAATAAAATATAAAATATAACACTGGGTACAACATAACACAACATAACAACATAACACTGGGTATAATATAACATAATACCGGTCTTATATTAATTTTTGCTCCAAAAGACGCATTAGAGCTGTCGGCTAGGTCTTAATTTCAGGGAAACACAGTATATAGTTGGGTCTTGTTTTTTTTCATTCCACTCTGACAGTCTCTGTCTCTTGATTTGTGTATTTAGACCATTGATATTTAAAATGATTATTGATATAAATGGTCAATATCTACCATATGTTTTTCCTGTTTTCTGTCCATTGTCCTTGTTCTTTTTTTCCCCTTTTTGCCTTCTGTTTCTGCCTTCTCTGTTTTAATTAAGCATTTTATATGATTCAATTTCCTCTCCTCTCTTATATTATCAATTGTACTATTTTTTCTAACATTTTTTTTTAGTGGTTGCCGTAGCATTTGTAATATACATTTACTGCTAGTCCAAATCCACTTTCAAACAGCACTTCACTGCTTCACAGACAGGAAGCCCCTCAGAACAGCATTTTCAATTCCTCCTTTCTCTTACAACATTACTGTCATTAATTATCCATAAGCTATAATCACGGAATACCTTGTTGCTACTATTACTTCGAACTATTATCTGTTAGATTAAGAATAAGAAGAATGAAAGGTTCTATTTTACCTGCATGAATTCCTCCTCTAACACTCCTTTCTTTACGTAGATCCAAGTTCCTGATGTATATCCTTTTCTCTCTCTGGAGAAATTCTTTTAACATTTCTTGCAAGGACGCTCTATTAGTGACAAATTCCCTCAACCTTTGATAAAGTATTTCTTCACTTTTGAAGGATAATTTCACTGCACACAGAATTCTACATTTTAAAAAATACTTTAAATATTCAATTCCACTCTTTTCTTAATGGCACAGCTTCTAAAGAGAAGGCTGATGTAATTCTTATCCTTGTTCCTCTACAGGTAAGATTTTCCCCCTCTGGCTTCTTTCAAGATTTTCTCTTCGTCTCTGATGTTTCTGCAGTTTCAACCCGATATGCCCAATTGTAGATGTTTCAGTATTTCCATACTTAGTATTCTCTGAGATTCCTAGATCTGTGGTTTGGTATCTGTCATTAATTTTGGAAAATTCTCAGTCACTGATACTTCAAATGTTTCTTCTGTTCCTATCTTTTCCCTTCTCTGGTAGTCCCATTATGTACATGTATGCTCTGTGTACTTGTATGTAAGCTACACATTTTGTAATTGTCCCACAGTTCTTGGATATTCTGTTCCATATTTTTCTTTTTTCTCTTTGCATTCATTTTGGAAGTTAACTACTGGCATATGTACACGCTCATTGATTCTTTCCGTGGTTATATCCAGTCTACTGATAACCACATCAAAGGCTTTCCTCATTTCTGTTAGTGTTTTTGACTTCTAGCATGTCCTTTTGTTTCTCAGAGGATCCATCTCTCTACTTACATTACCCATCTAATCCTGCATGTTGTCTACTTTTTCCATTAGAGCTCTTAGCATATTAACCAGTTGTTTTAAATTCCCAGTCTGATAATTCCAACATCTTTGCCATGTCTGAGTCTGGTTCTGATATTTGCTCTGTCCAAGCTGTGTTGTCTTTTAGTATGCCTTGTAGTTTTATGCTGAAAGCCAGGCATGACATACTATGTAAAAGGAACTGAGGTAAATTGGCCTTTAGTGTGAGGCTTTATGTTTGTCCGGCTTGGAGTTAGGCTGTGTTTACTGTTTGCTGTAGCTATAGTTGTTAAGAGGCTAAAATTTCCTCTGGTATCATTGTTTTTGTCTCCTCTCCTGTCTCTGTTTCCCTATAGACTTCTTAGACAAGGTCTGAGATGTGTAGTTCTTTCAGTTGTAAGCCCTTTACTATGCAGGGGCCTGACTGAGGTGGTGATAAGGTGCTGGGGGAAGGGAACATTCTATAGTCCTATGATTACGTGTCAGTCTTAGTGAGCCTCTGCCCCTGGGCTTTGACTCTCACTAGTGTTTCCCAGTTCTTAGGTCCCCCACCCTATACCCCTTAGTTGAGGCAGAAAGGCTAAAGGGCTCTGGACTTGGGTATTTCCCTTCCACCACATGAAAGGCTGCAGTGAGCTAGAGTTGGATATCTCCCTTCCTCAGGTCAGTTAGATCCTGGTTAAATAGTTTCTCTTGAGGGCAGGCCATGTGAAGGAAAAACAGAATGCTTTGGGTGTATTTTCAGAATAGCTACTATTCCATTCCCCCCTACTGGAAGCACAAAGGGATTTTTCTTCACTCTTTTCTCTGGGGACCTGGTAGGGCTCCAGGAGGTAAAACTCACACAAATGTTGGGCTCATCCCTAAGACTGGTCCCCCTGAAAATTTTAACTCTCAAGCTTGTCTACACAGAGCCTCCCCCAATTCATCAGTTACAGTTTAAGTTTTCCTACCCTCATACTGGCTCCATCGACAGGGTTCCTTTCCTGAGCTTGTTTTTGGTAAGTTGTGAGTCTCTGTGTCCACCTATCTCTCCAATTTCGAGGGCATCAGTTTGCCCTGTGACTTCTGATGGACCTAAGAATTGATTTTTAATTTGTTCAGCTTTTCTCTTGTGAGGATGGGAGTGTTGAATCACAAGCCCCTCACCTGCCAGACAAGAAAACCTTCATCTCCTTCTTAGGAATCCATCTGTGAAGGGAGCAGGAAGAGCTGCAAGCACTGAGTATGTGTACAACGGGGCACCTGGTCTCTTGGCTAAGGCTGGACCACATGCCCAGACCAAAGGCCTTCCTGGCTGGGGCATCAAAGCAACGCAGACATCCCCTTCTCCAGGAGGGCGACAGGACCACCTTAAGCTGGTCAGAATCCCTCCTCTAATCCCTGTGCAGCTCTCTTAGCATTGCACTTTTGTCAGCAATTAGCCTCTCTCCCTCTGTCTCTCCGTCTCTCCCTCTTTTTCTCCCTCTCTCTCCCTCACCCTCTCTCTCCCTCCCTCCGTCCCTCCCTCCCTCCCTTCCTTTCCCTCCCTCCTTCTCTCTCTCCCTCTCTTGCTCTCTCTCTCTCTCATTGATCATCAGGTAAAAGCCAGAGGTCTAATGCCAGAATAGGGTCCAAGGGAGAAAGAAGCCCAAGCTTGAGTGTAAATACTTCTAAAATAGTTCTCCAAGGACCAAAACGAACAGAGGTCTGAGGACCAGGGAAAGTAAGACCCTCCAAGCAAGCCAGCAAGAAGAGGTCCAGACAACCAACCCAAGGGGACCACACTGAGGGTGAAGTACCTACCTGCTCCCATCCTGTATTCTGGGGTGTGTGGGGTCCAGGACAGAGTGGACACTTGCAAAACGTAATGCAATTGTCTATCTCTGGAGCAGTCTGTACTCAAGATCAGGGTATGTCAGATTCCTCAGAGCACGGCTGGCAGAGAGCAGCCTCGGTAAGTACTTGACCTGAACTGGTCCTCAGGAAGGCAACAGCACAATATTGGGCAGCACAACAAGCAAGAGGTCAGCCTACAAGCTCTCAGATCCATGTACTCTGGCCCTCCTCTCCACGCAAAGTTGGAAAACAGGCTTCCCAGACTTAGGCAGATGCTCTATCAAGGGGATCCAGAGACTTTAGACTGAGAAGACCCACCTCTTTTGGAACCAGCTAATGAACAGTTAAAGCAGCACAAGTAGGGAGCCCAGCCAGGAAACTGAGAGCCTGGGCACATCCCAGCTGCCCTGCCAGGTGGTCCCAAGGCACCAGAACCAGGCCATGCGTATCGCAGATGCCCTCAGAAACAGAGCAAGCCCACAGGAGAGGTGTGCTACAGCAAGCAGACTTTAATCGAGGGTGTGAAACCAGAGTGGCCCTGCCTCTTCAGTTACTTTAACTTTGTTTTTGTGCTCAAGATGCAGGCAGGAAGGATGCCCGTTATCTAGCGAGGACTCAGAAATCAGTCTCCATCCCCAAGCTGTTTTACATGGACTGGTTCAGATCTCTCTGACTGGTTGGCTTGCAATGTTTTCAAGCAGTTTCCGTCCTTGAGAACAGTCTTCTCACATTCACCTGTTTTGCGGCACTGGGTGTAAGGGAAGGCACCTTGGAATTAAGCTGCCTTTACACTACTAGCTGTTCCCTATGCCTAGAACCCTCTTCCCCAAGTAGCTGCATGGCCAGCTTCCTCACCTCCTTTATCCTTCAAATCTTTACTCAGATATTAACTTCTCAACAAGGCTCTACCACAAACTGCTGCCTCTGCCAACCCCCCAGCAATCCCAATCTCCTTTGCTCTATGTATTTTCATAGCTCTTATCAACGTTTGTCTTTACTTTTTCTACAGTTTGAATATGATATGCCTAGTTATACAACATAATATGTACTGACTGCATCTTAGTATTTATCAGAATGTAAGCTCCGTAAGATCAGGAATTTTGGTCTGTGTTGGTCACTGATATCCCAAGCGCGCAGAAACAGCACTTAAAAGACACTCAATAAATGAGTGTTCAATAAATGAGTGTGTGAATGAAAAGGGAAATCTAAGTTCAGATCCTGCCTTGTCACTTACTAGTCAGCTGTGTGCCTTCAGCAATTTACTTCGTTTCTTCATCTATGAGACTAGGTTCCAAGCACTCACTTTGCTAAATCATGCAGTCAAGTGCCTGGCAGGTTGCTTGGCACAAACAAATAGTTAACAAATGGGCCGGCTACTTGATATCATTACTGCCCCCTCCAACTCTTCACCTTCCATCCGTCATAAGTACCCCTTACTCAGGGGGCACCATTAAGGCAATTCATGCAGCAGAGCCTTCAGAGCTGGGGCTGTGATGAAGGGATGAGGCCATGAGGCCATGAAAAACTCAAAATCTCAGGATTCTCTCTCCTGTGCCAGCTGAGCCGGCTTACGGGCCGCTGGTCTCAGGCTCCCAGCACCCCCACAGCCGAGCAATATAGCAGCAGCAGATCTGGAGCCAATCTTCTGGTCCCGTGAGAAATCTGAGCCCTCCTGTGACCTACTCTACCACCTCTGACACAGCTGATTTTCAAGGCCCTCTGAACACCAGAGATCAAGCCCACAGCAGGAAAAGGGACTCAAACTCACCGTGACCTCACAGATGTGGGGAGAGGACCAGGCCACCACTTGCACAGGAAATTCCTCCTACTGCTTGGCACCTGTGGGATTAAAAGAGGATGTTAGGGAGTAGGTTCCAGTCAGAGGTTAGGGGCCCAGGCTCTGGGGCCAGCCTGGGTTCACGTCCTGCCTCCACCACTCAATAGCTGTGGATTCTTTGGTTTCCTAACGATTCTAAGCTTTAGGAAGCTTAGCTGTAAAATGATGCTAATTACAGTGCCCACTTCGCTGGGTCGCTATGGGGACTGGATGACGTGAGATATGCTTATAAGGTACCTTAGCACATTGCCTGGCACCCAACTATAGTGACGTCATTTGCTCACGCAAAGGCCTTTAAACACCAAAGGAGTTCTATGGGGCCACCTTGCCAGAGGTGGCTTTGGCCATATACCATGGCTGTGAGGTCGGAAGAGCTGAAATATAATCATGCCTTCAAGACTGTTCAAGTCAGCAAGTCAGAGAAATGACCGCTTTCTCTAAAATATGAAACTTTAACTTCTAATCCTAACAGTTTGCCAAACAAAACTGATTCTGCAAATTACAACCTTCAGTGGTAGCCAGAACTCAGTGGTATATATATATATATGTTGAATGGGTATATAACAAGTCAATAAATGCAACTTATTCAAGTGGTCATTCACTCAACAAATGTTTACCAGACATACTGTGTGCCGTGCCTTCTGCTGGAGCCCTGCAATGGGATGGATACAGCCTCTGCTCTCAAAGCTCACAGGTTATGGGGCAGATAAACATGCAAACAATCCCGATGGGATTGGCACAGTATTTCTCCAGAAACATGCTGAGGGTACCATACAAGCCTGGCAGAAGGGCAACTACCTTAGAACGGCAGCTGGAAAAAGCTTCTCGGAGGAACTTCTGGGCTGTCTTGAAAAATGAGTAGAATGCAGTGGGGAGGGAGGAAGAGGCAGAGGCCATGCAGTTCCGTGTCTGCATTTAGTTCTGCTCGGCTGGATCCCACAGCTGGAGGGGGAACTGCAGGGGCCAGACTGTGCACAGCCCTGAATACTAAGGAGCATCACGTGATCCATGTGTACATGGGAACCAGGGGTGGGGGCTTTACCTGCAGGCTGTGAGGGCCCACTGCACAATTTATAAGCAAGGGAGAGCCTATGTTATTTAGTTTTAAAATTATTCATTTCTAAAGATATAAACACGTAGTATACATGCACTAAACATAATGTATAGTGAAAAAATTAAGTCTCCCTCTCTACCCTCCCCCCCAGCCACGCAGCTCACTAACCCAGAGGCGACCCTGCTACCACCTGATTACTTCATTATGTCTTCTAGTAATGGTGGAATCTGAGAATTTACATATTAAAATACTTAAAGTTTCACTACAAACTACTTTTCTATTATTTCTTCTTTATATCACATTTATAGTATAATATTGATTTTGTTTGAAATGGTGTGGAGTCATGTGCAATTGCCTACAAATTACATTCCAATGAAGTAAAGGAGACATTACAAAATGTTAGACATAAAAGGGGTCGTTCAGTCTGAAAGGATTGAAAATTTATGTACTATATACTCCCTACTACTTGCTTTTTTCATTTAACAGTAACACTTAGAGATTTCTACATATGTAACATGGATGTACCATAGTTTATCTAAATACTTACTACTAATAAATATATAAATTATTTCTAATGTTGTGCTGTTAGAAACAATGAATGTGATGAAATCTTCCCACGTACACCTTTGTGCACACATGTAAGTATTTCTCAGAAATAGATACTGAGAAGTAAAACCACTAAATCAAGAGTAGATACATTTTAACTTTTAAAAGGTACTGCCAAATTTCTTTCTAAAAAGGCATACCAACAACTTACACTCCCACCGATAGTGTATAACCATTTCCCCACATCCTTCCCAACACTTGAGTTTTTCAATCTTTTCCTTTTTTTTCCCCTTCTTCCGCTCCCCCCCCCCCACCACCACCACTGCAGTTCAAGCCGTTGCTTCTCAGTCTAGTTGTGTAGGACACAGCTCCCTGGCCCATGCTGGTGTTATGAGCCTTGCGCTCCCCCACGCCCCCACCCAAGGCTGAGGCAGTTGGTCACCGGTCATGGGTTGGCCGCTCACGGCAGCTCTCGCCGGCTGCTGGCCGCTCCCAATGGCTGCCGGCCACTCACGCTGACCACCGGCCGTCATGGTAGCAAACTGCAGCCCGCTGCAGCACACAGCAGCCTGAGGCAGCTCACACCAACCTCCGGCTGCTCACAGCAGCCCAGCTCCAGGGAGAGCTGTTGTTCACAATCTTAGCTGTAGAGGGCACAGCCCACTGGCCCATGTGGGAATCAAACCGGCGTTCTTGGAGTTAGGAGCACAGCGCTCCAACCACCTGAGCCACCGGGTTGGCCCAGTTTTTTTAATATTTGTAAATCTTAGGAGATAAAAAGTGTTTCTCATTTCAAGTTGCATTTCCCTAACACTAGTCGATTTGAGAAAATATCTTTTGAAATGTTTCTTGCCCACTCTATTGCCTCAGTTAATGGGGAATTCATATTTTGTCCATTTTTTCTTTTGGGTTGGAGTTCATATATTCTGACCATAAATTATTTGTTTGTTTAATATACATATATGTTGGAAATTACTTTCTCCTAGGCTGTTGCCTATCTTTTAACTTTGGTCATACAGAATTATAAAATTTAAATACAAATTTATATTTATTTTATTTATGTTTTCCTTTATTGCTTCAATGGTTTTGGTCTCCCCACCTCTAGACATCTTTTTCAGTGGCTGCATAATATTCCATTGTACAGATATACCCTAATTTATGAAATTCTCTCTCACTATTAGAGATTTAGTTTGTTTCATCCTTTCACTAATATAATGCTGTGAAAAATAACTAAGTGTTCAACTTGATATTTCCAACACAGACCTTAGTGCCTAGCAAACTGAGCATAATGTTTCTTGGATGGGGGAGGGGAGAAAAACAGAAAGCTTTTCTACACTTACATTCAAGGTATGTTGAAAAATGTAGCCCAACATCAACCAAATTATTGGGGAATTAGCCCTGCATGTCTGCTTTTCCTTTAGCCCATCTAATCAAGAGCTGACTCTGCTTCTAAAATTTAGGCATGGAAGTAAACCTTCACCTTCCCCCTAAGATCGCCCTTCCAAAGGGTGGGACAACCACTTGAGATAGGCCTTTAAACACATACTTGAGTCTTTCTTATCCTGACTTCAGTTTCAGGGTGCTACTTTGCTTGATTAGTCTTCAGGGTTCACTTTTCAGAAGGTGGTGAATGGGCCTGAGTAGATGAGGCAGAAGGAAGAGAAGCCTCATATCCAGCAGGCTGGGCTGCCACAGGTTTCTGAGACCCGTCTCTATTTCCAGCCGGTGGGGCTTCATATCCCAAAGGTGGGGCTTCAGTTCTAGCTGGTGGGGTTCCATATCCTGCAGGCGAGGCTCCATATCCTGCTGGTGGGGCTCCGTGTCCCACAGGTGGAGATTCATGTCCCTCTGGTGGGGCTGCATATCCCACAGGCGGGGCTCCGTATGCTGCTGGTGGGGCTCCGTATGCTGCTGGTGGGGCTCCGTATCCCGGTGGGGGGGCTCCATATCCTGCAGGTGGAGCTTCAGATCCTGCAGACTGGGCTGCATATCCCACAGGCAGGGCTCCATATCCCACTGGTGGGGCTCCATATCCCACTGGTGGGGCTGCGTATCCCACCGATGGGGCTCCATATCTCATGGGTTGGGACCCATAGACAATAATTGGGTATGCTGAGAAGGAAAGAAAACAATCAGTTACTTATTTTTTAGAGTGGACAAGGAATAAGTGAGAAGGATGAAGAGATAAAAATAATGCTGAAGCAAACTGACACAGGAAGAGAAGCAGTCAGAATAATAGTAAAGCCAGATCCTTTAGCCACCACCATTTGAAGGCTTTATCATTTCCTGTTGTGGAAATTAACATGAAAACAACTCTGTAGGTATATCTCTGTATTACTTATAGTTGTATACAGATAGATACATGTTTTACTTAATAAAGTTTGTTTTGATTATGAAAAAAAAGTAACACATGCTTAATGAGGAATATGTATGTAAAAAATAGAGAAAAGATGACTTTTAAAGTCATCTATAATGCCATCATCAAATACAACTTAATATTTTGCTGTATTTCTTTGTAGAATATCTGTTAATATTTTTACACAATCATGATTACAACTGTATAATTTTTTTTACTTGGCATTATACAAAATTTCTTTATATTATTAATGTATTTCATAAAAGCTGGGCAATATTTTATCATATGGATAGGTGCTACTTAAATCCCCTGTTGAAGGAAAGCATGTTTTTTCCAACTTTCCAATTAACATGGGTTTTATTTACTTCCTTGCCTACATTCCCAAAGTGATTTAACTGGGTCAAGGTAAATGGACAACTGTCAAGTTATTTTGCTGTAATCCATATTTATGTTTAAACCAGCTAGAAAAAATACTTTAAAAGAACTCTCTTAAAGATGCTCAAAAGAACTAAAGGAAAATGTAGAGAAAGTCAAGAAAATGATATGTAAACAAAATAGAAGTATCAATATAGGCAAAAACACTAACAAGAAACCAAAAATAAATTCTGGAGCAGAAAAACGCAATATCTGAAATGAAAAATTCACTAGAGGAATTCAAATTCAGATTTGAGTAGGCAGAAGAAAGAATCAGTGAACTTAAAAGATAGGACAATGGAAATTGTTGAGACTAAAGAACAGAAAGAAAATACATTGAAGAAAAGTGAACAGAGCCTCAAGGACCAGTGAACACCATCAAACAGACCAACATACACATTGTGTGAAAATCCCAGAAGGAGAAAAGGGTGAGAAAGGGGTAGAGAGAATATTTGAAGAAATAATGACTGAAAACTTCCCAAATTTGATAAGATATAAATATAAACATCCAAGAAGCTCAATGAACTCCAAGTAAGATGAACGCAAAGAGATAGATATCAAGACATATTAAAATCACACGGAAAAGCCAAAGACAAAGAGAGAATCTTGAAAGTACCAAGAGAGATGTGAACCATCACATACAAAGGATCCTCAATAAGATAATCAGCAGATTTCTCATCAGAAACTTTGGAGGCCAGAAAGAAACTGTCAAACAAGAATCTTATATCTGGCCAAATTTCTTCAAGAGTAAGAGAAATTAAGACATTCCCAGATAAACAAAAGCTAAGGGAGTTCATTACCACTAGACTTGCCCTGCTTTAAATATTTAAGGGAGTCCTGCAGGATGAAATCAAAAGACACCAAAACAGTAATTTGAAGCCATATGAAAGATCTCAATAAAGATAAATCATTGAGCAATTATAAAAGCTAATATTATTGCTATTCCATTTTGTATTTTCTACATAATTTAAGAGACTAATGCATTTAAAAATTATTAGATTATGTCTGGGGGCGCACAATGTATATGGGCGTAATTTTGTGACATCAACTGAAAATGTATAAAGATGGAACTGTAAAGGTACAGAGTATGTTATTGAAGTTAAGCTGGTAAAAATTCAAATTAATGTTATAACTTTAGTATGGTAAATGTAACCCCCGTGGTAACCACAAAGGAAACGGCTATATAGACAAAAGGAAATGAGAAAAGAATTTAAACTTCTCACTATAAAAATATCAACTAAACACAAAAGAAGACAGTAAAGCAGGCAATGAGGAACAAAATAGCTACAAGGTATACAGAAACCAAATAGCAAATGACAGAAGACCCCCATTACCGTAATTAGTTTAAATGTAAATGGATTATACTCGCCAATCTAAAGACAGAGATATTAGTTCACAGCCTCCTCAGGCGCTTCCTGGTATAATCTGAAACTGGGCCCCTATACACAGAGGGCAGGGAGAGACTGAAGTAAGACGTAGGCCACTCCAGATTGGTAGGTGGCAGTTTTAATAAACAAGGGAACTTATTTATGAGGCTTGTCTTGGGTGGCTGCAAGACAAGCAGATCTCTGTACCTGCCGCCAAATCTTAAAAGTTTTTTTTTATAGGGGTCCTAACTGGATTTAGTCACGTATGTCATTCAGACAGTCACACCACAGTCAAACCCATCTCAGGGTTTTATCCTTGGAGCAGCTTCTTGGAGCAGGGCAGGCAAGTAGAATGCACATTCCAAGGACAAGGGAGGGGATGAGGAGACTCCAAGTGCTCAGGTCCAGCTTTTGGGTCAATTGGTGTTACATCTTCTTGATGACCTCCTCCAAGAAGAGACTGACAGAATGAATAAAAGCTCATGATTCAACTACATGCTGTGTACAAGAGACTTACTTTAGATACAAAGACACAAATAGATTGAAAATGAAAGGACGGAAAAAGAAGATATTCCATGCAAATAGTAACTAAAAGAGAGGAAGAGTAGCTATACTAGGTAGTATCAGACAAAATAAATGTTAAATTTTTAAAAATTACAAGAGACTAAGAAGAAAATTACACATTAATAAAATGTTCAATATAGGAAAAAGATGTAACAATTATAAATATTTACACACCTAATGACAGACCATCAAAATATATGGGGCAAACACTGACAGAAATGAAGGAAGAAATAGATAGTTCTACAATAATAGTTGGAGACTTCAATACCCCACACTCATAATAATGGATAGAAAAACCAGACAGATGATAAAGAAATAGAGGATTTGAAAATATAACAAACCAATTGGATCTAATAGACATATCTAGGACACTCTACCCAACAACAACAGAATATACATTCTTCTCAAGTGCACCTGGGACATCATCCAAAATAGACCATATTTTGGGTTACAAATTAAGTCTCAATAGATTTAAAAAGATAGATGTCACACAAAGTATCTTCTCAGACCACAATGGGGTAAATTTACATTTCAACACCAGAAGCAAAACTGAAAATTCACAAATTTGTGGAAATTAAAACACTCTTGAACAACCAATGGGTCAAAGAAGAAATCACAAAGGAAATTAGAAAATACTTAGAGACTAATGAAAATAAAAACACAACATACCAAAACATATAGGATGAAGTGAAAGTGCTAAAGAGGAAATTTATAGCTATAAATGTGTACATTAAAAAAAAAAAAAACTCAAACAACCAACCAACCTTAACAACTTAAGCAGCTATTTAAAAAAAGAACAAACTAAAGCTAGCAGAAAGAAATAATAAAAATTAGAGCATAGATACATGAACTAGAGAATAGAAAAACAATAGATAAAATCAGTGAAACCAATAGCCTTTCGAAAAAAATCAAAATTGAAAAACTTTTAACTAGCCTGACCAAGTTAAAAGAAAACTCACATTATTAAAATCAGAAATGAAAATGGGGACATTACTACTGATTCTATAGAAATTAAAAGGATTATAATAGAGTACTATGAACAACTGTACATCAACAACTTAAATAACCTAAATGAAATGCACAAATTCCTACAAATACAAAACCTACTAAGACTAAATCATGAAGACAGAAAATCTGAATAGACTTAGTAAGGAGATTGAATCAGTAAGCAAAAATCTCCCAACAAAGAAAAGTCCTGGACCTGATGGTTTCACTGGTGAATTCTACCAAACATTTAAAGAAAAACTAATACCAATTACTCTCAAACTTTTCCAAAAAATTGAAGAGGAGGGAACACTTCCTAACCCTTTCTATTAGCTATTGTGAATAATGCTGCCATGAACATATAGGTGTACAAAGATCTCTTTGATATCCTGCTTTCAATTTTGGGGGGGTATATGCCCAGAAATGGAATTGCTGGGTCATATGGTAATTCTATTTTTAATTTTTTGAGGAACCTCTATACTGTTTCCTACAGAGGCTATACCATTTTATATTCCCGCCAACAGTACACAAGTGTTCCGATTATTCCACATCCTTGCCAATGCTTGCTGTTTTCTGGGTTTTTTGATAATAGCCATTCTAATGGGTGTGAGAAAGAAAAACTTATGTTCACACAAAAACCTGTACACAAATGTTTATAGCAGCCTTATTCATAATAGACAAAAGCTGGAAGCAACCCAGATATCCTTAAATTGTTGAATGGTTAAACAAATTGTTGTTCATCTATACCATGAAATACTACTCAACAATAAAAAAGAACAAATTATTGATACACACAATCTGGATGAATCTCAAGAGAATTATGCTAAGTGAAAAAAGCCTATCCCCAAAACTTATACACTGTATGATTCCGTTTATGTAACATTCTTGAAATGGGAAAATTATAGAAATGAAGAACAGATTAGTGGTTGCCATGGATTAAGGAGGAGGAGGGTGTGGGAAAGAAGTAGGTAGGTGTAACTATCAAAAGGCAACATGAGGCACCCTTGTGGTGATGAAAATGTTCTGTAATTTCTTTGTACCAAGGTCAACATCCTGGCTACAGTATTGACCTGTAATTCTGTACGATGTTACCAGTGGGAGAAACTGGGTAAAAGGTATAAGGGATCTCTCTATATTAGTTCTTAAAACTATATACGAATCTACAACTATCTCAAAATAAAAAGTTTAATTTAAAAACCAAAGTCCCAGCAATAAACAATCCAAAAAGGAAATTAAGAAAACAATTCCACTTACAATAGCATCCAAAAAAATGAGATATCTAGGAATAAATGTAACAAAAAGGAGATAAAAGTCTTATACACTGAAAACTACAAAACATTACCAAAAGAAATCAAGAAAACCTAAATAAATGGAAAGACTTCCTATGTTCATGGATTGGAAATCTCAATATTAACATAGCAATTCTCCCCAAAGTGACCTACAAATTCAATGCAATCTCTATCAAAATTCCAAAGGCCATTATACAGAAATAGAAAAGCTGGTTCTCAAATTCATGTGGCACTGCAAGGGACCATGGACATGCTAAGTGAGATAAGCCAAACACCAAAGGTCATATGCTGTATGATTCCTTTTATGTGACATACGAGCATTCAGAATAGGCGAATCCACAGAGACAAACAGCAGATTACAGGATACCAAGAGACGTTGGGAGGGGACAATGGGGAATTATTACTTAGTGGGGAATTATCACATAGGGGAATCATGGGGTATATTTTATGGGATGATGAAAAATTTTGAAACTAGAGAGAGCTGATGGTTGTACAACCTTGTGAATATACTAAATAGCACTGAATTGTGCATTTTTTAATGGTTGGTTATATGTTATGTGAATTTCAACACAAGAAAATTTTTTTTTATAAAACCTGAGCAACACTTACTTTTAGACTTTGAGTATTAGATTTTAATAACCCTTAAAAATTCGTATACAAGGCCGGCCCAGTGGCTCAGGCGGTTAGAGCTCCACGCTCCTAACTCCAAAGGCTGCCGGTTCGATTCCCACATGGGCCAGTGGGCTCTCAACCACAAGGTTGCCGGTTCAACTCCTCAAGTCCCGCAAGGGATGGTGGGCAGCGCCCCCTGCAACTAAGATTGAACACAACACCTTGAGCTGAGCTGCCACTGAGCTCCCGGATGGCTCAGTTGGTTGGAGTGTGTCCTCTCAACCACAAGGTTGCCGGTTCGACTCCCACAAGGGATGGTGGGCTGTGCCCCCTGCAACTGGACCTGGAGCTGAGCTGCACTCTCCACAACTAAGACTGAAAGGACAACAACTTGAAGCTGAACGGCACCCTCCACAACTAAGATTGAAAGGACAACAACTTGACTTGGAAAAAAAGGCCTGGAAGTACACACTGTTCCCCAATAAAGTCCTGTTCCCCTTCCCCAATAAAATCTTTAAAAAAAAAAAAAATTCGTATACAAAACTAAAAATCAAGGGACAGGTACGTCATGCTCCAAGAAGAACCCAAGAAAGGGCCTGCAGTTTGAGGTCGACTGGCAGCTTATTAGGAGACCCTCTGTGGCCTACCAGTAGGTGGTGGACATTTGACAATCAATGATCTATCACTTCCCAGGAACGTGACTCAGCACAATTATTAAAGGGTACAGGGCATAAAGCCCAGCGCAGGAGTCCTCAGTGAGGTTGAAAGGCATGGTACAAGCTTGATGGCTATGCTTGCATGAAATGGGAAGGGGGAAGTGGGCAAGAGCATACATTTCTGCCCAGGCTCTAAGCAGAAGGTGACTGTTCCCACTAATGGGAGCTGCCCAGGTAGGCTCAACAAACGTATATTATAGTTAAAAGTAAGCCTGAAACCCAAGCCCACTCAGTTGCTGACTTGCCACTGGATCTCAGTCTGGAAACGAACTGATGGACTCAAACATTTTCCAACCCCAAACCTCTGTTGCTTCTCCTGCAGCAGAGTTGGAGACAAGCTAGCAGTGAATAGATCTTTGAGCCCCCGGCATACTTTTCCACGTCCCGGGAAGAACCTCTTTGCCATATCTTACCTGGACAAGGCCTCTCTTGGTTGCACAGCATGCTCCCCTGCCCAGTAATGAAATACAGGGCCGGAGCACCAAGCCAGTAATTGACACTTCTAAGCGGAACTCCTCGGGCAGCTGAGAAGACAAGTTTGGCAAAATAGAGACTCTTTAATTCTTTTAAGTCAGATGCATAGCAGCTATCAACCAAACAATTAACAAGTCATTAACCATCACCTTACATGAGTGCCCAGCAATGTTCCCAGATACAAGATATAAAAATAGACACTGCCCTTATCCTGAATGCTGCGCTTCCTGAGGGCAGCGATTATGGCTTATTTGCCTGTGCTTATTCAGGGTCTAGCATAACACCTATCCTAACAGGTATTTAGAAAAAATGTTCAAGTGAGGAATTCTATCAAGTGGGCAAGATACAGCCATTAAAGACCAATTTAATGGCAGGGTGGCAAAGAAGAAAGCACTTCTGTTTGTCTCTCTCTTTTAAGGACACTGTGATGGCATCTGGGGCCCACCTAGATAATCCAGGGTAATCTCATCTCAAGATCCTTATTAATTACATCTGCAAAGACTCCTTCTACAAATAAGGTAACATGTACAGGTTCTGAAGATTAGGACATGGCTCTGTCTTTGGGAGTCATTATCAGCCTACCACACTAATTTCTGGTCACACGTCATTTGACCAGAAGTAACGTACACCACTTCCAGGCCTGGCCCATGAAAACTGCCCTGGAAAATGTACTCTTCCCTTCTCTGCTGGCTATCCAGAGAGGCCCCAGAAGCCGTGTGTTAAAGATGGCAGAGACTCTATTACCCTGGGTCCCTGAAGGACTATGTGGAACAGAGTCCCCTTTTACACTGCTGATTGGCCTTTATGTAAGCAGTAATATCTATTGTCTTAAACCATTAATAATTTAGAGTTTATCTGATTCAACAAGCATTATTTAACTAATTCACTATAAATCTAAAGTTGTGTTCCTTACCCGTTACTCTCCTTTTCAATATCCTATTAGTGTGTCTTCCCAGAAGAAGTAATTATTTTATTCATTTATATATTAGCTTATTTTTTATATGACTCTCACTAAATTTAGTTTAACAAAGGCAGAGACCCTGTCTGTCTTGTTCACTGCTCTGTTTCCAATGGTCTCACCTAGTGTTTGGCACACAATAAGTATTCAACATGTATTTGTTAAAAACATAACTCAAAGAGCCCTGATGAATCAACTCTGCAGAGGGGAAGGGAATCTGTCCTGATCAAAGAATCAGATCACGAAGCCTGATGGGTAGTTAATTCAAAGGCACAGGGAAGCCCATCTCACAAGCCCTGACTCTTGCTGGTGGGGCAGGGGTACGTTCCCATACCAAAGCCAAGACTCAGAGCAGTTCCAGACATTGGGCCAAGTTCATATAAGTTGCCTAAATCTTTTTCAAGGGACTATGAAACTGCTGGGACTCTGAACCTAGCTTTGCGGGCCAAGAAGCAGACCCTAACAAGAGCACAAAGAGGATCCCCTAAAGTTGCCTAATCCTTAGTCCATAATCCTAAAAATAAACCTCCCTTAGTACTGTGAGGCCAAAAATGAGTGAAGTCAAGACCCAGTACGCGATTGTCCTGAGTTCCCAGACATCCACAGCAAAGAGGAACTGAACTTGCAAGCGTCCGCTGACCTGGATTCCCCATAGCTGTACGCCCTCTGTCTGCCAACACACCCTATTATCCAATGTCAGGCTTCCAGATCTCTCTGCCCTCTGGACTATAAAGAGCTGTAGGTTGTGTACAGCTTGTGAACTCCTTGACCTTTCTATCTTTGAACTACATTATTAAAGGTAACTGTAAAAAATTTTCTTACTCCTCAGCTTCCTATAATATAGCTCTTGGACCACCTTTCTTCTCCAATGTTTCACTGAAATCTCTTGCTAAGACCACCAACAAACTCAAATTTCCACATGTGATGCACATTTTTCAGTCTCACCCATTTCTCTGCAGCAGCTGCCGCAGATAAGCACCCAGTTGCTTGACACTTTCTCCTCCCTTAACTTCCAGGATAGTAAACGCCCTTGCTTCTGCCCCTCCCCCTCGGTCAGCCCCTTCTCAGTTTGCAGTGCAGGTCACTCCTCCCTGCCCACGCCTGTTGAAGCCCTTTGGAAACTACCCTTAATTCACTGAATGAGCCTATCAGTCATGGCTCCAGAGATGACTTGTGGCTGAAAATTTCCAAATCAATCTCTAGATACAGTTCATCTCTGGAGCTCTGAGTTGTATGCCCACTGGCCTCTAGCATTCTTCACACCTACACAGGGATTAAGAGTGTGAGCTCAAAAGGACACAGTACCCCTTATATAGTATTCCTGCCAAAATATAATCGGAATGTAACCTGAATATAATCATGAGGAAACAGACAAACCCAAATTAATGGACATTCTACAAAACTATGAGCCTGTATTCTTTTCAAAATGTCAATGTCATGAAAGACAAAGAAAATCTGAGTCCAGATTAAAGGAGCCAAAGAGACGGAACAACTAAAGTCAATGTGTGATCCAGGATTACCTGGGTTGTGGGGGGAAAAGTGCTATTGGAATTAGAAATAGTAATGGACCAATCATTTGGATTTGAATATAAACTATATATTAAATAATAGCATTGTTTCAATGTTAAACTTTCTGAATTTGATAAATACATTGAAGTTAGACAAGAGAATGCCGTTGTTCTTAGGCGATAACATTTGAATATTTAGGAATGAAGGAAATGATTTTTGTGACTTGCTCTGAAATACGTCAATAAAAACAAAAGCATAATAATAATAATAATAATAATAATAATAATATAATGTGGGGAAATGTTAATAATGGGGGAATCTAGATGAATGGTCCATGGGAGTTCATTGTAATATTCTTGCAACTTTTCTATATATTTGATTTCTTTTTTCACAATAAAATGTTTAAAAAGAGAAAGAGTAGGTTTAGGTTCAAATTCCAGCTCCATCGCTTGCTAACTGTACAGCCTTGGGAAATTATGTAACCACTGCTGACTCAGTTTCCCCAGCTATAAGTTGGGGATAATGATAATACCTACATCATAAGGTTTCTATGAAGATTAAATAAATTGACACGTGTAAAGGGCTTGGAATATTCTAGTGTGTGGTAAGCATTCAATAAATGTTAGCTAGTATTATCATGTCTAAAACTGAACTCATTATTTCCTCTCCAAGTTAGACTTTCTCCTACAATCTTACCCACGGTTTACAGCATCATGATCCAGTCAGTCTTCTAAGCTTAGAATCTACACTCCATCGTTTTGTGCGTCCCAGCACTCTGTCCATGCTTCTGTTACAGCACATGCCATAAGTCAGGATAACATATTTGCATCTGTCTGTCTCTTTATTAGATTGTGTTTGTCTCAACTACACTGTAGTTGAGGTAGAAGGCAAGGGAGAAGGGAAAAGCACTCCGGACAGAGCAAATAGCATGAAGGCTCAGAGGAGACAACAAGGCACAAAGAAGTCCAACTGGGTTGTAGTACAGAAAGCAGGAGAGTCAAGGACACGAAATGAGGCTACATTGAATAAAAATATATCACAAAATTGTTTGCATTCAAAGTTTGAAAGGACTCTTTGGTACATTCATTAGAGCAGTGCTGAAAGGCTGACAGTACCTCTTTCCTCCTCTCACGGAAGATGAACATTAAACCTAAGAGAAGCAAAGGCAAAGCCAGAGAAAGATGACAAAAAGCATGCCAGGGGAAGGAGAGCAAGGCAACTGGGGCTCCCTGACCTGAAAAAGAGCCTCCTCAGTGACATATGAGACCAGCATGTACACGGACAAAAGACTGTCAGGCACAACGAGTCACTCAGGTGTCTGATTGTCAGCTCCCACTAGCCTGCACGCCTACAGGACAGGGAGGGACTGCATAGCCTTTGTGTTCCCAGCATGTAGTATGGTACGTGGCACATAGTGGGTAGGCTCAGGAAATGGCTGCCGAATACATGTGCAACTACCAACTGCCTGACCACAGAGGCCAGAAAATCCTGACTGGGTAGCAGTCCGACTTCAATTCCACAAGCCTCAAAATCCCCAAGTGCTTAATATCTTTATCATTAGCGCTCACCAGCAGAGGCAGCATGCATCATCAACTGGGCAAATTTGACGGCACCTCCTTTTCTGAAGGCTAATTTAAAAGTAGCCTGTCCTTCCCAGCCACCTGAGGATAGAAACGACACACACTAAGAGGCTGGCACAGCTGGTACCAGAAGGACCACCACACACGCTGAGAGAAGCGCTGCCCAAGGAAGCAGGGCAGCTTTTGTTTGGATCCCAACCTGAGCCAAATCTGAATCTTAAACCTTCTGGACGCTATTGAGAAAAAAAAATACACTTCTGAGGGTAAACACTTACCATCTGGAGCTGCCTGGATGTTTCCTTTAATGTAGTTGGGGGAAAAGACTGGTTGTTCAATGGTACAGTTACTCATCAGATCAAATGGCATCATAAAAGAAAACATGGGATCACTGACTGAGTGTGAAGTCACGAAGATTACCTAAGAGAGGAAAGAAACTTTGGAAAAGGAATGCAATCTGTCCATGGATTGAGACATATAACAGCAATTCTAAGGTCCAGGTTGCTTTGGCATCCTGGCCTCATTTGAGAACCACCACCCATTTTCTTCCATTGTTCTTCGACAGGGAAACTCTCAAAGTGCAAATGTTTTAAAACACTTTGAAACTCAATGGTTAACCTCTCTCCATTTTAAGAATAACTAATGTAGATTTAATCAAAGTAGAAGTAGAAATAGAAATTACCCTTTGTGAAGTGAGAAACAACGTTCCCCTCTTCGTACCCCTGAAGAAATTGGATCCCTCTGGTTGCTGAAGGAAGGAGAGCTCCACATCCTGACACTGCTTCAAGACACTGCAGAAAAGGGCAGACAGCACATATTCAAGAAGTTCCATCAAGTGACAAACATAAAGCTCTTAGCACAGTTCCTAACCCAGAGCTAACACTCAATGTTAGCTGCTGCTGCTACTGCCACTTTGATGGAAATAGAAAGGAATTTAAATGCTCTTATTTGCTGACAATTCACACTTATTCTTCTCCCTCTTTATTTTTGGATTCTTTTTCTTATCAAACCTACTTCTATTCTTAACGTTTACTCATTAATTCTTATACTTTTTGTGCAGTAACTATAATATCAAGCACTGTGCTAATGGAAATGTCTCTTTGACTCTGATAAAGAAGGTAAGGCATGCAGAGTGCTCTGGAATCCTCTGACATGTCACTCTGGCTGCCGTGTTCTCCCCACAGTCTTAACCTGAAAAACTTGGACTCATTCTACTCGCACTCATAGAATCCTACTGTATTTCTCCTTTTTCCTTAGTGATTACAATTCATTTGTTCAATGTCTTCCCTAATAATTACTAAGGACAATGCCTGCCTTCTTTGCCACTGCAGCCCTAGCAATGGTGGGTGTGACTAATAGCTACTGAAAGGATGAGCAAAGGGAAACATGAATACAGGTAATCATGCAAGCAGTCCATGCCATGCCTTACACAAACGGCACAAAAATGTTGTGGCAATTAATTGGAAGAGATTAGTTTCGGTTGAAGTAATTAGGAATGACTTTATAGGGACATTGACATTTGAATTGATTCTTAAGAGATTACTAGTGTTTTGGTAGGTGGAGGTGAAGGTAGGGGACGATCCTGATGGGGACCAAACAGCATACTGGAGATGCAGGAGCGGCATTAGTAGAGGTAGGCAGTAGAGAGCAAACTACATAGTTGGGAGCAGTCCACCTGTGTGGATTAATCAAAACAGCGTGCAAGTGAGGTTGGGAGGAAGCTATAAAGCCATGCTGGGACTAGAGCTTTGAGATAGCATTTGATAGGCGAGGAGGAACTGGGAGCTGCAGCTGTCTCAGCAGGGTAGTCACATGATCAAGGACGTGGTGGTACATCAGAGGGGCCAGCTTAAGCGTTCTGAAAATAGTCCTGATGGGAGGTAATAAGAAGTGGAACTAGGGTGGCGGTAGTGGATACAAAACGCTTTTTAAAAGACTGAAAATATAGGATATCAGCAAAAATCACGGAATAGGGACCTTCACGTCAGTCAGAACTCTAGAATCTAATCAAAAGCGTACAGCAAGTAGATAAATGTTTAATCAAGAAAAAAAACTACAGACCACTGTCCCTGAAAAATCCTGATGCAAAAAACCTCAACCAAATACTCGTAAACGGAATATAGCACATTCAAGGATTACACACCACAACCAAGTGGGATTTATTCCTGGAATGCAAGGATGGGTTAACATATGAAAATCAATCAATGTAATAAAAATAGAACTGCATTGTGATTCAGCAATCCCACTTCTTGGTATATATCCAAAGGAAATGAAAATAGGATATTGAAGAGATATCTGCACTCCTATGTTCTTTGCAGCCTTACAAGAGCCAAGATATAGAAACAACCTAAGTGTCTATCAACAAATGAATGGATAAAAAAAATGGAATATTGTTCAGTCATGAGAAAGAGGAAATCCTGTCATATGCTACAACATGGATGAAACTTGAGAACATAATGCTAAGTGAAACAATCCAGAAAGAGAAGGACAAATACTGTATGATCTTACTTACAAGTTGAACCTAAAAAAAAAAAAAAGGAAAGAAAAAGTCAAACGCATAGTAGAACAATAATTACCAGGGGCTCGGGTGGTGGGGGAGATGGGCAGATGTTGGTCAAAGGGTACAAATTTGTAGTTATGTAGGATAAATGAGTCTAGAGCGCTAATTAACAGGCATGACTATACTTACTAACTAATACTGTGCTGAACACTGGAAATATGCTAAGAGAACAGATTTCAGGTGTGCTTATCACATAAAAAAAATGGTAACTATGTATGGAGATATGTCAATAGGCTTGATTATAGTAACCATTTCACTATGTATATGTATGTTAAATCATTATGTTGCACACCTTAAATATATACAATTTTTATTTTTCAAAACTGGCAAAGATGATACATTTTCTGTTACCTGTTTTTTTACTACACCAAAAAATGAACTTAGTAAAAATGGAGAAAATTTATGAACCGAGAAAATCTGCCAAAGACTTATAAATAGCCAATAACCATATGAAAAAAACAAGTGCGCTAGCAATAAAAATTTTTTAAAGATTCCATTATTCATATATCAAAACTGGCAGAAATAGCAAAGATTAACAGGTATTGAAAACAGTGTGGTGAAATGGGCACTCAGAGCATTGAGAGGAAAGTAAATTGATATCCTTCTGTAGGGTGATTTTGAAAAAAAAACATGTTTCTATTTCCATATTAATATTTTTGAGAAGAATTTTTATATTTAAAAAATATATTTTAAATCATTTTATAAAAGTCTATGTCCTCTGAGCCCACAATTCCACTTTCAGGAATATATCACAAAGAAACATTTTGACAGGTAGGCAAAGATAAGTTTTCAAAAATGTTCACTGAAGCAATATTTATAGCAATGACAAATTAAAACTAGACTATCCCCGATAGAGGCTTTATGCACACTAGAATACCAGCCATTGAAAGTAATGATGTAGATATTGATACTGGAAAGCATCCTCAACATATTGGTAAATGAGGAAAGCAAGTTACAAAGTAGTTGGGGGCGGGGGAACGGAAATGCATATTTTTCCATAGGGGAAAGTGAAGAAGGATACATAACAAAATGTAAACAACACTGGATGTCAGAATTTAGGGTAATTTAATTTTTCCCCTAAATTTTCTACAATAAATACATATGTTATTATATGCACAAATTTTAGAAATATGGGGGCGGGGAAACCTCAGTGTCTTCCCTTTTTACCAATAGAGTCTGACCCATATATTTCTTACTTCTCAGCTGTGATGGAAAACACAGCTCCACAAAACACTGCCAAGCTGGGATGAACTTCTCGAGTGTGTATTGTGAACAGGGAGAAATCAAAACATAACCGACTTTCTCCCTCTCAAGGTATTTCTTTAAAGTAGTTTCTATCCAGGAAGCCAGAGCACTGACGGGGCCTTCTTTGATGAGCAGAAAGCAGAGAAGCGGTCCTTTTCCTTTCTGAGGGACAGCGGCAGTAGAGGAGTTAAAGCACAAGTACCTAAATCAAAACCAAACCAAAGTTCTCTCACATGCACTAGTCACGTATGTGGGGCACATTACTTTTCCTTGTTTCTGTTTCCCACCTGTGAAATGAAGGACATACTACTGATCTTCATTGTGGATAGAGCCGTTTTAAGTACATGAGGTCTGACAATTAAGTGCACGAACTCATCCTAGAAAAAGTGCCACACACCTCACTGCTGAATATCACTACGGTCACCTTCGAAGTGCTCCCCTTGGGAAGCTATGTGCCGACACCAGCACCTAGTCCACCCTTCAAAGCAATTTTGGAACTTTTTCTGGAATGGCCATCAGAGCTGTCCTCCTATTACACTTGATGTCCTGAATGTCATCAATGTGTCTTCCTTTCAATATTTCCTTTATGTTCAGATAAAGAAAGAAGTCAGTGGGGCCAGATCAGGTGAGTAGGGAGGGTGCTCCAATACAGTTATTTGTTTACTGGCTAAAAACTCCCTCACGGACAGTGCCGTGTGAGCTGGTGCATTATCGTGACGCAAGAGCTGTGAATTGTTGGCAAAAAGTTCAGGTCATTTTCGTCTAACTTTTTCATGCAGCCTTTTCAGCAAGTCCAAATAGTAAACTTGATTAACTGTCTGTCCAGTTTTTACAAATTCATAATGAATAATCCCTCTGATATCAAAAAAAGATTAGCAACATCGTTGCAACAAGTTCGCAAACTTAATTGTTTGACCTCATAAAACTCTCAGAACAGTGCTTGGCTATGATTAAGTATTCAAGAGCACAGAAGGGATCCCATAAAGATAATTCAAAAGACCATAAAATCAGTTATAATTTTTTAAAAACATGCTTCATCCCCTGCCTCCAACACACACACAGAAAAGCAGAGGGCCGTAGCCTCACCGGTAGGCTGAGTGAGAAGACACCCAAACGCCAGATTTCATGGCAGAGTCACAGGCACACAGGGCAAAGCGCCAGAGTGAGCTGAGACGTCGCGGTGAGAGCGAGCAATCACCTGCTGCTACAAAACTGAAGGAGGCAGCAGAGGTCCTCCGGGAGCAAGGGAGGACCTGCAGCCTTGGCGGCCCCTATAAATCTGTCAAGAAAATAGTCGGGGGAAGGAAGCATAGAAGAAAGATCTTGACATCAGCATTTGGTGCTGTCTTAATGGATCTTCCCGACAAACGCATTCAACACAACCCAGGTGCGCTCAGCGTTGGGTTTCAGGGCCGCACTGCCAGGTGAGCTCAAAGGAAAACGAGGGCAAGGAGCAGAGAGGAGCACAATCCTGGGGAGCTCGGCGGGGAGACCGAGCAGGACCCCGTGGGAAACCGGGTGCCGGGGAACTAACTCAAGGGGACCGCCGTGTGGAGTCAAGGCACGAGGTGGAGAGGTGAAACCGACCCTTCGGACTGAGCCTGCGGGCAGCGAGAGGACGCGGCGCGCGGCGGGCACACCAGGCTCCGCGCAAAGCGCCCAGGGAGGCCAAGGGAGCGTCATTGCTCCCAGGCGTCTCTTCTTCTGGTCCCGATATTTTCCACGAAGTAAGAACAGTCATCGCCCTGGCTTAGGGCCAAGAAAGGCGTCTCTGGGGAGATCTGAGTGCGACGAGAGGCCCTCCACATTCAGGACCGTCCCAGAGTGATCCACACTCAGGCCGCTTCCGCCCCCCATGTCCGGGACCCTGTTCCTGGGAGCAGGGGAACGGACCGTGACACCGCTGGCACCCTACAAAGGTCGCACGCCACCGGCAGGGGCGGCGCAGCTCCCACGGCGGCAGGGGCGCTCTCACCGGTCCTCCAAGGGGACACGCGCCCCTCTCCGAGCGCTCCCACCACCTTCCTCACACACCCGGGGAGGGGCTCCTACGCCTCACACACACGAGGCGCCACTTCCACAGCCGGGAACACCGCGAGGCGGCGCGCGCCCTAACGTGGGGGCGGAGCTAAGCGTGACGCGCCGGAAAAGGTGGGAAAGCCCTTGATTCGCTGAGAGTTAGCGAGTCGCCAGATCTACGCGGTCTGTCTGTCTCCTCCCTCCTCTACCGGCACCCCGGGTTCCCCTCAGGCACCTTTCACCATAAGGGATGACGGCCCCGTGGCGGTTCTCCGTGTGGCTCTGGTTCACCGCCATCCTATTCCGCTCCCTCCTGCCGCCCCTCAGATGGGAAGGGGCGGAGCCTGCGCCAAGCCGCGGGGCGGGGCTCTGAAGCGGGGGGCGGAGATTATGGCGCAAGGACGAGGGAGTGGGAGAGGCGGCTGGTCACGTGAGGGGCAGTGGTCAGAGTACCATGCGGAGTCAGGGTTGATACAGCCCCTGATGGGGAAGCGGGTGGGCCCAGGGTGTAGACTCCGCGCCCAGGGCTCGGAGAGGGTGGGTGATCGGGGAGTAGCCTCCTCAACCTCCACCTGTCCGCTTGGCCCCTGCATCCTCGCTCTGCTTGGCTGCCCCGCTACCCGCGGGTATGGATTTGAATTTGTCCTGTCAGGAATCAAGTTAAAAGTAGTAGTTTCCCGTGCCCTCCCTAGCTCGTGTCAGGAAGCTGCTGCCCTTTGCAGAAAGCGTCCAGAATGATTCCTCTTTTCTCCTAAGGCGAGAACTTTTTTCCACGAGAGAAAGTCTGGAATCAGAGCTGGATTCTTATGAGGTAGCATCCAGCACAGGGTGAGTGAGCTGGGTCAGGAAGTCAAAGGAGAGAGTCCGCGCCAGGTCCACGGTGGAGAGAGCCTGTGTCATCCATCACACCTGCCCTGCCACTTCCAAAGGGTGACTGTGAGGATCGGCTATATTATACTGGAATTGCTTTGAAGACTAAAATGTTGTACATATTCCTATTTCCTTTAAACTTCACGAGTAGCCCCAGAGGGCTTCAAGCAAAGAGATGTTAACATCTTCTGGACTACTGTATGTCATCAAACTTAAGATGCTGTCAGTTATAAGGTGCACCATTTTGAAATGTACCACTAAGAAAAAAATTTGCAAAATAAACTGACATGTCGTCAGTTGTAAGTGTCTCCTGATTTCAGAAAAAAATGTTTAAGTACAAGACTATTAGAACAAATGAAGTCCAATAGGAATGGACTGAAACAGTAGAACAAGCACTGAGACCTTGTACCCATCTTGCGTTGGTACCTAAGTGTGCAACTTCAGGAAGTCAGTTATGCTCTCTGGTCTTCAGTTTCCATATGTGTGTGAAAGCATTGGACTAGAAAGAACTCTTAGGTTTCTCTTAGCTGTGCTGTTTTAAGTTTACAAAACTGCTCTGTCCCTCAAATCTCACTTCTCTCCACCCAGGTGTGGTGTTGCACTCTAGTCCAGCCCTCATCATTTTACTTGAATGACTCCAAGAGCCTCCTGATTTGTTTTCCTCCAGTTTTGACCCCTCACCGTTCATCTGTACCTTGCACTCACCCTACGGCACGTTGAGGCCCAAAACGCATATTGCATATGTACTCATCACATTCAAAGTCAGAGAAATAATATGCAGGTGAGAGTTATTTGCTGGCTACAGAAGAGAGTAGCAACCTCAAAGAGAGGAAGGATTGGTTTAAAGTCAGAAAAGATAAGAGAAAAACTAGTGCTTTAAGTTTAAATTATTAACTCAAATTAGTCACCATAAAATAGGCAGGTCTCTAGGCGAGATGGGTTCATTCTTTTGATAGACTTGGTTTTTATGCCTTCAGGAGAAAGGAGGGAAAAAGCTAGGAAATTAGTTGAATGAAAATAAACATTGTTTTCATTGATGGAGTCAGGCTATGCAGAACACAGCACATCTCAAGATCAAGTGTGATACCGTGTTTTCCCAAAAATAAGACCTAACCGGACCATCAACTCTATGTGCCCTTTGGAACAAAAATATAAGACCTGGTCTTATATGATATTACATATCATATAAGACCAAGACCCGGTATTACTATATTATATTATATTATATTATATTATATTATATTATACCCGGTGTCATGCAGGGTGTCATGCGGGGTCTCAGCTCCCGCTCCCCACATAAGAATGCAGGACATGGTGAGGCCAAAAAGGAACACCCACGGAGCCATAGATAGGGGAGTCATACAACTATAGTCTCACTGGCAGCTGGGTTGGAGACACAGGAAGCAGAAGTCACATGATCTGCAACCTGCCATCCGCTTCTCTGCAATCCGCAATCCACACTCTGCTCTTGCTAGCTCAGCCACCATCTTCTTGCTAGCCATTTTCTGCTAGCGTAGCCATGGCAGTTATGAGTGGCCAATGGCTCACTGGTTACAGCTGATGGGCAACTAGCCACAGCTGATGGCCATCCAGTCACAGTTGATGGCCATTTACTACCTGAGTGAGCACCTTACCACAGGAGGGTGAGAGCCTGGATATTGCACTCCTGGCTCTGTCCTGACACCTGGTCTTATATAAGACCCAGTCTTATATTTTTGCTCCAAAAGACGCATTAGAGCCGATGGTCCGGCTAGCTCTTATTTTTCGGGAAACACGGTAGCTTCATCACTCATTTTGGATATAAAATCCCAGGGAATAATGACTGGGGTCCCACCTCATGCCAACTAAAGACGAACTGACCTCACAAATTGTTTTCCATCTTGAATTTCTGTGGCTTACCAAGACAGTTCCTGTCTCACCCTCCACACACAGGTGAAGTGATGTAATGGCTGTTTGGCCAAGGAGTGAGGCGCCCTAATAAGACACAGGCCAGGCAGGTATTGTTCAAACAGCAATGTTTAGTTGTACAACACATAAAGTCTAGCAACATTTACACAACCAGTGTGAGTGTCTGTTGGCTTGTTTTCAATTGGGAAATTTAACCAGAATGTCACCAAAAGGTTGGCTGGGACTGGTAACGTTTAAGAAATGGGTCGTTCTTGCATCCCCTAGGCTTGGGCCTTTTGCTCCATCAGGACTTGGTTGTAGATGAATGGCCCCCAAGTTACCAGCCTTTGAGCAAGTTGTGTCCAGGTGGAGATGGGGAGGGGTGGGCAGGGGGGGTGCTTTCATAAACACACAGTGTGTGAGGCAGTGGCAGCCGACATTCGCAAACATTCATGCATCTGATGGGGGCCCTTGCCCTCCACTGGGTATTTTCCACTAGCCTAGAGCGACCAGCTGTGGCCAGGCTAATTCATTACTCACATTAACGGGGTGCAGGTGGGGTTAGGAGTAGTCAGGGTAGGTGGGAAGAGATCCCTTATTGCTAAGTGGACAGATGGGTGCTTTTTTCTTCCTAGAGTTCACCTTGCAGGGTTCTGGAGTTTTGTATCTGTGTTTAGTTTTGGGTTTTTTTTCAAGTGTGAGGATAAGAAAGTTAATTCCAGAAATGTCTTTTCAGGAAAACCACTCTTCTTAAGTGGCTACATTATGGGCTGTGGAGGGTGTGCAACCACACTCTGGGCCGGCCACAAGTGGTGATTTTTTAAAGAAGTGACCCTAGCCCTTGTTCCCCCACATCTGTTGTGACCCATCCTCATAAATACACTTTAAGCAATGAAGGAGACACCCTCGTCCCACATCGGGGCTCACACAGCTGACGTCAACGAATCTGACAAGCAGAAAAGTGGCTTTCTTGACCATTTAGGGAAGCCAAGAGTAGCTCATGCAGATGGACAGGGAACAATGCCATTTCTCTTGGAGATGGTTACAAATAGCTGGTATGGGTTTGCAAGGGCAGAAGAAGCTCTTGATGAGTTCTTTCACCCTACAGATGGGCTGGGACCAGCTGACACAGACGGAGCAGGGCAGTGCTGGCGAGAACTCCATTCCACTGAGAGAAGAGGGGTGTTTGATAAATGGAGGAGGCAACTGTCCTAAAGAGGCCATTGGCCCCTCCCACCTGCTGAGGGTTGAGAGGGGCTGTGGAGGTGGGCTGAACAAACAAGCCCTAAAAAGGTCATGGCCCTGCAGCAATAACAGCTGAGAGGAATGGAGGGAGAAGCAGCGCTTGAAATGGCCTTCATTCAGCAGTGGGGCAGGGGGTGGCTGGCACGGGTGGAAGGACAGTGCCCAGGAGGCCTTCTCCCTGCAGGGGGGTTGAGAACGGTTGAGGGTGTGGACACCAGACATATAAAACAGCTTCTCCAGGGAGGCTGAGATCATGGTTTTGGGCCACCAAGCATCAATCTCCTATTTGGCCTCTCCAACACCCACCACCCCCACCCCTAGATTTTCCCTGCCAGGCTGAGGTGTCCAGTCCCACATCTCCATACAGGACTGCTCACTGTATAAGCCAGGGGTCCCTCTTCTGTTGAAATGTAGTCACCTCTGGGCTCTAACCCTGCTGCTGTTCTATCCTGACAGGCGCCTACCGTGAAATCACTTTGTGGGCAAGGAGGCATGTGGGTTGGATTGTAAAGAGCCTCCAGGAAAGACTGAGACCCCAGGTTTTGGGTCACTGGTTATCTATCACCCACCTCTTTCACTTGGTCCACTGAATCTTGGTCTTAAGTCTTTGTGTTTTCCTAGCACCTGAGTGATAAGGGACTATAAATGCTGGGATTTGCAGAGGACCAGTGTTACACCTAGGGTTGGACCAGGAGATGGAACAGGAGGTTGTAGGAGGTTACTGTAAACTGTTTCACTGGCGTTTTCTCTTGCCTAAGGCTAAATCGTTTCCCTAGCCTCAATTTTTAGCCACCTTATAGACTAAAGGAGAAGGAGGAACTTGTTTGTAAAACAAACGGGATATATATACAGTAATAAATATAGGGCTGAAGGGAAAGGCGAGAAAAGGCTAAATGTACGCTTGCTGGGAATGGCTACGGGGTCAGGAGGGGGGCGGGGGAAAGCAGAGAAGGACAGACAGACAATCATACAATTAGCTTCGGCACAAGAGTGAGAGTGGATGGCAAAGAAGGAAAGAGGAGGTCAAGTATATATGAGAAGGGAGCAACAGAGAAGCCTGATGGAGAAAAGGGAGGTGTCGTTTAAAATTTGTCTCCGAAGCCAAACCACCAAGAAAGACCAAAATTGTGTATTGTTCTTGATACTTTTTTAGACTCAGTTCTTCTAGAACTTAATGCCTAAAAGAAGGTTGATTCACGTGATCAGCCTGTGTGCTTCTTTAACCAGACACTGGGAAGCACATAACTCGCCATGTCTTCTCCTCTGCCCGGGTTGCCCATAGGCTCAGGGCCAATCTCCGCCCTCGCCTGCAGAAACCATTTCCCATTCCTCTCTATGGATTTGATTTCTCTTGTACCGTCATCTCCTTTTGTACTAGCCCATGCTTTTAGCTGTGACTTAAGGTGGCCTAAAGTCAATTTTGGAAATAGACGGGGCATAAATCCTAAACATAGAAACATAACTAACGTGGATTAGTCTACAAGGAAGTGAAAGAAGTCAGAGGGGAGCAGGATGAAGAAATGAAGGAAAAGGAGGAAAAGAGAGAAAGTGGGAGCTGAGGCGAGTGTGACGAGTGTGGAAAACAGCAGTTTGCGACAGGGACAGGTGGCAGCTTTTGGACAGTGAATGCAGCGCAGACCGAAGGGTGGAGCTCTCGTCTCCACTTCTAGGCACTAACTCTTCCGGCAGCGGCCTAGCTCTGGCCTCCGTCTCCACTGTCCCCTGAACTTCCTTTCTCCCAGGAAGTCCCAGCCTTACCCCAGACCATGCCCGGCATCCAGGGAGGGGTAAGGCCCAAGCTCCTCGTCCCCTCCCAGGTCTGGCTCTGTAGCCTGTCCTCGGAGAATCTCTGTAACCCCAGTGTGCAGGCAGCTTCAGAGATACGAAAGTTACTTGTGGCTCACCTGCTTCCTCATTTTTAAATGAAACCTCCCCAGACCTCTTAAGTGAGGTACAAGGCTTTGTTCTGGGACACAAGCAAAGAAGACAGATAATGGACAGTCATGGAGGAACCAAACTTACAAGGGACTTTCCAGGGAGGGCAGTGAAAATACCTCACCCCTGAACTCTCTCTCTCTCTCTCACACACACACACACACACACACACACACACACACACACACTGTAGACAAATGCTCCATGAATATCAGACATGCCTGTGGGACAGAGCAGAAAGGAAGAAGGTGGGATTTGGGATGCGTGTGTGTGGAAAAGTAGGTATGTGTGATGATACAGAGAAAAGGTCATCATGGGTTACTGTCGTGGCTTTCCTCTGTGTCCACGCTCACCGGAGGGAGGCCTCCGTTGTCATTGAGCCGCTTGGCCCTGTAGGTCTCATAGTGGATGTTGTGTGTCACTTCCTTGAGGTCCTGGAGGTGGGTCCTGAGGGACACAGGGTGAGAAGAGAGAGAGCTGTGATTAGGGGTGGGAGGAGGAAGAGGGGACCACATCTGAGGTTAACACATCACTTGCGTGGCCTGGACCCAATGGAACCAACTCCAGAGCCAGCGCTATTTCCTCAGCCCCTTTTGCTTCATGATGGGAGCTGGAACTGGGGCAGAAAGCTCTGTCAGAGAGACCTAGAAACTGAGGAAGTGGATCTGAACAGATGGCCTCCTGACCCCAAATCATTAAACCTGCCATCTGAGGGCAGGGGTACATCTTACCTGATGACAAAGTCTCGAAGTAGGGCAAACTCACAGTGGTTGAGGTTTTCCACTGTGAACAAAACAAAATAAAACAGAACAGATGGTCATTTCACTAATGCAGCAACAGCCAGCAGGTGAACGTCTGTTCAGGCCATGGAGGCATTTAAGAGAAAGCCACCAGACAGGTGATTGTAACACATCCAGGGGTTTGCTTCTCTTGGCATTTCAATGCACCGGATTTTATTCATTGGACAAACATTGATTTAGCAGCTACAATGGCACAATTCCTGTTCTAGACTGTGGAATAACAGCTAATAGGGACTCTTATAGTTCCCATTTCATAGAAAAGGAAATTAATACACCGGGAGTCTAAGAAACTTGCCCAAGGCCTAAGACACAATTCCTATCCTTAAAGAGCTTATAATCTGATTGGAAGACAGTCACACACATAGAAAATAACAATTGAGCCATCTTAAAAAGGCCATGCACTATATGATAAATCTAATTCAACTGACTGAGTGCGTCCTATTTTGAAATCACTGGCCAAGGGTTGTCGTAGCAGAAGAGGGTTAAAACATGAACCCTGTAGTCTCATGGTCTTATAGGTAGGACAGGCATTCTCATAAATAATTCCAATTCAAGGCAGATGATCAGAAAATGCTATTAAAAAAAATCCCAACAAAGGGTCACAGGAAAATGAGAGACGTGATACAATGGGATGAACTTGGTTTTGGAATCAAAATATCAAAATATCTGAAATTCAAGTTTCACCACTAAGAAGTCGTGTGATCTTGGGCAACACATGTAACCGATCTGAGATTCAAGAGCTGACATTCTGAGAAGTCATATCTACCCTGCTCGGCTCAGAGGGTTATCATATTGAATAAAATCATTGAAACAATTATTTGAAAACTTTTAGAACCTTATGTCCTTCTCAAGGTCACCTCCATTCATAATAAAATAAAAATGGCAACATCTGACCAACCTTTGAGCAGTACGATCACACCCCCTTTCATGTGAAAACTGTTCTCTGGTGTTTCCAGCCCTTATTAATCTCTCCGCGTTCTGTGTTCTGACGACCTTTGACAGGTGAGTCAGTGCCTCCCAGTAAGGTGCTAAATCCGTCTTTTATTGCTTCCTGCCTGTGAGTTTCATCTTCTCAGTTTAGACCGCAAGTTCCTTATGGCAGGGTCTGCCTGGCACTCATTTTATATCTTACATCCTAGGACAGTGCCGTGACCTGCCGATGCTTAAGAAATAAGCATAATTGGCCAGCAGCCAATTCTTCAACAAGATGCATTGGATTACCTTCAATGATCCCCCAGGGAGTTTTTCTGCCGAGGACCCGCTTGCCATTCACTTGGTACTCCTTGTCACTTCCCACCACAGCGAAGGGCATGCTCTCCTGCTGACAAACCAGACACACGTGCATGTCACCCTCCTGTCATCTGGGCCTCCAAGGGGGGGTGGCATATGGTCCTGGGCCTCTAGCCTTGAACTGCACATGTCTGCTGTTAATTCAGTGATCCCACTGCTGACAAGGGCAAGGCTCTTGTCTTTTAAAAAGAGCACTGGACTGGGAGGCCCAAGTCCTGGGTCCAACCCTGATTGTTCCCCTGCCTCACTGGTTAACCTTAGTAAGTCAACTTTCCTTCAACAGGAGAACACTTTGTACTTTTCATAGCATGTTACACATTTGGTTTGATCTGGAACAACTCTGTGAGCTAGCTAGGATAGACAGCCCTCTCTTAAACGATACCCACCCAACTGACAGCCAAAGTAACTGATGCTTTCCACTGTCCCCCATAAAACCTACTGGCCCCCAACCTGTCCCCTGACCTGTCGGAGCTCAAAGGCTACTTTTGATGTGCGTAGTCCCCTCTGCTCTACCAGGTGGTCGTATGTTCACCAAGAGCCAGCGTTTCTTCCCAAATGTATTTTCCTGCTGTGTACGTATTATACATAGTAATGGGATAAATTCACTACTATAGAAGCTGAGGACGTGAGTGTGGGGAGCTGTTTCTCTGAAAATTCAGTGGAATGTTGCAGAAAGGCACGATAAAGGTGAGTTGCTTTTGCATCAAGAGTGGACTTAATCTCAAAGAGGAATTGTCCCTATATGAAAACAAGGTTTAATGAATGCGATATGTATGTTTTAAGTTATTTTAACTCAATAATTCAGGAAAATGTTTATTTTAAAACAGTTACAATTTGTATGCATCATTTTTTTTAATGATTCTTCAAGCGTCTGACCAACTACCTGTCTCAACTATATCAGATAAGGGGCTTCTAGTAGATTATCCACAGCAGACGGAGGAAACGCAAGACCAAAGCAAGTGATTTGTCCCAGGTTACAGTGCGTTAGTAGAAAAGCCCGGCCTACAACTCAGGGTTCTGACATAGAACCCCAGAACTGTAGAAGCTTGAGGGGGACCTTAGATATCACATGGCGATGGTTTACAATCCTGATTCCATGAAGCCTGAAGATGCCCAGGAGATACCCCAGGGTCTGCTGACAAGGCAGGGCTCTGTGCCCCATGTCACTTAGCCAAAGCAGCTGTTTTTGTGTTTTATATATTGGAGTTATGTCTGACATTTGTTTGAAGGCTTCTTGTAGAGAAAAAAAGCCTATGAGCCATTCACCTAGTCTGACCTCTCCATTTTACAGACGAGGAAACTGAGGCAGAGCTCTGACTAGAGCACAGATATGTTGGAGCCCAGCCTGATGTTTTTCCTGACTGTGCCCTTCCATCACCCCACACCCTGGCTTTGCTGAGTGCTGTGCGGGAGGATGAGCTTTTGTGTGGTGTGGGGATGGGTGGGAGCTTTGGGCTTCTGGGTGCAGGTCCAGAGTCCTGGCCAGGGCCACTAATCCTTATCCTGTCCACGTCCCTTCTCGTCTGGATCAGGCAAAGAGGAACAGGGAGTATGGTAGGGGGAAAGCAGGTGAAAAGACGGACGTGCTGCGTGATGCACAGCCCACCGGTACCAAGCGGGTCATCTGTGTGATGAACGGAGCCCCCTCAGGCACCCACCCGGATTTTGTCGTTCTCTGTCTTATCCTCCAAATCCTCATCAAATTCCTTCTGGGGGTAGAATTCAATGCCATTTACTTCAAGCTCCTTGCGGACCTAGAAGTGAGGAAGAGAAGCAAGGTAGCCAAGTGTCAGGATAATGGGAAGGGGGCAGAGGGTGTGTGTGTGTGTGTCTGTGTGTGTGTGTGTCTGTGTGTGTGTGTGTCTGTGTGTGTGTGTTAAAGTCAGAGGAATGAATGAAGGCTTTGATAATCTGGTCATCTCAGAACTCTGAGGCCCTGGGCAGCAGGAAGATCCTGAAGGAAGTGCAAACCCCAGTGGTAAAATTATGAGAGCCCAGCCTGAGGTGAGGAATAGTCTGGGGTGCAGCTTGCTCATCTCGGGGTCCATAAGATTAGGATTTAGACAAGAAGTACCTCTGAGTACAGACTCCACATGGGCAGTACTCGTGCTGCTACATGTCATATTCCTGTCTGCAGGGAAGAGAGGTGAGTCCCCCGACCCTAAGCCTCTGTTTGCCCTCTTTCAAAGCTTGGCTTAAGACTCACCTCCTCCAGGAAGCCATCCAGGACTTCTTCAGTGGTCTACTTGAGTGTAAGTTTCTTGAAGGCAGCAACTGTCTTTATACTTCTCTCGCACCCCCCTGCCCACTCCCACCTGGATGCTTCAAGCACAGGAGCTTACAGAAGATACCAATAAGGTCTGGAGGACCTTGATTCATTAGTCTAGTCCTTCAAGCAACCTAACATTGAGGAGAGGTTTCTCATGTTCGTGGTGATTTATGTATTCAGTGGTCTTTGCAGGTAAGCTTGGGGGGTGGGAAGAAGGCAGCCTGAGGCTGCACTCACTTCTCCTCACACTGGTCCCCAGACATCACCAGCCCAGCCTCTTCAATGGTTAAGTAGGAGGTGGGTGGGAGGTCGGCGGCAAGGAAGGACAGGAAAAGGAGGAGGGGGCCTTCTCACCCTTTGCTTGAATTCAGACTTCTCCTCCAGGGTCATGGTGTCAGCCTTAGCGATGACAGGGACGATGTTCACCACTTTGCTGAGGTGCTTCATGAACTCCAGATCGAGAGGGCGCAAGCTGGGGCCCAGAGAAGGCGGGATGTCAGAGCCACCTTGCCCTCCCCCACCCCGCCACGGTCACCACTCCAGGGCCACACTTGGGACAGGAGGACTGGGCTGGGCTGAGGCTAAGAGGCTGTTCCTTCTCCTCTGACTCATGTGCAGAACAGGCCCCGACTCCCCAGCACCAGGACCCGCCTTCCCCTTTTCTCTTCAAATCCTGCCCGTCTCTAAGCCCCACGCAAACCACTCCTTCTTGACCTCTTTCTGACCTGGGGGTTTCTTTCTCCTGGGAATCGCTGTGGACTGTCATTCCCACCCATGTGTCTTTGTGTCATGGTTACTCATGTGTATCTTGTTCTGCCTGTGGGATAGCACTTTTCGGCAGGCCTTGGACCAGCCCCAGTTAGTCCTACAGGGGTCCAGCTGGGAGGTCTGCCCCTCCCCCATTTGAGGGCCCAGCTTCCCCCCAGGCTTGGGGTCCCAAATGGCCTCTAGATCGCAGTCAGGGGACTCATTAAGTCAGGCTGTCGGCTGCCTTGCTCTGACTTTGGGTTCAGGTTCTAGGGAGGGATAAAGCTAACCTTTTTATTGAGTTCCTGAGCCCCACCATCAAACACCTGAGTACCCCATTCCTCCAAAATCTGGGGCCTCTTGTGTGTGTCATCCTCTCAAGGACTGAACGCTGGCCCAGCAGCTGGGCTTAGGAATAAGTTAGGAGACCTCCCCAACAAGAAGCTTGCCTGGTTGCCCACTTGGCTCTCTCCATCCTCTGTAGGCACGCCCTGTCAGGCAGCCCACCTGCTATCCACAACCAGAGTTCCCAGCATGCCCTGCCTGCTACCAGCCTTCATTTCTAGACACCTTGTGCTGGGCTGGCCACCCTCCCATACCTACAGCTGGGTCCCACACCCCTTCCAAAACACCAGCCCCAATCCGGTATCCCTGCCTCTTTGCATTTTACCCTTCTTGCGGCCCCACCCCTACCCCAGCCTGGTGCAAAGCAGGTACCTACTGAATAAAGGAATAATCCTCTACTCACGTATACCAACTTTCTGCTGGCACAGTCAAGCTATGGTGCCAGAACACCAGGGGGAAGCATGGGGGTGGGGGGTGTCGATGTTGGTTAGCTTTACTCTCCCGGCAAGGAAGTCAGACTTTCTTGGGGAATGACAAGGCCGTGAATGTATTGGGGTCTGTCTGGCCCTCCCCAGCTGAGTTCAGGTATTGGGTATCCACTACAGGATGGGCACGGACGGTGCAAACCAGAGCTGGGGGTGAGACTGGTACATACGAGTGACCCGTGGGGGAGATGAAGTAGAGGCAGCAGTGGACGCGAGTGTCAGGAATGCGTTTCTTCCTGGCGATGTTCACCTCCTCCTTCAGGAACTTCTCGTACTGCTCATTGATGTACTTCTCAATGGGCTCCCAGCTGGGGGGTGGGAAGAAAGCAGAGGGATGTCCCAGGGGAACAGGGCCTGGGAGCTCATCTTAGGTACCGGCTCCTCACACGATCTTATTTCCAACCTTCCCTACGGGGTCTGGGGTTCCAGCTGACCACCCTCCCTCAGACCCCATGGATGGCTTTCCTTGTTAGCAAGGCTAGAATTCCCATGGGGACCTAGACCTCTGACTGGGCTTTGGGAGCCTACAGGACCTCACCCCACTCTGAAAGCAGCACACACTTGCCACACCTCCCTTACTTCTTAGCTGGGAGGCTCCGGGGAAGGCTCTGTCCCTCTCTGAGGCTCAGTTTTCTCACAAGTAAAATGGGAGTAACAACGGGTGCCTGGCAGCATTCATGTAGGACCAGAAAGAACGTGTACAGTACTTAACATAGCGACAGCACATAGAATACTCGGTCACAGCAATGATTCATTATTGTCATGACCACTGTCATTGTCATTATTACTTTTCTCCATCAAGGGTCATGCATATAACCAGAGAAGAGGACAACCAGTCACTTTTCTAAGATTGTTCTAAGTTGTCTCGTCCGGTGGCCCTGCCTGTCAGCGGCAGCTCCCTCACAGGAGCTCCATGGTCTCCACCCCTATCTGGGAGCAAACTTCTACCGGGAACCTTCCATTCTGGGCAGCGCATGCACCCCCTTCTTGACTGGACGCTGACGCAGGTTTGCTCTGGGGTTCTCAGAGGCTCTCTCCTCATGGCAACTCCCCTCCCTGTGGCCAAACTCTACCACCGCCTTCAGGCCAGCCTGGATTTGCAGCCCTGATCCTTGTTCTATCTGCCCTGCCCCGCGGCCACCTCCAGGCAATCCCTCGGCCAAAATTCACTCTGCACTGTGCCCTCCACCAGCACGCCTGGCCCCCATGTGGGCTTCTTCCCCTGGCTCCTTACAAACCCCTCTCTCATCCTCCAGAGCATCTTCCCGCTTAATCCACAGCATGGAGGGTGCAAACGAATCTGCACTGTGCTCAGTAGCTTCCCTGTCGTCTTCAGGGCAGAATCTCACAGGCGGACATGTACCAGTTTTCGTTGTTGATCTGGTCTCCAAAGCCAGGGGTATCGATGACGGTCAGCTTCATTTTGACACCACCTTCCTCTATCACTGCGGGGGAAAGGGGTGAACAGAAAAGGCACCAAGGGGTCACTCTTCCAGGTGATGCCAGGTGCCCTGCCACCTACCAGCCAGGGAGACCCAGGCTCCTTCCTTCTTCCGGACCAATTATTGGAAAAGTCAAGTTCAGGGTCTTCCCCACCTGAACCCCTTTGTGCGTGATGTGCCCTGCACCTGGAATGCCCTCCCTACTTCTTTCTGCCTGTCTAAGTCCCATCCATGCTTTAGCATCCAGTTTCTTTCCTTCCTAATCCCCTTCTGGACTTGCAGTCTAAGGAGTTGTGTTTAGGGCTTAGTTCTATTCTCTTAAGGTTGCGTTTCATTTGCCTTGTTCCCCAGTAAGCCCCATTCTTCCCCCTTTCTGGCAGAGGCCCCTTTGACCGATGCCCATGGTCCCTGCCCCATCCTCACCGTGCCCAATAGCTTTGATCTCCACTGTCTTGGGGATCTTCTCCTCCCGGTTCCAGCTGGAGGCCTTGCGGCTCACTTGGGATTTGAAGAGCGTGTTGACCAGCGTTGACTTGCCCAGTCCACTCTGACCTGAGCGAGACAGGAGGATGAGAGGGCAGGAAGACCCCGTGTCTATGTCCTGAGCCTAATATCCCCCCCGTGACCATACAGGCTTCTGGAGCTGCGATCCAGGCCACACCTTTATTTGACCACTCACTGGGAAGGGAGGGGCTGAGCAGGGAGAGCAGGCAGGTGGGGATGGTTCCCTGGGCTGCAGGACTGAGGCAAACTTGTTAGATTCCACATTCTGTCCTTTCTGGAGCCCCAGGGACCATGGCAAAAGGGGACAACCTATGCACTTGTCTAGTACAGCAGTTTTGGTTTTGTTTATGCTTAAATTTTTAGTCTTTAATAATTCTAACAGTCATGACAGAATTACTTTGCATTCTGATATGGCCTCAGTGCATATGTACTTTCACATGTCAGCCAAATGTGCCTTAGTTCAGCCATGTGAATCCCACAGCAGAGCTGTTTCTAGCCCTAGCTGAAGCAGTCCTGGAGAGACTAATCCCCACCTCACGCAAAATATGTACAGTGTAACAAAACTCATCAATGTAAGACCAGGACTTGAACCCAAGGAATCTCCTGGCCCCATCTCCGTTCTTTATTTTAACATTAGAGATTAGCATTTTGTGGAGCTAAATGCCCAAGAGGGCACCGTGAGACGAGGAAGCGGAGCAGGCAGGGCCAGCCCATCACCTCCACTTCCTTCACGATGGCTCCTTTGACTGGTTTTACAGGTGCAGTTCTGCGCAAGATTTCAGTCCGAGGAGGAGACCCACAACAAAAAGGTGTTTGAAAACCACTGGCCTGAGCAGTGCTTCTCAAACTGCAACATGCCCAAGAATCACCCACCAAGCCTTGCCACTGACAGCGGCGTCAGCGTCACCTGGCCACTGGTAGGAAACGCAGGGTCCCAAGCCCCAGCCCAGCCCAGCCCTGTATTCAGAATCTGCATTTGCACAGGACATCCAGATGACCCATAGGGACAGTAAAGACAGAAGTACTGGTCTGGCGCATTCTTGTGGCCGAGGGGCAAGAGCCCAGGGTTCTAGACCCAACCACGCTGTTTTCCTGAATGCCTACAACTAGCCATATTTGCCCCTCTAGGTTCTTTACTGATGATGTGGTGGGGAGACAGGGCACCGGATGAAACCAGCAACAGCAGATAAGGTGCATTTCTCATTCCAACTGGTAGCAGCCACCTAGCCCGAGGTGTTAAACGGGCAACTCTGGGCTCAGTACTGAACACGCGCCATGGCTGAGCAGCAGTGTCTGCCACGCTGCTGCTAGAAGTGGAGGTAGAGTGGTGAACGAGACATCATCCTTACCCTCAAGGAGCCATTTAGCGTGAGGGAGACCAAAACATAAGCAGACAATTACAATGTGTTGCCATAATCACTATGAAAAAGATAACCACAGAGTATTATAACAGCATACTGAAGGGAACCTAATCCAGTCTCTCTGGGTTCAAGGAGGACTTCTAGGAAGAAGCAGTAACTAGGCTGACCTGAAGAGTGACTTCGAATGACCCATGAGAAGCTGGAAGGGGGTTGTAGACAGAGGGAACAGTATATGCAGAGGCGCAGAGGTAGGAAAGAGCATGGCAAGTCTAGAAGAACTATTCCTTGTAAGTGAGGCGTAGTGAGATGGGAAGTGGTTAAGAGACGTGTGGAGAGAAAGACAGGCCAGACTAGGAGTTGAAACCCTTACACTTATTGATGGGTGGCTTGATGAGTCTTGCAGGTTGGAAAAATTATTCAGTCACTGGTGGACAATGGATTGAAAGGGAAAGGAGACAGAAGGAGAATCAGTACGATTCTAAGTGTGTCCTGTGGCCAGGGCCCATGAACCATTTGCTACTGTTTTTTGAGATAAGAAGTTTGCACCAGAAAGTAAGTCAAGGGTGTTAAGCACACTGTTCAGTTTAGCTGATGTTTTTTACAGCCACACTTTCCAGATGATTTGCAGCCTGGCCCAGCTCCTTCTGTTGGAGCAGCACGGAGTCAGGTAGCTACGGCAATGCAGGTAAGAGCCCTAGCTCGCCCTAGGATGGTAGCAGTGGAGATGGAGAGACGTGGACAGACTTCAGAGATACTTACGAGGTAAAATTGACAGGACTTGATGATTGCTGGACTGGAGGATAAAGGATGAAGAAAGAAGGATGATGCCTGGACTCCTGTTCCAGCAACTGGGTGAGTATCTCACTGAAATTGGGCAAAGGTCCCTTCCTGCTCTTACATTCTGTGATCTGGTGACACCACTTAGGACCAGTGTCCTGGAAATTCTCTCTAAGCTTTAAAGCACTACAAAAGGTCACAAATAAGACCACCCTCCCTCCGATCCCCCCCCCCAGCTCTAGAAGGTCAGGGAGGACACTGGTGATGCCACACACCTGAAAGCAGGTGGAGTGAGGCTAAAGCCTGCCTATGTATCCCCAAATGGTACGGGCCAGGCTGACCCTCCCCCTGCAGCTCCCACCCCTGGATCAGCGAGGGGAGAGAGGGGTCAGGCCTTTGTGATCAGCATAGAGAGTGACATCTGCCCTCCGAGAAAGAGCTCAGCCTAGAGAAGCAAGGGCTAAGATCGTCCCAGGGAGACAAATGGGAGCCCTGGTGCTGCCCGCCCCCAGGGCCTCCGGTGACCCCACAGCCCTCCGTACCGACGACCATGATGTTGAAATCGAAACCGGTCTTCATGGTCTTCTTGCGCATCTGCTCGATGATGGTGTCGATGCCAATGTAACCCAGCAGGTTGGAGTTGATGCTGACGGGCTTCATGGGCACTGCCGGCTTAGGCCTGGGCTCAGGCACCAGCTCTGACATGGCTGCGTCCGTCCTGGTCTCTGGGAGCCCTGCGAAGCCAAGGTGGGAGGGGTGGGCCGCAGAGGTCACAGGGAAGCCTCAGTGTTATTCTCTTGTTACAGAATCCTACAGAAGTGGGACTGGAAGGACCTTAGATGTCACCAGTACGGGGCCATTTCACAGATGAAGAAACTGAGGCCTGGGCAAAAGGACTTGCCTAAGAACACAAAGCAAATCAGATGCAAAATCTGGACCAGAACCCACATTCTTCAGTTGCTGGGGCCACTTCAAAGGCACTCACTGCTCCAAAGCAGCACATCTGTGTGTCTAACCCAGGGGCTTCTCCACCTTGGCACTGCTGATATTTGGGGCTGGATAATTATTGTGGGGCCTGTCCCGTCATTGGAGGATGTTTAGCAGCATCCCTGGCCTCTACTAGATGCCAGTAATAGCCCAGACAACCAAAAATATCTCTAGCTAGTGCCAAGTGTCCCCTGGGGGCAACACGGCCCTTGTGGAGAACCCCTGGTCTAAGATGTCTCGGGTTATTCCAACCTGAGTCATGTGTCCCCAGATAAAGGGCAAAGGCTGTTTAGGATACTGAGCCTGACATCTATTGACTATCACAGACTTAGTTGCCTTGTCTTTTAGAAGCAAACAGGGCTACCGCTCTCTGCAGTGAGCACCCGTCCTGGCTCCCATCTCAGTGTCCCGTCTGTTCCATGAGCATCACTGCAAAGTTGGGGTGTCTGTGCCCTGGGGAGCCCCAGACACCTTCCTAGCCATGCTTTGGAATCTGTGGGAGAAATAAGTCTCCCCTTCTGACCAGTAGGGAGAGGATGAGAGCCAGGTGAGGGCAACCACTTGCCTGAGATGAGGCAGTATGGCCTTGGGATGGTGGGTGGCAGAAGAAAGGGGAGGCTGAGGAACAGCCCTTCTCCAGTGGGGAAAGGAACACATCCGCCAGGTCTGGCAGGTCGTGGGCTAGTTCACACAGGAGAAATCGGTGTGTTTCCTCACCAGGATAGGTTTCAGCATAGAGCAGCTCCATTTCCCTACCCAGAACTCGGGATGTTGGTGGTGAAGTGGGAAGAGCGTGGCTCACTACCTGCCAGCTCTGTGGACTTAGGCAAAGCAGCTCCCCACTGTGAGCCCCTTCTCCTCTGTAAACTGCGTAGGGTCATGATTAAGGCTGCAGTGAGCGTTACATGAGATGTGGCATCCACACAGAGCCTCACAATCCCAGTCCCTCTTGCCCCTCCCTCTTTCAAGTTCATGGGCTTGTCAGGGAGATGAAATGGTGCATGTGGAAGCACTTGTCAAAGGGACATGCCCAGGTGCTAATTACACAGCATAGTTATTGGACTCCATGCTCCCGAGGACCCCTTCCAGCTTTGCCATTCTAGAACCCTATGGTTCCTGGTTTCCACCCTACAGAATCTCATGCTCACAGGAAGACTGATGGAGTAGCAGATGGGCATGAGACAGAGGGGATGAGAGTGCCGCCCTCCCCCACCCCCAAACCCAGCCAGGAGTCTGTTCTTATACCCCCACCACCTGGTCCTTCCATGGGTCCTGGCAAGACTCTCTCTCCCAATAGAAACCTGTTCTTTCCTTGTCACTCCCAGGCACAGCCAAACCTGACAAAGCCTTAGGAGCTCCCCAGAGCCTGGCTGAGCTCCCTCCTGCTTCCCAGGAAGCTCTTGCCAGCCAGGCAGATTGGCTCAGCCCCACAGCAGCTGACTCTCACAGCCAGGCCTGCTATCCCATTCTCCACCTCCCTGGCCCCACTCAGCACACCTGCACTGAGGGCCAATGCCCCATTTTCCCTGCCCAGCTGCTCACACACTGTCCTCTTCCATTCCCCTCATGCTTCCACAGCTGAGCCCACTTGGTCTCCACAACCCATGTTGTAGGATAAATCCGTAGGGGCAGCGGGGACTACCCCATTGTACAGACCTGGAAAGTGAGTCTTGTACTTATTTATGGGAGTTTCTGTAAGTATTCTTGTAAAGTGTGTGTCCTCACCATGACCTGCTCAGCCCTGGCCTGTCAACTGCAGCTTCCTAAAAGAGCATTCCCAAAGACAGACCGTGACTTCAAGAAGGGCCCTGCCTACTGTATTCCCAGGCAATTTCTAGGGGCTACAGCAGGACTGCGGCAGGTCCAGTCCACAGCAGAGATCACCTTCATTCTCCCAGCAAGCACCTATTTGCACCCACTGGGTGCGCTGTACAGAGCACCTGCTGGCAAGTGCCCCTCCCAAACACAAGCCAAGTACAGGCCAGTTACAAGCTGACAACCACCACCCACCACCACAAGTGCTGCAAACGTTTGCGGGGGTCGCTGTGTCACAGCCTTTGCTGGAAGACCCTTACCCCTCCAGCCCCTGGCTACTTCCTGCTCTTCTTTCACCATCAGCTCAAGGGCTACCCCTCAGGGAAGCCTCTGCCTTCCCATCCAGTGTAGATGCCCCTCTTCTGGGCTGTCTTGGCCCCCTGAGTGCCTTGGTACTCATCTCATTCATTCATTCATTCATTCACTCCACCCCTTCCGGCCTACTTTATATGCTGTCAAACGGGAGTCTTCTCCAGCCAAATCCTAAACACCAAGGACACTTTGGGACCCCAGACAATGTAATTTTCCCGAGGGCCCACAGTCTGGTCAGAGTGCCTGAGAAGTACAAAAAGACCTCCAAGGTGCAGAATAAATGCTGCTCTGGAATTGGATTCTGTAGCTCCATCCTCTGCCGCTACAGACCCCCAGTCCACCTGCCAATCCCAGACGGGCAGCTGGACGAGGCTTGACTCCTGGCTCGGTGACCCCTGTGAGCCTCAGTGTTCTCCTCAGGAAAATGGGGATAGTACACACCTTGCTGGGTTGCTGTGAGGGTTATACAAAAGCATGGACATAAATTACCTGGCACTGAACTTATGTTAGTTTCCACCCTTCTTCAGGGCAGGGGCCACGTTATGTTGCTGTGTCCCAATGTACCTAGCATAACACAGGCACTCATGAATGAATGATGAATGAATGAATGCCTCACTGAGGAGTGGATGTCACATCAGAGCCATCACCTTTCTCTTCCCTCAGACATGGCTCCCCTGGCACAGCAGCTGACCCCCAGCCAGCAAATGGCTCTGGTGTAGTCCAGTTAAGGCGATAGACTCTGGTAAGACAGACCTGCTCCCTCCCCCACAACAGGGATTGGAGGGGGGCTCCCCAAGGTTGGGATAGAGCTCAGGATGGGATCACAGCAGGATGTAGCTCAAGTATGCCATCCTGCTTAAGTGGTTCTTGGGGTCCCTCCTACGCTCCCAGCTATCCCAGAGCCCTGGGGAGAGGGGATCTGTCTGCAGTACCTGCCCCATTCGTGCTCCAGCAGAGGCATTGTCTACTTGACTCAGCTCTAGCTGAGTGCCCCCCATAAACAGCACTGCCACCCCCATGCCAAGCAAGGACTCTGGTGCTTTCTTTCACAGGTGAATGAATGGCTTTGTCTTTGTCTGGCTCAGGGACCCCACCCCTCAGTTGGGAAGGTGGCAGCAGAGAGAGGAGACCTTTCCAGACTACCACCTGCCTCCTTGGCTTAATGGAGTGGGGGTGGGGAGGCTCTTCCTTCCTTCCTGAGCTGGAGATCTTCCCCAACCCCCAGCCGCCTTCAGGACCCCACCCCCACCAGCAGAGGCAATTCCAGTCCACCCCAGCTCCAGCGCCCCCACTTCAGAAAAAGAATCACAAAAGATACCTTAGTTCTTTCCCATTCGCAGGAGCAAAGGGCCCTGGGCCCCCCCCTTCCCCCATCCCAGTCCTCTGGAGGCCAACGAGTTCCCTTGGAGACCACCAGCTGGTGCCAGTCTGTGTGTGGGGGAAGGGGTCTGTGTGTCAGCTCACCCATCTCTTATGTGGCTGTAGGTGGCCCTGATACCTGTGCGTGGTGTGCGTGTGTGCGCATGTCTTGGTGTGCTCCAGTGTGGGGCTTTCTGTGCGTATGTGGGTCCCTGATTGTGTGTCCGTGGGTCTCTGTGTCTCCCCGAGTTCCCGTGGGTGCATTTCTCCGGGCATGTATATCTTCGGGTGTGTGCCCCCGTGTGTGCGTGTGTCCGTGTATGTCACCACGCGTGGGCTCCTCGGCGCAGCAACCCTCCCCCTGGTAACACTTCCAGCTGGGCTTTTCGGGGCGCAGCCTCCTCCCGGCGGGCGCCAGTGGCCCGGTCAGTCCCCTACCTTTGGACATGAATCCTCCTTTGTCTCTGTTCCTCCCAGGAGATGCTCAGGGCGCGGGGCTGCAAGGCTGAGCGGGGCGCGGGCTCCTCCTGGGCCGAGCGGCCCCTGCAGCCGGGCCTCGCCCCTCGGTACTCTCCGCCCACCCGCCCGGCCCGCGGCCCCGCCGCGCCGCCCCTGCGCCCCGCGCCGCCACTCCCGCCCGGGACCTCGCCTCCGCTCGTTCGGCGCCGCGCTGCCCCTGCCTGCGCGCACCGATGCCGCCGCCGCCGCTGCCACCCACACCACGTGACCCGCGCGCCCGCCGGCCCCGCGGAGGGCCCCTCCCCCTCCCACGGCGCCCGCGCTCGCACACGCTCCCCGCCAGTCCGCACGCGGGAGCGGGCACCCGGCCCCGGCTGCGGACAGCCGGGAAGGCGCGCGGGGGCGCTGTGCCCGCAGACTCAGGATGCTGGCCGGGCCGGGTAGGGTGCCCGCATCCCAGTCCCGGTCCCTCCCCCTCAATCCCGCTCCGGCTTCTTACCCTCTAGCTTGAGGCGGAGTGGGGGACACAGGGGGCCGGTGGCAGCAGCGGGCGGCGGTGCGCGCGCGTGAGTCACGCGGTGGTTGAGATGTTGCGCTGGCTCAGCGCGGTTCTGCCCAGGCGCGGGCGCCAGTGGAGCCCTGAGTCAGGGGCCCAGGTTCCAGGCCCGGCTCCAGAATGATGGGCCCTATGACCTTGAGCTGTCAGGAATTGTCCTTAGCCTCGATCTACCCTTCAGGAAAATCCTTCATGCATTCGGTCAGCATTAATGGACAGCACGTGGCCAGGCCGTGGAGGAATGGGCATGTGGATGACCCTCCGTCCTCGAAGGGCTCTGGGTCTAGTAGGGGAGACAGAAAGCTGGACTGCCCTAATGCAGGGAAGTGGAATATGCACAGGGTCCTGTGGGGGCATGGGAGGGGGTGCTCTGAGGAGAGAGGGATTTGGAAGGTTTTTCTTGGAGGAGGCGAGGAAAGAGATGGAAAAGCAAAAGGAGGTAGGAGGGAAGAAGGGACGGGCATTCTGCTGAGAGGTGGCAGCAGAGGTGAGGAACCCAGGGGCAAGAGCTGCATGGTGTTGGTGGACAACTCAGAGTTCCCAGTTGAGGCCGAAGCAGGGAAAATTCCAGACAGGGCTACAGAGCTAAGAGGCTGGAGAAGTTCGAAGCCTTGGAAGCCAGGTTTAAGCAGCTGGACATTAAGGGAAGATAATGGTGAGTCACCAGCGGCTGTTAAGCTGTGAGTGCTGCCATCAAATATGTGAGTTCCTGTGACAGCTGGGGGGTGGGCGGGGGTGGGCTGTGGCATCACTGGGCAGAAGGACGGAGAGGAGGGGACAGTTGAAGTAAATCCACAGAGTTGCAAATAGACTGGATGAGATGAAGGAGGGAGGAAGAGAAGGAGGATAACTAGGTTTCTCGTGTGGCGGTGCCTGCAGCTGAGAGAGTGCGACAAAGGAGCGCGGGAGTCAGCTCAGGAAGAAAAGCTGCCTCTGGACATGCCCGGAGAAGGCCGGGTAGAGGAGTCCAGCAGCTGACCACACTTGCATTTCAGGAGAGAGGGCTGGGCTGAAGTTGGAGGGAGCACTGAGACAGGGAGGCATGAAGACAGAGCGGGGGTGAGCTCCCCCAGACTGAGTGTGCAGTGCGATGGGAAGGGGTCTGACCCCGGAAGCCCCAGTGAAAGCCTTGGACTAGGTAAGACTCTCTGAGCCTTGGAAATGTTGGCAAGGTGACAGCCCAAAGTAGGATTCCCAGATCTGGGTTCCCATTAGCTTACAGCCACCAACCAGCTGCATGGCTTGAAGCAGGTCACAGCTTCTCTGAGACCAAATAAATGTCTAGCCCTGTGTTGACCTATTTATAGTTTGTGTAGGACTTCCCTCTGTACAAGTCTCCGACTCACCTTTCAGAACTAAAGGGCTGGGGATGAGGGACCAAGAAAGAGAATTCCAGGTGAGGCAACTTTTAAGCAACAGCTATCTTCCGGAAAGGCTGAATGTGAATGATTTGGGTCTCAGGTGAGGTCGCTATTCACATCTAGAGGAGCGCAGCAGTGGTGACTGTTGGACAAATCACCTCTTATTGAAGTGCTGGTCTGTATTTTCATATGGATGGTTTGCTTTAAAGCTGGACTCACCTATAAATCACCTGATGGTTCCAGTGCTTCAGGGAACACAGAAACAAGCATGGAGAATGCTAGAGGAAGGAATGGGCATAGTGGCTCCTGCACAGGTTAGTCCTGTAAACCTTCCTTCTGGTGACTTCCCTGCACCTGACCTGTGACTGGCAGGGTGGGACCCGGCTCAGGGTGCATCCCCTGGGTCTGTCCCTCAACCCCGGTCCTTTTTCCCCAGCACTTTCGACTCTGACCTTAGAATCCCCCCTCCCTTTCCAACCTATCTATGTATAGTCCACCTCCAGTCTTCCCAACTCCCCCCACAGCAGCCCGGTGCATCTCCAGCCAAGCTCTTCACATTTACCTCTGGTCTCTCTGGCCAGGTCTGTGGCAGCATCTGCTGTAGAATGGTCCAGGGCTGGGGCTGTGCTTCTGCTTGACACCAGTGGATAGGTGGCAGTGTCTGCTGTGGTCAGGTTAATGACACTGTCCAGTGTTGTCTCCCCAATGGCTGGGTTTAGGGTGACCGGCACAACAGAACCCATGGCTATGCCCTGCCTGCTTGTGTCCAAAGCAAGAGATTCCATACGTATGTCCTGCCTGGCTGGATTCGCTTGAGCCAAAGCCAGGGCCGGGTCTGGCCTCGCTGTGCCCAGCCTTTCCAGGTCTGGGGCTGCCAAATCCACGGCTAGGGCCCTTGTGGTTAGATCTGGCTTGACTGTGTCTGCTGTAGCTATGGCTTTGCCCAGCTTGTCTGGGTCTGGGGCTACCGGATCCTTGACTGGGCCCTGCCGGGCTGTGCCTGCTGTAGCCCAGGTCGTGGCTGTGCCCAGTTTGCTATCCAGAGCAGGGAACTCTGTGTCCAGTCTGGATGTGTTTAATGTGGCTAAGTTGACAGCCAGGCTAGGTCTGTTGGTGGCCATTGTGGCTAAATGTCTGGCTGTGCCTGGCCTCGGTGTGTCCAGAGTAGTCAAATCCATCGCCATCACAGGTCTCACGGTCGGGGTGGCCCTTTGGAGGTGCACCCGGGGTCTCGGGATACCCCTGGGCCAGGACTTGCCTCTTCCTGGGGAAGCTCTGGTAGGCACGTGGGAGGTCATTGGGACTGGGTGCCTCTGACCCACTGAGCCTGGCCCTGTAGGGCCTGGTGGACTCTGGGCCAACCGAGATCGGAAGGGTAGGGCCAGGTAGGAACTCACCAGGGGCTTCTCCACCACCGGCATCCTGCTGGGTTTGGCCATACCCGGTTTCCCTGGGCCCTCGGGGTGGACAATGCCCCCTGGCACTAGTGTCACAGATGGTGGGTCTGGAGTGGGCAGCTTCCCTCTTCTGTGGGTGGCAGCTTCCCTGCCCAGGGTGGGCACCCCTTCCCAGTGAGAAGGTAGGGGCCTCAGGGGCCATGCCTGGCTGTTCTGATGGAGTGTTACGGAGATGGAGCTTAGCTTCCTGGGCACAAGGCTGTTTCCAGTCTCCTGTGGGGGTACACTCTGGGCCCTGGTGCCACGGTTCGGTCGGCTGGAAGCCTGTGGGATGTGGCTTTGGGAGAAGGTATCCAGATGGATGGTCTTCCTGAGGACAGGGATGAGAGGTGATACCCCTCCAGGGACCTTTGAGGGGAGGGGAGGGCACCCCAGCAGGTGGCTGTGGGAGAAGGAGTTTCCAGGTCCGGGGGCTCCGTGTGGCTGCATCTCAAAGTCTTGGTCCATCCAGGTCTTTCATCTTCCCCTGAGGCAATCAACAGAAAGAAAGGGCCAAGTAGGGGTGAGGCGCTCTAGCCTGGAGGCCCTCTTCCTCCTGACCAGTCCTCCCCATCCTGACCAGCAGTTAGCCCTGCCGGGTCTGAAGGGGCCTTGTTTGGGGGACTGTCAAATCCTCAGAAGAGCACACATGTCTCTCACACCAGTCCTCCCACAGCTCCACCTGTTACGTTCCTATACACACCTTACACGCACGGGCACTCTCTCACGCACACCTACCCAGGTACCTCCCAGGTGGTGCAGAAGGATGTTTCAGGAATGGTGGCATTCGGTGAACAGGCTGCTCCTGGCACAAGGGAACTCAGTGGGGGAGGAGGGAGTACCTCTCCCTTTGCCTGGGTCTGAGTGTGGCCCTTGTGTCAGTGAACAACTCCATGGAGGTCACATACACGAGTTCAGGGACCCTCGAGAAGGGCGGTGGTTGTTGGAAGCCTATCTAGCTCTGCCCCTGGGCTCCCACCCACAGCAGCCAAAGTAGGAGTCAGGCGTCCATGTAGGAGGCTGAGGGATGAGCAGTTTGGCTTGGGAACAAGGTCTGCTCCTGGAAAGAGCCCTGGGTGGGGCTGCTGCTGCTGGAGACAGATTTAGAGCTAGAGCTGAGGAGGGCCCTGGAGAAGACGGGGCTTAAGTGGAGAAGTAACAAGTGCTGGCAGGAGGACACTTGTCCAGTGAACAAGTCCAGGGATGGTGCTCCATGGGGCCCTGCTGGGCAGAGAGGCTGCAGGGCTAGCGAGGCGAGCGCAGTGGGGAGCGTTGGCTCAGTCTTTGGTGGCAAAGGAGGGAGGCTGGGCCTGGGTGGGGTAGTAATTCACACAGAAGGCCCAAAGGTGCAGAGTGTGGCATCTTTCTGAAAACCCACCATGGGGATTTCTAGGCTGTATCCTGGGGGAGGTGGGAAACAAGTGCAGGTGCAGTGAGGCCCAGGCTGAGCCATGCCACAACACTCGGGCCCTGGAAGACGGCCCAGAGGGTCTGCAGGCGGGACCGGTCACTCCAGGGCAGTGTGACACAGGGCTCAGAGGGGGACAGAAATGGAGGCAAGGAGATGGGCGAGGGTGCTGTTGACATTCTCTGGGGGCTGGTGGTGGGGTAGGAGGGGGCCGCATAGCACAGGGGTAGAAGCCACAGGACAGCCTGCAGATGGGAAGGAGGGGAGACAAGAGGTAGTCAAGGACTCGGCTGGTGATCTGTGTGGATGAGCCATTCCCCAAGAGGGGCTCTAGGGCCCCCAGGTGGCCAGCTGGCGCACACTCCGGGCTCCATGTAACTCACTCTCTGGAACAAAGCTGTTTCTGTTGCTTTCAACACAGCAGGGTGGAACATGATGAGGGTGGGCGGGGCTCATGGGAGACGGGAGTGATCCTATAGCCAGGTCCCTGAGGTCTGGAGCTCGGGGTCTTCACCACCCCCACAGTGGCGCCCCAGCCACATATTTATACTCAAGACAGTGCCAGCCTCCATCACCTCCGCAGTTGCCGTATTCCTGCAGCCCTGCCCTCCTGCCCTATTCACAACCACATGCACCTGGGCACACACGTTTACCCTGAACTTAACCGCAAACACCTACCGTCAGTGTGCATGCCCACGCAGGGAGCAGGCCAGAGGACAGGATTTCTGAGACCTGCTTGTTCTCAGGTCCCCATCCGTTCACTATGCCTCCACCCCTGTCCATCCCTTGGTCCTACCCCTACCTCACCCTACCCCCAAACACACACACAAATACCCACCTACCTTGATTAGAAAAGAAGAAAGGTCTGCTGGCCCTCAGTCTGAGAAGCTAAGGCTGGTGCAGGCCCCTCACATCCTCTGCACCCCAAGTTTGGCCATGGCAACCAACTCAGGGGCCTTGTCCCTGCAGTTCCTTCATGGGCTTCCACTCAACCTCCAGGCACCAGTCCCCAGGCCAAGGGCCCAGCCCTCTCCTGACTTGTCCCACCAGCTACATCCCGGGCTGGGCTGGGCTCTGGGGCGGGGAGGGGCTGGCTTCTCAGGAGTGGGCGGCAGTGAATGGCTGCTCTGAGCCTCTGGAATCCTGAAGGGCCATGGGAGGCTCAGAAGAGCCAGGCTGGGCTGCCCTGGACTCAGGGCCACCTGGGGTGTAGTACCCTGCTGCCTGCCCTCCCCAAATCTGTTCTGTCACCCACGGACTCTGACCCCTGGAGAGATGCCTCCAGTAAGGATACTCCACATATGACCACACTCAGGCGGTCCCAGAGCCAACCTCACTTCTGCTTTCCCTCTGCATTGCCCCCATATCCTGTTTAGTTCTGTGACTCTCAGGCCATCTTGCCCACCCACCTGAGGCCTTTCCTCAAGCAAGCTGAAATTCCTGGAGGCTAAAGGAAGGGCTGTCTCCTTCAACTACTATTCCCTGAGGCCCTGTGTGCTCCAGCTGGCCCCTGTTTAAGGCCCTGAGGATGCAATGCTAACCCAGCCCTGGGCCTGTGAAGACCCACAAGGCCACCCAGCCTGGCTCTAGCATGTGGGCTGGGCTGGGCACCCTTTTCTGCTTCTGTCATAGCAACAGTAATAATAAAGATGGTGATAATAATAGTTACCATTTACTGAACACTTACTAAGTGCCAGGGCTAGGAAGGAGCTCTCAGTCTGTTCAGGAAGATGAGGGTATAAATAGATCCTTACAGTAACTATAATACACCAGTGACAAGAGGAAACATCCTGCCAGCGCTCCCTCTGACCCAGGAATTAGGCTAAGCATTCTCCTGGCATCTCCTTTAATCTTTGCCTCGTCACCTGCCTTTTGCTGATGAGACATCGCAGCCCACACAATGCTGTGTGCTCTGGTCTTTTTTTTCCTGTGTGTTGCTCTCCTTAGCGAGTAAGCCACGTTGGCCAATAGAACTTTCTGCGATAATGGAAATATCCTATATCTGTGCTTTCCAACGCAATAGTCACTAGCCACAGGCGGCTATTGAGCACTTAAAATATGGCTACAGTGCCCAATGGATTGAATTATTTATTTTATTTCATTTTAATTAGTGGCTGTCATATTGGACGGCACAGTTCTGAAGGGCCTGGATTTTATTCTTCTCTGAGTCCCAGGGCCTGGCAAGAATCAGCCTGACTTGAGGTAGAACAGAGGGGGCTGAAAGAGGGGACGTGTTCTACCTGGCCAGATTGGTTAGGGGGAAAATTTACTGACCTCTCCCCGGTAGACTGCATTATCTCTGAGATGCAAAAGCCCTGAGCTGAAGTCAAGGGCCCTGGGTCCCCTCTTCACTTTGGCCAATAACCTGTTGTGCAACTTCTATGAGAGCACTTGCCCTTCTGCGCCTCAATTGCCTTTTCAAATAGGGACCAGATGCCCTCGTGTAGTCTGTTCTAGCTTGAAGATCTAGAATTCCTCCAACTGGCTCCCTGCCAAGCTATTAGAGCCTTGAGAGCAAGGAATGAATCTCATTCATCTCTATTTCCCCTGCCAGTCGGCTGTCTGCCAGCTTTCTCCCCCAATGTTGAGGGGCCTGAGGACACTGCCTGCCCGTTCATTACTACTGGCCGGGGTTCAGCTGCCCTCTAGTGGCTCAAAGTAGCAATGACCTCCTCTTATCTGTACACTGTTTTTCCCCACCAAGAGATAGAACTACAAGTGGCCTCAAAGGACAGACCTCCACCTAAGCAAAAAATCAATGTGGTGGCCTCCCAGACAAGTGGCACAAGCGCTGGAGTCGCAAGCTTGGGCTCATTACAGCTGTGTGATTTTGAACAAGTCACAATCTCTCTGAGCTCCAGTTCCGTCATCTATAAAATGGGGATTATATCAGTCAGGATGGGTTAAATGATGCTACAGTAACAATTCCAAAATCCCAGTGGCTTCTAACAACAAAGATCTATTTCTTATTCATGCTTCATGTCCCCTGTGGTTTGGAGCAGCTGAGGCTCTGCTCCATGTCTTCTTTACTCTGGGACCCAGCAGTCACCTTCAGAAGCCTCTGGTCATTGTGGCAGAGGGAAGGGGGTGGGAGTGCTGCTGAATCATGCACTAGCTATTACATGATTTGGCCTGGACTCACTTCTGATCACAACTCAGTGGCGAGAACTAGTCACGTGACCTACCCAACACAAGGCGGCCATGGGGTGTAACCCTGCCAGGTGCGAGAGCTGAAGAGCCAGAAATATTTGGTGAACAGCACTGCTGACCCACTCGTGTGTTGTAAGAATGCAGTGAGAAGTATGAGCTCAGACCACATTAGCCATTCAAATTGTTGCCTTGTAAGTCTGATTTCCTTTTATATTTACCCTCATGATGTCCCGTGACTTTGGCATCAGTTCCAGCTGTTTACAGCTGCAAATACAGAGAGGAAATGGACTTGCCAAGGTTCACACAGTGAACCAGTAGCTGGACACCCAGTTTCCAGGATCCAAATTCTGAGCCCCTCCCATTTTATGGGAGGGGGGCAGAAGGGGCTTTGCCCACCCAGGGTTCTCTGTAAGAGGGTTGACGGACAGTGTGAGTCTTTTGAGGGAGCCCTCAGCCTCTGCCCGCTTCCCAAAGCTAGTCTCTCGGCCTTCCCAAGCCCTTCCTGCTTGCCAGAGTGGAGAGCTGAGGGGGTGGAACAATGACAAGCCTATGCCGCCCCCCGGGACCAGAGTCCGAACATTGCAGCCATTCCTGCACATTCCCGCCTCCTGTCCTCCTGTTCTGGGCCTGGCCCAGACACACCCACCATATCCTGACAGCTCCCAGATGGTGGGAAAGGAAAGCTCCCAGGACTGCAAAGCCTCCCAAGGCATTTTAAAAACCTGCACAACAGCTTGACCCCCAGGAAGCCTTCAGGCCTCTCTAAAGTCTTAGTCTCTAAGCAGACGGGTAGTCACTGGCAAGAGTTCCAAAGAGACCGACCCCATTCATCCCGCAAGCTTGCTTTCATGGAGGCCCTGCCCAGTGCCAGGCAGGCTGTGGCCTGAGACAAGGAGACGCCACTACTGCTCTCTGTAGACACATGAACAAATCACAACACAAAATTAGTGCTGGAATGGGGAAAGCTGCCGATGGGGTCAGGGAACTCTTCCTAGAGGAGGTGACAATTGGAAGGTCACCAGGTTCTCTATCTGGACTTAACCCTTACTTGAAAAACCACTTTCTGGTTTGCAGTCTCCACTCCCAGCCCTTACTGCCATTCCGTGTTTCAACCACATGACCCCACTCACCATCCTTAGAAAGGTCTGGCTTCTCTCTACAGCTTTGAGCTTGCCCGCTCCTCTTTCCCTTAAGGGAAAACTCTTATTCAGCCCTCAAAATCCAGCTCAGTAGTTATATCTCCCAGGATGCTTTCCTTGACAAACCCCTTCCCCAAGAGTTAGGCACCTCTTCAGTTCTGTTTTCAGTTTTTCACACATACTTCTCTTGCTGCAATTACAGTTTTCTAATTTGTCTGTTTGCACATCCGTTTGCCCCTCCCGTTTGTCAGCTCTTTTGATTCAGGGCTTATATCTTCTTTGTCTTTACATTCTTGGGGCCAGGCCTAGTGCTGGGGTAGAGCAGGTACATGACACCCCCCGTAGGGCTCCAGAGGCTCGCTGTAGGACGCACAGCATTTATACAGAAGGTTTTCTGCCTGGCTACCTCATTTGACATTTGCTGCAACCCAGTGAGGCAGGTGGGGCAGGAGTGATGGGAAAACAACCAGCTCTCTGCAGAGAGCCTGTCATAAGCTGAGCACAATGCTGGGCTTTGGGGGCGGGGGGGGGGGGGTTGGAGGGAGGGCAGACATTTATCTGGATTCTCAGTGCCTGGCACACAGCACTGGTTGATGAATTCAATTATATGTCTCAGTGCTAAGGAAACTCGCCCAAAGACATGCAGTTTAAACAAACAGTTTTATAGGATTTACTGTTGTCAGGCCCTAACCTCAAGTTGTTCCCAGCACAGCCCTCACATGCCCTGGCAGATGGAAAAATCTGTCTCCATGCGCACTGGCCTGTTTCTGTAGGCTCTGCCATCTGGGTCAACCCTCCCCCTTGTAAAAGAAAAAATGCTGAGGACACAGTCTGTTGTGTGCCCTTAACGTCCCATTTGAATCATTTCTTTTTAGTATCTAGAATCAGAAAATTTGTCTTCCGTGAAGAGTCTGTTTCTCCCTTCTATCACATAACAGGAATAAAATAACCTCTTTGTGTTTCCCCTTTCTCTCTGGCTGCCAGGAAGCTCAGAGACAAGTAAAAATTTTATAGTAGGAGTCAAGAGTCAGAATATTTCTTTCTCACCCCCATGTATGTGGCTCCTTTAGCTGAAACCTTCTTGGGTCCTTTATGAGAAGAGCAGATGTAAATAAACATTTACGTAATGGGCCTTGGAGGACAGACTGGGAAAGAACCCAGGTTTAAGGGCAGAATCAGGCGAGTCCCTACATTCTCCCGCCTCAAGCTGCTCCTCGGCAGGCAGCACGTGGAAGGCCCTGCCGCGGCCTGTGGCGAAGGCAGCTCTCCTGTGACAGGATCATTTCCTGCAGAGGCTTCGGGGACGTGTGGGGACGTCACAGTCAACATCTTCCCTGCTGAGGCTCTGAAGCTCGTAACCTCGAACACATTCACACTTCAGACCCGGTGCGGCCAGAATTTTGATTTTTAAAGAGAAGTCGGGGGGAAAAAAGAGATTTTCATGTGAAATTTCCTGACTCATCAATGTTGCCAACTAATTTGCATGTTTTTCAAAACACTGTGTTGGACAAACCAAACGTGGCGGCCGGCCAGATTTAGCCTGCGGCCCTCCCGGCTCAGCTGGTCAAACCCATTCCACCTCCAACAGGGTCTGTTTGATGTCCTGGCTGGCAGTGGGAGAGCAGTTTACATCCTTTCTTCTGAACCCTGCCTTCCCCCCCACAACAGCCCAAGAAAGCTACTTTGTTCTGAGATGACCCGAGCCCAGTTCATGTTGGTCCAAGTGGGACCTGATCCAAGCTGGACCATAGGTGGGACGCTGCCCCAGCCTGGGGTGATTGATTTAAAATGGGAAATGGGTGGGCAGCCGGATGGCTCAGTTGGTTAGAGCGCATGGTGACTGGACTTGGAGCTGAGCTGCGCCCTCCACAACTAGGTTGAAGGACGTCGACTTGACTTGGAGCTGATGGGTCCTGGAAAAACACACTGTTCCCCAATAAAAATTAAAAATAAATAAATAAAATAAAATGGGAAATGGGTGCCTGATCTAAGATGAGCAAATGAATCCCTTCCCTGGGGATATTTGCACTTGAGGACAGAGAGGGACAGGAAACTCTCCAGTGGCCTGACCTGTAAGACAGAGAACAAGGCAGCAGCTGGCTGCTCCGTTTTCCATGCTGCGGGTTGGGGGTGGGGGTAGTTAATGAAGTGGGCGCACAGAAGCTAGAATAAAAAACGGTGAGAGAAAGACTCCTAAGGGGGTCTGAGTGCCTGGTTCTCAGCCTGAGCCCCTGCTACTTCCTGCCCTACAGGCCCAAACACCCCAGTGTCCTCACGGTAACTTCCCCTTCTTACCCAGCCTAGTCAAACTGGGGTGTGTGTCCCATGCAATCATCAGCCTAACTCATGAACGTGACTTCTGCTTGGGCCCTTCCTGTCCTGCTTCTGACCATGGCTGGGAAACAGTTTTCTGACAAACAGGGCAGCCCTGAGCTTCTAGTCCTGGCTTCCCAGCTCTCTCCCCCGTGCTTCACATCTCTGCTCTCTTAGACTCACATTGAAGGAACTCGTGAAATCCAGAGCCTCATAATGGAAGAAGTTTATTTCCTCAGAAGGGAGCCTAGAATACACCGGGGCTGGCAAGAAAAACAGGCAGTGTCGGACTAGCTACCCAGTGGGTGGTGCTGGTCCCCCCCATTCTTGTGAGGGGTGATCTGAAAAGCACTAGAAAGGCCCCACCCTCCAAGGGGTCCTTAGAGCACCCACTCACCTTCCTACCTGCCTCTGCCACACCTTGTCTGCCCTGGCAGCCTGTACCCAGAGCCCCAGCTCACAAGCTCACCAAACTCTGGGGCTTCCTGTCCACCTTCACTGTCCCAGTCCCAAACCTGGTAGCAGTAATCCCCAGGTGACCCTCAGTGGGTCACTTCTCTCTGAGCTTGTTTCCCCCTCTGTTTTTCACCCATCATCTCTTCTCTTCCTTTAAGTAACAGTCGCTACCTCCGGCCCCCATCCTCTCAGACCACGTGACCAGTAGAGCTGCCTCCTTCCTGGCTCCAGTGGTAGGTACCAGAGATGCCTGGCAATCAGTGCACCCCATCCCCTGAGCCCACATGCCCTGGGGGCCCATGGGAGTTGACACCCTGACCTTTTACTGGAACAAGATGCATGCTGTCCCCTGAAATCAAGGCACTAAGGTCTGTGTGAGCTCGGGGACTGCCAGGCACCTTACCACCATGAGGAGACAGTCCACCTGAGAATGAAACCCATACAAAGCAAAGCAGGACTGAGACAGAGAGAGACAGATGGAGAGAGGGCGTGTCCCGGTGACATCCTTGAGCCTTAGGGTTCAGCCTGAGTCCAGAACCACACCCTTTCATTTTAGCTATTTTCAGTTTGGTCTCTTGTGCTGCAAGAGTCCGGGGCAGTAGCAAGGGGAAGCTGTCTGGTGTGGGAAATCTCCCTGAGCTGCAAAATGTTCTGCTGGATGAGAGGTCAGGGCTGTGAAGCTCAGAAACAACAGGGCGGGACAGGGTGAGGCAAGAGAGGTACCCAGGGCACAGAACTGAAAGAGGCACTCAGCCGTGACCCTAAGGTTCCTCTCTTGCCTTACCCTGGCCCGGCTCTGCAAAGACAGCCATGGCTTTGCCTGGGGAGGAAGAGCCACCGCCTCTCCCGGAAGTGAGAGAAGGCAGCCTTGCCCTCCTTAACTCCTTAGATGGGGCATGTGCAAGAGGGGGCCCTGGTCTGGGGTCCTGAGATCCGGTCCACATCTCAGCCCACTGCCCTGTGGGCTCAGGCAAATCCCTATGAATGTAATGGTAGTGGTCTCCAAGCGTTGTCTGCATTTCAAGAAATGGACTTTTTAAATGGACAATCTCCCAGCTAAAGACTACACTTCCCAGCCTCCCTTGCAGCTAGGAGTAGCCATGTGACTAAGTATTGACCAGTGGAATGTAAGGGGTACAGCCATCAGGGAGTGTCCCTCAAGTTGTGTGTGGGGGGGGTGCTGCCCCTTCCACCTTCCCTCCTCCCTGCTGCTTGGGAAGTAGAGGATCCTCCTGGATCGTGCCAGCATCCCAGGCACAACGCAGCAGCCAGAAGGGAGCAACTTGGGTTCCTGAACACCGCGTGGAACTGGCCACCAGACCAGCTCTGGATAATCTCCCCATGGAATATATCATGAGAAAGAAAGAACATTCTACTTGGTTTAAGGCCCTGTTGTTTTGCATCACTGCATGAATTTATATCCTAACTGGCTGCCTACCCCAGGGATTCCAGTTAGCACTTTTGGTTGTCCCGAGACAGGGTGGGGTGGTAGGAGCAGTGCTACTGGGTAGAGACCAGAGGTGCTCAACATCCTGTAACACTGCAACACGCAGGACAGCCCCCATGACAGAGAACATCTAGTCCAGAATGTCAAAGGGTCCAAGTTGTTGCTGTTGAGAAACTCTGCCTCTCTGAGATTCATTGTCCCCACCCCTACAATGGGGACTCTTGAGCTATCGTGTTTTCTATGAGGACCCAGTGAGATAGACATGATCCTACTTTCAGGAAAGCAGACAGTCTGCAAAGATCGTCATGAAGTCTTTTTATTGCAGTAAATTAAGGTGTAAACCCCAGAGGAGGAGAGTGAGAGTGAGGCAGGCTGTCAATCTACGTCCACCCTGAGGCAACAGTGCTCCATACAGGAGGAGGGATTCAGGGTGGGGGTGGGGGCCCAGGGGACCTGGCTCAGGGGTGCTGGGCTGGCCCTGGAGGGGAGAGGAGGGGCTCCTGCCATCCACCTCAGCCTTGGGGAAGGGGAGGGACAGAGGAGTCCAGCAGAGGGAGGGGTATGGAACAGCTGCTGGTGGCCCCTATACCACCCAGAGTTCACCCCATCCACACCACCTCCTGCCCTGCCTGGGGCCCCACTTTCCCTCTCCCACGTACAGACATGCATCTTCTTCCATCTACGTGCCTGCCCACCCACCCAGACTCTCTTTCTAACACACACACACACCTCCTTCCCCTACGGTCTCGCCCCTCTGCACACCCCACGCACACACAGCAATGCCAAGCCTGAGTCCAGAGGGGTGGTGCTGGGTTGGACCAAGCTGACATCCCTCCAGATGGGGTCCTTTCCCTGGGTCAGTTTTGAAGCCTGCCAGGTGAAGCTGTGGGGTCGGTGCCATTGGGTGGAGTAGGGATCTGCATATAACTGGGATTTCTGTGGGGAAACAGGAGATCTGGAACTTCAGGACTCCAGGTGGAGAGAGGGGCAGGAGTGCTAGGAAGCACAAAGGCACTGGGGGCCAGCGGGGGATGTCCCCCAAGCTGGGGAAGGCGGGCATGGGGCGAGCTAGCTTGAAGTGGGGAGCAAACCTAGGGCCAGAAACAGCAACACCTCAAGGCACCCAGGTGCCCCATCTTTCAACACCCGGACACAGGGGCCTCCGCTGAGAGAGCCCAGGCTGCAGAGGGATGGCTGGACGATCAGAGGACATCCTCCCTTTGCCCGGGGTCTCCAGCTGGGTAGAGCAGGGGAGGGTACCTGGTGCCTGCCCCCTAGCCCAGAGTCAGCTCAGCTCAGACCTCTGGGCCCCCGAAGGCCAGGTTGTCGCGGACCATCAGTGTCTTGCGGAGGTCACGGTCTGCCACGGGGCGCTGCATACGCCATTTGTGTGCTTCCTGCAGGCCGGGTTCGAAGTAGTAGATGCAGGCGCCGAAGCCCATGAGGATGAGGACAGAGATGACCAGGTAGACAGGCACGAACCAGTCCAGGAAGTGTGGCATTGTGGCGGCCTCGGCTGCTGAGACATGGTCGGTGAGGCCCGGCACAGGTGACCCTTGTCCTGCCCGCCCACCCAAGCAGGTCCACAGAGGTTCACAGAGCCAGGAGGTCCGAGCATCACTTTATCAGTGGGCAGACAGGCTCAGGAGAGTGGAGGGCAGTGCCTGATCGAGACCAAGCGCCCTGACCAAATTCAGAGCTGCCCCCATCACGGAAGACCCACCCAGCTCCTACTCACCCTTAAAGAAGGAGGCTGAATGCCTGGCTCGGCCCCTTTCCAGCACATGTGCCCTCAAGCAAGTTGCCTGACCTCTCTGGGCCTCAGTGTCCTCCCCTGTGGAAGGGGACACTAACAGTCTGATGGGGACCCACTGAGGTTACTGATCCCTCAGAGATCTCAGTAAAGAACAGCTTGGCCGGTGTCTCCTCTGAGCCCACCCCCCAGGCCCAGACTGCGCAGTTGCAGAAGCTGCCGCTTGCCACACCCCACAGATGAGTGGGTCCCCGCCACCCGCACATCCTGGCCAGCTGTGGCTGGTGAAAGCGTGGAGAGCAAACACCCATCCCCAGGGGACCTGGTTGAAATCAACAGAGGCTGCATAGGCTCCCAAATTCAGGCCCATGCCCACTTTCACGACTCTCAGAGTATGGGCAGAGGTGCTAGCCCAAACAACTTGGGCCTTAGTTTCTGTGCCTGTAAAATGGGAATGAAAATAGTACCTCAGTCACAGGGTATTGTGATTGTTAAATGAGTTAATTTATGTGAAGTGCTCAGAACCAGTGCCTGGTACATAATAAGTGCTGTAGAGTAGTATGTTCTCATTCTCTGAGCCTCAGTTTGCTTATCTGTAAGATGGGCATCAAAGTAGGACCCACTCTCTTCGGGCCCTTGTGACTGTTGAACAAGACAATGCCTAAAGGGCACTTAGCACCATGCTGCCTGGCACATAATCAGCACTCAGTGAATATTAGCTATTGTGATTTCTAGGGAACCAGGGGTGGGAAAGCAGGAGAAGAGAAGATCGCAGATGTAAAGTACTTCACAAAGGTCACATACACCCAGACCCCTCAGGATGGCCCAAAAGTGCTCACCTCTGCTCTCTGCCAACCTCCCCAGCCTCATCTCCCACCCTACGTGCCGTCACACGGCACCACTTGTTGGTCACCTATGTGTTCCTTTGTTTTATACAGTCACCATCTTCGCATATGCTTTCATTTTCCCTGGAAGGAATGTTGTTTGTGTTCATCATCACATGGCAAACTCCTATTCATACTTCAAAAGCCAGATCCCAGATCATCTCCTCCAGAAACGGGATAAAGCAGGACCCATTTCAAACCCTTCCTGAGCTGTGAGAAAGGGATAGGGTGAGGAGCCCACGTCTGCCTGTTGGAAAGCATTCACAAACCTTACAACAGGCCTATGGGGTAGGTGTGACTGCCCACATTTTACAGAAACTGAGGCCCAGATAGGTTTACTAACTTGCCTTGGGCTATCCAACTGGGAAGTGACAGAGCTGGACCCCAAAACCCAGCGACGTCCTGAGATTTGAGATCTCCTAGGTGGGGAGCCACATGAGCGAGGCCCACCTTGGCTTCTGGGGAGGGAAGACAGGGGCTGGATGGAATGACTTCCACAGCAGGCTGAAGAGAAGCCCCAGCTTCTGGGACCTATCTCCAAACTCCAGCTTTTCTTGTCCCCCTACTTCCAGATGGGTCTGCAAGGTGGGCTGTGATGCAGGGGAGGGAGAGATGCTGTTTGCAAGTCCTGCATCCATCCGGAGCCCCTCCCGTGCCCCACAGGGCCCCCATTGGCTGTTCTGAAGCACAGATACGTCTCAAGGTGCCCTATTCATGGAGGAATCAAATGAAGAGTGTGATAATGGCCCAAAGTCAGGGCTAGCACGGTGTCCTCCTTACCAGCTGCCTTTCTAGAGCACCAAAGATAGAATTCAAAATTGCCTGGTGCTGCCTACGTTAGGAGGGGTGGGGAAGGGGATCCCCAAACAGGAAGGCTGCTCCAAATTAGCCTGACTAAAACCAAGGTGATTTGTACTCCCTCCCTTGACCCCAGTCTCCTGTTAGCTTAAACACGAAAATGGGGTGCTCTGGCAGAGGTGCAATGTTATGGCTCTGTGGAGCAGAGATCAGGGTCCCCCAACCCCTCCAGCCCTGTGAACAAAATCCCAGGCCTTCTGGGGAAGACTGAGGACCCCTAGCCCATTGCCTGGCTTCTCTGGGGACTGGCCTAGCTGAAGCAAAACATTCACTGGCATTCTGTGTGACCTTGGGCCACTCCTCATCCTCTCTGGACCTCAGGGTCCCCCATACACAGTGCTAGGATGGGGGAGGGTTAACAGATGATCCATAAGTAATTTTCCAGCCCCATTCCAGCCAAGGTCCTGTCTAGGACAGTCCCTTTCCCTGCCTCCCAAGCCATTGGCACCACTCGGTCCCCCACCCACCGCATGCCCGCAGACCCACCTCAAACCTGCAAATGCCTGTTCCCAGGGCCTCTGCACTGAGCACACCGCCTCGGCCTGAGCAGCTTAGCGTTGGTCCATGGATTCAGTCTCAGCTGCTGTCCCCAGAGATACTGCCATCTGTGGCCATCCTGGGTGCCGGAGGCAGAGAAAGGGCGAGGCCAATGCCCCTCACGGTAGATGGAGCTTCTCAGGCTCAGGGGCTGTGACTGGGCCAGGAGAGGGCACTCCTGAACTGGCTCTGCAACCTGGTAGCTCTCCCTGCCCATCAGAGACCCTTCCCTCTGCCCCCCACCCTCAGGATGGGAGGAGGCGGGACCTGTCTCAGCCAATCAGCAGCTTGGCAGAGCAAAGGCTTTATCCTCCGTTGCCATGGCAACCAGCTTTTTCTTCTGGATCCTTTGCACGTGGTACAGACAGGCAGGGCGGGTTTGGAGGAGTTGGGAGAGGCATGGGAGCCGCCGAGCAGGCTGCTGGGCCCCATGGCTGGTGGGCCTGGAGAGGAGGAGACCCTGGATGAGATAACTGGGAGGGTTTGGAGGCTGGCCATTTGAGGGTAAGGAGAGATTGGGGTCCCTGGCAAGTGGGTGGGGAACAAGCAGTGACCGGTAGAGACAATGAGGGTCATATGTTATAGAAGGAAGAACCAAGATTGAGGCTGAGAGTCTGGTCCAGGGTAGCCTTTGCCATGAGCCAGACACTGCTTTCAGTGCATTATTTATGTTAACTTGTTTATTCGTCACTAAAGGTCACACAGTGAAAAAGTCATAATGCCAGGGTCTGAGCCCTGGCCTGGTCTTCATGCACCCACACAGGAGCTGCCCCTCATGAACCCCACACGCCCCCTGGTGGGATATGGCCTGAGATAGTTGGGTTCCCAGGCACTGAGCACCCCCATAGGCCAAGCACAGCCCCCTACATCACTTCATTTGGTCCTCTAGCTGCATTGGTGTTGTGAGCCCACGTACCTCCTCCTTCTAGGGCACCTAGCTGCCCAGTGACAAAGTTAGGGAGGGAGTGGGGGTAAGGTGGGAGGGTTCCACCTCCCTCCTGTATTACACAGAGTGTCTGCAAAATGTCAGGCGCCCAGTGACATTCCATACACAGCAGTGGTTTTTGTCTCAGGAGGAGAGAGCAGCCCCAGAGGCCCATGGGATGGGGAAGACACTTCGGGGAACCCCCTCCCTGGGGCGTTCGTTCCCAGAAACCTGAGGATGGGCAGGTGGGAAAGACTGTGGGTGAGATGACTTCAGGACCCTGGGTTCGCCACCCCATGGACACCCTGCCAGCTCTGGGCCCCTGCAAGGGTGGTGGGTCCTTTCCAGCATATGTGGGACGAGGGGAGTGAGTTTGAGTTCACAGAGGGATTCTTACTGAGATATAAGGGACATCAAAATACAAACCTTAAGTGACGAATTTTTACCTGTGTATACACTTGTGCAATCACCAGCCGTCAATGTCTGGGGTACTTCCATTACCCCAGACAGTTCCCTGAAGCCCTTGCCAGTCAATGCCCCCTTCCCAAAGGCACCCACTGATCTGATTTCTATCACCATAGATTAGTTTTGCCTGCATTTGTATTTCATATCAATGGAATCACACAATATGCACTCTTTTGTGTCTGGCTTCTGTCGCTCCGCACAGTGGTTTCACCAGTCACTGGTTCAGTACTGCAACCTGTTTATCTCTTCACCACTGAAGGAAATTTTGGTTGTTTCCAGTGTTGGAGTATAATGAGCAGAGCTGCCAAAGTGCTGCGCCTAATGGATTTGTCCATTATCTTGACTGTGGTGGTGGCTTTCTATGTGCACATATATGTCATAACTTAGCAAACTGTGTACTTGAAATATGTGTAGCTTCTTATATGTCAATTATACTTTAATAAATCTGTAAAAAATGTCATCAGTGGCCTTTAGATATTGTTTTCGCCTCCTGATTCTTTATTCACATAAAAACTTAGAGGAAACTCAGTATGTACAGAGAGAAAGCCAGAGCAGCTTCCATTAAATGGTGGGGTAGGGTTTCTGAACCCCACCCACACAGCTTCCCCCTGCCCCTCACTGTGCCCCTGAAGCATCCCCCCAGGGCTCCACAGAAGCCCACTTGAAAACCACTGGCCCAGAGGGTCTCTGATGGCCCTGCCAGCTCAGGGTGTTCTTGACAGAAAACTTCCAGGCCTGGGTCAGGTCTTCCTGCCAACCCCTACCTTTCCTGGATCCTACATACAACTATTTTCTATTGCACTGCCAACGTGAGAAGCACCAACTCATCCTGACATCTCAGCCGACAGTCACTTCCCCAGCGCAGTGTTGCAGGGGCTCCCCAGGGATCCTTCATGCACCTTCCTCTGGGTTCCCACTGCTCCGGGTGGCTCTTACCCACTGTGCTGCCTTTGGTTGCTGTCTGCCCAGTGGTGTAAGGGCATAGCACTGATAACTCCCTGGGCAGGGATGACATCTCCGGGACCCGGGTCACTAGTGCCCAGCACCAGGCCTGGCCCAAGGCAGGCACTCAGCACATATTAATGAATGGCTCTTAGCTCAGTCCCTTCTGGAAAGTGCTGACTAGGATGCAGTCTTTCCATGACTCTTTAAGGGCCTCAGTCCCCTGGCCCGCAATCACCTCTCCAGCCTCATCTTCTCCCCACTCCATCTGCTTCAGCTACTGGCCTCCTTGCTCAGAAGTGTCAGGAATGCTCCCCCGGGGGTTTCTTAGCACGTGCTGCTCCTGCCTGAAGCTTCTTCTTCAATATACTTAATTGACTCCTCTCTCACTGAATTTAGGCATCTGCTCAAACATCACCTTCTTACCGAGGCCTCCCCTGACCTAAGGTAGCTTCGTCCTACCTGTTTCTGTGTATCCCCTCGCCTGTCTTACTTTATTTTCATAGTACTCATTACTACTTAACTTTCGGGGAGTCCCCTCCACACCCCTTGCCATGAGGAATCAAAGCCCCACTTGTGCTGGGGCAGGGGGTCCATGAAGCCAGTTACTTCCAGCTGTTTCTAAGCAAGATATAATTGGATTCATGTGGAGTGAGAAGAATTTAGGTTAAACAGGGAGTTTGCCTCTGCTCTCCCAGATGTCACAGCAATGAGCACACTGTGTGACCATGGTCTGATTCCCCCATCACACTGAGTTGATCAATAACGTCTGATTTGCCCATGTTCTCAGGGTAAGGTATTGGGTTTGCCCTAGGAAATAATGAATAAATCACTGCTGAGAATGAATGAATAAAAGTAAACCAATCCATTCATTCAACAAATATTTATTGATCAACTATCATGTACCAGTCACTTTTTAAAGTGCTGTGTATATGAACTGACACAATCTCTGCTCGCATGTATCTTATGCTCTAGTTGGAGAGACAATGAGCAAGTAATTATATAACTCAGGGCCTCTTCTACAGGCCCTGAGCGTCCCTGCGTATGCCAAGAAAGCAAGATCCTGAAAGCTCTTTACCCAGGCCATTTCTCAGGGCTGTGTTTGCAGCCAACAACCTTGAGGGGTGAGGTAACATCTCCTCCTGGATACAGAACAGGCCTACCACTCACTATATATAAAAGCAGTGAATCTCTAATCCTATAATGCCATCCACGAGGTCTATGGGCATCCATGATGGGTCTTTTGCGGGGATTGGAGGACATGGGGAACTGACACAAACAAACATGAAACCCTGGTTATAGCTTTTACCATGAGTAATAATGGCCTTTGTCTCCTACTGAGGAGCTTCATGTCTTCTGCCGGCCTCTGTAAAACAGTAACAGACTATTATTAAACACTAATAAACTGTACTGCTTATTAGTATGATAAAACCTCAGGGGCTGCACAGTTCTTGATATGTGAAGTGCAGATTAGTGCTATTGAGAAAATAGCACAGAAAATGGGAGATAGTGAGGGGGGGCTTGCTATTTTAGATAAGTCGTTAAGAAAGGCCCCTCTGACAAGGTGACATTGGAGCAGAAACGTGCATAAGTGAGGAAACAAGCCATGTGACTGTTTAGGGGAAGAGCATTTCAGCCAGAGGGAATCACAGGGGCAAAGGTCCTGAGGTTGGAGGATACTTGGAATATTGGAGGAACAGCCTAATGGCCCGTGTAGCTAGAGAGGGTGTTAGAGGGAGAAGAGCAGAAGACGAGATCAGGAGATTGTCAGGGGCCAGAACTCACAGAGCCTCAAAAGCCACATCAAGTGCTTGCAATGTACTCTGGGATGGGAACTACTGGTGAGTTTTGATCAGAGAAGTGGCCTGCTCTGATTTCTGTTTTAAAAGGATGACTCGGATTGCTGTGTGGAGAATAGCAGGTAGCTCCGGGGACCAGGGTGGAAACAGGGAGTGTCATGCAGAGACTCAGCTCCCACTCCCCACATAAGAACGCAGGCTATAAGTGAGGCCAAAAAGGAACACCCACGGAGCCATGGATAGGGGAGTCATATCACTATAGTCTCGCTGGTGGCTGGGTTGGAGACACAAAAGAAAACATCTGCCAGTACCCCAACAAGTGGTCTTCCTGAACCTCAGTCTCGCTGGCCGTTAGGCAAGACACAGGAAGTAGGAGCCAACGATATCTGCCCTTCGCTTGCTTCTCTGACTGCCAACCAAACAACCAACCAACCCTGCCAGAACAGTTATATTAGTAGCTAATTGGCTAACTGGTTACAGCTGACGGCCATCTACCACCTGAGCCAGCGCCTGTCCGCCTGTCCGCGTGAGGCCGAGAGCCTGGAAACTGCTCTCTGGGACTCTGTACCCACAGGGAGCCAGTGGGAATGCTGTTACAATAGTCCGGCTGGCAGATGGCCGTGGCTTGTCCTGGTGGTGGTAATGGAGGCAGTGAGAAGTGGTCAGCTTCTGGCTGCATTTTAAGATTAGCACCCACAGGCTTGTTTAAGGATTGGATGTTAGTTGTGAAGAAGAGGAGCCAAGAATAACCCCCAGGTTTTGTTCTTAGCAGCTGCAAAGATGGAGTCAACTGAGATGGGGAAGACGTGGGAGGGGCAGGTTCAGAAGGACTCAAGAGTTCAGTGAATGAGCATGAATGAACGAAAATGAACGAATGAATCACTGAATACCTTCTTCTTCCGAGGCGTGAAATAAAAGGCCTATCCCACAGGCAGCACCTTAAGCGTCTGATGCCAGAGCTGTAACGCGCCTCCAGAAAAGGAGGTAGCGGTTCCTTTAAGAGGGACCCGCCCTCCAGGAAACCCCGCCCAGAGAAGGTCACGTGCCCCTCGGGCCGCCCTAGGGATGGGCTGCATGGTGGTTTGAAAGCAAAGCGCGCGCCGCCAGAGTGGCGGTTCGGCCTGCAACTGGGATGTCGGTGTTGCGGCCGCAGGACCAGCTGCCTGGCCTGAACGCGGCCACCATCTTGGTAGGCATCCACAGCCCCGCTCCCTCCGCCGGCCTTTCCTCCTTGGCTGTTCCTCGGCCCACCGGTTCTCTGCGCTCCCGGGAGTGTGGGCGCGCACTGTTCCTGCAGGGGTGTGGTGGGCGGGAGAGCCACATTTGAACCAATCGGAGTAGCCTCCTCTAAGGCTGAAGGACGTTGTCACCAATAGGTGCACGGCCGGATCTTTCCTGGTTTCTGATTGATTTCTGGCGCGGGGAGTCCGCGCTCCGGGTGGGGTGCGGGTTGGTGAGCTCGGTGCCCGGCGGGGACTTGGTTTTCTGCGGTCGCAGAGTTGGTCCTTCCAGAATGGCCAGGCTGTCCGAGGGAGGGTCTGGGAGGTAGTAAGTGCTGTGCGGACAGGACTGGAGCGGTTGCAGACCTCAGGCCCTCAACCTGTGCCTGGCGGAGTTCTCTTTCGGTAAATGACGCCCTGCGCGCTGGAGCCAGAATCAGAGTCGTGGCCGCCTTTGGTCTGTGCCCGGATCCCCGGGCCATCCAGAGGGACTGCGGTGCCCAGGAATCAATCGGCTGCCTTCTCTCTCTGGGCAGCTTGTGGGCACGGACGATGCTCTCCTGCAGCAGCTGGCCGATTCGATGCTCAAGGAGGACTGCGCCTCCATGCTGAAAGTGTAAGTAGCTGACGCTGGGGGTGTCCGATCGGTCGGCTGCGGTCTGCGTTCTGGCCTGGGCGTGAGGGAGAGCTGAGGAGCTGCCTCGAGCAGCGGGCGCAGGTGGGGCAGGTGGGTCAACCCCTTAAACCATCCTTAACGCGTGATCTGGCCTCTCCGACTCTGTCGGCGGCGTCTGGTAGCACCCGCCAAGGTATCCTCCACGCTGTTGCACACCTGTTCTCTCACTCTAGCACTCGTCACCGTAAGAAATTTCCTTGTTCACCTGTTCGTTTGTTTCCAGTAGACCCCAAGGTCAGCCCCTTGAGGGCAGGGACTTTGACTTTTGTTCACTGGTGAATTCTCCTAGGCCTTGAACAGTGCCTGGCACAGAATAGATGTTCAAATAACCCCAAATTTGGAGAAAAACTGACGAAGGAAGTATAGTGTGTTTTCCTTTTTCTACTGTTGAAGAGTAGAAACAGCTGCTGATGGAGTCACGTGACTTAATGTATGTGGGTGTCCTGCGCCCTGATAGAAAAATAAGCTCCAGGGGTCCATGTTGAAGGAGAACGATCCAAATTTAAAGGGTATTTCTTCCATGGGAACTGGAAATGCCTCTTACTAAGTAAGTTAAACTCTGTTATAGCACTTGAAAGAATCTCTGATGAGGGAACATAATCTTTTTCCTCTAAATAAAGATTGCTCATAGGTCCGTCTGCGCTCTAAGCATCTTGCTAGGCTCTTAGGCCACAGAACACCAAACACAATAACCAACAATCTAGTAATTTCTAGGTAACTGGACTTTTAGGAGTGCGTGTGTGTGTGTTTTAACTTCTGTGATTTTTATACTTTATGTTATTTCCTGAATTATAAGCTTGGGGGGGTGAGGGTGGCGGGAGATGGGTAATAGGAATAAGTGGAAATGGGCAGAAGGAGAGGGTTCAAGAAAAACCTTCAGGTGGGCATTTGACAACCGGAAACCAAGTCCAGATGATAATGATGAAGGTGACTTGTCCAAGGTCACATAGCTGGTAACTGGCAGAACTAGGATTCAAGCCCACTGGAATCCAAAGGAGTTCAGTCTTAACCCCTAAACGTCACAGTCCAACACCCACCTTTTGAGCCTGGTCTCCCTCCCAGAATGCAGTGTAGCTGGCTAGCCCCATGCCCTCTTCTATCCAAAACTCCCTCTTGCCAAGGCAGGTTACTAAACAGAGCTCCTTTCTGGCAGAGGGAGCCAGATAGGAGTAATGTGGGTAGGACCAGCTCTGCCCTGCCCCTATGCTCACCTGAGGAGTCTTGCCCACAGGGTGCCAGGTGACTAGGTAAGGCTCCATGGACAGCCTCCTCCCCTATGAAATATCGCATGTGAATGGTCACTGGGATGTGGGTATGTATACCTGCGATTTCTTGTTTTTCAGCCACTTGGCACAGTCTCTTCCTCTGCCCTCCAATGTGAATCGCCCTCGAATTGACCTGATTGTGTTCGTGGTCAACCTTCACAGCAAATACAGGTGAGAGGCAGAATCCACAGGGATTCCAAACTCCTAAGGCTGTTGGGATCAGGTAGACCTGGCTTAGAGGTGTGCGGGGACGGCGCCCTCACTTATGGGAAGGAGAGGAGACAGAGGCTGCCTGGGGTTATCGTGAAGGGTGAGGAGAGTCAGTGGCCAGTGCAAGGTGTTTAAAGGACACTGATGAATCCCAGCAGTGTCATCTGTCATTTAGCTAGTGCTCTCTGAGGCCTACTCTGTATCCCTGACAGCAGGCACAGAGATGAATGAAACAGACCCCTGCCCTCAACGTGGTCCTAGTCCATTGGGGGAGGAGGCGAGCCTATCAAACAAAGAAGGAAGTATTGGGCTGTGAGAACCCAAACAAGACCTCTGACTCTTGGGACTTAGGTCAGGGTATATTTTCTGGTAGAGGTGACACCTGAATAGACACCTGAAAGATGAGACGGAGTTAGCCAGGTAAAGATGGGGGTGAGCAGAATGTTCCAGGTGAAGAGTTAATGTAACGGGAGTAGTGTGTTCACAGGACTGTTAAGACCTGTGCAAGGTCAGGAGCCCAGTCCAGTGTGGGGCCATGGCAGTGGCGACATGAGTGCTGGCGGTGCTTGTGGCCCGGCCTGGCCTCCCTGTGCTGCTGGCAACCCTGCCGACAGGACTACAGCACAGAAGGAAAGTCTGCCCTCTCCCTCCTGGCAGCTGACTGAGGTTAGGCAGGGGACAGGGTCCAGCACAGAAAGCAGCGCAGACACCTGGTCATTGGGGGGGGGGGGTTAAGAGAAGTCTGTGGTAGAAACACCTGGGAACCCAGGGGCACAAAGACACCAGACACGTGTAGCATCGGAATTAAGTCCAGACTCACCACCTGATCGGTTGGAACTAGTCAGCAGTGACGTAGGCCCGTGGCGGGGCTAAGCGAGGGCTGAGATCTGCCATGGTTGCGAGAGGGTCCCAGCTCAGCAGATGTTGCTCTCTGGGTGAGGCCTCTCTGTTCCCCGTAAGGGACAGTGGCTGGTCTTCGAGATCCTGCTCTACAGCCACACTTGGGGGTGGGGCTGTCGTTGTTGCTGACCTTGTTCGTTCAGGTTGAAACCTTGGCTTGGGCCACCTGAGCAAGATGGCTTTTTTGGCCAGGAGACAACAGATTCCTTCATCACTCACTCCATGGACACCAGTGAATGAAAGCCTTGGCCCAGAAGGTCAAGGTGCCCTTGTTTAAATACTGTAACCTATTGGAAAGCGACTTGGCAATACTCATGTACATTTTAAAAAGATATACTATGAACCAGCCATTCTGCTTTCCCACAGAAACATTTGGATGTGGAAGGAGATGTGTAAGCGAATGTTCATGCAGCATCTTTGAAATGGTGCAGAACAGGAGACCATGGAAATGTGTCTCTGGGAGGGAAGCAGAGTGGTGCTGTGCTCAGTCAAAGACTAACAGATGCATGAAGCCCAACTAAACCCAACTAGATGCTATCACTGTCTATTTGCATGTGAAAAAAACCTAGAGGAATGACACCCTACACTGTGGGGAGCAGTTACCTCTGGGGAGTCGAGACTGAAGGGTGGTGATGGAGAGGGGGGCTTATTTTTGACTTAAACACCCATGTTTACTTTTTGATTATTTTATAGGCTTGAGTCACTTTGTAGTTAAAAGTAGTTTTAGAACAATGAAAGGCCAAAGTATTCCTCTAGGGCAGTTTCCTGTCACCTCCTCCATCTCTGGCCTCCGGAATGGGGTTGGGGGAAGGCTCTGTCTTCTCTGTTGTGAGGTGTGTCCTCTGGTTTGTTTTCATGCCCTGGCCTGACCCCCCAGCCTTCAGAACGTGGAGGAGTCGTTGCACCATGTGGATGCCACCTTCTTCCTGGGAAAGGTGGGCTTCCTCGCCACAGGCGGTAAGTGCACCCCTGGCCTGCCACTGGCCACCCCCGACCGTGGGCAGCTGTGGCGGGGTGCTGAGGTAGGCTCCTTGCTGAGGCAGCCTGGGTGATGGAAAGAATACGGACTCACTGGTGTCTGATGTACTATTGGCCTTTCTGACAGTGCAGCTGAGCAGGTCCTTCTGCTGAGACCATGGCTTACAGTTGCCTGGTGGTTCCCTGCAGATTTGGGAGAAAATCCAAACTCCTATAAAGGCACAGCATGGTTTGCAGCTTGGCAGTTATCTCAGTTCTATGGCTGAGAAAACTGATCATGAGATTAAGTAACTTGTCCAAGTCGCCATAGCTAAAAAGTGGTAGAGCTGAGATTCATACCTACATAGTCATATTCCTGAGCCATATGGCTTCCCGAATACTTTCTTCCTCTTCTGGGTCTAGCTGACCCCTCTTGTCTGTGTCCTGGGAGAAGCCTTCCTGACCAGCCGTGCATTTTGGGCCTTCGGGGTTCCCATCCCATGGGCCTCTGTCAGAGACCCCCCACACACACACCCTTCACCTACACCGATGGTGTATCTGACCTTTCTGTCCCCAAGCTGAACTGCGAGCTCCTTTTGGGGCGGGCCTGGCACAGACTATTCTCCATAAGCACTGGCGAATAAATGAATGCCAGCTCATTTCTATTTTGAGTCCTGAGCCTGCATAGTAACTCAGTGGGGTCGGGGCTGTAATGCTCCTCATTTGATAGATTCCGAAACTCCTGTTTTCATAGAGCACTCTCAAAGCCCTTCCAACCTCATTTTCTCATGTGATGATCTTGACTGCCCTGAAAAGAAGATAAGAGTGGGGTTGTCACCCCACTGACTAGTCACAAACTGACGCCCAGGGAGGTAAAGTGAGGCACTTTGCCCAGTGCTCCATAGACGGCAGCCACGAAGGTGGAGGTCACAGCCCGCAGCACTCACGGTGGCTTCTTTGCAGCTGGGCAGGACAATCACTGCAGCATTCACCGGAACACCGTGCTGAGGCTGGCCTACACCTACCGGAGCCCCCTGTTCTTCTGTGACCTGGAGGTGAGGACACCGGCCACGCATGTGCGGGGGAAGGACAGTCAGCACACAGGCTGACTGTCGTGTTGGGAATGCTTCTTGGAGGCTCACCGAGTACCGAGTGAGGGGGGCCTGGTGTGAATCCTAGCTTTTCCACTCACTGGCTGACTTGGGTGGGTCACCCTAAGCCATGGGTGCACAAATGTGAAGTGGGGTGATGACACGCATTTGTCTGGAGTGCCTCTTACGTGCCAGGTACTAGCACTTGTTGGCTCGCTTCTTGTTTTGTTTTCTCTCTACTCGTAACTAAGTCTTGTATTGGTGGGTTTGTTAACATCTCGCTCTCCTACTGGGGAAGTGCTGTGAGGCCAGGCATCCCTTCTGTCTCATTAACCGGTGCGTCCGCGGGTCCCGGCAGTCAGAATGCCCAGCGTCTCCTCACCTCCCTGTTTGTAGGCCTTGTGCAGGGCGTCCAGTGGGCAGCAGGAACAGGCATGGGTGGGTGGGTGTGGGGTGGATACTTACAGTGTTGGTGCTGCCCTGACTGGCTTCTGTTGGTGTTTCTCTCAAAGTGAACCCTAATTGTGGGGCGTCCCAGACAGATTTCTGTTTTGCTGATAAGTTTTGCTCTTCAGCCTGTCCTACAGTATGAAATGACAGCCTGTAATACTCACAGTTTTTTGCTCATGGGTCCTCGACAGGAGTTGATGCTGTTCCCTCTGGCAGGTCTACCGAGGGCTCCCAGGGCCCGGGCTGCCCCACCCAGGCACCAGGCCTGCCCAGTTGGTTTTAGGGTCTGTTTTTTGGTTTGGAGGTTCATTTTGAAGATTTGTGTCTCTGCTGTGTTCTGGGTCTTGCACCTGTTCCCAACGGAAAAGCGATGTAATGCAGAGAGAACTGAGTCAGCAGGTGGTCCCTCACTACCATCCAACCAGAGGTTCTTAGTTGGGGGCTGGAGACTAGAATTCAGGGGACCTGTGAACTTGGACAAGAAAAAAAATTACTGCTTTTTTTTGTTACTAACTTCTAAGTGAAATTTAGCATTATGACTCTAGGCAAGAGGTGTCATTAGTATTAGCAGAATCTGTTGCCAGTAGAAGTGGCAGGTGTTGCCAGGTCACGTGAGGATTGGGCGGGTGTCCTTAGCCCACCATTTCCATAGTCACTAGACCGGCCCAGATCCCGTTATTCCACGCCTCCATACAGGCGCTCATACTGCTCTCTCCCAGATGTGTTTTTCATATTGCATGACTTATTTTTAGAACCCCTGACTAGACCAGCACTCTGATCTCACAGGTCAGAGGCCCGGGGCACGCCCAAAGTACCTGGCACTGCCAGGCCTTCCTCACAACAAACCTCTGAGAAACCCAAGACTCACAGAAGGGGCGACTCACTTACAGTGACACAGCTCGTAAGTGAGACGTAGAGCCAGCACGTTGTTATACCCATTGTAGCCTGCTGACTGTGGCTTGAAACAAGTCGCACGTACATACCCCTCAACGCACCCTTAGTCTTCTTACCTCTAAAGGGGAATCAACTTTTGCTCCACAGTTCAGCGGCATGTGGGTGGCCGTAGAGCCCGCTGTGGTGCTGTTCTCTTTGTGGCCAGTAGGTGGCAGGGCCTACCAGGTCCTGGGTTACTCTGGAGCCTAAGAACTGTCAAGAAAAGGTGGTGATGGCTTGTCTGTTTCCAGCCAGCAGCAGGCCTGCTGAAAACATAGACCTGGCATCCTTCAGATAAAGCACGCAGTGTTTGGAGAGATATCACTTGTCATACCCATGTTGTCCTCTTCAGGGCACACTCTTCCACACATATGAGTTTAAGCCTCTCCCTATTTTGAGGCCTTTGCATGGCAGGAATTATTGCCCATTGTACACGTAAAGAAACCCACTCGGCGAGGTGTGGGATTCGCCCAGTGAAATTATTTCCTAGCTCTGTTGACAGGGCCCTGTGCTGGTCCCTGAGAACACAAAAGAGTCAGACGTCGGCCCTGCCCTCCCAGAATCTGGTGACATAGAATGACATGTACATACACAGCAGAAAGATTTCCAGAGCTTGGGGAGCCTGGCAGTGGAACCAAGTCATTCCGTCCTGTAGGTGCCAGGCAGTCGCGATGTGGGCCAGCTTAGGTTGGGGGCCACGTCTCTGGAGTGTGACGTGTGGCTTAGGGGAGGCCTGGCCAGAGGCAGAAGGCAGCTGGGGAGCCTGAGTGAGACCAGCAGCATAGAGGCAGATTTCGGAGGATTTATTCAACACGTATGTCTACGTATCCACAGTGTGCCAAGCGCTGTTCTAGGCCCTAGAGATGCAGCACAGAACAAACCAGTAAAAAAATAAAAACCAGCTCTATTCTAGGAAGAAACAGACGAAGAGTGTGTAATGTGTTAGCAAATGGGGCGTGACATGTTGGTAAATGGTAAAACAGTAAGATTTACACAGTGACGGGGGACGGAGTTCATTAAAAACGTGTGACCTTTTGTAAAGACTTAAAGGCGGTAAGAAGGAAGCCCTGGGGCTCCTGGTGGAAAAGCACACTGGGCAGGAGAAGCAATGCGTGCAAAGGCCCATGTTGGGAACTTGTCTGGTGTGTTCGAGATCCCACAGGGCGACCTGGGTGGCCAGAGCAGAGCTAACGGGGCAGAATAGTGGGAGATGAGTCAGAGTGACAGTGAGGCCGCATCAGTAGGGCCTGTGGGTCATCGTAAAGGCAGTGGCTTTTACTCTGAGTAAAACTGGAGCCACTGCAGGATGTGGGGCCAGGGAGGGATGTGGCCTGACTCGGGTTTTTAATGGATCCCTCCAGGTGTTGCAGGAGAGTAGACTGAAGGGAAGCAAAGGCAGAAATAGGGAGATGTGTCCAGGGGCTATTTCTGCAAGAGTTCACAATGGCCTAGACTTGGCGGTACTGGCTGTTTCGAAGGTGACGCCAATAGAATGTGCTGATGGCCTGGATGTGAGGCATGAGCGTAAGGCGCCAAGGACGCTGGAGTTTCCGGGCTTTGGCTGAGACGGGGACGACCGCAGGAGGAGCAGGTTTGAGGGACTCCCAGGGACTCTGTTTGGGACATGCTAAGATGAAGCCATCTATTAGGTGTCTACACAGACATTGAGTAGGAAACTGATGTGTCTGACATTCAGAGGAAAGGTCTGCAGATGTATTTTGGGATTTAAATGGTTTTAGTGCCACAAAACTGGGTGACGTCCCTAGAGAGTGTGGGGAGAAGAGATGCAAAGGTGCTGGGTCTTCCAGCATTTAGATGTTGGACAAAGAGGAGGGAGCAGCCTGTGAGGTGGAGGAAAAGGTGGTCGAGTGTGGGGTCCTAGGAGCCAGGGAGAAAAAGCATTTCAAGGAAGGAGGGAGGGGCTGCATCAGATTCTGCTGAGATGAGAATCTTGGTGAGAATGAGGCCGGTGCGATGAGGACGGAGACCTGGGTTTAGAACAGAGGAGATGACAAGTGACAAATGGTGGGCGTGAGGGCAGGAGGACTTGAGGATGCCCCAGTCTCTAGTTTGGGCGGGTGGGTGGACAGTGGTGCCACCCCCACCCCTGCCTTTCCCAGTTAGAGAGGGAACGGGAAGGAGGAGGTGCTCCTGAGGCCAGGGGACATCTGGGCGTCACTGTTTGTCCTTCAGGAAACATTTCTGGAGCGTCTCTTACTTGCTTGGCACTAGCTGGCGTCGGGCCCTGGAACAATCTTCTTGTCCCTTCCCTGCCCCACAGCTCCTCAGGCCCAGTGGTCCTTCAAAAGCCCTGATAAAGGAGCTCTTTGTTGATGGCATCTCCCTGTCCCCAGCGAGAGCCACTCTCTGTCCACCCCTCTTTCCGTCCCTGAGGGTCCTTCTCAGATCCCTCTGCCTCCTGGACATTGGTTGGGACTAGTCCTGGTTCAGATCCCAGCTCTGTGGTCACTAGCTGTGTGACTGCAGACAGTTTACCTAACCTGGCCAGCCCTGTTGCTGAGCCTGTTTCCGCTGAAGCAGGGGTCGTTTCTGGTGTCCCTGGAGGGTGTTTGAAGGACTCCATAGGCTGAGGTGGTTGGAAGCTGCTTGGTGAGGTGTGCTGCGGACGAGGGCATGGCCGTGAAGGGCCGTGGTGCACTGTGGTCCCCACAGCCCGGCCCCCAGCTCCCCTCAGGCAGCCTGTGCAGTGTCTCAGGAAGGGGAGCAGGGCTGCCGCCGGCTTGCTGCCTCACCGCTGCTCTCCGCTCTTCCTCTGCAGGTGGAAGGCTTCCGAGCCACCATGGCGCAGCGCCTGGTGCGCATGCTGCAGATGTGCGCTGGCCATGTGCCGGGCATGTCGGCCCTGAACCTGCTGTCGCTGATGCGAAGCTCAGAGAACCCCTTCCTGGAGGACGTGTGAAGCCGCCAGGCTGCCCGCCCACGGCCATGGGGACCATTCACCGTCGCTGAAGACCACGTCAGGGCTGGGCAGGCCCTGGGTCAGCGGTGGCCTCCCTGTGGGAACCAGACTCCTCCGAGCTCCGGCCAGCGGCGGTGGGATCCGCCCACTCGCATGCCCACTCCCACTGCGGAGCCCTGTGCCTTTATCCATCTGACGCATTCCATCTCCACTTAAGACTTCATTTAAACAAAGGGTCTGTGGCTGAAAACGGTTGGAAAAGCACTGGTTTCCTGTACCGCGTTGATTTTGCCAAGGAACTGACTCAGAAGAATTAGGAGTGTGGTGGGGGAGGGGCACTTGAGCTCAGTCTGACTCCGCGACCAGCCCGGCTTTGCCCTCCTTGGAGAACCTGGCTCTTGCCTCTTGGAGCCTCCGTTTTCCCTAGGTGAAAGTGAAGGCCTTGTGTTGTACCTTGTGCTGTGGGGACCGAATGAAATGACAGGTGAAGTGTCTAACTTGGTGTTACCCCCCTATGATTGCTTGTATGCTGATGGTTTCATAATAAATTGTGTTAATGCCTCACACAGTGCCAAGTAAGCACTCAGTGAACAGTGACTATTATTTGAAATCACAGAGCTAAGTTCTAAAAACCGGTGTGAATCCAGGATTACACTGAGTTCATGTTTGTGAGAATTAAGTGAGAGAAGCTGGCTGGCGGGCTGGTTTCTGGGTTGGCAGTGACAGGTTGTGCACTGACTTTTGCCTTCCTTCTCCCTCGGGTCTAATTAGAGGCTGTAGAAGTGCCGAGATTGGAATCCAGAAATCCTGTCAGCGGGTGGGGTTCCCTGCTGCTCCCCTGTGGCCTGCTGGGCACATGGGAGCTTGGGAGGTGAATGGGAGGTCTGGTGGGGGAAACCTCAGGAAGAGAGCCAGGGCCTGGCTCCCTTGGAGCATGACAATGCGTCCCCACTCCTGCCCTGCTTGTGCCAGGGCCTGCCCTCCTTCCTCAGGTGTCAAGACAAATGTCCCTGCTTGATGCCCTGGGGAGTGGCAGCAATGCAGGGCCCCTCAGCTGTGACGTCACCCTCACAGCCACAGCCCATGATCTTCACTGAGGGAGGGCCCCCTTGAAACTCGTTAAAGGCATCAGAAAGGTAGGGCCCTCCCTTTCTCCTTTCCATGGCTTCCTTCCGGAGCCTAGCCTGGCGCCCCACCCCTACTGCTCAGTAAGGCTTTAGACACCTGACTGTCTTTGAGCCAACCTTTGAGCCTTGCTGAGCCTCTCAGCTGCGTAGAAGGTTGAGGTCTCGAGTGTCACCAGACGTTGGTGGGGCACTTCATGCTCCACAGAGCTCTTGTCACACAATCACTCTTGTCGTCCTCCCAGCAGACGTGAGGTTGATAATGTTTCCCCATTTCACAGTTAATGAAACTGAGACTTGTAATCAGGTGTGTCTACAGTCACATAGCTGATCGGTGACAGCCAACCTCTAGCCCCAGTCCTCTGCTTTTCCCCTCTAGTTGTTTTATGCACCTGATGGTTGAACAAAGCCTTGGGCATCTCTTAGGGGATCCCTGAGCTGGGAGCACAGAGGTGCCTGAGAAAGTAGCTGTCTAGAAGGGCAGTCTCAAAGTACCGCTCCCATGTGTTGGGTTCTGCACCCCAGGATGGGACTGCTAGGTACTCAGTGCAGCACGGAGATTTGGGGGAGGAGAGAGTGGTGAGCAGGGGAGGGGCATCAGCCCACACCAGGAGGAGGGTGGGTGCCAGCGCAGGGCTTGAGCACGCCTGCAGCTGGCACAAGGAACCCCTCGGCCTCTGGGAAGGAGACCAGCCTCTGCTGAGGGAGGAGTGCTTTACGGTTAAAGAAAGAGGCAGGAAGTGAGAGGTGAAGGTGTGTGTTGGTCTCGGAGGGGATGGGCGGAGGTTAAGGAGAAGGGGCCTTCTCAGAGGGCCTGGTGGCTCCTAAAGCCAGCGCTGTCCAGCCCCTCAACAGCCTGGGTTGTAAAGGGTGGGTCTTTGCAGGGCAGTGTGCACAGTAGGTCTGTGGAGGCCAATGGAGCATGATGTCTAAACAGGAGAGGAAAGTGGTGTGAACACAGCCTGCCTACCTGTTCTGGGCATGTCACTTTTTGCTGGAGACAAGGGGAGGTCCTCCCCGTACCCCCTAACCTCCCCTCAGCCAGTATGGGGCATGCTTCTCTTTCTCTGGTCTCTGTGCCACATTTTCTTTGTCACCTGGTGCCATATAACAAGAGAAGTGGCATCGCATTCTCCAGCTGAGGGTCTGGGAGCCTTCCAAGTGCTGGGGGAACACGGTACTGTCACTGTTGCCAGCTCCAGCGAGCTTGGCAGGGGCCCTGAAACCAAGAGGCCACCTCTGCCTCACAGCAGACCTGAATAACCCTTCAACAGCAGTAGTGGCCCTTGGGCCTGCTGCCCCTGGCCAGGCAGCATGGCTGCTTTGCACTGCCAAGGCCAGTGACTGTCCAGGAGGCCATTTGACCAAGGGAAGTCATGGAAGACCGGTCTTTCTACGCAGCGGTGCCCAGAATTGGTGCTTGGTGCTGTGGTGGGGTGGAGGGCGTTGGGAGAGCCTGCGCTTGGCTGCTCACTAGTCTCATGACCTTAGACAGGTCACTTACTTTCAGCTTCAATTTCCTCTGTAGAATGGGGTCAGGCTAATTAATGCCTTTCTCCCCACCTGGTTGGGAGGGCTGCGAATGAGCAGCCATTATTTTAAACATAAAGCTTGAAGCAAATGTAAAACCTCTCGGGCTGACCATGGTCCCAAGGTCCCTGCTTGATGCCCTGGGCAGTGCCAGCATTGGAGGCAGTTATTAAGGGTGGGCTACAGGTCTGAGGGGGTGGGCGGCCTGAGGCTTCTGGAAAAGATGCCTTTCAGCTGAAAGCTGCCGGGCCCATGCTCTCTGAGGACATGAGGAAGGAGTGCAGCGTTTGGGCCCCGCTACATGGGTGAGGCATCCAAGGCTCTCAGAGGGGCAGGGCTTGTTCAGGGTCACAGGTTCTTTTGTCCCCTCAGGCCACCTGGCTGTGGGCAGCCCTTGGACCTCCCCCAGGGAGCTCACATTCACCGTCAGAGATAGCCCTGGCCTAAGTGTCCTGGCCCCAATCATGGTATTTCCCATCCCTGTGGAGGACCAAGTTCTCCCTGGTGAGGAGGGGGCCTGCAGCATGACACCTGCGTCTCCACCCCTCAGCGAGCAGAGGCAGGGGCAGCCTGGGGCTGTGGCTAAGACAGGGCAGCCTGGCCACAGAGGGGAAGTGATGCAGTGGGAAAGGACCTGGCCTTTGAGTCCCACTGACGGGGTCTGTGGCCAACCTGCAGTGTCACCTGGGGCAGCTCACTTCCTGTCCCTGAGCGCTCCAGCCTCTTGAGGTTCTTGTGAGGTTCAGAGAAACCAAATAAGCTGACAGCTACCCTGCCTGCTCCATGTCTGCCCTCCATAGATAGTGGCCTGGAGGGTTGGCTGGTTGTGCCCAGGGCTGTGGTTGATGAGGTGAGCGCTGGGGAGTTCTGAGATAAAGCCCTGCCACGGCTTGCCCCTCCCCCACACAGCTGGTGCTGGGCCAGGCCCACCTGGCAGGACTCTGACACAAAGGGACCCTTTCAGTCAGGCGACTGCTGGCTCAACCCCCCTTTCCTCAGTCTCCCCTGGGGCCACAGGGGGCAATCAGAGGATCATTGTGAAAGGACTTCCCGCAGATAGGGTTTTGGGGGGAATTCCCGCCCGTTCTTGTGAATTCTTTCTGCTTTCCCATTCCCAAATCCTGAGAAAAGTTAGTTGGGAAATCGGGAAAATCAGCTCCTTGAACCCAGTAATACCCACAATGGGAAATAAACATACTACTCACAATGTATCTCTTAGACATTTTTCCTATTTATCTCTAGGGTTTCCGGGTGGGAATACCCCCCCGCCACCACGTTCTCAGGAATTTTTTTCGCTTTTCTGTTTCCGAATCCCGAGAAAAGTTGGTCAGGAAATCGGAAAAATCGGCTCCTTGAACCCAGGTGGTTGGTCGTATTGGCTGTCACTTTGTGGAAACGATTCATCATGGAGAACAGAAAATAGTTTTTATCTCGGGATTCGGTAACGAGAAAGCGAAAGAAATTCCTGAGAACGGGCGGGAATTCCCGTGCGAAACCCTACCCGCAGACACTTACAGACCCAAGAGGCAGAGAAGGGACTGAGGGGAACAGTGGGGTGGGCTGCCAGGCTCTGCATACCCCAAATCTAATCTGAGTCCCATCTGAGTGGGACCCTATGGACTGGGGGCCACTGAGGGAGAGTGGGTGGGCAGTCCTCAGTGCCCCTGACTTGGACAGGAGGCAGCCTTCCTTGGGGCCACCTTCTTCCTGCCAAAGGCATTTGCGGGGCCCTAGGAGCTAATATTTGGTAGATGCCTGGTCTGACTGCATAACAGCCCTGCAAGGCCAGGCCCAGAGGGGGTCCCCAGCACTTGGTCTTCTGTGCTGGGCCATAGGCTCCTTGAGGGCCATCATCTGGTGACAGGGAGAGGACTCCACAGTGTACCGTGGGAGCAGTGGTGGAAGAGCTTGGGCTGAGGGGCTGCCTGGCTCCTCCCTTAGCCTTCTGAGCTTTCTACCCTCTTTGTATGTCACCTGCTCCACACGGTTGAGGCAGAGGATGCAGGTGTGTGCAGGGCACAGGGCCAGGCAGGAGGTGAGAGCTGGTACTGTGCTGCCATTTTCCTGATTGCTCTGCCAGTCCCTGGGCCTTGTGTGCTCCTCCCCAGACGTCCGTCCTCAGGGGTCACTCTGACCTCCATCCCTCTGTTCCAAAGAGCCCTCCCTGGCACCCTTCCTTCCTGAACTTTTCTCCCCAGCACTTCTCACCTTCTAGATGGTTTCACTATTTCAGTTTTGACTCTGTGGCTCTCTGCTGTCTCCCCAGAACCTGGAACAGGGCCTGGGGCATAGCGGTTCTCAGTCAGTGTTTGGTGAATGAGTGAAGGGGTCCGTACATGGAGTCAGCCTGCGCATTCACACAGGGCCAAGCCTGCAGGAGGCCCAGCTCCGTGTCCCTCCTGTGTGTTGGCCTGAATGAGGCCTGGGGGAGGGACGCCCCTGCGGAGGCTCCTGCTCCTCTCCCTCCGGCCTCCCCCCATTTCACAGCCTCCTTCCACCTTCGGGCTTGGCCCCCAGGAGGGAGGGACTCATTCCCTGTGGCTGAGAAGCGAAGGGGCTGGGGGTCTCCTTTCTGAACTGCCATAGAGGCTTAAGGGCCCCCATCTCCCATCCCAGGGCCCCCTCGGAGTACTGGGTAGGTAGTGAGAATGGGAGCTTGAGGATGGGCAGCGTGGGCCTGTGAAAACCTGGGTGTGGATTTTGTAATTGCTTCATGGCAGGGCATGACCTATCCTTGCATAGCTCGGGTTCAAGGGGAGAGGGCCAGGGGCTCTCTGGCCCCACCAGGACTTTTTACTGATCCCCCTGGCTCTCCCACCCCTCTCCAAGTATCGAGGCCCGCTGCCCCCAGTACAGGGACCGTCCTAGCAGCGTCCTATTTGTCAGAGCTAAATACTCAAGAAAGCAAAGGGAATCTCCTCGGGGTGGGGGCCACTGCGGAAAAATAAGATGGAGAGAGGTGACCGGAAGCACAGGGACCTGGGAAAGGCTGACAGAACCGTTCATACCATATGGCCCCCTTCATGAAACACACAACCTATTTCTCTACATGCACACACATGACAATTTAAAGGAACTGAACAAGACTGGAATGAAAGACTCCAAAGTGAAAAGAGACTCCCTCTGGGGACAGTGAGGAAATGCCTGTTCTGTTCTTTCATGAGAATGTGTTCAGCTATTACTCACAGAATTACATATAAAACTAATGTTTAAGTACAGAGTGGATTCCGGGTCTCAGAGCACTTTCACATCCAGATCTGGGGGGCTGGGCCTATCTGCCCCTAGGGACTGCCTGCCCCATGGCACTGAGCTTGTCCAACAGGCCCTGAACTTCCTCACTTCCCCCACCCTGTCCCTGAGGTATGAGGGGCACAGGCCATGCTTCACAGTTGGCTGGACACAGACCCCATCCAGGCCCCTTCATATGTGCTGGGTCACCCCTTTGTCCCTCAGAGCCCCATTTCCACATCTGAAAAAAGGGACGTCATTACAGTACCAGTGTCAGAGCCTCTGGGAGGGTGTTTTGGGGAGGGGTTGGGGGACAGAGATCAAGGGAGACTCCCTTCTCCCTGACAGACCTCAAATTAATCATCCTTTTTTTAAAAAAAATTCGTCAGTGAACGAAAACTTGAGAATACTAAGAAACAGATTCAATTAAAAGGGTTTTTCAGCAACAGAGTCCCTTATTTTCTACTCAAGAATACAGAGGTGATGACATCAAGTTAGTTAAAGTAAAAACTATTAAAAGAACAACGAAAATTTGCAAGAACCACATTGATTTTAGAAACTTTTCCTCTCATCTCCGTCAAAAAGTGATATAGAACACTTCAATAAAGACGCTAATAAACTTAAGAGCTATGAAAAAAAAAAAGAATACACTGAGGAATAACCTGACATTTAGCACCTTGGTCTGATGGTGAAATTTCTCTCTTTAACTGCCAAGGCGTCCTCGGGGGGACTTCAGGCCTCCCCCGCCCCACTTAGGAGGCACAAGTGAAAAGGTTTGTCAAGTCAGTCTCCTGCACTCGGCCGACTGGAATCCCACAGGCCTTTCACTGTTGCCAGCTTTGTCCCCGGAGGCACCCAGTTGACATTCGTGTCAAATGAGTACCTCGGCTTCTCCCTCAGAGCTGCCTGCGCCAACAAGCAGACCCACAACTCTCCGGCTCTGGCTTGGGGTTCTGAGAACCACCTCCTCTGCTCTCTCTGCCCAAGGAGTCAAGAGCGTGCTCATGTAAATGACCCCAGACCTGGCCCACCTTCTCCCATGGACAGGTTCCCCTCTCCTGGGTTCCCACCGGCCTCTGCCTGCTCAGACCGAATGTCTGATGAGGATTAAGTGAGGACGCTGCAGTCAGGTGACAGGTGATGGCACCAGTGGTAATGGGGGAGGGGGTTGGGACCCAATCTTCCCGCCTTGCCGCCACCCTTCTGCCCCATAGGAAGGCCTTCCCTGCCCAGGCTCCTCTCCAGGCTCCTGGCTCCTCCACCCCCTCACCACACACCCACACCCACATCCACACCCACCACCCCAGACCCACTTCTCCTTTGCAGCTGCCCCACCGCCTACACCTTCCTGCCACGGAGTTGCTGGCCCGTGGGCAGGGGCTGGGGAGGCAGTGGTCTAGGACTTCTCAAAGCCGGCCAACTTGGGGTTCTGTGTGAGTCCTCGGGGTCCCTTGAGCCAGAAACTTGGGGACCAGCCTTGCTCCCCTCTCTCCATAGCATCCCTTGCTCCTCGTGAACAATGTCTAGATGGTGCCCCTGCTCTGGACCATAGTGCAGCCTCTTCACTGCTCCGCACACCTGTCCAGTCTCTGGCTCCACAGCTGCCAGACACTGTCCCCCTAAGGCACAGCTCAGAACCTCTCCCTCCACTCAGACACCTCCTCTGCCTGAGCACCTGTGGCTCGAGGCCTGGCCCAGTCCATCTGCAGCCGTGGGAGCTCCCTTTCTCTCTCCCTCCTTCCCTCCTTCTATAGCATCCCCTGAGGCAGGGGCCATGCCAGTCCCCACACAAAGCTCCCCCTTTCACCTCTCCATGCCTTTGCCTCTGCCTGGAAGGTTTCCCTCCCCTTTGCAGCTGCTAAAGATCCACTCCTGTCACCAAGCCTCCTCCCTGTCCCCTGGACAGTTACTCTCTCCTCTGTGCCCCCAGCTCTAAAGTGCTTAGCGGGCTGGTAGGGCCCACCAGGAGGCACTAAGCCTGCAGCCATGCTGAGGCCTTCTGCCAGCCCCTGTCCCTAGATGTCAAGGAAGGAAGACTCAGGAAGCTTGTGTGTGTGTGTGACTCAGTCAGAGAGACACAGGCGTGAGAGACAGGTGGGGGAACCCAAACATGGAGGAGCAGAGACAGGCAGGAGGAGCCTTGGTGAGACATAGGGGTGAGGGCCCGGCACACAAACAAACCTCGGAAAAGACAGCAAGGTGGGTGGACTGCCTACTGGGGTTCGGTCTTTCTGTCCACCTGTTGGTCTGAATCTCCTTCCTGCTTAGGATCTGGAGACTGAGCTGTCCCTGGGTGCTTGGCTGCCCTCCCCTTCCACCTTCTGTGCCCTCCACTCTAGCCAGAGGTTCCTTGCTAACACACAGCTCTGACTGTGACAGTCCCTGCTTAAAGCCCTTTGTGGCTCCCCAGTGCCTTCAGGCCAGTGTCTGAGCTCCTTACCCCTCATTCAAGGCCCCAGGCCAGCCCTCTGACCCCAGCACTCCTTGGCCTTCGCATTTGGGGCTTGAGGCTTTTGCTTATACTAAGCCTCTTCCCCATCATGGCCCCTAGACATCACTCCATCTAGCAATTGACTCATCTCCACAAAGCTTTCCTGGGCGCTCCAGCCCTCCAGCCCTCTGTGGTGAGACCGACACTAGCTGCTGTGAGGCATGTCTCTTCCATCACCACCCCCAGTGTGGGGGTCCCTCAGGACAGACACATCCAGTGTGGGCACTCAGGATGTGTTTGGTGAACTGAACCAGCTCTGAAAAGGGCAGGAGGGCTCCCCAGAGAAGGCGGCAGGTGAGGGTGGGAGGAGATGGCTGGTGGGGATCACCTGGGGATATGGGCTGGCCTTGGGGCGTAGGACAGAGGAGGCCTGCTGGGGGGGGGGACCTGCTGGCCAAGAGCAGACCCTGGTCTCAGTGCCCAGCAGAGGGCCCTCCCAGCCGGATGAAGGTTGAGTGGTTGAATGGAGAAACCACAGGTAGAAAGGGAAGGTCTGGGGTGCAGGGCCCTAGGGCCGTGACTGAGAGTGGTCCCACCCCAGCAGGCAGGAGGGCGGAGCGAGTGCAGTGGGTGGTGTCGCCTCTGTTTCCTACCCCTGGGGCAGCCCAGGCGACTCAGTCCCAGCTGGGTGTGTGTTGGCATCAGTAGCATGAGGCCAGGGGCCAGGAGCCGGAGGGACGGGGACGGGCTGGCCCCCACGCCGTGCGTCCAGGCCAAGTGCTTTGACCCGCTGGTCCGCGGCTGCGTGGCCTGCAATCTCCTCCGGACGCCGGATCCGAGACCCGGTAAGAGCCAGAGGATTCCGACGCTGGCCGGCGGGACGGCCTCCGGGGGAGGCGGAGGGTGCTGCCACCACGGAGGGCCCCTCACCCCGCCCGCCAGAGCGGAGGCTTAGCCTCCACCGCTACGATCCCAGGACGTTGGGGCAGGGGAGCAAAGTGCTGACTGGGGCCGTGAGCAGGGGCTTGGATGGGGACCAGCCATCACCGCGTAGCCCTCACCTCCGCCTCTCTCCCCTCTCCCCATGTACCACCCCCCACCCCCCCCACACACACCCTTCCCCGCGCCTGGCCGTCCCTCCCTTCCCTTGCTCAACCTCGCCTCTCTCTGACCCTCCGGTCCCCTACGCCAGCAGCGGGGATGAACAGCGTGGCACCCGGGACGGCGGTGCAGCCGCAGGAGTCGGTGGGCGCGGGGGCCGGCGCCGGAGCAGAGACCGCGCTGCAGCTCCCCGCGCTACTTCTCGGCGCCCCGGCGCTGCTGGGCCTGGCGCTGGCCCTGGTCCTTGTGGCCCTGGTGAGCTGGAGGAGGCGACAGAGGCGGCTCAGCTCGCCGGGTCTCCCGGAGGCCCGCGACATAGAGCAGGACGGTAAGTTACGCGTCTCGGGGACCCAAGAGGCACTGCCCAGTGGAAGAGGGTCCGGCCGCCTGGGGTGGGGGGAGGGCTGAAGGGGAAGGCAGGGTTCTAGGTGGGGATGCAAAAAAGGGAGGAAAGAGCTGCTCTGAGGATCCTAGGCTGAGCAGGGAGACATTCCGGCCTGAGACCCCAGGCCAAGCGAGGTCCATAGCTGTGGCCTCTCAGACCCACGTAAGGAAGAGACACAAAGACTGGTGAGCGGAGTCTGAGAGAGGGGTCTGTCCTGGCTTCTCTCTGGGATGGCCAGACTGCCACACTTCCTCTCTCTTCTGCCAGCACCCCTCATTTTGCTGCCCTCTCAGCACTTCCTGTCCTGAGGGTGATCATGTGTCACCCTCCCCCCCTGCAGTGGGGAGTCATCGACTTCTCTCTCAGTGGGAGAGCTGTCCCTCCTGGGAGGCTTCCAGAATAGGGATGGGGGACCGCTGTGACTCAACCGTGACTTTCCCCCCACCAGAGCCCCCGAACGGTATCACCATCCTCTCCTCTGGACCCCTTGATGCCAGAGCTCCCACCTGGCCTTCGCCCAGAGAAGACCCAGCCACCACCCCACCTGCCCACAGCGTCCCTGTGCCAGCCACAGAGCTTGGCTCCACTGAGCTGGTCACCACCAAGACAGCTGGCCCTGAGCAATAGTAGCAACGAAAGGGGCAGGAGGTGGCCTCTGCCCTCCGTGGACTGCGAGCCAGGGATTTGGAGGTTGAATTTGGCTCTTCACCCCACCTGCCCCTTTTCTGGGAGGCAGGCTGCTCCCCAGCAAACCCCGCAGAACCACAGACACTGCAGACCAAAGTGTTCAGCCAGCGCGGTGTCCTATGGCAGGTCAGTGTTTGGCTTATAAAACCCTACCATCTTTGGGAGCCCTTGAAGGTTGTGACTGAGCTCCTGTTTTTGAGTAGTTGGGGCACTCTGTATAGGAGGCTTGCTTCTCTTTTAGAGTGGGGAAGCCGCCATTAAGCCAAAATGAATCTAGGAAAAGAATTCAGTGGGAGGATGCCTAATTTGTAGTTAGGTGTTGTATTTCTTTAATACTCGCTCTCAAGAGCTGTCCTGCTGGGAGGCTCCGTGGTTAGAGCGCAGTGCTCATAACACCAAGGTCGCCGGTTCGATTCCCACATGGGCCAGTGAGCTGCACCCTCCACAACTAGAGTGAAAACAACAACATGGAGCTGATGGGTCCTGGAAAAGCACACTGTTCCCAATAAAAAAAAGAAATAGCCTGAATTATGCTGATTCTCAGGTGTCTGTACCCCAATGTCAACCTGGAGCTTGGCCCAGTCTACAAGGACCCATGATGCCATTTTCACCCTGATGGCAGCTTCCAGAGCCCAAGGCTTGCACTTGGGAGGAAGTCTCCAGTCTCTGGGGCTGGACTGCAAACTCATGCTGAAGGCACACTGACAGGCATCAGAGACCACCGGGGGTCCCAGCTGCCTCCAGGGCACACTTAGCCATTCACAGGGCAGGGCTCCGGGTTTGCAGGACCTGGCCTCCTTCATACAGAGGCCAGGGCAGACCTGTGGCCTTGAACCAGCAGGACCTGATGTCCCTTGAGCTCCCTTCTCTTTGTGGCCTGCCCTCCCCAAGCACTAGGACTGAGCATTGCAGTCACTTGGCCATTCTGTGCCAATCCCTAGAGTCACCCACCATCCCAGTGGAACTGCTCTTCTGACAGTGGTGCCGCTTGCTCTGGGACTGGGGCCGAGACTGTCTCTTCCAGTTTGGGACCACACTGTACACTTGATCAGCCGCTGCCTCGTATGCCAGCTCTCCTACACAGGGCTAGAACCTCCTGACCCCAGATTCCATCCTGGAACTGGAACTTGTCACAACACAACGCCCTTGGAATTGGAACTTGTTGCAGCTCAATGCCCTTGGAAAGATCACTGGACTGGGAGTCAGAAGATGGGATTCTGGGTACCATTTTGTCCTACTGTAGGACTTTGGACACATTCTGTTCCATTCATCAAATGTGTTCTGCTCACTTCTCCCTGACGTGCCACCAGAATTGCCTGGCACATACCTGCCCTTTCTGCCTACCCCTTACCCACCTCAAAAGATAGTTAGCAGGGCTGGCCCAGTGGTTCAGGTGGTTGGAGCGCCATGCTCCTAATGAGTAGGTCGCGGCTTCAATTTCCACATGGGCCAGTGAGTTGCGCCCTCTACAGCTAAGATTGTGAACAATGGCTCTCCCTGGAGCTGGGCTGCCGTGAGCAGCCAGGGGTGGCTTGGGTTGGTGTGGGCTGCTGTGTACTGCCGTGGGCTGCTGCGGATACCGTGTGCTGCCAGGAGTGGCCGGTGGCCAGTGTGAGTGGCCGGTGGCCAGCGTGAGTGGCCGGCAGCCATTGTGAGCGGCCAGCAGCCAGCGAGAGCTGCCGTGAGCAGCCAACCAACGACCGGCGACCAACTGCCTCAGCCGGGGGAGCGCAAGGCTCATAACACCAACATGGACCAGGGAGCTGTGTCCTACACAACTAGACTGAGAAACAACGGCTTGAACCGGAGTGGGGGCAAGGAGGAAAAAGGGGGAGGAAGGACAGTGTTATGCAGGGTCTCAGCTTCCGCTCCCCGGACAAGAACGCAGGACATGGGGAGGCCAAAAAGGAACACCGACAGAGCCATGGGTAGGGGGTTCATACCACTATACTCTTGCTGGTGGCTGGGTTGGAGACACAGGAAGCAGGCCCCACACAATGCGCAATCCGCTGTCCGCTTCTCTGCCAACCAACCAATCCCCTAGCGTAGCCTCAGCAGTTATATTAGTGGCTAATGGCTAACCGGTAACAGCTGATGGCCAACCAGCCACAGCGGATGGCCATCTGATTACAGGTGATGGCCATCTAATAACCGAGCCAGCGCCTTTCCACGTGAGGCCGAGAGCCTGGAAACTGCTCTCTGAGACTCCGTCCCCACAGTTAGCATCCAGCAGCATTTGGAGACCCCAGGACCTGGACATTCACATCTCTCATACCTAAATCTCTACTTAGCCACTCCCTCCCTGAACTCATTTCAGATGCCCCTCCCTCCAGGGAGCCAGCTGGCTAGGGTGAGATCAGGTGGTGGGCAGTAGGCAGGCAGGCCCAGAATGGCACCAGCCATCCACTGGGCTGGAGGAGTCTGAGCCATTGCTGGCCACCCCACCCCCGCCCCTCTTTTTCCACCAGAGCTGGAGGCTGGGCCCTGGAGGTGAAACTAGTGGGCGAAACCCCTCTGGGGCCCAGACATGCAAACCTCTGGCACCACTGTGTCCTAGCTGAACCGCTGGCTAGTGTTCAGCTTCCCCTCCAGTCTCAGTTACTTTTTCTGAAAAACAGAGGGTTCAAAGATAGATGCAAAGCTCTCCTCTTGGCCTGTGGCCCTCAAAGGAGAAGAACTAGAAGGAAACTTAGAGAATCCTCAACCCCTCACCACATTTTACAGATTAGAAAACTGAGGCCCAGAGAAGAAGACTTGGCATCATTGTCATCCAGCACATAACAGAAGGAAAGTTCATTAAGGAAGAACCAGGAGGCGAGGCCAGGGGAGAGGTGGGCAAAGAGGGGGTCACTCTCCCCCAACCCCTGAAAGGGACGCCACCTCCCAGGGGCCTCCAGTCTCTGGCCCTCTGTCCTAGGCATTGTTTTCTAAGGAGTCTTACGTCATTTGATCTTAATAATAGCACCTGGAAGAGACGTGTTTGCTTTTAAAAAGTTTTTTATTTAAAAAAACATCAAGACGTGGGTTTTATAGACACTTTGGAACATTTAAGACAGTAATCGAGGGTGGAATTTACAGAGAAATGACCCATAACCAGCAGTACCAGGCCCCTGAGTGGTGGATTTCCTACATCATTGTAATCATTTTATATACATATATAAATTCATATCTTGACTGTCGTACTTGGTGAGTTTTCTCTTGCCTTTAAATACTTCACCAACAAGGTGAAAACCTTGGAAAAATGTTGAAAAAGTTTGCCGCTGGAGCATCTGGTTGTTTTTAGTTTTTACAGTGGTCCCCCCTTCTCGAGTCAACCGCAGTTTGAAAATATTAAATGGAAAATTCCAGAAATAAATAATTCATAAGTTTTAAATTGTGTGCCATTCTGAGTGCATGATGAACTCTCACGTCATCCTGCTTCTTCCCACTCAGGACGTGAATCATCTTTTTGTCCAGTGTATCCACACTGTATATGCTCCCTGCCCATCAGTCACTTAGTAGCTTTCTCTGTTAGTGGATACAATGCTTGTGTTCAAGTCACCCTTATTTTACCTAATAATGGCTCCCAAGCACAAGAGTGGTTAGTGAAGCTGACAATTTGGCCACGCCAAAGAGAAGCCATAAAATGCTTCCTTTAAGAGAAAAGGTAAAATTTCTCTAGTCAATAAGAAAAAAATTATATGCTGAGGTTGCTAAGATCTATGGTAAGGACGAATCTTCTACCATGAAATTGTCAAGAAGGAAACATAAATTTGTGCTAGATTTGCTGTCACACCTCAGGCTGCAAAAGTTATGGCCAAGGTGCGTGATAACTGCTTTGTTAGGATGGAAAAGGAGTTACATTTGTGGGTGGAGGATGTGAGCACAAAACGTGTTCCAGCTGACAGTGTGTTGCACCAGAAAAGCATTGAGCCTGTACAGAGACTGCATCTAGAGCTCCCCTGGAACGAGCGCCCACATTCACGTCACTTTTATTACAGTATATTGTTATAGTTGTGCTATTTTATTATTAGTTAGTGTTGTTAATTGCTTACCGTACTTAATTTATAAATTAAATTTTATCATGGGTGCATATATAGGAAAAAAACATTGTATATAAAGGGTTCGGTACTATCCTGATTTCAGGCATCCCCTGGGGGTTTTGGACCTGTCTCCCACCAATGAGGGAGGACAACTGTACATTGTAACTGATACAGTAGCACCTCCTTGTACATAAATCTTTCCCTGAGTCTCTGTTTCCCAGGAGAGTTGTTGCAACCAAAGTCCTTGACTTTTTAAAGGCTCCCGTTTGTCCATGAGCGGGGATTATACAGCCCATTTTGCTGATAGGAAAGAAAAGGCCTAGAGAGGTGAGGGATCTGGCCCGAGATACAATAAGCAGAGATGGAGCTAGGCTAGACCCAGGCTCCTGCCCCTGCCCTGTGCGCCTGTCCAGAAAGGCACTGGTCTAGACGCCCTCCTTAGGAGCTGCTGATTCCATGGATTAACTCCCGGTCCTACTTGTTTTCAACACTACGTAAAGATTTCTCTCTCCACCTGGTCTCTTTTTGTGGTAAGAGGGATCCAAGACAGACTCTGGAAGAACTGCTTGTTGGGATGGCAACGGAGAGAAGCAGTTCCCCTCCCCCTAGCCTGTGTGTCTTGCCAGTTTTTCCTAAAGGAGGGTCTGGTTTCCCCAAAGTCCCCAGGGCCCAGGCAGGTGGGGGTGGATCTGGCTTAAGTCTCAGTTCCTCCTGGGGCTTCCTGCAGGCACCTTTCACTTCCTGCCCTGCAGCCCCCGATTCAGAGTTCAGAGTGGGGGTAGGGAGGCCCAGCTGGTGAGGCCAGGGAGGAAGGACCTGACCTCTTACCTTCCCTCTATCTCAGCAAGGAAGGCCCCACACAGCCCTTGCCTTTAGAAGCTGGTGGCATCTCCCTGGGCCTGTCTCCCCCTCCGCAAAATGGAGCTTGAGGGCCTCCCAACTGTCTGAGATTAAAGAGGTCATGTGGCAAGTAGGGTTTCCACCCAAGAGTGCCTCCACCTCCTTCATTCCCTGGGGCACAGGCACATCCTGCCCAGAGCCTCCAACCTTCAGCAATCCCCCCTGGGAAGTGAGTTTCCCAGAACTGGTCTGAGGCTCTGGGCTTAGCACCCCATCAGTCATCCATTTACTGCCCATTGATCACACTGGATCCCAGACACATGTGCTTGCGCCAGGGCCACCCTGGGTGGTGCTGGGACCTCAGCCCCAGGCCCTGCCTTCGGATCCTAATCTGATGGAAGACAGAGCAGGACACAATGACAGGGCAGGGTGATCCCTGCCCCGGGGCGGGGGTGGAGGGATGCCCCAAGCAGGGGGGTGACTAATCCAGCTTCCAAGGAGTGCTTTGAAGAGTAGGAGGTATGTCCTGAATCCTGAGGCAGTTTTCCTGCTGGAATGGAGCAGGGAAAGGGCATTCCTGCCCCAGGGGACTGTGCGCAAAGGTGCAGAGGAGAGGGGACAGGAGGGCCAGGAAGCAGGGGCAGGGGAAGGGTCTGGCGAGCTGGGCAGTATGGCCTCTGAGTGCCAGGACAGGCTGTGTCAGAGGCCACACCGTGCCTGCCCCAGGCACACAGGGGCAGTAACCCTCAGGGAACCTGGGTACTCTTCCAGCCCTATCATTTGGTGTCTCACTCTTCCCTGTCCCCTCTGAGAGGCCACCAGATCCCTCTGGCACGCCACTGGACCCAGGGTGAGAACTCATTCCCACTTGCTCTGTCGTGGGTGGTTGGGGCCAAATTCTTCCTCACCCAGAGCTGAAATCTGATCTCTCTCCCATCTGTGCCCCTCCCCAGCTGCCAGGTCCTGACCCGGGGGCGGTGTGGGAGGGGGATGGGAACAACTAGCCAGGGTCACACGGAGTCGGGAGGATCCAGGAAGACACGGATGCCCGCGTTCCCAGCTCACGCTCTTTCCCTGGACTGTTCAGGGCGGAGAAGATGCGGGTGGGACGCTGCAGGGGTCCCTGCGCCCGGAGGGCCTCTGAGCATCTCTTCACTCCCCAGAGCTGTAGAAAATCTGGGCTCCGGCCCCGGGCGCCCTGCCAAGATCCAGAACAGTGCCAGCGACTCCGGGACAGGCGAAAGTCTACCCGCGCGGCTCCTGTGGTGAGCCTGGGTGGCACCTTGCCTGCCATCAGCCGGGACTAGGGCTCCCTTCCGGAGGGGGTGGGGCCAGGGTGAGAGGAGCGGCCGGGGGCGGGGTCAAGGAGAGAGGCGGGGCTGAGGGACCTCAAGCCTCAAGGTTGCCGAAAAGGGGCGGGGCCACAGGCAAGTAGAAGGGGACGAGGGGCGAGGAAAAAGGGAGGCACTGGGTGAGCGGCGAGTCCACGACCAACCATACACTCTCCCAACTCTGTACCTCCGCACTCACGCGGGGTCCCCGTCCCCACGCGCGGCCCAAGCAAGGAGAGGCCCGGGTGCGGGACATGGGCCATACTTTGGGGCGAGGTGTAGGGGATGTGCGGTGCAGGACGCCTCCCCGCGCGCTCTGGGCTAGGAGCTGACCTCCGTATTGTGTCCAAGGAACCCGCAGGCCGGCGGGGGCAGGGCGGGTCTTTCCTGGGTGGACGCACTGTGTGGCCGCCTCCGAGCCCTGTCCTTTCTGGGTCAGTTTTCGTGCTACCGTCTTGGCCATCTCAGACCTGCACGTTCACAGAGGCCTTTGGAGGATCCTGAAGGGGGAGACTAATAGGGGTACTCCAGGCAGAGGGGTCAGCAGTGACGGAGGCAGGTGATGGGAGGGGAGGACCAGAGAGAGAGAGACTGCTTGGAGAACTGGGACAGGAGGCTGAGCCCTGGCACCCAGATCGCACCACTCCCTTGCGACCTCAGGAGCCTAGGCACCCCGTTCCTCCCACAGGCAGCTGGAGCCTGAGTCAGCTGCCTCAGGGAGACAAAGGAGCTAAGGCCACCCGCCTCCAGACCACCTCCCCGTACTGGCATCCATCTGTGCTAGCGGGGAGTCCATAGTCCCCACAATCTCTGTCTCCATCATCAATGATGAAATGGAAGCAAAACGGGCTTGGGGATGAGGCCTTTGAGATTGTGGATGGCACCCACGGTGGTGATCACCAGCTAGCTTCTCAGCACGGCTCCCATGAGTTGGCTTCTCCCTGCGCCCTGTCAGAGGTGCTAGCAGCCCATGTTGCAGATGAGAAAACCAAGACCTAAAAAGGTTGAATAGCTTTATTAGAACAGAAATTGCAATCCACATTAGTCTGTCTCCAAAATGAAGGGTAGTTGCCCCTCAGTGTGAGGGGCTGGGAAGGCGGTCCAGGAAGAGAGAACCACCTGTGGGGAGGCCCAGGGCTAATATAGGAGTCAGGGTATGCCAGGCATTGCTCAAGTGTTCAGTCAGGTATTGGGTGTGCTGTCAGGATGTAGAAACACTTCCCCAGGCTCTGGGCTGGGGTCCTCCAGCTGCTCTCTCTGTACTGCACTGGCCAGAAGGTAGGTTTGGGGTTCATAGTGCAGGTTCCAGGCCAGATCCTGGCACTTCCTGGCTGTATGCCAGTCATAGCAAGACCCTCTCTGGGTCTTGGGTTTCTCTCTAGGAAATCCCAAATTCCCTGACCCAGGGCTGGGCAGACTGGTCGCTCACCATTTAAAACGGGGATACTGGGGCCCAGCACAGGCTTTCCTTATGTGCACAACCTCTCAGGAACCCTTGAGCCCTGTACAGTCACAGCTGGGCACTGGGCGAGGGCTCAACAGTGAGAAAAGAACAGGCACATCCACACTTGCACACATGTGTACACACGTGCTCATGGGTGCAGGAAAGTCACCCATAGTCAAGCTAGCCCCAGACATGCACTCTCGTGCATATTTGTGAGCACACAGACACCTGCACACTTAAATTGCCAGCACTTGCAGCTGGGGGCGGGGCGGGTGCCCTTCAGGCTCAGAGACACTGCTCCTCTGCCCGCCCCATGAGGCTTGCTTTAGATGCCAGGGGTTATTTTAAGCCTGGATCAATGGACGATTTTTGGTGACACAGGCTTGGGGGAGCGGGCAGAGGAGAAAGGGGGGAAGTGCTCTGCTGCCTTGCTATGGAGGGAGACCCCAGGTCCAGGGAGGGCAGCCTGGGCCCCATGTCTAGATCCCCTTGCCCAGGCCATAGCTGGGCACTTGGAGGCAGTGTCAGCTGAATGAATGACCAGGTCCCAGGGCTCAGCCAGTCAGCTATGGTCTGTCATTACCTTTGCCTCTCCTTCTCACAGCCCTCCCCCTCTGTCCCCCACCCAGGCTGTGTGTGCATATGGAGAGGGCACTAAGTGCCAGGCGCAGACCTAGTAGACGTGGGCATCTATGGCTGCTACTGACCACTGACCAGACTGGGTATGGGAGGACCTGGAGGTTGGACATCAGTCCCCGAGGGTGGGAGGGGACTGGAATCTGTTCTTGCGTTGGACAAATGGAGACATATATGTACATGTATATACGCAGGACCTGATGGGAGTCAGCATGGGGTGGAAGCCGAGCAGAGCATTCAATGATGCCAGGACACTGGGAACAAGAGAGAGGCCCAGGGAGGAGGGGATTCACTCCGGGCCCAGTAGTCAGCCTATCTGGGAAGAGGCCACAGTCCCAGGAGGCAGAGACAAGCCTTTAAATCTAGTGCCCAGCAGTAGGGTGGGAAAGGAAGAAGAAGTGGCCACCCTCAGAGCCCTGGTACTTAGAGGGCAGCTTGGCAGAGTGTGTGTGGGGCATGGATACAAACTGGACAGTTTGTGCCATGGATTTTATTTCTAGGAATACCCTCTAAGGAAGTGGAAAAGGATGCACCAGAAAATATAGTTACAAAGTTCTAAGCAGAATAACTGGAAGATTGACATCAAAAAGTAAACTAAAAACCAGTTACAAAACTGTATGTAAAATATGACATATTTTGTAGCAGCAGTTGTCCCTGATGATGGGATTAAGGCGATTTCATTTCATTCCTTTGCTCACCTTTTCTTTTTCTCTAAATTTGTGATAGTCTTTTAATGGGGTATGGTTTTCTGAGCTGGATGTGAAGTGTGTTCCTGGGTGGAGGAGGGGGGAGCACGCTGTCTTTGGCCACCGCACAAGGAATCACCCTGAGGCGGCAGGGCCTTGCAGGGAGGTCACCCCCCTTCCTGTCTTAGCTCACTAATACCTGAAATTAGCCTGTCAGCCCCTCATCTCAGCAACAGGACTTGATCCTCCTTAAAATGTGAATTCTTCTCCCTCTTCCCCCACCTCCTCCATTTTTATAAGTTGATCCCAGTCTCTATGTGAAGAAGAGGATGCAAAGGGGAGCAGGAAGGACCCTATGAGCCCAAATTCTTCATTTTACAGAAACTAGAGACTGGAGTCACTTCATCCATTATGGCGGAGGCCTGTGCGGTGTGGAGACAATGGGCTGAACTGGACCCTCTTGGTGTTTCCCTCTGGACAGTGGGAGGCATCTTATTGGCTCCTGCCTCCTGGAGGGTGCGGATAATGAATCGCCCCCCCCCCCCCAGGAAAAGTTTTTGATGTTAAGATGAGAAACTAAGGCAGAGAGAAGCAAGGTACCAATGCTTGGTCACATTCTCCAGTTAAACCCAACTTCGAAAAGTAAGACTGAGGGTACTCTCCACCAGTCCACGTTCGGAAATTGCCCCCATCACTTTGCCCAGGGCTTGTGAATGGACCTGAGGGTCCTGGGGAAGGCCGGTTGGAGGGTCCGCCAATGGCCTCGCCCCTTCCTTGAAGACTGGGGCTAGCCCAGCCTCCTCCCCTTTAAACGCGGGATGGCTGAGCGACCCCGGGAGGGCGCCGGCCAGACCATGCTCATCGTCATAGGTGTGGGGACACCTCAAAACCCCAGTCCCTGCGTCCAGGAGGTTCTGGCACCAGGGCGCGCGCCCCGGGGTTAACGCTGCGCCCTACGCGGCGCTGAGGGGTCCCATACTTCGCCCTGTGCAGCGGCTCTGCTGCGGGTTTCCTTCCCATTTGACTGGCGGGAAAATCGAGGTTCAGAGAAGGGAAAGGGCCTGCCTCGTGTCACACCTCTCTGTCTCGATCGGAACTGACGGAGGGGACGAGGAGGCGGGAGATGGGGGCGGCAACGACCCTCCCGGGGCTGCTCTGTTTCTCAGTTCCCGCACTTGTAAAACCTTGACGCGCCCGCGGTAGGCCTGTTGTCCAAAGCTAATGGTCCTGAGGGCCGTAGCTGAATCCCCCGGAGTGCCCAGCTGCGAGAAATGATTTGGGGAGGCCTTCGGGAATATCCCGTGGGGTGCCCAGGCTGTGCGGGCTCCACCGCGCCCCCTCCCGCCCCTGGCGGCCGCCGCGCTCCTCCCCCGGCTCTGCTCGCTCCCTCCCGCCCTTCTTCCCGCGCTCTCTCCTTCCCCCGCCCGCCTGAGCCCGCGCGGAGCCCAGCCGCAGCCAGAGCGCGGGCAGCACGGAGCCGGCGGCGGGAAGGCAGCGGTGTGGGGCTGCCCACCGCCCCCACTAGGCCCGGGATCCGCACACCCGCCGGCTGAGAGGTCCGGGACCGTGCAGGCTAGGACCCGCTGCCCGGACCAGGGGGCGTCCCAGGGCGCAGACTGGTCGGCTCGGGTCCGAGTTGAGCCCCGGCAGAAGACGCGCCCAACTGCCCCGGGAGCTCCGGGCCGAGTCCACCGGGGTCTGGGGTGCTAGGGGGAGCCTGACGGCCGAGGAGGCGTTCGCCGGGAGCCAGCGTCCGGGAGGCGGTCCCCGCGCGATCCCTGCGGGCCCCGCGCGATCCCTGCGGGCGAGAAGGAGCCGGCCGGGCGGCCGGGCCGTAGGAAGCCGCGGCGCGTCGCCATGCGCGGGGCCCTGTAGCCGAAGGCGCGGGCCCGATGGAAAGGGCCGGGGCTCGGGGGCTGCGCGGCAGCCGCGGCCCGCCAGGGCCCCGGCTCGCGCTAGGGCTGGCGCTGCTGCTGGTGCGGCCGCCGTCGGGCCGCGCGGGGGCCCCGGAGGCGCAGGAGTCGGCGGAGCCCGGCACGGCGGCCCCGGCCGGCGGCGACCGTTGCCGCGGCTACTACGACGTGATGGGCCAGTGGGACCCGCCCTTCAACTGCAGCTCAGCAGTCTACAGCTTCTGCTGTGGCACGTGCGGCTACCGCTTCTGCTGCCACGACGGGCCCCGGCGCCTTGACCAGAGCCGCTGCTCCAACTACGACACACCGGCCTGGGTGCAGACCGGTCGGCCGCCCGCGCGGGCCCGCGACGCCGTCGTGCCCCGTGACCCGGCCCGCGAGCGCAGCCACACGGCCGTCTACGCGGTGTGCGGCGTCGCAGCGCTGCTGGTGCTGGCGGGCATCGGGGCGCGCCTGGGCCTGGAGAGGGCGCACAGCCCGCGCGCACGGCGCACCGTGACCAGGTGAGCACGCGCCGCCCGAGCCTGGGCCCCGCAATCTCGCCCGTCCGGCTTGGACCGCCCTGCCTGTCGGGTTGGCGCCCCCTCACGACCCTTCATCCTTCGCGCCCCTCTCGGAACTTTGGTCCCCTCAACAGCACCTCCTGCTGTCCTGGTTCTTCCTCCTTGTCTCTGACTGTCTCCAGGTCTGTGTCTCCCCTCACCCCCCACTTCTCTGAGGGAGACAGCTGATACCGCCCTGTCTTCCCTTGACCTTCCGGCGGAGCTGGGTGCTGGGCCGCCCTCCCCCGCAGCTCCATCCTCCGGAGTGGGCGGGGAAGGCTGGTCGCCTGACCGAGGGCACAAGGGGGCCTGGGGCCCGAGCCCCACCAGCGCTGGTTGTGGGTGTGGGTTGACCTAGTGTTGGGCGTCTTGGGCCCTGAGGGAAGAGAGGATAGGGGGCATGTTCTGTAGCTCTCTTGGTTCTCTGCCTCCTGTTTCTCCCCTCATTTTTCCCTTCCTCCTTCCATCTCCTTCTCTGCACCCCCATAGCTGTGACTCAGGCCTGACCTTTTCCTGGTGTTTCAGAAGGCCTCCCCAACTCACTCCACTCAATACTCCCCAGGCGAGGGTCAGGGTCTCCTCTGGTGTACAAAGGGGCTGATCTGCGGGGCCACGGGTTAGTTGCTGCAGAGGCCAAGACAAGTGCTGAGTTCTGAGCTATGTGTGAAGTGGGGTGTACGGGACCCAGGTTCCCTTCCTCACCGGGATAGGGACTCAGGGATTCTGTGTCCTGACCCCTGGAACCCTCACTCCACCCCCCGCACATCCCCCATTTCAGGCCCCTGGCCACCCTCATGTCTGGGGCCTGCACCCTCCTCGCTCACCCAGGTTCTGGCTCCCTTGGGCATGTGGGCTACTGACACTGCTTGTGACAGGCTGATATTAAAAGTGACAATAGAGAGAAGCCCCCATGCTTGGGTGGGCCAGCTGTGGATGCTCCCCCCTCCTAGACCTCAGGGGCAGGGGATGAGTGCTCCCCTGGCACTCCACAGCACCCCTGGTCCCCACACCACTTAGCCCACCCCTCCCAGACAGCTGCAGGGCAGAGCTGGGGCTGGAACTCTGGCCTCAGCTTCTGTGCGGCCTCCATTATGTGGAGGCGCTCAACCTGGGTCCTGGATGCTGCAGGGGCAGGGCCTGGGCCTCCTTAGCTTGGAGTCCCTCATGCTGGGTGAGGGGGAGAGGACAGGACATGCTCTTCACCAGAGTGGGGCAGCAGGAGCTGAGGGCCATGATGGTATAGGGGGGTGGCTTGCGCAGCCGAGCTGACATGTTCATCTAGAACCTACTTCAACTGCAGGGAACTGGGAAGCAGGTCTGGAGACGCTTTGGGAAGAGCTGGCCCACCCCTGATGGGTTATGTGGCCTGAATCGGTCCCTTCCTCTCGGCTTCAGGCTCCCATGTGCCCTGACTCCCTTTTCTCCTCTGAGACCTGGAACCCAACTTGAACTCATGTGTGCGTGTGTTGTAAACCCCTGCACCTCCCCCCCGCCAAGTCTCACCCTTAATTCTGCCCTGTTGAGGTGGGTGATCAGGGAAGGTTTCTCAGAGGGCTAGGGAGAGGGGGTAGCTGGAGTCTCTCCCAGGAGAGTTTGTGCAAAGGCCCAAAGGCATGAAAATTACTCAGGTGTTTGGGAAAGCTGGCTGGCGGGTGTTTGCCCAGAGATGAGAACACAGGGGTGGGTTGCTGAGGGATGGGTGGGGCGTGAAGGTCAGCTCAGGCAGGCAGTAGGAGGCTTTCAGACCCTGTAGCCAAACGGTGCCCACCCCAGGTGTCCCAACTACAGTGTGTTTCTTCGTGAATCAGCCATTTGAGGCCCCAGCCCCAGAAGGAGGGTCAGACTGGGGTAGGAGAAAATCATGAGTTCTGGGAGCTGAAGGCAGCTGGGCTGAAGGCTGGGTTTGGCTGTCTGTGGGGAAGGCTCAGTCAGATGCTGTCACAGCTGGGTGGGGGCTGGGTGTCCTGGTACCCAGGGAGTCCACTGCCCAAGGTCATACAACCTTTGGTGCTGGGCTGGCACAGGGGGATCTCCAACCCCTCATCTGTCCTCCATGCGTGTGCTGGCAGCTATGTCCCAGGACCCAGCAGAAGCCCCTGCTGTGTTAGGTAGGCCCTCTTTAGGCTTCCTGGAGGAGGGATTTGAAGAATGAGTAGTTTTACGAGAGGAGATGGAGGGAAGGATATTGTTAGCAGAAAAAGCAGCACGAGCAGAGTCCAGGAGACTGATGTGCTCACAGAGCTTGTGTTGGGAGGGGAGGCTAAACTCGAAGGGTCTTGGAGAGTGGACTCCAGGATGGGGGGAGGGCTTTGGAAAACTAGGTGGCCCTGGTTCACATGACCCCATTGGAGTTTCCTGACCTGCTCTGGGAAGTGGCCATGCTGGGGCCACAGGTCGTGACTGGTAGGGGAAACGATGTGTGAGCCCACTCACAGGGAGAAGGGAGGCCCAGAGCGGCTGGAAGAGCTGTCCAGGATCACACAATGAAACAGTGGTGGCCAAGGCTGGCCTTTGATAGGGCAGCGCCTGGCCGATGAGAAAGCAGGAGGCTGGGGGTGCTGCTTCTCACTACTCTTTCCTCACAGGACACTGACAGAACTTCTGAAGCAGCCAGACCCCCAGGAGCCACTGCCTCCACCTCTGGGCCCACCTCTGGGTAGCTGTGTCCAGGTACAGATGGGTGATGGCCTCCCCATGGGCTCCCCCCACAACAGCACGGGTGAGTAGGCTGGTGGGTGGGCATTTGTTCATCTACAGCACAGGGCCACCTTTGTCTGGGAGCCAGGGAAGGGGTGTGATGAGGGGCAAAAGGCTCTGAGCAGGCTGCTTCCCCAATGGAAATGCGCTGTCTGCCTCTGCACATGTGTGAGTGGGGGCTGGACAAGCTGGTCAGCAACCCTTGGTAGAGAAGCATCCTTCCAGGGGTCCTGCAACCTCCAGCCTCAGGGACTCTGAGGAAGGTTCCAGATTTAGGGATCCCTGGCTCAGGTTCTGGTTCAGCACCCTGGGGTCTGCCTGGCCAGGGTCTATGGCCTCCTGTGGGGCTTTTCCTCCAGGCTGGAGTCTCCCTCTTGGCCTCTTGCTGGCCAGGCAGGCTTGACAGCATCCCCCCACCCCTGTGCCAGTCCGACCATCCCCACAACTTCCCTGTATGGGCTCTAATCCTCAGATATTCCCTCATCTCTGATGGGAGCAGGTCCTGGGACTCGGTGCCTGGCTGAAGCCAAACATGCTGGTGTGTCATCCACTAGGTTAGCACCCACTCAGGACTGGCTGCTTTTCATATTATTCTGAGCCAGGCGCTGGAGATTCTGCCATGAAGACAGGTTCCACTCTCAGTTTCACCCAAATAGCCACCCCACAAGTTCTCATTAAAGTGTAGGTGGGGAGAGGACAGCGAAGAAAGAGGTGGTAGAGCAGGTGCAGTGTCCTCCAGTCAGGGGGACTAGTTTCTTCTTTCCCTCTCCCTGCTCTAGGCAAGAAACGTCCCAACAACATGCCCCTGGGGTCCGCGACTCCAGGGCCCCCGCGCGGTCCCCAGCTGCAGGGCGGCGGCAGCATGACGTTACAGCCTGACTACGCTAAATACGCCACCCTCGCCAGCCTCAAGGCAGCGGCGCTCAAGACCTCAGGTGAGTGGCCCCGTTTGTGTGAAGAGCGCAGGGCCCATTGCACTCAGGTATCTAAGCTCCTAGACTGCAGGGTTTGGAGTCCCAGTCTGGAGTTTCAAAGTTCCCAGCCTTTCGAGTCAGCGCTCCAGCCAGCTTCTATATGGCGCCATGCCCTGACCTGGCCGCCTGGCTGCGACCCCTCGCAGGATCCAGAGCCCGGGGCGTGGAAAGCCGTGTTTCTGGCAGCCAATCGCCGCCCTGCCCCGCCCCGGAGGCTCTGAGGCCCCGCCTCCCGCGACCTGACCCTGCCCCCGATTGCCCCGCCCTGTCCCCACAGAGGCGCCCCCTCAGGACTTCTACCAGCGTTTTCCCGCGTCCGCATCCGCCCCGTTGACCCTCCCGGCGCGGACCCCGAAGCCTCCCGAGGACTTGCCTGCGCTGCTCGACGTCTGCCCCTGGGCTCCGCCGGGCTACAAGCCCCCCGTCGGCCCTGTCCGGTCTGGCCACTGCAAGGCCTGGACCGCCGGCCGCCCTGCTCGGCCCGCCCACCGCGGCCACCTGGCGGCTCAAGCCTCTCCTGCGCCCCGGCGGTCGAGCCACCCGCCCCGGCGCCAGTTCAGCGTGGAGAAGTTGCCCGAAGCCTTCGGTCCGCAGCCCCCTGGCCTTTACGGCTGCGCGGGCCGCGGGCCCCGGCACCTGAGCACCAACAGCAAAGCTGAGGTCACCGTGTGAAGACGGGCCTGGTGATTCTTCCAAGACACGCATCGCCAGGAGCCCTAGTCTGTCCGGGATCCGCCATCCGCCTGGTCCAGAAGCCCAGGCCATGGGAGGTGGAGGGAGGGGCGCCGGTCTAGAAAGTCCAGCCCTTTCACCTGCCCAAACTGGACTGGGGGCCTTGGAGCCTGCAGGGCTAAGAAGGGGCCTGTCCTGGGGACCCCAGGGTCCGGGTTCCTCATGTAAATACCCTTTTATGTAGCTCCCACCCCTGAGAATAAAGGAGCTCCTGCTTGGCTCTGAGAGGGGCTGATGGTGTGGGCATTGCTCATTGACTGGACAGACGGCAGTGCCGGCAGAGGGCACAGCATGTGCAAGAGCAGGCTCCTGAGAGCCGCCTGAGGTGTGTTCTAGGAGCTGGAGGTGGCGATCAGGGCTGAATGCCAGGCTTCATGTCCATACGAATGGGACCCATGGGAGAGGGGCAGTTAGGCCCCAGCCAGCTTGAGGCTTGGACATAGGGGAGAGGGCTGTTGGGAGAGTTCCCTTGGAGGTTCATGCCCCTTACTGGAGGGTCAGCCGCTCTATATCTTGAGTTGCCTGAGCCTGGCTGAACCTCACTGATAGTTTGGCCCTGGGCCGGCCCCTGGCCTGCAGGCCACTTGGCCAGCTTGGCCCACAGCCACCCCCCTAATGGTTGTGGGCAGTGGGCCGGATGGACAGCTGGTGCTCAGGATGGCAGAGCCTCTTCCTAGTAGCTGCTATGGGGGGAAGGGGGATGGGGATGTTGGACCCAGGGCCTTGGCAGTGCCCCCACTGGGATGCTCACACCACACATGCTTGGCACTGCCAGCAGCCTGTGTGCATTGAGTTCCTCAGTGACAAGTACTGCTCGGGAGGTTGAGGGCTGGGCTGTGCCCCTCATGTGACCTCACCCAAACCACCCAGTTGGGCCTGTTTCCCCCGTGTACCCTAGGCAGGGTATGCTGTTTTGGTAACAGTGACCACCATTTGTTGCTGTTCCTTTCATTTAATTACAAGAACCCCATGGGCATGTGGCTTTGCAGATGAGGAAATTGAGGTTTTGAGACCTAACTAACTTGCCAAGGTCACCCAGCTGACTCGGTCAGGATTCTTCTGTATTCTGCTGCCACTGACCCTGATGGAGGAATGGCAGGCTGTGTGCGGGTCGGGGGAGGAGGGAAGGTTATGAACTTGTGCGTTGGCAGAGGCGTCCCTGCTCCCAGTGTACAGGCGTCTCATACCTAGAGGATGGACTACCCTGAGGCCCCCAAAACCACCAGCTCTTCACCTGCTGGAGGATCCACCTCCCTGTCTCTAAAGGCTGTTGAGAAAACCAAGGCCCAGAAGCCCCAGGACAGAGCCCCAGAGCCCCTGGGCCTGCTTGTTGGGGAGAGCCCCCACAACTTGAACCCAAGGTCTATTCTGCAGCTGTGTGGAGCCGGGGGAGGCGGCGTGGGTGCTGAGTCATGTAGCCAGCCGAGACTCACAAAAAGGATCAGGTTCCTGGGCACACTGGCCACCCACGGTCACCCACCCTGATGACACAGGCCCTGGCTAGCGGTGCCGAGGCCGTGGGCGTGACCTCTCCATTCACTCTCAGTCCCAAAGGCCTTGGATCTCCATCCCAGGGGACAGGCTGAGGCCTTGGCCACCACTGAAAATACTGCTGTAATAACTGGACAGGGAGCAGCTGCACCTGGGCCCCACTTGGCTGCTTGGGCTCTTGGGACAGTGTAGCCTATGGTGACTGCCCTTCAGAGAAGAGAGCGGCTCAGGGAACTGAGGGGACCGGCCCACTTCTCAGCCAGGTCAGGGGACCATGCACTTCAGCCCCGGGCTCAGGACCATGCAGCACTCCTGACTCTATCTCTCTACCTGGCCCGCACTCTCCCACCCCACCTCTCCTGTGGTCTTGCCCTTCCCAGCTTCATGAGTCACTTACCATATACTGGCACATTCAAACTGGCCAACAAACCTATGGGGACTGTAGTCAAAGACAGGGATTGTCCCCATTCTGCATACATAGAAGTGGAGGCTGAGGTGACATCCCGCCCAAGGTGACCCAGCTCGGAAATGTGGGAGCTTGATTTGGATGTGACTTTGTGGCCAGTGAGTCTCCTTAGAGGCTCACTGCCTCTGGGGAGGATGGGGAAATTGAGGTCAGTCTACCCCATAAGGGAGAGATTTATCTGAGGGGTGAACACAGAAGGACTTAGCACCTTAAATCCCTCAGGACTGCAGCTATCAGCCAAAGAGCCAGCTCTAGGCCACGGGTGCAGTGACCTCTGATCCCAGCAGCACCTTGTTGCAGCCTGGAGTGTGTGCCAGGCAGCCAGAAAGTTCCATCCCAATGAAGGCCCCCAGGGGACTCAGCAGAGAGGGAGGGGCTTTTCCTCAGTCCCTGGCCCACTGGAGGCCAAGCCATGTAGCCACACAGCTAGTCACCACAGTGGTCACATTACAGACCCTCACACACCTCATGCTGGGTGGTACCAATCTGTGTTTATTGAATAATCTACATCCAGGAGATGGTGAATGATTCCACATCAAGGCAGCCATAGGCGTATCCCCCTTTTCAGTGAAAAATTACCCCCTCCTACCCCTAAACAATAACAAGAAAAGGCACAGTATATACACATGACACAAGGGCTGGCTCAACCGGTGGCCCGGGGCCATAAATTACAGTGAGGGGGGAGGGGCAGGAGAAAGAAAGTGGGTGAGGTCCAAGCTGACCCATTCTGGCCTGCACTCGGCATCAGGGGAGCCCCTGCACACTCTGCTCCAACCAGCCTGAGGGGGTGAGAAGCAGAGGAAGGGAGGGAGAGCAGCCCCTCTCAGCCTCCCAGCAGGGGTCCCAAACAGTCCTCAGGTCCCAGAGAAATGACCTCAGGGGAGGCACCAAGCCAGGGAATCCAGAAAAGCAGGACCACTTTTCCTCTCAGGATCCCCACCAAAGCAGGGGGCCTCATTCCTAGTGCCCATCCCTGCCACCCTGGCTTATTTTCAGGTCAAGAATTAGGGATAAACCTAATTAGGGATAGACCACGGAGGTAGGAGTTGGGTGGGAGGGAACGGAGAACCCATGCTGAAGGCCCTGGTCCCCAGACCCAATGGGTGACTTCATCTCTCCCAGCCCCTGGGTCTACCCTGAGCTTGGGCTGACATCCCAGGGAGCAGGGGAGTGGGAAGGAACAGGACAATTAAATAAGACACCATTTATTTTTTAAAAAATTAAAAAATAATGCCGACATTATTTCATCCATCCCCAGGCTTGCACCCTGCCTCCCTGCCACCTCTCCAGGGCTGGGCGCCCCTCCTTCCCTGGCTGTCCTGTGTAATAAACAGAAAACAATGAACTGGCTTTGTCAGGCATAGGGGAGGGGACGCAGACCCAGGGAGAGAAATAAAGATGCCACAGCAACTTAGTCCTGCATCACGGCAAATCCAAGCACACTGATATAAAAACATTCGTATAAAAAGGGGTTGAGGGCATGCTGGGCACAGTGCCACGGGTGAAGTGCTCTGGTACCCAGAGACCCATGTCCCCCAGAGGGAAAGCCCAATAAAAAACAAGGAAGCAGGAAAAGGGGAAAGAGACATTCAGAGAGAATCTTGGGAGGGCTGGAGGGAAGGGCTGGGCAGCCTGGGAGCTCCCCCTTGCAAATCAGGGTACTCCCAATTCCTGCCCTGCTCTGTCTTTCCTCTCTCGGGTCCAGTGGACCCTGGACTATGTGCATCTACCCACATAAGCAATAAGGGGCTCTGTCCAGGGGCCCATGGGCCTGAGGTGGTTCAAAAGCCTTGGCAGGCGACAGCTCAGAAGACGAGGCCCATGTCCTGGCTCCCAGAGGGAGGGAGAGACAAAGAGGGAGGAGGGGGAGACAGAAAAGAGGGAGGAGGGAGAGACAGAGAAGAAGGAAGGGAGAGAGAGACAGAGGGAGGCAGTGGGCCTAGGTGAGCAGGGCCCGCTGGTCAGGAGGCGGCAATGGCAGTGCCACCCCCCAGCTTGACAATCATCTGCTGGCAGTCGTTGCATGAGCGCCGGTCGCCCACCTTCTCCAGGGTGCGGGCTGCCTCGGCCAGCAGCACTGCCCGCTGGCCCGGGGAGGAGAGAAAGGAGAGGGGAAGGTGGCGGCAAGCCAGCAGGATGGCGGTGGCCCGTTCTCGCTGGCCGGGCCAGGCGTCCACCTCTCCTGTGGGAATGAGGAGCTACATGTACGAGCTGCTCGCTGAGAGCCGCTAGGATGCAGGTGCTACTTGAAGGGCTTGATGTGGACTCATGGATTCCGTCCTCACACCAGCCCAGTGAGGTAGGTTCCAGTGCCCTCCCTAGTTCACAGACGAGATGAGATCAACTCAGCTGGCACCACATGGCTCTTGTTACATGGTGGCACCGAGATGTAGCCCATGCATCTGGCACTGGGCCCATGCTTCCTGCCACCCCAGCTCCCGCACCGGGACGACCTCCCCAGCACTCCCCTCCCCGCTCCTGAGGCTGGACCCACAACAACCCAAACCCCACAGCGCCTTCGTAGACCCACCAAGTCAAGCCTTGGGCTGCTCTGATTCTCGCACCACCTCTGCCGAGGTCAGTGCCGGGCCCACAGCAGGCCTTGGAGCCGGGGTGCCGGCGGACTCACCGTGCTTGGCGTTCTGGGCAGTGCGCCGCCGCAGGCTGTGCTCCAGCAGCTGGTGGGTGCGGGTGGGACTGGCTCCTGCCATCAGGCGCACAGTGGCTTCGTGCAGAAACACCTGGGGAGGCGCAGGGGAGACAGTCACGCCCTGGTAGGTACAGGTATCTCTCCCTGCAGCATTCATCTGCCACCTGACCCTGCTTAGACCCTGAAAGTGACCTCTATTGTCCTCATTGTGACCCCTGATACAAGCCCGAAACCTGGAGGAGTGGCAGGGACAAGGCACACAGCACAGGCCAGCTGGCGGGGGCAGGAGCGAGGCAACCGGTGAGAAAGAGGCAAAGGGCTCCCAGTGACGGAGGGCGCATGCCCTCTGAGCTTGGCAGACAGGTAACCTGGGTGAAGCCTCCAGTCCCTGGAGGCTGCCTCCAGCTTGAGAATAGGACAGAAGGTGGGACAGGGGCAGGAGGGATATAGGGGAGGACAGCTGGGTACCAAGGAGGTCCAGGTCCTTTTGTCTCTTCAGAAAGGAATAGAGTCCAGAACGTTTGCAGGTGAAAGTCTGCAACTCTTCTGAAAGTAGGAGTCGTGGGGGTGGGGAGGAGAAGGCCTAGGTCTCCAATTTCTTAAAATCTCAAGGTCCCTTTATACCTTAATCACTCAGTGTGGGGAGGGTCTGGGGTGCTGGCTGGAAGGCAATGGGGGAACCACTGAAGGGTTCTCATGCGGGGCGAGGCAGGATGGAAATGGCACTCCCCAGGGGGCCTCGGAGGCCAGCCGTGCCCTGAGCAGACCAGAGGGCCGCCGAGCCTTGGGGCACACTTCCTTTGACCAGGAAGGGGTGGCGCTCGATGATTACGCTTTGTCTACTGTGTCTGTCCTGGCTCGCTGCACAGGGGCCACGGGACGACCCTGTGAGGGTCCCACCGCACCCTAGGGTGAGGGCAGCCTCATTCCGAGCCCTTCCCCTTTACTGACACTCTGGCCTCCTCACTTGAAGTTTCTGAAAATAATTCAGGCAAAAGTATGTAGTATACATTACTAATAAGCAGTAAAAATAAAACAAGGAAATGATTTAAGTCCAGTAAGCCCAGTTATGCAACTGCCCTCGGAGACCTAGCTCAGATCCTGTCGCGTGAAGAACCAAAGCTCCCGAAGGCTCAGAAAAAGGATTAGATGTGGTTCTCGGGAGAGTGTGTCACTCTGAGCCCAGCTGTGAAAGCCCGAGTAGAGCTCCCTCGTGTACTTCCCAACCCGCTCCAGATGGGGCCAGGAGCCCCTCCCCTCCCCTCCCAGTGTCTGACTATGAGATGCTGGTCCTCTCTGTGGGCTGCGGGGCCTGCTCCCCACCACACAACCAACAGGAGCTGAACCAAAGAACACATGGCACCCAGCCCATTTCTTGACAGGTCAGCTGGCTGACCTCAGAGGACCAACTCCACGATCCCACGCAGCTGTTGTGCTGGGCCCTGGGGCCCCCAATCTGCCCTCCCCCACCAGGTAGCTGGGCCTCACCTTGCGGTAGGCTGGGCGGAAGCTGTGTGCCAGCCTGCGCAGGCTGCCCAGGTCCCGCTGGAAGCCAGCCAGCTCGGCGCCTGATGCGTGGTAAGTCTCACCCAGGGCCTGGCTGGCTCCTGCCTGCTTTTGCCAGAGTGCTGTCCGCAGTGACAGGAGCAGATCACAGGTCAGCAGCTGGATCACCTGTGGGGTGGACCGGGGGGAGGAGACAGGTGATGGGCCTGCTGCTGAGGTAGGGGCTGCACCTACAAGGACCTGCCAGCCCAACACTCGGCAGCTCCAGGAGGAAACAGAAAGCCCCAGATGGGGCAGCCTGCCAGACACTCCATAGGGAACCAGAGAACAGCTAAAGAACGAACTCGGGCTCATAGCATCTAGTCCTTTCCATGGCCCCAGGTGGGAGATCTGTTCTCCCCATTCTGCAGGTGAGGATGCGGGGCTCAGAGAGGGGCCGTAGCTGTGTAGGGACTCACAGTAGCAGAGGTAGGAATATACCCTCCTAAGTCTGACCAGAAGTCACAGGTTCCTCCCACCTCACGGCTGGCACAGAGGTGCCATGGCCCTGCCCTTCTGGTGGGATGGAAGAGCCTGAAGTGGCAGTGAAGCCTGGAGATTGGGGGAGGGGGAGGAGAGGAGAGGCTCACTTCAGAGGGCAGCCAGGGCTGTGCCCACGTGGCCTCTGGGGCGGGGAGACAGGAGCCCCCGTTTTGCAGTTTTGTCATTGATTAGCTACATGACCCTGGCACACAACTGAACCTCTCTGTGCCTCAGTTTCCTCACCCACAAAACAGGCTCCATGGGGCCGTTGTGAGCATTCCATGTACGCACGATGTGGGCACCACACCCGGCCCTCAGAAGCAGTCAGTGCTGGCTGCTGTTAGGCACAGATGCCGCATGCGCCTGGGCCTCACGTCCTCTCTGTGTGGCACCCACGAGGCTGGGCCCGCCTGGTTCCTGAAGCCACCAGCACCACGGAGCAGTGAGAGTAAGCAGACAGCGAGTCCTTTTCGAGGTGGGTCCCCTGTGGCCCTCAAGTTCAGAGCGCCGCCCCAGGCCCTCCCTCACCTGGCCCAGCCTGGCTTCCCCTTCTCTAGGGTGCTGGGCCTGGGGAGGTCATAGCACTGCCTCATACCCCACCCTGGACTCTGCCCCAGGCCTGCTCAGTGCCCTGACCCTTGTCATACTGTTTTCTGGCTGCTGACAATCGCAAGGGGACATGGATGAGCCCCCCATCTCGAATAAAACTTGGTACTTCTAAGAGGTGAACACTGGGGAGGCATCTTTAGGTGGGGGCAGTGGCCTGGCGCTGGATTCTGGGAGCCACCAGGCTCCACAGGGTCTCCCTTTTGTAAGGCCATTCTCCCACCGAGAGTTGTGCCCCAGGAACGCAGCCCCCAGGGTGCCCCTAGCCTCTCTCATTCACCAAATCCAGCTGAGACTGTCTGGTTTTCTCATGAAGACAAATACTCTGGGAGACCAGCAGAGGAAAGATACAGAGTGAGACGCGGCTTCCCCACAGGCCCATTCTACACACTGCCTATCCTGCAGGGCTGGCACGCTGTCCTGGGCCACAGGCAACCTCTAGCCGGAAGTGCCAGTCTGGCCACCGGGGACCAAACCCCAGTGGGGGGCGCAGAGTCTGGCCCTCCGGGATACACTCCCTTTCTGGAGTAAAACCACGCTCCGCCCGGTGAGCAGATGGTGTTGCGCTTCCAGCGGCATGCACACCCCCCTTCACCTTTCCCGGGATGGCTGTGCCCTGGCCCAACAGGGCCCTCTACGAGGCCTGGGTGGGGAGTCTCTCGAGGGCCGGGCAGGCCTCTGTGATGCACTGTGGAAACATTGCACGGGTACCGCTAGAACGTGCAATGCAACTACAATGCACCACAGCTGCCTGCTAGGAGTGTGCGGTTGGCCACGGAGGTTCCCAGGGTGCCTGTCGGCTCAGGCGCATGTACACGTGGGGGGTGGGGCCCACTCCAAGACTGGCCTCCAGGGGCCTGGCAGGTTGTGCGAGCTGCCCAGAGCAAATGCAGAGGCCTAGCCAGCAGGATCGGGACTCAGAGGGCCTAGGAAAGATGCAGGTAGGACACGCCTGCCCTGAGGACTAAACAGGGAGCCCACCCAGGCCAGCAGGCTCGTTCTGCCTGGTCTCTGTCTCTCAGACAGCCCCATAGGCTGGGTAAGTTCAAGATGGGTCAGCGTATTCTTGCCCACCAGAACTGAGCACCTCCCGGAGGGGCCAGATAAGCCCCCACTCACGTGGTTGAGGGTGGGGTCGCAGGTGGCCCCGCTGACATTGAGGCTGCTCCACAGGTGGCCACTGGCCCTCTCACAGTGGCAGAAGGAGCTCTGCTGCCCATCTGCCTTCCCGGGGAGTGAGGCGTGCATGGCTCTGCAGGTGTGGAAGACGGCCTTCACCAGGGGGCTCCTGGGTGGGGAGAAGGAGGCAAGAGGCAGGAGCTCAGTACTTGTCACCTTGAGGAGTAATTTGAGGAGACCGAACCGGTGACCCCACACTGCTGTGTGACACGTAGGTCTGGAGACTTGAATGCGGCCATAGTGGTTCCAGGTCCCCAGCTCCACATCTGAAATGCCAGCCCTGAGCAAGGGTGGGCTCCCCATCCCGACAGCATCTCCTTCAAGCACCCACTTTCCAGTGAGGGAGTCGGATAATAAACACAGTAAGTGCTGAATACACAGTGGCAGGTGGTGTAAGCGCCATGAAAGCAAGTCATGCAGAGGAAAGCAGTGGCATTTACAAAGAACAGTCAAGGATGCCCCCCGGGAAAGGTGACATTTGAGCCAAGACCTGAAGGAACTGCGGGAGTGAACTGAGTGGATTTCCTGGGAGGAGGGTTCTAGGCAGAGGAGCAGCACGTGCAAAGGCCCTGAGAGTCTGAAAGATGTGAGACACCCACGAGCCAGCGTGGCTGGAGAGGAGGGCGTGGGAGGCGTGCAGGGAGAGTGAGCTGCAGGGTCAGTCACGGCCGGACGAGGACCTCAGTTTCCTCATCTATCAAGTGGCCACAATGCCACTTGCTGCTAGTACCTATCGTGACAAAGAGTAGTTGGCCCATTATTTGCACCTGCTCTCCCAGGGGCCGTTCCCCCGGGAGCTGGTATTAAGCTCTCTAGAGAAACTTAGCTTCTTTTCATAGAGCAGATCAAGGAGAAGATGGGGAGGTTGGGGTTGGGGGAGAGTTCCCACGGTGTCATTATCCTCGAAGAGCAGAGGGACCCCAGAGTGACTGAATTCAGAGGAAAGGAATGCCTGAGGGTCTCAGCTTAGGCATTGCCGGGCTCTATTGCTAAGAAGTGAGGTGACTTCAGACAATGTACCCGCCAAGACTGTTTCCTCAGGAGCCCTGGTTGGGACACGCGCAGGGTGCAGCACGAACACAGGGCATGGTGCAAGGAAGGTGGATGTCACAGTCAGGGCGCTTCAGTGGGTTACTTAAATGATACTGGGGTGTCAGACCTACTTTAGGGAACCTGCCTACACCCACTTTTCTCAGCTTCCTCCGGCTCCACTGGTTACAAGTCTGCTTGACGGGAAACACTGCAGCCTTGGCTCTGAAATCAGGACCTTGGGGAGTCTTTCTGTCTCGGGAGCGTTTTACAATCTCTCTCAAGTGGCAGAAGATGTCAGGGACACTCTGATCCAGTTAGAAACGGCCAGGGCTGCCCATCACTACAGGCCAAATGCTCACAGGCAGGAGTCCCCACAGAGGAAGGTAAAAGGCTTTCTGGCTATGCCGGTACTAAAGGCTGTTTGAATGACAGGGCTGATGGGGGGAGGGGCAGAGGGTGGCTGCAAGGACGTGAGGGAAGGGTCCTTGGGCCCTCACAAGCCCTGCACTGGCTGTGAGCCGTCACCACACTGCCTGGCTCCACCGAGAGGCTGGGTGCCACAGCACTCTCCCTTCCTGTCAGCCTGTGGCTCCATGGAGGCTGTGGGAGGAAGCCCCAGAGGCAGAGCTGATAGCAGCTGGCACAGCACACAGACAGACCTGCTTGCCAAGCTTGGTTTCCCCGAGGTGCTCTCGTCTTCCCTCACACTTTATCTCTCCATCTATCATGCGGTCCCCAAGCTGCCTGACCCTTCTCCCCAATGGCCACCCAGACCTGTTCCCTCCCATTAACCCAGACAAGCGGGCCGGGAACACCCTGCATTTGGGGTTTCCCTGAGAGAAGCAAGGAAGTAGTCAAGTAGGCTTACGCACTCAGTTACTTCTAGGGCCTTGGGGACACGCTCTACTTCGGTAAAATAAGCGCGTACAGCCGAGTCATCGCCCTGGAGCCAGCTGATGGCTACAGTGATCGCAGATGTCCACCAACGACAGATGATGTCTGGACCTAGGGGAGAACGGTACCAAACGTCACTCCAACACCCACAGAAACCAGACCAGTGGAGCTCAGCCCGGCTGGCTGCACCTAGCCCCCACATGGTACGGGCCATCTTCACCTTCTGGCGACAGGCCAGGGGCCTCTGCTGCCCTCAGACATTTCTGGTGGAAGAATCAAGAGCCTTAAAAATGTCCACTCCTAGTAACCTAGTAATCCCATTTTGAGCAATCTATCCCAAAGAAATTGGCCTAAACTGAGGGAAAACAATTTAACAAAGATGTTCCCTGTGGTATTATTTTTAAGTAAAAAGCTGGGATCAACCTCAACTTCCAACAGCCACGACAAACGGCGTTGCCAGTTTCTGTAGGAATAGGCTCACATTGGAACCTTTTCAATCTTTTCCTCTCGGAGGCTGAGTTTTCTCAGCTGCGATACCAGTGATCTCGAGATGCCAGTGGATGGACGTGTAAAAGGCCTAAGAGCATGTTCTAAACTCTGAAATAAAGGCAGGCCACAAGGTCAGTGGTCATCATGGGGTGCCTGAAGTCTTGGGATCCTTCCCGCCCTAGGGAGAGTGACCAGGACGGAGCTTGACAGCCCCTTTCTCCCAGTAGCCTCAGAAGCCCGAGAGGCAGCACCTGACAGGCCATCATCCTGATGGCAGTTTAGGGACAGAAGCGGAGAAGGTCCTGGTGCCAATTCAGTCAGCGGGTTGCGCTGTCACCCAAGGCCATGGGGAGCCAGAGCAGTACAAAGCCCAGATGAAAGTTCCCTTCATCACAATGTTAGACCACAGGACAACCTTGGGGGTGGGGATGGGGGCCTGTGTGTCTGAAAGCTGAGTCCCCACCAGCCTCCGGTGCCTGGACCACTTGCTGCCCGTTCTGGGCATTTGGGAAGGTTGCTGACCTGCCATGCCAGCCAGGATCTGGGGAAGATATTCACTTGCTCATTACTGCTCATTACTGATTCTAGGAGAATCATTACTTCCTGACCCTAGAGTGCTGCCCAGCAGGGAGTAACTGTGGGTCAGAGCTTTGGGGGAGCTGAAGATACAAACCTCAGATCCAGAGAAGATTCTCAAGTGTGTACTCAACTAGCCCTGGACCCTGGGACAAAGGGGCTGTGAAGGGTGGGGGTAAGCAGCCCGAGGCCTGGGCGCCACCCTGCAAGATGCTTACCGAGCGCTGACTTGAGCACGGAGCTGCTGGAGAAGGGGGGGGTCACAATGCCCACAGAATCCACAAAAGAATTAAGTAACTTCAGGTACTCCAGAGCACTGGAGAATTCACTAGAAAGACAAGAAAGGGCCCCATGTACATTAAAATGTATATAAGGACCACGCTCGTGGCCTGGCGGTTTGGCCTCCCTCCCCGAGACCAAATGGACATTTCTGGCCCCTTCTCCCCCGTCATGCCAGGCATACCCTGAGCTCTGCCCCCATACCAGTCACACTCTGTGGCCTTCCTTCTTCGAATGTTCCTGACACCCTTCCCTCTGCTTGCCAAGAGAGCCCGCTTTGCTCTTTCATTCCTGGCCCCAAAACCTGACTCCTCCCCGTAAGGCCCAATTCAAATGTATCCTCCCAGAAATTCACTGATCTCTGGCACAGAAGTGCCCTCTCCTTGCCACTCAGATGCACTCCATCAGGACTTGGGTCTTTATGAAACTGACTTTGGCACCTGTGTGCCTCTCAGGTCTTACCCGAGAATAAGAATTGCCCAGCACATTCAGTAAAGGTCCGGGACCCCAAGATGTCCAGGCCAGAGCCTTCCGCTGGGCTCTCCATATTCCATTCTTAGTCCCTCAACAGGCCACCCCCCTCCCTACCCCAACAAGCAAATCAAATGCCTGACTTGCGCCAAGAACTGACTCCACTTGCCTAAGAAACGGGTAAAAAGAAAAAAGGTAGGTAAGTGACTCCTACTCAGACTAGGAGAAAAGAGCAGATCTGGGTCGGAGCTCACCCAGGGCTCTGGTGGGGCTGCCAGGTTGGAGGAATACAAAGGATCACTCCATTTTCCGAGACCCTACACTATGGCTTGTTTCTAGAAGCATCGGACCCACAGCTGCCCTTGAACTTCCTGGATAGACAGCCCAAGGCGGGGGCATCCTGGAGACATTACCAGCTCTCTTCTTCCTGGTCTATAGCCTTCTTCTTGGCCTGAGGTTTCACCAAGGACTCCACAGCTAGCTCCAGCAGGTTTTTGCAGAAGGCCTGGTGGACCTGGGCAACGGGGTCAGCTGAAGAAGAGTAAGGCCAGGGGAAGGGTTAAATGGGTCTTACTTATGAGCCCATTTTATCTTTACACAGAAAATAGAGGGTGAGGAGAGGAACCCAAGCTATAGCTACCCCCTCTGCATGGGGATCAAACACCCTTCTCAACCAAAGCCCAGAACTACCTTGGTTAAAGGGTTGGAAGATTCTGGAGGTGGGGGTGGAGGGGGGTGGTGTGTGTGTGTGTGTGTGTGTGTGTGTGTGTGTCTCTCTCTCTCTCTCTCTCTCTCTCTCTCGGCATGGAGTTCAGCACTTCCATTCAAGGCCGGCGGCTATAAGGAGGTGGCCACAAGCCTTGTCGGAAGACAGAAAATGGAAAGGCAGATGGCTCCAAGTCTCAGAGGCTACCTCTTCTCCATGTGGCTCAGGAGGACAGTCAGCTGAGGAGGAAAGGAGGCGGCTGCAGCCTTGACAAGGCAAGGAAGACCCGCTCTTATGTTCCAGAGCCTTGTCTTGGGACTTGTGGCCAGCGACGATGTGGCTGAGCTGATTAACAACGGGTCTTGCAATGCTTGCAACAGCTGACTGTCACCAAGTCCCTACCGGCAGGCCCAAAGCAGTGCTTCACTAGCCCCCCCTCCCCACGCCCTGAGCAGACATGTGGGCCTCAATTTGACAAGGACGAGGAGGCAGGACACTTATGAACACATTCTGGGTGACAAGGCCTAGAACTAGAGCCTGCAAGAGGTGAGATAGCCAGTGACAATCTACGGTGTGGACAAAGCAGACAGTGAAGAGGGGCTGAGAGAATTAGGACGGCTTTTGCTTCCATCCTTACTTTTGGGTGCTGTTCAACATTCTTATATTGAGAAATAGCTATTTTTTAAAAAAGGACAGTGGACCACCCCAAAATGTGTGACACACACCTGTCCCTGGGGAACACGCCTCCCCCTCCCCAGACCCACGGCGTAGCGGGGAGAAGCTTGCCGGGAGCGGAAAGCCACTGGCTGCTCACGTCTGCGTCAACTCATCCAGCCTCTACCTCTCAAGGTCGGGTGAGTCGACTCCAATCACCGTCAAACACCAGGGACGGGAAGCCAGCCTCTCCTCCCGACGCCCGGAGCCCTGTCCCGGCCACCACTCTGAGCACTTGATGAGCGCCTGTCGCCTGTTGTTCCCTAACTGCTCCATCTATGTCTGTCTGCTTTCCAGTGGGACCCGGGCCAGCAACAGCCAACTGCATACATCCTTTGTGTCTCCACAGTGCCCAGAACAAGGGCAAGAATACAGTCTGGTTGACACGAGGAGCACAGGCTTCAAATGTCAAGTGAGCTGCAAACCCAGCTTAGCTGCTGACCGGGCTCACGACCTCCCTGAGCTTTGGGGAAAATAAGACTGATATCCTGTGTTTCCACCCTGCAGTCCTGGTGGCTCTCATGTCTCTCTCCAGTTCCCAATGGCTGCAAAGATGTCCTCACCTGGGTTCCTCTGGGCACAGTACAGACTCTCCTTGGCAGCTGACTTCACTGACCAGCTCCGTTCCATGAAGAACTTCTGGCCCAGGGGGTGGCAGAGCCAGCGCAGCGAGTCAGGGACAGCACTGCGCTCGGGGCCACACAGACTCTGGGCTCTACTGAGGAAGTAGCTCTGTGGAAGGACAAAGACCACGGGTGACATCAGGGTGGCAGAATGCTGGCTGCGGCCACCGTGGGGCCATCAGAAAACACCACCAGGCTGGGGAAAGGAGATCAATGGGAGGGCTGGGACTCACATACCTGGAAGTAAACGCCATCACCGACACTAGGACAAGTGGCCTAGTTTCTGGCCTTCGAAGAAAGGCCAAGAAAGACTTTGAGCAGAGAAGGATGGGAGGGAGAAGCACGAGACACTGGGAGCTCAGGAGCCCACAGGAGGGCGCTGGGCCAGGTCCCTGGACCCTGACTGTCATACTTCCTCCCTGGCCTCTGCCATGAGGGGAGCTGTCTCCTTTTCTGGTTCAGTCTGATGGTTCTGACCTTTACTGGGCTCTAAGTAGCCATCAGCTAATATAACGGCTTCAGAAGAGTTGAATGCCACCGTCAGAAATAGCACTGCCACAGCGGCACTCCAGGGACACCCACCAAGAAGTCTGCCTCTTTTCTTTTTTTTTTTTTAATTTATTTAAATGTGTTTTTCCAGGACCCATCAGCTCCAAGTCAAATAGTTGTTTCAGTCTAGTTGTGGAGGGCACAGCTCACAGTGGCCCATGCGGGGATCGAACTGGCAACCCTGGTGTTATGAACACCGTGCTCTAACCAACTGAGCTAACTGGCTACCCCCCAAGACTGTCTCTTTCCAGGGGAGTCTGGAGAGGGCTGCCGGAATCTGAGATTAAATGACGCAGCCAAATTGCTCTACAGCCTCACTCTAATATTATCATGGCACTTAGGGGGCTGGGGGGGACATTTCGCCGAAATCTCCAATCACGGTCTTTTCCTCCTCTTTGCTGACCGCCATATTCAAAACAGAGTCCTGGACAGCAAATGCGGACCCTCAGCAGAGCACCTGCTGAACCTGAGCTAGAAACTGCAGTGAGGAACCTGAACCTCATCAGGTTGGGGGGGTGGCGGTGGCAATGCCAGGGCTGTTGAAGTCAGAGAACCTTCCAGTAGTTGGAAACTCTCCAACTCTCCCCAACTCTTCCCTGAGAGCACATGCCTGATGGGCTGCTCCAGGGGCAACAGCACCACAGGTCTCTCCAGAGGGACCAAACGGCACCCACCAGCAGAAACAAAGCCTGGGTGGGTAGTATTGAAAGAGAAACCCAGAGAAGCCATTTAGAAAATCATTAAGTTAAAATACATTTTTCAGCTTAATTCTTAAAAAAGAAGAACCTTAGTTATAACACATCTCAGTGGGGTGGCGGGGAGAGCGTAGGAAGAAGCTTGGGTTTTTAGTGGTTTGAATTAATAAAAAATATAAATCCAGAGATAGTCATTTCACAGTACGGCTTCTAGAAGGGAAATTGAGAAAATAACTTCTGTTGCTCTTTTAATTTTCTTGGCACTATCATCCCATGATAATTTTCCTAAATTTTATAGACACCAGAATTCAGAATGTCCGGGAGGCCTAGGAGCCCCCTCCCCTATAACTCATCTGCTAACTGCTGAATTCAGTGGCTGAGGCAGGAGACTCAGAACTGCTCAGATCCTGTACCCCAGGGCCAGTCCCAACCACAGGATGTCCTCCCAGTGGCCTGACTCTATGGTTCTAATTGTGCGCCAAGGCTCCCCAAACTGCCACAGGGAACTCGCAGGGGTGTCAATGGATGTTATATTTTTGAGGTAAATACAGAAATGCTCAACATGACACCATGTAAAGCACTAGATGGAGAGAGTTCATGGTCTCAACACGAGACCTATGACCTTCCTTTGGATGATGTCACATCTTTGTGAAGCTGAGTTTTTGGAAGTTGTAATAAAAAGCAAGTGGTGTGTGAAAATTGCTGTGCAACAAAAAATGTAGATGGTGGTGTCCAATCTGATTTCAAAGTTTGAGAAGGTGTGTGGTGCCAAAAGTAGGTAATTATGGTCGTTAACAATAACACATTTACTAGCTAAATATATTCAACTGAATTCAAAGCTTCCTCGTCATTAGGAAAGTACTGTCTGGGTCGCTTACTCCACCCCTTCCCGTAAAAGGGGCAGCTCCCCTCCTTTCCCCACCCTACTGAAAATGCAATTTGTCAGGACCATTAATGTCCTCATCTTTACACCCTTTGACCCAGCATCACCCACTCCAGAGACTTGACCAGAAGTGGGTCAGACAGCGGGTGAGGGTGCGCCGAGCAGCGCTGTCTGTAATTGCAAGTACTGGAAACAACCGTACGTCCCAGAGCAGGAACTGGCTCAATCAACACTGGTATTTACATGTGTGGTGTACAACGTACCTCTGGAATACAACAAGGTGACAAAGAAAGAGGCCCAGGACTTACTGTTAGGTTGAAAAAGGCAAGTGGCAAAACAAGGTTTCTGGTATGATCACATTGAATAAATCAGAATGCATGTTAGTAAACGCAGGAAGAAAATTCTGAGGAAAGACACGTCAAGCTGTTTACCAATAGTTGGGCATCCCAAATATCTTCGGGGGTGGGGGTAGGGAGTGCGGTCATGAGCAGGGACAATTTTCAAGGGAACCATTTTCCCAATCCTCTGCCACACATACGCCTTCCACAAATGGCCTAGTTCTCTGTAAAGGACAGCTGTGTCTTAGCCATAAGGACAATGGAAACCCCAGTGCGATTTTGGGGATGACGGGATGATCCCAAAATTTACATGGGAAGGTAAAGAGCAAACACTAGTCACCAAAGCCAGAGGACTGACACGTCCAGCTATCATGGTATTAGGAGCCTGGGCCATTGTGGGGGTGCCGTGGGGGTGCGCTGGAACAGACTAGCGCGTCCTGCAGCAGACTCATCACACATGGACACTCGATTTACGAGAAAGGTGCCTCGGTGCAGTGGGGAGAGGACAGTCATTTTAGTAACATTCTGGGGCAGAGACATATCCATATGGGAAAGTACATTTTGCACCCTTACTTCCAACTCATACAAACATCAATTCCAGGGGGATTATGGACCTATGTGTGAAAAGTAAAGAATAAAGCATTCGGCAGATAACATAGGAGAATATCTTCAGGACTTTGAGGTAGGGCAAAGCTTTATTAAACAGGACATAAAATGCCTAACTGTGCAGGAAAAGACACATAATATGGACTTCATGAACATCAAGAACGTGTGCTCATTGATCAACACCATTACGGGAGAGAACAGACAAGCCACAGAGTAAGAGAAGACACGCAAAGCACATGCCCAACAAAGGATTACAGCCGGGTTCTAAAAAACTCCTCAGATCCATAAAAAGAGAGACATCCCAAATGAAAAACAGGTGAAAGACTTGACTAAGAGACTACCCAGAGAGCCAACAAACTATCCCAATGGCCAATGAAAAGGTGCCTGACACTGTCAATTACTTGGGAAATGCAAATGACAAGCACAGTGAGATACCAGCAGAAAGGCTTAAGAAACCAAAATTGACACAATCGTGTTTGGTGAGGACACAGAACACACTGGGGGAGTGGAAGTCGGTACAACCACTTTGGAAAGCTGTGAGGCAGCGTCTACTAAAAGGTGAACCTTTGACCCAGCAACGTCATTCCTAGAAGGACAGCCCTGTGTTCACGGAGAGATGAACAGGGATGGGACATGCACAGCAGCACGACTCGTAACAACCCAAAACAGGAAACAACTCAAAAGTCCACCGACAAGAGTCCAGTCACACAGAAGACTATACAGCAACGAGAACAGACAATCTCTAACTGTACGCAACAACGTAAATGACTCTTGCACGTGCTATCGAGCAGAAGCAGCGAGACACATACAGAGCATACTGTATGACTTACTCTCCTTCTATAAAGCTTTGATAGAGGCGAATCGCTGAGGTGATCAGAATGGTGGTTAATGGGGCTGGTGGGCTTGGGGGGGGGGGGCAGCTTGCTGCCTACACGGGGGGCCCAAGGGAGGCTCCTGGGGGCTGGGTCGTGTTCTGTTTCTTGATCCGTCTGCTGGTTACATAGATGTGTTTGTTCACTTTGTGAAGTCACTGAACTGTATATTTGTGATTCATGTACTTTTCTACATGCACACTGTACTTTAATAAAAAGTTACAGGAACAACAAACAGGCTTAAACTATGGTGACAGAATTCAGAATATTGGTTACCTTTGGGGGGCAGGGAGCAGCATGGAGAAGGCCTGCAGGAGGCTTCTGCGGGTGATGGGAACATTCTACTTCTTGACCTGGTTGGTTGCTACAAGGGTGAGTTCACTTTATAAAAATTCATCAAGTTGTAAATGTGTGCGTTTTTCATATGTACATTGTATTTCAATAAAATTAACGTCTTCAAAAATACTTTCTGGGGGCAGAGAAGTTACAAGTGTGACATCGGCCCAGAGCACTAGGACAAACCAACAGACTAGGGAAGCCGACTGGCCAACGCGTCCTGCTCTCAGTCTAGATTTGCCTTGCCCCAAACGCTCCCTTGACTCCCCCTGGGTCTGGGGCCCAGTGTGCTCTCGTGGCAGCCTGATCAGCCCACACCCCACACCACCCTTGTCTGGATTCCCTGCCAGACTGCACGCTCCCCGAGGACATGACAAATGTCCCACTCTCTGCAGCATTTCACTCCGAGAAGTGCCTGGCCCAGAGCAGGGACTCAGTAATGTTTGCTGAACAAACATCTCATCCAGGGTCACGGAAACAGGACAGAGACTCAGAAAGTACACTGGGCTTTTCCACACCCTTTGTCACTTAGATATCGTGACACGCTTCAGGAAACATCAGTGCCACCATAGGGGACGTTCCCGTTCACTCCCAGCTCATCAGTGCCATATGGAAACAAAACGGAGATGGGATCATTCTGTTTTGGACACAGCTGATGTATTCAGCAGCCTACCCGAGTGAGCACAGAACAAAAAGGCATTTCTGCTGGAGAGAAAGCCTGAGGTCAGCAGACGCTGTGAACTAGTTGGTAACAAGCCTGTGAAATATCCAATTGTGAATTCCCAAGGCTGGCTCTATCGGAGGCGGCTGATAACCACAGTTCCCACCCCAGGTCTGACCTGGGCTCCCTGCGGACGTGCACTGGCTTCCATTTCTGGATCCACAGTGCCGTGATCAACACCAGGAACCCAATAAATACCTTCTGAGAGAATAAAAGAACCAAGAGACACAACCAGAAGATTCCAAGAATTTTTATGACCACTTGAAGAGCAGAAAAGTCCATATGAATCCCCAAAATGGGTCACTGTATCACTGAAACAATCTTCTCACCTCAGGGCGCCAACCCTGCTTATGCGGGAAAGGGCTGGCCCTGAGAGGGGAATTGCGGTATTTTGTTCTCTGCTGTAAGTACTGGTGGAATGACCCACTGAATGAATGTCTGCCCATCCGGGCGCTCAGCACCCACAGGCAGGGCCCACATCTATCTTAGCTCCTGAAGACGCTGAGCACAGTCTCACAGACTAAAGGTACTCACCGCCAGGAAGCCCAGCTTGCCTCCACACCGGGTCTTGAGCCCCATGGCGGCGGTCAGGTGGATTTCCACCAGCGTGCTCGGTGGGATTTTCTCCTCTGCACATTCAGCCAGGTTCACAGCGCACAAGGCCATGTGGACATCTGAGCAGGCGGATCCCGCAGGGAGCTTCCCTATGGCGGCAGAAACAGAAACCAATGCTGACAGATCCCCCAAACCAAGCCTTTTCCTGCTTTCTCTAGCAGTCAGAGCGACAGCAGAGCCAGAGGAGAAAGTTCGTGAACTCTGTGATCAGACAGTCCTGGGTGGAGTGCTGAGCTCTGCAACTTAGTAGCTGTATGTTTCTCTCCACCTCACGGGGGACAAGAGAAAATATACATTATGGCACAGGGCTCTGTGTAAGTGGCAGCAGCTATGCTGCAGGTCCTTGGAGAGGACTCAGGGTATCTGCGGTAACATTTTCCAAAACAGTGTCAATGGCACAGCCATGTTCTGCTAATACAGTCCTGTGTCTCCAAACATTGCAAGAGATGTAATGAAAACATGTGAAATCACTGATTTAAATTTATTTTCATATAAACTGACTCCACAGTATATAACCACGTACCCCTCTGAGGAGCAAGTAACACAAAACTGAACGCTGCTACTCAGACACATCTTAGATTAGTAGCTGGATGGCCAGGCCAGGCTTACATACCCTCCCGTGTGAGGGCTGCACAGCCCATCTACAGTGATCCTGAAGGCAGGGGCTGAAGTGACCTTGCACAGGCACAAGGGTCCATCAAGTCTCTGAGGCCTTCACACTGTCATTTGCTTTGGTCCTCATCTCAGGGGCGGGCTGGTGGCCAGGGCAAGCAGTCTCCTCCCTTGGCTGAGGGGGAAGTGAGCCTCAGGGTAGGCCCAGGTCAAAGGTCCAGACGGTGGCCATGCCAGGCCTGCCGACCTCACCCAGCCCTGCATTCTTCCCACTGGGTCCCTGCCTCCCTGGTGTTTTTATCAGAGTAGAGACCTCAGCCCCATACGGCATTCTGCACAGGCGTCAGGTGTCGGTCTCTCCCAGGAGGTACCACCGAGCTCTCCTTTGGGGGAGGGAGGGCAGAGGGCAGTGTGGGAACCATATTTAGCCACCTCTGTCCCTTGGTCAGTGTCTTGTACAGGGCCTGGCCCACACAGTGCTCTGTGAATGTGGAACGAATGAGTGATATGAACTATCCCAGTTGGAATTCTCCAGAATGGGAATGCTAGGACACAGCCTCCTGATCAGAGACCTGGGATGGAGCCCAAGGGCACACCGAGGGGGCAGAGAAGAGCACAGCTGGGAAAATGTGCAGAGAAGGACACTCTGCCAGATCTCTGCCATGACCCCATGTGTTAAACGCCACAGCAGGCCTCACTGTCTCGTCTCCCCCTCCCCGTCCTCCCCTGGGGCCTGGCACCTCGGCAGAAGCTCCCTTGGCGCCCAGCGCATTTCCATCTACACATCCCACTGTTGCTTTCTGACCCTTCTCGAACCCTCTCTGACTTTGCTCCTCTGGCACAAAGCCTCTCAGCTTTTCCAAACCTATCTGACGGTCCCTTCTCCAACAGCATGCACCTGACTCCCTGTCCCCGGCCGTCCCTTTCCACGCGCGTGTTCTTCCAGCTGCCCGAGTGGCCCCTTTCACCACAAGCCCTCTCATCAGCTCCCGAGGTTCTCATTCTCGCCGGGAGGAAGATCCGGCTCGCTTTCCCAGTTTCCAGCACGTCCACCGCCCTCTGAATACTCCCCTCACCTCTTCCCGGGAAAACTCTTCCTCCTATTTTCCTCACCTCTGTTGGAGGCAACACTGTTTTCACCCAATTCTCAAGAAACCAGGGCACCATCCTAGCCACTCCTTTCCTGAACCTTCACATCCAGTGAGTCCCCACGTACTGTCAACCCCACCCCTTTCTCCCTGTCCCCTTGGCTTTAGCTCCCGTGTGGCCTCGCGGACACTAGCTGTAATCCCCTCCATCCATCCTCTCTGCCACCAGAGGGAATCTTCTCAACCCCAGCAGCACAAATCTGATGACGCCATCATGTTCCTCATGCCCATCCCTGCCCTGGCTCCCGTCACCCTTCCCTTGCATAGCTCACTGTGTGACCACGTCCTGAGAAATTATTCTCAGAGCCACCCCAGGTGGGGCTCCTCCTCGGGGACACCCCTGCCTGGCAAGGCACATCCCCTTCTGCAGAGCTGGTGAACGCTATGCATCCTCCTTGCAAGGCCAAGACTTTCCAGACAGCCTTTCCCGGAACCGTCCCCAACAAGTACCCATCCTGTGGAGGCCCCACACACTGACTGTGGGTCACTGCAGACCTGCTGCCTTGCTATCAGAGCAGGAGTTCGCCAAATGAAATAAACGATCACATTTCATTGAATCTAAGATGCCATCAACATTAAGTTGCACGATTAATTTAAGTACCACTAAGGAAAAAACACTGTCGACGCAACCAGGACACACCATAGCATAGAGGACACAGCCCACGTGTAGAGGTGTCAACGTGAGACAGTATGTGTGTCTTACACTGATGAACTCCAGCAACAAGCCATCCTTCCAGCTATGGATGTGGGAGGTCTAACGGCTCGGAAAGACCAGCGAGCCAGGGTCTTCAGCTGAGGCGGAGAACTGGCAAACCCAGACCGGGTGGAGAGGTGCAGCCAGGTATCCGTGGCACCCTCACCTGTGATGTGCAGCTGGTGCAGCCTGTGATAGGCCAGGGCTGCGTCCCGGGCGCTGGCCTTAGCTTCGTCCTCAAAGCCTGCCGCGGTGGCCGGGGTGGCCCGCCGGCGCTGGAAGACCTTCTTGAGCAGCCAGCGGACCAGGCGCAGCTTCTGCAGGCTGTAGCGGATCACGTTCCAGGAGAGGCTGCAGGCCAGGTCCAGGCGGGAGGTGGGCAGCGCCCGGCCCAACACCGACAAGCAGGTTTGCAGGTTGGCAGCGGCAGCCGCAAAGTCCCCCTAGAGAGCGGGAGCAGGTGTAATGTGCACTGGCCTGATGGTGGGCTTTTTGTGTGTGTTAATAAAAATGTTTACTCTCCCTCCATTCTCCAGATTACCAGAGTAACACATGCTCATTGGAGAAAATCTGGGAAAATTCAGAAAGCTCCGAAAAAAGAGAAATCGCTTATAATCTTATACCCTAGAAAGAATGACTGCTGACATTCTGATGTACTTCCTCTCAGCCTTTCCACTAAATTGGGGTTGTACTGTGTTCTACCTTCAAGGCAATACTCTCCAGAGTTTCCCACAGTACATAGCGTTCATACAGTAGATGAGCACATGAATTTAGACAACGAACTATGTGACGTTTTAGGTCCTCAAAGTGTGGTCCCTGGAGACCAGTGACATCTGCCCCTGGGAAGGTCTGTGCAGAATCTACAGCCCTGCAGCGGAGCCCGTTCTCTCTGTTTCATTACTGAGAAACAAGTCAACTCTCCTCTCCTTTCCCACATCACCGTGGGGAGGAGACCTGTACTTGCCTTCCTGCATCATTACAAGGGGACAACGGATGACAACGCTCTTACAATGACAATCTCTAAGGTGGTGGTGTCTTTCCAGACAGGAGAAGCAGCCGTACTTTCAGAATTTGAAGGAGGCGGCCTTTCCTTGTGCCCGTGGCTCCTCATTCCCCCCTTCCCCATGAAGGCTGGCTGGTCCCAAGACTCAGGCTTTGGCCATCGCCTCTTCTGACTCACCAATCCAACTATCCCGGGGCACCCTCTAACACAGCTGGTCCCGACCCGCCTCATCCCAGGGCCGGCCTCCTGCGCTTCTCACCATCTCCCTGCACTTCCAGACACCATGGCTTCTGACAGAGCCCACCTCATCTTCCACGCCCCCATCTTTGAGTCAACGTCTCTGTCACTTTCTTTCCATTTTAAAGCTCTAATCTTTCCTGAATTCCTGCCTGTCCTCTCAATTCCATGTCCTTGCCACCTCCCCCTGGCCTATTCTAAGCGTCCCCTATTGGCTCCCATGCATTTTGTGTCTCCCTCCTCCCACCCATCCTTTACACAGCCACCGGAAAGACATTCTAAACACAGACTGGAACCTGCATCAACATTCCAGCAGCCACAGCCCTGGGCACGGCGGACACACCCAGGCTGCTCAATCAGATTCCCTCTGTGGGCACTGCAGTTTCAGGAGGGGACAGCAGGCCCCCGCTTTTCTGCTCAGGGGGTTCTGGTTCTTGTTCCTCCCAAGACGCTTCCTTCAGTGCTGTGAGTTATCCCAGAATCCTTCCTATAAACTCTCTTTTGTTGATTTCAAAAGAAAGCTTTCAGCTCATTTTCCTACTCAAAAACCTTTCTGGTTCTCTACAGAATTGGGAAAAAGCCTCAAATGAGTTCCTAGTGAAAGACGTCTCCAGTGTGGGTCCTAGCTACACTACCAGCCTTCGTTCTCCTCTCCTCGCATTTCCTGCACTCCAGACACACCCATCTACTCGCTGGGCCCCCAACGTCCCGTCTCTCCACGCCTTCTTCTCCGCTGCAGATCTTTCCTGCTCTTGTCTGCCCTGCTCAAGCCCGGGTCCCCTCAGCCAGGACGCCTCTTCTGCCCCCAGCTCCCACAGCACTTTATGCTTCCTGTCATCTTGTGTCCATGGAATTATTTACCCACAGGTGCCTGTTAGGGGCAGGGTCCCTGCCTCCTTTCGCCTAACACAGGCCCTAACACAGGACTTTATTCAGTGCGGTATTCAACACTGAATACTTGAGTTATCAGCTGAATATGCTGAGTTATCAGCTGAGCTTGGGGGAAGATGGGGGAAAGTGGACGGCAGAACTCACCCTGGAGAGGTCCAGGTCTGCCTGCTTCCGGTGCCTCCAGAAGGTGACGGAGGAGCGTGAATGTGGCTGGATCACTGGCTCCCCGTGGACCAGCAGCTTCACAAAGACGCTCAGGACAATCACACCATTCACCAGCCACAAAAGGAGCGTTGGCATCATCCAGTCAAACCAGCCCCCGGAACCTAAAGAGCAGCGTCTCAGTTGACCCATGAGGAGGGGGCCCCCTGGAGCAGCCCCGGGGACTGCAGGGCACCTGACCAACCCCCAGCATTGTGAAGGAAAAGAGCTTTCTACCTCATTTTCAGAAGAAAGGGCGGATAACAAGACTGCTTCACGACTAACGATGTCTAAGTACTTGGGATAGAAATAATCCACACGGGAGAATTTGGGACAGTTCCAGAGCCTCAACAGAAACCCTGGAGCCCTTGTCATTAGGGAGCCGAGTGCCACAGAAACTCCTGCTAGCCAAGGGGCTTAGGCCACTGCTTTCACGACTGAGGCAAAACCACCACATCCTCCTTCAAATAGGTAACTCCCCACCCCGTTCCCATCCCCAGGGAGTGACAGGATGGGTTCCTGATTTGTTTTGCTCTTTCTGACTGAACTCGGGTTTGCTGTTACTTCCAAAACGTGAGTTATGCCAGCTCCTCTCAGAAGCCAGTAGGTGCGGGCCCACTACCAAAGCCCTTTGGGACCTGCTGGACGAGCTGAGCAGTTTGCACCCAGGGCCCTCCACCCACCTGACTCAAGTGACAGTATGCTGCGTCCCGAGCCTGAGTATGGGTGCTGGTCAGAGTCGTGGGCCCCTCCCCACTGCAGCAGGGCAGTCAGGGGGTTAAAGGAGAGGCACAGGAAGGTGAGGAAACACAGCAGGATTCGCGAGCGGTCCACCATCCCCAGCGCTATGGGAGGAGAGTCCGGTTCATCTTTGACCTTCAAAAAAGGGCCAGAGGTTAGAATGAATGATACTGCATGGATTTTTATTGCATTTTACTTTTCTATACCGGGGGTGCCAAAAAAATATATACAAGTGGACACTTTGGTCAATGTTGCTCAAGCAGTAGTTCGCCGTCATCAGAAGTGTTTTTGAGCACCTCTTGTCATTGCAGAAGTCAAACGTGACTTGTGTTCATCTTTTGTTATCAGTATATACTGAGTATTTAAGTTTTTCCCTTTCTTAAAATGTGTATACATTTTTTTTGGGCACCCTCTGTATATATCAGAATCAGTTTGTGAGACTAAATTCAAGACCATTAAGTCAGACAGGAGTAAAGCCAGGAGGGAACTAAGAAGTCCCTAATTGTCCAACTGCGGCTCAAACACCGGAGCACTCACCCTCTGGCCACCCAGGCAAAGAACATGTTCTAAAGACCAAAGGGAAATGAGTTGTGCTTTTAAAATAGCGCTCCATCACAAGACAGCACCCCGCACGATTCTGTTTCTGTGTAAGTCCACAACAGGCGAAACTAACCTAAGTGACAGAAGGCGGAGCAGTAGTTGTCTGAGGCTGGGGGGTGGGGGGGGTGAACCTACAAAGGTGTACCAAGGAGCTTGGTGGGTGACAGAAATATTCTATCTGATTATGGTGTTAGTTACTAAGTGTACGGATGATAATACAGAATATCACCGTAAAATAAGTATACTTTATTGCACACAAATTACACCTCAGTAGTGTTGATTGAAGACCATACTTTAGTGTGGATCTACGCATAGGAGCTTGCCTGTTCTAAAACTATGATGTGGCCTTTTTTCCTGCCCATTTTACAGAGGGAGGACTGGAGGAAGAGGCCTTGCCCACCCGGGGAGCCCACAGAGAGGGAGGGAGGAAAGCTGGAGCTGGAACTCTCCTGACTCCCAAAGTGTACACATCATGCCACTCCTTTGCAATATTTAAAAACCATTTGAGAATTTCTTCTGATGTTCACATACCTAGCTAATTCAATGTATACGTCGCATGGCCTTTTGTTATCAAACAAACGTATTTATAAAATATTTCAAAAACAGAGCTTCCTTAGTAAAATTAAGTACACATACGATGACCAGTGTGATCAAAAACGTACACTGGAAGGGAAATCTGGGCTTTCCGAGTCAGAAAGCGCCAGTGTCCAAATACAGTACAGACAGACCCAGTGGTCTCCGCAGGCTCCCCATCTTCTTTTAAACAACTGCCAGGGGCTTTCTTAGTCTATCAAAGGCCCTTGGCTGGAACGTTATTTGCAGATTGCAAATTGTAATCATCTCTGGAAGAGGACCCAGAGGCAGCCCTGTCCTAAATCAACGGATGAACCTCACAAAGTGGTCTTGCCAGGCCCATTACGGGCGAGGGAAGTAATGAGGTGCCTCCAGCAATGCCTAGCACCCCACCGCAGCTCTGGATTTGGCCCTCATTCCTCTCTGAAGGGCCCTTTCAACAGAGACCAGTTAAACAGGACTACATTGAACCAGTTATACTAACTCTTTGGAGGGAAAATAATAAGGGCTGTTTCCCGCCCCCAGAGTCAGTTTTTCTCTTTATTCTCCAGGGCCTGGCTAATTTCACACAATTCCCATTCCTTTCCAGTCCAGGACCTTTGCACACTGGGCAGCCTCCCCACTATCAACTTAGAGGAGATGGGAGAGATCCCGGGGTTAGGGGATTTCGAAAGCTTATACCTTTGCCTCATCCAACAGAGGGCTTCCGGGCTCAGAGTCGATGGAGTAGGGAGAGAAGCCGGCCTGGGACCCCGAGTCAGAGGCCGGAGGGGACATCAGAAGGACATTCTGATTAAAGTCATCCATCTTTAGGTCCACGTCATTGTCCACCAGGCTGCCTAGGTCGATGCCCTTCAGGAGTTCTGCAAAGAAAACCCCACCTGGCAAATGGCCCGTTTTTACAGAGCCCCACCTGGGCCCAGGTGGGGCAAGAGGCGACGGCCCCTGTACCTGCTCCACCGCTGGAGGCACCTCATATGCATCTGTGGGCCCCCCCAGTGCCCAGCACAGGACTTCTCCTGTAACCAGGAGGTCTGACAATGAGAACACTCACTGTTTTTCTGACTTGCCAGCTTCAGCACCATGTTCTCCTGGCGCAGTTTGTGATTGACCTGCTGTAAGTATTTGATGTAGTCAATGGCCTTTCTCAGGACGCCAGACTTGTGCATCTGGGAAGGAAGATGGGTGGAAACACAGTGGCATCAGTGCAGGCGGCACCGTGAGGAGAGCAGAGGCCTAGAGCTCTTGAGGGGAGAGCCTGGCTCTGGAATAGGAGGGGCCGGGTCCAGATGCTGGCTCCTCCCACTGATGAGCTGTGCTACCAGGACAGGTGGCTTGCTATCTCTGAACCTCACTTTCCTCCTCCTTCGAATTGGGATAATGATGATTATATAAATTATAGGCTTGCGGTGAGGGCTAAATAAGGTGATACATGTAAAGAGTTTAGCTCCTTGCCTGGCACATAGTGACACTTGATAAATAAATTTAGTTATTACGACTACTTCCTATAATAATCCTAGCACCAAACAGACTTTAAGAAAAACAAATGACAAAAAAACAGAGCACTGTTGGATGGTAAAGGTATATTAGTACCTTTCAGATCTGTTGGCATCAAGGGAAGTAGAGTTTTCTTTCAAAATAGAGGTGAGACAAAAGAGAATAGGTGAAAAAAAAAATTATGCGCCAGAAGACATATTCACTGAAATACCAGAAATTGATGAAAAATCAATTTCCTCTATTTGCTGTTAATCAAAGACCCAATCTCCAGTTTCTCTCTTCCCTAACAGGTAGAAATATTGCTAGCTGCCCTGAACACAATTAAACATGCCAGCAATGCTATCGGCTGACTCCAGGGTACACACAGTTGTGTGTCTGGCCCCCAGGGAGTGGCAGGGGTTCCTCTGCCTGTGACTTGGGTTCGTGATCCCTGCAGACAGGGGTCAAAGGTCCAGGCAGGCCACTGTCTAACCAACCTCCAAAAGTCCCCTTCTGTGGGTTAATATTTTGTAATCTTGAAAAACCCCAACATGCTTTAAATAAGAAAGCACCTCTAACTCCAGCCTGGAGATTCCTAAATTCCGGAGGCAAAGACAAGTAGAGGGGAGATGGTAGGGCATGAAACACCATTTTGCTTGGCACCTACCTTGGCATCTGTCCCCATGACCAGGTCCTTCAACTCGATGATTTTGTCATTAATGGAGGAGCGATATCGCTTCTCAATGATGTTGTGTGTCGTCCGTCTTTCTCCTTCTTTGGGGGGCTCGAGCTGCTTGACTCCCCCAGGTACCTGCTTAATGGGCACTTTCTCTTGCCCCATCATCACAGGCATTGTGGTCAGAATGGTCCCACTGCTGCCCACGAGGGTCTACAACAGGCACAGACACAGGGCACAATCACCCTGTGGTTCGCCTAGTAAGGTGACCTCACAAAACAAACTTGTGGCCTTGGCCATGTGGCATCAGCTGGCAATGCTCTGCGTGGTCTGAGACCCTTTCTGGATTAAGTCAGGCCCCCAAGAGCCTGAGGAACCACAGTACCTCAGTTACTATGTCCCTTTCAGAATCACTGTCCACAAATCGTAGTTCAATAGGGTTAATGTGGGAAAATGTGTCTTCACCTTCGATCTAGGAGTCCAGAAACAAGTCATACAATCTCTGCTTTGCTGTCAAACCATGATCCACCTCTGAGCCCGCATACAGCTCAACACAACCCTCTGGCCCCAGGGAAAACTTTTTCCTAGTGTATGACACAGTTCCCCTCTCACATGACAAGTAAGCAACTTACTGCATTTCCTTAACAATTTGGCCACCAAAAAGCTCAAGGGCAGAAATGACAATCTCATCAGAGCCATTTGATTAAATAAATAGGCCAACCACAGAGATTTCCCCCATTTCCCCCCTCAAATCTACTTTCCCCTCTGTTTCTATTTTTACTATTTAATTTTGTTCAATAAATGGCCTCAAATATCCAAATGACCAACGAACAAATAAAAAGCTGTTCAATTTCATTAGTTATCAAGAAATCATTCATACATAATAAAATCCACACATTTTAAGTATACAGCTTGATGAATTTTCACATGTGTACACACGTAAGTAACTAAGGTAACCCAGACCGAGACACAGAGCGAAACCTACCCCCTTAGAAAGTTCTCTCGTGCCTCTTCCCAGTAACGCCTGCCCTTCCCCCTCTTGTAATCTGCTCCGACGCCTATCACTAGAGCTTAGTTTTGCTCTTCTTGAACTTCATACAAATGGAATCTTCAGCATGAACTTTCCTGACAGGCATCTTTTGCTCAACATATTATACTATTTCTGAGGTTCATTCATGTAGTTGTATCAATAGTTCCTTTTGGATGGACATTTGGGTGGTTTCCAGTTTGGGCTTTTATAAATCAAGCTTGTTTTCAAATTTTCATCACCTTTCACTCTGTCAGACTCTCTTGCCACAAGATACTAAAGTGGCTGAAACCCTACAACTGAGGGTTGGGTGCCTTCCAAGTCCCTCACCTTGGAGCCCCTCCCTGCCTCATGGGTCTAGGACCCTTCAGAAACCAAACCTCCATCAGCAGGGACATAGAGGCAGCCGGTCCTGTGTAGAGCTGTCGCCCAGGAACGGGGACGCCTCTGCTGTTCCCCTCCCACTCCCGACCCTGGTATTCCCATACAACACGCACTGGTGCAACGTCTCCAGGGGAAAAGAAACTAAGGGGGTGATATCTGCAATTCGACTGATACATTCCATAAAGCTTCTGCACCCACTCAGCATGCAGACGCTTGTTAACACATCTGGGGCCTAACACCTCCCAGAAAGGAGGCGGGGGGCCGGAGGGAAGGTGGCTCTTACTGGTACTTGCAGGGCAGCTGTCTGGAGAGGGGCAGTGAGGGCGGTGAGGGCCGGGTTCTGGACTGTGGCCATGACAGGGCTGCCATCTGTCTTCAGTGTGGTCAAAACAAGGGAATCTGTCTTGATGATCTGAGGCTGCACCAGGACCTGGACAGGCAAGGAAGAAAAGGAAAAGGAAGGTAGCATTATTTTTCTATTTTGCATTAGCTTCTTACTGCATAGGCTCTTGAGGAAAGAAAGAGAAAATAAAATTTCCATGAACCTGAGACTACAGCTTGATGACTGGGTTGAGGGGGAGAAAGAAGAGTAGAGGTAAAGAGGGTCCGGAGTTTTAAGGCTGAAAGACTTCGAGAAGAGCAGTGCCCGTGGCCTAGCAGGGCAAGAGCAGGCCTGGCGTAGGGTGGATGATGACAAGGAGAGAGGTCTGATTTTGGACAAACTCAGCAAAGCTAGGAACCTGGCTGAGAAGCAAAAATGATAAACCGACATTTGTTTAAACTTTTATTTATTTAAGTGTGTTTTTGTAGGACCCATCAGCTCCAAGTCCAGCAGTTGTTTCAATCTAGTTGTGGAGGGCGCAGCTCACAATGGCCCATGTGGGGATCGAACCGGTGACCTTGTTAAGAGCACCGTGTACTAACCAACTGAGCTAACTGGCCGCCCAAGATTTTTTTTTTTTAAGATAAATTACTTTGTTAGTAAGAACGTGCAGTCCACTATGATACGTGACTTAAAAACATGTTGGCACCTTTCTTTCCAGCGCTAAACCCATTATCTGCATACATGAGTCAATCACTACACCGGCGTTTACTGAGTCTTTGGGAGACCAGTGTGCAGCCTCAGATGGGATCTCAGCCAGGTCTCTATACCGAGCTCACTGGTGCCTTGCAGGGACCAGGCACCAATAACCCCCAACAAGCTGCTCCCTTATACTCTGATGGTCTTTCTTAGGAAGTAGACCACATCTTCAGCTGAAGAGCAGCCAACAGCCCCAAGCGGTGCCTCCCCGCACCCTCGCTGGCCACCTACCGGGACCTGCTGCACCTGGGGCGCAGTGACCGTCTGCACCGTGGCTGGGGCGAGCGTCTGCAGGGTGCCATTGGCCGTCTGTGTCAGCACCCGCTGGGCCTGCACTGTCTGCACCTGCTGCTGGATGGTGACTGGCTGCACCTGGGAGGATGTCACTAGGCTTTGGACTTGAGGCTGAAGGACTTGGGAGAAGAGGAGAAAAAAGTCACACGGACGAGGAACGCACTCACTGTCGCTGCAGCAATAACCCACAATGGAATGCCTCATAATGGTCCCGAGTCCCCAGCTGCTGCTGAAGAAGACACGCACAGCTGTTTACAAGCTGGTCTAGATAACAAGAACATCCCAGAAGGGCTGCATCAATTTCTGAGGGAACGAGCACACATTGTTTTATTACTCTGGAAGCTGGGGTGGAGGTGAGGGAAGCTCCTCAGAACCACGACTGCGCCCCGCAAGGGAGTTAACAGATGTTGAAAACCAGCAACTCCCGGGGCTTCATTTCCTCCTATGAAACAAACGGAAAGTGTACTTTGGGGTGACTGTCTCAGCTTTCTGCCTTGATGCTTCCCCCAGCCACGGGACCCTGGGAACCCCCTCCAGAACTGTCAGAGCAGTTCTAATCCCACCCAGGGCTCCGCATAGGGCAAGAGGGCAATCTAGTGAAAAGGCGCTGGGCCACCGCTTGCTATGGGAAGTCATTCAGTCACTCAACACACGACCAGCTCACTAGGAGGGCTGCTACTCGGAGACCTAGCACTTATACTAAAACTTGTATTTCCTCTCCGTAGTGGATGCTCAGGAGGTGTTTGCTGGATGAATGGTTCTCAGCTGACAGGAGCCGAAAGCTGGCTGTTGCCTGGGTGAGTTTCAAGACTAATTTTACTCCAGCCTCCACCTCTAGTTACCAAGACAGCCCTCGGTCTACTCTGCTTGTTGGATTTTTTTGACCAAGTGTCCTCCAGGCAGACACAATAGATATTAAGGTATTTGAAGAGGCAGAGTGTGAACTGTAAGACATAAACCAGTTTTGCATCTAAATTTGCAGTCTTACTCTTAAATTCTTTTTTTACTATGTAAATATCAATTTATTGCATTCTCCTGAGGTCCAACTTTGTCACCCTGTTGGTGTCTTACTGCCAGTTACCAAAACCTCATGCAGACAGAACCAAATCGATAGATTCTGTCACTCCCAGAGGACAGAACTGTATACCGCCATCTACCTCGGAAGTATAGGGAAACTGGCCCAGAAACTTCTGAACCAACCCGTCGCTATCATATCTGACTTCTGAGTCACCTTGAAAGCTGGTGGCTGCGTTCTGGTATATCAGAGGCTGCTGGATGATCCTTGTCTGGGGAGCGGTGCTGAATGTCGGGGTGATCATTACGGTCTGCTGCTGCAGCTGAGCTTGAGGCTGGGGCTGGGGGCGGGGCTGAAGGACAGGAGTTGCCCTTGGCGGAGTGAGCACCGTGGTGGGGGAAACCTTGACCTGCAGGGCTGGAGCCTGGGAGGAAGTGGCCGAGGGAGAGAAGGAAGGCAGTGGGACCTGGCTGAAGGACCGCTGCAGTAAGGGGTCCCCGGCTCCGGACCCGCCGCCGCTGCCATTACTGCCGCCGCTGCCATTACTGCTGCTGCCGCCACTAGCACTGCCGCTGGGGAAGGAGCTACACAGCTGCTCTGAGAACAAGTCAGGGAACTCTCCCACTTGATTGCTGACGAACTGCAGCATTTCTGTGAACAAATGAAAAGGAGTCCATTTACTGCCATCCAAAATATCTATTAACTTTCAAATTCGCTCAAGAAACTAAGGCATCAAAAAAATCCCGTGGCCTTCCCGAGACCACAGCAGAAATGGGTCAGGAAACCCTCACCTCCCTCTTCATGGGGAATCACCCAGGCCAAAACGGCCAACCAAGGAACAGCAGGACAGGCCTTGGTCTGTTGAACTCGCCTTCACAGGCAGGCTCTGGGCCTTCTCTCCAAGACGGGCACAGCCCTGGGCACTGCTGGTACCCTTAGGAGCACCCAGGGACAATGACGTTGGTGGCCCCCAAGTCATGATGGAAAATCATCCAGGAAATCCAGAACGGGGAACTAAGCTGGCCAAGGTCACACAGCTCATCCACAGCCAGGTCTCTGTGCCCCAGCTTTGTGCATTCACTGCCAGAAGGTCAGGGAAGAGCAACCTGGGTCCTGGACTCCATGTTTCAGAGGGCCAGCTCTGGCCCTCCACTGGCTGTGTCCCCTCCCTCTGGGCAGAGTCTGTGGGGCCAACGGGATGTGTCCACCTGGAGACCATGCCCCCTGTCTAGATCATGCTCCAAGAACCTGGGACCCTGGAATACCCAGCCCAAAGGGCCCGAGCCTGTTTCTAGGGCCTCCTCCCTTGGTTCACCCCTTAAAGGTTTACCAAAAGCAAACTCAGTCCATGACTAATAACTGACCTCTCATGACCCCTTCCTCCTCAGAGGGCTGCTCCCCATTAGGAGTCTGGAGCCTCAGCTTTGTCCCAGATATTTTCAGATCTACAATTCTCTATGCTGTCCACATCTCCCCTCCTTTCCTTTCCAATACATTCCCAAAAAGCTACCAAACTGTGGGAACCCCCCTCTCCATACCCTCAAGGCCACGGGATGCTCTGATTTGGTACCAAAACAAAAAACAAACAATATCCCCCCCCAAAAAAAAACAACAACACCGTCTCCATTAATCTCCCCAAACCTCCACCCGCAAGTCCCTCCTGGGTCTCTAACAGCGCGCGCGAGCGGGGCAGGGGTGCTGGGCTGTGAAGAGCCTTGTGTTAGGCTGAATGCTACTGGGCCTTCTAGTGTGACCTCCACATAGGACGACCGGAGTGTAGCAGCACTGTAAGTGTCCAGTCGATTCAACCTGTTGGCAAAACAGCATCTCACAAGCGTAAAGCCTGCACGGTGGTATTATTTACCAACACCTCAGCACTGCTCTGTCCCCACTCAGCCTGTCGTGTGAGAGGGAGAAAACGGGCAGACTGCCAGGTACTGTCCCTCGTACCAACCAATTCCAATTCCTTAATACAGGATGAAACTAAGGAATGTCCTCCAACTCAGCACAAAATTTAAACAAAACACAATTCGGTGCGGACACATTCCAAATACAACACAAGATTATAAAAAGCTGTAAGAAAATGATTAAGAGAAACCTAACAATTGGTTGCGCTTTCCAGAATTCCCCTAACACCGGTTCTGGGGAACTGACACAGAGGCCTGAGATATGAGCCAAAAGAACATCTCTCCTGCTGTTTCCTCCACAGGACGCTGAGGAGGGTGGGGGCCAGCGGTCTGGCAGGTGGGCACAGGCTTTGGCACTAAGGGGGAGGGGTCTCAAGGGTACCACCAAACCAGCTGTGTGAACGTGAGCAAGTCACTTCTCTCTACCCCTGGGTTTCCTCACCACAAAGGCTGCCTTAAGGATATTCACTCAGCTTCTTTGTTGTGAGGATTAATAAGATAATCTATGCCAAGTGCTTGGTGAGGGGCAGACCTTTATAAAGGTCCCTGTTGGTGGTGCTTCTAAAGCATCCACTACACAGGCACTTGGCTCCACTTATGTTGACTCCTGAGTGCTCTCCAAAACCTTTTGTGGGGAAAACATAGTGGCGTGGTGAAGTAACCGCAGAGGTCACAAAGCTCAGTTCACACAGCAGGGTTAAGAGTGTGTAGGCAGATGGAATGCGACTATTTAAATGAAAAAAAGATAAATCCTTTTCAACCCACACCTGAAAAGCTCCAGTGGCGCTATCTCCAGCTGGTGGGCACTGGGCTGAGCGGCGTGGCCCGGTGAGACTCAACATAGGCAGGAAGAAGTAACAGGAAGAGGCTCTGAGCCCTTGCTCCAGCAGGATGCACAGGCCTTCCCGCCAACCTGAACGCGGCCCACCCGACTCAGCTTTGCTCTGTAACTCCCAGCTACCCCCACGGGAGCAGCCTAATGTCTCCTTGCTGTTCCCAGCTCTGATGACACAGGCTCTAATTTCCGCAGAGAGCCATGAAACCCAGAAAAGGCAGGCCTGGGAGGAGGCGCAGGTTTTATGGAGCCTTGAAAATGAAGTTCCAGTTTCTGCAAAATGAGCTCCGGCCCCCAGAGATGAGGGCCAGACACCGGCCTCTTTGGAGCTGAGCGCCACCCCCAGGCCTGCAAACAAACCCAAGCTCACCTCACAGGGGTGCTCCTGCTAGGTACCCTCCCCCACACCAAGCCACATTCTAGTTATTAACTGCTTCTTAAACTAAGGGTTAAGTTGCTAATAAAGCAGGCTGGGCCCCAAGAAACGATACCTGGGTTTTGGGCTCTTTAAAAGCAGGTAACCAAAATCAGAGGCTCCAGCTGTCACCTGTGCACTGCAACCAGTCATCCAGAGAGCTCAAGTTCACGTGCACTTTATGGAGCTCGTGACCTGGAAGTAACATAAATCACTTTGCCCTGCTCTCAGTCTAGCGGCATCTACCTGCAAGTAAGGTAACTCGTAATCCGGGCAGATTGATTCTGGTCAGGAAGAAAGAATCTGAAGCCCCAAGTGGGGTAACATTGTCTCCAAAACGCAGTCAGCCAATAGTCCTTTAGCGGGTATTTGTTACCCAGCCCTGTCAGGTGCCAGGAGAACTATTTTACAAAGGTTATTTATTCTTGTATTTTGTATTTGTCATGCACCTTGTGTTAGACAATGTTTAAAAGTATTTTTCTTTTTTAAACCATAAAAGTAACTTATTCACTATAGAAAAATTTAGAACTGAAAACAAATAATAAAAACAAACCATCCAGCAATTCTACCTCCCCGACACCCACTGTCACTGTTTTGATGTGTGTCTATCCAGACTCTTTCCTATCCAGGGCTTGTTCGTACACAAGCAGGCCCATGTGTGCGAATGGTTTTAGGAAAACGGGATCATCACAGTGAAGATGCTATTTTGGACCCTGCTACCTTTGCCTAGTAAAGCCTGAAGAATATTCACTGTCACCCATTATGGATACTGGATATCACATCATCCTTTCTGAGAGTCCCACATTATTGTATTGTACAGTATTGTATGAATTTATTTAATTTTTATTGGAGAACAATGTGTTTTTCCAGGACCCATCAACTCCATGTCAAGTGGTTGTTTTCAATCTAGTTGTGTGTGTGTGTGGGGGGGTGCAGCTCACTCCAAGTCATTATTTTCAATCTAGTTGTGGGGGGAAGAGGAGGTGCAGCTCACTCCAAGTCAAGCTGTTATTTTCAATCTAGTTGTGGAGGGCACAGCTCACTGGTCCATGTGGGAATGGAACCTGCGACCTTGGTGTTATGAGCACTGTGCTCTAACCAGTGAGCCACCAGCCGCCCTGTATTGTATTTATTGTATTGTATTGATGCACTAGAATTTAACGATTTAGTGATGATGGATGGGTGTTTTCAATTTCTCAGCATTATTAACAATGTTTACAAAAAATCTTTTCCCACTTACTTATCTGATTATTTCCTTAGGATAAATTTCTAGCAGGTAGATGGCTGAGTCAAAGGACAGGTATGTGTGCTTTGGAAAGCTTACAACAATCTCTGCTCCTGCCAGCATTTCCCCACATCTATTTCTGTTCATCAGATAGCAGGGGAAAATGATATATAACTGTTCTGACTTGCATGAATGAGCACTAAATGAGGTCGAATGTCTCCCCTCCCTATTTTATTGGTCATTTGTATTTCTTCCTTTGTAAATTGTCTGCTCTTGACTTTTACCCATTTTTTCTACTGCGTTGTCTCTTTTTGTGGATTTGAAAAAATTTCATATACTATGGATATTTGTTTTCTTATATATTTGCAAATATTTGCCACACTTTGTTACTTTTAATTTGTTCAGGAAAAAGAATGGCATAGTGATTAAGAGTTACCATGTCCTAGCCTTGTAACTTGGGGCAAATTATCTCGCTGAACAGGAGTTTTCTCACCCATAGAATGTGGTTAACAATTACACCTAACTCATGGGGTTGCTGGGAGGGAATTCACATAGAACCTGCAGCACAGTGCCGGGCACTTATGAGCTAGTACAAGTCATTCATAGTGTTGTTGTTTTTTGACTGTCCGTTTTGCTTTGACTCTTATTTTGAAAATTCAAATTTGTTCCGATGCGTTGAACATATTAGGAATAATTTGAGCATAACATGAATCTTGTGTTTACTTACGCATGAGAAAAACACTAGAAAATGCAGAAAACCATACCCAGCTGAAATGAGGCGCGTAGGCATAACAAAATGTACACACGCACTCACCTCAAACCACCACCAGTTCATCACGTCGCTGCATGTATTATAAATAACCATCTATTCTCTACTACAAAGGTTAGAACTTTCCATCCAACTTCAGGTTGCCCTCCTCTCATCACTTCATAATAATAACTCACAAACTTTGACGTTCCAATGCCCATTTCCACAAGCAAACCATAGCTCTTTTCAAGGTAAAGTGCCATATTTATTTTAGTATTTATATATTTCTTAGTCACTTAACATCTGTAAAACTGTGCTGCTTGATTAGGTTCCTATCTTTTTTTAAAAAAAAATCTATCTCCCTATTTATTTATTTTCTCTATCTTTTTTTTTTTTTTTGGTCACCTCTGAAGTTTTTGAGTATTGTGACCCTAATCTCATTTCCCCCACAAGCCCTATGGTTTTTACTGCATGACTTTACAGTAGGGTGATTTTTAGGAATGCGTATGTTGCATTATAGCAAAATTGACCGTATACAAATGTTAATGTTGTGTAGTAAAATGACATGGTTTTGTGTTACACTTAAAAAGTCCCGTCTCCAAGGTCACAAGGACATTCACCCCAATTTTCTTCATTTAGTTTTGTTCATCTTGTCATTCACATTAGCTCTGCCCAACAAACACAGGCACCTAGAAATAAGCATGGTGTGCGGTATGTGTAAGCCACTGGGAACGAGACAGACCATGAGCAGTGGGGGAGAGGGATGTAAACACACAATCTAATTCCCAACAATTATCCTTCTTGAGTGTCCTGCTTGCAAGCTGATGATCCAATCTCTCCTCCTAGGATGTTTTTTTCTAATAATTAAAAAAAGAAAATCTTAAAAGAAGAAAAAAACAATCAAATGTAGACCAGTATCAAACCTGAGGGTCAACAGTGAGAGAACTTTCCATTTCACCATCATTCTGCTTTGTAAGATGGCCATTGCTTTCTAAGGACCTAATACATTATTCACCCCCACTCAAGTCACCCAGAGGAGCAAGTAGTTAAGGAGTTGGGTGGCCTCTGTCCCCCACACCCTTCGATGCAGAAGCCCTGAAATGCAGGCAGTAACACAAGGAACACAGGGATACCTTACAAGCAACACGGTGCCTAAAATCACTCCACTCAAACACCAGGGGGCACATTCAACTGTTAGGAAGCTCAGAGCGTGGGGACAGCATTAGGTACTTCAATGGGATTCTGGGTCACCTTTCTGGATGAAGGCAGTCTGGAGGAGGTGCCGAATGACACAGGATGGCAAACTAGTCTCAGGCATCCTCTATTTTAAGTGAGGGATGAGCGAACTCCTTTTACTGGCAAAGAAACCACAAAGGAAACAATTGGGTGGGGAGGTAGGGTTTCTCAAATGCTGTTTCATAACATACACATACTTGTATGTGTCATATATTCCTTTGCATATATCAAGTATTACATAATAAAATAAAACGTTTGAAAATTAAGAGAAAGAGAAGGCACAAAGGGAAGCCAAAGTCACTCTCAGATGGTCTGGTCTGCTCTGCCCGGCTCTGTCTCACAGGGCCCCAGCTCAGCTGGCCAGTCCTGGCTTCCCTGACCCAACACTAGCGGACCTGAGCCAGCTCTGAGTTTCAACTGGGAGAGTGATCAGCAGTCAGCACCACGTTCCATTGCTTTCTTCTTCTTCCTTCAGCAGGCACCGCTGGCAGGCCTCCTGCCACAGTATCAGTTATCTCTGCTCCACTTCCATACCCTGCCTGATTTCCGCTGCGGCCTACTCAGCGACAATCATCGTGGTTGAGTATCCTGCTGGTCCAATAGTCTTTCGATCTCAATGTAACGTCTTGAACAAAGCTTCCTATCATTCGCGCCGTCCTAGTCCCAGGGACTTCACTTCCCACTCACCTATCTCATTATCCACCCTGGAAAAACACCCACTCGCCTTTTCCACACACGCCTCTGGGTGGTGGGGAGGGGATCTCTCTCTGAACGTGATTACCAAGCCTCACCTTCTCTGCTTCTTACCACTTCTCCTTTCTGGATTTCACAATTCCATTTCAGAAGGACTTACAATTACTTTCACCAAGGACTCTCTTCCACCTCAGATCCAGTCATCTCTCAGCTCTTGAACCCAACTGTGATTTGTTAAGAAAAATTATCTGAACTTGAAAGTGAGGGGGGAAAAAAAAGGAGTGTGCCTTTGAAGTCATACTAGAGGTAACCATGCCTAACCTGCCCACCTAAAAGTCACCTGAGGCTCTATGGAAACACACGTTTGCCTTTCTATTTACTACTGATTAGGCCCACATTCTATAAAGTTAGATATTCACTTGTAGAAACCTGGTAAGTTGCAAATGACTTCTGTCTGGCAAAAAAGACAACCTTGAAGGCTTTGTTTATATTGGCCTGTAGGACATAAACCAGTTTTGCATCTAAATTTGCAGTCTTACTCTTAAATTCTTTTTTTTACTATGTAAATATCAATTTCTTGCATTCTCCTGAGATCCAACTTTGTCACTCTGTTGGTTTCCTCATTTATAATGTTCATAAATCTTTGATATGTGGTAATGATACATTAGTATGAGTATGTTCTTAACTTTTTAAAAATTTTCCTCTGCTACATTACATATTTATCTTTTTATTTATTTTATTTTTTTACATTCATCTGTTAAGAGGTTTTTTGTTTTTTTTTGTTTTTTTTAAGAAGGGCGCAGCTCACAGTGACCCGTGCGGGGATCGAACCAGCAACGTTGGTGTTGTTAGCACCACGCTCTAACCAACTGAGCTAACCGGCCGTCCCTAAAGTTATCTTTCTAAATGCTTTTCTTGTATCTTGTGCTTCACAAGCGCATGGACAAAATCTTTCACTACCCTGTCCCTCTCCAAGCACTCTGGTAGTTAAAAAAACTGGCACTGATTCAATGAAATAGTCCCCAAAGCAACTCTCATGATTGCTATAAAAATGGCCATTTTGCTTCCTGAACCCAAACTGGAAGGGACTTATCTATCACCCCTCAATGGGGCAAGATAGCTTTGAAATTTAGATTATCCTGCGAAGTCTGGACAAACCTATGCGATTTCTGCAAAGATTCTACTTCTGGTGAAATAGGTGTGTGAATGCCAAAGAATTTAAATGTGCAGCCACTGTGTGCTGGCCCAGAGATGAAAAAAACGCCCCCTGACCTCAAGGACTTGGTGAACGTGACACAACAGGTCTGTGGTGGTTGTCACAGCAGACAAGGAGAACATAGGGACCGGGATCAAATCACCGCCTCCACACGTCAAGCAGCTTCGCAGCTTCCCGAGGTAGCGGGGCTGAAGGCGGACCAGGACACAGGTGCATTCTAGAAGCAGGGAACCTCAGCAGCCCAGGCTCGGAGGCATGGAGCTGCATGGGGGCCGCTGAAGAGAATGGGCGACCGGCAGGACACCATGCCAGGCAGGGAGTCAGGGCCACATCATGAGGGGTTCTGCAGGCTCATGGTAGTGACCTTGGTCTTTCTCCTTATTAAAGGAAAAGCCCTAGCAAGTCGTCCAACAAAGCTTTAGGGAGGAGAGTCCCTCCAGCTCAGTCGTTGCTCACCCTGGTTTGTACAGGGGGCTGCTGGCCTGTCCAGAGCCCCATAACACCATTCTTTTTTTTTTAATTGGGGAACAGTGTGTTTCTCCAGGACCCATAGGCTCCAAGTTGTCCTTCAATCTAGTTGTAGAGGGCGCAGCTCACTGGCCCATGTGGGAATCGAACTGGCAACCCTGTTGTCCAGAGCTCACGCTCTAACCAACTGAGCCATCTGGCTGTCCCCATAACACCATTCTTAATGAACTCATTAACAATCATTCTGAGCAAAAACTTGGGGCCAATTCTGACTTGAGAGGAGACTGTCAGAATAGCTGAAACAAAAACTCAGATAACCTGGTCAACTGATGAAGAGAGCCTTCTGAAAATCCACTGAGGAAAAGTTCTGGTTACGTATGAGGTACTAAAAAATGATCGACAGCGGGAAACGAGCCACCTCCTAGGGACGGTGGGAAAGAAGTGTGGCAAAAAATTACGCTAAGGGAGAAAAGGAGGCTGTCAAAAAACGAAACCAAGAGCCAACGGGAAAGCAAAAGAGAATGGGGAGCCCCAAGTTTAAATTACAGAGAACGTGGCTGAAGCACTGGCTGTGTCATCAGCAAGACCAGGCTGCGAGTCTAGTGATGGAATCGCTGCGCTGCCTTTGGAGAAGTAATTCATGTCCCTGAGACTCGGTTTCCTTGCTTGTGCCTGCAGGAATAATCCAAACTCTGATGGACATATATTGACATATAGGAATATGTCCAGCATATAATAAAATGTATTTGATTCTGTCATAGAGGTGGTTTTTTTTAACATAAATTTGAAAAGGGGGTATACCTCAGGTTAGAGTCCAATAACCTTTGAATAAAAGCCAATGGTCACACTACTGATGTTTAAAAGCAAAACCAATTAGTGACAAAGTTAAGAAACTGATTTTCTAATTAGAAATCATGTTTATATTTTATTTAAATGTATAAAAACTGAAATTAAACTCATTTCATATTGCCTCTACGTGGACAACGTCATGGCCACCACGGACACCCACTTAGTACATTACTACGTGGGGAATCCTGAGTAGTAGTATTCTACTTTACACGTGAGGAAAATAAGGCTCCAAGAAATTAAACAATGTACGTATAAGGCCCCCCCAACCCCCCACCCCCAGTAAGAGCTACGAAATGGTTGAGCCGAGATCTGAATTTAGGTCTGTATTTAGGCTTGCCCGGGGCGCTCTTCTATGCAAACTGTATTTCCCACAAAACAAACATTTCTTGGATTTTACATTTATGCTCATCACAACTTGGAAGACGTAGACAGACCTGGACTGACAATAAGTAAGGAGAATTTGGGGGTGTGCCCTTAATATTGAACAATATTAAGTTTGATGTTAACGGGAGAAGATTAAGTTCGGGATAAACATGCATGTAACTGACTCACGGGCGAAAAGGAGCAAGAGAGTTTTCTGCCTGGCTGTTTGTATTTTGCAAGTATACCTAACACAAACTATTAAATCATTCTTCAAATGAGACCTCAACCTTGACAAGATGCTCCTTTCTAGAACAGTTTCTCTTTTTAAATAAAGAACAAATCAATAAAGATACATCTCTTAAGACATGCGTTCAGCAGACATTAACTGAGCCTACTATGTGCCAGCCACAAAATCAAATGCTTTCAAGAGGCACATGTTTTGGTGGAAAAACCCTGTGCAAACATCTGCCAGGGCTGGGTGCTAAGTGTTAGGATAAAAAGAGGGACCTGTTGGAATAAGCTGCTTTAAAAGCTTTTGTTGTTGTGGATTTTTACTGCTATTTATCTCATGTTTGTGTGTGAGTACATGCATATTTACATACAAACTTTAAATGTGATTTTTGTTACTGGATAAGAACTTCATTAGCACGGTCACCCAAGCTGGTTTTGCTTTTAACAATCTGCTAGACTTTCACACACAACTGTGGTATATAATCTGCAAATCCCTCTGTGACGCAGCTGTTTCAAGCACTCTTTTAAATGAATTAATATGTGTAAAGCACTCAGTACAGTGCCTGGCACATAGCAAGGTCTTAAAAAGTGCTGATGGTGCTTGTCACACAGGAAGAAACAAGGCCAAGTCCAAAGGGGGCCAAAGGCACACGGTCTCTAGCAGGTGGATAAGCGAGCGGCCCCCTGAGGTAGGAACCTACTCCCCCTTCTTCCAAGCCCCGAGCTCTTTCTGCAAGCACCCTGCTCCAGACGCCACCCAACAAGCACACTTCCCAAAGAGGCAGGGCTCTAGAATGCTGCAGTCAACAACCAAGGCCACCCCAAATCCCAGTCCGTGCCAGAACCCCACCCTGTGTCCAGCCAGGGAACCAGGCCTCCAATCCTTACCTAACACAAATTAGGGGCACCAGACGATTGGCACCCCACGTTTAAAAGGCTGTCCATCTTAGTCCATTTATGACTTTGAAATGCCTGCTCTTAGAAGGTCAAAATTCTCAGAACAATTAAGAAGAAAAACCCTGAGTCAATCAGTAGTAATAATAAAAACAGTATAGTAGTTGTTAACATTTCCTGAGCTCTTACTACGTATCAATAATTACATCAGGCACTGTGCATGGGTTTTCTCATTTAACACCCACAACACTTTGAGGTGAATGCTATTAACATCTCCACTTCACAGACAAGGAACAGGAAGCACAGAGAGGTTAAGTAACTTGTCCAGCGTCACCCAGTCGGCAGGTGGTGGAGCTGGGATTTCAAACCACGCTCTTAGCCACACGGCACAGATGCTTTGGTTCTATTACTGTACGGATGTCACGAAACGGAGCCTGGGGTCGGGCAGATGCTCAGGAAGTGCCTCGTTCAGGAGTGAGCTGGAACACCCCAAGCTCAGGAAGGGAAGGAGTACCATCCCAACTTGCCCAAGTATTTCCGGGCTCTTCGCCTGTTCCCGCCCTGCACTGCGCTGTTCTCTCTCTCCACCTTCCGGGAACAAGAGACTGAAAGTTGAGCAAGAGTGGGGAGTAAGACTCCACAGAACCCATCCTGCATGATCCTGTTCTGGGTAAGGGCCCTGAGCTTCACAACACCAGGTGACTGTCAACTGAGTCAGGCACAGCTGGAACTGTCCTCCTGGGGGCAGTCTCCAGAGCCACCTTTCTCAGCCCTTAAACTATTCAGGAAAAAAAAACCCCACAACCCCCCACCCAACAACCCACAATCCTTCCCTTCCATTCATTACCACACCCTAAAATCTCCCTAAGACCAAGGACAAAAAGAACACTTGCAAAGCAGGTTATTAAATCATGCTGCAAACATGCACCCAGCGCCTGGGTGCTATGGTGCTGGGAGCTGGAGGGCCCTGGGTGCCTGGTGTGGGACCCAGCACACAGCATGGTCTCCAAAGCGCTGGTTCCCTTCCCACCTCCCAGTCTCACAGGCAAAGGCAAAGGGTAGTCAGAGGAGAGAAAGGACTCTCCATCCCGGCAGGCAGTGCGGGCGGAGCCTAGAAGGATGAGCAGAGTTTTAAGAGTTAGAGAAGAGGGAAGGGTATTACAGGCAAAGGCAACAGTCTGAGCAAATCCACAGCACCAGGAAATGTCCTGCAAGTTGCTGAAGTGGAGAGTGTGGAACCGAGTGGAAAGATGGAGCTGCTTAGAGCTGGTGTGAAAGAACTTACTGGCAGGCACCGCACGGCATCTGATTTTTATTTCAGAGGCACAGCAGACGGGGTGGACCTCTGTCACTACTTGTTCTGTCCGTCCATCACCCAACCCTCCCCTCCCATCAGGATCCTGAGCTTCCTTTTGGAGAAGCCCCGCAGGGTGATGTTGGGAGAAAAGGCTTCCGCTAGTCAGTTCTCACTAATGCACGCTCCCAGCAGGAGCGTGATTCTGCTGGGAGAGACCCAGGAAAGCCGGGACATGGCACAGATCACCATGGAGGCAGGGGCCTCACCGGGGTGTCCCGGGGCCCACCCTGGCTGCTGAGCCTCCGTGGTTCCGGCCCACGTTCCCAGTCCAGTTCTCCAGCTTTCCCGTGCGGGCCAGCCACCAGCACTTTTTGTTGCTTTCACCTACAGTCCTGACTGACACACAACAAACACAGTGAAGCCGGAGAAGGATCTGAGCGGGAGTGTGTTTGAGAAAGATAACAAACGTGAGTTAGCAAGAGCGCACACTGCAAATATTAATAGCTCACACACCCCAGCACCAGCACCGGTCAAGCCTTCCGAGGGCTCCTCTCTCCCACCACCCCTAAACCCAGCTTACCACGGACCTCCACCAGAAGCCTCCCCGGATCCCACCTCTCCACTAGCTGGGTGCCCCTCCTGGATGCCGTCCCAGACCTTCCCGATGCAGATCTTTGGGGGTGTATCCTGGTGGGTTCTCTGTCCTACACTGTGCTCTGGCCATGCTGAATCACATGTCCCCAGAACATGCCAAATGATTCCCAACTTTGGTCCAGTTCTGTCAAAATGAACACCCTGCCCCTTCTTCTCCTTTCTAAAATTCTGTTCACTCACCCATCACAACTCAGCTCAAATGCCAAAGTACCTGTGGAGACTTTCCTAATTCCCTCCCGTAGTGCCCCAAACACTGGGAGTTCGTACCGCTGTTATGGCCTCTGTTGCATTCGGCTTTGTGTTATGACTGGTTGTTTAGAAGTCAGCTCCCCGAAAGTCGCCTGGCACCCCAAAGAGCCTGGCACTGTGCCGGGAATATAGTGGGTACTCATTCATGCCAAATTGGGTTGAACACGTCTTAAAAATTAAATTAAAAAATGTTAAAACAGGGGCAGCCGGATGGCACAGTTGGTTAGAGCACGAGCTCTGAAAAAATATTAAAACGGGGTTGCCGGTTTGATTCCCGCATGGGATGGTGGGCTGTGCCCCCTGCACCTAAAGATTGAAAACGGCAACTGAACTTGGAGCTGATGGGCCTGGAGAAACACACTGCTCCCTAATAAAATTTATATATAAAAAAAGTTAAAAACAACTTCTGAGCAGAGCAGGGGCTCCTAGACAGGCTTCCTGGGGTCAGGGCATCTGCCACTTCCTTCCCACAGGGCAGGAATGAGTAAGGGACCCCACGCCAGGAAGCCCAAGTTCAACTCCTGATGCCGCCACTTCACCAGCACAGAGACCTCGAAACCTCAGACAAGTCATTTCATCTGTCTGGGTGTCTCATCTGCAAAATGGGACTGAAAATCGAGCATGTGGCTCACAGCAGAGCGAGGAAGACAAATGCATCAGGACTTCGTAAGGCACCAGGCCTCGCCGGGATGTTACTGAGGAGGAAGCAGTCACTTCCCTTATTGCCGCGGGCGGGCGGACGGTGAGGGCCTGGCTGCGCAGACACCCCTTTACCAAGGCCGTTCCAGATCTGGCCCAGCAGCAGGCATTTCGTCACTGTTCCCAACCAGACCCTAAACCCAGCAGACCCGTTCCACTGCCTGATGCAGAAGCTAGATTATTAGGGACATTTAGACACACATTCATTAGCAATTCCAAAGGCCTGAGAGATGTAGAAAGAGTTCTGTTTTCCAGTTTCTAGCCCTTCAACAGTTTAGGATTAGTTTAGAAACAGAGGCTCCCCAGGGAGCCTTACCTTGAGGCCCAGGCTCTGGGATCCCGCAGCTCTTTAAAAAATTCCATCATGTCAACAAAGCTTAACCCTTGAATCTTGTGGTCCAGAAACGGAACCCTTCAGCCTGCACTCTGTGACTGCTTTGTGTCCCACCCACCCCACCTACAAAAGCCCTTTCAAAGTAAAAAATAAACATTCCAAAATGATTTTTTTTTAAAAAAGGTCCCTTGGTCCTAAGGGTCAACTTGCAAACTGAAGTTCTTCATTCTCAGAGTCAAAAGAGAATGTGAGCTCCTGCTCTTCCTTTAGCTCACTGCCGCCTTGCAGCCCCTGGGCCGGTGACACCCCAGTCACGTCTCACAGCGGAAACTGGGGCTCCCAGAAGTGCTGCGGGACCTGGGGAAGTCACTTAAGTGCTGGCACAGAGTAGGCCCCTCAGGGTCTCTCTATCCTCAGCCCACCACACCACCTCATGTCCACAACTTACCGTGTTTCCCCGAAAATAAGACCTAGCTGGATAATCAGCTCTAATGTATCTTTTGGAGCAAAAATTAATGGAAGACCTGGTCCTATTTTACTAGAAGACCTGGTCAATATAATAATATAATATAATATAAATACCAGGTCTTATATTAATTTTTGCTCCAAAAGACGCATTGGAGCCGATTGTCCGGCTAGGTCTTATTTTCGGGGAAACAGGGTAGAAGCCCCAGAGGGATGTGACGGGTAGAGGCCAAGTACACGGGTCTGGAGTTGGACACATCTGGGCTGAGCTCATCATTCTACCACTTACGAGTTGTGTGATCTGGGCTTCAATTGCTTCATCTCTAGCGTGTCGTCGAATTGGAGAAAGGATTCCTAGCAAAACTGTATGAGGAGACAACGTGGGTAAAGGGCCGTACACTCTGTGAGGGCAGGGACCCTGCTGACCCTGCAGAGCCCAACAGGAAACAGGCCCTGGCGAGGGTCTGACCAGACACGGTGCCAGGTACGTGGCGGCTGCTGCTTACACTGTGACTTTAAAACCCAGAGAAGGACAGAAAAGTAGAGGTGACTGCAGAGGCAGTTAATCACCAAGAAAGACGACAAGTCTCGTTCGCTTTGAGAACACCAGCGCACTCAGGATAAAGGACGGCATGTGCGCGCAGGACCCAGATGAAAGGGTCCTATATTCCTTGTCAAATCTATGCACGTAGGAAGAATTAAACGGGAAACAGCTATCACAAGTCGAGGTCCAGCCCTGCCAATTAACTCAGGAAAACTACCAAGACTGATTTTTTAAAGTTCAAAATATTATGAGACATGAAGCTATTCAGAACATAAGGGCATTCTCTAAAATGTCTGCAGATTTTGGTGAAGAAGGGGTCTTAAGAGAACTACAATGAAAGGAAGCCACTTCCAGAATACCGTTTACAGTGCTGGAAAGCCCCAGAGAACTGTGACGCGAGGATGCACGGACATTTCGGGGCTCCAAGGACTGCTACCATGAAACCACACGAAAGGGGACTTGGAACAAAGTCCCAGAGAAACAACGTAGGACAAGAAACCATTTCCCAAGTCCCCCAAAGCAGAGGGCTGAAAAGAAGGAACTTCTGTACCTTAAGAAGCAATTTTACAAGTAAGGAGAGAAAGCGAACCAGACGAGGGATCCCTGAGAAACCGAGCAGCAGAGGAGTTCTAGCACAAGCCCCCAGGGTCCTGGGCGAGCACAGGGCCCGCTCAGGCAGGGGCAGGGACCGCCCGGAAAGCCGGGCACTGACTGTCCAGTCCAGGTCTCGAGAAGGGTGAGGGCGCAGGAGGCCAGGACAGAAGGGGCTGTATATGTGCGCTGTTGGGAGGCGGGGGTGGCATCGGCTCTAAGCTGGCATACATGTGGCAAAGTGACAGGCAGAATGAAGGGACTGGCGCTCCGGGCTCTGGGGAAGCTGAGGGGACTCAGGCCTCTCCTACACACTGGTGGGGACGTACAGTGGTACATGCACTGTGTTGAGCAGTTTGATAGGACCTCGCAAAGCCACAAATGCACCCAGAGCCAGAAGAAAGTGTTAGTCCCTGCCCCTTTCTTGTATATGTTTTATCGCATTTGATTCTTGCATCATCTCTGATGAAATTCTCAGCAACCCCACTTTCACCCAGCCACCCCACCACCGGTCGTTTGTCCTGCACACACACTGGCACAGGCACTGCATGAATTTACAAGCTATTCACCACAGCACTGTTCTTGGTAAGGCTGGAAACACCCGCAAATGTCCATCCAAAAGGGACTGGATGGATGAACCACAGCGCATCCCTACCATGGAAAACTATGCTGCAAAGACCTCTAAGATACCTTGTTACGTGGGAAAAACGGGGCAGGGTGCAGAAGAGCCAAGCTTAGTGCTACCTCTCAGTGTACAAAGAAAAAGGGGAGCAAAAAATGAAAATCTATAATCATCTGCTTATATGTGCATTATGTAAGTTTTGAAGGAGGTAAAAGAAACTACAAAATTAATTACTTGTGAGGAGGTAGGGGTCTTGGGCCCTAAACAGACGGTGGGTTGGGCTGGGAGCAAGACTTTCCCCAGTCCCCTCTGCATTATTTTTATTTTGCTGTATGAATGTATTCCTTTTTTGAAATAAATAAAAATATTTTCCAAGTCATAAGCCCCGATCACCACAGTAATTTATAGCACTGGAAAGGTTTTAAAAATGAAAGGGCTACAGCTGGCAGTGTTAAGCGCTGTAACCCAGCCCTTGGTTTGAAGAGCCCTCTTTGGGAAACACACACCCGTGAACCAACTGTGCTTTCAGAGCAAGTTCTCAGGCTGATGAAACACTGCAACTGAAGCTAGTGTTCCACAGGGCAACGGGCGGGCCATGCGCTTGCCTACTCAGGTGGATTACATGTCTATTACACGTCAACTACGTCAACACATAGCAACCGGGATGTGAAAGCACTGTGCAATCTGTGAGCACATTCTTCAAGTTCAGACAGAAGCCAGAAGAATATGGACAATTTGATATTCAGGAAGTGCTATTTGAATCAAGTTGCTTAAGAACCTCCTTACTGAATTACAAAATTGGGGAGAGAAAATATCTAATTGAGTTCTGGAGAAGGAAAAATGCACTTTAAAAAAAAAAGCCAAGACATGAGAAGGACAGAAAAGCCTGTTCAGTGAGAGGCAGGCAGGCAGCACACTACATTAGGCCAAAGGCCTGGGTGTGAACGTGGAGAATGTTTGTCAAGGGCAAGGCCAGACCTAGGAAGGAGGAGAAACCCTCGGAGACTGACTGGTGCGAGACTGTGCAGTGGTCTGAGCAACCCCAAGAAAAGTGTCCCAGGAAATGCAACGAGATGAGATCAGGAGCTAAAAATGGATGGGAAATAAATAAGCTGCGAGTAACAGCAGCTCTTTCAACCCAAACATTAGCAACAGTGACATATATTCAAGTGTCAAAACAAAGCTTATATCTTGAAAAAGGTACACGCAGGCGTAAAAAAGTGGAGCTGTGCTTCACCTTCCTGAGCAGTTTTTCCCAAGTCTGACTCATTTAAGAAACAGGAAGTGGGGAAGTCAGTTCCTGCTTTTCTCACCTCTGCCTCCCAGCGAGTGCTGGCCACACCCTCCCCACCCCTCCCCGGGCTGGTTGCTCCAACCTTCCCAGAGATGCGGGACACCCAGGCTGGGGCCCTCCCAAAACCCCGAACTTGAAGTGCTTTCCTTTCCTCATTAGACATTTCTTTACAAAGCACCTCAGGACCAGGTGCTGTCTGGGGATTCTGCCAAAGACTGAACTGCAGAGACCCAAGACAGTGCCACCAAAGGCTCAGGGGCTGGAGGTTCCTCCCAGGCTGAGGTGCAGGGCGGACTACCAGCAGGAGGACAGCATGAATGCAGGTGCATGACATGGTGAACTGGCCAGAGCCCGTCAAGTAGGGACAGCGACTGACAGCTTAGTCACATCAGTGCATGTTGTCATGGAATTCAGAACACCCAGACAAGATCCTACAAGCTTCCAGAGGAGAAAACAGGTCACACACAAAGGAACAAAATGGTATCAGACGTCTCGACTACTAGAAGCTAGAAAACAATTAGGCAGTGCCTTCAAATTTCTGATATAAAATTATGTCCAACCTTAAAATTCTAAACTTAGCCAAACTATCAAATTGGAGAGTAGAATAAAGATATTTTCCGATAGGGAAGGTCCCCCCAAATTTACTTCTAATGTACTCTTTCTCAGGAAGCTACTGGAGGATGTACTCCATCAAAGCAAGGGAGTGAAAAATGAACTAGAGAACAGGGTTTCAACATCACCCCCAGGGTGACGTCCTGGGTAAGTGTAGAACAGCAGACATGGACAGCCATCAGATGGGATAAAAAGAGGGAGGGCTCCAGGGGAGACATCAACGAGGGGGATAAAAGGAACTGATCACCACATTGAGAGTTTCTGTCACAAGATTTAGAGCTGAATTAGTTACGGGAACATGGGAAGTAAGCAAATGAATAAATGGCACTATTATAAGCCCTAGGAAAATACAAATGGCAACAAAAAAATGTAGAGGATCTACCCAAGAGAAATGAAAACACATGTCCACATAAAAACTTGTACACAAATGTTCATAGCAGCTTCATTCATAATAGCCTCAAAGTGGAAACAACCTAAATGTCCATCAACGGATGAATGGATCAACAAAATGTGGTCACATCCACACAAAGGGACACTGTGCGGCAACACGGATGGGCCTGATCCACAGGACGCCACGTACTGTATGATTCCATTTATATGAAACGTCCAGAACAGGCAAATCCACGACGTCAGAGAGTAAACTAGCTCACTGAAATAGTTCTTCACCCTTCTGGGAAGACAACAGCTGTCCCTACTGGCCCATCACCCCCTCATTCCTGACCCCTTTTGGGTTTATCTGCCTTACACCCTCTCATCCGACTGCTCTGCCAAAGGTCGACCTCCTAATTGCCAGGTCCCAAGACTCCTTCTGTGGCTGTGGCATCCCTGCTGTCCTCTGCCGCACTGTCTCCATCACCCACTAGCCACTCCTCCAAAAGCTCACCTCCCCCTAGTGTATTACTCTTCCCTAACCCGATCCCATCTCCCCGCTCTATCTCCTCCTCCCTCTCTCCTCATCAACAGTGTCTCCTCCTCTATCTCCATCCCCAGCTGACCTTCTCCTGCGTATCTGCCTCCCCTTTCCTTCCTAGTGGAAGGCAGCCCCCCCATGCACCTCAATTTCAGCCCATTTAAGACAAATTTTCATCTTGTCCCCAAACCAGCTCTTCCTACTGGCTTCTGAACACTCCCAGTGCACCTGGATCACAGCCTTGATAGGAATCTCAGAATTCCACGTCTGCTCTGCCTTCAGAGGCCATGTCCTGTCACGCCCGGCCACGTGCAGGACGGCCACTTCCCATCCGAACCACCCTCAGTGTCACCATCGCACAGCCAGCTGGCTGCGGCATCCTCCGAATTGGTCTCCCCGACTCGTCTTCCATCTCCATCAGCACAGTTGAATTTTCTTAAAATCCATGATTATGTCCTCACCCTACTTGAAAATCCTCAGCTGTTCCCTCCCCCGCTCCCTACATTCCACAAAACATCTGTGCCTGGTATGAAGACTCCCCACACTCTGGCTCCAACTCACCTTTCAGAACTTATCTTCTGCTGTTTCCGTATACACACCACGTATTTCAAGAACGTGTGTGTCGTCACTTATTTTTTTGATCATTCCCCTTCCATGTGCTTGTCAGGCTGCTTCTGCCACCCATCCAGCAAAAAAGCTGCCTCAATGACTGTGCCTTTCCTGATGATCAATGGAAGGTCCTTCATTCCAGAAGACCTGGCCTGTGACAGTGCGTGAGGCCCCGTCTCATTGCACAGACCACCACGAAAGACAGCGCTCTACATGTTCTGTCATCACAGACCTGGTGGCCTGGGAAACGGAGCATTCTGCAGTGGAAAAAGGCCCTGGGGATCAACTAACACACATGCTTTGTTGGACCTACAGTATGTTTCTTTAAAAAAAAAAAAAAAAAAGCCAACATTGCAAAATCTAGATATTTCACACAAAAATCCAGACGTGGGCATCTCTTGAAAAAGAGGTGCTGACCCCTCTCCTGAGAGGCCTCCCTTGCCTACTTAGTCTAAATCTGGCCACCAGTCACCCTCTATAACATGGACCCATTTTACTTTCCTTGTAGAGCCCTGCCCAAATTGTTCATTTCTTTTATTTGTTCAGCCTGTGTTTCCTCCCTCCAGATCTTAACTTTCCTGAGAGAAGAGACCTTGTATGTCTTGTGCAAAGCCATCCTCAGCACTCTGTCCATCACGGGGGATACTGAGAAGCCACTCAAGACATGTGCTGAATGAGTGAACGGATGTGGCCTCCTTGGGCCCACACCTCTGAAGGGCACTAATGGACCACAGCATGGCCGTGAGGCCAACTGAAGGATTCCTGCCCGATGCCTGCCCCTTCTGGAGGCAGGTATGAGCTCTTTAGGCTGCAAGTACCCCTCTCCCCCACCACACATACAAAAGAAGTACATGTATTCATACCTAGTCTCTTCCTTGTCATATGACTGGCTTCTAGAAGTCTCTGGGCTGGCCACTCCTGATCTAACCCAAGCCCAAAGGCTGTGTCTGGTACAACTTAGAATGCTGCCTAGTCCAAGGTCGCTGGACTTATTCAGGCCTTCCACAGATATTCATTTCTAGGTGGAAGAAATACAGCGTGAACAAAACAAAGGCCTTGCCCTCATGGTGCTGACATTCCAGGGGGGATTGATTGGTAAGTATTTGGGGATACTTGTTATCTGCAGACTGCTGGCACTCATCCCGCCCAACCTTCTTGTTCTCCAAGGCCCAGGTCAAGGGCCACCTCCTTGGTGTGGTCTTCCTGGTAAGCCAGCCTTTACCAGCTCCCTTCATGCTGACTTTCACTTATTGCTCTGTGTAGCTATGAGCTGTTTTATACTCAGCACTACGGTTTTACTGTTCATCTCAAGCTCCTTGAGGCCATAAAATTCTGTTTTCCCTATCTTTCATGTTCCCTACAGCTCAGAAAGCACAACTGGCACTTAAATACTTGTTGGCCAATTGAAGACAGGGAGCCACCTTTTCCCAAATCCGGTATGGAGACCTATGAAGCCATTGAACCACTGTGATAGTTTCCAGAATATACATTTTACTCAAGAAATCTATGGGAATAAAGTTAATACTTAACTACTAGGTAATTCAACACATTACAAATTAAGACAAATAGGGATCGATGATGCAATGGGAATGCAAAAAGGACGTGAATTTGTATGAGCCTCCTGGTAGGCAGGTTTGGACATACTTCCTATTGGCTGTGTGACCTTGGGTAAATTCATGAACCGCCTTGGGCCTCAGTTTCAGGATCTATGAGGGGATGAGAGTTGTGTAATGGTAGATGCTTGTTAAGGATTGAGAATATTTATGTATATGAGTACTAACAGTGCCTGGCATGGAAGTGTTCAAAACATGTTAGCTGCCCTTGTTAATTTCCCCAAACCAGCCTCCCCCATTTGTTAGCACATGTCTGTATTTAGGAGCACTTAGGGGAAAAGTCTGTGGTTAGACTTGGGGCTTCAGTTAAGGGTCTGACCACACTGCCCAGATGACCAAAAATGGAAAGCAAGGACAGACCAAGGGGTAAAATGTTATAAAAGCAAAACGGGAAAATGAGAAACCGATTTTTTTCAATTAGCTGCTACCACTTATCTCTTCCCCTAGAAGAGAATCTTCTGGCTGCCTCAGTTTCTTCATCTGTACCATGGGGGTGTAGCCATCATACTTGCCTGTACTGAGATCCTAGGCGTGAATGAACTTTGTAATGTCAAGAGCACAATGCACCCGAGTTACTGCTTAAAAGCATGGGTTCTGGACAATCTAAGGAGAGTTACCTTAGACAAGTTAACATCTCCTGGGCTCAGTTTCCTGTAAAAGTAGAGGCAATAATAATATCTATTTCATGGGATTGTAGTGAGGGATACGTGCAACAATACAAAGTATTTGGGGCCTAGAACATCAGAAGAGTCCATCTATTATTATTATAATTACTAACCTATTCATTGGACTTATCCCTAAGGGTCAGGTGGAAGTCTGATGTAGCAACACCGACACCGGCCCAGGAACTGGGGTCTGCAACCAGCTGGGTGACCTTGGGCAGGTCGCTGACCCTCTCCAAACTCTGGGTTCCTACCACCTCTTCTACTTCGCTATTAAGACCACCAGAAGAGAGGCCACCCGCTCCCCAGCCTGTCCTCAAGGGGCCACAACTCAAAAATTCCTGCTGCTTAATTCCCTTTGCAGCGCGAGAGCAGGAGCGGCGGTGTCTCCATTCCTGGGAGATGCGTCCACACTCCGCCGCCACCGCTCGCTTCACCAGCATCTTGTTTCTGCAACCGCTCACTGCCCAAAGTTTCCCCAGCGCCCGGCCGTGGGTCGACCCCAGAAGTCCAGAGCTGGGGGCGCGGAGAATGGGGGTCCAGTCCGGGGAATCCTAAAGCTCCCCCGCAGCCGGGAGGGGAGTGACAGGTGCGACGGGAGAGCGGGACCTGGGGCGGCGCGTGTAGGCGCGCGAGAGGCGGCGGCCGCGCGCTCTCCTCAGGTTGCTCCCGCCCGGCCCCCGCGACGCCCCCGGCTCCGCGCTCCCTGTTTCACGACCCTCGCTCCGCTTAAAGACACGCGGCTCCCCAGAGCGGATCCCACGACCTCTCGGAGCCGAGCGGCCCGGCCGGGGTTCAATCCCACAGCACCCGGAAAGGCTGGGGACCGCCGAGGCGAACGCGCGTGCGGATGCTTCCCGCGCGAGCCGGGGCTCCGGGCGGGGGGCGCACGCGCACCCGCGCGCGCCGCCGTAACCCCTTCCTCCCCGCGCGCCCCCGCACTCCCACCCACCCACCACTCACCGTCGATGTCCCCCAGGGTCAGCTCGTCACCCAGCTCCGTGAGCGTCTCCATGGTCTCCAGACCGCCCAGCTCGCCGCTCTCGTCCATCGCCCGGCTCGGCGCAGAGGCCTCCCTGCCGTCCCGCTCAGGGAGACGCGGGGGCGGTGCCGCTGCCACCACCCATGACACCCGACAGCCCCCGCCCGGTACCGCCTCACCAGCCGGTGCCACCCTCCGCCATGTTTGCTACGCGCGGGAGGGGCGGGACGGGATTCCCCCGCCCCAACCCGCTCCCTCTGCGGCCCCGCCCCCAGGCTGCGCGCACCCCTGTTTGTTGTCAATGGGACCAGGCTCATCGTGGCCAATCGGCGCGCGAAGCGGCGCGTGGGGTGATGGCGCGTCATCGATCAGCAGCTCAGATTTGCATAGCGAGGTCCCGCCCCTCGGGGTCTCGTAGCGAATGCGTAGAGAAACCTCCTAGTCCTCATCCCAACCTCCTTCCCCTGGGTTAAAGGAGCCGCTCTCTTTTTCATTGGGTCTGCTCCACAAGCTACTCCATCCACCCGCCGGGGATTGAAGGGTTAACACGCTCCACCCCCGCCCGCTAGTCGCCCCCGGAGCAGGCTGTGAGCACATTACGTCATCTTCCCAGCTGCTACCCCGGCCCTGCCCGCCTGGGAGAGCGGGTAGAATCAAACCTGGCCCGGGAACGCTGGGGCCCGGAGTCTGGAGACCATGCAAGTCGTATTCCTGCCAAGCCCTTTACAAAAGCGGAAATGGAGGTTCCACGTGGACCGCGAGCTGCCCAAGTGCAGAGCTCTGTGACCACCTTTGCGTCTGCACTTTTGCACTACAGCGACCTCGCGCTTCTTCCTTCGGTTCTCACCCCGGGTACCTCAGAACCGCCTGCAGACTTTTAAAACAATGCCAGTGCCAGGGGCCACCACTGGCCTCTTCCTGAGGCGGGGCCCAGGCTTGAGCATTTTGACAAAGTTCCCCAGGGACTCTGACGCGTGGCCCACCCACAGATTCCCACTCCGTCAAGTACCTCACTGCCCCATCTTGCAGCTGGTCACGACGTACACAGATGTGCAAACTTCCAGGAATTTATCCTAAGGAATAAAAGTACGAGTGCTCAAAGAAGTACACAAGTATGTGTGTGTTCAAAGACGGTCATCCCAAAGTCCTCCAACTGGAAAAAATTGGAAAGCCCAGTAAGGGACTAGAGGAATAAATCACATCCACACAATGGAATACCGGGGCATCATTAAATATTATGTACATAAATGTCTATCACAAAGACTTTCACTATATGTTGTTAAAAGGTTCAAGTATGTTTCCTGTGAGTGTTGCTTCGGGGTCAAGACTTAAGAGCACACAGGCTGAATAGAGGCAGATGTAAGGACACTATGCAGTGACATTGAACGGTTAAGTAACTCTTCTAAGCCTGTTTTGTCATCTCTAAAATGGGAAATAGCGCCCCCTCATAGTTGTGAAGACTAAATAAGATCATCTGTACATTCATGTATTTATTGAACACATCTGTGGCAGGCAAACAGAAACAGTTCTTATCCTCTGAGTTTCCAGTCTCATGAAGAAAACAGACATTAAACAAATATAAGTGACAGACAGTACAAGTGATCAAGGGAATTGTAACAAGAGACCTGACGGGATGTTAGGAAAAGCCTCTGACATTTAAGATGCAATCTAAAATTGGGGAGAACTGCATCTAGTATAGCCAGGGGAACAGATGACATGGGCAAGGTTCCTGAGGTAGCGGGAGCCGCTGACAGCCAACACTTGGCATAAGACCTGGCATATAGTAAGTGCCCATACGAGGTAGCTGTTGTAATTGAAAGAATAGGGATCTATGTGATCACAAGGGCAAAAAGGATGGAAGGCCCAACAGCTGAGTGTCAGTCATGTTTATGAGAATGGTGGGATTTAGGGTGAATTTTACTTTCTTGGTACATTCTTCTTGGTATTTCAGTATTGTTTAAGAGTCTCATGCTCCATCTACCTACTGAGCTAGCCGGGTGGCTCAGTACTGTTTAAAATACTTTTGATAATGAACTTGTATAACATAAAGACCACACCAATCTCTGGCCGGGCACTGAGCAGGACAGTGCCATCTTCAAGTGCACTTCCCAGTGGGTCTCACAGGGCTGCCCACACTGGGTGGGAAGGAGGGTGGTGACTATCTGCTGGCCGACTGTATGACTCACTATGGTCCGGTGCCCACCCACCCCACAGCCTCAGGAGCCTCCCGCAGAGGCCGCCTGAGCACCAGGTCAGGTCGATGGGCACAGCACCTCCCATTCTGCAGCTGTTCCCAGGGCTCCCAGCTGGACCTGCCCAGAGGCCCGGGTTCCCAGCAAAGCAGTCTGAGGGGACACAGTGAAGGCTCAGTAGAAACTATGGAGAAAGGTGGTAGCCCTGGACCCAGCCCTGGCAAAACACTCACACTGTCCCTCTGGCTCTGATCTCACCTAACTGAGTATCTCTTCCAGTTGGCTCCTCGCATTGGCTGGAGACCTGAGACTGGCTCCCAGGGGTGGGATAGCCTCAGGTGTCATTCCTCAGGACCCAGGTTCTTCATCTGAAAAGCGAGGGGTCGGGCCAGATGACAATAACGTCCAGACACCCACCACAGGTTGGGCTCTCACTATGGGCCATAGAAGAGAACTTGGCCTGTTTGGTTCCTTCACTATTTCGGACGCCTTCCCTTGATGCCTCTGCTCAGGGCCTGTCTCCTCATTCCTCCCCAATCTTTCAGGAATCAGTTCAGACGTCATTTGCTCCAGGATTAAGCAAGAGCACATACCCCACGGTTTGACACAGAGGTGCAGCTTCAGGGTGGGAACTAACAAGTTTGGTTTTGGATAAGCTGAAACATAAGGACTGAGGCTTATCCAGTGGCAACAGGGCAAGTGCCCTCAGCTTTGTGGTTCAGAGGATGCAGCTGTCAAGAGCCGAGGAGAGACTAAACCAAACAACACTTCATTTAAGGGGCAGGTGAGGGAAGAAGAATCAGGAAGCGACAGAGCAGACTCAGACCAAGGGCAGAGAACCAGGACAACACGGTGGCCGACGCCTGTGCGGGGTCCTCTCAATAAGTGTCACCAGCATTTCTGCAGGCAGTGAGTGGGGACAGCAGAGGAAGGTGTGGGGCTGGGATGAGGAGGGAGAAGGGCTGTGGACCAGGGAGGTGTTGCCCTCAGGGGACATCTAGCAATGTCTGGAGACATTTTTGGTTGTCATAACTGGGAGATTGCTACAGGAATCTGATGGGTAGAGGCCAAGAGTGTTGCTCAATACCTTACAACACACAGGACAGCCCTTCTCACACAACAAAGAATTACCTGGCCCCAAATGTAAACAGTGCCACTGTTGAGAAACTCTGCCTTAAAAGATACTGGGGAGCTCCCAGACTCTTTGGGGGTGTCTCAGGTTGGGGCTGGAAATACCACGGACGACATCACGGCTGCCACCACTGGGCACCCCTGGTGCTGGTCTGGCCACTAGGAACCCCTTTCCCCACACACACTTGCTGCCCCTGGTACCTGTGCCACGGCCTCCCCCAGCACCACTCACACAGGCTGGTGCCTCTGGTTGGTGACATTTCAGTCACTTTACTGAGTCCTAGCTGCAAGGAGGCTGGATAAACAAATACCCTCTGGCCTCGACAGCGCCAGGCAGGGGAGGCGGGCAGACTCTGCCTGCAGTTAAGACAAAAGGTGGAGTTCTGGGTACAAGGGACAACAATCAACAATGCAACAAAGGGAAGGAGAGGGGGAAAGCAGGGTGATTCTGTTTGTTTTTCTGCAGGTGTCAGATGGGAAAACTTGGGACCATTTGAAGGTGAAGAGGAAGGTGTCAGCCAAGACAGAGAGAGGCTGATGGTGGAGAAGAGCCTAGGACAGAGGTGCCAGATGAGGCGGAGCTGAAGCCAGGTAAAACCGGGTCCCTCTCTGGCTGTGCATGCAGTGGGTGTTCAGCAAATCTATGGGGGAGACGCAGAACCATCAGAGAAGGGCACCTGTCACTGAAAAGCCAGCCGCCAGTCTTGGAGAAACAGTTCAGGGCTGGGCAGGCAGTTCAGATATTATCCAACTGATTTTGCCAGTGAAGCCACAGCATAGAGAAAGGGCGTGCCAGGGTCACTCAGCCAGTCTGATGGGCTGAGACAAGACTGGGGTCTCCCTTTGGCTGTCGGTGGTCAGGGTGGTGTGGGTTCTGGGATGGCTGTGTCTCTCAGACCCTATTAAGAGGCAGACGCTGGCTTGGTAAGATCAGAGACCCAGCTAGAATTCCCACCAGAGCTCCTCCATCCTTTGCCTGGGAAGAGCACGACTGAAGGGCAGCTGCCCACACTCAGGGCCTCTGCAGCTTTCCTGCCCTGTGACCACAGGTGTCTGCTTGCATACCTCCTGAGCTGGGGAGCTCACTGCCTGACCAACTGGCTTCAGGCAGCCTGGCCATGATAAAGCAGCCTTCTCCAGAGCTGCCGCCCGCTCCTCTATAGCCCTGTCCACAGGTTGAGGGGCTCCCAGTGTTGCCGGAGAGAACAAGTTGACTCTCCTGGGCATGCTCAATGACTGTCCCCAGAGAGCTAAGGATAGAGATCATGTTGCTCCAAGGTCATCCTGGATTAAACACCCTCCCAGGACACTTCCAGTCCTTCCCAACACGGATCCTTCATCAAGGACAGTGCGGAAAAGGATTAGGAGGCCTAGACCAAGTTCCTGTTTCACTATCCTGCCATGGCCTGGGGCGGGAACGTCCTCTAAAGTGCTCTCTACATCTTTGAGGGCCCCTGGTCCCCCCACCCAGGCCCCTCACCACCTGCCTCGTAAAGGGAGTCACAGTTACCGGGGCCCAAACCAGCCGTGGTTGGCCCAGAGGGTTGGCTGGCTTTTATTGTGTATCTGAGGGGTCTGGAACTTGTGGCCGGTGGCTCAGTGACACAGTGGGGCCAGCAGCAGGCATGGCACCTCTGCAGGTGGCTGAGCCTGGTTCTGCTACCTCCCCAAGAAAAGCAGCAGCCAACCAGCCAGCGGTCCTAACCCACCGGGAGGGTCCAGTCCTGGACCCCTCCCACCTCCCCCAGCATCTCCACAGGGTTAGGTCTGCAGCACAGCGTCCTCTGAGGTGCCCTCGACGCCCCCTCCAGGGAGGACCCTGGGAGGGAATCCGGCTTTCTTCGGCTCAGTCCCTTCAGCTGGGGCCAAGCCAACGTGGCCTCCCCCACGCAGGGCCTGGCTCTCACCACCAGTCAGTGTGGCTGCACCTCCGCCACACTGCCGCCTCCTCTGCCTCCCGAAGGGCCGGCTCCTGGCCCCTGGAGCCTGGGGCTGCAGCAGGGCTATAGCTCCGACTGCGATCGCGAGATCCGCGGGCCTTTTCGGATCTCCTTCCGCTTCTCCTCTTTCTTCCGGCGTTTCTCCTCTTCTCTCAGGGCCTTCTGGAAAGGGTCGGTGCTGGAAGTGAACTGCGGGGAAGAGCAGAGTGGTCTGATTTAGTCCGCTGGCAGCAGAGCTTACTCTGAGCTGGGCCACTGTGGGCTGTGGGACAGGAAGGTTGCTTAGACGCAGGCCCTGCCCGCAGGGAAACGCGTAATGGGCTTTGGGGATGACTGCTGAGTGGGTCCTGAAAGATAAGCAGGAGCCTGACCAGCAAACAGGGTGAGGGAATGAGGACATTCCAGGCAGAGGGACAGGTGCCGAGCTGTGAACCTCCAAAGGCATCAGAGAAACAATAAACAGACTCCTCAATGGGTGAGGGGCACAGTGCCTGCAACCACACACTGGGCCCCAGCCCTGGCTGCCATACTCGAGTTGCGGAGGGCAGCCAGTGAAAATAAGAGATAGTGGGTGGACGGCGGTGCCTGGTGAGAAGACGGAAACACAGGGCGAGCGGGGGTCGGAGGAGGATGACTTCAGCTGGGGCAACCCCCAGGCCCTATGCTCTCCCTCTGCCCTCTCCAAACCCATGGCTTCTGTTATGTCTATATGGTCAGTTACCCCTCAAATCTATACCTCTGTATCTAAATGCCTGCCTGGCACCTCCACTAGCATGTCCCAAACATGCCCCCAACTTGGCACGGCTCCATCTCCCCAAAACCCAGTCCCCTTCCAGTGTCCCTGTCCTCAGGGCAGTGGAGCTCCACACCCCAGTCTAGGTGAGTAGGGCAGAAACTGAGGAGCCCCCACCCTCCACCAGGCACCCCGCTATCTTCATCTCAAGTCCTGGCTCATTTTAACCCTTAAGTTTCTCCCAAGCCCATACACTTCTGTCTCTTCTCTTGCTGCCCCATCACCACCTCTACCTGTCTCCTGACGACTCTGGGAGCCTCCCAAGGTCTCTCCACACCAACTCTGGTCCCCCCTAAGCCACTCGCACGGCAGCTAGATCTTTTCAAAATGCCAATCTCACCGCGTCACACTCCTGCTTCAGCCCTCCCGATTCTCCATTACTCGCAGGATCAAGTCCGACAGTTCCATCTGCAGAGCCACCTGCCCACCTGTTCCTCCTTCACACTCCCCACCTTTTGGTTTCTGGATTCCCTGTTCCCTCCCTCTTCCAGGCTTCTGCACATGCCGTGACCCGGGCCCAGAATGCTTTCCAGCCCCCACCCCCGTTGCCACATTAGCTCCAGTTCAACTGTCACTGCCCTCGGGGACCTGCCCTGACTCCTGGCTGGGGTGGAGGCTGTCTCCTCCATTTCCTTCTCAGGGCTTCTGTCTCCTGACCACCTGCTTCGCGTCCGCCACCCCCACTGGACAGAGGTCTCCGTGAGGATGGGAGGATCAAGTCAGATGTTGGTCACCTGGCCATGAGCCCCTAGCACAGGGCCTGCCTGCTTACAGATGGCATTCAGTATGTATTTTTTAAAGGGACGAATGAATCACATTAGAACATGACTTATAATAGCACCCAAAATTCCAGTAGTTATGCCGTGACATATGCCAATTATATTTGTTCTTAGGACAGATGTTTGATAAACGTAGACATGAAAACAAACTAGGAGCTCCACCTTGTGGAGTAATTTACCTACCACAGTAGATTGAGTGGAGAATCTGGAAGATGGGATGAAATCAAAGTATGGCCCAGAGAGGGTAAGTGATATGCACAAGTCACACAGCAAGTAGGACACCCAGTTGGGCATAGCCCCCAGTGCTTCCCCTACCATACTGCCTTCTCTCCCAGAGTTAATTCTGATCCTCTTGGGAGAGATGAGCTGGGAGACCCCTCAGGCCAGCCCAGTGCCCTCTGGCTCTGGCTGGGGAAGGGCAAGTCAAGAGATCCTTGTCTCTCAAGCCCCAGCTGGCTCAACCCCACCAGGGGAGCCCAAGCCTAGTTGGGGGCAGAAGAGAAACACTGCCCATCCCTTTCCCAGACCCCTTCCCCACCAGGCTTGGCCGATGCCTACTTTAAACGAGGCCCCAGCAACTGTCCTCCCCCTGAACCCTCAGTCCTTCCTCCTAATGGGTCATTCCCATAAAATACAAACAAGCCATAGTTTCTTCCATCCGACTAAATTTCTCAAAACCACACCCTCCTCCAGCTATTCTCCCATTGGTCTGGTCTGCTCCCCTTGAAAACAAAACTCTTCGAAAGGCCTGTCTATACTTCCTACATCCACTTCCTTTGCTCTCATTCTCTTGACATCCAGTCTTTTGTCCTCAGCCTTTGATCTCGGATGGCCTCCATGTTGCTAAATCCAGTGGCCAGTTCTCAGGCCCCATCTTCTTTGACCTCCCGGCAGCATTTGATGGCCCGTCACTCCTCCTTCCTGTAACTTTCCTCACGGGGCCTCTGAGAAACAACTTTCTTGGGTTTGCTACTCTCGTGCTGACCGCTCCTTCTTGGGGTTCTCTGCTAGTTCCTCCTTGTGCCCTCAACCTCTAACTGCAGCCCCACCCCAGGCCTCAGTCCTCACACGGCTTCTCTTATCTGCCCCAGGCCCCCAGGGTAACGGCGTCCTGGCCACAGCGTTTGGCATTTTCTTCAAAAGCATGACTCTCACATTCGTAGCTTGAGCTTCAACCTCTCCCCGAAATCTAGAATCATACAGCCAATTTCCTCCCTGTTATCTTCACTCAGGTCCTCACCAGGTCCAGAAACAGTCTCGATCCCCGATCCAGCCCTCAACCTGCTCCCACCAGGGGCTGCCCGCTTTAGAAAATGGCGGCCCCGTTCTTCCGCATGCTCAGGCCAAAAATCTTCACATCATCCTCAGTGCTTCTCTCTCACTCCACATCTGCTTCCTTAGCAAATCCTATTGGCTATATATTCACAACGGAACCAGAATGTCACCATTCCTCACCGGCCCCACTGGTTGTCACCCAGTTCAAGCCACCATCAACTCCCACGTGGAAAAGCACCACAGTCTCATTGGTGCCCGTTCCCACCCGGGTCCCAGACCTTCCTCCACACAGCAGCCAGGCTACTCTTCTCATGGGTAAGTCAGAGCCCATCACCCTGCTCTCCAGTAAATGCCACGGCCACTGAGAAGCCCTCCGAGGGCTCTGTGACCTGGCCCATGGCTTTGACCTCGCCTCCTCGCACTCCCCACCCCTCCAAGTAAGCTTCCACTGAGGGACTGTGCACTTGCTGCTCCTTCAGCCTGGAATGTTCTGCCCCAGATTACACGCTGGCTCCCTCACTTCCTCCAGGTCTTCCCAGTAAGACCCTGTGTCCAAGTCATGCAAAATAGCAACTGTATCTCCACCTCACCCCAGAATCCTCAACCACATTCCCCTGCTTTTTCTTCCACAGCCCGTCGCCACCTATCATAGCATGTATTTTTCATCGACTGTTGCCTCCAACGAGAATGCCACTCCCAGGAGAGCACGGCTAGTTTGTTTGTCTACATGCTGCTCACTAAATGTTGAATGAATGAAAATGCTGTGCCTCTGAGCCTTTGTTTAAGCTTGTCCCTCTGCCTGGCAGGTCTTCCCCGAGCTGGTCCACCGGACAACTGGTACTGATTGAGCCTCCACCACCCACCTGCAGAGGCTGGGTCAGGCTTCCCCTCAGTGGTCCCACGGCTCATCATGTCCCTCCTCCACTGGCACAGTGACCACACTAGATTGGGACCATTTCCCTGCTGCCTTCCCCATGGGACTGAGTATCTGAAGGGCAGGGGAGGGCCAGCCCCCTCTGGACAGGGACAGTGGCCAGCACACAGCTTGCCCTGCGCTGGCTCTAGTGATGACTACGTAAGAAGTAGACGGGGTCTCCCAGGACATTCACCAGTGTAGAGGGAGTGCACGAGGGGAGCTGAGCAAGCCTGGGCTATGCCAGGAGACAGGTCCATGCTGGACATCCAAAGTGACTCCTATCTTGGGACTGTCCCCAGCCAGTGAGATGGAAGGAAAGTATATTGCTGCTGTGGTTATGTCCAAGCAGAGCACATTCCGATGAAGCTGAACTCAATCTACCCTGGCACCCATTCTCTCCGAGGCCTGTGCTCTCATCCTCCTCCTGTGTATGAGGCATCCATGACCTGCAGGGTGAGGACAGCCAGTGTCACAGCAATAAAGCATCCCTGTGGGCACTCCCTCAGTGGGAAAGGCAATCTGCCACGGCCTTCAGTGTCCTGGCATGTTCTCGCTGGGACACCAAGAATCCAGCCCTGACGGTTCCTTCCCTGGGCCATTTATCAGGGTTGTGATTGCAGCAAGCAACCTTGGAGGATGTTATCATCTTGGTTTTACATGAAAGGGTGGCAGCTCCCCTAGGGGGACAACTGGATCCTCAACTCTGCTGCCTGAATCACAGCCACTGGCTGAACAGGGCTTTCAAGTCCGAGGTTACCCTAAGTACTCAGGTTTGGTTCACTGATAGTTCAGCTGACTTTCTACCATGTTTCCCCGAAAATAACACCTAGCCAGACTATCAGCTGTGTCTTTTGGAGCAAAAATTAATATAAGACCTGGTATTATATACCATATTATCTTATATTATATTAATTATATTACATTACATTGTATTATACCCAGTCTTATATTCTATTCTATTCTATAAGACCTGGTCTTATATTATATTAAAATAAGACCTGGTCTTATATTATATTAAAATAAGACCATGTCTTACATTAATTTTTGCTCCAAAAGACGCATTAGAGCTGATGGTCCGGCTAGGTCTTATTTTCAGGGAAACACGGTCGCAAATGGTGCTGTGCAGAAAAGAGCTAACAGAGCCAGCTTGACTGCTATCCTTTGAAAGGCCTATTCCCAAGGTTGGCTCTTGGCTGGTGTCTAGGAACTTGGATTCTGGGAGGGCTCCCGTCCAATTGGTGTCTCCCACTGTGCCTGACGTGTTTGTACCAACAACGTGGCTTACATATATCAACACCTTTTCTTCTGGGAGTCTGGAACTCAGGTACGCCAAAGGCAGAGGGTGCCTACGCGACCAGCCAGCTCCCAATAAAAACCATGAGCCCTGAGTCTTTAATGAGCTTCCCTCATAGACAACTTTTCATAGCTGTTGTCACACCTTGTCGCTGGGGGAATTAAGTGTGCCTTGTGTGACGCCACTGGGAGGAGACTCTTGGGAGCTTGTGCCTGGTTTCCCTCAGACTTCACCCGTGCGCTTTCCCCTTTCCTTTGTGCTTTCACTGTAATAAATCATGGTTGTAAGCATGACTATACACAGTCCTGTGAGTCCTAGTAAATCATCAAACCTGGGAGTGGTTTTGGGGACTCTTGACATGGCTGTCTCCGGGCGGCGGCAGCCATCCAGCCCCACTGACAACACTGGAAGACTAGCTGCCATCTGAATGAAAAGCCCTCACCTTTGCGTAGGCAACACTTCTAACGACCAGACTCATTGTATTTTTACTAACTGTTGTCAGTGTGCTAGCCATCTGTCTGCCACTCGAACATTACAGACGGACAGATCAAAGACAGCCATCCCTCTTTGGGGCCATAAGCTGTGGAAACAAATTATGATTGACAACTGGACAGTGTGGGTCACTCGCTTGGATGCCCACAGTAAGGCCCTTTGCCTGATAAAACTGACCAGAATCAAACTGCTGACCAAGTCCACACTACCAAGATGGCAGTCATTACCACATGCACGTGGCAACACACCTGCCACCACGGAATGGCACAAAGCCCACTCTGTATTTCTGGTTTGACTATCTAGGATCCTTGGTTGGCATAGTATGGACGCGAGATCATTAGGATAATGACCAACTGGTGAGTACATTCCTTGCCAAGTCCCCCTACTGTGGCCCATGTGAGCCATGATGGGAGATATGACATGCCTCTGAAAAGTTTGTAAAAATACCCTTGCCCAATTCACATCTGACCCTCTGGACATAAGCCTAGGTGAGAGTAGGGATGATTGGCGAAAAAAAAAAAAATTGTAGGTCCTCGGATGTGACACACCAATTTTGTACCAATAATCCCAACAACTAGGGAAAGACCACCTAAGATCCCAGCAGGTGTGGGGAACAATTAATCCTCTTTGTCCCTTAGATCTAGCTCTACCACTTGGCAAAACAATCCTAGGCTCCGCCCAGGCCAACCTGCAGATGGCAATCTGACCAGCTGCTGGGTGTTCTTCTCAACCACGTGATAAAAAACCTGACATGGACATGGTCAGTACTGAACTGTTCTGCTGTGCCCAATGCATCGAAGGCAGCTCCTAGAGTGACCCGGTGCAGACACAAGCCAGTACAACCTCGTTTCAATCTGACAGATACAAATCCATCTGCTTCTCCTGATGCCTGAGTGGCCTGGGTTATGCAACTCTGCAGCGACTCTCAGGGTTCAACCAAACAATGTAACGGTGACCCAGATCAAGTGTAACACATGGGGTGGGCCATTGAGTATCTCTCCACTGTGATGAAGGCTGCTTTGGGCCCACTGACTGCCCCCAGAATCACTGGCAAGAACGTCAAAGAACAGCGGATCAGTCTAAACTCTTGCATGGGTGGCAATGGGTAACAGACTGGCCTTGGATCACAACCGTGATTATCTAAAGGGAGACCTTCTGGTCCCCAGGACTGACCACAGTCGGCTGAGTGTAGGACCCTGGACATGGCTGAGATACTACAGCAGGCTGCCCTCATCCTGCTGCTCAGCGCCGTTGACGGCGGCCTTAATTAAATGCAGTATGAGACAAATTGAACAAATTTGGTCCTAGCCTCTACTGGTCAGATGGATAGACAGACTAGCACACTCATGTGGAAATGTGAGTTAAGCTAAGACATGCAGGGCTCAGGGGTGGGCTGTGGGAGAGGCAGTCTGCCATGGATGGCCCTCAGCAGCCCTGCTGGGTACACCAAGAGCAATGCCCTCACCGCTCTGTGCCTGGGCCACTTCTCAGGATTGGGTTTGCAGGGAGCAACCTTAGAGGATGAGGGGATGTCTCCCCCCAAACGAAGAGCAGGTCTGCTTCTGTCCACTACAGAAGTAAACTTCCCGAGCTTGGTGCTCCTCAGCATGACGCAGCCACTGCCTGTGTGGCATCCGCCTGGGCCTCTCTGTGTCACCCCATGAAACTCAGGGAACAAGGGGAACCAACATGACTGGGCCAACAATCTGGAGAGTGCTGCTGCTGCAGTAAACGCTGCCGCCTCTGACTGCTCGGCATCCGTGAGACAGGCGCAGGCTGGCCTGGTAGCCTGCAAGCAGAGTGTAAATCTGACACCCCTCGTGGACCTGACACCCCTCCCTGTACCAGGGGCGAGCCTGAGATTTGATGCGTCCAATCCTCTAGACCTGCCACCTCTGATCCCCTCCTCTGCTCTACTGCATGTGGCCCCCAGCCCTCTAGGATGAGAGCATGTGCAGAACATGGGACAGAAGCCTGGCTGGGTGATCAGAGGCTGAAGGGCATAGAAGAGCATGACTCGACCTCCCCTGGCTTCCCTGTCATTCACCTGATGTGGGGTGTCTACTGTGCACGGGGATGGGTATGTTCACAGCCTCTGACTGCCCCCCACAGTGGGGGTCCACGTTCCATGAGCAGACAGACAGCCTGGGGCGAAGACAAGAGCTTAGTGAGCGAGTGATGGTTTCTGGACCCAGACCCCGGCACGTCTGGCTCCAGGTCCAAAGCCTGCACGCTCTACCCCGGGCACTCCAGGCCCTGAAGGACCTGGCTTGCCACCGCTCAGCAGAGGCAAAGCAGACGTGCCACAAGCCACCACAGCTTACCTCTGTGTGGTCCACCTTAAACGGGTTCTGGAAGTCCGAGTCTTTCTCGCTGATCCCCAGTTCCTGGGCCATCTGCAAAGGAGGAAGAGCTAGTCATCCTTTGCCTTCTCCTGCCTCTTACCCGCGGGCCACTCCCTCCATGGTGGAACCCAGGCCCAAAGCCCGGGCAGATGTGGGCCAGGTGATGACCCCAAGGAACCCAGGTCAACACAGAACTCCTTGGGGTGGCACCTCAACATGCCAAGGCTTAGCACAGAAAATACGACCAAGGGCTGCCATTCAGCCCCGCTGCAGGCAGACGCGAGGCTCATGGCACAATGCGAGACAGAGGGCTCCGGCCCTCCTGCGCCCCAGTCCTTACCAGGCTGAGGATGGGTGAGTGGGGCCCCTGGTCAAAGACGCCTGACTGGTTGCAGAAGCTGATGCCCCAGCGAATGAGGAGATTCCAGTTGGAGTTGTGGTCGAAGTAGTGGTGCACGATCCTTGGGAAGCGCAGCACCACGTCGCCGAAGAAGGCCGTGTTCTCCAGCACTTGGGAGAAAGCTGGGAAGAGGACCCTGATGAGTGGCCAGGGCACACGTCCTTCTCTTGCCCTCCTGGCCAGCCCCAGGCAACCCCCAGAACGGAGGCAAGCCCACCAAGCAGAGAAGGGAGCGCTGCCTGCTGCCCACAGGCTGATGCCCACACGTGCAGTACGTGCGAATGACTATGTCACCAGAGCACTGAATCCTCAAAACCACCTTTAGAGGGAGATGTGGGTGCTGTTCGCATTTTACAAAGGAAAAACTGAGGCTCAGACCGCTACTGAGAGGCAAATCTGGACTGCAAACCCAGGTCTGTTTGACTCCAAAGGCTCTGTTCTTTCCCCTGTATCTCATGGTTTAGAAGACTCGTTTTCTTTGGGGACCAGAGAGGTGGGGGTCATTCTGCACATGGAGGCATATGTGTCACATGAGGCTTTGCTGGGCCTAACTCCCCAACTTGGGTCCAAATGTCCACAGCTGGGCCCTGGTCAGCACAACTACAGTGCCTGTGAGGGGTCATGTCTGTTAGGGTGGCCAGGGCACACGCCAGGGTTTGTATTTTAAAAATACTCCTCTAACTTTATTTTAAATGCTTCTGAAGTTCTTAATTTTGAAATAATTTTAGACTTATGTAATATATCACAAAATTCCTTCCCTTGGCTTCCTCTAATGTTAGCATCTTACATAACCACTGTACAACTTCTAAACCAAAAAATTAACATCAATACAATGCTATTAAGAAATCCACAGATCTCACTTGAACTTCATCAATTTCCCCACTAAGATCCTTCCTCTGGTCAACAAGTCACTTTACGCTGAGGTTAGTGTCCATCATGGTGGCAGCCCCCCGACCCCCGACCAGGGCTAGCATGAAGAATTAGTATAGACACAGCCCTGGAGGCAGCCCTGACCAGCACTGGCCAGGCCACACAGAGATAAGCAGACTCCTCCAAAGATATGCCAGATTGGGTCTGAGACAAGTGGGGCTGGGACCCCTCGGCTTCAGAGAACCTCAAAGAACTCAGGAGGGAGCTTGGTTTACAGATAAGAGCCAAGGCAAACCACTCACCCTCTTTCATCTGTAAAACAGAGGTAATAGTGCCTGCCTCAGTTCTAGTGGAGATTAGAGGTATTTGTAAAGGTGTGCACCATTCAATATGTAACGGCTACTTCTATCCCCTCTCAGACAGCATAATCTAAGAAATCGTATTGTTAGAGTGTAACCAATTAATGGGAAAATCACCACTGGAGAGAAATTCTTGGAAGAGGGGATGAAGGGACACAGAACCCTCTTTTACCTTATTTATCTGTTTGTTCTACCTTGTTCCAAAAAAAATTTAAGGGGGTTGGGACTTCTAGAACAGTGGTAAGGAGTGCCAGTAACTGCCCCCACTGACCAGTCACTTCGATAGGCCTGTTTTTCTGTTCTGTACGTGGGAATAATCCTTACCTTCTCTACCAGAAGGGCCAGAGTAGTGGAAAAGGCAAGGATCCCTGGAGTGATAGAGGGCAGAAGCTCCTCCCTGGTTCCCCTGCCCCAAGCACAGGACAGCACGAAGAAATCCATTTGTGTCAGGGACACAGAAACTGGCTCTGAAGCCCAGAATTTCTTGGAGAACCATATACTAAGTGCCCATTCAGCAAAGGGGGACACTTGGAAGGTGCCACAAGAGGGTACTTCCAGAGAGAAAAAAAGAGTGACAAGAACCGGAGGGAAGAAACCACTCAAGAAAATCCAGGTGGTTGCGAGGAGGAGAGGACACTGGGAAGCCCATACCATCCTTCAGCTTCTCGTCCTGGGGGAAGGGCCCATCTGGGAGCACGTCTGCAGCAGTGAGCACAGTCCGGGAGTCCTCCAGCACCTGAGGGAACCCTGCCTGGCTGAGTGACTTTGCAGAGGCCTTCACAGACCAGCCCCAGCCCCGTTTACTGAAACCCTACCTCCAATCTCTTGTGCATGCAGTTGCCCCTAACTGAACACCATCCCCTGAGGTAACTCCTACTCATCCTTCAGTGCCCAGGTCACAGACTAAGCTGCCATGAGCTGCCCCGCGCCTGCACGCACCTGGAAGAGCCCCTTGAGCATGACATCAAGGATCTTGTACTGCTGGTGGACATCATTCAGCTGCACCAGGTTTTTCAGAGCCAAGAGCTGCTCCCGCCGCTTCACCTCAAACATCTTCTTGTCTGAGCAGCATGAAGTTAAGGAGCTAGCACAACACTCCTGCCTGGAGAATCCACTGGTCGCCACCCAGAGGGCCCATTCCTGAGACCACCCCACACCCCCACCTTGCCCCCAGGAAAGGAAAGAACTGTCTGAGAAGACGCATCCTGCAATGTTATCACTGTCCTGTCCACAGAGGATTCCACAGCCAAGAGCCTGAACACCACCCCTCAAGATCTGGCCCCTGCCCTCTCCTCCCCCCGGTGTTCCTGTCATCTCCCACAACTATTCACTATTCCCAGAACCCCCACTCCTCTGCTCACACTGTGCTCTGTGCCTGGGATGCTCCCCACCCTCCCTTCTCTGAGTTTCTATTCTTTCAAGACCCACTTCAAAAGCCACAGCCCAGTGTTTCCCCCTGCCCTTCCCATGTTCCATCACAGCTCTGATCACAAAGAACCATGTGAGGCCTCTGAAGGTCTGACAACCAGGGACTGGTCCTGACTCATCTTTGTGTCCCCAAAGCCTGGCCCAGCGTAGGTGGCCCAGTATGCCAGGGCCTGAGTCTCCGCCCAGGGTCTCAGCCACATATAGGGACAATCCTCAGAGCCTCCATGACTCTGAGAGATGTGTCTTGCCTTCTCCATTTGACATAATAGGGAAACTGAGGCTCAGAAGAGAATTGACTTGATTAAAGTTTGATTAGAGTGTCTTACCTTTTCTCCCGTCCCCATAGGCAGGGCTGGCTCCATCCCTGGAATGCCCCCAAGGGGTTGTGGGTATAGAGAGACCTCATTTATGAGATCCCGTAGGCACAGCTCATTAACTCGTTCCAACCCCAAAAGATACAGATTTCCAGGCTTGGGTCCAGAGAGGTCCCCAGGGTGCCCGTGACTCCCATCCCAGACAGTAGCAGGACAAACAGGAAAGCCAGGAACTGAGGAAGGTCCATATCCGCAACCCTGGAGCTAGGGGAGCAACCAGAAAAAGGAGGTAAGACCCAGACTCGGTGTTATGTACAGTGAGGTGAATGGCAACTTCTCCCAAAATGGCATAGGCTCCAAATACCAAGAACCCAGCTTTGCGAAGCACTGGAGCCCGTCTCTAGCCCAGGGTCTGTGAGCAGCAGGCACACACTAAAGACCGTGGGATGGTAGGAGGAGAGAGGGAAGAAGATAAATGTCTGCAATGAAGGGAAGCTTAGAGCACAGGGGTCAGTGTGTGGCGCTCTGGGCTAGAGCCCTGGATCTTCCTGATGGTGGGACTTCCGGCAAATTGCTCAGTCTCTCCGAGCCTCAGCTTCCTCAATGAAATAAGGATAAGGAGGTCACCTCCCTGTGGTAAGGGGGGAGGACTGGGTGAGACACTGTGCCTGGGGAAGGAGGGGCTGGTCAATATCATTCCTTCTCAACCAACATCCCCCTCCCCACCTCCACCCCCACCGGCCTCCCAGAAGATATCTGGTCAAAGAGGCCCAGACAGTGAGAGGGTCAGTGAAACTTCTGGTGTTTTCCTTCTTCCCTGACTCTATCATCATAAAAAAAGGGATGCAGGGCAGGAAGGGAGGCAGGATTGTCTTGGGGTAAGAGGGATGCTATTCATTCCCTTTGGAACCACAAGCATCACAAGCAAGACCTGTTCCTATTCAGGCAAGCTTCCCCAGTTATTCCTTGAGTCCCTCCATGTTCCAGGCGCTGTTCTAGAGCTGGGAATACAGCAGCGAGTAAGACAAAACTCCCTGGACTCATGCAACTTATTTCCCTAGCAGGAGTGAGAGACAACCAATCATCTTGTAAAACAAGCACAGAAGGATAAGAGGGAGTCGATGGGGTACAATATTACATACCATGGTCAGAGGAGGCCTCGAATTCAAATGACAGGGGCCCAGTTTTATCAATGTAGAAACCAAGGCACAAAAAAGTGAAGTAACTGCCCACTCAGCTATTCCCAGGCTAAACCAAGAGTCTAGATGAACATGGTAGAGCTGACCACTGTTCTACCAGGACACCTGCCCCAGGGAAGAAATGCTGTTACTGACAGTGAGATCCCACAAAGGTCATCCAGAGAACGGCCCCCACCTATATAAATGAAACCTAGAGAATGAAAAGTAGTCCAAGTTCACCCAAGACCCCCTAACTTCCAAAGTCATGCTCCAGACTAAAGGAACCGGACCAAGGCTAGAGCAGAACTTGGGGCCAGAGGGATATCTAACAGGTAATGACTGAAGCAGGGAAGAACTGAGAAAAGAAAACCGAAAAAGGAGACTGCCTGCGTGGGGTAGATTCTGTGTTCTCTACTGTTACTCCCACTTACCCCGCCTCTCAATCCCGCTCCCCGCACGGGCGTCCCCAGAGCTCTTCCCTGCTCCGCGTGCTACTCGGAACCCATTCTGCGAGAGTGGCGTGGTTGTGGAGGACTGTGAGCTGGCTACTTGGGCTCCTGGACCCAGGTGGCCGCCCGAGCCTTTGGGGCTTCGGGAGGAGAGAACGAGTCTTTCCAATGAGATGCGACCGGCGCCGCAAACCTCACCCCCTAACCCCTGCAGTGGTTTCGGGGCCCTCGCTCCCTGCACCCCCCACACCACCACCGGGAGCCTGCCTGCTCGGCGACCCCCCGCCCCGTCACCTACCGACCAGAGGGCACAGATACCCAGAGCACTCGCCCACAGCGCGCAGGGACCGCCGAGCGCCGCTCTGCCCACCGCACCGCCCACCGCACCGCTCCTGACCAATGAGCGTGGGCCGCGACGGCCGCGACGGTGACCTCACTTCCGGTCCCGCCCCGCGGGGCTCGGCTGCAGGTCTCGTGCGAGGTCTGCGGGAGTCTAGTTCCACCCACCCTACGCTATGGCGGGGGCGCGTGGTGGATAGATCCGGTTGAAGTTAAATCTACGCCCAATTTAGAGGGCACGTCAGCAAAGTGGAGCCCTGACCCGCGCGGGACGCCCTCCTTCCAAAAACTGTTTCATCACCAGCAGTGTTTTGGCAAGATCAGTTTAGTGGGTCGTGACTAGCACTTTTTTTTTAAGTAACCTGTAGTGCGTGGTTGGCACATCCCTTGCTCGCCCCTTCGGTCCACCAAGTTCTAAACCAAGTTCGGCGGGGCTTCCCCGTCAGCACATTAGGGCAGAGTTCTGCCACTTTTATGCAGAGTCAGTATAGCCAGACCCGAGAAGGGTGGGCCAGCCAGTTCGGGCACGGGGGCCCTCGGCAGGCAGGCAGGCAGGCAGGCTGGAACGGGGCTAAAGGCCCCGTGGGCTGAGCTCCGAACAGGAGCGGCCGTGGTGGAGTGCAGACCTTGAAAGAACCGCACATGTAGGTATACAAATAAAAGATCCGAGGACCTTGAAGGTAAGGGACACAGGGGACCTATTGTACCCAGGGAAGAGCTGAGCTGGGACAATTTTGCTCAGCTACTGTAGGAAAGCTGAGAAGGATTTAACCTCAGCATCCTTGCCTGGAAATGATTGAGGCCAACAGCTAGCATTGGCGCTCCTTATATGTTACTGGAACAAATTTTGCCCCCTCTTTCCCTGAGGAAGCATCCATCCTGACTGAGGAGCCAGCTGGAGGAGCCAAGATAAGTTGAGAGTGAAATGTTTTTGGAGAGCTCACACAGGCATGTGAGTGTATCATTTTATTTCCTGGTTCCATTTCAACAGTGGAGTAAATGGCTCCAGATAAATGGCTGCAGTTGTCCTCCATTTTCCCAAACCACTGTGCTCCGACTTTGTCTTCTCCAGGTCTCGGTTCTCTCCATTTCTGGGCCTTCAAGTCCTGAGGGTCAGTCTCTGATGTGGGACAGAGATACAGCCACCCCTCCCAGGCAGCTGGCAGCAAAACATGAGAGGAGAACAGCAGAAAGGTGGGACCAACCATGGAAGAACCACACTTCCAGAGCCCCCAAAGGGCAAAAAAGGTCAGACAAGAACAGAGGTGCCCCTAAGAATAGTGGGCTGGGTTCTAAAATCAAGGCCTGAACACCTGGGCTAGGTAGTTGGTATACAACAGGGAACTGTACCATGGAAAGGGGAAAGAGGAGAGCCAGGGAGGCAGCCGGCGGGGTAGGCAGGAAGCACCACCATACACATATGCCCTCTGGACAGAAGTCTCTGGAGTACCCCTGAGGGCCTCTGCCCACTGCCCACAGCCTCAGGCTTTCTCAGGGATATGCCAGTTACCCAGCACCCACCGTGTTGGCACCTGTGACAAGTGGGCTGGGAAACTTTCTCCAAACTCTTGGGGAAGAATTAGCTCCTTCCAGAGTTTGGTGATGTGGCTTTGGAGACAGGCAAATCTGGGCTCAAATCCTGATGCTACCACTGTGTGTTCCTAGGCATGTCATTTAACCTCTCTGGTCTGAGTTACAACTATGTTAACACTCCTAGCTGCTGTGAGGATTAAATACAGTGCATGTAACGTAACTGGCCCTTCGTAGAACCTTAATGAACAGAACAAGTCATGCCATTGCTATCACTATTAATTATTTTCGTTCACCCCTGTTTGCTTTAGACGACAGGGCTGTAGACAGCGCACCCCTCTGTCCTGAAGCATGATGCCTCACCATCCCATTGCCCGCGTGACCCTGACCTGTCCAAAGCTCCCAGATGCAAGAAAGGATACAGCATGTCCTTCAGGGGCGGCTGGGCCGAGGAGGCCCTGGGGGAAAGGCCCTCCAAGGAGACCTGCAGGGTCTGGGTTGTGCTCTGATCAGCCAGAAGGCCCATTCTCTGGACCTGAGGAGAGAAAAAGGCAGAGAAGACAGGCCTTCTCAGCACCAGCTCCCCACAGGCCCTTTCTACCTTCCACCTCCTACCCTCCTGAGCCCCCCCCCCCCACAAGATGGTGTGGAGGGTCTAGCCTCACACTGGCTACATGGCATCCTCTTCCTACTCACCTGCAGAAAGAAGCCACGCAGAGCCTGGAGTGTGGTGTTCGACAGGGAAGAGAGGTCAGCCAAAGCTGCACTTTGCAGAACAAGACCCACCTCTTCATGCGAGAGGACGCTGCTGCTGCTCTGGAACCGCACAAACTGGCCCAGGGAGAAGCCCCAAACACAATGATTTGGGGGCTTCTCCTTCATTCAGACATTTCCTTGCCCCTGCTGTGCTCAGCACTGGCTGAGGACATAGATTTGTAGCCCCCAGACCTACCTCCAAGGAGCTGAGAGTGGGTTGGGGAGCTGTGTCATGGGACAGGCTGACTGCGAGACCCTGAGAGCCAGCCCTGCTGAATCCTTCAGTACACCCCTGCCCTCGACCTTGCACCTCACGCCCATGGTCAGAATGGATTACAGTGGTTACCCAAATACACCGCCACGTGCTCCTGTCCAGCTGTTCTCACTTCACTACCTGGATTACATTTCCTTAGCTAAAAGGTTGCCCTCACTGATGAATGTTCTCTCACTGTATCAAAGGCAGGCACTAATTGAGTGCTTACTACCTTCTTAGCCACCCCTCCCTCAGGTCTGACAGAAGTCCTCACTCTCTTCTCTGTTCCCACCCCAAGCACTGGTTTACTATTCTTGAGCCACTTCATTAGCATTCACAGACTCCCTGCTTTGTTGTTTGTTCAGTGGGCACTTAGCATGTCTTCTACTCTATCACTAATAACTTCAAATTCTAACTAGTTTCCTTGTCTATCTCCTTCTCTAAGCTGAGGGTTCTGTACAGGCAGAGCATTTGGCCCCTCGGCACCTTGGGTACCTAGCACTGGATCTGGCATGTGGCAGGTAGGCACTGGTCAGTGTTTCGTGAGTGAGGGTGTCCGGCTCCTTGGGGTGCGGAGGCAAGGACATTCAAAGGAATTCTCTGGGCAGGTCTCTTGGAGGGTGACGGCCTGCCCAGCCCCTCTACTTTGAGGACAAGGGTTACCTAAAGCAAGGTGTCCCTGGCCTCCTCGAGACCACCCAGCTCATGATGTTCTTCAGACCACAAGACCATCCCTCTGCACTTACCAGGGTCATGAGCCTCAAGATCTCAGGTCGGAGGAAGGAATTCTCTCCAGTATCCAAGAGGGTAAACAGCAAAAACCGATTCCAGGGCTGGGAAGCGACATGGAGTGCTACAGGAAACACCAGTCACCCTGGGCCGTTAGTGCTGCTTTTCCAAAGGCCTTGGAACATTACTAAGGAGGACTTTCTCCTATTAATTCAAAATGGGCTCCTCAGCTAGAGGCAGGGGCTGGACAAACTGACCCCAGGAAGTTTCTTTCTTCCCTGGGCTTCTATCCCTTATGCTGCCTGGCTTAGGGAGACCACACATCCTGTGACTGTGCTTAGTAAGTTGCTTGACCGCTGTGAACCTCAGTGTCCTCATCTGTATACTGGGCATAACAGTGCCCTGGCAGTGTTGTTAAAAGAATTAAACAAAATGAATGCGAATCACAGAACGGGATGGCAGTCTGGGGCAGGAGGTGGCAGGGGCTGGTCCCCTCCCATCTCCCGCATGGGACCATCAGAGAATGGGGAGGGTTTCTACCGATGTCTGGGCTCCTGGCATGCACATAGTCAAGCAAGGCCTCCAGGCAGCCTACACAGGCGTGGCACAACAGAGGGTCCTTCTGCAAGAAAACGAAACAAAAAACAAGTTCACGTCAGGCGTTCATGTCAGGTTTTGCTACCAGTGGTTTTTGGTGCTAACCACGAAAAAAAAATTTGGTCTTCAGAACAATTTGTATTTCATAATTTCAGATTTGGGATTGTGGTCCTATAGCTAGTGAAGAAATGTTTGTTGGTTTCATCTGTCACCCACACATGCAGCACAGTGCTTATACTGATGATTTACCTACATCCTACCTATACTCGAGAGCCTGTTTTGTTTCAGAAAAGGAGATGGATGGGCTCTGGGCCCCACTAAGAGATTCATGGATTATAGATTCTGTCAGAACCTCACAGTTTATCTAAGCCAGTGTGGGTTTCAACCTTTTTTTAAAGTAGCTGAACCTTTCATCAAACAAAATTTTATGCTCTAATAAGCATATGAAAAGATCTTTATCATTAGGGAAATGCAAATTAAAACCACCAAGAGATACCACTACACACCTATCAAGAGCTAACATTTAAAAGACTGACAATACCAAGTTTTTGGTTTTTCTTTCCTCCCACCTCTGCCCCTCCCCCCGACCAAGTATTGGTCAGAACGTGGAATAACTGGTGCTCTCATATACTTCTGTTGGGAAGGTAAAATGTTGAAGGTGAAATGTTGCAGCCACTTTGGAAAATAGTTTGATGGTTTCTTATAAAGTTAGACATTACATAACACATGTGGTAGACAGAATTTTAAGTTGTCCCATGACCTGTGCTCCTGTGATTATGTTACATCATATGGCAAAAGGGAGATTGTTTGGATGGGCCCAATCTAATCACACAAGCCCTTTAAACAGTTTTCTCTGGCTGGTGGCAGAAGAACCACAGACTGAAAGTGTGAGAAGGACTCAACATGCATTGCTGGTTTGAGGATGGAGGGGCCGTGTGAGAAAGAATGTGGGCAACCTTAAAGATCTGAAAGAGGTCCCTGCAGAAGAAGGTGATTCTTTCCCATGTACCCAGACAAGTACCTAGCATAGCCAACACCTCGATTTCAGCCTTGGGAGACCCTAAGCGAAGAACCTGGTTGAACCGACCCAGACTTCTGACATAGAAAACTATGAGATAATAAATGGGTGTGGTGTTAAGCCATTAAGTTTGTGGTGACGTGTTACACATCAACAGAAAAGTAACACATCATTTGACCCAGCAATCCCACTCCTAGGTATTTACCCAGGAGAAATGAAAACATATATCCACACAAAGACTTGTACTTCAGTATTAAGAGCAACTTAATAGCCCAAAGTTTTAAAGTCCCAAATATCTATCAATAGGTCAATGAATAAACAAATTGTGGTATAGCATATAATGGATGACAACTCACCAAAAACAAAAATGAAATGAAGTACTGATACACACAACAATATGAATGAATCTCAAAAACATTAAGAGAAAGAAGTTAGACACACAAGACCACATGTAATATGATTTCATTTATATGAGATTCTAGAAATGGTAAAATTATAGTGATAGCAGATCAGTGTTTGCAGAGGGTCAGGGATGGGGAGAGGGGACTGCAGAGAGGCACAAGAAAACTTTTTGGGGTGACGGAAATGCTCCATACCATGAGAATTAGAACTCATCTAATTCTACACTTAAAATCGGTAAATTTCATTGCATGTAAGTTATATCTCAATAAAATGTGAAAACAAACTAAGAAGAAATCCTATGCTCTCATGCTATTCTTTGGAAGGCAGCAGCCTGGTGGTTAAGGGTAGGGGGCAGACTTGGGTTTGAATCCTTGCTTAGTTTTAGTCACTATCTGTATGATCCTGGCCAAGGTAACTCAGCCTTGCTGAGTGGGAATAAAAAAATTACCTGGGTTGCTGAGAGGGTTAGATGATCAATGGATATAGTGTTTAACCAGTGTTTGGCACAGGGTAAACACTCAGTAAATGGTGACTATTTTAGTGAAATATATAATGGGGAAACACATGTCCTCTTTAGCAAGCCCTGAGTCTCCTCCACTATAGGAATTTTAAGTCTTATTTTCCCTAGTTTCTTAGCTCCCTAGTACCTGATCTTAATCCCTGTTCAAATCAGCTTTTCAATCTTTTTTTTTTTTTTTTAAGATTTTATTGGTGACTTCCAGGCCTTTTTTCCAAGTCAAGTTATTGTCCTTTCAATCTTAGTTGTGGAGGGCGCAGCTCAGCTCCAGGTCCAGTTGCCATTTTTCTAGTTGCAGGGGGCACAGCCCACCATCCCTTGCAGGAGTCGAACCGGCAACCTTGTGGTTGAGAGGACTCATTCCAACCAACTGAGCCATCTGGAGCTCAGCGGCAGCTCAGCTCAAGGTGCTGTGTTCAATCTTAGTTGCAGGGGGCGCTGCCCACCATCCCTTGCGGGACTCGAGGAGTTGAACTGGCAACCTTGTAGTTGAGAGCCCACTGGCCCATGTGGGAATCGAACCAGCAGCCTTCGGAGTTAGGAGCATGGAGCTCTAACCGCCTGAGCCACCGGGCCAGCCCCCAGCTTTTCAATCTTAAACAGAAAATTGTTCCTAGCCTGAATCATAGGAAGTCCCCTGCCCCCTGCTCCAGGCCATTCCAGGCCCAGCTCCTGGGTGAACAATGCACCTGAATGACCAGTTAAACCAGAGAAAAAGGCCACAGGCTCCATGAAGCTAAACAGAATTTCTATGTCACAGCCACCTTGCGTCATGGCTGTGGGTCCTGCTTCTTGGGCCAACACTTTTAAGTCTGTTTAACCAAATCCTTCTTTCCTCATCTAGGGGCCGATGGGCTATAAATGATGCCCCAGCAGGACTTCCAGTACATCCCGTCCAAAGAGGTCAACCCGGCCTTCTGGGCGGATCCCGAGATCCCTTCCCCTCATCTAAGATCAGATAGGCCGAGAGTTCCGTGAACCCCTGATAGGTAGGAACAACGGCCACATTCAACAGGAAGCAGATACAGAAGAAGAGACCTCTTGCCCCTCAACTTCCCATAGAGATTTATGGGGATCATGCTTGTCAAGAGAAAATGAGGCAGGCAGTTAGAGACAGGAATGGGATATCCAAACATTCCTGCATGTTCGACACGACCTACGGAAAGTGATTGCCCAGAAGACCTCCCCTCCACGCCCAGATCTTTCCCTTATCCACTGTAGCCATCAACCCCTATGCGGAGGGGAAAGGACACTAAATACCTAACTGTTAAGAGATTGGACTGGCCACTCACACCTGTGCAGTAAAGGCGAGAACAACCTTCACCTCACCTTAGCCTCATTATACCATCATAATATCATATGTATGCCCGGAAGTTCATTAATATCATACCAGACTGAATTCTGGGAAGAAACATGCATAGTCTAAAAAGATGAGGTAATAAAAAATTAAAAAATTAAAATGAAAAGGAGGTTATAGCCTTTTGTCAATCACAGGTGTCAATCAAGTGGCCCCCCACCTAGGGAGGAGTAGCCCATTCTGGAAAGAAAGGAAATAAAAACTCCAAGTCCTCGCCGGTCAGCACCTTTTGAGCCACGCTGTTGCTCAGGCCCGCTCCTATCCCTTGGGAGGGTACTTCTCTTCTAACAATGACGCCTTTTGAGTTACTCTGTGGCTCAGGTCGTCTCCTATCTCTTTGGAGTGTACTTTCACTTCTGATAAACTGCTCGTTCACCACTGCCTTGTGGTGTCCTGCTCAATGCTTTGTTCAGTATACCAAGGACCTGGACACGCGCCGAGAAGGGCCTGCTCTCTGGTAACAGCTGAGCTAACCTGAGGACTCCTCGGTAGTAGGTGGCAAGTGTAGAACCAAACCCCAGGCCTTGTAATATATCAGGGGTGCCAATAAAATATATACACATTTTAAGAGATGTTAATAGTTTGGTCAACATTGCTCAAGCAGTAGTTCTCCGTAATCAGAAGTGTCTGGATGCCGATGGTAACCACTTTGAGCACCTCTTGTAATTGCAGAAGTCAAACGTGACTTGTGTGTTCATCTTTTGTTATTGGTATATGTTAATACAATTTTTTCCTTTCTTAAAACATGTATACATTTTTTTGGCTATCTATCTATCTATCTATCTATCTATCTATCTATCTATCTATCTATCTATCTATCTGGAGCCACTTTAAAATGGAGTCAGAGCTGCTATCCCAGGAGAACTGCCTTGCAAGTCTTATGCCTCAAACTTTTTGGAATGTTAAAACAGGGCAAAATAACCTTTGCACTGGGCTCAAAGCAACACTGTGTCCCAAAGAATGTTTGCAAAGACAACAAGGAAGCAGATATTATGACTAGTGAACTGATGGCTACTAGATTGAATACGGAAAACATTGTTTAGAATTAGTGTCACTATGTTAGCTTATTGCATCAATAGAAATGTCTTCCTTCTATGGATGTAATTGTTTCCCTTCCCTTTCTCATAAATACAATACCCCTTTGCCTTTGTCTCCTAATCAGAACACTATTTGGGTTTCTGCCTGAATCAGTGCTTCCCAAATAGCTATTCTTTTTTTATCTCAAATAAATAGTTGTTACTCTCTCTTTGAAGTTAATAGCCTCCTGCCCTGTCTCCTTTTCCAATCTAAAATTAACTCTTACCCAGAGGGCACTTTCAGCCCCTTGCCAAACCATGGGCCAGCATGCCTCAGCTTCCCCACCTGGTGAGGAGCTGTGCCCTAGTGCCACTCTCTGACCCTGTGTCCTATTACCCCATACAACCAGCAAGGGCCCCCTGCATGCTGAGTGAGGACCTGGGACCGCTGGGCATTAGGAAAACCAGGGCCTCCCACTCAGGGAACAATGGCTTCTGTTCACAAGATACACTACTTGGGACACTGAAAGAACATGGGTATTGTAGCCAAAAGACAGGTTTGAGTCCTGACCTAAAAGTATGTCACCTTAGGCAAGTTACTTAACATCTCTGGGACTGTGTTTCCTTGTCTATAAAACTGAGATGATAATTTCCATCTTACAGAGTTGTGATGAATAAACCACATGTCAAGTGCTTGTAGGCACAGAGTAGGCACTCAGTAAATGTTATCTCCCTGTCCTCCCCACCTCCTACATCCAAGACTCTTAACCTGTCATCAACATCTGCTCCAGTAGGAATGATCCTTGCACTGAAAGCCTCAGGTCTCGCATAACAAATTAGCTTTCTGACTTCCAATCTGATAACACATTCCACTCCCACCCCAATCAGAAAGCCAAATCTGAACACAAAGGGTATCTGTCTCTTCCCTGCTCAGGCTCACCCTTTCCCTCCCCCAATACTCCCCAGGGAAGTAGCAGCTGGACTGGGATTAGAGAAGCCTGAAAGGGCACAAAGACCATCTGACCCTGGTTAGAAAATTACAGAAAGCAAAACCAACCAGTCCAGACAGCCTCATTCTGAAGCTCCGGGTGCAGGGCCAGATGAAGACATATGGCTGCTCTGGCCAGGTTACACCCACTGTATCCCTTCAAACCTGATACTGTGTTTCCCCGAAAGTAAGACCTAACCAGAAAATAAGCCCTAGCACAATTTTTCAGGATGACATCCCCTGAGCATAAGCCCTAATGTGTCTTTTGGAGCAAAAATTAATAGAAGACCTGGTCTTATTTTCGGGGAAACACGGTACATAGGGCAGTGGGCGGAGGAAGCAGCCTTTGGAAGCACCTGTCTCCCCTCACTCAGCACGTTCCACTCAGCCAGCCCAAAACCCTGCAATCCCAGCCCCCTGCAGAGATAGATCCTAGCCACCTGCTGTCACCGCAGAGCACCCTCACACCTCACATTTTCTCTCCAGAGTAACACCCACCTCTATCACTGAGCAAGTGCTCCCTAAGCAAAGAGGAGTGACTAGACCAACTAATGATTCTGCAAGGAGGAACACTCAGCTCAGCCTCTAGGGCAGACTCTTGTGAACCCATTGTCTTCAGAGAGGGTACAGGGTGGCCTACCCTCGGCCAAAGGTAGGCTTACCAGAAGGTGGTAAGCTGGGGTTGTCCCGCTCTGCCTGTGACTAGGTGAGTACATTGAATTCTGGGGTGAGGTTGTTGGAAGGCCACTGTGCCCATGTGTAACAGCCATTTTCTGCCATCGGTTTACCAATAAAATAGAAATTTTGGTCTTCGTCTGATTTCTATGTCTACCACCCAAATAGTTTCAAATTGAGAGACGGTGGGATACAGGACTGGAGCACTCCTCATTGGCCCTCTAATCTGAACCAGGGGTCTCACCTTCCGCCCCAGTTCATCCAGTATTTCCTTCGAACCACACAAAGTTCTGGAAGTTACAGTCAGTACAGTGTTTTTATTACGTCCCCAGGACTGTTTGTGCCCCTGACAAGAGGGACCACTGCCCAGCTCTGCCCCGGGGATGAACCTCTGGGAAATGGTTTCATTTGTTCTGCTCTTCCTCCACCTCTTCCCAGCAAATCCTTGACTTCTAATCCTAGGTCACCTCATAAGTTCTGTGACCCTATAGCAGTCACATGATCTGGGCTACAGTTTTCTATCTCACAGGGCTAGCGTGTGTGAGAATCACACGAGATCACAGACATGAGAGGGCTTGGGAAACTGAAAAGTGCTAACTGTGTAATGTTTGCTGACATCGCTATCTTGAATTCTTCTTCCAGTCTCCTTCTCCTCCGTGACTTGGGTCTATCCTTCCACAGTGTACTCCTGGGTCTCTGTTTCATGAGCGTTCCTTTCCCCTCAAATAGAATCCCAGTGTTGGAAGAAACCTTAAGGGTCACCTAAACCAATGCCCTTCCCGCCCTGTAGCAAGAGTTCTTGCTGGGGACCCTGTTTCTGCTTGGAAGCCCCCAGCCACAAGCCATTCCTTTCCACCTTCAGACAGTCCTGCTAGGAGACAGGGCCTCCTTCTGTCGTCTTGTAGCTCCACCCACTGGCCTAGGCCTCCGACTCCAGACAAACCCAGAACAAACCTACTTCTTTTCTGCGCAGGCGACACTCAGATTTACAGGCCCTTTTAAAACTAAGCAGAAGGGAAATCTGCCGCTGGCTCCTTACTCCCATGCCCCCCAGATCACTCCAGTGACCACAGTCCTTCCTTGGACCCCTCCACTGCCACAGACCTGCCCTCTTCCCCAACGTGACCCAGCATAGTGAACCCTGGACACTGTTTCTAGCCTCACTTCAACCCGAACTTCTCTGTGCTCCATTCCTAGGGGAACGGAGGCTGTTCTCATAGGCCCAAGTCACTTAACGCTGAAAGACTCCTTTTATTTTGCAGACAGAGAAAATGAGGATCAGTAAGAGGAAGTGACTTGAACCCCTTCAGAGTTAGGGGCCAGGCAGGGGCTCTAACGCAGATCTGTGTGACTCTGGCCCATGTACCCACAAAGTTCTGGAGATGGGTGGTGGTGGTGTTTGCACAACAATGTGAATCTGTGCATAGAAGTGCTGGCCGGGCAGGAGTTGGCAGCCACTGAGCCGGGGCCGGGCCCACGCCCGGAGCTTCCTCTACCTCCTTACATTTCCCAACTTCCCCCAAACTGTGCACAGGCCCAGTGGGCATCAGTCCTTGAACAGAATCTCCCACAGTCAACAGTCATATCACATATGTGCAGTCATTATCTGGGCACCGAGTAGAGCCTACTCTAGTCAAGCCCCCCACGTGTCCTGCAGGAAGGCTCTGCGACTTCTCTCACTCATTTGCTAATTCCTCCCACTTCCCTCTTCTGGCCCCATGAGTACGTTGCTATTAGATCAGACCATGTGGATCTGTGACTGTCTGTCTTGGGCAAGCTCCAAAGGGCAGGAAAAGAGAGTCCAAGTGTAACTAAAACAGCATAAGTATCTGGGGCCTTGGTCACCCTACAACGACCAGCTCATATTTGAAAATCATAGACAATAAGGTCCTTGCAAGAGAAGAACTGAGGGTAGGAAACAGGCCAAAGGGGACAGAGATTGAAGTGGTGCTGCTGTCCAGATCAGTGACATCTCTACGCCCTCTGCCCTTGGGGACCTAGGACAAGTCACTTGTCTTCCCAGCCCAGTCACGCATCTCCCCCAGGAAGCCTTTTCTGACAGCCGGCCCCACACTACCCTGCGCCAACCTATCAGGTACATCCTGCGCCCCCACAGTGCAGTGCTTCCCTTCAGCCCAGCACTGACCACACTGTGTTATCATCACCTCCCGTCTACAAGGCACCCCCACCACTGTTAATTCCTCAAAGGCACCTGACTTATCTCCATGCCCCCACCACCCTCCACAGTACATGATGGCTGGAAAAATCATGATTTCCAAGAGTCCTCTAAGCTGTAAAACACAACCCACCTGGGGTAGATATCTACTATTTTTGCTTGCCCAGGATCCATTCCTCCTTCTTCTGGGAACAGTTTCTTTTGCGGAACCCTCCCTTTCTCATGTTCAGTCCACACGGGTTATGGAGTGGTAACCATATGCCCCAGCCTCCAGGGAGGGCACTGACCCAAGCCAGGGCAATCAGGGCATCCCATGCCCCAGCCGTAGTGATTGGCACATTACCCAAGCCAGGCTAATGAGACTCAGTTCTGGGAAAGAGAAACCTTCTTTCTGCTGGCAGGATATAAGCCAGGAGCTGCTGTTGTCGTCCTGTCATCCCATGATGACGAAACTGACAGAGAGACATGCAGGGCCCAGAGATGGAGACAGTTCTGATGACACTGTCTGAGCCTCCGGGATCCAGCTGTGCCTGAAACCAGTACTGAGCCCTGGACTTCTCAGTTATGAACCAATGTGAGTTTCATTTCTGTCACTGTAACTTTAAAAGTCCCAATCAATCCACCCTCCAGGCCTTGACAGGCAGCCACCCCTTCCTGCTTTTGTCCCGGGAGAAGCAGGCTCCACTCCCAGGGGCCACCAGCAAGGTCCTACCTGCACCAAGAGGTTCTGCAGTCCAATGACCAGGGACAGCACTTGTGATGTTCCCAGTGGGGCTAGGACAGTGTCCTCAGGGGCTGGTGGTGGCTGGACCCCTGAGGGCACCAGGGCCACCAGGGAAGAGGAAAAGCTTTGTTGCAGGGCTGTCCGCAGGAAGCGTAAGATGGCAGCTGAAAGCAAGAAACTCCTTACACCCAGTGCCTGCCTCCTTCCCCACCTCCACCCAGCTCTGTCATAGGGGGAAGACAATGGAGATAATAATGGGGTGACCAGAGGCTGGTCTGGGAGGGGTGGTTCCATCTCAGAATCCAGGGAAATGCTTTTCTTTTACTGCTAGAGGCCCCTGGACCCACACCTGAGAGCAGTGCAGCTCTTTTCTTCGGAAAGCTGAGGGCCTTCAATACTTGGTCCAGTTCCACGGACAGTGTCTGGTGAACCTGGCAGGGCGGGGGCAAAAGGGATAAGCCCCATATTCCGGGAGCATGGGTGGACCATAACCTACGCCAATAGCTCTTCCACCCACCCACACATTCCAGCTGCATCCAAGGGACAAAGGAGGCCACACAGAGTCTTGTGAGACTCACCAGTCCTGGACTCAGGAATATGAGGAGGAAAATTAAACCCTTACCTGGAGAACCCTGCTTTTCCCAAATCTCCCCCTTCCTCACGGACCTCCTCCACCAGGAACCCTCCCCGGCCTCATCTATGGTTCAGTCTCCGCCTCAGCCCAACATCCACCTAACTTAGATCTGGAGTCAGACAGCCTGAAATCAAAGTCCTGGCTCCGCCACTGGCCAGCTGTGTGGCTGTGGGCAAGTCACTGCACTGCATCTCTCTGAGCCTGCCTTACTTCCTTCATCTACGCAGTGGGGACGATGCCACCTGCTTTCACTCCCTCCAGAGCTATCGTGAAGAACAGCTGAGGAGCAGCCTTGGTGAATGTGCTCCTTAATGTCAAAACAACGACCAAACTGAGGGGCTGTGGGGTGGCAGGTTCAAAGCGGTGAGTGTTCTCTGCCGTCCTCGCCCAGAACACAGGCCGCCTGAAGGCAGGAACTCCTGATCCCTGCTTGGACCTGTCACAGTCACAGTCTGGCACAAAGCAGTTCCTCCAAAATGCTTGTTGGCTGGTGGCATCAGCAGGTTCTAGGCAGAAGAACCAACTGTCTAAAGGTATGGAGATGCCATCCTAATGGGAGATGCTAACAGAGGAAACTGTGGGGGTTATACGGAATTCTCTGTGCTATCTGCTCGATTCTTCTGTAAATCTAAGACTATCCTAAAAATAAAGGCTATTAAAAATCAATCACAGGGGGCCGGCCCGGTGGCTCAGGCGGTTAGAGCTCCGTGCTCCTAACTCCGAAGGCTGCCAGTTCGATTCCCACATGGGCCAGTGGGCTCTCAACCACAGGGTTGCCGGTTCGAGTCCCGCAAAGGATGGTGGGCTCCGCCCCCTGCAACTAAGATTGAACATAGCACCTTGAGCTGAGCTGCCGCTGAGCTCCCGGATGGCTCAGTTGGTTGGAGCACATCCTCTCAACCACAAGGTTGCCGGTTCAACTCCCGCAAGGGATGGTGGGCTGTGCCCCCTGCAACTAGGAATGGTAACTGGACCTGGAGCTGAGCTGCGCCCTCCACAACTAAGACTGAAAGGACAACAAATTGAAGCTGATCAGCACCCTCCACAACTAAGATTGAAAGGACAACAACTTGACTTGGAAAAAAGTCCTGGAAGTACACACTGTTCCCCAATAAAGTCCTGTTCCCCTTCCCCAATTAAATTTTTTTAAAAATTGGGAAAAAAAATCAATCACAGCAGTTGATTGATTCGTGCCTTTGGTCATATTGTTCTCTTCACCTGGAATGTCTTCCCTGCCAGCTTTGCCTACAAATACAAGTTCCCCAACTGTGGGGTGCACACTGTATTCATTTTTTATTCCTCTGAGTTTAGAATACAGCCTGACATGTGGTGATCCGTGTGTTAAATGGGTTAATGTAAACCAACCTGACAACAAGTCTGGATATTTTCCCCATTTTGTAGGCAAGGAAACTGGCCCAGGTTACACAGCTAACAAGCCACAAGGCTGGGACCAGAACCCAGGATCTTTATCATTCCTTTGCATGCCACCCATGCCCCAAAGCCGCAGGGGTTAGACACGAACCTGCAGATTGCCATCGTGCTGCTGCGCGGAGAAGGAGGCCGCGAGCAGCCAGGCAGAGCAGAGGAGCGTGGCCCTGGGAGAGCCCTCCTCGGCCCAGGTGAGCCGCAGCATCTTCTCCAGCAGCTCGATCAGGGCCGTGCTGCTCAGGAGCACGGCAGCGGCTGCAGAGGGTCCAGCAGGGCAGGGGCCACGTGAGTTATGCAGGAGCCCAGCTCAGTGACACCGTGGTGGGTTGGTTAGCACCCAGTGGGGGCTTCACACACACAGTGAATGAACCTGTGGATCAGCTTGAGGCTCTAAGGGTCCCAGCTTCGTTCCAAACCCACAGGTTATCAGAACCAGAAAGGACCTTATGACCATCTGATCCAGTCACATCCCCCCTTGTTTATTTTTTAAGATGGAAACCTGAGGGCAGCAAGGGCCACAGACACTGCCCACACCTTCCCCTCCACTATGCCAGCCTGGGCCCCAGCACCTCTTTTCTGACTGCCCAGCGTGGTCTGATGAAGGCTCCAATACAGGAAGTTGAAGGAGGGCTGCAGGACGTCCTCGTCAGTGGGGCTGCATTTCCCACACAGTTTGCTCACTGCAGGAGGCAAGAGTCCCCAGGCACCTGTCACGCAGCACTCCGTGGCCTTAACGCACAGCGCACACCAGCACTCACGCTTCTCACAGATAATGACCCCCAACTGACTAATTTTCGATTTCAGTATTGGGGAACCAAGCACAAACTAAGTGTCCCCAGTATTACAGCCAATGGAAAGAAACGCAGTGACAAACGTGCAGGCACGTTCACAGCCTCCATCTGAACACACACCCATCAAGCTGCCCACTAGAGCAGACTGCACAGGTTTAGGTGGTCATAGGCGTCTTCTAGCAGTGCTCATGCCGGCACAGACTGCAGGTTGGAGGGTCGCAGAGGTCACCTAGGCCAACCTGCCACCTTTGGCAGGAAGAGGATACCGCCTCTGCATTCTCCCAAGGTCACCTTCCCAGGGATGCTCTGTAACCATCCACGTGCAGTTCCCGGAACTTCCCATATTCTCTCTCTCACGTCACCGCATCTGGCTAACTCCTTAACTCCTACTCAGCAATCAAGATTCGGCTCAAAGTTCACCTCCCCATGAAGCATCCTTTCACCTCTCGAGGCAAGATGAGCTGCCTCTCTGTGCTCCCCCAGCCCTCGTCAGCGCAGTTACTACACTGTAAAGCAGACTTCTACAGAACACATCCCTTTCCTCCTGGGAATTGCCACCCCTTGCTCCGCCTGCCCCCCATGACCCCAATATAAAACCTACCTAGGTCTCCATTCACGTTTTGGCAGCCACATCACACTTGACTTGTAATTGGCTTGTGGTCAGCAGGACAATCAGCCCCGCTCCCCCCAATCCCAAAAAAAGAAACACACACCCTTACCCCTGAACTAGTCCTCTACTACCAATGACTCAAATAAAAGTACTCGGGTTATATGTAAACATGTGTTACACTTCACGTGTATGTTTCAGCCTGTATTCCTCCCCGTCAGAGGCCCTTTCTATGAATGATTCTCACATACACAGACCTTGCTCCCAGTTGACTGTCTCCCTTGATCTGACACACAGGCCGGCAATGACCAGCACCAAGCGGGGCCCGGAGGTCCTTTCTGAGCCTGACACTGATCTTCTCATGAGGAGGTCTGGGCTCCAGGCAGGGAAAGAACCATCCTCACCGAGGCCAGAGGACCTGACAGGTACTGAACACACACCATCTTTCCTTTTAATTTCAACCTTTCCTCCACAAATCTTCCTGAGGGTACTGCCTATGAAGTGGCAACTGCATTCATGGCAATACAAGGCCCTCAGGAGGTTTGGGGTACGGGTAGAAGAGAGGCCTAGAGAACCGGATCGTCAGACCGTGAGTCAGCGGTGGGGTGGGGTAGAGAACTGCCTTGTGCCGGGAAAAGTGAGTCTACATGGCTAGTATCCACCGAAGGCCTCCTGCGTGCCACGCACTGCGTGGCATTCTACACCTACAGTTACTCCTTCTCTCAGCCTTGACTAAATCAGGTAAGGACTATTATTTCACCTGTGAGGAACCTGAGGCTCACAGAGGCCAGGTGGTTGTCCAAGGCCACAAAGCCAGTTGCTGAGCTAAGAACGAATCCAGGCCTTCCCGACTCCAGAGCTTGTGCTTATCACATAATTTACACATATACATTTTGTCTTTTCTCTTTTGGTTCCCAAACACTCCCAGGGGAGAAGCAGAGACTGATCTGAAAGGTCCCTTAGCAAGAAGCCCTCAGGAACAGACTGAGCCAGAGCTCCTTCCAAAGTGATGAAAGGACGGAAGAAAGGAGCAGCCACAGGCCCCCCAGCCCCCCGGCCCTCAGCACTGCCCCAAGCGGTGGCACCTTGGTGAAGAAGCTTCATGGCCATGCTGTCCAGTTCTTGCTCTGACTCGTTCCTCAGCTGCACCAAAGAGAGGAGGCTCAGCAGTGATGGCAGGTTCCCCAAGGCTGTGAGGAACCAGGAGGCTGGTCAGGGGCCCGACCCATTCAGCTGCAAATGGTTTGTTGGAACTTACCCCTACTTCCTGCCTTCTTCCGTCTTCCCTGGGGACAGGGGCAGCTGACATACTGAGTGTCAACTCTGGGTTGGGTACCAGGAAGTCAGTATTTCACTTAATCCCCTTCAAACCGTATGAAACAGGGATTGTTATTCCTATTTTGCAGTAAAGAAAATTGAGGCCCCGAGAGGCTGATTTCTTCAAGATCCCACAGCCAATAACTGTCAGGGCCAGGACTTGAACCCAAATCTGAATTCGATGCCCATAGTCTTTCCACTATGTATTTCCACGAAATCTCAGGGCTCTAAAACACCATTACCAGTCAAGTGAGGCTTCGCCTTCCCTGCAAAGGAAGGACTCAGCTCCTCCAGACACCCTTTAATCTGTCTCCAAACACCCACCCTCAGTCAGGACAGGACCAAGTGCCCCAGCTTTCCTTCCATTTCCTCTTAACTGCTTGGAAATTTAATTTAAAAATTCAACTTTCTAAAAATAGGAAAAGACAAACCAATCCCAACCTTTTCAGTGTCTTCATACTGTACTAAACATTAAGCTTCCTTGACGCCAGGGAGTCTTATTCCAGATGTGTAAACTGTCCTTCTGGAGCTCACTGGGAGCTCCCAATGCATCACAGATCCACCCCTTCCCAGGCCCCTGCTGGCTGCTGCTGCCTCCCTGGCCTCCCCCACATTTCCTGCTTTCTTCTTCCCAAGTGGGGGCTGCCATTCTTGTGACAAACAGCTCGGAGCACAAGCCGTGCAGGGTGGAGACATGCACACACATCAAACACACCCACCCATGCTAAACGCAGAGACATTAAACATAAAAACGCTCACAACACACACACACACACACACACACACACACACACACACACACACACACCCCAAATATGTTGAGCACCCACTCTCCAATGAGAGGAAGGAGGTAAAGTTTAGCTTGATGCCGCACTGGCCTGACATTTTTTGCAGAGAAATCTTTGATTCTCTCTCCTGGAGCAGAGCTCATTAGGGCAGAGATACCCACTCCTGACCTTCATGGCAAAACACGCCCCCAGCAGCTCCAGACTGACCTTCTGATGGGGAAGCCCCGTGTTCCACCAGCAGACGTTGTAGGATCAGCAGGAAGTGAGCTCGGATGAGACCTCCCACTTGAACATCCTCATTCCTTCTCAGAAAGGTCTTCAGGACGACCAGTACCTTGTGGGCTGTGTCCACAGGGCTGGAATAGGTGAGGTCCTGAGCAAAAGAGAAGACCAGAGCTCAAGGGCATCACAGTCGGGGACAGGTAAACCGTGAAGAAGAGAGGGGCTGGGAAAGAGCCCAGGATGACGGTGTCACAGAACCTGGGGAAGGAAGGGCTCACTTACTCAGCACCTATTATGTACCATCCTGTGCATTCTGTTTTTAAATAAATTTTATTGGGGAACATTGGGGGACAGTGTGTTTCTCCAGAGCCCATCAGCTCCAAGTTGTTGTCCTTCAATCTAGTTGTGGAGGGTGCAGCTCAGCTCCAAGTCCAGTTGCCGTTTTCAATCTTTAGTTGTAGGGGGCGCAGCCCACCATCCCTTGCGGGAATTCAACTGCAACCTTAATAAGAGCTCGCGCTGTAACCAACTGAGCCTCCAGCCGCCCCCATCCTGTGCATTCTATAGGCGCGTTCTAAACAGGAGGAAATAGGCTCCCAGAGATTACATGATGTGCGAAAGGTCACTTAAGCCAGTAAGTGGCACAGCTAGGATTTGAATGCAGGTCTACTAACTCTAAGCCCAAATCTCTTTCGACCTTCCAGATGCCTGTCTCCTGCAAATGTAAGTATCAGGGTCAAGAAGAGGTTATTTCAGGACAGCCGACCTGAGTGTGCCTTAAGGGAGAAGAGGAGAGGGGGAAGGAAATTCCATGCAGCAGGAAGACATGGGTTAAGACAGATTCCGGGCATGGGGAGCAGTGAGGACCAGGTCAGGCCCTTTCTCTGCCATGGCATCTGGCTACCTCTGCCACACGCTGTAAAGGCCTTGTGTCCACAAGCTGGGAAAGGACATTGCATTTTATTTGCTTTCACAGTTATTTTAATGAGTATATGTTAAAGGCAAAACCAGTCAGAAGCTGCACCAGAGGATGTCGCACTGATAGCTCCTGGTACCTACCAGCTCGAACAAGCCAATTCTTTTGGACAGGCTAATGTGCTGGGCCAGTTAGGGCTGGGTGCAATGAATCCAAGGTCACACACAGACACCCTTTCCAGGGAGGACAGCGCCTGACACACAGAGAGACGTGAGTACAGGGCCTCCGACCAGACAACTCCAGATGTGCTGATTACTGGGTGGCACAGGGGTATCTGGCCTTGGCTCTTCATAAACCTCCCCAGCTGCCAGAAAAACAACTATGATATCAATAATAACCATTCAATTAGGGCCTAACAACGTCAGGTTTGAACACACAGCACATGTAGCTGTACATTTATTTATATATTATCTGTGTCTTCATAATAACGCTTCCAGGTAAGTGTCATCCTGATTTTTCAAATGAGAAAATGGGGGGCCGACCAAATAGTTTGTCGATCAAGAAAGCAGTGGCGTTGTAACTATGAGTTAACGAAAGCCAGGGATGAGCTCGGCTCCATCTGTGTCACCTTGAAGGACTGAGAAAACATCTTTGGAAGGAGAGGATCATAGAATTGGGACGGCTAGAGGGATTCTCAATTCATCTCACCAACACTTTTATTGTACTTCACAGAGTATGAGACTGAAGCCCAGAGGAGGTGTGATTTGCCCAAGGTCACAGGGCCCAAGACCGAACCAGTTTTGGGGTCCTGCTCCTTCACCAGCAAATGGCTGCTTGACTGCCAGAGCTGGGCCCTCGGAAACCTGAGTTAGTACATTCTAAAGGCCCAAAGGCAGGGGGCTCCTCAGCCTTTGGTGGCCGTGGTGAGTGCCAGGGGAAGGTGTGCATCCCATCACGCGGGTCAGTGGGAATGCTCTGGGCAGAACACACCCACTCTGTCCTGTCCAGAACTCCCTGGGACTGGACCAACCAGGGTGATGCGGCCAAGCAGGGACAAAGCGCATCTGCGACATCATGTTTTTTCCCATCTAAACAGCCTGCATGAAAGACCACCCATTGGTAAGAGTGGCAATGAACAGCTTTGTTTCCAGCTGTTAATTACCCTTATCAAAAACAGAAATTGGTACCAACACATATTTTTAGACTCTTTTCTCCTCCTGTGGCTAGAAGCTGGGGAGAAACGGTAGGAATTATATACATGAATAGAAGTGAAGTTGTTCCTCACTTTTTCTTTCTTTCTTTTTTTTTTTTTAACCACTGATGTTTCTAGGATCTAATTTAGTGAAAAACTCATGAACTGAAGGCTCCAGCCATGGTCATGACCCTTATTAGCTATATGACCTTGGGCAATTCAATAAGCTTCTCTGAGATTAACATTCTCTGTGGTTCAGAGTCAGTCAGCGGTCCCTGAATGATAGCCTGCTGCGTATCGCACACCAAGAATGTTCCACGTAGGCTGTCATTCAACCTCTCGTTGTCTCCATTTTACACGTGAGGAAACTGAAGCTGAGACGCCTCCATCCTCCTGGACCTCTATGTAGCATCCAGCCCTAAGTGCAGCTCCTTCCTGCTGAGCTCTCCTGGGCAAAGCTCAAGGCTCCTCTCTGCCCTGCCCCCACCTGCTCCAGGAAGGAGCGAGGAGGATGGTGTACATTCAAGGAGAAGAACTGGTCACCACAACAAAGGGTGGGGCACCTTCTCTCTAAGACTTTGGTCTCCTGACAATGACCCCCACGGATATAATTAGCAAACCCTGCCTGGGAAACTACAGAATAACCATCTGGTTGCTTGGCCAAATAAATTGCAAGGGGGACAAAAAACAAAATGGAGGGGAAGTCTGTGGATTAAAGGAGACTTAAAACATATATACACACACACACAAAAGAAGGAAGACTAAACGGTAGTATTTAGGGACAGACACTTAACTGACGGAACTTTAAAGGCATGTAAGGAAGATACTACTATAAAATTCAGGCTAGCGGTTATTCTAGAGGGGACAGATAGGGGTCGTCATTGATGGGGGCAGGTGGTGGGCTTCTGGAGTGGCTGCCAGTTCTATTTCCTGACACACCTGACAGTTACCAGAGTATTCCCGTATGATAATGAGGCGATGCCTGTGCTTGACGTGATTTTCTATACTTGTGTTATTTTCCATATTAAATTTTTAAAAATAAATAAATAGAAATTTGTCTCGTGAGATTCATTTTCTCTTTGGCTTATTTCTTTTCAAGTACTTACGTCCTTTGAAGCTAGTGGCCTAGGATAGCCTTCAGTTAGGGAGGGGCTTCCACCCCAGCCAGGTCCAGGCTGAGAAAGAACTTGGGAGAGGAAGATAATGAACTCCATTTTAAACAGAAATGTCAAACAGATGGTTAGCTTTAGGTCTGAGGCTCAGGAGAGAGGTCAGGGATCGATGGAGATTTGAGTCATCAGCAAACAGCAGGAGGCCACCAAAGCTGTGGGAATGAATGAGACAACCCAGAAAGAATGCACGGAGCGAAAAGAGATCGTAGGACAAAACCTTGAGGAACAGCAACTTTCAAGTGGTAGCCAGAGAGAAAACCATAAAAGTCACTAGAAAGGAGCATCAAGAGAGGTAATAGAAAAAAGTAAGAGAGTTGTATTATTAAAACCAAGAGAGGCAATAAAAAGGAAGTGGACAACCATCAAATACTAGCAGGTCGTGTAAGATGAGAACCAGAAAGTTCGTTGTAATTAGGCACAAGGGCATCATTGCTGACCCTGGTGAGAGTGATTTCCAGTAGTGATGGGGGCAGAAGCCAGTGGCTGGAGGAATGAGTGAAAGATGCTGATATCGAAAGCAGAAAACTACTTCTAGGAATTTGGCTGTAAAGCAAAAGACTTGGGAGTGGAAAGGGTTGGGGGTCAGGGACCAGCGAGAGTGTGGGTCTAGGAGGAAGACATCCGGAGCACCCAGGAGTAAGCCTAGAGGGGCTTACACTCTCCTACCACTCCCACAGCCCAGTGTCATAATCTGAGATGGGATGGTTTCCTAGCTTCATCATCCTCTGATTCTCTCCTTTTTTGCGACGCTTTGTAAGTCTCTGCAAGGTGACAAAAACGAAACAAGCATTTGTGATTTCCTCAAGGGCAAGGGCTGAGCAACCATATCTGAATTATCTTTGTATCCCCAATGCCTAAGTACCTAGTAAATACCAAATAAATGTATGCTCAATGGAAACGTGAGTGACTGCGTTCACGGCCTCTAAAAACCTGCTCCTGCCGTCCTCCTCCTACCTCATCACCAATGACATACCAGAACGATACCAGACCACTCACGGTCCTGAATTACAGCAGGCACTTTCATGCTGCTAGACTGACCTGGCAACCCTTTTACTTGTCAAATCCTTTGAGGATCATCATATATGACACCTTTCTGCCCTCCCTACCAACCCAAGCTCTCTGCCCAACCTTTACTGCCACACTTGTAGTACAGCTGTTAGTGGTTTGTTGTGTCTGATTCCCTCACCAGCCTAAGGGGCAGGGAATAGGTCCAATATTTCCCTGTATTCTGTGAAAAATAATATGAACGGAGCCACCTGAAATGGAGCCTGAGCTGCCATCCCAAAGGAATTGCCTTGCTCGTTTTATTCCTCAAACCTTTAGAATGTTAAAACTGGGCAAATAATCTTTGGACTGGGCCTGAAGCAGCATTGTATTCCAAACAAGTGTTTGCAAAGATAACACAAAAGCAGACCTTAGGACTAGGACTGAAAATAAAGACATTCTTTTCTTTTTCAAAAGGCATCCTTTAGAGTTTGCGACACTTTGTTAGCTTATCTGCACTTACAGAAATTCCCTTCTTAGTTTATTAACACCCCTAGAAATTCCTTCCTTCTATTCAAGTAATTATCCCTTTCCCTTTCTCATAAATACCACTTGCCTTCACCTCCTAATTGGAACACTATTTGGGTTTCTGCCTGAATCAGTGCTTCCCAATAAGTATGTTTTTGGACGTCAATAAACACTTGTTGCCTCTCACTTTGGCCTTTTATTTTCAGATTAATAATTCCCAGTGCTCAAATAGCTCTCCCGGTAGATGGAACACTGGATCAGGGTTCATTTCTCTCTTGTTCTGAGAGTTAGCTCAGTTTACTGGAAAGAACATTAGACAGAGTAAAAATCTAGGTTTTATCTCAACTCTTGTGACCTTGGGCAAATCTCTCTCAATCTATTTCCTCATCTGTTTAAAAAGAAAAAATAGGGCCGGACTGGTGGCTCAGGTGGTTGGAGTGCCTCCGGTGGTGATTGGCTCTAACACTGAGATTGTGAACAGCTCTCCCTGGAGCTGGGCTGCCATGAGCAGCCGGAAGTCGTTGTGAGCTGTCGCGGGCTGCTGTGTGCTGCCCTGGGCTACCGTGTGCTGCTGTGAGTGGCAGACTGGCGACCGGCGACCGACGTCCTTAGCCGGGGAAGCGCAAGGCTCATAACACCAGCCTGGGCCAGGGAGCTGTGTCCTACACAACTAGACTGAGAAACAACGTTTTGAACCGGAGTGGGCGATGGGGTAGAAGAAGGGAAAAAAGAACAAATAGTGAGGTACCATCATTAGTATGTCTCTCAGAGGATCTGAGTTCTTTTTTTTTTTTTTTTTTTGAGAGAGAGACTTGGATCTGTCAGACCCCTAATTCAATGGGTCAGCAAATAAAGTAACTACTCTGTGTGAGGAACTGACCCTGAACATTTCATCTGGCACAGAAAATCAATATCTTAGCTGTTCATTGATACTCTTCCTGGTGTCCCACCTTGCCTTCCTCCCCCGTGCACTAATGCTTTATTTTTAATCCATTCCTTGTTTTTTCCAAGGAAGCCAAAGCATGAATGTGGTCCCTATCAAGCCAACACATGCGTGACCTCACAAGATGCCAAATCTCAGGGATGGGAAGTAAAAATGAAGCAGGAGCCCAGCTGTGACCCCTGTAATAGGAGTCCTGCGACTTGAGCTCAGAATGCCTCTGGGATGCCCTGTCCACCCCCTGCCACCTCCCTCCCTTCCGTCCTGGCTTCTTACCCGGTAGCACATACTTAATGCCCATATGCTTGCTAATTACAAACTCTATCGCTCAGCATTCTGCCCAGGTTACTGCCCTCACCGTTCCCTGATCACTGACTGACACCACCAAAGCGTTACAATGCTAGCGGGAGGCTTCATGAAGAACAGACCTCCGGACCATCACGCAGTCTCTGGGAGAACGCCCTGATTTTCCCTTGAATACCCTAAGCGGGTTTGAGAATGCTGGAGGTGTTAACCTGCTGCCTTCTCAGACCGCCAGTGCGCTGGTAATAAACGCTTGTTCTGTCCCCCAACTCCTATGTCGGTCTATTGGCTGAGCGGCACAGGCAGCATGAGCTCCAGACTCAGTTGCCTTCCGGTTTCAAACATGTAGGTCTGAGCGAGGAGTGTGTGCATGTGTGTGAGTGTGGACAGATACAGGTACCTAAGGATGTGAGCTGTGTAACATGCAGGTGTTTCCACCACAATCACTCCTACAAAGCCAGGGAATCCTGTTTGTTGATGGTAAGAACATCATAGGAATCCCATGGTCACGGGCTGTGTCACTCTTCTGGACTAGGAAGGGGCCAAGTAGGTGAACTGGCATTGGAGGCAGTGGTTCTAAACCAAGTGCTTCTGTGCTGATGTGCTGAAGTTTGGGACCTGCCACTAATTGCTTACTAAATACAAAGTGTCAAATGTACAATTAACTTTTTTAAACATATGAATTACAACAGTTACCTCTATAATAATATTGAAACTGGAGGCCAACCCAGACTGGGGTTCGTGCTGCCTGCGCCGCTCAGCCAATAATAGACCGACACAGGAGTTGGGTCACAGAATAAGCGTTTATTATCAGAGCACCAGTGGTCTGAGAAGGCAGCGGGTTAATGTCAGGCACGGCCGGAGGAATGAGTCGCGAGAGACCAAAATTGGTCTATTAGAATTTATTTGGCATGTTTGAACTGCGGGAGGTCAGGCTAGAAAAGACCATAACCTCTCTGAGCAAAAAGGGGTATGGAGTTTTACAGGAGGGGGTAACCAAGGTTGTTCCCCCTCAATGCTCCAGGGGGGTTTCGTTGCATTGTCTCTAGCAACCAAGGTTTCGGACATGACCAAGCCCTCCGGGCTCCACACCCTGGCCGCTAGGCCTCTGTCCAGTCTGCCCAGGCCGGCCTAGGCCCTGATCACAAGCCCCTAGGAAACAAAGTACAAAGCAAGACAGGACAAGATGGTTTCTACATTCCAGCCAGCTCTTCTAGGCCTAAGGCAAACACAAGCCGGCAGGTACAAGGTACAAAGCAAGACAAGGCAGCTTTGAAGATAAGAAGGTTCCTGTTCCTGGCCTAAGGATGGCCTAACATTTAACACCTCCAAAAACTGCCTTGACATTCTCAGCTTGGGTGTTTAAGGGAAAATCTGGGCGTTCCTCCAGAGGCTATATGACGGTTCCGTGGATCTGCAAGGAGCCTTCCCTCTGGCCAAGTGACTCTCTGGTGGAGTCAGCAACCCAGGAACAACATGGGAGAGAATGCTAGACCACCATAGATTGTGATCAATAAGCCTAAGGGAATTAATGATACATTTCAGGGTAATTTTCTAAAACAGGGAACTGGGTGGGACATGGGACATTCCGAGCTCAAGCCCAGGGGGATGAGCTATCCTTAAGCTATAGGTCAAGGAAAGGCCAGGTCAGGATATTGGAAGGCCTCTATTACAGGCCGGGCCAGCCCTGCCTCAATATCACTCATTAATTCGCTCTCAGTGTGCATTCTTGAATGAAAGAAAAAAGGTGGAGTTAAAGTCAGTGTGTTAGAAACTGCAGACAACAGGCAGCCTCTCATCTAACTGATATACCTGATAGGAATTATAGGGATGTGTTACTTCATAAAAAAGCATTGGGGTTTCTAACAATGCCTAAGGGAGGGAGTTGCACAGGTACCACTCATCGGGTTAGTCATGGCAGAAAAGGGGCCGAGTCCCTCTGCAATCAGACATCTCCATCCTCATGCCCTAGGGTTCTCTTCGAGGTTCTTAGCAGAATCTGCTTGCAGAAGACAGAGAGGTGAGAGGGGATGGTGAATGAGATCAGCATTTCATAGTCATATCCCCTGGGCAATGGAGGGGCACGTATCTCTCAGTGAGCAGACCTCCATCAGACTTAGGACAGGGTATATATTTACAGAAACCCACCAGCCAGAAGGACCTCTTACTCACACGGAAACAGCATTAAGTCCAGAGGGGGGCAGAAGCAGCGACTGGTGCCTCCTGACCGCAATAAAACAGCTCCGAGAGAGAGGGCCCACCATCGCTAAATGTGGAAATGAGCAAGTGGTCACCTACCAGCAAAATAAGCAGGATGCTGGGGCTGCTTCTGATTATGTGGAACAGGGCTGCTAAGCTGGCAGGAAGCATGGGCTGCCCAGCAGAGGGGACGTCATCCAGCTCCTCATAGCTGCTCTCTTCCCGGGAGAACCAAAGTTCCAGGACACGGTGCCCAAACCTGCTCATTAGCTCTGGATGCAGCAGGAAGAGCCTGAGCAGCAGAGGGTGGTGGGTGTAGATGACATGCAGATCGGGGATGCCCTCTAGGAATTTTCTGATGGCACTGACCACAGGCTGGAGGGAAAGAAAGAAACGGGCTAAATACAGCTTGCAGAAGACCCAAGAGAGCCTGACAAACAGCCAAGACGTGACTGGGAAAACCTGTACTGGCATCTCAGTACTCCAGGACACCATCACAGGCTCAGCCCAGGGCCCTCCTGTGAGAAGAAACGCTCACTGTGCTTACTTCATGACAGTGGTGCGCTTCTGGGGATGATTTTGCTCCCCAGGGACATTCGGAAATATTTAGCTATTTTGGATGGTCTTGACTGGGGGAGTGCTACTGGCATCTAGTGGGAGGGAGCAGGGATGCCACTAAATACCCTACAAAACACAGGACAGCCTCCCGCAGGAAAGAATTATGCCACCAAAACATTAATGATACCAAGGCTGAGAAACCCAGCTCTGTAACGACACTCTCCACAGTGTGTTGTAATTGTCAGCATATGTGCCTCCCTCCCACACCAGATCTGAGCTGCTGGAGGGCAGGGACTTTGGCTGATTAATCTGTGCACCTGGCATAGGGCCTGGCACAGACAAGGCGAAAGGTGTGTTGAATCATTTATTAACCCTCAAATCCTCTCTCTTCCCACTGCACATATTAAAAAGTTCAAATTCCTTAGTATGGTATTGTAAGAGTTTTATAATTTATAGTTTGGGCCCTTTCATTTAGGTCTTTGACCCATTTTGGGCTAATTTTTTTGTATAATATGAGGTAGGGGTCCAACTTCATTCTTTTGCATGTGGAGTGTCGAGTTGTTCCAGCACCATTTGTTAAAAAGATTCTTCTTTCCCTATTGAATGTCTAATATCCTCATCGAAAATCAACTGACCATAAATATGTAGGTTTATTTTTGGACTCAGTTCTAGTTCATTGATCTAAATGTCTATCCTTATTCCAAAACCACACTGTCATGATTACTGTAGCTTTGTAGTAAGTTTTGAAATCAAGAAGTGTGAGTACTCTATCTTTGGTCTTCTTTCTCAAGATTGTTTTAGCTATTTTGGGTCCCTTGCATTTCCATATGAATTTTAGAATCAGCTCATCCATTTCTGGAAAAACAAAAAAGAGGCATCTGGGATTTTGATCGGGATTGTGTTGAATCTACAGATCAATTTGGGGAGTACTGCCATCGGAACAGTATTATGTCTTCTTTTCCTTTCCAGTTTTATTGAGATAGAATTGACATATAACATTGTGTAAAATTATGGTGTACAATATAAGGATTTGATGTATGTATACAACTGTGAAATGATTAACACAGCAAGTTAAGTCTATCAGCTCACAGTTACAAATTGTTTTCCTTGTGATGACAACTTTTAAAATGTACTCTCTTAGCAACTTTCAATTATACAAATTTTGTTAGCTATAGCCATTGTGTTGTACATTACATCCCCAAAACTTACTTATCTTGTAACTGCCTATTAAGTCTTGTTTCATGAACATAGAAGAATGTCTTTCTATTTATTTAGGTCTTCTTTAATTTCTTTCAATGATGTTTTGTAATTTTCAGTGTATAAGTCCTTGCACTTCTTTTGTAAATTTTTTCCTATGTATATTATTTGCTGATGCTATTGTAAATGGAATTGTTTTCTTTCTTTTTTTTAACTTTTTAAAAAATTTATTTTAAGTGTGTTTTTCCAGGACCCATCAGCTCAAAGTCAAGTAGCTGTTTCAATCTAGTTGTGGAAGGCACAGTTCACAGTGACCCATGTGGGGATCGAACCGGCAAACTTGTTGTTAAGAGCACCATGATTTAACCAACTGAGCTAACCAGCCACCCCTGGAATTGTTTTCTCAATTTCATTTTCGAGCATTTTATTGAAAACATAAGGGTACCTTTCTGGCTTCTCTCCACTGTCTCCCATGACTTAGCAAAGGCACACTAAACTAGGCTTCCTTCCTTGAATGTATAGACTGGGCAACTTCCCACTTCTATATCTTAAGTCTTGCTGTCCTCACAACCTGAAAATTCTCCTTTCTCAGTCTCCTCCAGGAAGCCTCCCCTGACAACTAGCAAATACAGTCTCTCTCTCCCCATGTGCTTTCGTAGCTCGTGGCCAGTCCTTCAGGACCCAGGAGAGCACTCATTGCTGTTGTTGCCTGCCTAATGGGAGATTTCCTTTTTTGTCTCTCCTGGCAAACCGGTGCTCCCTGAGGGCAGAGAACATGTTTGATTCACCTCAACCCTGTCCGGGCCCCACGTGACACTTGGCACATATCAAGTGGTCAATCCATATTGGTTGAGTTGCTAAAATGTTGAGAAGCAAGTTAAAACAAAATCATGTGCTTATTTATCTGAGAAGTTTTCAAGGGCTTAGGAAATGCTGATCAAACTGGACAGAAGTTACTAAAAAGGAAGAGCTTCCAGGAATAGGTAAGGCCTGATACTCTGAAATGTCCAAGCCCCCAGAGACACCCACACTCTAACTATTGGGGATCCTCATACTAGAAAGCTCACACTCTATCAAAGAATACTAGGGCTATACGAAAAGGACTCAGGAACTACCATGAATAAGCTCCCACTGGCCAAAGGTAGAACAGTTTGAGCCTCAGAAGTATAATAACTTCAGTGGATTGAAACATATCAAATATTTTTAAATCCATGAGTTCGTAACAATACTAAAAAATCTCCTTGGTCACCTTTGGAGAATGCTAGGCAACCAACTCATTTTTTTTTTTTGAAAACTGGTAATTAAAGAGAAAGAATCAAACATTCAACCTATGCTTCCTATACAATCTACCATTTATAGTATCCAAATAGTTGATGGGGGAAGTTTCTTTTTATACAAGTATTCCAGTTAATAACAAAGAGAGAATGACAGAATTAGGATATTATTATTTTGCAATCCCTAATGAATTAATGGATCAAGGCAATGATCACCAATGGCTGTTAATACCACAAAAAGAGAGACAATGGGACATTGTATACCTACGTCTATCTTACTTGAAAACATACACACTTCCACTATACCCTCCTGCTTCCATTCCAATTAAACCAGGTCCACATTTGCCTCAACAGTAACTAAAAAGAGGCAAAATTAATAGTCAGTGAAGGAAGAGTATCCTCAGGTTGAGGCTGAAGGGTCCACATCTAAGAAATAGAAGCAATCGTCAATGAAAAATGAGAGATTCCATGATGAATCAAACACAGTCCTTGATCCTCAAGAGTTTACAAAGAAGCGAGAGAAAACGTGTACACACACAACCACCATAAAAGTGATCTGATTAACAATGATCTGGGTCCCAGCAACCCACTTTGTTGGACAAACTGTTACCAGAAGGAAATATCTCACACTTCTCTCATCCTGCACAAACCAGAGTTGATACTAAGAAAAGAGCATTGGGAGTTGGTCAAATCTGATTGGCATCCTGGGTCCCCCACCAATTAACCGTGTGACCTAGAGAAAGTGATTTTAACTCATGTCTCAATTTTTTTTATCTGTAAAATGGAAATAATCATCTCTGTCTCCCAGGACTGTTGAGAGAATTAGCTAAATGGTGTAGGCTCTGTAGGTGTCAGCACCCTACCCCCTTCAACTCCCCCAACTCTCCCTCCCTCTCTCTCTCTCTCCCCTACCCGCTCTGCCACCCCCCTTCTCTATATACCAGGGGTGCCAAAAAAATGTACACAACTTAAGAGATATTATCTATGTATTACTTTTTGAAGTGCGTAGTATGACATTCGCACAAAACATGGCATTAATCAAATGAATGGTAGCGTCATTCATTGTATTACAATTTTTTCCCCTACCTCCCCCCCCCAACTCCGGTTCAAGCCGTTGTTTCTCAGTCTAGTTGTGTAGGACACAGCTCCCTGGCCCATGCTGGTGTTGGTGTTATGAGCCTTGTGCTCCCCTGGCTGAGGCAGTCGGTCGCGGGTCGGCTGCTCACGGCAGCTCTCTCTGGCTGCTGGCCGCTCACGATGGCTGCCGGCCACTCATGCTGGCCATTGGCCATTCACGCCAACCTCTGGCTGCTCACCGCAGCCCAGTTCCAGGGAGAGATGTTGTTCGCAATCTTAGCTATAGAGGGCGCAGCTCACTGGCCCATGTGGGAATCGAACCAGTGACCTTGAAGTTAGGAGCTTGGCGCTCCAACCACCTGAGCCACCGGGCCAGCCCATGTATTACAATTTTAATACAGTTTTTTCCCTCTCTTAAAATGTGTATACATTTTTTGGCACCCTCTGTATATAACACTATGGTCTCCCAAGGAACCCTAATGTAAAGAAGTGGAGGAGGAGGGGCCCCAGGCTTTCTGGCTCATACCTCGTCTAGCACATCGTCTTTGTCCTGGCAGACTGCAAGCAGATAGATGGAGGCTCTGAATACGGTCAGAGGAGGGTGCTCACCTTGGTCCTGCAGAGACAGGAGGAAGCTTTGCACAGCCACAAATAACTCTGCCTCTGAGACAAACCTGTGGACCAAAGAGGTCTGAGTGAGAAAGGCTGAGATGGCTGTCCAGCCTTGCCACATCCTCCTTGCCATTGTCATTTTGCCCCGGCATATCCACAGCCTAATGACACTTTGCACAAAGAGCGTGCCATATATACTTACAAAGCATTATCACATGCACAGCACATGCTTCTGTGCTTTGTGCAAGGCTCTGTTAGGGACCAGAGACTCATCATTCACACCTAGAAAGGGAACCGTCACCCAGCAGGACCAGCACTGTTAAAAAGAAGGATGCTACTTCTGCAGTAAGAGGCCCTGTGCTGACCAGTCCACCTCTCTCTTCTTGTATTTATCAGTAAATATCTGTGTGTTCAATGGGCTAGTTTCTGGGGGAGGGAGACCTCTATGCACGTACATACAAGGGAGGTGGGGGTAAGAAGGGGACAGACTTTACTACATATCCTTTCATACCTTTTGAATTTTTTACCATGGGTATGTCTCACCTATCATATTAAGTACCAAAAAAATTTTTTTTAAATGGGCAACACTAAATGCAATGTGGTATCCTGGATTGTTTCTAGAACAGAAAAAGGACAGTAGAAGAAAAACTGGTGAACTCTAAATAAAGTTCAGTTAATAGTATTGTACCCTCACATATTTGGTCGAATGATTTTCAACAAGGGTGCCGGGAAAACTGAGTATCACATGCAAAAGAATGAAGTTGGACAGTTATCTAACACAACATAAAAAAATTAACCCCAAATGGATCCAGATCTAAAACTATAAAACTCTTGGGGAAAAAAAAAAAAAAACACATTGGATTTGGCAACAATTTCTTGGATATGACACCAAACACACAGGCAACAAAAGAAAAAATATACAAATTGGACTTTGTGAAAGTTTTAAAATTTTGTGCATCAAAAGACACTATCAACAGTGTAAAAAGGCAATACACAGAATGGGAGAAATTATTTGCAAAGCATATATCTAAAAAGGAATTAATATCCAGAATATATAGAAAACTCCTAAACCTCAATAATAAAAAATGTCAATCTGATTAAAAAACGGGCAAAGAACTTGAACAGACATTTCTCCAAAAAGGACACACAAATGGCCAATGAACACGTGAAAAGATGCTCAGCATCACCAGTCATTAGAGAAATGCAAACTGAAACTGTGAGATGGACACCTTCACGTCCATTCGGATGGCTCCGATCAGAAAAACAGAAAATAACAAGTGTTGGCGACGATGTGGCAAAATTGGAACCCTTGTGCACTGTTGGTGAGGATGCAAAATGGTACAGCTGCTGTGGAAAACAGCATGGTATTTCCTCAAAAACTTAAAAATAAAACTACTAGATGATCTAGCAATTCCATTTCTGGTTATAGATCCTAATGAACTTGAAGCAGGGTCTCAAAGAGGCATCTGTACACTCATGTCCATAGCAGCATTATTTACAATACCTAAAAGGTGGAAGCGACCCAAGTGCCCATCGACAGTAGAAGTTATAAGCAAAATGCGGTATATGCATGCAATGGAATATTTATTATGCAGCCTTAAAAAAGGAAAGAAATTCTGATATATGTTACAGCATGGATGAACCTTGGGAACATTGTGCTAAGTGAAATATGCCAGTCATAAAAGACAAATACTGTATGATCCCACCTATATGAAGTTCTTAATGTAGTCAAAATCAGGGATAGAAAGTAGAAAAGTGGTTGCCAGGGCCTGGAGACAGGGGGGAATGGAGAGTTATGTTTAACAGGTATAGAATTTCAGTTTTGCACAATGAAAGAGTTCTGGAGGTAGATGGTGGTGATAGTAGCACAATATTATGACTGTATTTAATACTACTGAACTGTACATTAAAAATGGCTAATGTGGTAAATATTACGTTCGTGTATTTTACTGCATTAATACAATTAGAAGAAATAATAACGTACCAATGTTTGTGTCTTAGTTTGATAAATGTACCATAGTTAGTATTAGGAGAAAATGGGTAAAGAGTATAAGGGAATCTCTGTATTCTTTGCTACTTTTCTGTAAATCTGAAATTACTCCAAAATAAACTGTCTATTTAGAAAGTAAAATTCAATAGCCATAATATAAATATTATGTTACCAAAATAATTCAGCTATCAAAAGAATAAGATAGACTTATTAATACATGTACTAACATGGAAAGCTGTCCAAGGTATAAGTTAACCAGCAAGTTAAAAATCTTACATAATACCCCATTCTGTATATTTTTTAAAAGGAGCATTTATGTGTTTGTTAATGCACAGACGAGTTCACAGAAGGTACCTAACAGTAGCTAACTCTGGCAGGTGTATAGAGAAGTATTTTAACTTTGTACCCAACCATTTTACTTGAATTTTTACAATATTCATGATTTTAAAAATAAGAAAAAACTTTTAAAGAATCACATGAGTCAAGTGATTTTCAATGAGGGTGTCAAGACAATTCAATGGGGGAAGAATAGTCTTTTCAACAAGTGGTGCTGGAACATCTGTATAAGCCACAAGCAAAAAAAATGAAGTTGGACCCCTGCTTCATACCATACATAAAAATTAACTCAAAATGAATCATAATCTATAGGTAAGAGCTAAAATTATAAAAGAAAAGAACTGTAGAAGAAAATACTGGAGTAAATCTTCATGATCTTGGTTTAGAAATGGTTTCTTAGAATCAACACCAAAAGCAAAAATGACAAAAGAAAAAATAGACAACTTTAATCAAAATTAAATTTTGATTTCATCAAAATAAAAAACTTTTGTGCAAACAAAAACAAAACTTTTGTGCTTCAAAGGACACCATCTTGAAAGTGAAAGGACAACCAACAGAAAGAGAGAACGAAATTGTGAATTATACAACTGATAAGGGACTTGTACCTATAACATATAAAGAACTCTCACAACTCAACAATAAAAGACAACTGAGTTAAAAAAAAAATGGGTGAAAGATCTGAATTTCTCCAAGAAGATATACAAATGGTCAATAACGATGGTCAACATGAACCACAATGCAAAAACCACTTCACACTCACTAGGATGGCTATAATCAAAATGCTAGAAAATAACAAATGTTGCCAAGGACATGGAACCCTCAAATATTGCTGGTGGGATTGTACAATGGTGCAATCCTATGAAAATCATTTGGAAGTTCCTCAAAAAGTTAAACACAGTGCTACCATATGACTCCTCAGTTCTACTCCTGGTACATACAGAAAAGAATTAGAAAATAAGTAAACAAATACATGCGCACACATCTTCACAGCGTCACTATTCACAATAGCCAAAGGTAGAAACAGCCCAAATACCCATCAATGGGTAAATGAACAAACAAATGGTAGAATATACATACATACAATGGCATATTATTCAGCCATAAAACAGAATGAAGTAGTGATATATGCTACAAACATTATGCTAGCTGGATGAATCTCAAAAAGAAGGAGGTCAGAAAAGGTCACATATCATATGATTCCATCTATAGGAAATATTCAGAATAAATAAATCCACAGAGACAGAATACAGAATGCTGGTTGCCAGGAGCTGAGCAGAAGAATGAACGGGAAGTGGTTGCTTAATGGGTAGGAGGCTTTACTTTGGAAGGATGGAAATGTTTGGAACCAGACAGGGGTGGTGGTCGCACAACATTTGAATATACTAAATGCACTGAATTGTTCACTTCAAAGTGCTTAATTTTATGTTATGTGAATTTTACCTCAATAAATCATTTTTTAAAGCTTAAGGAAGAACAGTCCTTTGACTTAGAAATTTTATTAAATTGTAAAGTAATTCTTAAAACCAAAGTAAATGACCGAAATTATTGTTTTCTGTGCACAAACAACACGCTCAAGGATACAAAGGAACCCTCCTTAGCATTCTAGACCTCTGTCTCAGCACTGCCCCCCTCCAGGATGTGAGCCCCTCGGTAATACGACCCATTTCTCACTTCTCTCTGAGTCCCCAGTGCCCCTCACCAGGCTTGGAGAGGATGCCTCTGTAAATATTTACAGAGCTGAAATGGGCTACAGACGTGGGTCCCAGAACCCAGTGCCAGCCACCAGCTCTGAGCACAGACCTGTCCTCGTGCACGTAGGCCAGGTAGAAGAGGAGCAGGACGCAGTACTGCCTCTGGCGAGCAGCTCCCTCCACATACTGGCAATCCGACAGGAAGGCAAGGCTTTCAGGGCTTCTGCTGCTTACGTGGGGCAGCCCGTGCTGCAGGAGTTCAGACACTGCAGAGAGTTCTGGGGAGGACACAAGTGGGAGGAAGCCACACAGAGAACACAGGAGAGCAGGTAATGAGCACATGAGTATCTACTTCATGAAGAATGCCGCACAGGGTAGCAGGGGTACATGCAGGGTCAAAGGAACTCAGAATCCCCTCTTCCTTGATGCAGCGTTTAGCCTATCAGGAGAGACTAAGGGTAACACGAGGAAGGACACGGATTCATTCATTCATTTAGCCAATGTTCACTGAGTGGCTACTCTGGGCCAGGCTGTGAGACACTGGTCCTACCTCCAGGAGCTGGCAGCTGGTGGGGAAAAAACAGATAAAGACAAGATAATTGCAGGACATGTGATCAATGCCATGTTCAAATGCGGAAGAGGGAGTGCCTCATGCCTCCTGGAGTGGGGAGAGGAACCTCAAAGACAGGGAACTGTGGAGGCTGAGCAGAAAACAAGCAGAGAAGGAAGGGAAGAGAATCCTGGGAAAAGGAAGCAAGGTGTTCAGAGGCCCAGAGGCGTAAGAGGACGTCGTGTTTATGGGGCGGCAAGGACTTCAGTGTGACTGGAGCTCCAGTGAATAGACGTGGAGTGTCAGGAGGTGCGAGTGGAACTGTGCGATGTAATGTGTAGCTAGACTGCGCAACACCTTGAATGCTGAGTAAATAATTTGGATTTTATCCTGAGAGCAAGATGAAAGAAAAGGTATTTTAACACTAAAGTGTATGAAAGAAAAGGACCTCAGAGCTGAAAATTTGAATAAAGGAATTGGGCTTGATGCGCTTTAGGGTCCTTTTCTCAACCCTTAGAGTCTAGGGGTCCAGGAGCCTTGGATTCCATCATTTTCTGATTATTACCTCACCTCCCTAAAAATCAGCCTATTGGTCCATCATTCCATGATTCCATGGCTCTTCTGGGCAGCTTTACGCAAAGGGATCTTATTACTGGACTGACTCACTACCCAGCCAGTCAACAAGGCATCCAGACTCTACAAGACCAGCACGGATTTCATGAGTGGTCACACGGCAGCATCTTACCTTCTTGGGAAGGTGGTTCTGTCTTCTCTGGAGCTGAGAGGAGGCTGGTGCACAAGGAGTAGAGGAAACTGGAACATGCCTGGTTTAGGCCTGAGTGACTTTGAGGGAGAAAAGAAAGAGAGAACAAGAGAGGACATTGCTACTTTGACCAGGACATTATCCCCACCACGTACTGGGGCTCCACTGCTTTGTGCCAGAGCCCAGTGAAATTCTAACCGTGGCCCTGGTAGAGGAGGTCCAGAGGTAGCTGTGAAAAGTAAACATGGAACCTGCTGCCCACAGCTGTACCTTAGACACTCAGCCCATATAGGTATTCACTAAAAATTTGCTGAAAAAATATATCAAGGAGGGCTACTAAGTACCAATTTAACAACACACACAAACAAAAAAGTAGGCATTGGCCAGGAAAGGGCTGGGGAGTACTAGAAAGAGAGGAAGCTTTGAACCCAAGATGGGTACTCAAGGAGAACTACAAACATCCAAAATTGTGACTTTGAATCCAGACGGATCCCTATATTTTCTCTCTGTTTTTTTTGTTGTTTTTTTTTTTAAAGATTTTATTGGGGAAGGAGAACAGGACTTTATCGGGGAACAGTGTGTACTTCCAGGCCTTTTTTTTTTTTCCAAGTCAAGTTGTCCTTTCAATCTTAGTTCAGCTTCAAGTTGTCCTTTCAGTCTTAGTTGTGGAGGGCGCAGCTCAGCTCCAGGTCCAGTTGCCGTTTTCTAGTTGCCGTTTTCTAGTTGTAGGGGGCACAGCCCACCATCCCTTGCGGAACTCGAGGGATTGAACCGGCAACCTGTGGTTGAGAGCCCACTGGCCCATGTGGGAATCGAACTGGCAGCCTTCGGAGTTAGGAGCATGGAGCTCTAACCGCCTGAGCCACCGGGCCAGCCCCTAAATTTTCTCTTGAACATTGGGTATTCTATTCAGAAATATGGAAGGAGAGTTAGATACTGCACTGCAGTCACTTTGCCGGCTATAGGTAGTAATAAATGGAACCTGCCAAGTAAATGCAGAGACAGGTGGCAAATCATAAATGGGAAGGTAGAGAGAAGGCTGCTCTAGAAACAAACAAGACAGACTGAGGCAGCAACCTCTCTACTTTGAACAAGAGAGTGTCTCCTCTGGAATTGCTGGGTTGGTGGCAACTAGAGCTTGACTGTCTTGATAAACACTGCATTTCTTATCCTCTGAGGACCTTAGTTTCTCTATTTGTAAAATGAGAGGTTAGACAAATGACCTCTATGAACCTCCCAGTTTTGATGTGATAGGTACCCATCCCATTATCACATGGAATGAGAGCCTTACCAGAATCAGATTAAACCAAAGTTATATAGAAGCAAGTCCAGCTCATACTACCAGTGGCTGAGTAATTCCGACACTGTGTCAATCCCCCCCACACACCCCGGTCACCATCAGAATATCCACTTGTCTAGTCAAGAAGGACGCTGGCTCCTTGGTCACTAATTTTGCCTGGGACCATACATACCTTGGGCCACTGCAGAACCTGGCCTTCAACTCCAGAGTTAGTCGTATGAAGGATGAGGCAGCTTGGGAAAAGTGGGAAGAAAGCAGAGAGCGGTTGAAACCAGACTTGTTACAGAGATTCCCAAGTGATACCAGAGATTCTGGGTGGTACCAAAGAGTACTAGTTTTGGAGTCATGCAGACCTGGGTTCAAATTTTGCTCCATCACTATCTAGTAGTGTGACTCTGGAACACTAATTTAACCTCTCTGAAAATCAGTTTCAATACTTATCCCTCACAGGTTGTTGTGAAGCTGAGATAAAGGCAGGATTTCAAACAAGGACAACAGTAAGAGATCCCACCGCACCAGTTCCAGTGTCGGGGAGAATCTATTTTATCCTGGGGCTGAAGTATATGGCAAGGAATTCATCCCTTAGAGTTTCACAGCCATTTTCTGGTACAGCAGTTTAACATATGACTCCCCGAGGGAGGGGGCGCCGAGCTCGCCCACTAGAAGGGCTCCTCGGGGTCCAGTCTCTCAGGAACCCAGAGTTTCTCCACCCCGAATCCAGCCCTCTGCCCCACTCTTGGCTCACAGGGCCTGCTTCCCTCTTCTCTCTTGCAGGTTGGACCCCTGAGCCTGCTCTATCTGGCTCCATGCTGCAGAGATCTCCCCATACACAGCCTTTCTCCACCACTGTCCCCCAGAGATCTACACTTCTGAAGTTGCACCCATCCAGCTCACCAAGACAAGATAGCCTTGGCTCTTGAAGTACGGCAGGCAGGAATAGTGGATGAAAGGAAGAAAAGAAGTGTGTCAGCTGTCACAATGACTAAACGGGTGAGTCATTCAGGAAACCTACTTGTTATCTCATTTATTATCACCTTGTTATCTCCTTGTTATTCTCATTATTATCAGTATGTTCTGAGGACATTGGAGATAACAAAATTAATTTGCCCAATGTCAATAAACAAGTAAGAGACAAGGAAGAATGCCAACCCACTGTGCTAACAACAAAGGTCCTGCTTTTTTCCCTCTTCAACACAGCCTCCCACCCCCTCCTGCAAGCTCCCACTCACTGGATACCTGGAATTGCTTCCTAAGGGTTTCCTGGGCTCTGTTGTTTTCCCGGAGAGAACAAAGATCCCTCCAAACTGTGACAAGGGACCTCCCTGGGATGACCCAGATCATCAATCAGAAACTCCCTCAAAATCCCAAATCAAAATTACAACTACAGAAAGCATGCCCTTGTCTCCCCAGTTCTGGATCCTGGGCCCTCTCCTTCCCAAAAACCTTGCTCTGCTGATTACCCAAGAGTCTCCCTACTGCTGCATCCTATCAGCTGCTAATCAGATTAAGCGTTTCCAGTCTTAGGAGGTAGGAAAGCCTTTCCTAACTCCACGTCCCCCCATTACACCCTTATCTCTCCCCTCCGCTCACACAAACTTGTCAAGCGTTGTCTGTCTCGTCCCTGCTGCCTCACCTCACGCTCACTCTTCAGCTCCCTGCAGCCTGAATTCCACCCCAACCGCTCTGCAGAAACTGCTCTGCCCAGGTCACCAACAGCCTCCGTGATGCCAAGTAAATGGGTGTTTTTCCAGTCCTCATCTTGACTTCTGGGATGCACCTGACACCCTACCACTCCCTAATCTACAAAGCTCTCTTTCCTCAGCTTCCCTAATGTCATACTCTTCCGTTTTCCTTCCTACTTCTCCAGCTGTTCCTTACCACGCTCCTTCTGACCATTAAATGTTGCTCTTATTTTGTCTTGGTCCCTTTGATCACCTCATTTTACACACTCACCCTTGAGGAATCTCACCTGCTCCCTACTAGACAGTCAGCCCCACGAGGACAGGGGTCTGTTCTGTCCACTGCTACAACCTCAGCCCTAGGACAGTGCCTTTCATGTCGTAGGTGCCCAACAAGTATTTGTTGAATGAATGAAAGGCTGGATGCTCACAAATTTATATCTAAAGACCAGCTCACGACTTTATATCTGAAGACCAGATCTCTCCCCTGACATCAGACAGACACATAGTCAGTTACCTACCTAACGTCTCTACCAGGACATCTCAGAGGCATCTCACACTCACCCTGACCCAAACTGATCACACCCTCTCCTGCCTTCCCAAGTCTGATTTTCCTCCAGCGAGTCTCCTCTCAATAAAAAACACCACCACCCACCTGGATGGCAGCCAGAAGCCAAAGCATTACCCCCAACTGCTCCCTCTCCCTCATACCCTACATCCACTGTCCCATGCCCCCAACACTACCTTAGTACCTACCACCCCCCTGAATTAATGCAATGTTGCCTCCCTTTAACTCATGGCCCACCCTGCTCCAAGAAGGAACTTTCTAAAACAGAAATCTGAGCATGTCACTCCCCTTTTTTAGAACTCAGAACTCCTAGGATAAAGTCCAAATTTCTCACATGACCAACAGGGTCCTACATGACTGAGCCCTGACCACCTTTTCAAGGCAGACCTTTCACTGCCTGCTAAGTGACAGGGATAAAAGAAAAGACATTAAGTAATAATGATAAGAGGCAAGCATAGCACAGAGGTTAAGAAGGCAGCCTCTAGAGGCAGATCGCCGGAGTTTGCATCCCGGGCATATCACTTCCAGTGTAACCTTGGACAAGTCATTCAACCTCTCCTGAGCTCCAGTGTGCTCATCAGTACAATGAGAAGAACCACAATACATACTTTCTGGGCTTTTTCTGAGAACTAAATGAATTAATACATGTAAAACAGTTAAAACAGTACCTTACACACATTAAGAACAATAAATGTCAGTCAGTATTAGTTAGCAATGATTACCACCTTTCTCTACCCCTTTCTGCACTTGGCTAGTCCCACTGCCCATTCTCACCATTACAACCACTTTCTAAGGAAGAAAAAGGAGGCTGGCTCTGGTTCCTGGGCTTATTATGCAGATCAGGCTATTTATTGGGTGAAAACTGGAGAAGTGGAAAAGGAGGGTTTACATCTGAGAGAGAAAAAAGGAGTAATGAGGGAAGAGAATACACAGATGCAAGAAGGCCCAGAGAAGGCTAACGGAGTCAATAGCCACTTGGGTTCAATTTTAAGAAGGCATTTCCCTGTATAGTTAGATAGCAGCTTTCACACAGAGGGCTACCACTCCCCTAAAGGCATGCGAAAGTATGTGGGGACACTTTTCAGTTGTCACAATGACTGGAGGTACCTCCAGCATTCAGTGCTCAGGAGTCAGAGGTCTGAGGGAATATGGAGCATGACAGCAATGCGGGAAGAGGTGTGTGTTGGGGGCTCTGAACTAGCACCTCCCTGACACTCAGAGAAGCACCAACAAACTTGAGAACTGCCCTTCAGGACTTTGCTTTCTGGATGATATTCCCTCCCACTCAGCCCTGGGCCGAGCATGGACGTTGATTCTGAACAAATACGTAAGCTTCCCATCCGCAGGTTATGCTCTTTGAGTACCTGAGCAGCTGCCTGAGACGCCTGCCTCTCCTCCAACTTCCACACTTGCTGGCTACCTACCGAGCTTCTTGGAGAACTTCTCCTTCATGTGGGGAACGATGACCAAAAGGCTGTGTAGAATTGAGAAGAACACTTCCATCAAGGCTGGGTGAGTGGCCTGCTCCAAGTGCCTCTGCAAAGAACCAGGAGGGAGAACACAGTCCGCCAGGACTGAGCCTCTGAAGAAAAATCATCAGCAAAACTGGCTTCAAATCTGGAACAGTAGACTAAACCCTTTCATTTGAAGGGCACAAGAAAAGCTAGGGAACCTGAAGTCACAAGCCTACCTCCAAGGCTTACATCCGCCACTTAATAAAGTGTGTAAGATACTTTACCTTCCTGGGCCTCTGCATCAGAGAGTAAAATGGGGATAACAAGTCCTAGCTCCCAGACACAAATGAGATCTGCTGTGTAAGAAGTACTTCTTGAACGATGATGCAGGGTGACACTCGTGTCTATTACTACAGCCGTAGTAATAATACAGTTTACAAACCACCTTCACATTTATTTTTCATGTGATCTTTGAACAGAGTCATGACGCAGCCTGATGCAGCAGACAGAGCTCTGAATTGAGAGAAACTTGGGCTCTAGTCAAGCACTGCACAAAGAGCTATGTGCCCCTGGGTCAGTCCCCCGTCCCCTCTCAGTGTCTCAGTTCCCTATCTGTAAATAGCTGGCGTCTCAGAGACATGGTTCTTAAAGATATCTTTCCTTTCATTTTTAAACCATTTTTCTAAAAATAGAAAATACCTGCTCATTAAAGAAAATATGTAAAATACGGAAAAGCAGAAAGCAAGAATAATAATTCCATGATCTAATTCTAGATCTAGCTCTAAAGCTTTACAAGTCCAGAAGGAAGGCAGAGCAGATGAGGACTCCAATGTGAATTGCTCCAGTGTTACTGTCCGTGTGTGCCCGTCAGGGCTGCAAACATGGCTCCTGACAGTTCCACACCCGAAGTCCCTGGAATGCTGGCTGACAGACTTCCTCAAGGAAAAGGGGTCTCTCCTGTCAGAACCAGAGCCTGCCTCCCTGCTGCCACCTACTGTTCCCAGGTGCCTGTCCCAACCAACAGGGACTCTTCACAGGCTCACAGGATGTTCAAACCTCAAACACGACAGGACTCCCTCAAGGTCAGCTGAACAGTCAACAGCTCTGGACCCAGACCTTCCTACCATCTCCATCTCAAGTCAGCTCAAAAGGAAGCCCTTCCGGACCAGGTCTCTCTGCAGAGTGGCCATTCTCATTTTACAGGACACATATACGTGTTCCTTAGTGAAGCCTGGATCACAGACATTCACCACTGCTCTTGACTATACAGAAGGACAATGGGTTCAAATCTCAGCACCGTCATGCACTTGCTTTATAACATAGGATACGACAACCTCATCTTTAAATTGGGGAAATTGCAGCACCCATCTCACGGGATCATTGGGATGACCAAATTGGGTAATGCATGTAAGGTACTTATCACTCCATAAACACTACCTATTTATTACTTTATTATTACTGCTTTCTACTTTTTCTTAAGAGGCATCTATTAGTTTTATAGTGAAACACTACACTTTATTTTTAAAACCAAAGGAAAAGTGGCTGCAAGAACAACCCTGTTGAAACCCTCAGAAGGTCCAGTTGAGGGATCATTCCTTGCATCTCTAGGCCTGGCTCACTGTTACATTCTTCTCCTTCCCAACCTTCATTCTGTCCATGGCTCAGGGGAACCCACCATCACCATGGGGATACAAATGGAGTCACAGGCACTGAGAAGAAATTCTGAGAAGGCCTCCAAGGTGTCTTCCTTCTCGGCACTGGGAGCTGTGAAGGGATTCTCCTGGGCTGAAGGCTCGTTCTGGAATTCCACAGCCAACCTGAGAAATCAAAGTGTGAGAGTATATCCACTACTACCTATGTAACATAAAGGTTAGAAGCATCCTCCTAGAGCAGGGGTGCCCAAACTGCGGCCCGCGGGCCAACTGTGGCCCGCTTCCCATTGTTAATTGCCCTCAGCAAATTCCAAAAATATATTTAGTTTACTTAAATAAACCAGGTGAGGCAATATGTACTTCACCTCGAGTGAGTGGCCCGGCTGTTTGTGTATTTTACCGCATGTGGTCCTTGGTGAAAACCGTTGAAAAAAGTTTGGACACCCCTGTCCTAGAGGGATGCCTGAGCTCAGGGTCCAGGGAAAGTGTCCCTCTCAGCAGATCGGGAGAAAATTCAAGAGGCCTCAATGAGGGAGAGCCTGGCCTGGTCCCTGGGTACCTCTCTGGCGTGGTGCTCCCCACGCCCTCTCCCATAACACATGACCTTTCCATTCTACTACAGGTACTTCCCTGAAGTACATACCATCCCATTTGCTGTTTCTCATCTCCTTGTCTTTACATATGCTGTTCTCTCTACCTGGAGTGCCTTCAGAGGATTTGTGACAACCTAATGAATTCCACATATATACACGAAACAGTCTCTTCTCCAAGAGACTGTGAGCTTCCTGTGGGCAAGAGCTAATCTGACTTATCTTTCTACTTCCACTACTAGGCAGCACCAGACCTGACACACCGTAGACACAGGAAATATGGTTAATGTGAACTGAATTAACCCAACAAGCATTCAGTGGCCCCTCCAGGGCTAGGTCATTTGGGAAGAGGAGCAAAGCTGAGTGAGACACAACCTTGTTGCAGTCACACAAACTTCACCAGAAGAGGACCTTTAGAGAACTCCCACTCTAGCTACCCGTCCTCAAAGCCCCTCCTGCCCCCCAAAGTCCTCTCACTATGCAGCGAAGCATCAGAAATCAAGTGTTGCTTCTAGAACTTCATCCTTTGTCTGATTCCTTTCCACCCCCACCCACCATACTTCTATTTCAGACCACAGAGGGCCCTTCACCTGCAGGCGTTTCTAAATCCCTCCAGAGTGTTCAGGAGAAACTTTCCCCTTCGAAGGATGTCCCTCTCCACATCTCTGGAAGCATGGCCCTGAGGTGAGAAGGAGAGAGGGGAACGTATTGGTTAAGTACCTACTGTGTCCAGTCTGCGCATGGAGGACCACAGACCACTTCCTCTCACACTGGAGCCTGGCATTCCCATATACCTAGTACTTTCCAGGGGATCTTGGTTATAGCCTCACAAATCTAGCCATATAATAGCACCTTTAAAAAAGGTGGAAGGGGGAACATTAACCGTCTGTCTCCCTGTGAACCACAGGACTGGCTCTTATTCTATTATGTGCAGAAAGCTGTCACAGGCTGGTGGACATTAGCCTAACTGGCTATAATGCCCATATGAGTTGCTTCAAAACACACAAAAATCCCCACCCCATGATGTGTGAAGAACTTAGTTTCCAAAAGTAACCTTGAAAGACATAATCAGCATTGACATTAACAGTATCTTTCCTGATATTTTAAGTCCATGGACCATTACAAGTCAACAATTACAACACACTGCACACTGGTCATATTCTTTCTAAGATTCTTATTAGTGATTCTAGCCTTAAATAATTTTGTGAGCATATTTACCACACCTGCTTGGATAACATAAAAGACAAAGTATATAGTAGGCTCGGGTACAAACACCCTGGGATCTACTCTCCAAAATCAGGTACTTGCTAGTTTTACACCTTAGAGAAAAATTATTTCACCGTTGTGGCTTCAGTTTCCCAATTTGTAAAAATGAAGACAGAAATTATTGAGCATCACAGCTCCACAGTTATGGGGAAAAAACAACATCTCCTTGTAGGTATGCGGTAGGCACGAGAAAAAGCTATAAAGCGGCGTACAAAGGTAAGGCAATTATCTTCTAAAAACCCATTAGAGCGGAATCTCCAGACTGCAGTGCACTAACCAGGGACCTCCTGCTCAGTGGGGTCTGGGAAAAATCGGCACACCGGTCCAGCATGGCTTCGAGTAAGGCCCGCAGTTCCCTGTACTGCACAGGTGGAGCACTCTGGTGGTCCTTCCTGCATCCAGAGAAACAAAGGCAGGCTTAGGGCGAGACAGGGTACTCCAAGACACCCTCAGGTTCTCGGGCAATGGGGGGATGTGGTTGATCAGAGCCTGGTCAGGTCCAGCATCTGCTCTAATAAAAATCCTTGCTCCAACACCTCCCAGGCTGCACGAATGTTTGTGAATATCCTCATCCTCTCTAACCCTGTTTCCTCATCTATTAAACTGGAGTTAGTAGTCCTCTCTTCATAGAATTTTCTAAGACCAAATTAGGTGATATATGCCAAGCACCTAGCACAATGCTTACTAGATAGTAAGTCCTTATAAATGACAGTTATGACTCTTACTATTGTTATTAAGCATACAGGGTTTTCTCACTGAGAAGGGCCTCCTGGTGAAAGGAGTACTAGCTAGAGCTGAAGGTGCATCAAGAGATGTATATGGCCACTGTGTTCAAATAAGTGATGAGCAGTCTTCTTGGGGAAGAGAGATGAAATTTGCTCTGTTACCTTGAGGAGGAATAACTGGATCAATAGGTAAATGTTATCAGGACCCAGATTTTATTTCTATAGGAAAGAACTTTCTAAGAGTCAAAACACTAGAGGTAGAGGGGACTACCTAGGAAGGAGTAAGCTCCCTATTCTTGGAGATTATAAGCAGACTGGAAACTACTTTTTGGAGGTTCAATCATTTAAGTGTGGGATAAATGTGGAAAATAACACTGAGGGTCCATTGGAACCCTCATATTCTATGGACTCAGAGGAGGCGAGTCACTGACTAGTTTGTGAGTTCTAAGAAGCCAGGGACTAGTTCCATATTTTCACTTTACCTAAACATAGCTAGATGAATTGTAAATTGAGGCTAAATAAAAAAGATGTTAAATAAATGAATGACTACTTGACAGGGTATTAGGTAGCTGTACTGGTTTCCTAGGGATGCTGTAATAAATTATCACAAACTACATGGCTTTAAAAAGCTAGAAATGTATTCTCCTGCAGCCTGGGGGCGAGAAGTCTGAAATCAAGGCGTTGGCTCCCTGTAAAGGCGCAAGGGAAGAATCCTGTCCTGCCTCAGCTTCTGGTGGTTGCCAGAAATCCTTGTCATTGTTTGGTTTGTAGTTGCAGCCTTCCAATTTCTGCTTCTGTCTTCACATGGCCATCTTCCCTCTGTGTGTATCTGTGTCGCTCTGTGTCCAAATCCTCCTCCCCTTATAAGGACAGCAGTCATTGGAGTTAGGAGCCCACACTGTATGACCTCATCTTAACTCACTTTAGAGGGATGCTATTAACCCAGTGCGGTAAGTAAGGAGAAACCTATGTTAACGCTCATCACTGGGCCTCTTTTGAACATTGAGAATAATCTGTTGGGCCTTCTAACAGGCACTCAGTATACAGTTAAGACTCGATTTCCCCTTTCCTTCTTCATTTCTGGAAGCTCTAAGTTTCTTTTCTATACTGATTAATCAGTCAAGCCCTGGTTCCACCACTTTTAAATTCTTTTCAATAATTCTTGTTGCTCATTCCTTGTTCCAGTTCTGCTTTCTAGAGACCCTTTGAACCACTCCACCTCAGAGGGACCACCTCAGTAAACATTCTGGGAAATTAAAGGCAAAAGTAAAATAGTCTAAGGATTAATAACCAGCCCCCTACCCAACACTCTCCACAATTCTGACCCAACCAGCTTTCCGGCTTCATCATGTACTATTCCCCTTCACACAACTCTACCCTCAGAAATCCCTAAACTTTCCCATCAACATGTTTTGGCTAATCCTGGTCCTTCCACAAATCTAAGTCTCTCTCATCCCTCACAGCACAGCTCAAATACCACCTCCCGCCTGAAAGGTGCTACCAGCTCCCATGACACCGACCTCCTGGCAGACTTCCAGCTCTGCATGGGCACCTCTGATTGACACCACTCCTGCTCTATACCTTAGTTACCCTGTTGGTTTACTCATCTCACCCTCACTAGGATTCATGTTCCAGATTTAGATTCAAATCCAAGAAAAGACAAAGGGAGAAAAGAAACAGATGGAAGTTATTGCAATGTAAATATTATTTTTTGTTTCAATTTTTAGAACCAACCTAGAGTCAAACCACAAAGATTTAACTATGGTTTAAAAAGAGACTATAAATATTAACAACATTTACAATGTAAAGTTAAAGCTGACTGACACTGAGAAGTAGAAGATAGGGAGGAGAGAGGAAATGAAGAGTTGGGGTGTTAATATGCTCAGCTAACCAAGTGGGGAGTCAAGCAATATTGCTTCAAGTTGAGGGAACAAGAAATACAAGTTCTAAGTATATTATTTAAAGGTTTGAAGACATAAAATATTAGCTAGCAAAAATGTCAAGGAAATGTAGAGAAGACAAAAATGTGAATAAATCTTGGTCTTTCTTACTGGCAAATCAATAAATAATGTCCTAAATCGACAAATAAAGAAACAACATTATAAGAATATTATTTAGATTTAAGGAAACAATCCCCAGAACTAAAACCAAAATGAGTTAAAATTAGTTTCCTGTAGGAAGTAGGGACAGGGGACTATTTCATTATAAACCTCCTGCATATTTTATTTTTTATTTTTTTGAATATACTACTTTGTTAGTTTTTTAAAGTGAAAACATGGAAACAAAACAAAGGTTACTATATAAATAAATCCGGGTTTCCTCCATTTTTTTTTTTCCAAGATATCCAGCATCTTGCTAAGGACTAATTTCCTATCTTGACCCTAGGATCTTAGTTTAACATCATTCATATACTATCTATGAGACGCAAGGCACATAGCACTGAAAAAACTAATATGGTCCCTGATCTCTTGGATATTATATTACAGTTGTGGGGGGGGACAAAAAAACAAATAAATAAATAAGAACTATCAAGTGGTTAGCAGGTGCTATCACAGCCTAATGGGTCCGTTAGGGAAGGACGCTCTGAATGAGACCTAAATGATGGGAAGAAGCCAGTCATGCAAAGATTTAAGGGAAGAGTATTTTAGGCAGAAAGAACAATTAGTAGAAAGGAAGGTGAAGGAAAGTCTAGACTAAAACAAAAGACTGAGAAAAAAATTACATCCATGAAATAAATACAGAATAAAATGTTATTAAAAATGTAGCAGGAGGGGGGTGGTAGATGAGGGTAAAAGGGATCAAATATACGGTGATGGAAGGAGAACTGACTCTGGTGGTGAACACACAATGTGATATATAGATGATGTAATACAGAACTGTACACCTGAAACGTATGTAACTTTACTAACAACTGTCATCCCAATAAACTTAAAAAAAAAAGTAGTGAATTAAAAAGAATTCTTCCATATTGAAAATGTGAAAGCAGAAATAAAACTCAATGGTTGGAAGTCAAGAAACTCTCCCAGAAACTAGTGTATAATGACAAAAAGATGAAAAACTGTCATAAAACAAAGAAACTTTGATGACCAATCCAGGATGTCCAACATCTAAATGGCAATTCCAGAACGAGAAACCAGAGTAGATAGAGGAACTAAATAGAATATCAAAGGAAAAAGTCAAGAAAATTTCCGATAAGTAGTCCCTAGAAGCTTCCCCAGCCTTGACCTGGCCCTCAGGTCCATCCAGAGGTGGGAAGTTCAGCCTGCCTGGGTCTCTCACCTCAGAAAGGCAGAAGTGGCCTTCACTGCCTCAGCGGCCACCTCCAGCACGGGGCTGCTCACTGCCTCTTGGAGGGCACGGCCAGCATCTCTGCACATGGCTGAGCTTGTGAATAGCTTGATCTCCTCCGGCTGCCTAGAAACGGTAAATGAGTGAGTGAGAGAATGTCTATCACTGACCCCAGCAGGGAAAACTCCTTTGCTTCTTTCCTTCTCCAGTCTGGCCCCTCCCAGCCCATCGCTCCACCGCTTTGCTCACCGCGTCAGGATCTCAGCAAAGAGCAGCACGCCCTGCTTGTGCAGCTCTGTGTTGTTCATCCTCAGGCTTTCCTGCAGGCTCCTCACTACGGACTCGATGCCTACCTCAAAATGACATGGCAGAGGCGGGGGTCAGTGCTTGGAGGTTCCTTCCCTGCCTGCCCAGGGACGTGAGACGCTCTGCACAGCACGTTTGCTGGCAGTCCCTCACGGAGGGCCTGACAAGGCTGAGCTGATGGGACTGGAAGATCCTGAGCACAGGCCCTTATTGGATTCATCTTTGTCTCCCCAAAGCCCAGCACAAGCCAAAGCACAGACCGTGGCACTCGAAGTATTTAGTGAATACCTACTGACTGAGCTGCACCTTCTCCTATTCCTCCTCAAAGAACCAGGTCAGACCGCCCCTCCTCCAGGAAGCCTTCCCTGATCCACTCAGGCAGAGTTGTGGGCTTTCCCTGAGCTTACATATCGCCTGCACTTCCCTCTAGCAAGGCCCTAATCAGCTAGTTTATATTTCTCTCCCTTTCCAGAGGACAGGGACCACATTATCTCTAAATCTCTAAATCTCCAGGTCCCAGCCTGGTACCTGGTATAGAATAGGAACACAGAATACAAAATAAATGACCAAATGTGTCCAATCTAAAAATCCATACGTGATATAAAAAGTCCCAGACAAATGTTTCCTTCCTTCACCAGGAAGGAAGAAAAGAGACAGTTTTAAGAAACTTTGAAAGGATGAATCAGCAAAACGTAGGGACTAACTAGGTGGGTAGCCATCTGGAGCATAGGAGAAGACTGAATCCACGGCTGAGTCAAGTTTTTAAGGCACAACAGGAAATCACTTAGCAGCCAACAGGAGTGCCCTTCCTTGCTAAACATATATACTTCTGCTAACCAGTCAAGAGCTGAACTGTTTGGATATCACTGCTTGCATATGAATCTGGTAATGAGTTTGGGCTGACGGAAATGACCAAACCCAGTGCGCCCCTCCAAGGTGCAGGCTGGGCCCCCATCGCTGCTACCCACCTTTAAAGTGCTGCCCACCCAACCCAGAGCTAGTATAGGACCCCCGTGACCAACCGTACACCGTGTGGCACTTGGAAAAGAAGAGTGGCTCCTCTGCCAGAAGTATCAAGCAGTTGTAGCTGGACCAGACGAGCACTTCACTGGAAGAGGAAAGATGCTCAAAGAGGAACTCTGGCCGGTGAGAGAAGGAAACAATAAATGACACCTGTATGGTCTGATTCCTTAACTAACGCTCGGGCCCTGGAGTGATTCAGCTCTCTCACATGCCCTCTCTAGGAGACACGATCATTAATTCACAGGTAAACCTGGAAAATGCCCTCAGGATTATGGTCTAACCTCATCTTTTTAACAAATGGGGAAACTGAGACCCAGAGAGAGGTATTGTTAGTCCTGCAGGTGGGACTAAAGCCAAGGCTCCTAATCTTCAGGATGGGCAGCCGCATGATGCAGAGAAGAGTTTTTAGAGCCAGAGAGGCTTGCTCTTATATCCCTTCTCCGCTAATGACTAGACTTGTCAATTAAAGCAATTATTTCCCTTCTCTAACCCTCAATTTCCTAATCCATAAACTAGCAAAGATGAGGACCTAAATGTGGCAACATTAACAACACACCTTAGGGCATATTTCCTGGCTCATAACAAGCCCTCAAGAAATATTAGTTGCCTTAGCCTTCTTGGTTCACGGGTCTTTCCACCACCCCATACTAAGCATTTATTCCCAAATAGTCAAACAAATGACAAAGATCAGTAACAAAGTGTTCAAGGTCATACAAGAAATTTGTAGCAAGAGAATTTAGATGTCATGAGGCCTAATTCCTAGAGTCTGTCATGTACAACTGAACCTGCCACCAACCCACCCCTCCAGTATGCATTATCAAAGAACCCCAAAAGGACTGCTGCTGCTGCTGTGACTCAAGGGTCTCCAGTCAGAACTGAGGGCCTTGGAGGAGAAGGTTAGAAGGGGCCCCCTACCTGGGATGTCAGCATGGATGAAGGCCGGGGCATATTTCTCTGGGGAGCGGACCAGCACCGCGGTTATACAGTGGGCGCTGGCCACCTGCAGAGTCTCATCTCTGGAGAGGAGAAGCTGGAGGAACAGGCAGCAAAAGGTGCCACAGTCACAGACTGCACTGACAGGGCCAGGGCCAGAGCCCTAATTGTCCCTGAATCCTTCCTGCACTACCAGTTGCCAGGCATGAGGATGCTCAGGGAGGCTTACGGAAAGGAGTGAACAGCAGCAAGCGAGAAACAGAACGAAAGAAAATATGGCACTCAAAGAACATGAAAACCGTCTCTGAGAAGGGCCATCATTTACAAAACCACTTTCACAGCCCACATCTGGTTTTGATGTTTGCAACAAGACTGGGAGATAACATGGGAAGATTCTACTAGGAGACTCACTCCATAGTGTGCAGAAAAGAGTTAACACAGCAGGTCTGAGACTCTTATCCTTAGAGGTCCTGCCTGCAAGGCTGGCCGTTGACAGGCTTTGGGAAGTTGGATTTCGGGAGGGTTCCCATCACTCCCAGAACTGATAAGAGTGTTTCACAGTGACTAAACTATTTGTACAAACAATATACAGAGGGTGCCAAAAAAATGTATACACATTTAAAGACAGGAAAAAACTGTATTAAAATTGTAATACTCAATATATACCGATAACAAAAGATGAATACAAGTCACGTGTATACATTTTTTGGACACCCTCGGTAGTTTATGCTGAACACCCGCTGTCTTTCTGGGAGTCTGGAATTTTGGTATGTACTAGACAGAGGGTGCCTACATGACCAGCCAGCCCCCACTAAAAACCTTGCGCACTGAAACCCTAATGAGCTTCCCTGCTAGGCAACATTTCACAGTGTTGTCACAATTTATTGCTGGAGGAATGAAGTGCATCCTGTATGACCACTAAGAGAAGATTCTTGGAAGCTTGTGCCTGGTTTTCCCCCAGACTTCACCCCATACACATTTTCCTTTTGTTTATTTTGCTTTGTATTCTTTCACTTAAGAAATCATAGCTGCATGACTATACACTGAATCCCGTGAGTCCTCCTAGCGAATCACTGAACCTGAAGGTGGTGTTGGGGACCCTCAACTCTCAGAGGAAGGAATTCAAGTTCATCCAGGTTAAGTTACTTACTCCAGGCCACACAGCTAATAAGTTGCAAAAGTAAGGCAAAAACGTAAGTCAGCCATGTCCAAATCTAGGCGTCTTTCAGCAACTGAGATGCCTCCCCCATCAAAATTTTAGATCAGGTTACTTCTCCACTCAAAACATTTCAATGAATTGCCATCGTATAAAATCCAAACTCCTACTGGACACCACGGCTACCAGGATTTCGCATTAAAATATTATTTGCTTGCTGAGTTTTGTAGCATCCCCTTAAATTTTGCCCCTCAGGCAAGTGCCCCACTCTGGTCCCAACCTTGCTGGTTACTGTAGTAAAATAAAATGCTGATCCTCCCAAATTGCCAACAGAAGAACATCCTCCACATACGGATGGAGGCGGGGACCTCTAAACCAAGAATCCTGTCTCTACAAAGTTCTCTCCCGTTAGGAAAGCGCTCTCCAGTCTCAGTCCCTGCCACCATCGTGCTGCCTTGGTGCACTGAGAGGACAGAAGACCTTGTCCCCTGCTGAGCCCAGGATCCAATGTTCTAACCAGATGTTACCATGGACACCAGGATGGCAACAGTGAAATGAACACAGGAAAGAACCCAACATGAATTTTTTTTTTGGTTCAGAGACACGCGACTTGCTTTTCAGGGCTCACAGGCCCTGTGTGGACCACTCTGGAGGCATCCCAGGGAAATAAGGAGGAGCAGTTTGCTCTGGATTTTTAATATCTAACTAACTTATCCCCAACTGTCCCTTTTCCACGTCTGACCAGGGCTCCTCCTCCTTCCTGCAGAAGGAGTCCCTCAATATGGTCCATCAGTGCTAGTCCTGCTATCAGATGATGACAGTGGCTCTGCCAAGCCCTGGGCTGAGCACTGCAGAGAGAGGCAGCTAAACTCAGGTCCTACCCTAAAGAAGCTCCCAGTGGATCAACCACAATACAGGGAAGCACTGTGACAGAGTGGCATATTGTGCCTAAAGGAGCCAGCGTAACAGGGGAGCTCTACAGGCCTGGAAGGCTGGATCAGGGATCAATAGACAAAGGAGAGGAGAAAGGCTATAAAGGCAAAAGGAGGAGAGCATCCACACAGGCAGAGACAGGACAGCCTGGCACACGCAGGACCAGCGAGAAGGTGCCTGTGGCTGGTGCCAAGCTGAGAATCTTCAGTTTTATCCCTGAAACGATGGAGGTAGCTTTGTTTCTGTTGCTGCCTATATCCCCCATTCTCGGGCAGCCTAGCTGTGAAAGAGAAGAGGGGGATAGAAGGATTCATGCCTGAAACGAAACCTATTTTGAGTCTTCTAACAGCATATTGTTCTAGCCAGTAAGAAAACACTTTGACAGTCCCAGATAGAAGGGGTGGTGAATGAGACAAGGCCCAGGAGGCGTTCGGGTTCCTTGTTATTGAATCTAGAGACAGGGAATCGCAAGACAACGACCTTTTTGAGCACCAAAGGCAGTGAGGTCTCTCCTGGGTGCCCCTCAACACTCTCAGTGCTTTCCGCCAGTGCAGACTTGTTCATGATCATGGACACGAAAAGGTCATACTTCAGCAGCTGCCTCAGCAAACCTGGAAGACAAAGGGGTGGGGAAGTCAGGCAAGAGGAGCACATGCACCAGAGTGTCCCCAACGTAGGCCCTCAGACACTCCCTCGAGACTTCTTCATGTCTCCGTAGAGATTCCTAAGTATTGCTATTGTAAAGGGAATTACAATTTCTTAATTTCTTTTTCAGATAGTTTGTTGTTAGTGTATGGAAACACAACTGATTCTGTATCCTGCCACTTTACTGAATTCATTTATTTGTTTTAACAGGGTTTTATTGGTGGAGTTTTTAGGGTTTTCTGTATATAAGAATTCTAGTACTATGTTAAATAGAATCCCACCCTTTTCTGTGCAACCTCCATGATGGCACTTAAGACACTGAACTTCAATTGTTCACATCTGGACTATGAGCTCCCTCCTAACAGAGCTTGGATTTGATCATCTTTATGAGTCAGAGCCCAGCACAGGGCCTGGCCCAGAATGAACGAATGTGTGGCTGGACTGTTCATAACGGAGCCCTTGGCCCAAACTGTGATAAAGAAACTGCTGTCACCCACAGACCACGCTTTGCCCTGTAACTCCTGCTCTCAGGGGCCTCAAATAACAAGCAAAGAAATCTGGACATCACCCTGAGGCCCGAGGGAGCCATAGACGATTTTCCAAATAGGAAACTGACAGGACATGAACTGTGCAATGTGAAGATTAACTTGGCAGCAAGTACAAGATGTACCAGGGCAGGTAGTAAAGATGGGAGGCAGAAAAATTGCTGTCCCACTTTCTTTCCTCTTCTCTTTCCAAAGGCAACATTCTAAAGCTGCCACATCGACTCTAGGCATCTTTCCCAGTCTGTGCATCCCCAACTCATGACTTCTATCCTTTGCAAAGCAACAAATCTCCCCACCACTAGAGAGCCAATATCACAAGCCCTCAAGCAAAACCTCAAATGCTTTCTGCCTGTTTTCTCTCTAGTCTCATGTCTTACCCAAGCAGTTGATCTGTAGCTCCTTTGTCTGGGCACCATCCAACGTGGAAAGGAAGAGAGAACACAGCTTCTCCCGGAAATGGCCTGAAAGTGTCTCAGCTGCCATTGGTGAGGAGTACAGCTTCCCATAGAGGTAGCAGACGGAAGCTTGCACCCCCTCACTGGGGTACACTAACCCTCTCAACAGATGCTCCATTAGGTCACCTGTCCAGAAAACAATCGGGAGGCCACGAGAACCACACAATGTCAATTGCTATATGAAACTCAAAACTATTGCCCCCAATGGGGTCATAATGGTAATCCCCAATAACCCCCCACAATAAATGACTTCTGGACACTTAATCAAAAGGGAAAACTAAGGTTTAGAGAAGCAATTTACCCTTAGGTGACTCTTCTGTGAGATACTTATTTGTATTTTACTGATAGAAAAAGAGTACTTCTTATTTCAGAATTAATTCCTCCTTCTACCCAAAAGGAAGATTCATAGTAGGTACTTAATTCATTTGTGTTAAAATAGTCAGTAGAAATAGCCCAAGACCAAACTCAAGAAGCACTTTTTTTCAAAATGGCCAACATAGAGCACATTTTACAGATGGGGAAATTAAAGCCTAGAGAAGGAAAGTAATGACTCCCCAGGTATATACAGTGAATGGACTGCCCAGATGGAAGTGTGATCAAAGCAGGTGAAAGGGAGATGGCAGCTCTTCCCCAGAGGTCACTCACCATGCTCCATTACAAGCTTGTCTGCCAGAGCAGGGATGGCATCCACCAACTTGCCGAGAAGGGTCAGGGTGGCCAGGCTGCCTCGCATGGAGGGCATGTTACACAGCTACAAAAAGTGAACACACTCCGCTCTATAAATTAAAATCAGGACAGATCTCCCACTAAAATTTATCTTGCCCTGTCCACACCAAACCTGCATTGTACGTCTCTCATCAAAATCAGTAATCAGCCACTTTAGCTAAGTGTCTGTCTTCCCTACCGGACTGGGAAGCCCCGGGGGAAAGGGACTGAGTCAGATTCCTCTCGGAGTTCTCAGTACGTGTTTGTCAAACTGAATTAAAATTAGCATATTTTGTCTCCTATAGAGCCAGAAACTGGGGAGTGAAAGTTGGGAACATCATTAAGACAGAATTCCGGTTCAGTGCAAAAAAAATTATTATTATCATCATTACTATAGCGACTATTTTGGAACACTCTATTAGCCAAGCACACTTTACAGGGAGAGTCAATAGTATATACTTCACCTTTTCCACTGACTAGCTGTAGCACCTTAAGTAAGACTCTTAATTCCTGTTGTGAGAAATGATAATACTACCAACTTCATAGGGTTGTTGGGAGGACTGAATGCGATATGACATGTAAAGCATCTAAAACAGTGCCGAGCATATAGAAAGTTCTCAAAGTGCTAAGTGGCATTATCATAATGATAAGTATTGAGATATATATGCATATATATACATATACATATATATGTACATATATATAATTTATAAAGCCAATCTGATATATTAATCACATGCAGAGTAATTATAATATGATAATTTAATTTATAATTAAATGTTGCTCTTGATGGTGTTAAGATGAACATTTGTTTTCCTTTTGCAAAAAAAATTAAGTGATTCTGATCATTCCTAAATCTTAAACACAATGGAAAAGCTGCTAGTTTCATTGATATCTTTGACTATATTGGAGCAGGTTAAATATACCCACTCAGTGCTTACCTTAGATGCTGAAAAAAGCAAATGCCTTCAGTACAAAAATACTGTATACAATTCAAACCAAATAAAACTACTAAGCCAAGACACAGTGAACATATTTCCTTGACAAGTTCGTCAAGGAAATCTGCATTATATTTTGTAGGAGGATACAGAGAATGGCCATGGAATGATTATGCCAGAAAGATGGAACTTCACCACATGGATATAGCTTTTGGGAGATTGAAAGGGGAAGGAAGGAAGTGGCAAATAGTACTGGAGCAGGATCAGAAGACCCAGGCCCCAGCCCTGGATCTGCCACTGCCTCAGTGACCTCAGGCAAGTCCCTTCTCCTCTAGATTTCAATCTCCTCGTCTAGCCGAACAAGGGTTGGCCCAGCTCTGACACCTGAGGATCCTGAGGGGTCCTCAGGAACCCACAGCTAGTTACTGACCTCTTTGTGGCACTCATCCAGCAGGCAATGAATGGTCTGCTCTAATTTCAGCTGAGTTGTAAGCTGGATAAGGACTGAGCAACACAATAACATTACTAATCAGAAGACAATCCTGGCCCAGAGTTCACCTTTCATAGCCCTTCTACTCAAAGTCATTTGTTTGCGTTAATTTGTGTTAGTCGCCTTTTCTATCTGCACCCCCCGCCCCAAACCATCTGTGCACATCCAGACCGAAGGATTTCTGGCTTCCTCATTGTTTTGTATTAGTGGTTCACAACTAGGCTGCACATTAGAATCACCTAGGAAGCTTTAAAAAAAATACTAACGCCCAAGTCCCACCCTAGACCAATTATATCAGAATCTCTAGAGAAAGAGCCTAAGTATCTGGATATTTTTTTATTTTCCTCAGGTAAGTCTATTGTGAGGCCAAGGTTGAAAACTACTATTTTATCTATACTTTTTTTCCTTCCTCAGAATTTGCTCCTTCATATGCTAGAAAATAGAGTTATTAGTGCCTTTGCCAATAATATCTCACAACCCCAGGCTGCCCTTCTACACAATCATTTGTGATGCTTGTGCCAGTGTCTCTGAGGAGGGGTAGGCAAGAGGCTGGCTCTGCAAGTGAGAAAAGCTGCAAACTAGATTCAGCTGCTGCTGTGGGCAGGCTCTGCCACTTCCAGGATAAATAAGCATTCTAGGATAACACAGAAACAGGAAGAATGCAGGGAGCAAACAGGAAACTGAGAAAGGAGCAAGTCCTTCTTTGCCCGGTAGTTTTGCTGTCTCCATCTAGTGTCCACCACCTCAGTGAAGTTATTGGGGTCTGATGAGGGTTCTGCAAGCTATGCTGGCACAAACCAGAAGCGAATGGCTTTAGAATTATAGCCCCACTCAAGATGGCCTTAAGGAAAATGGTGAAGAGAAATCTTCCCACCCCTTCCAGTGGTCAGAACTTCAAATGATACACTGTTTGCCCACACTGTCTAGATTGAGAGATGGTCAGAAGTACATACATATCATATTGACTTATGATCTGTTACAGCTGCTAGTAGTTACGGATGCTAAGTATGTGGCTGGATGCTCAAGGGCCCAGCAGCAGCCAAGCAGCATCCTCTCCCCAGAGGTCTGAGTTTCCTATATGGGGTCCTTCCTCCAAACTTGTAGTTTAATAATTCCAACCTCTCCCTTGTTTTCCCAGCCCTAGGAGTGGGAGCTGCTTTCTAAAATTGCTACCTCGTGAAAACTTGGTGTTCTCTTTTTGCCTTCAGTTACCTAGATAATAATTATCTATATTAAAGTGGCGTGTGTTTTTTTCTGTTCAAATAACTGGTGTGGTTTGTTTCCTGACTAGACCCTAACTGATGCAGTTCTTGCTCTTTCTGCAAGAATCCTACTACCCCAGTACTCTCGTCTTTCTTCTTTAGTCCTTTATAGGTAAACCAACACATTTCCACAGCTTTAACACCTCCTATGTGCAGACAACTTCCAACCAACTAATATGAATGTAGTAAAATCAGAGTCTTGTACATGTCTTTCTAACAGCATTCAGCAGCTCTTATTTACCAGCCAGTCTCTCCTCCAGATTATAAACTCTCAGAGGGCAGGACCATGTCTTACTCATCTGTGTATCCCCAGTGTCTAATACAGTATTTGGCACAGAGCAGGTGCCCAAGAAAGAAATACAGAATTAATGGCAGACAATTAATTGAGTTTTCTTTATCTGTGTCTAAAATGAAACATTTTATCTCATCTATGCATCAAATAATGAGAGCTGCATTCAGGCTAAAATCTCCAGCTTCAAATGTTAGGTGCACACAATTTCACCTTACCTTCAATACAGAGATTTGCTATACTCCCATCTTCCACATTGCATAACAGTCCTTAGAGCAGAGGGAGGGAAGAGGGGGATAGGTAATAGTTAAAAGAAAAACAAAGGCACACTGAATTCTAAGACTAACAGCAGCTTTAAGCAATGTTTAAAATTTTATGCTCCCACCAAACACCTAGACTTTCAATGACCCACTCTAGCTTTAAAGGAATAAAAACAGCCAGTGTGGTACAGCATAAAAACTGTGTGCTCTAAAGTCTGACAGACCTGGGGTAAAATTCGTTCTGTCAGTTGTTAGCTATGACCTCCCGGGGCCTTAGGGATCATTGTCTCTCCCTTAAAGGACTGTCTTGGCAGGTTAAAGCCTGGAAAACCTCTAGCAAAGAAAAGTACCCACTACAAGTTAGCTCCCCTCCTCCTTGAAGGGCTCATTCCATAGGACATTATAATTGTATTAAAAGAAGGGACCTTTTAATCCATCTCATTTTACACATGAAGAAACTAAGGAGCAAGGAAGTAACTCAATTAGGGTCACAGCCAGGTCAGCAAACTCCAGTCTGTACCTCCTAATCCTGTTCAAAGACCATACAGACTGCCTCTTTGAAAGATCATACATCCCCCATATTCATCGCACATTTTTACTAACCTCTTTGCTGTAATTACCATACAATGCATCACGTATCTTAGAAAGGTGACTATTTCTTCATCATTATGACAAAACAATTTGCTAATAAGTTAAACTGCTATTTTGCAAAAAGTCTAAACTATCTTTCCAAGACCATTTCTCCAAAACCCCAAAAGCAAATATACATATTATACATGCAAAATTCATGTCATTTCCCTTTTAATCTCACCAAAAAGCATGTTTATGAAGTGAATACAGACTCTCTGATCCTGAGCCACCAGCTGCATGACCAGGGAGGCATGCCTCACGAAGACATCTCTGAAGCAGGACAGCATATGTTTCTTGCGCACCAACTTGGGGTAGATGAAGAAAAATGTTCAATAGCAACCAAGTCTCAGCCATTCTGAACCCAAACAATTCTAATTATATACAATATATAATTATACAAACATAATTACAAGATGATACTGGAGGGATCATTTAATTTATGGTAAGATCATATTCCCTCAAGGGAGTATGGAAAAGGGCATCATTTACACATACAGAGGATTATACATGAGCTAAGGTTCCTAATATCCTATTTTCACATAGCATTTTACTCTTCACAAATTTTTCATTTGTCTACTTGCTCATTTAATGCTAACAAGCTGGTGAAGCAAGAAGAAACAGGTTTTGATGATTATAGCCATTTTGGAAATAAGACGACTGAGGCCGAGACTTTCCCCAGGACTCAAATCTAAGTCTCCAGCCAGGTCTTGTCAAAGGTCAATGCTTTCCACTTCAACAGTCCAGCAGAGTGATACTGAGGACCTTTTGTCAACCTTACAGAGGTAAGTAGAGAAAATACATCCTTCCACTCAAGGTAGACATAAATCTTCACATTCAATTCACCTCCCTGTACAAAGAACTGAGTAGTAGCTGTGCAGAGAGCTCAAGATAGTAGCAAAAGTTGTGTCAAAAAAGGGGTGTGCACAGAGGATATAATAGGAACATGGGTACATCTGATTACATCACCCCTTCAATTGGTGAGAGCTGAAGCTAAGAAAATTGTGTTCAGTAAAAGGGGAAGTCGCATCTCTTATTGCCTCTAATCTTCGTTATTACAAGTCTCCTGTTTTCCTTCACCAATTCCTCCTACATAAAACATAGCTAGTAGTCTAAATGAGTCACGCAAAAAATCTCAATGACTCTCCTTCACCTGACAATCTGATTAAGTCCAAGCTCCTTAGCTTGGATTCAGACTTTTCAAGGAACTGATCTTAACCTGGCTCTCCAATCTCAACTTCCCTTCAAACACTCTAATTGCCTTCCCAAACTCATCCTTCCTAATACCTACCTCCTGGGATAAGCTCCCCATCTCCTCTGGTCCAAATCTTACCCATATTCTCAAGCCTAATTCAAATGCTTCCTCCTCTAATAACCTTCCCTAATTTCTCTCCTTATCCCACACAACACTTCACCAGACATGTCCATTTTTGAAATTCCCAGTAATGCGTTCTCTTATTTTCTCCCCTGCGTCACTATTTTGCTCATCTCTGTATCTCTGACTCACTGTCCAAGAATGACAGCCTCAGAACTTCTGGCCTCAATGATACATCTCAGATGTTATCAGCTAGCTCAGCGGCGCTCAGATTATAATCTGGAGACCCTAGGAATGCCCAAAGCCCTTTCAGGGAATCCATGAGATCAAAATTATTTTCATATAATACTAAAATGCTATTTGCCCTTTTCACTCTTATTCTCTTACAAGTGTACAGTGAAGTTTTTAAAATATTACATGACAGGTGATATCACAACAGATTACATGTAGCAATATGAGAATCCAGGTGTTTTCTATTAAACCTTACATTAAAGAGACTTGCAAAAATGTAAGACTAAGCCAGTCCTTTCACTATCTTTTTTTGTTTTGGAAAATATACTTTTACTTTTTAAATTACTTATGCCACAGAACTGTACACTTAAATAGTTCAAATGGCAAACTTTAAGTTATTTTGCCAGAATAAAAATAACTTTGTTAATATGTAATAGATTTACATTATTTTTAAGTAAGTTAATATTTTTATATTTTGTTTTGATTTCGAATACAGTAAATATCAGTGGATATAACCCACATAAAAGCTCTTTGGAGTCCTCAATGTTTAAAAGTGTAAAGGCATCCTGAGATAAAAACTTTGAGGACCACTGAGCTAGCCCCTCCTCCCATCCAAGGCACGAATTCCCTCCTCACCTCCACCCCCCATGAATCTGAGAGAAAACTGATCTCCCAAACTCTTCCTGGACGCCTCCATGAGAAAAGTCACTTCAAAGGTGGGTAGGCACCAAGGAACAGGCAGCCATGTTTCAGCCAGCTCTGCCTATGAAGCCTTCCCCTTCACCCCCTTTCTGCCCGGCTGTAACTTCCACCTGTCGTTCCTGTCATCAGAGACCCAGGCAGCCCTCTCCGCCACATTCACACCCTCAGGAATCTGAAGGGAATGAGGCGCCTAGCTCACTGGCTGAGAGCGGACTACAATGGAGGCAGCCTGAGGTAAGCCTAAATCCTGGCGCAAAGCACAGAGGGTCACTACCGCAGCACAACCAGGGAGAAGGGGGAAGGCTTGCCCGGGAGTCTTGCTGGGGTCCTGGGGGCCCCAGATTCAGTGCGGACAGGGGTAGGTCCATATGAGGCACAGAGTCAGGGGCAGGGCCCCGTTTGGAAAGGGCGGCCTGCGGGTTAGACTGGGGCTGAGGTGGTTCGCAAAGAGGGCCACCCTGGCAGGCTGAGGGGGCAGGCCTGTTGAGGGGGTAGATTCAACGAGGCGTGTGGGCCCAATTTAGTTTCGGAGAAGGTGCGTGGAGTTCAAGGGAGTTGGTCTGGCGAGGGGCGGCCCTGTTCAACGAGGGAAATGCGGGGGCCCAGTTCGCACCGACACGCCGGGCTCTGGCAGCAGCTCCAGCGCGCAGGCCAGGCAGAGGCGTGGGGGCACGGGCAGCAGCCAGCGCGGGTCATGCCGGTAATGTGCCCTCTCGAAGAGCAGCGCTTCGTCCCTCCCGTGGACCGCAGTGCCTGCCGCCGCGTCCCTCACAGCCATCTCTCTGCTCGCACGCTACCGCAGCCCCGAGTTTTCCCGCGCAGTTTATGCGCAAGCGCAGTTGAAAGAACCCGGTGCGCGGCGCGCGGGGGGAGGGGAGGTGTAATGCGCCTGCGCAAACCGAGTGCGATGAAATCTCAGGGGAGCAGTTGTCCCTGAGGGCAGGTAATGGACGCAAAGACTTTCGAGAGTATCTAGAGCCGAAAGTCGTTTGCTCTTAGAGTCCGCAGGAAATCGTCTTTACCACATCGAAGGTTGAAAAGCATTTATAAAGAAGCTGTCATTAGCCTTGAAAAAGGAAGCAATCTCTTTCTACTATTAAAAAAGGAAGGAATCTCTTTATACTATTAAAAAATTAAATAAACAATCTCAGGGATTTTTTATCTAAACGCTTTTATTAGTATTATTATTTTAAATTTACGTCTTAAGATTCTAAGACGTTTTCCTTAAAATGTTCTCTCACAGAAGTCTGTCTGCACAGCAGTTGAGATTTTGTGAGCACACAAGGAATACCGAAGAAAATACGTGTTATGTTCAATATGTTAACAATAGAAATCCGTCAATGTACAAGGATTTATTTAGCACCAAAGTGCCCAACAACTGGTTAATGTCGCAGGAGGTAAGTTCAAGAGGTGTTTTCTACATTCAGAAGCAATGTGACTAAGTGGGGAAAAAATGCTTTCCATGGCAAAATAGTTTGAAAAACAATGGTTGATTATTCAATGGAATATTATGAAGTAATGTTTGAGAAAAATAGATATTCACATGGAAAAATTAAAATGCTGTGTACAAAACATGAATATAGATTCAAGTATGTAAAGTAAATAAGCAAACAAAAAACAAGCAACACATCTTAAATACATTATAGCAGTAATACATGTTTGATGGAAAAAATAATATTTTGATATATTTTCTTCTAGTCTTTTTCTATATATTTTTACAACAGCAACATACAAATGTTTGTAAACTGCTTTCTCAGAGAAAAATATGTCATGTACATCTTCCATATCATTATATATTATTCTATATATATTTTAAATGTCAACAAAGTGTGTATTCTTTTTTAAATTAAATTTATTGGGGTGACAATGATTAGTAAAATTACATAGGTTTCAAGTGTGCAATTCTATAATACATCATCTATATATAATATTGTATGCTTACCACCCAGAGTCAGTTCTCCTTCCATCACCATATATTTGACCCCTTTTATCCTCTTCCACCAAAGTGTGTATTCTTTTTGACAAAATTTTGAACGAAGAACTGTGCCAGGAGTTAGAGGATTCAAAAGTGAACAAGAGAGCGTCCTTGTCCTCAAGGAACTAGGAGTCAAGTCAAGTAAACAGACAAGCAAATTGTTACAATAGAGTATATATGTGTTAACTATCTATTGCTGTGTAACAGATTACCTGATATAATGGGTTGAATGGCAACCCTCAAAAAGATATCCCCATGTCTGTTATGGACTGAATTGTGTACCCCAAATTCAGATGTTGAAGCCTTAACCCCAAATGTGACTGTATCTGGAGATAGGGCCTTTAGGAGGTAATTAAGATTAAAGGAAGTCATAAGGATTGAGCCCTAATCCAATAGGATTGGTGCTGTATAAGAAGACAGAGAAAGATCTCGTGACCTCTCCATATACATGCATCAAGGAAAGTACATGGGAGAACATATTGAGAAGGTGGCCGTCTACAAGTCAGGAAGAGAGCTCTCACTGGAAACTAAATCAGCCAGAATTTTGATCTTGGACTTCTAGCCTCCAGAACTGTGAGAAAATAGATTTCTGTTGTTTAAGCCACATAGTCTGCAGTATTTTGTTATAGCAGCCAGAGCAGACTAATATAACATCCTAATCCCCAGATTTTGAAAATGTTACCTTATTTGGAAAAAGGATCTTTGCAGTTGTAATTAAGTTAAGGGTCTTGAGATGAGGAGATCATCCTGAAGTATCCAGTGGGCCTTAAATCCAATGACAAGTGTCTTGAGAAGAGACACGCAGAATAAAGGAGGAAGCAATGTGACCACAAAGACTGAGGTTGGAGTGATAGCACCACAAGCCAATGAATAACTGCAGCCACCAGAAGCTGGAAGAGACAAGGAACTGATTGGCCCCTAGAGCCTTTGGAGGGAGTGTAGCCCTGCTGACATATTGACTTCAGACTTCTGGCCTCCAGAACTGTGAGAGAATCAGTTTCCGTTGTTTTAATTCACCAAGTTTGTGATAATTTGTTATGATAGCCATAAAAAATGAATATGAGCCAAACTTTAGCAGCTTAAAACAACAAACATTTATTATCTCATAGTTTCTGTGTATCAGGAATCCAGCGTGGCTTAGCTAAGTGACTCTGCCTTGAAGTCTCTCATGAGGTGGTAATCATCTCAAGACTCAGTTGGGCTGAAGGATCTGATTCCAAGTTCACTCACATGATTGGTGACGGGATTTGGTTCCTCAAAGGCTGTTGGTGTGAGGAACTTACTTTCTTGATGGCCGTTGTCCAGTGGCCTCCTCAGTTTCTTGCCACATGTGCCTTTCCATAGGGCAGTTTACAACATGGCGAATGGCTTCCCTCGGGAGCAAGCAAGAAAGTGAAAGAAGGGCCCAAGATGGAAGCTACACTCTTTGTAACCTGTTCTCAGAAGTGATATTCCGTCCTTTCTGCTATATTCTACTTGTTAGAAGTGAGTCACCAGCTCCAATCCACACTCAAGGAGAGAATACACAAGGCATCAACACCAGGAGGTAGGAAGCAGTGGGAACCCTAGAGGCTGCCTACCACAGTATATTAGGTTGGTGCAAAAGTAATTGCGGTTTAAAAGGTTAAAAACAATTGCAAAAACCTCAATTACTGTTGCACCAACCTAATATATGCTGTACACAGTAAAGGTAGGCATGAGTTGCTATGGGAACACTTTGCTGGCAACAATGCATAGGAAGAAACACATTAACTGGGTCATAGGAGTATGGATTATTTTCCCTTTTCCGAATTTCCTAAACTCTTTAGTGAGCATTATGGGTTTTACAGTGAATTGAAAAATCAGCTAAATGAAAGAGAAGACAGAAAAGGAGAAAGGAAAGAAGGGAAGGAGGATAAAAGAGAAAAAAGGAGAAAACCTGAATTAAATTCCCAACTCCACCACTCACTGAATTAGGCGCTGTGAATCTGTCTGCAGAAGCTGTCTCCAGAAGTATCACAAGATGTAGTGCCCTTTGGCTAAGAAGCTTCAGACTTCATTAAAACAAATGATGCGCTCCAGGATGTCCCACAGGTGGGCCAGGCAAAGCAACGGGTCATTATGGGTGGCAGTGCTTGAGAATTGGAGAGGTGGGGATGGTTTTTCTGTGAAGTCTGTGTGTGGGCAGCAGAATCCCAGCAAGGCAGATGCCCAGTGATCATCTTCCCTTCCTTGTGACCAAAACGACCTGAAAAATAGTGTCCAGTGCAGAACACCAACTCTCCCTGCAAGAAGCTGAGGCTCAGTCAGAATTGGCTTGGAATAGGGCGGCACAGAACCATGATAGAAACCTCAGTAAATCCTACTATGAGGAGCCGGGGAAGGGAGTTGCTTAGGAGATGACGTTGGGCTTACCCTCATTCCCCAAACCTTAAAAACCATAGCGTAGAAGTGGCTTCTCCCCACCCAGAGAGTATCCCAAGCCCCAAAAGGGGGCACTCAGAAAACACGTGCCAAAGAAATCAGAACCCCACAGGTTTCAAATAACCAATTTTATCAGAGGCTTTGGGGTTAAGCGGGCCACTCCCATGCCTTCTCTGATGTGTTCTGAGGACTCTGGAACAGCAGCCTATTTTCTAAAAAAACGCTGGAGCAGAAAACATCTCAAATGCTTCATAAAACCAAGCTTTTTGGAGGCTAGTGGATTCTTCGGGGCCCCATTTGGGTGTTCAGGTTCCCCTTGACCCGGGAAGTGCTCTGTCTTAGGAAGAGCTGCTCCAGCACAGCAGTGACCTGGTGGCTGAAGTTCCTTCTTCAGGGAAGTGCAGACTTCAATGCTGTCCTCCTTTACACGTGGGTCAACCACTTTGGGAAGCAGGGTAGTATCAGAACCCCTCAGGCTCAGGTCGGGGGCTGGGTGCTGGGGCTTGGCCAGGGGTGGGGACCGGGATATCTTGTTCAGCAGGGTCTTGCTCAGCCTCACTGCAGCCTGACCTTGGAAGCTGGAGATGTCTGTGGAACAGGAGGGAGGCTGCTGCCGAGACCTTCTGCCCTCTACAGGCTCCAGGCTTCCTCTTCTCCAGTGTGTGGGCTGCTGACATTTGAGTTTGGGGGGCTCAGAGGCCTCCTGGGATGTGCTCTCCTTCCTCCAGCGGTCGTGGTCTGCCCTGGAGTACGAGGTTATCACTCTGCTGGGAGCCCTCTCTGCCCTCTGAGAGATTCCTGCCCTAACCATTTTCCTGCCCATGCTGTTCTCCCTGGAAGACTCTCGGACCCTTTCTTGGCCACACCAGCTCCTAGATTTTGCTGCAGGATTGGGGTTCCTGGGAGCAGGGAGCTTAGCCGTAGGAAGAGCCTCTTTGAGGACATTCTGTGGTTCTCTGGGGCCCCCTGGTGGCCTGACTCTCTGGGGCTTTGGGGGATGGATGGAAATGCCCGCGGTTTCCGACCTCCGTGACCCACACTTCTCCAGAGTTCGGGCTTGTGTAGAAAGTTTCAAGCTTTTTCTTTCTGAGGGTTGAAACCTCCGGCACCTCTCAGGGGACTTAAGGCCTGGCATGGAGCCCTGGGCCTCACAAAGCCTTTCTTGCTGCCGTTGGAGCTCACAGGCTGTGTATAATCCAGGGAGCTGCACCCCAGCAAAGGACTGTGGGCTCGGGCCTAAGAAGTTAAAGAGCAAATGGGACTCCAGAATACGCTGAGGGAGGCCCCACTTCAGGTGTGCCATCTTCCGCCGCATGAGGGACTCCAGGAGCAGTCGTTGGCTCTTCTTGAGGACTGGCCACTTGGGCAGGACAGTGAGGGCAGTGGGAGCATCCACCAGCGCTGTGGCAGTTTGAGGGGCTTGGCCACACGAGTCAGAGGGAGAGAAAGAAGGCAGATTCAGGGAAGCAGTCAGAGACTGTGGGTTCTGGAGCTGCCAAGCCAGGCCGGAAGTCTTCCCTGGATCCACCCTTTTGTCCCTTTGCCGGCTTCTCTGGGGTTTAGGTGGGGCCTGCCGAGAGGCTGGACTGATCCCCACTTTGTGCTCCCTGGCAGGGGCTGTGCTCTGGCTAGCCAAATGCTCTCCCTCTCCACTGGTGAACAGGAAGAGTTCACCCCGGTGGGGGAGAAGCTTCATCTCAGGACAGGGAGCAGAGGCCACTGCCTGTTTCTGTTCCACGGCCCCATAGCCAGAGCCAGTGAGGGCTGCGGGCCTCTCATTCCCAGAGCAGTCAACTTGGAGATTGTCTTCAGCAGCATCCTTTCCTCTGACTTGGTCCTTGTTTCCTCCCCTTGGAACTCCAGGCCTTCCAGCATCCTCAGCTCTGCACTTTCTCTGGCTCCCTACATTCCAGATGTCAGCAGTATCCTCATCTCCACTCTTGTTCTGGTTCCCGTGCCCTTGCATCTGGATCTCTCCATCAATTTGACTTCTTAACTGTCCTTGGGACTCTCCCCCAGGAACCTGAGTCTCTCTACCATCACCACCTGTGGTCCCTCTCGGGTGTTTCTTCCCTTGTATCTGAATTTCCGCACCATCCTCATCTCCAGTCTGCTCCTGGTTCTTCCACTCTGATGAAGAAGCCTTTCCATTAACTTTACTTTTTAACAGTGTCTGGTTCCCTCCCCAGAAAGAACCAGAAAGTCTCTGGATCTTTCTACCATCCTCGTTTACAAGTTCTCTCTGGTTTCTCTTCTCCAATATCTGTCTTTCTGTATCATTCTTTCCTCCAGTCTGCTCCCAGTTCCTACTCCCTGGTGAATGGTTCTCTCCAATTTCACTATCTAACTGTCGTAGGTTCTCTCTCTCAGGTCTCTGTGTCTCTGTACCATCCTCACCTCCAGGTTCTCTCTGGTTTCTCCTCTCTGGTGCCTGAATTTCTGTTCCATTCTCACCTCCCATCTGCTCCTGGTTCTTCCACTCTGATAAATGGGTCTTTCTATCAATATAATCTCTTAACTGACTCTGGTTTTCTTCCTCAGCTGCCCAGGTCTCTGTGCCATCCTCACCTCCAGCTTCTCTCTGGTTTCTCTTCTGTGATGTCTGAATTTCTGCTCTATGTTCACCTCCAATCTGGTCCTGATTCTCCCAACATGGCATCTCAAATTCTCTGTCAATTTCACTTGCTACTGGTCTCTGGTCTTCCCACCATAGTGCCTGAACCACCACCCAATCCTCCTCTCTTATCTCTCGGAGGTCCTTCCTTCTGGGTAGCTGGGTTTCCCCAGCATCCTGACCTCTTCGCAAGCCATGGCTTCCTGACCCCACTCGAAGTTCATGTCTTAGTTGCTTCTGGGTCTCTTCCCCAGATGCTTGGGTCTTCCCAGCTTTCTCACTTCCACCGTGATCCTGCTTATCCCACCACGGCGTCTGGATCTCTGTGACATTATCACTTCCAACACATTCCTGTTTTCCCCACTCCAGGGCCTGGATCTCCACATCACCCTCTTTTTTTACTTCTCCCAGGTTCTCCCTCCCAGATATTTGGGTTTGCACAGCATTCTCACTTCCAACCTGGTCCTTGTTTTCCTTCTTTTCTGCCTGAATTTCTGTACCAATATCACCTCTAATCTGGATTTGTTTTCTCCACCCTGACACCTGGGACTTCTCACCATTCTCACTTCCAGTCTGGCCCTGTTTCCCCAATCCTTGGGCCTGGGTTTCTCCTTCATGCTCCTCTTGGGCCTCTTTCTTGTTCTTTTCAAGTGCCTGGGTCTCTATAGCATCCTCATTTCTACTCTTATCCTGGTCTCCCCACTCTGGTGTTTGGGTCTCTGCATCAATTTTACATCTTAACTGATCTTGGTGCTCTACTATATGTTCCTGGCTTATGAGAGGATCCTCACTTCCAGCCTCCCTCTGATTTCTCTTCCCTAGTTCCTGAATTTTGGGTCTATTCTCAAGTCCCATGTGGTCGTGGTTCTCCCACCCTAAGGTCAGGATCTCTCCATCAGCTTTACTTATCACTAGTCTCTGGCTTCCCCGCTCTAGGACCTTAGTTTCTGCATTGTCCTCCATCCCAAAGTTTATTGGGAGTTGCCTTCCAGATGCTTGAATCTCACAAGAATCCTCCCCATTGCTCTCTCTCTGGTTGGCCCACCCTGAAGCCTGGGTCTCTCTACTGTCCTTTCTGCCTAGTGTCTGATTTTCCCTCCCTGGTGCCCAGGCCTCTTGTGGGCAGCCCCAGGACTTCCAGGTGGGCATTCCCCCTTGTTGGTTGGAAGGAAAAGGCAGGAATTCTGTGGAGCAGAACTGCAGCATCTGAGATGAAGGGAGATTTGAGAGAGAAGTGGCCAAAGTCACAGAGGTGGGGTGGGAGCTCATGCTGATAGCAGGTTCCAATGTCACCAACTCTTCCTGGGTGTGGACCAACAGTTTCTCCCTCCTGCAATACATGTCCAGGTCAGGGAACAGTGGCTTGCAAATCCAGTGAGTATGCTCATCACTGAGACACCAGGGCACCTGCCATATGTCCCAAGAACTGTCCTGAGGGAACATACAGGTGCTTGAAAAGGAGGTGGTGCAAAATATAGGCTCAGAAGGGGTATGGAAATCCCGACATGAGCACTGACATGGGTGCTGCCAAGAGAGCAGGTAGTGGGCCCATGAATCCCAGAGGCTCCTCCAGTATTTCCATCTCTTCTTTTGTGCACATTGTTGAACATGAGCATTCAAGCCCCTGAACTTGCCAGGACTGAAGAATAACTTAGGGATCAGCCCCAGACAAGTGTCATGTCTCATGGAGAACACTGCCCACTTCTGTGGTGGCACCTGTAGATGAGAACAGAGAAGCAAAATCCTTGCACACATTGTCTCATCTAATCCCCACAGCTCAGAACTGTTATCTCCATTATCCAGATGAGGATGTTGGGGCTAAAGAAAGGGGGAGTCATTTCCCTTAGGGCAAACAGTAGTCGTTCATTCAGAAAAGATAAAACATTTACTCTGGGCCAGGCATTATTCTAGGTGGTGGGGGTACCAGCATGAACAAGACAAAGTCCCTTCGGGAGCTATCTTTTAGACATGGGAGACAGACAATAGCCAAGTATACAACATAGTGTTACGTATGAAAGTGTGCTGATGGAAATGAAGCAGAATAGTCAGAGAAGACAGAGAAGCAGAGCAGTCAGAGAAGACAGAGTAGTCAGAGAAGGCCTCTCAGAGGTGGTAACATTTGCCTAGAGACCTAAGTGAAGTGAGGGGCAAACCAAGCGACATCTGAAGAAAGAGCATTGTAGGCACAGGAGATATTAGTGCACAGACCCTGAAGATAGAACAAGGTCATGTGTATAAGAACAACTAGAAAGTCCATGTGACCAGAATGGAATGACCAGGAGAGTTCTGGGAGATGAGGTCAGAGAGAAACGAGGACAGACAATGCTGGACCTTGGAGTTGTGGTTAGAAGTTTGGATTTTATTCTGAGTTTGATGGGAAATGCATCCATAAGAACCAGTACAGGGTTTTGAGTGGCACAGTGCTGTGATCAGTTTTTTGATCAGCATATTTTTGGGCTGCTGGTCTGTTTCTTTACCTAAGTACACATGGATGTGTTCAGTTAATGAAAATTCATTGATCTATATACTTATAATCTGTGTATATATATTATTCTTGAGTTAAAAGTTTTAAATAAGAAAGAAGAAAGTCATTCTGTTGGCTGCGTGAGTACTGACTGGCTGGGTGAGAGAGGTGGCGGGAACCACGCCGAAGGCAGCGTCTGAATTCCAGGTGAGACACAAGGGCAGCTTTGCCCAGGTAGATGTGGTGAGATTTTGAAAAGTGATCAGGTTTGAGATATGGTTTGCAAGTAGAGCCCATAGGACTTGGAGAGGGATTGAATATGTGGAGTGAGGAAGAGAGGAGTCCAGGGTGACTGCTGGGCTTGGGCCAAGATGTGGTTCTCCCTGACCCGTCTGAGTTCCTCAGTAGATTCATCCCTGTACACAGGGCATTGAACAGCGTCTTCATAACAAGTGACTGAAACAATCATGGTGCTGAGGGAAGGAAGTGTATGAAGTTCCCTCACCTGTATGACCTTCTTCATGCTGAGGTGGGTCCTCATGACCTGGTGCCAACAGTGCCGGACCTGCCAGATCAGAAAGAGACAGAAGACGAGCAGGTTGCCACAGCACCGAGGGTCCCTGCAGCTATGATCCTCAGAGAGCAGGCCCCGCACTGGCTCCCACTCAGGGCCCTGGAATGGCCCCACCACGGCACAGGCACCCAGCAGTGGCAGTAACATGACAAAGCTTAGGTCAGGCAGGTGGTGTTAGGGAGTTGGAGGGCAGGACTGGCCCAGCCATGTCGGGGTGGGGTACCCCTACCTCATAGCACCTCTGTCACTGAGGCCACCTCACAAAGGGGCCTGATGCTCCAGCCTCAGCTCCAGCTGCTGAACCTGGCACCAGAGCTGGCTAACATGCCCTCAGTGCGGGAAAGGACAGCGTTGGGGAACTGCCCAAAAGGAATTAAAAGGAAGAAGAATTTGTTTTAAACATCCTGTCCTCTGGAGTGAAGAGATTCAGTCCTCCCACGGATGGTGGGGCGATGTAACCTGTAGTCTGCTGATTTCTTTCCTCCTATTCAATGTAATACTTTTATCCATTTGTCCATCTGTCTATCCAATAACAAACATTTAATCAACATTGTATTGAACATGTGCATTCTTATTTGACCACCCAGATTACTTTTCCCATCTCAGGATCAGTGATGCTGGGAGAATAAATGCTACCCTGAATACATGCTACTTTCTTTCACCTAAAAATTATATTCAAAATATTGAAATATGGAGTGAGCAGGGACATCAGCCAATCAGAATGGACCAGACTTTACCCAGCTTTAATAGCTGGGTTGTAAGTGGTTCCTGGGGTCCTAGGGACATCACTATTTACCAACCATTTGGGAAGCATTTCTCTATTTTAAGAACTCAGTATGCCACACAATGTGTTCTGGCTGAATGTCACCCCAACTTATACCTGATACTCTCTCACAGACCCAGGACAACTAAAGAGTAGAGAGGAGTAACGTAAGTTTGGCCAACTGGGCTCTCTCTGCCAGGGCTCTAAATATCAAGAACAGAGATTCAAAAATAGAAATAGGAAGCTGGTGAGAAAAAGAAAAGCAGCTCATGGCAGCTAAGAACTGGCCCAGCTCTGTCAGTTAGGCCTTAACGTTGCTAGGAGCTGGCAACACTCATAGCTGGGCCTTGAGGTTCCCCTGCTGAACATAAACAATTCCATAGAACATCAATATCAGACAAAGCCACTCTGTGATAATCAAGACAAAAACAAGACCACTCTTTAATCATCTCTGAATATAGACAAAACGTGAACATTGTTGAAACCATAAAAATAACCAAATATCCCCTTACCTGGCTGATATGAGTGACTGCTATTTCTTTACCAATTACAGCTATAGACTCATTTCATTTTTTCCACCTTGTAGATAAGATTTATTAAGATGCCCAATCATAGAATTATTCAAACTTTCTGACAGGGTCGAATGCAGAGCAAACCCCACTTCCTTGAACCCTGCCCCAAGTCACCTAACATAAGCTCAAATCCTATAGTAAATCCTTTCTAACACCCTTTTGTTGAGAAGTCCCACAGTTCCTCATGGTGTGTGATCTCCTTTGTTGCAATGAGTAATAACACTATAGGTGTGTTTCTGGTGGTCTTTGCCTATAGGACATTGACAGTGGAATGAGACTGTAGAATTGGTCTCACAATCGGCTTCCCTTGAACCTCTGGGCTCCACCACAGCATCGTTTCCCAAATTCCTTTTTTTTTTGGTTGCTTGCCACCAAAGATCCCTAAGTGAAACAAGCATTCCCTTTGGTGCAGGCATAGTGCCAGAAGATAGGTATCCACAGTGTCCAAGGCAGCTACAAGCCCTGTCTCACAGAGTTCTCAGTGTGGTTGGAAAGGTGGACACTGAATAAAGACAAGGTCAACAAGTGCCACAAAGGACAAGTACAGGGGGTTTGTGGGTCCATATAGTAGGGGCAATTACCTGGTCTGGGTAATCAGGGAGGCTTCACTGAAGAGGTGGTGAATAGGAGTTAGCTAAGCAGAACAGCGGAGCACATTACTCCTAATAGAGGGAGATGGATGGAGTTGGAGAGATTGGGATGTGCTCAGGGTAGAAAAAAACAGTAGGTGTGGCTGGAACATGGGGAGGACACAGGGAGTACTGAAGAAGGGCCTAATAAATCATGTCAAGGTTTTAAGATTTTAAGCACAGAAGTGTAGTAAAAGAAAAATTTCTTAGACAAATTGACCCTGATCATATGTCAACATTTATTAACTTACCAACAAGGGAAACAGCAAGATAAAAAAAGGTGGGCTAGTTCTGAGAGAACATGAAAACTAAGTAATTATAAAGTTGGAAAACAGAATTAATTAGGTAAAGGGTACTGTCTCATTATTCTTGATCATAAAACCATCAAGGCATTACTAAGAAGATCTGGGATTTGATGGTCCAAGATGCCAGGTAGGCCAAATAACAATCAGAAATTGTTATAAAAGACATCAAAAAAGCAAATGATAAGGACACATCTATGACTGTAAATTGGAAAAATAAGGTTTCATTCCCTCAACTGTGATGGCTGATAGGTCCAATTAATATGGAAACAGGAAACAGGACCCAAGAGAGGTGAGGAGCGGAATCCAAATCACAGGTTCTGCTCTAAACAGAAGCCGTCAGTGGACATTTCTTAATTTAGAGACAAATTTTGTTCTTTGATAGTCATGCATGATTTGCATGAGGTGAAGTTTGATGGGGAAATTTTTGATGTAATGAATGTTCAGTCCTGGAGCCAGTTTAAACCCATCCGGTTGCCCAATGCCACAACACATCCCAGGCAGAGCAACTAGATGTGGTGAACGTTACCCAGGCCAACAGTTAACATCCCAGGGTCCAGTTCTGGCTCTACTGCTGCCTCACCCTGTGAGCAGCTTCCCCTCTCTGGGCCTCAGTATGTGTGAAATGAAAGGGCTGAGCTGCATGATACCTAAGGGTCCTGCCAGTTTTCTACTTCTAGGTTTCCAAAGGAATTAACTGGAACTAGCCCTTAATGGTCTATTTTTGGCTAGATCCAAGTGGTCCCAAGGTGTGCCTGGCATCATATTGGAGAGAGATGAGTAAGGACCATAGAATCAGGGAGGGCCTCTTGGAGGTGGTGAGGCATGAGTCTAGTTTTAAATAATGGAGTTTTGGAGCAGCATAGAAAACAGTATACTGGCCATAAGAAAATGGGTGTCCTATGACATCTCCAAACTCAACCTGACAAAAACTCAACCCCCATCCCTAAACCTGCTCTTTTCCTGAATTCCTTACTCAGTGGATTCCATTTCTGTTGGAGTGTACTCCTCACCAGAAATTTTAACAAGGATATCTGAATATAAAGGAAAATATTTAGGCTTACCTATCATTATCTCCATACCTTTCCTTCACCAGTGACGGGTCAAAAGATTATTTTGAACACAAGAATGTGCTCAAAGATAAGCCGGGAATGGAATGCTGACGCCATTGAAACTTTGTGTTTTGCTGTGCTGTTTTTGAATGTTTAACTCATTGTTTCTGCCAATGTTGTATAGCAGAATGATCATAAAAACAGCAAAATTCGGTCCCTTGCCCGGAACTGAGGCAGTTTACCCCGGGTTCCCTTTTTGGGGGCGAGGTTCGCCCGCTCGCAGTGACGTCACTTCCGCTTCCTGCTGCGTTCGGCCATTTTTCCTCTTTCCGTGCGACTTTCCGGCGCAGGCGAGCGCTCCTGCGCTGACGTCGGTGGCGCTTCTTGAGGCGAGGCGAGACCGCGGAACCACAGCCATGGTAAGTGCTTCCCAAAGGCCGGGAATTGGGAGACGCGGGGATCGGTTCACTCTCTAGCCTGTTGGAGGCTTAAAACGTGCGCCGTCTGGACCGCCAGGCCTGGGGTTAGAGTTCCGGCGCTGCGCAGTCCCGGCCGCCGGGCCCAGAGTCTGAACTCCGGGAGCCGCGGGGTCCCAGCAGCCCGGCCGGAGGTTAGAATTCCGGAAGCCTTGAGGTGCCAACTGCTGTGATGTGGAGTGCAGCAGTCAGCGCGTGGCCGAAGGCCTCTGGTGAGAAGAGGGGTTGTGGTCCGACCTGGGAGAAAGAGACACGTGGGAGAGAGTAGAAAGTTGGATGAGAACACTTGGCTCCATCTGTTTTATTTTGAGGAGGGGTCGCTTAGGGATGGTGTGGAACCCAGGATTCGGATCGGCCTCCCCTACTTCACTTCCCCGTTGCTGGGAGATCTCCTTGGGTCTGCTCCTGATGCTTGCCGCGGAGTCACACGTGCCAGGGACCTAAAAGAGCCTTTGGCATTTGGAGGCTGAGGATTGTGGAGGATTCCCGAGCCCCGAACTGGGATACAGGAAAGGCTCCTCCTGCGAGGCGGTAGGACATCAGAAATAAGAGGTCCTGGTAGCACCACGTGCGGTTCCTCTAAACTGTTGTTCTCCAACTTTCAATCAAGTCGTGTAGCATGGTAGCAGGTTTGAGTTCGCACTTGGTAAGAAAGGAAGAGTTTGCAAAGCACTTCTACTTACATAGTGAGTTGGATCCCGGCGGGTACCTTACTCCGTTTCCCCAACCCACTCCCACTTGCCCCATTTTGAAGCTAGTACTTGGCTGAGCCTAGAATTTGAAGCTTCTAAACCAGTGCTCATCTTATGCAGTTGCGTGAAAAGTTTTGAAATCGATGGTCTGAGGTTGAACTTAAGAAAAATTTCCCTCAACTGTAAAATGGGAATTACACTGCATGCGGATTAAATTAAATGAGGTAATGCCCGATAAACACCTAGTCCTAATATTTGGTACAAATCGAGTGATCACAGTATTTATTGTTAAATCAAAACCTTGCAGTTTGGGACTGTCTGGTGTACAGGAGTCCAAACTGATCAAGCTAGGGGGGTAAAGTTAGCTAGTGGTATGATTTCATTCACTCATTTAATTAAACCTTTAAAAAGTTGAAAGGTAGATAAATGCACACTAAGCAAATTTCAGTTGCTACTTATAAGGTAGTTTGGTTTTAAAGTTGAGCCGACTTTCTTTCGTTGTTGACTGTAATGAGATGATGGTGGTTGAGGCTCCTGAAGTCTTCCCCTTTTATGCACTTGATGTTTATTGAGAGTTGAGAATCCTTACCTCCAGAGGTGGGTTGTTGAAAACCGCCACTGAAATATCTGACATCTTAGAAACTGATTTTGAGGAGTGATTGCAATTAAAGTATTGTTGGGTCTTCTATCATTTAGGAGGAGGATAACAGTGTTGATGAGCATTAGGTTTTGATAAGTTAAGGACAAATGAGATTTCTCAGGTAGCCACCAGAAGACTAAAGATATATAATTCCAAACTAGTAGAGGGGAACATTGTGAAAAAATAATAAACTCGAAGAAAAGAAATACTTATGGAACCAATAGAAGGCACAAAAGAAGGAAGATTTGAACCCAGTGTTTAACTTAATTTACCCAGTCAGTACGTTAGTATATATAGACGGATTAAATGTTTCGGATAAATGACAAAATTGCAGTAAAAAGAATGGAAAAGATACACTCATTTAAAAAGTGTAGTGTAGCCTATATAAACATTAGAAAGAAAGGGGTTTTAAGGCATCTGTAAAGATAGAGTAGCTGAAAAATAAGGGACAAAATGAAAATGACATAATTACAAGAAGAAATAGACAAATATGCAATCATACAGCATTTAAGTGTATAATTGTTAGGTTATGAAGCCAAAACATCAGTATGGAAATAGAGGATTTGAACAACCTGATGAATAAACTTGATCTAGTGTATCTAGTAAATGATGCACCTGACAAGTATAGAAGAAACTTTTTAAGCGAGGAATATTTATGAAAATTGGCCACCTACCGGGTCATGAAGCAAGTTAAACAAATTTTAAAAGAGTGATAATACAGACTATGTTTTCCCAGCCAAAATGCAAATAAGTTAGGAACCAGTAACAAAGTGTTTGGAAAGAAGATACAAACAACTCTGGGTCAAATTTTTAAAAATGATAATGGAAATTTGAAAACAATTGAGTAATAATGAAAATGCCACATACTAAGGAATGTTGGATACAACTAAAGTATTAATTGGAACCTGAAATGCTTACACTGGGGGGAAGAACTAGAAAGGTAGGAAAAGAACAAAAGGACAAAATAACCTCAAAGAAAGTAGAAAGGGGAAAAAAATGCAGAAATTGCTGGAATAGGAAGTAGATCCTAATATTATAGGATGGAGAAAATCAGAAGACAATTCTTTGAAAAGTCCCCTCTAGTGAGATTAATTTTAAAAAAAAAGCATAAAGACATACATAAGGAGTAAATACATGGAGACAGTCTATAGACGTTAAAAAGAAAGGATATTAAGCACAATTTGATATCTATAAACAGAATCCTAGATTGAATGAATGCCTAAAGAATATATAATTATCAAAACCAATTCAAGTAGAAATAGAAAAAACTGAATAGTAAACTAAGTTAACATTTTTTAACCTGAAAAAACTCTGGACCTAGTTTTTAAAATAGCTTTATTGAGATAATTTACATAGAATAGTTAACCTGTTTACGGTGTATAATTAAGTGGTTTTCATATATTTAGAGTTGTGCAACCATCACTCTTGAATTATAGAGCATTTTACCATTCCCAAAAGAAACCTTATATCCATTAACATTGTATTTTATAATGGATATAAAAATATCTTATTCAAATTGGTTGCATGCAAGAATGCAAAATTGATACAACGTTAGAGTGTAAAAGTTAAAGGAGAAAAGTCTTATTATCTGAATCAGTACAAAAAATCTGATAGAATTCAACACCAATTCATTTATAAAAATAAATTCTTAGCACACTAGGAAATACAGTGAATTTTCTTAACTTGGAGTATCTAGGAATAAGTAAAAAGTTAAGGCTTTTGGAAAATAATAAAACTTTATTTAAAAGCGCTAAAGAGTTAAGTATATATATTGTAACGGATTGGCAAATCCTGCATCCTAAAAGTGTTTTGTTGGAATTGGCATTACACCAAATCTACAAATCAGACAGATTGTCCCAGCAGGCTTTTTTTGTCGACCTTGAAAAGCTAATTCTGAAATGTGTGGAGAAGCCAGCCCGGGGAACTCCTGCAGCCCTCACCTAATTCTTCATCACCCAGGGACCTGGGTGAAGACAAAGTCACCCAGTGTGATGTGTTAGGGACCAGGCGTCTTGGTGTAATCTGGCCTTTAATGTCACTTCCTGCTCTGAGGTCTGGTCATTTTGGTGTCCTTGCAGTCTCATGCAGGAGACCACCAAGGCAGATGGCAAAGGTGAATGTTCCCACCTGGCCGTCACCTGTGGGTCACTGCCTACAACTGCGATGTGGAGTGCCACGGTCCAGCCTCCAGACCCAGGGTGAGACCAGACTGCTGCCACCAGCCAACCGCTGGCGCATGCGATGGAACATGGGGCTGCACCTGGATTATATATATGAGTGTACTGTATATACATAAATAAATATTTGTAAAAAGAATCACAGGGAAAACAAATGAGAAATTAATGAAAATGGTTAAACTGGAAAAGTGGGAATGAAGTGGAAGGAACGGCATAGGGCAGATCCCACCCAATTCGTTCCCTGTGTGGGTCATTTTGAAGCAAATTCCAATGACATAACATCTAATCCATAGGTTTAACAGTAGATACCTACAAAATGAAGATTTTTAACAACCGCAATGATGCCATAACACCCCAAAATTGAGTAATTCCATAATATCAAATATCTAGTATCAGAATCAAAGGCTTGATCAGACATTTTTCTTTCCTTTTCCCTCCACAACTACTTGATCTTAGAGTTTTGTTCTTCAAGAGGGGCAGTGAGCACATGTTATCTTTTGTGGTATTGGTAACGTAATCAGTGTCTGGATCCATTAATTAATTTATGTCTAGATTGATTAACGTGGGTTATCAGGGTTGATAATTGTATCATTCCTTCTTTGTTAGGTGGGATAACCAATACAGGAGAGATTTCTCATCTGCTATTTGGTCACCTGGTGATACGATCTATATAGGAAAGGCAGGATAAATGCTTTACTGTTTACTGGTTTTGAAAACACTGTTGATTCATTAGCATACCTTTGACTTTGGAACCATTTGATGTTTTATATATTTGAAAAATAAGATTTAAAAGTTTGTTTTTTTTTAAAGCAAACTGAATACAAAGGAACCCTAATTGTATATCAAATTGATAACCGCAAGGAAAATTTTAATTTAAATAACTTGAATATAGTACTCTGGATGGCTTTACTTGGATGTATTCTAAGAACAAAAAGAAATTTTGTTGGTAGAGCTAGTACTGATATAGCAATTCTGAAACTATTTTGTATGTATCATAGGGTTGAATAAATGAGAAAATATTTTGGAAACCAGGGTTCTTACTGGGGACAGAGGGAGAGTTGAGTGTTGGATGGAGACTGGAGAGAGACACCTTTGTGCTGCATTTCTATAAATTATCCCTTAATTTTGATTCAGTAAACTTAGGATGGAGTATGGAAATCGAGCTTTAAAGATTGCCCCCATGTGACTCAAATGGATACTGAGCCATGGGAGCCCATCTGTAATCATTTGCTGTGATATTACCAAGCATTAGACTAAAGAGAAGCAAGTAAAAGTACATGGACTTGAGTGTACATTATTGGATTATGTAATTACTAACCTTTTTTCAATCCTAATTCAGGTTTTCTAAGTTGGGAGTGTGGGGGCCAGTGTCGGTTATTAAGTAGATTTAGGGGTGAGGGATCAGGGAAGCTGACCGTTGTGTCTCTCAGTTGTTGATTAAAATATTTTGTGATTGGTCTGGAACAACTTCTGGTTGACTTTGACCGATGCTTTGATTTCCCCCCGTAGACTGAGGCTGATGTCAATCCGAAGGCTTACCCTCTCGCAGATGCCCACCTCACCAAGAAACTATTGGACCTCGTTCAGCAGTCGTGTAACTACAAGCAGCTTCGGAAAGGAGCCAATGAAGGTAAGAGAGCCAGAGAGTGCTCCGGGGAGAAAGGTGAAGGCACCTGTCTCTGGCCTGGGTCCCTGGACTAGATTTCCAATAGGAAACGAGGGCTGGGTACTCTTGGTTGGGACCAATGGGAAGACTTAAGAGCAGCGTTTTGGCATTAGATGCTAAAGGTTAATGGACTAAGAATTTTTTTAGATCCACTCATAATTGTTAACATTTTGTCACATTTACCTTCTAATAAGGAGAGGTAGGATTTGAACTTGGGCAGTGTGGCTCTAGAGTTGGGGCCCTTGTCTCGTACTCCAGCATGAATGCAGAGTGTGGTCCGTGGGTGGCATCAGGCCACAGAGATAAGCAATCAGGAATAAGCGTTTGAACGATACTGGGTGGTGTTGAGCTCCCTTGGTGAGTTGCATGCGCTGATCATGGCAGACTGGGGTGGTAAAACCCCCACAGGTAGAAGTGCTGCACTGCACTGCTCCTGCTGGTGGGGCTTATCCGAAAGCTGTTCAACCAGGCAAGAAAGAGATGGTGGTGGCTTGGACGGTGTGGTAGCAGAGGAGAGGAAAGAAGTGGTCTTATTCGGGATGTGTTTTGCAGAACTGATGGTTTGTTGTTTTATCTCCCCGCTGCCCCCACAAATGGAAAAGAAAAAACAAAAACTTTAAACACCATTTGCTGCATGTCAGGGTGAGAGTTCTTTGTCCAGGTACAAACTTGAGAGAGCCCAAACCGATGGGTTTGATGTTGGCCGTGACAAAAGCATTGCGAATGACTAACTGGTGATGAAATCCCTTATCACTTCCCAAGGCTCAGGACACGGAATGGCTTATGCCTGGGCGTTGTACCCGGTGTCCTTGCACCTGTGTGTCTTTTCCTTGGAAAGTGCTTCGTGTGGCTTCCTGCCCAAACCCGCGTCACCTGTGGGCCTCCTGTCCTTCTCTCCACAGCCACCAAAACCCTCAACAGGGGCATCTCTGAGTTCATCGTGATGGCCGCAGACGCGGAGCCCCTGGAGATCATCCTGCACCTCCCACTGCTGTGTGAAGACAAGAACGTGCCCTACGTGTTCGTGCGCTCCAAGCAGGCCCTGGGGCGGGCCTGTGGGGTCTCCAGGCCTGTCATTGCCTGCTCTGTCACCATCAAAGAAGGCTCACAGCTCAAGCAGCAGATCCAGTCCATTCAGCAGTCCATTGAAAGGCTCTTAGTCTAAACTGCTGGCCTCTGCCACACGGTCCCTGCTGACACCTCACCTGGGGTTATGTATCATATTGTCCGTATTAGCGTGTAGTATTTTCAGCTACCTTTTATTGTTATAAAATATTGTAGTACTAACTCTGATTTTTACATTTTTGTATTTTTGTTTTGTCGTACAAGTCATCGTCCCCACCCTGATCTACCCTCCTCTTTCTCTCTGCCATCTTTCTTCCCTTTTGAACGAATGCCCAGAACAGGCAGAAGCAGAGTGATGACACCATTCGAGGGCAGGGAAGAGTCAGGATGGCGATCTGCTTCCAACTTCCGGGCACTACCTCCTGTGCAGGGCATGATGAAGTCACCAACACCCCCTGGGCATCCTTTGTGCCTGGCATACAGAAGCATTCCATACGTGTTCAATGATCTAAGCTTCCTTTGCTCTCTAGGGGATTATGTCATTTAGGGGGGAAGCATGGATTCTGTGAGGTGGTGAGTTGTGTGCCCAAGTGTCATTTGCTCATGTACCCCTGCCGTTTGCTTTGGGTAATAGGATATTATGTTCCCAACTCCTAACTGTATCCCTGAGGGTGGCAGGACAGCAGCATACCAAAGAGATATGTGCTGCAGAATTCAGAGGTGGCCTGAGCGAGGGAGTTACGGGGCAGTTGACCTAGGTCTTGAAGGTGTCTGGAGTAGGAAGAAAAACGAGGCTCAACCGGTGCTGACATGAAGGATCCTGGGTGTCATGGAGACCTGGAAGCTACAGCAGAGATGATGGAGTCCAAGGAAGCATCCTGTCTGGTGGATGGAGATTTCGTCGGTGGACACTTGGTACCAGCTCTGAGAGCCCTTATGCCTGTTTCCTGCCACGATGTGGGTCAGATATATGTATTTAGATCCCATCAGAAGGACAGTGCTAACGTGTTATTCTTGTGAGCGTCCTAGTAAAGAAATATATTCATACTACAATTTAAAGAAAGTGTGATTCTTGGTAGGTATCCAGCTAATATTTGAATGAAGAACTGCTTAGCATTATTCAAATGTTTTTAGCTTCTCTACCTTTCTACCAAGAAGCTGTGGGAAAACCATTGCCTACCAGATGGTTTCTGATACTTCAAAATGTCTTGTACAGACTTCATTGAGGTGTTGCCTCACTTTAAGATAGGGTTTCTCAACCTCAGCACTATTAACATTTTGGGCTGGATAATTCGGGGGGTGGGGGGTGCACTGTATGTTGTAGGACGTTTAGCAGGATCCCTGGCCTCTACCCACTGGATGTCAGTGGCAATTCTAACCCCTCCCTCCAGATATTGCCTTCCCTGGGGGCAAGGTCACCCCTAGTTGAGAATCCTTGTTGCAGAATTAGAGCTCCTAGTAAGTAGCCCGTGGCACAGGCTAGAGCGTGTGGGGGCAGGGGGAGAATTGGAATGAACTGAAGCCACTGCCACCTCACCTGCCTCACCTACTTTTTATCTGAGACTAACGACTATGAGAGCCTGATACCTCAGCTTGTGAAATTTTCTTCCAAAGTACAAACAACTGAGTCCTGTGATAGTCAGATTAATGAAGATAGATTTTACTTGGTTTCCTCTTGGCCACCTTGGGCTGGTGTGCCCACTCCAGCAGGAAGCAGACCTGGGGAACCTGGAAACCACCTGTCCTGCTAAGGCCTGTTCTGGTCTTGCTGGGCCAGTCATTTCTCAGCCAGCTCACTCCAATGTTGATACGCTCCCCACATACACACTTCCCACCCAAGTAGTTTTTTTGTGGACGGTGGAGTTAGTACTTTGTATTTCCTTTTGTCGTATATGTGCCTTTATAATCAATCATATATCACTTCTTTAGGGCCTTTCCTAGCTACCCCATCTCATGTTGCCTTTCCTGCTAGCACTATAACATTCTATTTAACTTGTCCTTAACTAATATCTGCAATTGTTTCTGATTATTGCCCTCATCAGAGAACCAGAACTTACATGATGCTCTGGCACCCAAAGCAGTGTCCTAACAGGCTCCCAAAGTGTAGAGTGAATAATTCCTAAAGCCTAGACATGGAAATGAAAAACCTGGTCACTTCCAGCCACCTATGAAGCAGGTTGCAATATTTTCCATGTAAAATTTATTTCATTTTGGAGAGAGAATCCAGTGGCTTTCATTAGGTCTCAAAGGGTCCTCTGACCCCAAACAAATACTGGTTAGGAACTTCTGTTTTAGAATGAGTTTCCTGAAACCCTTTTCCCAAGTGGACCTATGGTTAAGGAGTGTTTTTGCATTTACAATAATGACTTTGTTAAAGAGATTATTCATTTGTAGTATTAAGTACTACACAATGTGTTTCCATTATCTTTCATCCCAAACTGGTGTTTCGGGGAAGGGAGGGAGAGGAGCTTGTTCTAAGCACTTATATCCCTGAGTCTCTTCTCAGTGTCAGCTAAGTTACATCTTGAAAAATCAGGATGTCCCTCAGATGGGCAGAGATGGGTAGGTATACTTGCATATTCTTTTCTGAAGAAAGGAAAACCATTTTTAGTAGCAAGTCAGTGATCTCCATGGTGCTATGTGGCAGCCAGCCCCCGGGGTGGCCCCCTGTCATCCTCACATCATGGAATTCGTGCCCTGTAATCTCAGGACACACCAACTCAGAGCTGGTCTGCAGGACTCAGAGTATTACGGAATGACATGTGACATTGCAGCTTCTGCCTTCTCTGGGTCACTGGCTATGAGGGAAGTCTTCATGTTAATGAAGACTTAAGCAGCCTGTGGAGTGTCCCCAAGGCTTCTAGCCAAAAGCTAGCACCAACCTTGTACTCGAGGGAATTTAATTTATAGAAGTGACTGATGACATGGAAAGGTCAATATATTGAAAGAATGTATTACATTTCCCAAGAGAGGGGCATGCCACACCACACAGGGCCACAGGGAAAGTATTAGGCTTTGGTGAGGCAGCTGGAGCAAACAAAGCAAGGGGAAATCCTAGCCCACAGCCTTTACTGGGGTGTGTGTGTGGCAACGGCAAGGCAGTGAACAGCTTGAGATTGGCCAGTTTGAATAAATCTGGGCTTTGGGCTCTAAGGCTACCTGGCCCTGTTATCAATCTTTAGGAACTAGCTAAATGTACCTGGCATTTTCTGGCAGTCTCTCCCTGTGTCTGTAAGCCCCCCTTTTGCCCCCCAAGATGTCAAAACATAAGATACAGAAAATTAAAAATGATTAATGCAGCCCCTGCAAACAGACCCTCCAGCTTCAGTCAAACTTTTAGATGACTACAGCGTTGGCCAACATTTTGACTGCAACCTCACGATTGACTTCAAGCCAGAACCACCCAGCCTGCGCACTCCCAAATTCCTTATCCACAGAATAGTAAAAGAATTATTTTTAAGCTAATCATTTTGGGGGTAATGGTTTACACAGCAATAGACAACTAAGGTGGGGGCAGGTGATGAAAAGGTGAGAATGTCAAAACAGCAATAAATATGGTCATATCAAAATACAGGGCCATGAAGAATACCGGAAGTGCTGGCAGGGCCCACAGGTGAGATGTTTCCTGCTGCTTCAGAGAGCCCAGACGCAAACCCCATGCAGGTCGGCTTTCATACCACGTTACAGTGAGGATTGTTGTACATTCAGGGATAGTTTGGTCTCACATCAGAAAGGCTGGACAGTGGTAGCTCCTGCTCGAGTATAACATGTTTTCCCCCCAATGTGGATTTGAGGTTGGAATTTCTGGATGAGGGCAAGGGAAAGTGGATGACTAATTTCTCCCAGAATTCGTGGTCCTGCCTTTTCATTTTTTAATAAGACAATAAAACACGTCAGATGTTCTCTTTGCATCTGGCTTGAAGGAATATACATATATGCTCATAGCTTGTTCCGTATAGTTTTGGCCAAACAAGGTGCGCTGTCCAGCTGTGGCCCCGCCCTCCCACCTGCCCAGGTCTCCCGCCGCTTGGGTGTGAATGCGCCTCCCCCTTACCCTTCCAGATCCCGCACCGCTACCCAGCCGCTACGTCCACAGCCCACAGGCACAGGGCGTTTCTGTACTCGGCGTCTGCACGTTACCACCACCCAGCAGACTGTGCAGCATATTGCAACGGAGAGGTTAGACGGTTAGAAGGATCAGAGCTAGTACCTTTTGAGCACCGTGTCTGTGTACATGTTTTCTCATTTTATTTTCACCATTTCACATTATTATCATTATTATAAATATTAGAAAACCGAAGTTTGAAAATGCCAGGTCCATTTCCCACAGTTACTTGCATGTATGTGATGGAGGCAAGATGCAAATTTACTAGATCTGATTTGTGAACATACAAACGCCCAACCAAATTACATTTGGACATGTTTCTTCTCTGCTGAGGAGCTCAACAGCAGAGAAGGCAAACATTAATTTACCGAGAAACAGATGACACAACTGTCATTTATCACAGACCTCCAGGGTGATTTTCTATCATTCACCTTCCTGGTAGGTGTTTGTTGTTTGACCCTTGAACTCTCATTCTCTCCATTTTGTAAATAAGAACAGAGGAAAAGGAGCCTAGACTTGGGTAAGGTCCCTCAGGAACGCACAGAAAAGCCTGGATGGAATTCACTTCAGGGCTCCTTCCTCTCTAGCCAGGAAACCCAGGGTTGAAAACAGGCCCAGGGATGGTACTCATTCTTGCCCACTACTTGTGGTGACTAGCCTGATGCTAACCTGTCTGGGTAGTAGTGGAACCCCCTCTACAACCCAGAGTTTTAAGCATGCTTCATTTAAGAGGGATGGTCTGGCTTTACATGAGTGAGCACTTACTCTGTTAAATGGTTTTGCATTATCTTGCTGTATCCTCAAAAGTATCTTTTTTAAAACTTACAAAAAATTTTTTCAATTACAGTTGACATTCAATAAAAAGAATCTCTTCTAATTGGAGAATTATCTTCCCTCTGCTCCAGGTACGGGAAGAAATCCAAACAAGAATATACATCTTTCCAAACAAAAGCAAAAACAAGTTTTTTTTAAAAAACTTATAAAGCTCAGAGCAAGGAACCCAAAACTGAAAATCACTCACAAGAGTCATTTGACCCCTCCTGTACTTTCCTGAAGGACACAGGACTTACAAACCCCGAATTTCAAGCCATCCTTGGAGGACACAAACCCTCCAGATGCTGCCCTTCTCTCAAGCTAATTCTTCAAAAGCAGTAGCAGCAGAAAGAGCAGGAACGAGACAGGGAGGACGGGAGAGAGGGATGGGGGCGGGAGGAAGAACAGAACGACATTCCCCTTCTAATACTAGCACCTCTTCATCTGGAACTTCCAACAGCTCCCCTAAAAAATAAGAGGGATAACTCATTTCACTTATACTGGAAACCAAGTTCTCAGGGCAACAGAAAATGTGTTTTCCTATGCTTCAAGTCACAGTAAGAGGAATGCAACATAAGGGGTTGCTATTTACTCATGAAGCAAATGGTACCAGGATTAGAAATGTTATTATACATTCCTATTGCTTCTGAAATTTGATCTTTAGATCTTAATGACACAAAGGAAAACAAGCGGGAGGACAGAGGATCTTGCTAGGGCTTGTCATTCCTCAAGTATGTTCACCTGTCCTTAATCGTCCCTCTCTACCCTCATATTTGTTTCCACTGTGAGGATGTGTGTTCCAAATGGGAGAAAATTAAGCTAATAGCCAGTGATCTTTGGATGCGAGGCAGACACATCTTTCACACGAAAGCATAGTAAATAGTACAAAATTAGGTCTCTTTATTCAGAGAGTAGAATAAGGCACAGCAAAGGGAGGGCTACGCTGTCTCCATGGCAACAGAAAATCTCATAAATGTAAAGACCTTGGCAGGTCTTTACAGAAGTCAGGCAGACTCTTTCTGGTTCAGGAGAAATGTTTATTTTTTTGGTTTTTGCTTTTTTTAAAGAGGGTGCAGCTCACAGGGGCCCACGTGGGGATCGCACCGGCAACCTTGGTGTGATTAGCACCAACTGAGCTAACCGGCAGCCCAGGAGAAACGTTTCTTAACTTGAGCAAAACCAGGCCGCCTGGCTCGTGTGGAAGGCTGGCTGGCTGCACGGTCTCTGGTCAGTCCTGGAGGTGCCTGGTCAGCGTGTCCAGCAGCTCCTGCTTTTTCAGCCCGCCCTTCAGCCCGCACACCCTGCAGGCTTCCTTCAGCATGGGCACAGTGAGCTTCCCCAGGGTGCCCTTGCTGACATGGGCCTTCAGTTCTTCTTCGGATAACTCCACCTTGGGCCTTTTGCTTCTAGAACCTTCGTCATCTAGAGAAAAAGGTCAGGAGAGAAGGATTGGAAATGCTACCAGTGGCATGCCGGCTACCCTGCACAGGGTCCTCATCGGATCTGGGCAGCAGTCAGCCATTTTCCATAAAGCTGTGATGCCCACCTAGAGCACCATGGGGAAGATGGCTGTCTTGACAGGCAGCTTCACGTAAGTGTAAAACGAAACTATCACACCTAGGAGGGAGTGAAGAACCGTGCGAGTATCATCAATTTTCCCCAAACTTTCTCACTCTCAGTGAGCAAGTCATTCATTCCTTCTCTCCTGCCTTCCGAAAGCACTTACAGGGCACCAGGTAAGTACCAAGGCCCCATGCCAGGTGCTAAGGTGCAGGCTGAGCGATGAACAGGTAAATCACTGGAACACCCAGGGGTGAAGAGCTGTGAGCAGTCCACACGGCACAGGAGTCACCTCTGATGCAAAAAGGAGACCGCACCATGGCCGCCACCTACCTTCTCAGCGCTCACTTCCCTCATGGGCTTTTTTAGGCAAGCAAGGCCCACATGTGGCTTTACCTGACCACAGCCAGCCAAAGGATTACAGCCTAAGCCAGAACTATTCCCAAGCGGTGAGGAACTCACAATGGGCTGTCCTGAAACACGTGAGGGTCATAGGAGAGCGCTTTGGATCCAGCAGTAAGAAAAGAGACAGTCCAACAGAAAAAATGGTGAAGGCCCCAAACTGGAAGTTCACAGAAAATAATGTCCAAGTCATCTACCTTTCACTCATAACTGGAGTATTGCAAATCTAAACAGGATATAATTTCCCCTCTGTTACTTTGTTGAGAAAATTTTAAAAGTCTGTATAGTCCAGGATTGGTGAGAGTGTAGGGAACACAGCCATCCCTTCGTGGAGAGGGGATGGCCTGTATCACTGGATGGCAATTCTCATCAGAATTTTAAATGTTTACTCCTTGACCCAGCAGTTCCAGTGCTAAGAGCTTCTGCTATGGATCTGCTCACACAAGTACACGATGGTGGTCCGTGTTCACCCAATAAAGGTCTGGTTGAATAAACTGTGCACTTCTATCCAATGAAGTACTCTGTAGCCTTATTTTTGTAAATGAGGTAGTAATGTAAGCATGGGTATAAATAACTGTCCAACATATACTCATATAGCTGAGTAACAAACTAGAAAACAATGTGAATACTACTCCATTTGTGCTGAAACATGTATGTTGGCATGTGTTAATATGTAGGTTAATACAGAAATTTCTGAAGGGTCATTATCCTCTGCGATAGGACCATAAAGGGAAGTTTTTGAAATAACCTACGAGATGTCCACACTCAGTTCCTCACCTTGTTTTCGCTTGGGAACTTTTCCCTCGGGATTATAATCTGGTGGGTAGACAAGTTCCTTAAATTCATCCACGAGACAGCCCAGTCTTTTATCCATTGCTTCAACCTTGGGCACTAGAAAATCAAAACATACAAAGAGTGGCTTGGCAAGTCACAAACCCAGCCTTCCTGTCCAGTTCCAACTGTATAGAGACCGAAGGAGTAATCACCTCACAGGGACGGGGGGTGGGGGGTGGGAGGTAGGGGAAGCGTCCATGAGGAGGCAGCTGACCTGGCCATGAAAACATTCAACAAAGTCTAACATTTCCCAAGTAACTTCTAACAATTGCATCTAATGAGCACTTACTATAGCGAGGCACCCTCCTACATGCTTTGTTAACCTCTGGGTTAGGTGACTTTGTCTCCTTGTTTTACAGAGGAGGAAACAGAGAGGCTAAATGACTTGCCTGAGGTCAAACAGCTGGGAAGTGGTAGAGCTGAGAACTGGGCAAGATTCTGGGGATTCAAGCAAGCGTCTGTGCCCTCAGTGGGCTTACAGTCTAGTCGGGGTCAGGAGGGGGTAAAAAGAGAAGCAATAGAGCCAGGCAATGCCATGAAAGAAGGGATTGTACAGGGCACACTGGAGTCTTGGAGGGGGCAGGAAAGACTTTCTGGAAAGCTGATCTATTCCAAGCAGGAGAAGGCACAGGGGTGAGAAACAGCAGGTGATATTTAGCTTTCAGACAGGGTGTGAGCAGGGCAGGACCAGCAAGGAGCCGAAAAGGCAAAGATAGTGAGGTCACGGAAGCCTCGAAAGCCTGGCCAGGATTTCAACCTTATCATAAGAACAGTGGGAAAACACTGACGGGCTATGAGCAGGGGAGCGAGCAACAAGACCAGATTTGCATTTTAGAAAGATCACTGACAGCTGTGCCGAGTATGAATTGAAGGCGGGTGAGCAGGCTGAAGCAGTGTGGGATATGGGGTATAAGCATGAAAAGTGATGGAGCCAACAGGACCTACTGATGGAATATGAGGTGTGGGGTGGGCGGGGGAGGAGCTGAGCAGTTGGGATGGCAGGAGCAGTCCCCAAGTCCCCCAATTCAGTAACAGAGCCTACCTCGTAGTTACTAGGATTAAATGAGTCCGCACATAGGACAACAGTGCCTGGCATAGAGTAAGTACACAATAAACATTACCGGTTAGTTTTTTCAACTTTTGCCATCATGTAGTCATGGGGTGGCCTCATTCAGAGGCAGGTCTCAGAAGCCTGGCAGTCTCCTCCTCTCACTGCAGAACCAGCCAAATCTGTTCCCAGGCAGTCTAAGCTAGTCTAGAAAATCTCTCAGACCGAGATGGGCTGGACAACAAGGTCAGGTCTCTAGAGGGCCTGAGAAATGCCTCCACATTACTGGTGCAGAGTGGGATGGATAAGGAAGCCCGCCATGACAAGAACTTCTCAGCTCAGTCACACCCTCTCACATGTCAGATCTACGGCTGCTTCGGGTTCCATCAAGTCCAAAGCCAAGGCCTCCAGGTTCCTGAAGTGCTGCTGCAGCACGGGGTTCTCAAAGCTGTCACTTCTGTGAAAACAATAACAAAGTAAATTAATTTAAAACTGAAAAGTTAAACATTTAAAAAAAATAATAATAAACCCAACTGAGATAGCTCAAGTCCGAGGTGAGCTGAGAAAAACGCCCCAAATAAGAGAGCTGGGAATCGTGTCTCTTGAGTCAACTTCTCTCTCTCCAATTTTCAATTGTCTGATACTCAAGATCCAAAAGCTAATTTAACAGCAAACAATACCAGCCCACCTGTCTGTCACTGGCAGCGGTGGGCAGAGATAGAAATGGAGGAGGCAGAGCCATATAGGTACAGAGAAAAGACAGGAGAGAGACAATGGAAGATGGAGAGTAATGGGCCCGAGGACTCTTTCTTCCCATACTCAATAGCAGCATGGGAGTAAAAGGAGCAAGAATCTAGTCAGAAAGACCTAGTTCTTTGTAGCTGGGTGAGTGGGCAAGCTGCCTCACTCCTCTAAGCCTCAGTTTCTTCATCTGTAAAATGGGCATGAAACCTAGCTTTCAGTGTTCTTATGAAGAATAAGTAAGATAATGGAACTGTGTCTAGAACAGTGCCTGGAACAGGGTAGAATCATAATACTGCTCCCATCTGCCCCATAAAGGACACCAGAAAGCTACATTCGGAAGGGAATGTGTTATTCGTCCAGAACTCACCAGAGACGGGGAAGTAGCCTAGAGACAAAGATGGAATGGGAAATAAATTATGTTTGGTGTCACAGCATGCAGGTTCTCAGAGATGGTTTATGTTCACGTGAAAGGGAATAACCTGAATTATATAATGATTCTATTAATCCGGTAACAATTTACATGGGATTTACTTCCTTTTACTCACTGTGGGAGTAAATCAAGGAAAAGGCCAACTAAGAATTTTTTCCCACCACTGCCTTTTTGAACTTGCTCAACTCATCTAGCTTTCTGAGCACAACACAACAGGTCAACCAGCTGTAAGCAGTTAGCACAATTCCAGAGTCTTCAATACAATACTAAGACCTTTCGGTCTCTATATACCAGTAGCTTTTAAGAAGTAATAACCTATCAGTTAACTGAAAAGAGTAAAATCCCATTCTCTTGGTCTATGCTTAACTCAAATTTCCAGTAAGACATTCAACTCGGGAGACAGTTCCAGAAGAAAGCCTGTGATTGACCCAGTACTCACTTGTATTTGAAGCGAAGCTTCTGAACAATAGCCTTCATCTTGTCTACCTGCTCCGGGTTTGCCAAGACTTTTTCAGTGATGGGCACTTTCCGTTTATCATCAGCATAGGGCAAGAAGACAAGCTGGAAGCCTGAGGAAGGGAGATACATTTTCTGAGATTTGACTTAACAAAAAGTTTCAGCGATTGAGTTGTCTCTCTGCTCCAAATTCACCCTTCCATGTCCTGTGATGCTGGGGATGCGACCCTGCAAACCCCATTTCTCCTTTACTGGCTGATTTCTGCTACCATCTGCCCAGCAGACTCCCTCCTGAGGGCGACCCCAAGGCAGGAATGCTCCTTCTCATATACTTCCTGTTCCTGTCAGTGTTGCCCCAGCTGCAGCTCTTCACCTGGCAGTGGCAGTTGGTTCCACCTCCAGCTTTTGTGCTCCACCCCGAGCCGGCTGAACAGTGTCCTGTCCCTGGGGGGGCTCAGTCCCAGCTCCATCAGGCCCTCCTTGGAGCTCCCAGCTTTGTTCCCCACCCTCTACCACATGCTGAAAGGGAAGAGGTGAGGGTTATCAGGCTGATCTTGTTCCAGTTACTGGCTGGTTCTACGAAGACTGAAAATCTAGATACTAGAACCAACGGCCGCAGGCAGCACTGAGCAAGAAGAGGAAGGTACAAGTTCCTTCGCTTTCCTCTGCCCTACAGTCTCCCTCTAGCACCCACTATTGACAGAGTCTCACCCAGAGCCAGCTGGCAAAGGAGAAACTGGGTTTGGAGAGTCTCAGCCTAAGCAGCACAGACATTAAGGGGTGAATTTGGAGCTAAGAGAAAATAGCTTAATAACTGACACACAAAGCTATTACTGAGCATTCTGATGACCAGGGTTAGAAATATAATATGTTCAAAGAGTTACTTTATAAAATGAATACTTATTAGCATGGGTAAAGAAGGAAGACGACCATCTCTTGGCTATTCTGTGCTAGGCCCTTATATTTTATTAACTTGTTTCAAATGTGAAACAGCCTTGAGAGAAAGGTGTTCCAGAATGCTCATCTTTGCGGATAAGGAACATAAATGGAAAGGTTAAATTATTTGCCCAAGTTGGCCAGTTAACAAGTGGTAGAGATGGGCCTGAAACAAAAGAAAATAAGCTTTCAGCACACAGCATAAGATAAAGTCAAGACTGACTTTAAAACCCACGGTGTTTCCACTATACCTCACTGCCTTGGTGTATACAGGAGATAAACCAAACATTAACCATTACAAAGGCTTTAAGTAAAGAAAAGTGTCAGTAGAAAGTCCCCATGAACCTGTGTCAATAACTTGCAAACAGTTCCTATGCAGTCAACCCTCACCCATGGCCGCAGAGCTGCCTTGAACGGTTGTGCATGCTGTGCACTGCACAACTGTATCTGGCAGCCTTGTGCATCAAATTCACCTGTGAAATCTTAAAAACACATACTTCCCAGGACCCATTTCTGGTGACTCTGGTACAGTGGATCTGAGCTGGAATCCCATGTGTGAATCCAAAGCCTGAGCAAGGTTCAGAAGCACTGAAAATATCTTCCACATACCTGGGGGAGACACCTGAAAGTTCTGGTCATCCAGCTCCTCTTCCTGTGGCATCAAGGCCACAAAATGAGGGGGAGTGTTCTGGCGGGGGGTGTATCTGCACACTGCCACGACCTCCTTCTCCAGACACTTGGTGAGTAGAGCATTGAACAGGGTGGAGCTTCCTAAAAAAGAAACATCCCAGGAGCCTACATCGTAAGGTGTCTCCAGCGTTCTGTCCTCTTAGCCCGTGTTATAAGCCTACAATTTATCTTCCATTTTCTTCAAAGGGCTTATGATACTTCAATAGGTAAGGGGTGATGGACCTAGAGCTGAGGGGAAAGTGGGGGCAGCAGAGGCATACCAAGGAAGAGAAAGGAAAGGAGTAAGAGACTGGATGCCTCAACCACTCCATTTGGTAGTGTGAATTATTAATGTCAGTTCACTTTTCCTATCCTTAGGCTAATGACATAAGCCCCAGTTGCTAATGAAAACCAATTAGGTCAAATCCAGGGGGTTCATTAGCTATAGCACAGAGGACTATTGTCTGGACAGCAGAAAGAAACACAGTGGCCGAGTTCATATCATCTTTAATTGCCAACACTAGGGAAGAAGTTTGTTTTTCAAATTCTATCTGATGCCTCAAAGAAAGAATTCCATAGGAAGTAAATTTTAAAAACACAAATTCCATATCCCCTCCTGGATATTCACAATGCATATCAGCGTATTATAGGTCCAGCTTTGTTTAATCCCACATTTCCAAAATGTATTTGATCATGAAACACTTTCAGAATACCCCAGTAACACACCCTACAGTTTCCAAGCAGCTCATTCAGGAAATGCTGCTCGGTCTGTCGCCTTCTGAGTTCCGCACTCACTTGGTCCGTGCCACCTACCATTAACCAGGGACTCCTCGGGGTACACAAACAGGGAGGGCCTCAGGAAGTGGTGCTTCTTCAACATGATCAAGGGCTTGAAGCCAATGAGAATCAAACCCGGGTCATCAAACCGTTTTAGCTGTTCCGTTTCCTCTTTCTCGAGTACAATCTGGCGATTCCCATACATCTAAAGGCAGGGAACAAGGAGGGCCACATAGAGAGACCACTAACAAGTGACACTAGCAAGTCAAAACCAGCCTTCTAAGGAGAAAGAAGCTGGCTCACCAGGGGTGTCTTCCTACTACCACGGAAAGTAACATTTACTGAATGCCCGGCAGGCACTTTACCACTTTACGTTTGTCACTCACTGTATCTTCTATGACAAACCTAGGTGGTAGATGTTAATTAAAACTGTTTTACAGATGAGTGAACCTTGGGGCTCCGTGGCTGGTAACTTGCTCCAGGTTATACAACTGAATTGGGCTTCAGACCCAGATGAGTCTGGTGCCCAAGGCCACACATGTATTCCTTCCCTCATTTAACATGACAAGCGCTCAGCAGCATCCCTGACACACAACGGATGCTCAAACCATACCTATCTATTGAAAGGACCTGTGTCAGGTAGCGTGCTGGGTCTGTTAGTGTGAGAGGTAGATACACATAAGTAATACTTCCAGACTTTGATGTTTGAATTTCGATCCTAGATATGTGATTAGTAACAGCACTTAGTAACAGTCAAATTTGAGTTTTCTAAACAAAAACAGAGCCCTCAAGGTTTTTTTTTTCTTTTCTTTTCGGGATATTGGATCAAAAAAGAAACTCAATGACTAAAAAAGTTACTTCCTATGAATAAGCCAATGAGGAAAACGAATTACTTCCAAAATGAAAAAGGAAATTTCTTCTTCTCTCCTTCAGAAAGCAGGGCAAAATACTTTGGCTTTGAAATTTGTGCTCCAAAAAATATCTTCGTCGGTTGAATGAAAATAATGTCTAATTTTAGCCACTTAATGGAAATATCTAGGTCCTGAACTTATACAAAAATCTCAGATTCTCTCCCACATTTTGCAGAATCAAAAAGGAAGGATGATTCATTTGATTTTCATTTTAGATATCAAATCCTCCCACAGATTGAACAAAGATGAGAAGATGAAGAAAGATAATTGTTGTGCATTCTAAGTTTGTCTTTTAGATTAAGAAAGGCATATGGGAGAGGATATGTCCTGGAAAAACACACTTAAACTAAATAAAAGTTAAAAAAGAAAAAAGGCATACATGTATCATTTCAAAGCACAGGAAAAATTTGGTTAGTTTGCCCCCCCCCCCCCAAAAAAAAAACTCTCCCTAAAAAAAACACAGTGAACTTCACACTAGTTCACTATAAAGCATTTTCTGCTATTGTACCTGAGTAAGGAATTTCACTGTAATTAGCATGTGCTGAGTGACCAAGTTTTCACTGACATCTCTTTCAAACACTGACCTAACTTTCTAGCTCTCAAGGTATCACTGATCTACTTGATGAAGCCCCAAAGGGTAATGACTAGGTGTTTTAGCAGCTTGGCTAGAAAGATGTGTACATGAAAGTTATTTAACTGGTTAGGCTGATCAGTGTGTCCCCTCCCTGTTCACTCTTCAATGGGACAAAGTTCAGTAAGAAGGCAGGGTACCTACCTGAGACCTCTTGGTGTCGCTAGGCAGAAGCAAGCTGCCTGTGTTTACACTAAATGTCCGGGTCTTGGTTTTCACTGGTTCATTTGTTTCCCGATAAAGCCTGATGGGAGGAGGTCTGAGAGCCTTCTGGACCATGTTATAAATGCCGACAGTGAGCGCTATATCTTTGTTGAGCTTAAGCTTCAACCTAGAGGAGAGAAAAATTTAAAAAGCATAGACTGAAGGATTATACTTTCCTATCTAAAATTCCTTCACGGCACCCAAGCCTTAATTTGTTTTATTCTGATAATCCTAAACAAGCTCTTAGAATATACATATAGCACGTTTTAGTAACGCAGTAGAGTTTGCTGTAATACCATCTCAGAGTCTATATCACAAAAATTAGTTTCAGAATATATTAACTTTTTAAAATAATAAAGAACGCACTATGAAATAATGATTATTTTTATCGAGCCCAGCACTATACCAACCCCTTTCCAGCTTTTCTCTCATTGAATCGTCATAATAACCCTCTAAGCACTCCAGAATATTTATACCAACATCTTAAGGTGCAATAGGACCTCTAGAAAATGTGTTCTAGAATAATGACAATGTGTAAAATATTTACAATATGATATTGTGAGGGAGAAAAGCACAACACAAAAATAACTCATGTTACACATTCTTTTCAAGCACACATGGAACATTCTCTAGGATACACCATATGCTGGGCCACAAAACAAAAGTCTAAATACATCCACGGGGCAGCCAGATCGCTCAGTTGGTTAGAACACGAGCTCTCAACAAGAAGGTTGCCGGTTCAATTCCCACATGCCCTCTGCAACTAAAGATTGAAAACGGCAATTGGACTTGGAGCTGAGCTGTGCCCTCCACAGCTACATTGAAGGACAACAACTTGGAGCTGATGGGCCTGGAGAAACACACTGTTCCCCAATATTCCCCAATACAATTTTAAAAAAAAGGTCGAAATATATCCAAAAAGATTGAAATCATACTAAGTATGTTCTTTAACTAAAACGGATCTAAGTTAGAGATCCTCAACAGAAAGAATTCTGGGAAAACTCAAATGTTTGGACATTAAGCAATACATTTCTAAATAATCCAGGAGGTCAAAGAAAAAAATCACAAGGGACAGTCAAAATTATTTTGAACTGGATGCAAGTGAAAACACAACATATCAAAAGGTATAAGATGCAGACAAAACAATGCTCAGAGGGAAATTTATAATTTTAAACACCTTTCTCAGAAAAAAAGAAAAGTATCATATTAATAACCCAATCTTCACTGTTGTGGCATGTTCAGTAGTAAATATTGACTTTAAAGAGAACATGTTTTAGGGCAGGCCCGGTGGCTCAGGCGGTTAGAGCTCCGTGCTCCTAACTCCGAAGGCTGCCGGTTCGATTCCCACATGGGCCAGTGGGCTCTCAACCACAAGGTTGCCAGTTCAATTCCTCGACTCCCGCAAGGGATGGTGGGCAGCGCCCCCTGCAACTAAAATTGAACACGGCACCTTGAGCTGAGCTGCCGCTGAGCTCCCGGATGGCTCAGTTGGTTGGAGCCTGTCCTCTCAAAAAAAAAAAAAAAAAAAAAAAAAAAAAAAAAAAAAGAGAACATGTTTTAAAAAGTTACAACTTAGTTCAAAGGTATACTTGTCCAAACAGCAGAAAGAACACTGCTTTGGCCCTAACTGGAAACGTTGGTTCCGGGAGCAAGCATCTAATAATTCTCCAGATCAATCTGATAACGCATGATGTGGCCCACAGGTGTAGTAGTGACAGATGGCATGACTAACACCACCAACCACTTGGTGGCTTCCTACTTTAAATTATTCCGGCTTACGAAGTGTTAACTCAGTTGTCTGAAAGGCTGCTGAAGGAAAGCTACAAGAGTGTAACCCATTAAAAAACTGCACAATCTTTAAAAGTAATTTTTTTAAAATGACTGCCCTCTAAATTGTAGCATCCTGGGGAAAAGCACTGGCCAATGTGGTCCCCTCTGGCCTCAGGCTTCAAGTGACCTTGGTTCTATTTCTAACCCAAAAGAGCAAATCCATTACTCCCCCACTCCGTCTTAAATGTTCACATTTATAAACTAAGATACCTTTCGACCTTGAAATCGTCATAACTCCGAGTAAAGATGAAATGAAGGTGAAGTTACAGTATAACATCGCATGGCTGATGTTACCTCGCCAAAGAAAAATGTGGAAGCCCACAGTGCAAGACAAGGTGCTTGATATGTTTCACTTCATCCGAAATGTCTTAAGGTTAAGAGATGTTACTAATGGGGAGGTTTCAATCCACCTCAAAGGGTCATTAAAGATTACATGAATTAATTAATATGTTCACAAAGAGCTTAGGACAGTGCCTGGCACACAATAACCATGCGATAAAATAATTCTATTATTTCATTACAGCAAGAACAAGTGTAATAATTTTCTAGGCCTTTCAGCCTGAGGCATTGTTAGTCCTCAGACAACTGCAATTATTAGTTCTCAGACAGATGTATTATTAGTCATATCAAGTATCCTATAACAACTCTTCCACAAAAAAATAACAGCTAACATTTATAAATAATTACTATGTGCCAAGCACAATGCCTAGGTTATCCCATTTGATCATCACAGCAGTCCTATGAGGAAGTATCAGTTTTGCTCCCATTTATTGAGACTCAGAGAAGTTATACGTCTTGCCTCAGGCCACACAGTAGAGGGCCAGGACGAGAACTCAAGCAATCTGACTCTATGTTATGGTCCCTGCCAGCCTCACCAAAATGTACAGTATATTTCCAAATTGTGGTAGTGACAACATTCCATCATTTCAGGAAGGGGGAAGAGGGGATAGGGTGCTTGTTTGAGGAACGAGAACTAGTTCCTGGGGGAAAAGGAGAGCAATGACAAAACCACCACTGTAGCAGTGAGCTGGTTCCTGGTTTCCTTAAAATAATTTCATGGGTTTTCGAAGAGAATATCAGTAATCTCTTGAAAACTGCTCAAAAACCACCAATGGTCATACTCCCCCACATCAAGGAAACTAGTCTAAAAGGAAAGTTCTTTAGGAAGGAACACTGAGGAGCCCTTGGGATTCTAACACCAAAACTCTCTAAAAAAAGATAATCTAACAATCTGGTTCCTCCTGGTCTCAAGTTTGTAAGAAATCAGAATTACACAAGTTTAACAACAAAGACAACAACTAACTTTTATCAAGTTTTTGCTCTATGCCCGGCACTACTGGTCCCCAATCTACAGACAAGAAAACTCAATAAACTAGTGAGTGCAATGGAGGACACTGTTAGGCCACAATGGTTTATCCCAAGGAAGTGGGGGGCTATGTTATTTTGGAGAAATAATACCAGCTTTTTCCAGAGAAAGAGAAGCAGGTAACTTGCACTCTTTCGAAATTAAGCAAGTTTTTTAGAGGAACACAGTGAAGGAGTGGCACGGCCCAGTTAAGTGGCCAGGGAGGTCAAAGCCGTGCACTGCTTATGACCGGGGACTTCTGGGCAGTGGGCCCAAGCTCAGTGCCCACCGGCTGAGCACGCGCTTCTTGGTCTCCTTTGCAAGAACCTTCCTCAACAGGTCTCCGAGCTTGCTCGATTCCTCAAAGTGAATGCCTAGGTCCTCATCCTCCGCCATGCTGATGACATCTCTGTAGAATAAGGATATGTCAAAGCCCCCACGTTTCTTCAGGTGCATCAAGTCAAGGAAGATACCTGGGGCAAGGACAGACCAAAGTAAGGCGAAGCAATTTTCAGTGAGACTTTTTTTCAGTTAAGCTCGAATATGCTTTTAAAAGCTCCCGAAGCACTAGATTAATATTTCAGGACTTAAGAGAAAGTGGCTGAGGGAATCAGCTGCTATAATGAGTTCAGACAACTTAGTCAAATAACCACCATTCATGGAAGCATTCATGTCAAGACAAGCTTGCTCTGGTCGAGTCCTGCAGACAGATAATAGCCTGGCCATTGTCAATGGGAATGTCACACATCTGTCTCCTCCAGCTTCACCTCCTTCTCACTTTACTCTGAATGGTGAAAAGCAAACGTTGGACATCCGCTGGAAAAAAGCAATAAAATTAAGTGGCAATTTAAAAGACCAGGGAAAATGCCAACCTGTGTCACGGAGATCCCCAGCTTTGGTCCTGGCCCGGCTGGCTTTGGCACTGTCATCGCCATGGGGGTCATCCTCATTGGTGAACAGCATGATTCTCTTATGGCTCATCTTGAACTGGACATCACTAAAAAGGTTGGCACAGACCCACAGCACTTCACTGAGCGAGTAGTCACATCCACCGCCAATCAGGTCTTGGAAATGTTTCTGCCCCTGCTGCCCCTTAAACTGGTCAAGTTCTCGCACCCGTTTAGCACCTAATCAAAGACAGGGAGTCAAATGGGCAGAAAAGTCAGAAGAGCGTCAGCAGCTGCCTTCACAAGGCTAACAGAAGGGGCTACTGTCCCTTTCTCCCTTCAGAGCTGTTTACCCTACACAGCAAAAGTCACCTCCCAGTAAGAACCCCCATGCAGGAAAGCACTCTCTTAGTCAAGATGTCATCTGCTTCCTTCTCCACGTCCCTCTTTGCTCAGGGGAGTGACCTTCTCATGTAAGGAAAAAGTTGATCTTAGAATACTGCTGACCTGGATTATCCAACTCGTGTAAGACGTAAATATTTTTGAAATTCACGGAGTTCTTATCCTTCTTGGTGCCATAGAACACGACTGCCAAGAGATCCTGAGCACTGCTTATGATCTTATTGGTGTACACACTCTTGATACACTGGAAAAAATAAAAATTCAATCATTACTTAACTAGTTACCACTAAACTTAAACTCTGTAAAGGCCTGGCACATAGTCGATGCTCGATATATATATTTGCTGAATTTGTACATGGCATTAGAATAAGGCAGGGCCTCTCTTTACCTTCAGGAAATTCAAGAATCAATGAGAATGATGGGCATACCTATTACACTGTAACAAAAAACAGAATGTGGTAAGTAAGTAAGAGGTCTAAGCAGTTCCTACCATAAAGAAGCAGAGAAATAAAAACATCTATATACTCGGGGGGGGGGGGGGGGGAAGCCCAGTACTGGATTTTAGTCTCACTGATGTCACTTACTTAATTGGCTGGGTTTGGACAGACCACATGATCTTTCAAATAGCTTTATACTAAGAAACAGAATTTACACATATGAAATAATTACGTGTATAAGAGTTTAAGCTAACGATAAATATATGTTACCTGAAAATAAGTCTGTAACTACCAAGAGCATCTTTTGAAATAAAATTTGCTTAATTATACATTTGAAGATATCGGTAGTCCAGGAAAGGTCTATCTACCTATTTAAACTAATGTCAGCATCTGGTAAATCAGTGTTTCCTAAGAGTTGGTCAGTCTTGGCAGCCTATTTAATTCTGGGGGCACTGACAAAATTAAGTTTCTGAATCTGCAAAGCTGAGGAATAAATCAACCAGGGTGACCCCCTCCACGTCCTGCCTGAGCCTCTAACTGGCGCTGCCCAAAGCAACTCTCTCGTTAAACACATAGTATGTCTAGTCATTGACAATCTGCACGGCAAGTAGTCATTTCTATAAATATTTTAATAGACTCTTTTAGCAATCTACAAAAATTTGGTGAGGGCTTCTTAGGTTCTAAGAATTAAAAATACAAAAACAAAAATAACTGAAAGGAGCTTTTAGGAAACTTTTCTTATTGCTTATCACATACATTATGCTCATCTGTGAAGGTCTCACTTCCTCGCTACGTAATACTCTATTTTCTTCTAGGTTCTTTTGCCATCAAGGGCTCCACAATGGGAGTGGCCGGTTAGCTCAGTTGGTTGGTTAGAGCGTGGTGCTAATTAACACCAAGGTTGCTGGTTCGATCCCCGCATGGGCCTCTGTGAGCTGCACACTCCTTAAAAAAAAGGGGTTCCACGAACCCTTTGAAACTACGTGTAAAATTGTGAGTGTATCTTTTTGGGGAGAGGGTACAAAACTTTCATCACATTTTAAAGAGAGGTCCATGGTCCAAAAAATGTTAAAGCAGTACTCTGTCAAGAGTGATCTCCAGGGGGCCGGCCCGGTGGCTCAGGCGGTTAGAGCTCCATGCTCCTAACTCCGAAGGCTGCTGGTTCGATTCCCACATGGGCCAGTGGGCTCTCAACCACAAGGTTGCCGGTTTGACTCCCGCAAGGGATGGTGGGCTGTGCCCCCTGCAACTAGAAACAGCAACTGGACCTGGAGCTGAGCTGCGCCCTCTACAACTAAGACTGAAAGGACAACAACTTGAAGCTGAACGGCACCCTCCACAACTAAGATTGAAAGAACAACAACAACAACAACAAAAGAGTGATCTCCAGAGCAGCAACATCAGCGTCACTTGGGAACTTGCTAGAAATACAAATTCTTGTTCCCAACTCTAAACCTCCAGAATCTGGGGTAAACCCTGTAGTCTGTGTTAATAAGCCCTGCTGGTGAATCTGATGAAGGATAAAGTTTGAACATCCCTGCTTTAAAGTTAAGGACTATTTTTATCAGTTGTTTTTAGATGCAAGATATTCTGATTTGCCAACTGCCAAGAACTGTTTGTATACAAATTAGAACATGAGAAGCTTCTGTCTTGCCTCCACCAACCTGCATTCTCTGTGGATTATCTATTCTATATTTCGTATAAATGTAATCAGATAATATATGACCATTTGTCTGGCTTCTTTCACTTAATACAATGTTTTTGGGGCTCATTCACCTGTAGCATGTATCAGTACTTCATTCTTTTCTATGGCTGAGTAATAGTCCCAGTATATGTATAAACATTTTATTTTTGCATTCAAAATGTTTTGAAATGAGACAGAGGTGGTGGTTGCACAACATTGTGAATGACAAGATCTTCAAATTGTACACTTTAAAATGGTTAATTTCATGTTATGTGAATTACACCTCAATTTAAAAAACAAAACTATTTAATCTTCACAACAACTTGATGAGGAAGATACTATAATTGTCTCTATTTCACAGATGAGGAAATAGAATGGACTTGTTCTCCAAAACTGCTACTCTTTTTCAGCTGCAAGTATAGGTAGCCATCCTGGGAGGCTAACCACCATTTATCATTCACAAACAAAATTTTCAAAATTTGTAAGTGGTATTAATACTTTGGGCTTTGTTTGTTTGTTTAATAAAAGGGTAGTCTTACCTGGATACTCATGTCAAAAGGAGTCAATTCATCTTCATCCTGAGATTGAAACATGGCACTAGAAGCATCAACCAAAAAAATCAAACTATCTCTTCCTGAATATGTATATTCTCCTACGGGGGAAGAAAGTGGAAGGAAACGTTTGCTTTTGTGCTCATATTTAACATGTTTATTATTCAAATACAACAAGTAGAGAAAAGCCCAGTAAGCAAAAGTATAACCTGAGGAATTATTATAAGATAAACCCCCTTAAACCTACCACCCACAACAGGAAGTTGAATCTTACCAGTCACCCCAGAAGCCCTCTCCACGTCCCCTCCCAATTACAATGTGCACCCTCCTCCCAAGAGTAACCACCAACCTGGCTTTCAGTAATCATTTCCTTATTTTTCCTGTTTTATCATCCAAGTGAACATTTCTAAACATGAGTTTTGAGTTTTAAAAAAGTGTTTTTGAAGCCTCTTAATCGATAGGTACCCTCTCCATCTTTTGTCTCTTTTAACTTATTTGGTGAAGAACCAGGATGTTGTGTCATATACAGTCTGCCACCGTCTGGATTTTGCTGACTGCATTCTTTTGCTGTAGATTAACATAGTCCTCTGTCTTTCCTGCTAACGACTTAGAGAGGCTTCATCAGATTTGGGTTTTCTTTTTCTGGCATAATTACATCATGGGTGATGTATTTTTCATCAAAAGGCACATGCTGTATGGTTGTCTCCCTTTTTGACACTGCTGCTTAATACAATAATTACCCGTTTTTTATAAAACAATATGACAATATGTGTTAAGAGCCTTAAACAAAATTCTACCTTGGCCCAGGGAATTCTACCTCTCAAAATAAGATATGGAAAACACTTAGGGAAAATTTTTCACAGTGTTGTTTATTAAAGTAAAAAATTGAAAAGAATTAAAATGTCCACCAGGAGGTAGAATGAATAAATTGTAGTACATTTCAAATGAGTTATAAAGACTGCATATATGTAGTGACATGGAAAGATGTATCTCTGATAAATAAGGGAACAAAGGCAGAACACAAAATTATGTATATATGTTTAAAATTCTTTTTGGAAGACTGGTGTAAATTAAAATTTAAAAATGTGTATGCACTATGATTACAACTATATTTAAAAAATCAGCTACAAAGAAAATCAGATATTGTAGTTAGGAAACACGCACAATGAAAGATATATGAAAGGAATATGCAAAACGCCAAAAATGCTGGTAGTAGTTGTGTTAGGGTGACAAATTATATAGATTACAGTAAACTTTATTTTTTACATCTCCTATATATTTCTCAATTTTAATAAAAACTCTTAAAATGTTTCTACCCAGGACTTAAATTAACCAGTAGGTAGATGACATGTGCCTCTTATTTCTCTTTCTTTGTCCTATGTGTTACTGTATTGGCTGAACACATACTCCCAAACCTGGAGGGTATGACACTTGTAACTGTGTTGCTAATGTTTACTCTTTGGTTGTTGCAGTTATTGTAGGGTGAAGGCATCTTTATACTGAGGTCCTAGAATGAGTAAAACTACTTTCTTGGGTGAGGAAGGGTATTACCTGAGCTATCTAAGGTGACAAAAGATACCACTGTTCAGGGTCACTTACGGGGTCTCAACAGATGTCAATCTACCAGTGCCCAGCAAAAGTTTAAGGCTGGGAATGTCCCATAGACTAGGGTAGGACAATGAATAAAATAGCCTAGGGTAGCTCTGCAAAGTTCAAAGGGAGAAAAGTATCTGAGATCCTCTGGGGAGAGAAGGGTAGGCCACTAGACAGCAAAAGACAACCAGCAGAGATAGGCAGAGAAAGTGTTTCTTCCACACACAGAGGAGTACATGTCAAAGTCACCTACCTCCTCCTTCGAGGCTCTCCTCTTGTTCTTCTTCTTCATCGTCCTCGGTTTTGTAATAAGACTCCCACCCTGACATGTTGGCTACTGCTCTCTAGGTGAAAGAAAGTTAATAAGATTGGTAACAAGCAAATTTAAACCTAAAAATATCGACCCCTAAGTTCCTTTGAGATCTGTCCTAAGGGCTCCAGGTTACTCATGAGGAATGTGGATGCTGGATCCTACTGCCTCGAGAGCTCTCGGTAATTGAGATGCAGAAGTAAATGGGCACAGGGATCATTCCAGCAGCCTCACTTTACCTATCCCTTAAAGACGCTTCAGCGCCTGTAGTGGGCCCAGGTGGCCGCTCTGATCGATGTGGAGGTCCCGTTCCACCTCCGGAACCATCTGGACTTGAGAGATTCTCGCTCCAGGGTACTCCGTCCTCTAGCGGACCCATTTGCCCTCATCCGGGCCCTAAGTCTCCCCCAACTCCTCAGCCAGCCATGCCGGGGCGGGGAGGGGTGTCTCAAACGCAGGCGGGCCTCCAAGGCCGGGAGCCGCCTGCCCCAGGAGGAAGGAACGGGGAACAGATGCTGTTCCTCGGCTCAACACACTTCGGGCTGACGCTGCCCTGCGGCGAGGCTAGGGGGACGCGCAAGACAGTGGGCGAAGCAGGACCAGGCCAGCTATGGCCGGCCCGCAATACACACAGACGGTTGCCACCTACCTGGACCGCACGGAAGATCAATATGGACAGAAGGCGGAGCTCCATACACGCGCGGGCTCCCGTTCTCGCTCCCAATCAATGCCCCTTACGTCACCACGCATCGTACGCACTTTTTCTGTCCAGCCGCCACGCCCACTCCCACAACCTGCCGTACCCGTCTCTAACACCACCCAGTCCGCAAAAGCTCCGCCCCCTCCAGCGAAAAAAGCCCGCCCCTTGCCGCCCGACAGGACTGTACGTACAAGCGCGAGAGTGCGTCCCCGCCCCCGCCCTCTCTTCCGCGAGGTCCCTGTCGGTGCCGGCTCTGTCACCTCACTGTAGTCGTTGCCGGTGGCGGGCGCGGGGGCGCGAGCAGCGCAGGGCGGCCTCTCCCCCGCCCCTCAGGCCGGGCCCGGGCTCGGTTCCCCCCCGCCCCGCTCCCTCCGCTCCCCACCCCCGTCGGGTACGGGAAGGTCCAAGCCACTGCTGGGTGCCAGAGGGACTTCGTGGCCGCAGCCGCCACGGGTCCTAATGGAGTCGCCGAATCTCTATCCGGTGAAGCTCTACGTGTACGACCTGTCCAAGGGCCTGGCCCGGCGGCTCAGCCCCATCATGCTGGGTGAGGGGGCTGGGAGAGGGCGGGAAGGAAGGCCGGAGCCGGGCGAGAGGGTGCCGGGTGGGCCAGCCGAAGTGGGGAGGCCTGGACGCGGCGCAAGGAGGAGACGTGGAGCCCAGAGATGGAGAAAAACCCAAGTGAAGAAGGGAGGGGGTCTGTGGTTTGGGGCCTCTAACCCCAACTTCCCCATCTTCATGTCTGAATCAAGGGAGAAGGGATGGAAAGGAATCACGCCCTCTTCTCGCCCTTCAGAGCCCCTTTATTGGGGTGGTGGGGGAAGCCGGCGCTGGATCCGGGCGGTTCCCTGCCTCGCTTGGGGACCCCTCTACGCTCCTTCCTCCGCGCGGTGCAGGGGAGACGAGGATGCCTGCCGTGTGGTGCCCCTCGTGGTTAAAGGGACACTGCAGAAGAGATTCTCGGGTGGCCCTCGAGGAGCCTTCCCCCCGTGCCAAAAGGAAACTCTTTCTGCAGCCTCTGGGGTAGGTGGGAAGAGGGACAGGAACCCAGCCATAGCCCCTAGATAGAGATGAAGTCAGGTCTACTGGAGCCGGTACTCGAGAATTCACTAAGTTCGGCCTGACAATGCGGTCTTCTCAGCAGTTTCTAAGTTAATTAATTGCTTTTGCCCCGATGGTAAGAAAGCGATTCTGGGGGAGGATTAGATACTGTTGTGTCAGTGAGGATTAGTAAGGGAAGTATTTCCGTTATGCTCCATTAAACTACTTAACTTCCAGGAGAGAAAAATCAGTGTAAATCAAACCTCATTATAACCCAAATACCAAAATGTCTTGTGTAACATAGAAATTGTCAAGTTTGTGATTTCAGGTGATATTGGACAGGAAAGGATTCCAGGAATTGAAAATTAAACAGCTTTGGCAACATCCATTTAAATGAACTGGTTTTTCCTGGCTTATTGGAGACATTAGAGAATGTTTTAGTTCATGTCGGTAAGACAAGAGGTCAAGTAAGCAAGGCTACTTTTGAGGGCTTTTCAATATCCTTGAGTTTCCAGTGTGCCATAATGAGTTAAACTTAATCTCTTAACCCTGGGCCAGTGAGTGGTTCCTGTATTCAGTTTCACATCAGAACCACCTAGGGTGCTTTTGAAAAATACAGAGATAGACAAACAAAAACTCATAGACACTGACAACAATATAGTAGTTACCAGAGGGAAAGGGAGGTGGCGGGAGGTAGAAAACGGTAAAGCGGGTCAAATACTATATGGTGACCTAAGGAGATTTGACTTTGGGTGGTGAACACATAGCGCAGTATACTAATGACGTGTTACAGAATTGTACATTTGAAACCTATAAAGTTTTATTAACCAATGTCACCCCAATAAATTGAATAAAATTTAAAAAAGAAAAATACAGAGATACCTTCATTTTCAACATATATTATTAAATGGGAATAGAAAATACAAAATTAGAACAGTTCTTTAAATGTGCAAGTGTGTGTTTAAAGCAAAGAATATGTACGTACTTGCTTAGGCAAATAATTATCTGGAAGAATACGTAAGTTGGTAACAGTGGTAACTTATGGAAAAGGGAACTTGAAACCAGAGACAGGAATGGAAGGGAGACCTTGCTATAACTTTTTTGTACCTTTTGAATTGTGTACGGCATACATATGTTATCTATTCAAAATAAGCAAAGTTTTAAATATATGGATTCTATAGCCTCATTACACAAGTGCTAAATAAGATCTGGAGTTTTGATCCAAAAATCTGTATTTCTGAAAAGCTCCTCAGATAATTCTTATGTAGCCAATCCATTGTTGGACAGAAGTTTGTGCCTAGATTGTTAAAATAAGTAAAGCGAATCTGAAAGTAAAACTTACAAAGTCACTGTTTGGAGAATGTGCTAGTTACTAATAGATTACATCAGTCCAGTTCTAACTAAACATCTTAGAATGGAGCCATTTGGTTAGTTTGAGCTTAGTGAGGTTTTAGCTATTTCCTAGACCCCAAAATAAAAGCCTCCCCCTTTACACTGGGTTTTTTTTTTCTTTCTATTACCTAATAGTTATTGATTTTAGCTGATGGAGGCCTTAGGGGTCATTGCTTTATGATTCATTCAGCAGATAATTTATTGAGTGCCTACTGTGTGCTGTCCCTGTGTTAAACCTAACTGAGGATGATAAAATGAACAAAAAGATGGTCTGTGCCACCATAGACCTATTTAGCAGGGAAGACATTAACAATAAATAAGCAAATAAAATAATTACAAATGGTGATAAGTACTGGGCTGTGCAGGAAGCAAACTCGGTGCTGAGACAGAAAATGACAAGACCTACTTTAAACAAGTGACATCAGGACTAGTGACTTTTAAGTTAGGAATTTAAAGAGCTGTTCTAATTTTATATTTTCTATTCCCGTTTAATAATGGGAAGAAGTAGCAAAATCTCATTCTCTCTTCTCTCTCCCATAGTGCTTTTATGCCTTTTGCAAAAGTAATGAAGAAAGGGTTACCAAAGCTAATAGTCATTATTTTCTAGAGTTGAAAACTGATGGAAAATGGGCATTGCCTTACTGGGTCATCCCATGCAGACACCACTAACCTTAAAGTTGAGTACGTCCCAGTTCTCTTAATAGCTATATATTGATTTCTCACTCCTAAATATATTTGAAACTTTAAAAAATTGATGTTTCTTGATTTTTGTGTTGACTTGTATGAGCTTATTAATAGCTAGCATTTATTGAGAGCTTACCATGTGCCACATCCTTTTTTCTGAGAACTCTGCCTGTGTTATAATCCTCACCCCAATTTTGTGAGGCAGATCCTGTTACTACGTCCAATTTTCAGTTGAGGCAGAACTGGGTTATGAACACAGGCAGTCTGACTTGCAGAGCGCATGTTCTCAGTCATTTTGCTCCATCACCTCTACTGGGTGAATGTTTTCCCTTGTAATTCATGCAGGTAGGTACCTTGTTCATATTTGTAAAGGCATCTTTGGCCAAGTGTTTCAAGTTTGGATGAGATAAAAATCTGGATTCAATATGTGTGCGTAGGTGCTATTCATAATCGTAGATTTATGCTCATCCCCCTTAGCTTTCATTTTCCCAAACTAAATTAATGTGACCTCATCAGCAGTACCCTCTTACTCTTATTGGGACAGTTCCTCATGATAAGATCCCATCTAACTCTGTTACAGTCGTGACTGAACTAGATAAAGCCCAGCGTAATTCCCTTCTCTCCTAGAACAGTGTAGACGCCACAGTATTACCCTAACCAGTTTTCAGGCTCCTAGAATGTTTCCCATGGAGGTATTCCTGTTCCATACTCCTTCACTCACCATGAAAATGGTCCCCAAACTATCCTGAGTGTTCTAATCCAGCAGACAGTCTGATTGTACCATTTTTTTTCAGTCACCATTTGCCTAAGATAATTAGCTATTGTAATTGTCCTTCAGTTCCTTCACTTCATAATTTTGGCTGCTCTTTAAATTTCTTGACCTCTTTCTATGCTGAAGTACAAAGAGATAAATGCAGAGGGCTTGGGTTTGTCCTTTTTTAATTATAGTAAGAGGTACTTTATATTTATTGATTGTGTTCTGATCTTGTTATTTGTACATGCACATATCCTGAGATCACATTTATTTTTCTGTACAAGCCTATCTCAAAATTGTTTTCAGGTTTAATGACTTAGGGATATGGGGATGGGGGATACACACACAGACACACAGACACACACACACACACACACACACACACACACACACACAGTGCCCAAAAAATGTATACACATTTTAAGAAAGGAAAAAACTATTAAAATTGTTAATATTCAATATATACGGATAACAAACGATGAATACAAGTCACGTTTGACTTCTGCAATTACAAGAGGTGCTCAAAGTGGTTACCATCTGTATCCAGACACTTCTGATTACGGAGAACTAATGCTTGAGCAACATTGACCAAAGTTCCCACTTGTAGACATTTTTTTTTGGCAACCCTGGTTTGTGAGTGTGTGTAATATACATATGGCTGAACGCAGTTAATGAATATTTTAAATTTTACTCTATGCTCATTTCCTCACTTTATAGTACAAGTAGTAATGAAATGAAAGACGTAAACTCTGTCCTTCAGGAATTCATTTCACTAAAAATAATGTATGTATACACATGCACCAGTGTAAAAGAAATTGTGATTAGATGCCAAAATGAGTGAGTGGTGAAACAATTATTTTAGACCTTGAAAGAAGGGAGAGACCTTTGTGGCCTGAATATGTCGGAAAGACTTGAGTGAGAACCTTGCGCTCCTGGAGGGTAGGAACTCGGTCTCATTCCTTTGTGTGTCCCCAGTAGCCAGTCAGAGCTGGTGCTCAGTAAATACTGATCATAGAGACGATTGAGACTTGAACTCAAGCTTGAAGATTAAGCAGAATTTATTGGAATCTGAGGGTTTTTTTTTTTTCAATATTTTAATGCCATCTATTGTGCTTTGTTTTAGATTTTGATGGTTCATTGTGTGAACTGTGTTATATCCATCTAAGGAATTAATTTAGTGATTATGCATTTTCTTTGGTAAAATGAAAACTGATGTGGCTTACAAAGCCCTTTGTGATCCTGCTCCTGCGTTTCTCTCTACCGTCACCTGTCTCTACATACTGAACACACTGACGTGAGCCCTTCTCAACTGGGTTCCACACGAGAACTAAGCCCTAGGGAAAATGATCTGAGTGACTATTGCTCATCCTCTCAAAAGCTACCTCGGGGCATTAGGGCTTGATTCTCCTGCAGAACCCCAATGGAGAAGGCCTGCTGTACACCCTGACAGGTCTGAACCCAGTCAGTTCTTTTTCACCTCTAGGCTTTTCAAAGGCTGTGCCCCCTGCCATGGATACTGTCTCTCCACATCTCTTGGCCTGGCGAACTTCTACTCAGGTCTCAACTAAAATGTCACTTCCTCCAGGAAACTTTCCCTGACCCCCACCCGCCAAATCTTGGTCATGTGTCCCTATTATGTGCTGATAACATCCTGTACTCCCCTTTAATAGCATTCATCATTCTATTTTATAATTGTTTGTTTTCCCTTCTATGTCCACACTCACCCCAACTGGACTGGAAGCGCCAATGGGGACAAGAACTCTCAATTGTACCCTCAGAGTCTAGCACAGTGCTTGACCTTCAGTAAACACAAGCTGGTGAGTGGTAGGGTGTTGCACACATGCCTCAAAGCATTCCTATAAGGCCTGACTAATAAAAACAAGCAGTGATCAAGAGGGAGCCCTCTTAGGACTGAGGGAAGGAACTCACAAATCAGTTACTTTTATGCTAGGAAGGAATCTTATACGAGCTCTAAGGAATCTTAGTACAAGAGTGCTAAGTAGTTTTTTGTTTTTAAATTTTTGAATCCTGTCAATTTTTATGGTCAAATGTTTTTGTTTGTGGAATGTTGGGAAACAGTGTGTTTCTCCAGGGCCCATCAGCTCCAAGTCATTGTCCTTCAATCTAGTTGTGGAGGGCATAGCTCATCTCTAAGTTCAGTCGCCATTTTCAATGTTAGTTGCAGGGGGGGGCGCAGCCCACCACCCCATGCAGGAATTGAACCGGCAACCTTGTTGTTGAGAGTTCGCGCTGTAACCAACTGAGCCATCCAGCTGCCCCTCTGGAAGCTCAGTGGCAGCTCGTTGTCTTCAGCGTAGTTGTGGAGGGCGCAGCTCACTGGCCCATGTGGGAATCTTTTTTTATTTTTTTCATGATAAGCTTTCTCAAGCTCCCCGCCAATAGGATTTTTTTTTTTTCAGTATTGGCACAGACGTCCACTAACGTTCTACAAATGTTTCCTTTTACCTTTTCCCACCTACATTCCGTATTTATCCAGTGATCCCAGAGAGGAATAAGTGATTTTTTAAGTTAACATGAACCTCTTCACATTGCTGGTTATCTGCCAAATGACCAAGCCAACCAACAGATTAAAAAACCACTGCCAGTTAAAAACTCCTTATCGCTGGGGAGTGAATCTGTGAGGTTATGTTTGATTTATACCATTAAGCTGATTAATGGCTGCCTGCACAGAGGCCCTGCCCCTGGAGCCCCATCACCATCATCCACTTTATGCTTATTAAACATTTATTTAGCACCAGCAGTATACCAGCTGCTAATCTGGAGCACGTCTTACAACCAGCAAGTCTGTCCATGTGCACAAGCTCCATCGTCTTAATTGATGAGTAGATGGAGTATTTTCTCCTGGACACTTAGGTACTCACTTTACTCTCACAATCAGTGGAATGCTAACTAATGCAGACCTCACTCTACGGTCTTTGTTATTCGTGATTTAAAAACACCAAAACAGGGCAGAGGTCCATGTCTTCTGTTGGTTTTCATGTTCATACTTCATAGGCTTCAAAATCAATGCACTGGATGTGCCAACAAATTGGGAGCTATGCAGCCGTCTGACCCACCGGCTCTCCAGCTTGCTAGTGGGAAAATAATCTGCTTCTGGTATGCTAATATCCACTGAGCCTAAGTCATTGTCCCAAAATGGCCTTGAGCCCAAAGTCAATCTCAAACCACCACCTCTTCCTCACCTACTCCCACCACAGTCTAAAAAAACTTAAAGATCAATCCAGTCCTACTTTCCAATGCCTGTCACCTGTGGAGGAGGCCATGGCCTTCATTCTTTTCTTCTGAGAGCAAGCTGCCAAAGTAGCCACCCTCACATTGCTGCCTGAGCTGCTCCAACTGCTCCAACAAGTACATCACATAGCTTGCTTTTTCTTGTTTTCGTGTGGGACAGACCATGTGTCTTTACTTGTAAAATGACGTTAATAAATATGTACCCTACTCTACCATGTACAGATGTGTGGGAATAAAGATAAACATGAAGCACTTTAAAAAAAGATATAAATCCACTCGATCCATTTTAAATGTTGGCTCCAAGTGTTTGGCAGATGGATGAATAAATGAAAGAAGGAACATAGGAGGATCTTTCTTCTATAGTCCCTCTCACCATTCTACGAATGGATGAGATCCCAAGTGTTCCTTGATGCAGTTGAATAAGGAGGAAGCGTAATGTCCAGTTTACAGGCAAGTGTAGTGGTCAACACAGACTACCAAGGAGAATAAAGCAGGCTTTGTATCCTTCAGCGTTTGAATTGTTTTCCGGGTGTAAAATGACTGACAGGATGGTCTCCGAGGCCCCTCTCCAAAAATCCATTCTTTTAGTCGGGCAGGGTTAGCACTGACGCATCTGTCCAGCTGTCTTCCTGGGTCACTGAACATGGGCATCTGAGAGGACAGTAGCTGACTCAGAGTGCAACATGCCAGGGTTGCAAAATCATTTGAATAACAAACCAGGGCAGCTAGGACTGGAGTTAAGAATTTAGGCCTCCACAGCACTGTGTCAACCAACAGAGCTGGCAGAACAGAACAGCACATCTCAACATCTCTGTTCCAGGGACTTCGCTAGGTGCTGGAATTACAAAGATGCCTAAGAAACTGCCCTTGTCTTTGACACAATTGTAGTCTAATGGGAGAGAAAGACACAAAAACAGGTGGTTTCCATACCAAGGTACTATGAGAGCAGCCATTGAAACTTTCAAATTATAAAGCCTGAAAGAAATGAGTTAGCTTTTGGGGGGCATATATTATATGCCAGGCACTGTGCTGGGCATATTTCACGTGTCATCTGTTTTAATCTTAGAAATGTTATGAGGTAAACACTATTATGCTTTTTTTTAAAAAAAGTAGGAAGCTCAAGTTTAAACAGCACTGTCCCATAGGACTTTCTGTGACTATGGAAAAGTACCCTATCTGCTCTGTCCAGTCAGTAACCACATGTGGCTATCGAGTACTTGAAATGTGGTAGTGCAACTGAGGAACAGAATTTGTACTTGCAGTTTTAATAGCCACATGTGGTCAGTGGCCACCATATTGGACAGCTCAAGCTTAGAAAAGTTCTCAGCTTCTGGAAGGTTCCGTGTGATCTGGTGCCCTATTGCCTCTGCTTATCTACATTTCTCCTTCTCACCCACCCACTCTAGCCACCCTGGCCTCTTGGAGGTCCCTCAGATCCACCTGGCCTGTCCCGTCTCTGCCTAGTTCCTTCCCTTGTCTCCTTCAGGTCTTTGCTTAAGTGTCACCATCTCAGAGACGCCCACCCTGGCCCTCCCTGAGACTCCCAACCTCCCTTGCCCTGCTCTTTTCCCACATCACTCGTTATTGCTGAAATGATTTATTATGGTTATTATTATTATTATTTATCAACTGCCCTCTCCCTCCGCTCCCTAAGTGCCATGAAGAATTTTTTTGTCTCCTTTGTTGACTGATGTGTTCCTAGAGTCGAGAATAGTGCCTGAAATAGTCACTCAGTGAACATGAGTTCATTGATGGAGCTGGCAGGACTCGGACCTGACATGTCCACACATGAACACACACATGGGTTCTTATTCACTACACTATGCTCTCATGAGTGTAGTGTTACCCCAAAGTGAATGTGAGAAGGAACAGGCAAAAGAAAGCAGTATCCCTAATCTGTCCAGTTTCACTGCATTATTACACGTCTTCCAGGAAATAAACAACAAGTTGCTACCATTCATTCAGACAACCAGCTGTTTTGTAAATGGTAGTCCAGAAGAGCACATCAGCTCCACTTAAAATGCAACATTAATCTCCCCATTTGACACGTAGTAAACAGGAAGGGGCGACTTAGAGTGAGCTTCTCGAGTCAGCTGGAAGTGATGAGAATCTAACCCAGTTTCTCTTATAGCCCATTAAGCCAGTATTTGAAGATGCTTGTCCTGAGTGGGTTACCACTCCCTTCTGGCATCCAGTCTGTTTCTGATCTAGCTCTGTGGAATTTCAGCTCAGTTTGGATGAGGGCAGAACCTGCCCCCCAGTCTCTAAGAGTTACTCCAGAAACCCCAGGATAAAATCCCTCTGTCCCTTTGTGATCTTGGGGGCCAGAGTAGCAGGTCGATCTCTAAGTGAAAAGCAGACTGTTTCCTGGAACTGGAAGAGAGGGAGGAAAACTCTGTTCCGTTTATTTTCCTTTGTTATTTCATTTAGCCTTGCAACACTACCAGCAAAGAATGAAATGTTTATGCGTAAAATAGATACAGCATTTCATACTTAACTTGCTGGTGAAATCTGTTCTTAGATCTTACCCACCAATTCTGAAGTCAAATTTCATTTCTCTTTTGGAGGTTTTTACCCTTTTTCCCAAGGAGGCTGTTATACCTAATAGTCTCCATTTATCAAACTTCTTTGTACCACACACTGTGATGCTTTTATATGTTGTCATTACTGGTCACAACAACTCTGTATTGAAGAAACTGAGGCTCAGAGAGATGGAGTAAACTGCCCAAGAGGCACCACTAGTCAGAGAAAGCGCTGGGATCTGAACCTGTGTTGTACTCTTAACTGCCTCTGGCAGACACTGTGTTGAGCCCTCCAGTAGGTTATCCTGAGGGGGCCATGGCTTCTATGTCATTTAAAAAGTTTTCTTAAAGGAGCAATAAATATATTCCATTTATTTTCTAGGTAAATTACATAATTTACCGAGGATAGGACATTGTGTAACTTACACAAAGGGAGAAACACAAGCATGTCACCTCTCCTTCCACACTGCTTAGAGTTTCATCCCTTAAAAAGCCACAGGGCAAAGCATTGAAACTAACATTTAGCAATCGGTAAACAGGTAACGTGAAATTATAACCAAAGGAGAATGAGTGGTGTCGGTGATGTTCTCACACCTCTCACCGCCCTTCCTTCTCATCCTTAGCACTGTAAATAGCGTCTCCCATGGACCACCGAAAGGCCTCCTCATGCCGTTCTGCTCTGTCTACTGTCTTCCGTTCAATGCATCTTCTGTACCTGTAGTTATCTTTTAGAAGATACAGTTATCTTTTAAAAACATGGATCTGATCAAGGCACTCTGCTGCCTAATAACTTCCAACACCCCCGCAGTGGAGGACGGCCTTCAGTCCAGGCTTACCCTCCTTTGCTGCCACCCTTGCTGGCCACTTGTCCCCGGATCACCATCACTGCACCCTTCGCTCCACCCTGCAAGCCCTTAGTCTTTTTCACAACAGTACACCTGCCCTGCTGTTTCCTCTGGCAGAAACACCCACCCCTGCCCCTCCCTGTTTACTGGCGGAATTGCAGCTTGTGGAGGGACTTCTTTACCTGTATTATAGCTGGCACCTTACTTTTACCACATTATGGAACCTATCATTGTGTGTTTTAGTTCTGTGTATGTCTCTTCCCATTTGACTGCGGGCTCCTTAAAGGCAGGACAGTGATCTGTTCATATTTGCATTTCCATACCTGACATCATTTCTGGCATCGAGAGGTGTACATTTGCATTGACTATTTAAATGGGTGGCATTTGCAAAGTTTTGCTCTTATTTTCTGAAGGATTTCACCTCATATATGCTCAACGAAGAAGCAGGTAATAGCTTTACTGCTGTTTAGCTTTAGTCTCTATTCATGAGACAAAGAAATTAAAAAGGCAAAGTTGAATTGACCCCAAAGGGAAAAGAAAAGCAGACATTAAACTGGGGTACATCTATGCCAGTGTTCTTACCTTGCATTCTGGTGAAGGATTCTGATCACTTTTCAACGTACTTAACCCAACATACCTGTATCATGACCTAAGGACTTTACTGGAGGAGAACTGCATCCCTAGAAAGTTCCCCAAGAGGTTTATAATGGGTTACTCTGGGCTTGAGTGAGGTTCTGAATGTGCTCAGGTTGGGAGGCCGTTTAGTCCAGTCCCAAGTGGCTAAATCTCTTCTTTTCTTCACAGGGAAACAACTGGAAGGCATCTGGTAAGTTGGGTGGGACTCCTTACATTGACTGGTTTATGAAATAAAGCATTACCTATGCATTTTAGGTTCCAGTCTGTGGCTTCCAGCGTGAAGCCTAGCCCTCAGAACTCTTCAAGTTGTAACACAGTGGTTCTCAACCAGGGATGATTCGCCCCTCCCCCTGCCTTGGGACATTTGACAGTGTCTGGAGACATTTTGGATGGGCGGGTAGAAACCAGGGGTGCTGCCACAAACACCCTACAATGCACAGGACTGCCATCCACAACAAAGAATTATCCTGTCAACAATGGCAGTAGTGCCAAAGATGAGAAACCCTGTCCTAAAGAAAGGCAGGATGACGTCATGCCCACCCCTGACTGAACTTTCTAACTACAAAAGACCCAAGACCCCAAATGTCTGTCTTAAAACACATCAACTTTGGTCTCTCAGTACTGGACCCATCCATGTCAGACAACAAGATGGTGCCTGAGCTCTCAGTTCCATTTATTTGCGGAAACCAAAGGTCAGTTTTCCATCTTGACTCCTGGAGCCTGCTGACAATGACCCTGTGCTTTGTTTGACTCGAACCGAGTAACATGAGCACCTTCACCTGAACTGGGTCCACGCTTCACATCACCTGGCCGTTCCCTCAGCATGGTCCGGGTGAACTGTTCCTGTTAGTTTCAAGAGCTTGGGAACACACCTTGGTCTACAGAGCTTTATCGGTAATTGATTTGTTAATATTGGGGTGAATCTCTAAGGACTCCCCTCTGCTCACATGATCTATAGCAGTGGTTCTCAACCGGGGACAGTTCTCAGACATTTGGTAATGTCTGGAGACACATTTTGTCGTCCCGATTGAGGGTAGGTGGTGCTACTGGCATCTAGTGGGTAGAGGCCAGGATATTGCTAAATATCCTGCATCACGCAGGACAGCTGCCCACAACAAAGAATTATCCAGCCCCAAATGTCAGTATTGCCACAGTTGAGAAACCCTCACCTATGAGGTTTGCCTTGCCTTTGGTTAGTTTTATAAGGCTGTTGGTTACAGTCATATCCTTGGGCAGAAATTATTCTCACTGCAGTGCGGTGATTGCTTTTCCTCACACTGGTTTTCAGCTTCCTGGCTTATTCTGTCTCCTCTGCGTTGCAGGCACACCTCCATAGTTGTGCACAAGGACGAGTTCTTCTTTGGCAGTGGCGGCATCTCCAGCTGTCCCCCGGTGAGTGTCTTCCCCCAGCCCCGGTGCTGCAGCCTCAGGTTCCTGGGGTCCCCAGAGACCGGGCGCTTTGTGGCTCTACGTTCTGGCTTCCAGCCCGCGTGTGTCAGCCCGTGACATAGGTCCTCAAAACTGCCTTAAGATGCAGCTCCAGAAAGCCCCTTACCTCCCCAGCCAATTGCCCTCCCCTCTGCTGCCACGGCACTTGCGGGTCCCTCTGTCATACTGAGCACGTTGTGGTGAAATGAGCTGTTCCTGAGTGTCCACAGGGAACTGTGTGTACGCTCCTTGTGAGCTGAGACTGTCGCACTCTTTTGTCCCCATGACCTGCCCAGTGCCTGGCTTGTAGTCCAAACTCAGCCAGTGTGAAGCCGAATGTGAGGGTTCTGAGAGCGGAGGTGAGTTGCCCAAAGTGACATGGCCAGTAAGTGGCACCAGTACTAAAACTCAGATCTCTCTGACGCTAAAGCCCATGCCCTTTTCCAAACAATTTCCATCTGAACGATCTAAGAGTTATCACAGGACTTGCTCAAGCAAAGACCGATCAGCCATTCATTGTGATACTCACAAATGGGAAGTCATTTTTGATAACTTCCTCTCACTGGTCTCCTACTTCCTATAACAAGTCCTTCATTAAGCCTGGTCAGTTCTGCCTGGTGAATGGATCTTAAATCAGTCTATCTCTCTTCATCTCTTCCCATTTCTCCAGAGCTTTCACCATAATCCAGGCCACCCTCATGTCTAGCCTGGACCACACAGTGCATCGACTCTTCTTCTTCAGTCAGTTCTCCACACAGGAGGGGAAATGATCTTTTCAAAATGGAAATCTGGTCATGGCATTCCCCTGCTTAAGTCACAAATCTCCCCATTGGTCTTGGCATGAAACCCAGAAAGCTCAGCGTGGCCTCCAGGCCCTATCTGATCTCGTCTCAGTCTCCCTCCCTGGATGGCCTCTTTTCAAGTCATGCCCTTCCCCGCCCCTCTCTCTTCTCACTCCTTGAACACACCTTTGGCATTTAACTCAGTCCTCTGACGTCAGTCCACCTCCCTGATCCTTCCCCTGGTTATGCCCTTCCGTCCTTCAGAGTTGAGCTCAGTGTTACTTCCTCAGGCAAGGTCCCCTGTCATCTGTACCGCCAGCGTCCTGTACTTTTCCAGCAAGACTTTGCCTGCAGCTCATAACAATACATTTGTTTATGGGATTGTTTTTGTCTGCTTTCCCCGCTAGACTTTTAGCTCCCTGAGGGCAAGAATCTCATCTGTTTTATCCACAGCAGACCCTCGGTGCCTAGCATAAGGCCTGGCACGTCGTAAGTTCTCAATACATGTTTGTTATGTGAGTTAAGGGGGTTGAGTAGTGACCAGTTCGTCTCTTGCAACTTTGAGATAACGATTCTCTGACTCCCATGATTATCCTGCTCACTGTGCCTTCCCCAGTGCCCGGAACAATGTCAGGTACATGTGCTCACTAGCCGGTGCGTAAATTCATGGTCTGTGCACGGAGCTCTGCTCGGGAGCACTCTCCTTTCTCCCCAGCCCGCTCCCATCACTGTCCTCCCCACTGATCCTCTTGCTGCCCTGTGGCTGGTTTCCCTCTGGGCCTCCGTCTCTCCCCTCGTCTGCTGAGGCAGTCTGTTAAGCCATGGCAGAGGGTTTTCTGTAAGCCTTTCAGAGGCCATTAACTCACTTGCCTGGGAAACCCTATCAGCGTCGTTAGATTATACTCACAGATCATAAAAGAACTGAATTGTGGAAAGATTTGCCAGCCCGCCAGATTTCTCACAGTCCTTTACACTTTCCCAGTGTTACAGGCTATATCAAGTATGTCACGAGAAACACTGGCCGCATACCTTACAAATACGGGCATAGGAAGATGATCTGTTCTCTGTTGGTGCAACAGCTCATAGGACAGAGAAGCAAAGAGTAACTTTGCTGATGTGTAAGCTAGTTTACAAAGGTCAAATTCCGTATTAAAAGTCCACATGCTGCATATACAATTTTGTACAGTTATATCAATATTAAGTAAATTGGTTGGTATGTCAAATTTTAGTTTTCCAGTTACTAGAATATGAATTCTCACATTTACAAATACTGAAGTAGTTCAAAGAACCTAAAACGAGTCTTAAATAGTATTGAGTACTGTCTTGCTACAAATTCTAGGAAACATAAATGATACTAGAAGTTGAAAAAAGAAAAGAGAAAGCTGTCCTGTCAAGGGGGAGGCATTTCTAAGTGTCATTCTGCCCTCGTGATCAGGCATGTTGGGGACAAAGGGAGACTTCAGATTCTGGGTTTCTATCTTTTTATCCACGGAATGAGTGGACAGCGCCAGGAGTCTGACCTGCGTGGCTCAGCTTCCCAGGCCCCCCAGAAACAAGAAGCCCAACTGCATAGCCACGTTGCCAGCATGGGGCCATGGAAAGTCTCCAGGAAGCTCTAAGCCACCGTAACACTGATACAAATAGGAAATAACACTCTTCCTCTGCCCTAGGTGCTCCGAAAGTTAAAAGTTGTGGGAACAGCGTATGTGGTCGTCTGTGGAAAGGCACATTAAAGAATTCAATGAAGATGGTGATTTAATGACTTTCTTTGGGTTGGCTCTTTTAGGGAGGGACATTGCTTGGGCCCCCAGACTCTGTGGTTGATGTGGGGAACACAGAAGTCACAGAAGAAATCTTTCTGGAGTACCTGTCCTCCCTGGGGGAGTCTCTGTTCCGGTGAGTGGAGACGGGTGGCGGTTAGTGTGCTGTCTCGCCCACGAGATAACCGGCCCTGAAGGGCAGCCACCAGATCCTCAGCACGAGGTCTGGTCCACTATTTGCTGAGTAAATATGAAGAGAAGGTGCCATGGCACAAAAAAATCTCAGCGTCGCTCTGAGGCTAATGTTCCATCCCAGCGTGCCTTCTGCTGAAACTTTGAGGAAAGAAGGGCTGTTTATTCCTTCTGATTACAGTCAGGGGCTGCTATTCCAGCAAATGCTGCTCCCAACCCATACTGACCAAGTATTTTGTCCCGAAAATCAAAAAGAGGGTTTATAGAGGGGTTGGGGTGAAATACAAACTCGAGCAGACTTTCTCTTAAAGAAGCTTTGGTCGATTTCAATAAATGCTAAAGTCTAACCCTCGAGCTCTGCTTCTGTGAATCTAAAGATCCTCCTGAAACTGGAGAGGAGCCACATCTTTGTGGGTCCTCCTTCCCTTAGAAACCTGAGGGGAGACAGGCAAAGCAAGCAGCCTATTGGAGCATGAGGGAGGAGGGAAGTGAGGCCCGGAATGCAGCAGTGGTCACCCTTCCATGACCTGGTTGGAGTTATTGCAGATGCTTGCTCGCTGACTCTCATCTCTGTTCTCCAAACCTTTCTCACAAGTACAGAGGTGAGGCCTACAACCTCTTTGAACACAACTGTAACACCTTCAGCAACGAAGTGGCACAGTTCCTGACCGGGCGGAAAATCCCTTCTTACATCACCGACCTTCCCTCTGAAGTTCTCTCCACGTAAGTGGCCCGTGTCTCTGCCGCTGCCTTTGAGATCCCCATGCACAGCCGGTGCCGCCCCTCTGGCCCATGTCTACCCTCCCCTGATCTCGGTAGAATCCTCCCACGCGGCGTGCGCCCTGTCGTGATGGCAGCTTCTTACACGGAAGGCCACTGTTTTCTCTGCTCACCAGTGCTCACCTGTGTCACCTTCACCCTCCCTGGAGTTGCACCAACTCTACCTCGGCCTGAGTGCAACCGCAGAACCTAGAAACCCACTTGTACAGAATCCTGGCATCTGCCATTCCCATTGCACGTGAAGCTTGCCACGCCCCCCAAGTGCCCGCCTAAAAGGCAGTTTTAGACAGATGAGCAGAGTAGGACAGAATTAGGAGGGTGGCTTGCATGTTAGTCTTTCTTGCCCTGCACCGTGAGCTCGGTGACGCCCTCAAAGACAGTTTCCTATTGCCCTCGTACTTGGTGGGCCATCATACAGGCGGTGTCCCCCAAAAGGACTCACACCCGCCCAAAGCTGTCACACCCCTCTCGTCCTTTGCTATTGGCTGTGGTCAGGCGGCGTCTGCCTACTCCAGGACCGTGTCTATTTGCTGAGTCTGACTCAGTTTCTCCGGAACTGGGGCCCTGTCCAACAGGGATACTGACAGGTTTAGCAGGCCCAGCAAGGTGAGCTGTTTTCCACACCTGGGTAGGAAACCCTCAGGGGAAAAAACTTATATAGGAAACAAGGCTGCTGTGTCAGGTTGGTGAGGAAAGCCCTGCCTCCCAGCCCTGGCCCTGCCTTCCGTGGTGGGTGTGTTAAGCCCCACAGCCTTCCGGGAGGATCTAGGTTATGGGACCTTGAGCAAACTTGAGTAGCTGGAATGTTCTTGCTGTTATCTTTTGATGGGTGGAGTTCCTGGGCTTGTCTGAATTGGGGTTACTATTCTCAGTTCAATCTGTTTATACTTTGGAATACTTCATGCCCTCTGAACTTGGGGACAATTTTCAAGAATGGCAATATCCACTGAAGGAAGAAAAACCCAGTAACTGGGGTGGCCGGTTAGCTCAGTTGATTAGAGCGTGATGCTGATAACACCAAGGTTGCCGGTTCGATCCCCGCATGGGCCACTGCAAGCTGCGCCCTCCTTTAAAAAGAAACAACCTAGTAACTGAGATGTGTTGTGGGCAACTGGTTTTAGGGTTGTGGTAATCTTGGGAAGTCTCCAAGACTCGTGCTTTTTTTCCAGCTAAGCTACTCTGAGAGCAAATGGGGAGCCCTTTAGAAAGTGGCGTTCTCACCTCTGACGGCCTGCATTTGTCGTTTATCCTGGCTATGTCCCCTGTATGCTTAGTAGACCTGTTCCTGGAGGACTCACACCTGGCTTTACCGTTTTCATTTGCCTCAGCTTCCTCATTAAACTTTATTTTTATCTTCGTGTACCATGAGAATTAAAGATACAAGTACCTAACGTACAGAAAGCTCTAGTTCCCTGTATGTAGCCAGCCTGTTCAAGCCCCAGCCAGCCAGGACTGAGAGGCGAAGGTAGTGAGATGGTAGCACCCAGTGAGGGGACCCCAGGAGTAAAATGCAGAACAGGCTCTTTAGCGATCCCCTATTTGGAAAAGCACATGTGAGGTAGGTAAGAAAATTAAATGAGGTTCCAGTGTCATCCTTCCCCTGCATCTGTGGGTGGGGCTGAGCAATCTGCACCCCAGAGCCCACCCCAGCTCCTGTGTCTGTTTTCTCTGCAGGCCCTTCGGACAGGCCCTGCGGCCCCTCCTGGACTCCATCCAGATCCAGCCTCCCGGAGGGAACACCGTGGGCCGACCCAATGGCCAGAGCTAACAGGACTGCATGGGACCGCCCTGCCTCACCAGGGCTTTTCCTTTTTAAACAAAACAAACCCTACCAGATTTCTATTTTATAATTTTACATCAGAGCTAACAACCAGGGGACGGCTTTTTAAATTTCCCAGGGAAGGAGATCATCTGGCTGCATGTAGGACAATGCTGCTAAGAAAGAGAACAAATGCCACCCCTTCTAATAGTATTATACTAATTTATTAAGGCTGTCTTGTCTGTGAGTTCACTTCTGACGCTGCCTCCTAAGCGTCCTCCACACTGGAGAAAGGGAGGGGGTTTGTTTAAGCAGAAGGCAGGAAGCACAGTTTGGGGGAGCCCCAACCTAGAACCTCTTTCCAGAGAACACCCATGCTCTACCCAAGTTGCCGCCACCTGGGGGACCCAGGTGAATTTTACAGCATCCATGACCCAGAAGCAGTTACTCTAGTGTTAAAGGAACCAAAGGAGTTGGCGCACGTGGGACCAACCTAAGTGAACTCCTTAACCACAAGCTCTCTCACCTTCCCTCCTCTACCCCAAGCAAGGGCATGGGGCCAGGCCTGGAGCAGCCAGAAGCCTCAGGATCAAGGGAGAGTGACAGCAAGTATCAGGCCAGAGGAAACAGGATAAAGCCATTCCTCCTTCCTCCTAGACTGATTGCCAATCCTCTGACGTCAATTTTGAAGAACTGCCTTGCTGCCCACAGGCTGCTCTTCCTCAGCGAGACTGACCTGTCAGAGTTAACGGAGATCTGGCTGGAGCACCAGAGACCTAGGCCTTACGTCTGCAAATCACGCTGGAGGCTGTTTGCAGTCACTGTACCCACCCCACCCAGACCAATATGCAGTATTCGGCTAGGGACCAAGGGGAAACGATTCCCTGCTCCAGGAGAACATCCAGGATGCAGAACCAAGGTGGCAAGAAAATATAGAGTTGTTTCTGATAGGGATTTTTACATTATGCTAGATGCGTTTTGAAGACACGTGTTGTTTCCATTTTCATTCTGACTTTAAGAAAGCATGGGGCGGAGGTACGTGGGCATATTCCTAATGAGCTACTGCTAGGAGCTTATAGGCAGGGAACAATCTGGAACTTTCTTATCTAGAGAGCCTTGCAGATTCCCTTTCTTCACGTGAGCCTCCCCTTAACTTAGTTTTGGGAGAAGTGAGGGTGGAGAGGGGACTCAGAGCTGCCAGGTGCTTGAGTCCCAGCTCTGTATCCTTGGGCCCCTCCTGCTGTGGCTCTTGCCAATTCTCAGACTTGAATTACGTTCTCTTTCCTGGTGTTCGGCCTGCAGCCGGTGCCTTTTCTCTCCAAAAGCTGCTGCTCACCTCTGGCCTCCTCTCCTCCGGTCTCTGCTGGCAGCCTTAGCAGTTGGCATCGTCAGGGTCTCAGCTAGAGGAATGGATATTATTCTGCCTTAGTGTCTGCCTGTGACCTGGCCAGGGGCATGTCCATGATGACTAGCTGTGAAGTCAAGTGACATTTTGGAACTTCAGATTGGGGGGCCAAACCAATGAGCAGTTTAATTCTACTCAAGACCCACTGATTTGCCAGCATGCGTGGTCATATGATACATTAGAGCAGAAACTAGCAGCGACTCATTTACTGTTGACCGACTGGCAGAATGGACCATGGAGACTGGGTTTCGGGCTGGGTTTCTCCCAGGAAGGCAGCACATTGGCCCAGGCTGTCGCTCTGCTTCCCACCTGGGTTTCCTTTCCAGCTTGTCTTGCCCAGACCTCCCTCTCCTCCAGGCTCTAGCTCCAGGTCTGTCTGCTCAGAGCTGCAGCCAGGGGCCCCTGGGCATCACAAGCGCCTCCTCTCTTCCCTGCTCCAGGCTCAGCTGGTTTCGCTCCTCCCAGCAGTCACCTCCAGACCCCGGGCTGTACTGAGAAGGTAGCCTAAATGCCTCCTCTAGAGACTGAGTTACTTGGTTCATTGAAAGCCTCCTTCATGCCCAGCAGCCATTTGTGCCAATGCCTGTGCCCTAGGGTTTGTGGGGAGAGACAGATCTGTAAGCAGTCTTCTCAGAGCCTCACAGGAAGGCAAGCCCTCCCTCCCTCCCCCACCCAGTCCCCCCATCACTAACTTTGGGAGCCCACGCCCCCCACCTCATCCTCACATTCCTGTCTCCCGACACCTCAAGAGCACGCTCACTGACCAGCTAGTTGCACACGGCGTGCTCAGGCAAGCAGAGTAGAAATGAGCGTGCGTGTAACTAGCACACGCGGACACCTCCATAGAGGTCCACTGGCTTAAAGGGACAGGAAAGGAGAAGGGATGAGACCGACACCCCCTCCCAGGAACAAAGCTTGGACCTTAGAGATTCCTTTTTGCCCTTGAATTCAAACTAATAAGGGTGTCTAGTACGGAGGTGTTTGCTGGTTTCCTTTGGAGTTTTTTCTAATGCAATAAACTCATTTCTGCCTGCTGCATTTGTGTAGTGCTTGAAGGTCTGGGTGTGCGTCCAACATGAAGAAACCCTGGGCTTCTCAGTCTGTCTCCCTCTGAGCTTCATTTTTCTGAGTCTGGAATATGCTGCCTTTGGTTGGCTGTAAGCCTTGCAGGGAAGAAGGGATGCTGGCAGGGAAGAATGCATGACTTGCACCATTGGTTTATAAGGATGGAGAAAGGGCCCAGAGACAATACTACTTGCCTAAGGTTACCTCACAGCTGGTGGTGGAGTAAGACTCAAAACCCTGGTCTGCTGGCCCCAACTTCTGAGATCTTGGCCATTGAGGGACATCTGACCTCACCAAGAAATGTTCAATTCTGGTTTCAGTTTGACTATAGGCTGGGTCTGTGACCCCAGGGATTTCTCCCCACTTTTTTACACTGACCTCAATTGAACAAGTATTGGGGTGGGTGACAGTTCTCCGAATGCCCCTGGCTTGACTGCAGGTTCAGTTGGCCCCCTTGGAGTGAGCACCTTCTGTGTAGGGTTGACCTGGAGCTGGTACTGGTCCTATTTACAGATGGGGAAACTAAGTTGTCCAGGTGGCAAGTGGCTGAGTCCTTAAATCCAGGCACGTTCTCGCCACCACACCGCCGAGACCTTAGTTAGCACTGGGGCACTGTGTCTTTCCAACTTGGCCAGCTTAAGAATAAAACGAGGTCCTGTCTCTCCAGAGGACACAGGGCAGGTGGCTTTGGCTGACATATTTGCTTCCCGAGAGCTGACCTGTTCAGAGGCAGGAGTCCTTAAGGAGTGCCTGCTCTGAGGTCACACATGCTGGGCCTAAGTCCTAACTTCGTCACTTGTGGGCCAGTCTGTCTCACCTGAAAATGGGGGAATGGGACCTACCTCATAGGGTGGTTTTGAAGAGCGTCAATGTAAAGGCCTGGCACCCCTGAGGTGCTCAATGAATATCAGACTGAGGCCAGAGTCCACTCACCAGCTGCTGACTGAGGACTCCTGAGCCAGCCCATGTGGAGGACCTGGCCAGTCCCCTGCTGAGGACAGTTTATAAGACAAGGTACTGAAGACTGCTTCTGGGGGAAATAGCAGAAAACATATTTTACCCTTAGATTTGGCGACTCATGGCAAGTCAGTCTGAGGTGAGTTCATTCAACCCCATAAACATTTCCCTGGTGAAGCAGTACTGACCCCTGTTAGCGACAAGTCCCCACCCAGGCAAGAATTATTCTGGGGGGGGCGGGGGCTGGGAGACAACAGGGCAAGCAGGTGGCGATGATGCTGGGGAAGAAATAAAACCAGGCGGCAGTATAGTGTGTGAGGGGAATGTGTCAGGAGGTGGGGAAGGCTTGCCTGACAAGGTGATGTTTAATCTGAGACCTAACAGCATAGGTCTGAGGGAAAAGCATTCCAGACACATGGAGCAGCAAGCCGAAGAACATTGAAGGGACTGAAGGGAGGCCAGTGTGGCTGCAGCACTAGAAAAAAGGGGTGGTGGGAGGTGTTGAGGCTGGAGGGGGCCATGGGCCAGATGAGTCAGGGCCTGTAGGTCAAAGGGTGACATGCTTGAATGCCATGTTGAGAACCGACTGGGCGAGGGGGACAAGAGGGACATCAGAAAACCAGGGAGGGAGAGTAGTGCAAGTTGTCAGGCAAGAGGTGAAGTGAATTGTGCGTCTGTTATATGCTTGGAGCCAGGAGGAAGCCCTGGAAATTGGTTTGGTCCCTGCCCCCAGGAGCTTACTGTTTGGGAAGGAACAGAAAGGAACAGCTTGGGAAACACATGAAGGCAAGAGCTACGGGACTGCAGAGCCACTGTCAGCCACTTGCCCTGCTTCCACGAGCTTTTACTGGGCTACTCCAGCTTTGATTTGCGGTGTACTTAGACTTCTTAATTTGTTTTTTCCAAAATGAAAATAATTTTTTGGTTATATGAGTACAGAGATAATACATGTTTAGAAAACATAAGCAACCAATAAAAGTGCAAAGATGAGAGGGAGAAGTCACCTAAAATCCCACCATCCTCAGAGATGTTGGCATTTTGTGAACATACTTGCAGATGTTTGTGGTATTTGAAGACACACATGCAAGACATGCTGTGTGGTTGCCTGGCTTTGTTCTCTGGACATGATAAAGGTCTGTGAGGCTCCCCCAAGTAAGATAGCCTGCTCCCCACAGATGTGTGCGTGGCGGCAGGACCTGACCTACTCTGGAGTGCCAGACGGTGTAGGAGGGGGCCTGCTCAGGTGGGCAGGTCGGGCGGTAAGACCCATGTCTCCTCCCTCTCACATGGGGGCTCTGGCCTAAGAGGGCAGGCAAAGAACCCAGTAGGCGTCTGGCACATCCCTGACCGTGAGCCCTTGGCCATGGAGGCTGGCTGCTTTGGAAAGGGGCAGGGGTTCTGGGACTGGGGCTTGTCTACAAGTTTGCCCGGGAGCCTGGTGTCCTGCCTACATCTCTGTCCCACCGTTTCCCCAGCTGAAGAGAGCCCGGCAAGGTCGTGCTGCAGGGGGAGATACGGGCTACAGGTGGCGCTGTGGACTCACGACCCAGCCCACCGCCAAACTCGGCTCGTCTTGGGTACCCCAGGAACCATGAGACAGGCCCCTCTCCAACTTGTCCCAGGAGCCCTCCAACTGCCACTCTGCTGCAAGTGCAGGTCCCTGTCACTACAAGAGGTTTCCACCTCCGGCCTCCATTTACGATTTGCTGGACCTGGATCCCCTCTCCCTACCTATCCTCAGAGCAACACCTTACCAGGAGCTAACGGCCCAATACCAGCATTTCCTCTGCAAAGCCTTCCTGACCCGCCTGAAGTCGCTCCCTCCCTCCTGTGGGTGCCTCTCCCACCAGCTGCAGCTCGGCCTGGTTGTGACCACCTGCGTGCTCAGCACGAGGCCTGGCACAGAACCAGCATCACAGAGTGAATCAATCCACCAGTTCAGTCCTGTAGGCCAGCGCTGAGAGGAAAGGGTGAGTCATAAAAACCCCTGAACCTGGACTGAACCTCTGCCTCAAAGACCTTCATCAAGACCTTCCTTTCTCTGGGCCTCAGCTTCTTCATCTGTGAAATGAAAACTACGCTCGCAGTGAGAGTCCTCTCCCCACCCCTGGCATGAGAGGTGAGGAGTGATTTGTTCAGTGTCTTGCAGTTCTCAGGGCTCAGCTCTGATCTACAGAGATCACTAACCCCAGGTGTCAGGAGACCGCTGCCCCTGCCCCCTACCCCCACGTGGGGCAATGCTGGGCCACCTCTGTCCCCACTGGCTTTGGTGGAGGGAGCCCCAAGGGGGCCTGTGCCAACCCAGCAACAGGCTCCGCCCCCTCCACAAACACCACCTCTGAACATACGTCCTTTAGCTTATTTAAAGTCAACAGACTTGTTTATTATGAAAATGACGTAAGCACTGTAGGCATTTTGAAAACTGGAGGAAAAACAGCCAACACTCACCGTTTCCCTAACCTCCCACTGCCCCTGAACCAAGACGGAATTAAAACCAGCAACCAGCCCTGACCTGTTTTTTTGCAGGGCCTCTTTAAGCTCATCTCCTCCCCTGCACCCTCATCTTCCTGACAGCCCAGAGAGGCTGTCAGTGGCAGTCCCATTTATAGATAAAAACAGACTCAGGGTGGGAGGGACGTGCCCAAGGTCACCTGGCTGGAAGAGCCAGGCCCTGGAACTGTCAGTCTAATTGTACACTTACTACACCGAGGCTGCCCCTCGGGCTGGGATTGCCTGCCTTCAGAAGATCACACTCCAGATGGGGAAAAAGAGGGCCAACACCCCCTATATTCATTCAACAACGTGCTGACCCTTGGCCTTCCACCGCGGGGCGAGGGAAAAGCATGGGCTTTAGGGGAATCCTGTGAATGTGAATCCTGACTGTGCTGTGTGACCAGGGAAAGCCACTTCACCTCTCTAATGTCAGTACCACATCTGGAAATTGAGTATAATGGTACTTATCTCACAGGATTCTGGCAAAAGTAAGTGAAGCGCCCAAGGTAGGAGCTACACTGCCCAAAGCAAACATGGAAGTCACTAACCTGCAAACATCAGCCAACTGTTTGGCCCAGAAGAGCCTAGTCTTCTTCCTGAGCAGGATCTTGCCAGGTTGGGGTCTCAGGCTCCCTGCCTTCAGGACTGGCTTCCTTGGGTGTTCTGGAAACACCCTTCTGGCCAGATCTCCCAGTCCCAGTTTCCCCTGCTCTGTGTTTTCCCCAAGGCCTCCCCAGGGCCCCATCTGAACACCAGTTGCCAGGGATGAGCCTCCCTCTTAAAGAGACATACTAGTGGCCATAAGGGCCGCCACACCTAGTCCTCCTGGGTCTGTGCATCAGGGCAATTCACTTCCTCTCTCTGGGTTTCAGTGTTCTCATCACTGAAATGGGTTGAGGTGAGAATTCAGGAAGAGACTGTGAAAGGTATTTGTAAGAAAATTGGTTCACTACAGGTCTAAGGTTAGGTGTGCTACTTCTGGGAGCTTATCTTTGTTTGTCTTTGGAGTAGTGGACCCAATCCCAGGAGACAAACACCTGTCCTGCCCTGTGAGCCCCATCCTACAGCTTCTGGATTCCAGCATCAAGGGTGGGGCCCAGGCATCTGCATTTAACCAGTACCCTAGAAATTCTTGAGCAATGGAACAGGTGTCAGTGGTGAGATATTAGAGACTAACTGGGGCAGTTCCAGCTCCACCCACAGGCTCTAGACTAGGTGGGCCCTGCCAGTGGCCAGAGTCCCAGAGGCCAGATCTGGGTGGAGCAGGAGGTGCAGGGGAATGAGCTTGGTCTTCTCTCCCATGGAGATGGTTTTGTTTGCTGTCTGCATCCAACAGAAAACAAAAGCTTCTTGTTTTGTTCCCTACGGTGTTCCCAGGACCCAGAACAGTGTCTGGCACAAGACATCTGGTTAATGAATAAACCAAACTCTGCTGCAGGGCCTGGGAAGAAAGATAGATTTTTCCTTTTGCCTCAGGCTCCAATATAACTCCTCAGTACGATTACTGATCCTGTCTTTAAAAAATTTTTTTGATATTTTGTTCATCATGAATTTTTTTGCATTAATTTTGATTTTTTAAAAATATTACATTTAAATGCTATTTATCTTGATGCTGCTTTAAATTTTGGTGCTGCTTTAAATTTTGTGCCTGCAGCCAGTACCTCACTCACCCTGATCTTGGCCTTGTCAGCCTGATAGGTGCTCTGTGCAGCCTTGGGCACTTCCCTTTGCTTTTTCTTCATCAAGTGGAGACAATAACACCTCCTAGAGCTGCTGTGAGAATGAATGAAGATGTATGGTCCAGTAGCCGGTATGGTGGCTGGCACGTCGTAAGAGATTGATAAGTACCAGTTATGAATAGCTTACCTTTTATAGTCCTATCAGTTGGGGATTATGTCCCCATTACGTAGATGAAGAAACTGAAGCTCAGTGAGGGAAGGTGATCTGTTCAAGCTCTAATAATTAGCGGGGACCATAAAACTGCAGTTTCCTGTACTCTGACTCCAGTGGTCTCCTCAGGGCAGCTACCAAAACAGATAAACAGAGAGATGATCAAAAGTATGGTAGACAGGGGCCGGCCCGGTGGCTTAGGCGGTTGGAGCTCCGTGCTCCTATCTCCGAAGGCTGCCAGTTTGATTCCCACATGGGCCAGTGGGCTCTCAACCACAAGGCTGCTGGTTCAATTCCTCGAGTCCTGCAAGGGATGGTGGGCTCTGTCCCCTGCAACTAAAATTGAACACGGCACCTTGAGCTGAGTGGCCGCTGAGCTCCCGGATGGCTCAGTTGGTTGGAGTGTGTCCTCTCAACCACAAGGTTGCCGGTTTCACTCCCGCAAGGGATGGTGGGCTGCCCAACCCTGCAATTAGCAACGGCAACTGGATATGGAGCTGAGCTGTGCCCTCCACAACTAAGACTGAAAGGACAACAACTTGAAGCTGAACGACACTCCACAACTAAGATTGAAAGGGCAACAACTTGACTTGAAAAAAAGTCCTGGAAGAACATACTGTTCCCCAATAAAGTCCTATTCCCCTTCCCCAATAAAATCTTTAAAAAAAAAAAAAAAGTATGGTAGACAGTGATGCCACTTGTAGGTGTGTGGATGAGTGTGTCTTTGTAGGACCAAAACTGCCAGAGTTGATCACAGGCATCAGGGTAAAGATAGTAAATGCAGCAAAAATCCCTTCCCAGGCACAGCCTCAAACTGAAGGGCAACCCCTGGGAATACAGAGGATCTGAAGGTGGGCCTTTGGCTCTGGCGTGTAGAAGGAGGCAGAAATAGAGGGCCCCCAGAAAAGAGGAAGCTGCAGTCGACACACTTCCAAGGGGGGAAAAAATCTATGAAATTCACGATGACATCAACACCCAGAGACAGCCTGCTACTTCTCTATTACAAAAATGGAATTGGGCCGGCCCGGTGGCTCAGGTGGTTGGAACCGGTGCTCCTAACACAGAGATTCCCAAATGGGTCAGTGAGCTGCGCCCTCTACAGCTAAGATTGTGAATAAAACAATGCCTCTCCCTGGAGCTGGGCTTCCAGTGAGCAGCCGGAGGTCAGCGTGAGCTCTGTGTGCAGCCGTGGGCTACCGTGTGCGTCCCGGAGCGGCCGGTGGCCAGCACGAGTGGCCAGCAGCCAGCGTGAGTGGCCAGCAGCCAATGTGAGTGGTCGGCAACCATCGTGACCGGCCGGCAACCATCGTGACCGGCCGGCAGCCATCGTGACTGGCAGGCAGCAGGTGAGAGCTGCTGTGAGTGGCAGACTGGCGACTGACTGTCTCAGCCCCAGGGAACGCAAGGCTCATAATACCAGCATGGGCCAGGGAGCTGTGTCCTACCCAACTAGACTGAGAAACAATGGCTTGAACCGGAGTGGGGTGGGGGGAGGCGGAAGAGGGGGGGGGAAATGGAATCATGCTTTTTCCATGTTAAATATTCTACAATACAAATTTTCATGGCTTCATCTTATAGATGGACCATAGTTAATCTAACCAATCCCCATTTCCCCCCCTTTTCTTATTTTCTGAAAGTTGAATTGCTGGCTCAAAGGATCTGCACATTTTTAAGACTTGACAGGCAATAACTGTTTAATCAGTAACAGTATCAAGCACGTCTATACAAATTGGAGTGTGCCTGCTGTGTGCCAAGTACTATGTGGGCTCTTTTACACTTTTTTCTTTTCATGTGCAAGCAATCCTGCAAAGTAGGTGGTGTCCTTACCATTTCACACATGGAGACACAAAGCTTAGAGAAGTGAAGTGACTTGTCCAAAGTCACATAGTGGTGGAGCTAGGAAGGCAATCTAGAACTGACTCCAAAGTCAATGTGATGGTTAGTTATGAATACAGGGGTCCAGGGGCAGGTTTCTTGAAGGAGGTGGACCGTGAACTGAGCCTTATGAGGTGGACAGAATAACAGCAGGAGGAGTGAGGGAGGAGAGGGCCATCTGACAAAGTCCAGAGCCTGACTGAGCAAAGGCCATTATGTGATCTCTTAAAGCTCAAGATTTGTAGGGCAAAGGCGTTAGCAGGGAGGGGCGAGTCATAGAGTGATTGATGGCAGGCGGGGGAAGATGGGACAGCCCGGGCTTCCTGAATCCCGCCCTCGCTCCACCCCGCACTGCACTGCGGGTTCGAGGTCCCGCCCTGTCCCGCCCCTCCACCACCGGATGCAATCAGAATCATCCCGCCACGGTCCAACTCCGGCCCCGCCCTTCTCTTCCGGGTTCTATCCCTCCTTTCCCGCCGGGCCCGCCCCGCCTCCGTATGGGTTGGACCAATCCGACCGTTCCTGCCGTGTTCTGCTCCGCTATATTCCACGCCCCTTCTCCGCCTGGTGCAATGAGAATCATCCTTACCCGTCCGCCCAGGCCCCGTCCGAGCCCTCCCCTACCGCCGAGACCACGCCCTGGTCACGCCCCCTCCGCTTTTGGCGCACCCCGGGCTTGCCCGCGGACCCCGCCTCTCCCAGACCCCGCCCTATCAGTGTCTTCGCGACGCTGCTCCCCGGCCACTTCCAGCGAACTCCGCCGGGCTCGCGGAGCTGCAGACATGGCTGTGACCGCTGAGGGCGCCCGCAGGAAGGAGCGCGTCCTCTGCCTGTTTGATGTGGACGGGACCCTCACGCCGGCTCGCCAGGTAGGGCTTCGACGTTCGGAATCCCCGGTGGGGAATGTCACGCGGACACCCGGAGGCCTAAGGTGGGGACTGCGGCGGCGTGACCCGTATCCCCGAGACTGAGTGTGGGATGCAGCAGTACCCGGCCCCTGACACCCAGGGGCCGACCGCTGGGAATGATGGGCACCCGGACGCCCACGTCACAACCCCGAAGCGTCTGTGCCCACGTTCTGCACGGAAGCATCGGAGCTGAGTCGAATTCTGGAGGGAAGAGGCTGCAAGCGGGGGCCTACCTTCCATTCCTATCCCTCCGCCAGGCTTCCACACGCCAAGGCCTTGCTCAGGGACGCCCCTACCACCCCAGCCGGAGCTCCCACTCCACCCAGTTCTGCCCTAGGACGCACCAGTATCCCGAAACTGGCATCTGAACCCAGGTTCCAAACTGGGAACCCCTGAGCGCACCCAAACGTCAGAGTCGCCATCTGGTGGGGGCCGGGGAACCTCGGAGCCATCCCACCGGACCTTTGCAGGCCTGGGCCTGGGTCTAGTTTCTTGAGCCCCTCTTCTACCCCTAACGGTGGAAGGAGGGAGGGAGGGCTACTGTACCTTTTCTGTTGAGTATGGACTCCGCCCACCTCGAGGTGAGAGTTCTCAGGCCTAAACTGGTCGAATTGGGGATATTGTGGCACTGGGAGGGTGGGAGTGCAGTTCTTCTAAACTTTAGAATCTAAAGGCACCTCACAGGTGTTGATCCTCCAACCTCTGCTCCACACCCAGTTTTTCTCCTTTCGGATCTCACCCTGGATGAGCCTCCAGACCCACCCTCACTAGTTGGTTGCTTGGATAAGCAGGCCTCTTTCTTGCTGCCCCTGAGTGTACTCTGCCCTACAGTTTGGGGTCACAAAGACCAACTGAGGAATCTCCTAGAGCAGGGAACCAGTAGGGCTGGGTTGCAGCGCAGAGGCTGATGGGAACACAGGTCTTAGCTTCCCCTCTTAGGTTCTGCAATCCCATCCTCTCCCCTCCGGTGGGCCCTGGCTTGAACCCTGGGGGCATTGGGAGGAATCAGGCCACCCTGCCTGGCAGCAGCTCCCAGGGTCCTCAGGGATGGAAAAAAGATGACAGTGAAGGGAGGGTGGCAGAGTCTAAGAACAGCCCCAACCATTTCCCTCCACTCTTTGCACCACTGACCCAACAGCCTGTACAAGAATAGTGTGTTAATGCTACCCACCAATGTTATTGCCAGGCCCTGTCCTTAGTGCTTTCTAAAAGTTAATTTTTAATTAGACACGTAGTCATGAATGCATTCTCTTGTAAAGAATGAAAACATAACAGAAAGCTCAAGTCCCTTCTGATTATGTCAGGATCCCACCCCACCCCCAAATAACCTGGTTGCCTGTCATGTGGCTTCCTTCAAGACCTTTGTCTGGATCTGTTTGCCCAGAGGAAATATTAAGCAGTGTCTTCTGAGGCTTTTTAAAAAATAAGTGGTATCATACATCATCCTGTGCATGCCTTCCTGCAACTTACTTTTGTCAATTAGCATGTTTTAGGACTCACCCGTATTGGAGTACAGGCCTGCCTTATTCTGTGTAACCACAGGATTGTATTTCAGAGCAGGTATGTGCCATTCTCTGATTGACAAGCATTTAAGTTGTTTGCAGTTTCCCATTATTATAAACCATACCCCAATGAACCCCCATATACTCATGGGCAAGAGAAGTGGAAATTCTGGGTGATGGGACACGTGCATTTTAAGTTTTAATAGCTCTTGCTAAATTATCTTCCAAAACGGCTGTACCAATTTTCACTCTCACCAGCAGCATTTGAGAGTGCCTGCTTCCTCTACATTGTCATCCACTCTTGATAGTGTCATCTTTGAATATCTGAATGTTTGGAAACATGGATTATAACTCATTCGTTTACATTTCCTTGGTGGGGAATCTTTTCACATGGTCAGTCACTGGATCATTGTTTGTTCATTTTCATTTAATCCTAACAGTAACGCCCCCACACTCCAGCTGGTACTACTGTGATCCCCATTTTATAGATGGGACAAAGAAGGCAAAGAAAGGCAAAGCAATTTGCTCAAGGTTATCCTGCTATGGAGGGACTTGAGCCAGAGTATGAACCCAAGTGCATCTAATTGTTTAAGATCTGGGCTCTACACCTTGAACGGCCTCAGATCCAGGTGAATATCCTGGGTCCTGAGCACCCAGTGAGGGGTGAGCGGAGATCCCAGATATGTGCATAGCCAGTCCTGTGCATCTCTGCCCGCTGCAGAAAATTGACCCTGAGGTGGCTGCCTTCCTGCAGAAGCTGCGAAGTCGAGTGCAGATCGGTGTGGTGGGCGGCTCAGACTACTCCAAGATTGCTGAGCAGCTGGGAGAGGGGGATGAAGGTAGGAGTCGGGGTGGTAGTGGGAGGTGGGGAGTTCGGGAGATCCCTGGACCCATGGGCCTTCAAAGACCCGGTCCTGCTTCTGTGGAGCAAAGCAAGTAGAGGGAACAGCCAGATGTTTCTTTCTCTCGCTGATTCAGTAACCATTTAGTGAGCACCTATCATGTGCTTGGCACTGTGCCGGGCTTTGGAACAGCAGGATCCTGCCCTTACATAGAATACATCTCAGTTCTCCCTGCTGGGCCTCGATTTCTTCATCTTTAAAATGGGCATAATCAGTACTGAAAATGACCATGTGTGAACTTCCTTTCATGTAATCCTCACACCAAGCTTGGGGTGTATTAAATGATTATCCCATTTAACAAAGGGAAGATGCTGAAGTCACCCAGGAAATTTTTGGACCCACAACCCCTGTCTCAGCTGACTGAGTTCTTGATCTCAGCTCCAGGCAAAATGTCTCCAGCTCCTCAAACGAGAAACTTCCTTGAATTTCCCTTTGTCCCACCCCTTTGTTCATTCCATCAGCCAGTCCCGAAATATTTCCCGTGTGTCCTGTCTCCATCTCCACTGCCCCACCATTGTCCAGGTGATCACCTCCCACCTGAACCCTGCAGCAGCCTCCTGGCCGTGTTCCCTGGGCCTCCCCACTCCTGCCCAATCCAGCCACTTCTTGGCATCCGGAGCTGAAAACTGCCCCATGCAACCAGCCTTAACAACACAGTGATGGAAGTTGTAAAACAAAAGGGAAGCTGGTGTCCAGAGGGGCTGTGGGAGCACAGAGCAGAAATGACGCCCTCTGCTGAGGAGTCCCGGACGGCTTCCAGAGGAGGGAGCTGGGGATCTTGGAGGAGTGGCGGGGGAGGAAAGGAAAGATGGAGGGCATTCCAGGCAGAGGCACCTACGCAAGCAAAGGCCCAGAAGTATGACAGGCTTGTCTGCTTGTTCGGAAAAAACCAAAGCTGCAGGAAGTGAGGAGGCTACACAAGCAGGTTTGGGATGGAACAAATGGGCTTTGAAGGCCAAACCAAGGAGTGTGGGCATCATCTCGCTCCTTGGCTCTGGGTACCCGGTCTCATGCTGTCTCTTTCTCCCTTGGCCTCTATGTATCCCTGAAGTCATTGAGAAGTTTGATTACGTGTTTGCCGAGAACGGGACAGTGCAGTATAAGCATGGACGACTGCTTTCCAAACAGGTCAGTGGCCCCCGGGGCCTTAGCCCAGGCTACTTTTCCACAGTGAGACATTCCATGGGTACCTCTGTCCATACACACCACATGCCCTGTGTTCCTCACCCAGACCATCCAGAACCACCTCGGGGAGGAGCTGCTGCAGGATTTGATCAACTTCTGCCTCCGCTACATGGCCCTACTGAGATTGCCGAAGAAGCGGTGAGACCCCACCCAGCCTTGTGTTGTTTCCTCCTCCCAGTGCTGGGCCTGAGGAGGAAAGGGAGGGACTGTCTCCAAGGGGACCTGGGGATGCCGGGCCCAGACTTATTGGTGGGTGGATTCCTGTTCCCTGTGAAGTCCAGACGGACTGGATTGAATTCAGGGCCATTGTCCTTCTCTCTGGCTCCCCACCGCCCCTCCCACCCCCATCACCCCCAGTGGGACCTTCATCGAGTTCCGGAATGGCATGCTGAACATCTCGCCCATCGGCCGGAGCTGCACCCTGGAGGAGCGAATCGAGTTTTCGGAACTGGACAAGGTGCCACCAGCTGTGCAACCTTAGGCTATAGGACCTCAGGCACTCAACCTCTCTGAGCCTTTATTTTCTCATCAGTGAAATGGATTGGGGGGGGGGGGTTCTGATAGAACCAATACCCTTTTGGACCTGCCATGTGCTATGGTTGGGGGCATGGGTGCATCTTTCCAACACCGCTGGTTTCCCTCCCCTGGTGATGGGTACCGCCAACCACCTACTTGCTTAAGCCAACCCCTTGGCATCCTTTCTACCTTCCCACCCGCATAGGCTCCAACAGTCACTCCTTTTGATTCAGCCTCCAGGGTTGGTCTCAAATCTATGCACCTGTGTATGTGTCTCCCCTGCTGCCACCTTAAAACTCTGCCAGTCTGTTCTCCAGCAGTGCCAAAGCACATCTGCCCTGTCCACTCCCTGCTGCCAGTCCTTCCGTGGCTCCCCTTGCCAACTGGACAACATCGCAGCCTCCTGCCGTGGTGCCCTGAGCCCTGGGGGATCTGCCTGGCTCAGGCCCACCTCGTCAGCCTTCTTTCTGTCTGTGCTTGGGACATACCAAGGTCCCTCCGGCCTTTGGATGTGTTGCCCCTGCTCCACCTTGACTTGCATTTTACTTGTCATCCTCACAGCCCGCCCCCTCCTTTTCAGGGATGGAGTGAGTCCATCCGTCCAAGCCTTTTCATGCTGGCCCGTCCCTGTCCTCTCTGACCTGGCCTTCTCCTCCCCCCACCACCCCTTTCGCTCACTATTCTGGCCATGTCCTCTTTGCTGATTCTAAAGATAGCAGGCAGTCTGCCACTTAGGGCTGTGCCTGCTGCCCTCCGACGTGATATGTCCTCTCACCTCCTTCACGTGGGCTCAAATGTCACCTTCTCAGTGGGACTTTCCCCAAGCATTACATTTACCATTGCGCCTCCTGCTCCTCTGATTTCTCCCCAAGCAGTCATCACTACCTTCCTAACACATTGCATCACCAGTTTTTTAAATCCTGGTTATTGTCTGGCTCCCCCACCCAAGCTGTAAGCTCTTTAAGGGCAGGGATTTCTGTGGCTGTTCACCACCGAATCCCCTATGCCCAGCACATGCCTGGCACATAGCATGTGCTCTAGAAATACTTTCTAAATGGATGAACTCGGTGGTGTAATCCCCATTTTATGAATGAGGAAACTCAGGCTCAGAGAGGGGAAGTGACTTGACCCAGGGTCACATAGGGAATTGGTTACAGGGCAAATATTTGAACTTGAGACCCCGGCCACAGCTTGAGGTCACAGTGCTGGTCCCAGCTGAAGCTGGACATGGCCCATGGGGCTGTCCAGTGACCAGTCTGGTTCTCCAGACACAGGAGGTACAGCCATCCTGGGCCATGTGGGAACATTTATTCAGAGAAGTTAGGCGACTTGCCCGTGGTCACACAGCAGCGAGGCCTGGAACGCCGGCAGCCTGCCTTTATCTGTCAGGCTGGGTCATATGTGGCCTTAGCGCTCATGTCCTCCCTAGACCACTTCTCCAGGCACCCAACCGCTGGCCACCACCTGCCTTCCTTTCCATTCCAGTCCCACCCAACTCCGACTAAAACGTAGTACTGGGCACTCTGCTCCCGTGCTCCGAAATCCTCCGTAGCTTTTGGTCCCCAGGGGGTGTCCAGACTCCCCGACCGGGCCTCTAGGCTCTCTGTGAGCTGATCATCCTTCCGAGCTCTCAGCACTGCTTTGGCCACGCGGGGACTGCCCCACGTGCCTCGGCCACAGCCGTGCCAAGTCTATCCCCCCAGGCCCAGCATGGCTATTCCCCTCTGTGGCCCCAGCAGGGCCAGGCTAGGGATCCTCAGGCTAGTGAGTGAACGTTTCCTTACTCCATCTTTGTAGATATGCTACAGACTTGCATGGTCCTGCCAAGGGGTGGGGTCTGGGCACCGCTGGGCATTGTGTGCTCGTGCTACGGCCGTGCCTGGCTTCCTGCTGACCTCTCTGAGCATCCACTCATTCACAGGTCTTCATATGCTCTCGGCTCCTCACACTCCTTGCTGGTGCCAGAGCCGTGGTTTGCATTGTTGCGCTGGGCAGAGCTGACGGGGCTGAGCCCTATCCTGAGATGGACTCGTGACTTGGGGCTTAGACTGCCCCATCCCCAACCTTCCTCCCCAAGCCTCTACGCCAAGGTGGTCTTCAGACCCCGCCCACATCCCCACTGGCAGGATCTGGCATCGAGTTCATGCACAGACCTGGCTTCAGGCCCTGGCCCTGCCACAGAGACTAGGTGACTTGGAACAGGTGCAGCCCCTCTGAGCTTGTTTCCCACCTGTCAAGTGAGGGGCATGATATCCACCTGGAAGACTTACTGAGCTCACACAAATTGTGTGCCCAGCACAGGGCTGGCACACAGCAGCCCTCTGAGCCTCATTCTGCTCCCTTCCCTCCTACAGAAGGAGAAGATCCGGGAGAAGTTCGTGGAAGCCCTGAAAACTGAGTTTGCTGGCAAAGGGCTGAGGTTCTCCCGAGGTACGTCCACCCCAAGGAGGGCCTAAGAGGCCTGCACAAGAGCCCACCCTGGGACCTCACTGCCAAGGCCAGGCTGCACTCCCCAGAAACTCCTCCTAGCCCTCAGGGGAGGCTGAGCCCAAACAGACAGGACCCCCCAGTATTCGGGCCCCCCGGTCTTGCCCACCTAAACCCACTCAACAGCCCACCACCCACCCAGTTGCTCAGGCCAAAATCTGAAGTGTCTCCCTTGAGTTTTCTCCCTCACCCTCTCTCATGTCCAGCCTACAAGCAAGTCCCAGGGTCCTGTGTGCAGAACGCTTCTGGAATCTGACCAGTGCTTACACCTCCGCTGCCAGCAGCCTCATCCCGGGCTCCATCTGCTAACTAACGCAGCTGTCTCCCTCTGCCACCTCACCCCACAGTCCATTCCCCAGTGTCCAGAGAGATCCTTACTGAAAAACAGACCATGTCACACCCTGCCCAGAGTCCTCCAGAGGCTCCTCACTTTCCTTATAACACCCAGGACCTGTCCCTGGGACACCACGCCCTCCCCTGCCTTGGGGACTGTGCTCACAGGGCCTGGAATTCCACTCCCTGGCCATCGCCACTCTGGCTCAGGTCTCAGCTCTGTGTCGTATCCTTAGAGAGGTCTCCCCTGACCAAGCTGGCTGGGGAGCGTCCCTTCCCCCGCCCCACTGAGCTGGCCTGGTCTGTTTACCGCCTGGTCTCCCACCTGGATCGTAGCTCCCGTGAGGACCCCGAGTCCATGCCATGCATTGTGCCTGGCACTCAGTAGGCACTCAGGTTGTTGAATGCCACTCTGCTGGCCTCTGTCCGCCCCGCAGGAGGCATGATCAGCTTTGACGTCTTCCCTGAGGGCTGGGACAAGCGCTACTGCCTGGACAGCCTGGACCAGGACAGCTTCGACACCATCCACTTCTTTGGGAATGAGACCAGCCCTGTGAGTGGGCTCCACCCAGGTTCCTCCCACCCCAAGTCAGGCCCAGGTCAAGGCCAGGAAGAGACCTGGGAGACAGCCAGTGCTTCACCAGCCCCATTGCACATTTTGGACAGCTGGAGCCCAGAGCTGGCTGGACACTTGCCCCATGTCCCCTCAAGTCAGGGCAGAACTAGTGAAGGCCAAGAAAGGGGTCTTTCTGGCGGTTCTGAGGGGACAGGAGGAGGGACAGCTCTACAGGAGCCAGTGTGGGGAGAGGACCCCGTGCCCCGGTGGTGCTGGCCCCCGACCCTGGGAGCCTTGTCCAGGTACCACCTGTGTATGTGCCTTCTCTGCCCTTTCTGTGTGCAGGGTGGGAACGACTTTGAGATCTTCGCCGACCCCCGGACTGTGGGCCACAGCGTGGTCTCCCCTCAGGACACAGTGCAGCGATGCCGCGAGATCTTTTTCCCGGAGACAGCCCACGAGGCATGAGTGGGACTTCCAGAGACCTCCGCCCAGGCCTAAAGAGAGCCCCTGGCCTGGGTTTTGGGTGGGGTGCCAGGGCCCCTCCTCCTCTGGCCCAGGACACCTGCCTCACATTACCTGCTGCAAGGCCCACCTTGATGGGGCCAGGGTCTGTGTGGACGCCCGTCCAGCGGTGAGCTCCTGGGGGGCTGGGTTCGTCGTCCTTCACCTCCATGGCGCTGACTACAGCTGCTGCTTGTACTCTGAACAGAATGGGTTTCTGTCTACGCTGGGAGGAGGCATGTGTGAGCGTTGGAATGAGACAGAGCCCGCCCTGCCTGCCTGTCCCAGACGGGGTGCAGAGCAGTGGTGAAGGTGCATATTTGCAAGAACTTGATCACAAACATTAAAGTTCCCGGTACAAGGTATGACGGTCATTTCTGTCTGAATGGATAGTTGGTCTCCGTCACAGGTGCTGTTCCAGCCACCACTTTGCAGATAAGGAAACAGGCACAGGAGACAGGGACTTGCCCCAGGTGGCTCAGGAAGTCTTTGATGCAGTCAAGGAGGGTGGGCCATTGAAACCCCAAACAAGGGCTGGTTTGGGGTGTCCTTCCCCAGCTCCTTCCCCCAGGGCCGAAACAGACAGAGGCAGCTGTGGGCCAGGCTGAGTCACAGTTGAGGGTTTATTGCCAGTGTTAGGAAGGATGGGGGGGTTCAGGTGGTTGGGGGGTTTCTGACTGGACACTGCAGGGCCATGAGTCAGAGGAGCAGTGCTGCTTTTCTGCCACCACAGGTGCCATCAGGCGTGATGTTCCCACATCCTGCCGCTGGCTAGTGCCTGAAAATGGGGGTCTACTCACAGGATGAGTGTCTTGGGGGACTGCCAAGAGTTAACCTGCACCAATAAGCCTTCTACCATGGAGGCCAGGGATTCCTTATTCCTTAGGGGAAAGGCCTCAAGCCTTGCCAGAGTAGCCACAGCTCAGAGTGGGGTGTCAGGCTGAGCCATTCTCAGTTTGGGGGGCTGGCCAACACATCTCAGCAGTTCTATGCTCCCAGCCCCTGTGGTGGGAACTGAGGGCGAGGGTGGAACACATACCCAGATGATCTGTGCCCTGGGGTCTTGGGGTACCTTCAGGACTGGGGATCCTAGACAGTCATTGACCACCTCATCCTGGGCATTTGAGCCCCCGTTTACTCACAGACTGCGTCTCCTAAGGGTTACTGTCCTGGCAGGCCCTCCCTTGAAACACCTCTCTCTCCCCCATCAGATGATATGCTCTGGAAGGGAGTGAGGGTGGGGGTGGAGGGGAGGCCCCCCAGGCCAGGCCAACCCCCACCCCAGAGTGAATGTACACAACACACATACCTTTAGGGACAGACAACACAGGGACCACAGCTCAGCCACTGGCTGGGGGGCCAGCGGGAGCCGCCGTCCCACGGCTTTGGGAAGAGGGTCCAGCAAGGGGGGGCTGCAGGGCTAGTGGCCTCCCAGGCTAAGGGCCATTCCTGTGGTGCCCAGCCTGGCCCTACCTGAGGGCCATGTCCGTCACTAGGTCCTCAGCAGCCATCATGGCTGGGCACTGGCAGAACAGCAGTAGGACTCTATCTAAGCTGGAGGAGACGCGTCCCCACCCCTCCACAGACCCACACTTCCTTGGGACGTGGAGGCAGCATGGCCCAGGGAGGAGATGCAGCCTCAGTTTGGGGTTCACAGAGCCATTGCCAGGCTGGTGACTGGGGACTGTGGCCAGCAACACGAGCCCCCAAACCGCCTTCTGCCCTCAGGCCCCTTTCCTGCCTCTTTAGTGTGTGCTGAGGGGAGGATAGGAAGGGAGGAAGGAAGAAAGGAAAGGAGGAAGGGAGGAAGGGCCGTGGCATGGAGGACAGGCCTGCCTACCCCCACCTTTAGCCCTCTTCCCATGCCAGAGGCTGGGAGGCACCCCTCAAAGTGCTCACTGGCCTGGCTTCTGAGGGTGGGATCCAGGCCACAGTGGGAGACTCCGGTCCAGGATGGGAGGTGTGCGTAACATGAGCAGGGCCTGGCCCGGGGGCCAGGGCCTCAGGCAAAGGCAGGGGAGCTAGCTTGTTCAGGCAGGGTCCCCCAATGCTTCCTGACTCCCAGCCCCAGGCCTGACGCAGGCCCTCAGAGGCTCAATGGACACACAGATGGGTGAGCAGGAGGGCGACAGGACCCTGTGCCCATGTGGCAGGGAGGGAAGGAAGGAGAGAGTGGACAAGCAGAGAAGGCAGGTCTGGTGGCCTCCCCCTTGGTCCAGCTTACACAATAGTCACAGGTCACGGGGCTGGATGGAGGCAAACGCTCATAGCCACAAGCACAGAGAGACACGTGCACACTGAGGCTGCCCAGTGGGGCACGGAGCCAGCTGCCACCCGTCCACCCTGGGGGGCTCGCCGCCCAGCCTAGGAGCCCACGACCTGGCCAGACCACGTCTCGTGGGGAGTGTGTGGGGCCAATTGGGTGAGCACCACCTCCACAGCCTGGAACTTCTGGTTCTTGGGCGGGATGGGACACATCTTATAGGTCACCTCGTCGCCCTCCACCGGCACGTACTCCCCCTCGATGCTGGTGGGCAGGAGAGGAGCGTCAGCCCAGCAGCAGGCCCCACTCCCCAGACACCCGCTGTGGCCTAGCCTTCTTAGAGCCTCAGCCGTCTAATCTGTAAAATGGGGATCATAAACGGTCCCCTCCTCTCTGTGTTGTTTGGGGATTGAGATGTGAAAGGGCGTGGGGAGGTCCCTAAAGCTTTACAGAAGCCTCTTAACCTCCTGATGCCAAGATAGGATCCCAGGGCCCAGCCAGTGGTTCCCGGGGCTCCTGTGGTCCGAGTACCCCCAGCCCACCTGGCCCCATCCCTCCTCCTCCCATGTATCCCCAGCCCCTATGAGAGGAGGAGGAGAAAGATGCCAGGAACGTGGACCTCAGCTAGTGAGGAGAGGCCTGGGGAGGCCCTCCTTGAGGCATGGCTAAGACACTGCAGCAGGGCCCAGCCAAGAACAGGAAGGTGGGACGGAGCGCCAGGGACAGGACTCACTCTGATACGTGCACGAAGATGTCCTCGGACCCGTTCTCGGGGGTGATGAAGCCGTGGCCCTGTGAGCGTGAGAACTGCTTACAGACGCCCTTGAACACGGGGCCAGCCGAGGCACGGGCTGTCCTGAGAATAGGGTAGGGGATTGGAGCTGTGGCCTGGGGCCCCCTCCCTGGACCCACACGGCCCTCCTGGGCCCTGCCTGCAGAGCCTGCCTCAGGGCTGTGGGGAAGCCTCCCCAGGCCAGAAACCACTGTTATGCTAGCTCAGTCCTCACCATCCCATTTGACAGATAAGCAGACTGAGGCCCAGAGAGGGGAACTGGCTCTTCCAGCGCGCACAGCAAGTGGGTCTCCTGACTCCCAGACAGTGCCCCTCAATATATAGCACCTTCCCCTCCTCACTGTCTCCTAAAGCAGTGGTATCCTATTCACTGGTTTGTCACGCACCCATTCATTCATTGTTTATTAAGCATCTGCTCTGTGCCTGGCCTTCGGTTGAACACAGGGTTACGATCAGCACTTGCATCAAAAAACTCCTTTGGCCAAGCCAACTCAGTCTCCCTGTGGCTCCCACAAAACTTCTCCCCCATTTGAGCCCCCCCAGTAACCGACCCCAAAGGCCCAGGGCTGGTCTCCATCCAGCTTGCCCACCCTACTCCAAAGAACAACCCCATGCCTCCATTTTGGCCCAGGCTGTTCCATCTTCCAACTTCCTCCTTTACCTGATGTGTCTTCCAATCCCAGCTAAGACATCATCTTCCCTAACGCCCAATGCTGGGGCCTCAGCCCCAACCCTGTCAAGGGCAGAGAATGATGGACAAATTCCCTCTAGATTGTATACAGCTTGTGGGCTGACACTTTGTCTTATTCATAACTGGATCCCCTTGGTCAGCAGCTCAATGAATCTTTGTAGAATGAATGAATGAATGAATGAATGAATGAATGAATGAATGAACACTAGCAGTTACTGGAAAGTCCATACCCAGCTCCCCTGTCCTAGGAGAGGACAACAGGGGTTAGAGAAGGACGAGGCTGGAGCCCTATCCTGGGGAAAGACCCCTGGGGCCTGGGCAAGAAGCAGGTACTCACGCTGAGTATGTCCTGGTCCGTTTGGTGGGCAGGGGACTGGGCAGGTCCCGAGATGAGACACCGCCCCGCTCCCAGACCCTGCTGCCCTCCCGGTGGAAGGGGAAGGTGGGCCAGACAGGGGACTTGGGGGAGTGGAGCGGGGGCACGACCGGGGGCGATGTGGACTCTGAAGTCATGGTGGGGCCAGCAGGAGAGCCTGGTGGGCTCCCGGGCACAGGGGCCGGTGACGGGCTTTGGCGTCCTTGCGGGCAGGGCCCGGCCTGGCCCTGCTCGGCGGCCTCACCAGCCACAGGCTCCGTCTGAAAAGAGAAGAGAGAGGTAGAGGTGAGTGTAGCCCAGGGTGGGCAGCTTCTGGACACGGCCCAAGTCTGGAGGGCTGGGCCTGCCTGCCACATCTCACAGCATCATCAAGCCACGCATGGCCCTTCCCTGACTCAGTGTCCTCACCAGAAAGACAAAACAGTCATATAATCTTGCTATGGGCTGTTGTGTTACCCTAAAATGTATATGTTGATGCCCCACTCCCCCCGCCCCCCCCCCCCACGCACTGTGTTGATATTTAGCGAGGGGCCTTTGGAAGGTAACTAGGTTCAGATGAGGTCAGCGGGCGGGGCCCCATGATGGTATTAGTGTCCTTAGAAGAGACCCTGGAGAGCTTGGTCCTTTTTCCCTGCCCTGTGAGGACACAGCAAGAGGGCTGTCTGCAAAGCAGAAGGGCTCTCACCACGACCAAACCCTGCTGGCACCTTGATCTTGGACTTCTAGTCTCCAAAACTGTGAGAATAAATGTCTGTCGTTTAAGCCCCACCGTCTGTGGTATTTTGTTGGTGGTCCAAGCTAAGACTAACCTCAAAGTCCTTCCAGTTTCAAGTTCAATTCTCTAACTCCGGGGGCCGGGTAAAGTGGTCAGCGATAGTCTGGAGTATCCAGAGAAAAGTTTAAGACTTCTCAGGAGTCTAGAGCCCAGGATGCCCCAAAACATCGCACGAATGGAACAGCAAGGAGTCATCTGTTCAACACCCATCACTGGAGCAGGTCTCCTGCCGCCGTTCAAGGTCACACAGCAAGTAGGATATTGCTGGGTCAAGATGATGAGCTGGCTCTGCCATCGCTGGGGGTGGACGTGCAGACTCCCTCCTTCCCAGCAGCCCCTCACATGTCCCCCTCCAGTCAGGAGAGCTGGAGGGGAGTGAGAATTACCCCTATGGACCCCTCATGGCCCCTCATGGCCCCCCAAAACCCCCTCAAGCTGATGTGGGGCTTTTCTCCCTGAGCCAGGAGGCAGGGATGGGCCAGCTTTGGCATTTTTATCCCCATTTTAGAGGGAAAGAAACAGAAGCTTCAGGATGGGAAGCAATCACATAAAAACTTGCACATGAATGTTCACGGCAGTGTTCTTCATAACAGCCAGAAAGTGGAAACAACCCAAAGGTCCATTAATGGGTAAAATGGATAAGCAAAACGGTACAGCTGTATAGTGGAATATTATTCAGCTGGAAAAAAAGAATAAAATACCGACACGTACTACAACATAGACGAACCTTGAAATCATTATGCTAGTGGAAGAAGTCTCACCAAAGACCACGCAGTGCATGATTCCATTCACGTGAAATGGCCAGAACAGGCCAGTCCGTAGAAACAGAAAGCAGATTAGTGGTTACAGGGGCGGGGGGAGGGTAAATGGAGAATGACTTCTAACGAGCACAGAGTTTCTTTTTGGGGTGATGAAAATGTTCTAACTTTGACTGTGGTGATGTCACACAACTCTGTGACTATGTCAAAAAGCACTGACTTGTCCACCTTTTAAGCAGGTGAATTAGTGGTACGGGAATTATATCCTAACGAAGCTGTTGCCAAAAAGGAAGACAGGCAGCAGGCCCCCCAAGAGGACACAGCCAGGAAAGCAGAGCTGCTGGGCCCTGCAGCACACTCCTCACCCCTACTCCACCTGGGTGTGGGTGGCAGGTGGTAGGGACAGACGCTCTGCCTCCCTCTCTCCAGGAAGCAAGGCGGCCCTGGCCTGCCCACTGCACAGTTTTCCCAGGCCTGGTAATTGCGCTTGGCGGTGACAGCCAGTGCTGGGAGGTCATAGGAGGTAGAGGGGAGAGGAGGTGAGGGAGGGGCAGAGGCAGCCCACAGTGGTTACCCTGGAGATGCAGCTGAGCTGGGCCGGGTTCTGGCCAGCCTGGCCTCCTCCCAACCCAAGGTCTAGTGAGCGTGGTTCCCATGTGTGGAAAGAGGGAAAGATACTGATTATGCAGGGTTAGCCTTGATAGGAGGGCAGCTCTCTTCCTTCCCCTCCCCAAAATGGGCTCCCCAAAATGGACCAGCAGTGTCCAGCCCCCACAGGACTCTGCGGAGGCTGCTTCCACGCTACATCTCTCACGCCAGGGGACGCCCTCAGAAGATAAGCCGTCAGTTGGCCTTGGGACAGAAGGGGCAGATGAGACAGCTTCCACGGTGCTACTCTGGCCTCTCCCCCTATCTCCTAACTCTTCTGGAAACTGGGATTACAAGACTCCCTCAGGTGAGAGCTCCTAGGAGGAGGAAATGGGATGGAATGTGGGAAGCACTGAGTAGGTGCTGGGTGAGAGGTTCTCCTCCCTGACAGGGCTGCTGAATTGGGCATGGAGGGGAGGGAGCGGGGGAAGGAGAGCCAAGCCCACCCTTCACTCTCCATTTTCCTGCCTCCTATCTCTCACCCACCCACTAGATCCCTGCCCCACGCTTCATAGCATCTCCTTTTGTTAAATTCCTACACCAGCCCCTTAAGGCTAGTGCTATTATTACCCCATTTTGCAGATGAGAAAACAGGCTCAGAAAGGCCAAGTCACTCACTCAAGGCCACACAGTAATTAATATGTGGGCCAGGACTTGAACCAGGGCAATCTGACGCTGCAGCCTGGAGTGGGAAGTCAGGAGACCTGGGTTCAGACCCTACATTGCTACTGACTTTTTCTGTGACCTTGGACAGTCTTTCCCTGTCTGGGCCCTGCCAGAGCCCTGGACTGGAAGGAGCTGCACAATGCTCAGCAGCCTAAGAGACCAGGGGAAAGGAAACAAAGGGATGCAGAGCAAGCCTCCAGTCCAGATCCTTTCTCCACAGCGTTGCTGTAGAAAAGCGTAAGTGAAGATGGGGCTTTTATTGTCTGAATGCCATACACAGTGCAAAAGTCTTTACAGAGATTCTTTTTCAACCTCCCAGTTGCCCTGAAATGTTGAAATAAGAATTGTTTCCATTTTACAGATGAGGAAGCTGACGATCAGAGAGGTTACGTGAGTTGTCCAAGGTCACACAGCAGGTTAAGTAACAGAACCCAGATTTGCCTGAAGGTGAACAGGACTCTTCCTGTGCAGATAAATTCTGTTTCTAGTTCAGCCAAGATGAGGCTGGAGTTGTCCTGAAACAACCTTCCCCGAGAAACTATTGGGGAAAATAAACTCCTCTAAGAGCAGAGAAACAGATGTGTTTGTAGAACATTTGTTTCAACTCAAGCAGACCTAAAGCCCAGCCCCCAAAGGCCTGAGTGTTCCTGTCTGGGGGCATCTCCTGCTCGGAATAATGCCCTTCAGAACTAGCGGTCAGGCTGAGAGGACAGCTGGGCGCCCAGACGGCCCGGGGTTGAATCCTGACTCTATCTCCAGTGCCCTAGCTGGGTGACCCTCCCTTCTTGAACCTCAGTTTCCTCACCTGTCAAACAGGGCTAATCAGAGCACCCTGTCGCAGCTGTGGAAGGAGCAGAGGAGCTGTCAGTGGGCAACTCTCTGGCCATGTGTTTTGGCTCTAACCCTCCAGCCAAGCTCCTCTTCATTTCCCTGCACAAAGGCCAAACTCCAGCTCACTAGTGATTCTGCAGATAAAAGGACCAGGATTTCAGGGCTGTTGGGAGATAACCTGAGGGAGGCCCTGGTGATGCAGTGTTATAGAGCCATGGGACTGTGACTCAGCCCTGTCAGCAGGTGACCGTGCTCTGGTGCTGAGGCTCCTCCAATTCTCAGCTCCCCCTAAAAGGACAGGGCAGGAAATGGCTGTCACAGCCCTCTCTTGACCATGCAAGTAACATCTCCTTTTGGGCATATCAGGGAAAACAAGCTGGCTCAACCCCCTGGTGCTGTGTGAGCTGGGGCAAGCACCTGCCCCTCTCTGGGCCTCAGTTTTCTCCACGGCTACATGAATTGCCACTGGCCCAGATGACTAATGAGGGTCAGTCCAACTGTCCTCTGAAGTTGTCAAAAACACATGCACAACTGAAAGAAAACCGAGTGCCAGGCAGTGAGACAACGCACACGTGAGGAGACAGCCGGCCCTTAGAGGGCCCTAAGTCCAGTGGGGGGACAGACAGATGACTAGAACACAATGTAGGGAGTTCTGATTCAAATCATGGCTACCACTATCGATTATCGACCATGTGCCAAGTAGGCTGCCAAGCCCTTTGCCCCACTTCCTCATTTAGTCCTCACAGCAACACTGCGATAATTACCATTATTATCCCCATTCTTCAGAAGAGTAAACTGAGGCTCAGAGAGGTGAAGAGACTTGCTAGGGTCACACAACTGGTCAAGAGCAGCACTTCCACACCCTGGAGATGTTTGGGGGGTGTAGGAACGTACCCGCTGGCAGGAGGAGGGGAGGGAGAAGCAGCAAATCCCTGAGTACTCCCACTCTCTCCTGGATGAGGAATGGCAAGGGGTGTGGAAAAACTGGGAAGGCAGGGTTGGAGCTCTGTTTATGGCTTTGTGCTGACTCAGACCATGACCTTGGGTGAGTCACTTGCCTACTCGGGCAAGCTTAAAAACAACTCCCCCTCAAAAAACTGTCCCAGCCTAAGCCCCCATTGTGGAGAAGAAGACGGGGAGGAAAGGATATGGTAGCCTAAAAATGGAAGGACAGAGAATACAGGATGACAGTGGAAAAGCTTTCTGAATGTTGGGGTCTGGTCTATGGTGGCCCCAAGAGGGAGAGGAAACAGCCTCAAGACCACCAGACAGAAGCTGGCACTTCCCCAGCCCCTCCCCCACCCCAGCCTCCCAGATGCTCCTTAAAATACATCAGCGCTGAAGCTGCTCCAGCAGCTGGAGGTGACCTAATTAAACCGGGTTCTTCTCCCCCACCACACACAGCCTCTCTGTGTGTGTGTGTGTGTGTGTGTGTGTGTGTGTGTGAGTGTAGGGGGGCTGCCCCAGCCAATACTCGAGTTTAATTGAAAGCGTTTAATTCTCCTCCTTGTCATGTGCCCACGCTACCCTAGGGGGCTGCTGTGATTAAGGCCTGGGGTTGTCCTTGGCGTCAGTGGGGGTGGGGATGCCAGATGGGTGCCTTGACAGCCACGCTTACATCCCAGCTCTGTTAGGCTGTGTGACCCTGGGCAAGTCACCTTCCCACTCAGAGTCCCCCTAAAGAGAGGCACAGACTGGTCAAAGTACCATGTAGAGTGGCTGAGCTTGAACTCAAATCAGCCTGACCCCGAAGCCCTTGACCTTTTCAGCGCACTGTGCCACTCATCCTGGTGACCATCATTTCACTGGTTTTGGGGTGGGAAAGAGCCCCTCACTGCTTTTTGCCCCCCATCTTGCTGCTATGCATGGACAAATGTCCAAACTGCCCCAAGCCCTCTTCCCACAGGGTCCGGGTGCCCTCTGCTGGTGCCACTCTTGGGGATCTACCTCCAGACCAGCCTGGAGGTGTCACCTCCCCACCAGCCAGCTGTGTGGGACCCCCTCAGCACCCCTTAGGGAGCCCCCCTCCTTGGCCAGCGGGAATCTGTGAACATTGCCCATCCATCTGTCTCCAGGCCAGGAAGATGCCTCTGTGGCCAAGCTGTGCTGACACCCGTCCTTTTTCTTGGAGGGTGGGGCTGACAGATCCTGAGGGGCGGGGCAGGTCTGGGAAAACAGGTGTTTTGGAAAAGACTTCAAGGAAACAGTAGGGCGAAGGCTGGAGGGAGGAAGCATCTATAATTTGGAGGACGCAGAGGCCTCTGGGATGGGGTCAGTTTTGGGGAACTGGCTCCCCATCTCCCAGGGGGCTGGAGATAGCCCCTTCCCAGGGAGAGGCCTCTACTGGAGCATATCCAGGCGGGCATGGTGCCAGGCTCTCAGAGGTTGCCCACCACCCACCGGGCGTACTTCCGCCTCCCTTCCCCCAGCCCAGCAGATGCAGCAGTTCACACTCTGTATTTATTATTGTTCTGGCTCTGCATCCCCCTCCCCTCTCCCTGGGAAGAGCCTGTAGGCTGGCAGCTTGGCAGGAGCCTGCTGTCTCCCCTGTGGGTGCCAGCATCACCCCTTACCTCTGCCTGGACTCCCTGTGCCAGGGTCAGGCCACTGAGGGACTCGGTGCAAGCCAAGGCTGCCCCCGTCCCTTCATCCCACTGCAAGGGGACCAGCAGCCTCTGCCTTGTCACCTTTGCCCTTACAGGGACTGCACCCCAGCAAAGGTGGAGGTCAGAGCCAGACCAGGCAGGGGAGACAAGTGCCCTTGGGAGAGGCAAAAGCTATGGGTATGGTGGCTCTGAAGGGAAAATAATAGAGTGGAGCCACCTCTCCAAGCCAATTAACACAATTATTCCCATCACACTGGAGAAGAAATACAGTCAGGATAAGACGGCTGCTCCAGATCCGACTGTCTGCCCATGACCATCCCTCCCCAGCCCCATTTGGATTCCCCTGGGAAAGGCCCATTAAGCTCCTGCTGCACTCTGGCGGGAGCTCGATCATTCTAGTCATTTCTCTCCCCCTGCTTCCCAGACAGGAGGCTGCAGCTTGGCAGGTGTCTGCTGTTCTCTGCCTCTTGAGCCAGACACAAGTCCCAGACATACACACACGCAGACACACGCGCTGTCTCACACGGAGCCACACAGCCTCAGCTTCCCTTGGGGGCCAGGCAGAGGGCGGGCGGGCCAGGTGGGCTCATCTACACATCCTTCTACATCCCCTCTGTAAACTGAACTGGGCTGGGCCAGTCCTGGGGGAGGTGCCCACTTTCCCAGCCCCCTCTCTTGCCCCCCATATCATACCTCCGTCCTTCACCCCTGCCGTAGCCAGTTTCTAGGGCTGGTGTGGCTTCAGGCCCCCATCTAGCCCCTTACCTCTCCTTGGCAGCTGAGGTCAGGGACTGCCTTCTGCAGCCGGCTTCAGCACTCTGCCTCTCGGGTGCTCAGAGCTGGGAGAAAGGATGGTCTGAAAGATGTGCTGTGTGTAAGACCGCGTGTTGTGCGTGCGCGTGCGTGTGTGTGTGTGTGTGTGTGTGTGTGCATGCGGCACCTCAGGCCCCTCACTCACTCACTCACACACGCCTTCCTCCTGACGTCAGGAAGACAGGAGGGAGGGACTGGGATGGGAATTTGTACTCCCTGCTTAAAGGGACACGGGGCCCAGACACTACCTCCCACGTCAGGCACGGGCTGGGTGAGAGAGTTAGCTGCGTCTCTCAGGGCCCTAAAGCTTCTTTTTTTGGAAAGTGGCTTTTATTGCCAGGCCAGGGTATAATTTGCCCTGCCAGGTGGGAGTAGCTGCTGAGGAATGCAGGGGAGGAAGAGCTGGGGACAGCCTGCATTCCTGGCAATTAGAGAGCAAGTGGGGTGGTGACTGAGTTCATGAGTGTGTGTGAATGTACTTGGGGGATGCAGGAATGGGGGTGAGTCCGGGAGAATGGAGGCCACATCAGAAAGGGTCCTACCCAGAGGGTGTTCCACACAAGGGTGGGCTGAGTCAGGTTCCCAGGGACCCTCAGAGTGTCCCCTGCCCTCCATTAGCACTGACATTGTACTCAGGTCTGTCCCTCACTTGGCTCTGAGATCCTTGTGCATGAATGAACTTGGGTAAGTCACAAGATGTCATGTCTTTCTCTGTCTCGTCCACAGTAGACCCCTGAGATATTTCTACTGAATTGAAGAGGACTCTAAGAGAGTGATTTAAGCTTGCTACACACACACACACACACACACACACACACACACACACGCACGCGCGCGCGCGCGCGCACACACACACATACACAGGCCTGGGAGTCTCTTAGGCTGGACAATCACCTCTCCTGGAGAGAGCCCAGGTTTCACAACAGACAAGACCGGATGTGAATCTCAGCTCTAGCATTTCCACACTGTGATCTTGGGCAAGTCTCTTACGACTCTGACCCTCCACAACCTCGTCTGTAAAAGAGGGAAGAGAGGGCTGCTGGAGGTACAAGTGTAATACGTGTATAAGCCCCAGGCTGTCTGGAGGAGGTCTCCACAAAGGGATTTCTCCTTCTTCTGGTTCCTTCTTCTCAACCTCAGCTTGGAAAGAAGGAAGGCTTTCCCTCAGATACCCTCAGTACTAGTGAGGCAGGCTGGCATTTTTAAAAGAAGTCTTATTAAAATGCAAAGGAGGGGAGAGTTAAAAAAGAGACAATCAAAAAAAGATACAAATAACGAATAAAAATAGCACGTAAGATACATTGAGGGCATCCCACCTGTGAGGCAACCTGCTTTGCCCTAATTTAAAACTCACAAGCGTCCAATACTTGATCACCATCCTCCCTATTTGCTGGTGAGGAAAAGAGTCTCAGACAAGAGAAGTCACGCCTGCGTTCATTGTCTGGTTAGAGGGGTATTTGAATCCAGGGCATCCAACGCCCCCACAAACCCTTTAAACCTTCCTTTTCCTTCTATGGCCACCTCTCTTTCAAAGATAATAACAGTTTTCAAAGTGCCCTTGCAGACATCGTCTCATCTGCTTCTTATAACAAGTCTGTGAGGTCTACCTGGATGAGGAAACCGGCTGGGAGAGGTGGTGGGGTTCCACCGAGTCACCTGGCTCAGAAGTGACTGAGTGACGGAGCATGGACCTGAGCCCCAGGCTCCAAACCCCTGATTTTCACACTCGGGTAGAAGGTCTGGGCTGTGGGGGACACCTGCGATTTTCCCTGCCCACCACCCACTACCCCCTCTGCTGGGAGCTGCCTCCGGGCGCTCACCTGGGGAGTCTCTTCTCCTCTCTCATGGTCCACAGGACCCCTGGCCCAGGCCCAGCTGGTCAGAACCGGTACCAGTACTTGGGCTGGAATCTCAATGCCAAGGCCAGCTCTTCTACCCATGGCTCCTGAGCTGGTGGAGCATTGGCTGTTGGTGACCTAGGGATGAATTACCAACGGATAGGCCAGCAGAGGGGAGTGGCCAGGGAGGACTTCTCTGAGGTGATGATGTTTAAGCTGAGTCCTGAGTGACAAGAAGGAGCCAGCCTTGCCAGAATCTAGAGAGAAAACATTGTGATAAAGGGGGGTGGGGGGATTGGTTGGAAGGTTCTCAGAGAGGGGTGAGTTTTGGTGTGCCAGAGGAAGAGGAAGGAGGCTGTTGTGGCCGGAGGGAGTAGGGAAGGGAGAGGTAGCATATGAGACTGAAGACCAGGAGGCAGGGAAGGCCAGTTCTGCAGAGGCTGAGGCTTGGTCGGCTGTGAATGAGTCCAGGGCACGGATAGGACCTGCCCCCCTTTCACTCCAGCCTCCGTTCTCTGAGGCCCCAGCTGGCCGGCTGGTGAACATGTGCTGGGGCTGCCAGGCAGCCGATAGCCATGAATGAAGGAGGCTGGGCCGAGGTTTGAAGTAGTGTTATGATTATTCTCGACAGTGAGGAGAGGGCACAGCTGTTCATTCAGGAAACGAGCAGACCGTGGTGGCACCACCTACCCACCCACCAGCAGCTGAGGAACAAAGAAATAGTCTGCTTCCAACCAGGGTCTCTGTGTGGAGGCTATTTTTTGTGAAAAGCTGAGAATTCAAAAGCTCATCTCCTAGAAAGCCTCCCTCGTCTTGGAGAAGCTAAAGAGATGGATCAGAGCTGAGCAGCCCCTGAATACCACTGATTACATGTGAATTATAATTCCTACTCTGTTATTGACTGTCAGCCCACCAATGGGGGCCAGTCCTGGACCACCATGGCTTTGAATTCACAATTCTCTTTATGGTATATAGATTCCTAAGGTGTTGGTGCCACTTGACAGATGTGGCAATTCAGGCACAGAGATGTTAAGAAACTTGCCCAGCACCACACAGCTGCTAATGGCGCTGGGATGAAAATGCAGCAATTCTGGCTTCCTTGCACTCTTACTCTTATCCTTTCTGCTACAGCACACTGCCTTTGAAATGTCTTTTCAATTCCCTGGGTGCCCCTCCCCTCCCCTGCGGCCCTCATCTCCAGCCTGCATGAAGGATTTTGCCTAGTAAGTTAGAGTGGTCCTTTCTTCTCTCCCTGCCCCCTAGCTGTCTTCTCCAATCCGATTACTGCCCTTTTGCCAGAGAAGGTCTTTTTCTGCAGCTCTAACCACGTCATCTGTTCATTTATTTATGCATGTGACAATATTTATTGACTACTTACTATGTGCCAGATGGTCTAGGCTCGAATACAGCAGTGAACAAGACGGACACACTCCTTGAGTTTATAAAGCGCATGTCTCATCTAGGAAGAGACATAATACCAAGTACACAAACAAATAAATGTATAATCACACATTTAAAGACAACAAACAAGCAGGGTGAGATCAAGGAGACTAGCAGGGCTGCGTCCGTCTGCTAAGATAGAGGGAGGGCTAAGAGAAGAGCTCTGAGAAGGGGCCCTGTAAGCTAAGCCCAAAGAGTGAGAAGGAGCCAGCCTTGTAATAAGCAGGGAAGAGAGTTTCCCAAAGAGGGAACAGCATGAGTGAACTCCTAGAGGCAGGTAAGAACTCTGCATTTCAAGGAACTTGAGGTCACTGATGTGGCTGGAGCAGGGAATGAAAAGGGCAGGGGCCACATCGTGTAGGGTTGGGGGGCCTGGCAACATCTGAAATGAGATGGGGGGTGCAACGTGCCCTGCCTTTAGTGTCGCTGGCAGCCTGGCAGCCTCGTCCAGGGTAATAATCAGTGTGGACAGGAGGAGGACAGAGCACAGAGGGGTCCCCTTGCCTGGGTCCTGGGGCAGGAGCCTGCCCTCTGGCCCATGGATAAGGGTCTCCTTGTGTTGTAGCTGCTTGGATCCCCTTAAGCCACTGAGAGGAGCTCTCTGTGATGGGGTGAGGGGGTTCTTGGCCCACAGCCAGCCTCTCCTATCCCCTGCCCTCAGGACCTGAGACTGGAGCAGCCAGGCTGACCCCCAGCAGATAAAGGGCTGGGATGGGCTATGAGCCTGGCCTCCTTCAGCCATCTGTCCACCCACGCACACTCCTAAACATCCTGGGCCCTGGGTCTCCAGCCTTCTCAACACCTGGAGCTTACCTCTATCCTCACCTTCTGAGAGAGGCCGTCGCTGATCGTCCTGGCTACGGCAGCCGTCCTGGTCACGCGCTATCATATTATCCATGAGATAGTTCTTGATGGTGCCTGAAATGATCTCCCAAATCTGTTTCCTGTTGGTCCCCCTCCCCTACACGGGGCCTTATGCACAGTAGCCCCAACAAATACCTGTTGACTTTCTGCCCTTTGTTTTGGCTCAAGCCAGACTAGAGAGTGACATCCTGGGACCCTTCATTTAGGTCCCTTCTAGAATCATCGTTCGTAATGGCACTTCAGCTGTGCTTTTGCCTCTATGGAGGAGCATTTTAAAAGTGCCCAAATGAGAACAATTCCTGGGCCTGTTCAGACACTGTCAAGGGCATCCTTCCATTCCTCAGAGGCTTCATTCCGTGAGAACCTGGAGAAAAATCTTCTGAGAGCTGAGAATCAAGGAAATCTGGATGTACCCCGAACACCTGGTTAGTTTCCATATTGGAAATTGGAACGCTTAGAGCCAAATTCTTCTTCTACTACCGTTAAGTTTACAGGACCACTCATATCTCAGGGCAAATCTTTTCTTTTCATCCTTTCTTTTAATCATCCAAGAAATATTTATCCTGAGCTTATTGTGTGCCTGGCCCCGGGGAATCAACAGTGAACAGAACTGACAACACCCCTGTCTCCATGGCGCTCACAGTCAAGCAGAGGGAGAGGCAATAAAGCAACCTAAGTAGCTATGTCATATGTCAGAAGGCAATAAATGCTAGGCCGCCCACATTTAGAGGTGGGGAGAGGAGTCTGTGAGGTGGGAGGAGAACCTGGGGAGCGTGGGCTCCTACAAGCCACGTGGAAACCGCGTGTGAAGAAGGAGGGAGTGAGCAGTGGGGCCAAATGCTGACCACGAGGACTGAGAATTTCCACTGGACTGGAAACGTGGAGGAGGCCATTAGTGACCTTGAGAAAGCAGTTTGCGTTGACAGGTAGGGCCCCACACCTGACTGGAGCAGGTTGAAGAGAGGACAAGAGGATTTGGAAATAGCAAGCGCAGATGACTCCTTCAAGCGGTTTTGCTGGTTAAAGGGAGTAAAATATGGGGCACGAGCTGGAGGAAAAGGGGGACGAAAGACGATTTTTTAAAAAGGTGTGAAAACTCTGAATTGCTTTTTTAATTTAAATTTTATTCATTTTTGAATAGGTAATATATTCCCATGATCCCAAACATCAAAGATTCCAAATTGTGTTTGGTTAAAAATTCTTCCTTCTACCAGTGTCCCTTTCCCACCCCTCACCCTGGAGACAACCTCTCACAGAGCACGTACGTGCCCACAAACACACACACACACACACCAACACCATCCCCAACACACACACACACATTATTTTTCTCCCTTTTTGACACAAATGGTAACATCCTGTACACGCTGCTCTGTGCCTCACATTTTGATACTTAACAAACATGTCCTGAATATCATTCTACATCAATACACAAAGAGCTTTCTCATTCTTTTTATGGCTTCATAGTGATATACTGTATATTTTTTTTATCCAGTCCCCCACTGATGGACAATCGTTTGAGCTCAGTTCTATTATTATCTTCATTTTACAGAGTGGCCGCTGAGGCACTGAGAGGTCCATTGGCTTCCTCACGGAGGCTCAGCCCCCGTGCTGTGGCGTGGGAACTCCAGGCGCTTAACCACACTTGACTCTCCGCCTCCTCCTGGATTAGTTTCCTTGTTTCTCCCTCACTCCTACACTCTTAGCAATTATTTTGCTATCCTTTTGTTCATGTGAATAACACATTTACAAGCCCTGACCATTTGCCAAGCACAGGGCTAGGCCCAGAGGATGTGAAGGGATATGACAGAGAAGTCCTCTGCCGCCAAGGAACTTGCAGACTAAATAAGTCTTTGTGTGTTTTTCTAAGCCACCTCCAATCTTTTATGGAATGACGCAGAGAATTAATGAAGCCTAGTCCCTGTTTTTAGTAATGAGGAAACCAAACGTGCCAACAAATCACTGTTGCAATCCTGTGAGCTGAACACCATTAGAAAAGCCTGGGAACCCCAAACACTGAGCTGTGTGATTCTGGCCCCATCCCCCAGTCTGGCCCTCCTCCAGTTTCCCTTCTCTGTTAAAGGTTCACCACCCAGCCAGTGGCTAAAGCCCTCAGGCATTGGCTTCTCTTACTTCCATGCCCAGGTATTCCACCCTATCGGTGAGACCACCCCCTGAACGCCTCTGGACTCTGCCCGACTTCACTATCCAGGGCTACCAGACTTGCTAGGGGTCTTCTCTTACAGGGTCACCCAATAACTTCCTCCCTGGTCTTCTTGTCTCCACTCCAGCCCCTTCCCATCCACTGTCCATCTAGCTGATGTGTCACTGTGTCATTTCTGGTTCTAACCTTCTAAGGCTTCCCTTTGCTGCCCTTGAGCTAATGTCTTGGCGAAACAGCCCAGAGATTAAGATTGTGGGCTCTGGAGCTTGACTCCTACTTGAATCCCACTTACCAGCTGTGTGATTTTTTTTTTAGTTGTGGAGGGCACAGCTCAGCTCCAGATCCAGTTGCCATTGCTAGTTGCAGGGGGTGTAGCCCACCATCCCTTGTGGGAGTCGAACCATCAACCTTGTGGTTGAGAGCACACACTCCAACCAACTGAGCCATCTGGCCACCTGGGAGCTCAGTGGCAGCTCATCGAGTTTCATTCTAGTTGTGGAGGGCACAGATCGCTGGCCCATGTGGGAATCGAACCGGCAGCCCTGTTGCCCCGAGTTCACACTCTAACCAACTGAGCCACCCATCCGCCCCCAGCTGTGTGATCTTGAATGATGTACTTAACTTCTCTGCCTTTGATAAGGCAAAATGAGATAATGAGATAAACGAGAATCATTTGATAATGAGATAAATTAGATAATGATAATGATAGCCCCTACCTTTTACAGCAGTTGTGAGAATTAAAAGTTAATGAATCTTATAATGATAAGGCTTTTGTGATTTCCTGAGAGCATTAAATTCTTTTTCTCTCTGTTCTTCCTCCAACCCCTCTGAGCTGAACTTGGCCCAGGAGCCCATTTCTTCCCCACTGAATCTCCAACAGCTGGATACACAGTATGTTGAATGAAAGAAAGAATGAGAAAGCCATTGCATTTGGGTTCTAATGGATGCATAGGAGTTTTCCAGGTAAAGAAATGATGGAGGCAGGGCTATTAAAGGGCTTGTTCCATCCTTGGGGCTGGAGGCTCCCAGTGCCTGGAGGACAGGGAGGTGGTGAGGCTGGAGAAGAAGACTGGGTTCAGTCCAGACCCTCTGTGTGGGCAAAGGATATTCATGAAGGGAAGGCTTTTCTGACAGAGTGGCTGTTGCTTGCAGGAGAGACTGAGGCCAGGGTATGTGGCTAAGCTCCAGGGGAGCAACGAAAAGGCCTGAACTAGGGCAGTAGCTGTGGGAATACAATGAAGAGGAAGGATTTGAGAGATATTTGAGAGAAAGAATTAATATAGTCTCCTACACACTTTTACTGAATACCTCCTAAGAAAGATGTTAGGGGATTGATTGTGGGAATAAAGAGCAGAAGTAGTATCTTCCCCTGTCTTCAAATAGTTCAAATCTTAGGAGAGGCAGGCAGACCTATAAATAAAAATATGGATGCAGGGAAGGTAAAATTCAGTATTATCACAGCCAGTCTCAGAGAGAGAACGCTCTATGTGTAAAATCAGCAAATTAAAGCACCATGCATTTCTGAGTGACTCTATCACCTACCCCAACGCTTTTTTCAAGTTCTCAAATTTTTATTTGGTTAAAACACACTACAGTATATTTCCACAACCCACCAACTTTTAGAGGCAGTGTAGTGTAGAGGTTTAGACTTAGCAGCCCATGATCTTGGACGAGTTACGGAATTCTCCTAACCCAAACCCATCTTAGCTATCATATGAAGATGAAGGAGACTGAAACGTGGGGGAGAGAGAATGTGGAGGAGTGGGTAGGGATGAGATACTGCAGGGCCTTGTGAGCTACCATAAAGGGTTTGGATTTTATTATTAGTCCAATGGGAAGACACTGAGGTGCTTTTTTTGGTCCCAATTTTACCATTTTTGAAATGAGATGTACAACTAAATACAAGTGTTGAGTTCCATGAGTTTTGTCAACTGCGTACATCTGTGTAACCATCTCCTAAAAAAAGATACAGAACATTTCGATTACCCCAGAAAGATCCTGCCTGCCACTTTTCAGTCAATTCTCCCCATTTCCAGAGTCCTTAAGGGTCTAAATACTATATTGTGTTTGCATCACTCTGGCTGCGGCGCAGAGGCCGGCTTGAGACCAGTAAGGAGACTGTGGCACAGGTCAGGCGAGAGATGACTGGTTGCACCGAGGTCGCCTAGCAACCAGCAAGCGTTGTCTAAGGATTGAGCTCTAAGAAAAGGGAAAGCACCGCCCCCTCCAGGCCCCGCCCCGCTCCCTCCAGGCCCCGCCCCACCCCCCTCCGCCAAGGAGTCAGTAGGCAGCACCACCACACATCCGGAGGCAGTAAGAAGCTTCTTATTGGTCGGTTCTCCGGAAGCCACGGGATTCGGAATCTCGCCCAAAGTCGTGCGACCTCAGGCTGCGTTTGCGTGCGCGGTGCATGGCGGCGGCGCGTGGTGCGTGGCGCGTGGCGCGAGGGGGCATGGCGCACTCATTCACTGCTGAACTCATTCACCGCTGAGCCTCAGTTTCCTCCCTTTGCGGTAGTGGAGCATGCTCTGCACGGGACACCCCGGGCCCTACTGCGCAGCTCCACTGCCAGCCTTTGAGGGGGTGTCTCAGCGATTGGGACTAAACAGAGGAAGCTCGGGGATCCCCACCGCTCCAGGCCCGGATGCATAACTGATCCTCCGGTTCCCAGAGCCTCCAGCGCAGGCCAGGATGTTCGTCTTGGTGGAGATGGTGGACACGGTGCGGATTCCCCCGTGGCAGTTTAAGAGGAAGCTCAACGACTCCATTGCCGAAGAGCTAAACAAGAAGTTGGCCAACAAGGTACTGGGCCCACGGGGTCGCGGGTAGGCCTTGGGACGGGAGGGCCCAGTACTGCCCACCCGCATGCTGCAGGACTGGCCTTGGGCAAGTAGCTTATCTCAGAACTCAGTTTCCTCGCCTGTACTTGGTAATTCTTACTCCACAGGGATGTTGGAGGGAATCAAAAGAGAAACTGGGTTTGAAAAAGGCCCTTGTAACTGCGAGCTGCTAGGTTCCACACTTCCACATTACTTTGCAATCTTGGGCAAGTCATTTACCCCCTCTGGGCCCGTTCCCACTTGTAAAATGCAAATAATAGTTACTGTCAACCACACATGGTTTTTGTGAAGATGGATGGTCAGGAGGTTTATCCGTTTATTCCTGCAAAACATAAATGTTCACCTTCTATGCCAGACCTGCGTGCCTTAGTGCCAACTCTCCAGAGACCTTCCCGCTGTCTTTCCTGTAGTAACCCTCCCCCCTCAGTTATTCTGTGTCATATCACACTTACCACCCTCTATTTTCTTATTTGTTCACTGGGTTACTGTTTTGCTCTTTCCCTGTCCATGAGGGCAGGGACGTCTGTCTGTCTTCTTCCCCACAGTATCCCTCATATGTAGCCAGAGCCCGGCACAGAGTAGATGTTCCATAATTGTCTGTTGGTTCATTGAATGAATGAAACAGACAAGGTTCAACAGATATGAATGCGAGGGTCCCACAGATGAGTGTGATGAAGAGTTGAGGTAAAGGCTATGAAGGACAGGCATTCACAAGCCTGTGGAATAAAGGAACTTCACCTACAATGAGGCTTTGAGCTTTGTTAGGGAGGTGGCATTTTGGCTTGAGCTGAAATGGTGAGGAGCTAACTTGCGGATTGGTTTTCCATGGTGGGAGGGGCTGGGCAGAGAGAAGAGCGTGCAGGCAGTCCGAACCACATATGGCAGGAGGGAATATTGCACCTTCATGGCATGGAGTAGGCTGGTGTGGCCTGGGCAGGCTGGAAAGGTGGTGGGGGCCAGGCCACACAGGGCCTGCAGGACTTCATGGCGTATTTATTGGTCTTCATAGAACAGTAGGAGGTGATAGGAGGGTGGGGGGGAGCCAGCAAGAGGAAGATTGGCTGGCTTTATTTTTCCCCCCTTCTTCCACCTCCCCTGCCCCCCAACTCCAGTTCAAGCCAGTTGTTTCTCAGTCTAGCTGTGTAGGACACAGCTCCCTGGCCCATGCTGGTGTTATGAGCCTTGCCCCCACCCTCCCACCCCTTCTCTGGTTGAGGCAGTCGGTTGCTGATCGTAGGTGGTCGCAGGTGGGCCACTCACTGCAGCTCTCGCTGGCTGCCAGCCGTTCATGCTGGCCACCAGCCGCTCCTAGCAGCACATAATAGCCCATGACAGCACACAGTGGCAGCTCATGCCAACCTCCGCTGCTCACGGCGGCCCAGCTCCAGGGAGAGCCGTTGTTCACAATCTTAGCTGTAGAGGGTGCAGCTCACTGGCCCATGTGGGAATCGAACCAGCGACCTTAGCATTTGGAGGGCGTTTGGAGCACAGTATTCCAACCACCTGAGCCACCGGTCCAGCCCATTGATTGGCTGGCTTTAGACAGGAGGCAGTTTCCCTCCATAGAGGCTGAGGTCAGAAGGGGATGTGCAGACATGGGGAGGTGGTGGTGGAGAGAACTCATGGAGTCCTTGGTGGATGGCTTCTGGTTACTTTGTGAGGTAGAAGGTGGGGGCTCTGTAGGGAGATGTGTGAACATCATAGAGAGAGAAGGTGTGCAAAGTCCAAGAAAGGAATGTAGTCCCTTTTGTGGCACGGGTCCTTCAGTGACCTGTTAAGATAAGTCTTTCCGTGTCCAAATCATTGAGTCATTTGAGAGGAGGCCACACAGAGAGGTCCACGGTCCGGCCAAGGACATAGAGCTTGTGCCTGACTTTGCCCCATCTTGGTGAGGTGTGGCCAGGACTCGTAAGTTCTCTGAGCTTCTTGCTAATCCTTGAACAGTCCTGCCAGGTCTCAACTGAGAGGCGATGACGCTAGTGGCAGATTAGCAGACACCAAACAAGCAGCCAGTTGTTTGGAGCACCGTGGGGTGGGGATGGGGATGGGATGTTCTCTGCCTGTTCTCTGCCCAGTCGTGGGGCCTTGGCCATGTGTCACTGCCAGCCTCAGTCCACGTGGCCATGTCTGTCTGTCTGAGACTTTATGAGCAGAACAGAGATTAGCTGTAGTTCTGACAGTGAGCTGTGAACTTTGGCCTGGACTTGGGGGACCTTGGGAAAGTGTAGAACCAGGGGTTCCCTTACCACTGACCCTTACTAGTAATAATTGTGATCCTTGATTATTATTATTTCTAGCATGTGAGCCAGGTACTGGGATAGAGGCTTCCCATGCATTCTCTCTTTATTTCAATGCTGCAGCCTGGTATACCCATTTTTTCAGGGAAACTGAGGCTCAGAGAGGTGACCTTAGAGGTCACGCAGTAGGTGGTGGAGCTGGCATTGTAACCTGGATCTGTCCTGTCACCAAAGGCCCTGTTTTTTCCAGAGCTCCACATCTTTCCAAGCTTCTTTGTCCGTGGTTACTTCAGGCAGTGTCCCAACTCATTTCCAGCTGTAAAACGAGAGTGATCATACCTGCCCTGAGGTGTCTCGAGAGAGACTGCCTGAGAGCTGGGCCTCGGGGTCACCGTGTGCGTGTGTGTGTCTGATTGCACACAGGTCGTGTACAACGTGGGACTCTGCATCTGTCTGTTTGACATCACCAAGCTGGAGGACGCCTATGTGTTCCCAGGAGATGGCGCGTCACATACCAAAGGTGGGTACCCTCTCTTCCTGGGTCATTGGGTTTTGGGGACTCAGTTTTCAGTAGGGGGGGGTGTGGGTTTGGGGGGGACCTGGAGCCTAGTCCTGACTCTGCCAGGAATCGAATGGGCAGAATCTTCCCCTCTCTGGGCCCCGGTTTCCTCATCTATAAGAAACAGGAGGCAGACGAGGTGATTCTCAGGCCTCTTCAGCTCCGAGACTGTGGCTCCGTGTCCGAGCCCCTTCGATCTCGTCTGCTCCTGAGCCCTGCTCTTTGCCTGGCCCTCAGGCTGCTCAGTCTGGTTGGGGGGACAGACCAGACAGGCAGAGACACTTGGAGAGCTCCTTGCTGGGTTAAAAGTGAGGGGACTGCAGCTGCCGTTCCTGGACGGGGAGGCTGGTTGGGGATGAGGGACTTGGAGGGGCACTAGGACCTAATGTTAATGCGTGGCCTCTGGGTTCAAATCCCCATTGTTCTCTGTGTGTCCTAAGCAGAATATGTTCTCTGTGCCTTGTTTCCTCATCTGCAAAATGCAGTTACAGTAGTTTTTATATTACAGGACTGTTGTTCAGAATTACTAGGTAAACATGCAGAGCTCTTCGGCGGGACCTTGGTACAGCGAGTACTCAGTGCTTATCGATTCGAATTGTTTCTCCAGACTGTGGGCCAGCTAGATGGTTTCTCCTGTGCTGGCTCGGCCAGGGCTGGATGGTACAGGTGGCCTTGTGCCTGGTGGTTGGCAGAGTGGTTACTGGTGGGGTGGGGGCCTCTGCTGGGATGACTCATCTCTGCTCTGGCCTCACCCTTCAGTAGGCTAGACTGGGCATCGGGGAGCCCCTGCTTATATCCCATTGGCCAGAGCAGGTCATATGGCTAATGGCAGCAGCAAGGGCTGGAGAAATAGGCTCCATCTCTCCATGTAGGAGCTGTGGTCACTTTGCAAAGGTGTGTGTACCCTGGATGGGAGGGGTAGCTGCCAGACCTGGAGGGAGGGAGGGAGTGGAGCATTGCTTCACTCTCCTGACTGGACATAACTAGAACCAGAAGCAGAGGGCAAGGGGGCCATTTGGGTGGTTTAGGGCTAGTTAGAGTATAGGCATGAGACTTGCCATGTCTGCCCAGACCTGCTGGATCACAGTCTCTGGGGCTGGGGCCGACAGGTTCTTCTAAGCAGGAGCTAGGTGAGAATCGCACAGGGCCACGTTTGAGGAGCCCTGCCCTAGCCCGTACTGCTCAGCCTCTTGACCTAGGTGTAGAGATGTCTTCCAGAACGTGCCACAAGGCTGCCTGGTGTCCGTGTCCAGGGACCCAGAGACTAAATTAGCTCGCGTGGATGCTGTCGAGCTCAGCAGAGAGCCCTATGAAACAGGCTGCTTGTAGGGACTAGGAGCAGTTTCATTAGCAGAAAAATAAGACGGTGCCACGAGGCCTCTGTTTACAGAGGAGGAGGACCCCAGTCTCTGCCCTTGGACGGGGGCCTTGGTTGTCCAGGAGACAAGTACTAAGAGCCACCAGAAATTCAAGAAAAACTTGGAGAAAAGAGTTAAATTTGAAGAAATTGTGTCCATTCATTTGATTGTTTCTGCCCCTTGGTATAAGATTTCACTTGATTTTTATCAGAACTCACCCATTCACCTGGATCCCCCGTTTTCTTGGGAGTGAGGTATGAGGGTTAGGCCCCTCACATAGACCTAGGTTTGAATTCTGGCTCTGACCACCCTGGGTAGTGCCCTTGGGCAGGTAATTCCACCTCTCAGCCTTGATTTCTTCATCTGTAAAATGGCCTTCATACTGGCAGCGCCCGATGAGCACTGCAGGGTAAGTTGGTGATTTGTGGTGGGGATCAATCACCCTGCTTCAAGGCTGACCCCTGGCCCAGACCCCCTTCACCCCTTCCCTGTCCCCCACCCAGGGCTGGGGCCCAGGGTGTGCTGAGGGAGGGCTCAGCTCCACGGCCCCATCTTTTGCTTTGAAGACTTCATTTGCCGATTGTTTCTATTCCTTCCATCTGGAACAGTAGCATAATAATAATAGTACCTACCTCATCAAGTGAGTGTGAGGAGTAAACAAAAAACCCCGTGCAGCCTTGTTACGTAGTAAGCACTCACAAGATTTCAGCCTTTGTCATTTGTAACACTGGCCCTGCTTGTCCAGCCTTATCTCTTGTCACTCAGGGTACTTTTACCTGGCACCAGCCTCATGTCCTCCATGCTCGTCATGCTGGTGGGACCTGGCCTCCCCTGGGAAGCCCCTCTTGACCTGCCCCTCACCCCTGCCCAGGCTGGCTTGGGCCCCACTCGGAGATCTGGAGTAGCCTGTCTTCATGCCTGCCGTCTGCTTTGTTCTTTAAGTTGTGACGAAATATATATACATAAAATATTTTACCATTTTAACCACTTTGAAGTGTCCAGTTCAGTGGTACTAAGTACATTCCCATTGTTGTGTAGCGTCCAGCTCCAGAACTTTCTCATCATCCCAAACAGAAACTGCCCACGAAACTCCATTTCCCCTCTCCCAGCCCTGGGCAACCTCAATTCTACTTTCTGTGTCCATGAACTTGACTCCCCTGGGTCTTTCACGTAAGAGGAATCATGTGGCATCTGTCCTTTGTAGAAACTCACTATGTCCCAAGGTGACCCAGTTTCTCCTGGGACAAATTTTGCTCAAACCTACAACTAAGAACAGGTCATCCTCTTTTTTTTTTTTTAATTAAAGTTTATTGGGGTGACAGTTGTTAGCAAAGTTACATAGATTTCAGGAAGTCCTCCTCTTCTTAGTGACCCTTCAGACCCACCCTTTTTTGACTTTCCAGGCTTCCCATCTGCAGGCTAAACTTCCCCAGAATTTTGGAGGGGTGGCTCTTGGGAGGGCGTCCCCAACGCAGCACTGTCCTGGCTGGCCCTCCAGCTGGCCTGTGGCCTCCTTTTCATTTGATTATGATATAATTCACATACCACAGAATTTGCCCCTTTAAAGTGTACAGTTCAGTGCTTTTAGTATAGTCACAGAACTGTGCATCCATCACCACGATTTAATTCTAGGACATTCTCATCACCCCCAAAAGAAACCCTGTACCCATTAGCAGTCACTCCTCATTCTCCGCTTCACCCAGCCCGTGGCAACCACTAAGCTACTTTCTCTCTCTGGATTTGCCATCCTGGACATTTCGTAGAGCTAGAATCACGCATTATGTGTGTGGCCTTTGTAACTGGCTCCTTTCATGTAGCGTGATGTCGTCAGGTACATCCACGTTGGAGCACGTGTCGGCACTTTGTTCCTTTTTGAGGCTGAATAATGTTCCATCCAGTCACCTGCCGACGGCCACCTGGGTTGCTCACCTTTGTGCTTTGGATGTGGTTGCTCCGACTGGAGCTCCCTGGGCACAGGGCACATTGTCCTGTAAGCCCAGGGCCCACGCCAGGCCTGGCACAGACCTGGGAGCCTCCATGGGGATTTATTAAACCAACTGATGTTGTGTCATATGGAGGACAGGGTTTTTCCATCCTGTGGGTAAGTGACCCTTGGCTGCCCTCAGCTGCGTTCTGCCAGGGCAGCATGAGGATCTGTCATCTTCATGACGGCTCAGATGGCCCGTGTTTGTCTCCTCACAGGGAGGGAAGGGGCACCCGCTGCCCCCTCTCTTTTCCCCACGCCTGCCTGACTAGTGGAGCCCGCGGAGGCAGCCTGGCAGGGAGCTGGGGGCCCACGTGGCCTTGGTGCCCTTGGGGCGAGGCTGGCAGACCAGGCAGCTGAGGGTGCTGGTGGCAGAAGCCTGTGTTTGGGGATTCAGCCTGTCTGAGGAAGGCAGATTGAAGCCCGTGGCCCTGGCTGGTGGTCCAGAATGACTCGGAGTCTCCCCATGGCAGGAGAGCTGTGTAAGCTGTGAGCAGGTTACCCAGCCTCCCTGGGGGGAACAGGACAACTGACACGGGTGGAGCGTGGTAGTCGCTCGGCGGCAGGCAGGGGGCAGCCTTATAGTTTCTCTCTAGAACTGCTGGTGTTCAGGCCAGTGGTGGACTCCCCCTTCAGGGCTTTAAATGGAAGTGACAAGGTGATGGCCTCTGCTGGGCCCTGGTGTCAGAGTCTGTGATGTGGGCATAGACCTCATCTGACATTTTCCTTGGGGTCCAGTGAATGGGGGCCACCTAGGGCAGGGCCTGCAAACCCACAGAGGCATTTTGCGTTATCGGCTCTGCCTGCCGCCTCCTTAATTTCAGGGCATTTTTAGTGTTCCATTCCAGGTCGGGCACAGGCCTGGGGCAACGTCACCAATCAGTGGGAGTTGGGGACCGATTCCAAAGCTGGGTCCCTGGCCAGTTGCTTCTGCCCTTGTTAGGATTTAAAGGGGGGGCTGGGAGGAAGGTTGGTTGGCCTTGGAGTCATCATTGGGCCGGAATCTGGGCTCGGCTGTGACTTATCTGACGCATTTGAGTGCCAGCCCTCAGTTCCAGGGCCACTGCTGCAGGCCTCTTATGAGGGCCAAGCTGTGGTGTTACCGGGTCCGGGTGAGGGTCCCTCTGGGCCCACGGGAACGCGGTGTGGACTGCCGGGCGGCTCCTGGAGCAGCCACGGAGCCTCCAGGTCAGTGCGTGAGCCTGTGAGGAAAGCATGTCTGCCCTGGTTGGAGCGCCTGTTCCTCACGTGCCTGCTCCTCACTGTTGTGCTTTCTTCACTTGCAGTCCATTTTCGCTATGTGGTGTTCCATCCGTTCCTGGACGAGATTCTGATTGGAAAGATCAAAGGCTGCAGCCCGGAGGGCGTGCACGGTAACTGAGCCTGACTCCTCAGAGGAGACCTGGGGCACGGTGGGGGCGTCACTTTAGCTTCCGTGCTGGGCCCCATGGTCAGGGGCGGGGTCAGCTTTGGAAGCAGAATCTTTGGGTGGGGTCAGAGAAGCTTGTGAGCGAGGGGCATACTCAGCCCCATCTCACATTCACGAAACAATGAGGACCTCAGAGGCTGTGCGGCTTCACCTCAGGGTGGGCACTGGAGCCGGCAGAGTGACTCGGGGTCCTCAGCACCCACTGGGCCACATTGTGTGTGGTGTCCACCTCAGGGTTGGGTGGCTGCTCAGGCTGTGAGTGGCACAGGCAGAGGCTTGGGACACCAAGGTGGGGGAGGGGGCCCCGATTTCCATGTGACACCCGCCCCGTGGGCAGCACATGGTAAGGGACTTGCCTCTTGAGTATCCAGACCCCTCGTTTAACTGTCCCCTTGAGCCCCTGTCCCATGCTGTCACTTTGTTGTTTTTTCCAGTCTCTCTAGGGTTCTTTGATGACATTCTCATCCCCCCAGAATCGCTGCAGCAGCCAGCCAAGTTGTATCCTCCCGAGTTAAAGTGGGTCACAGAGGAGCTCAGGCCTCTCCAGAGAATGGTCCTCACTCCTGGGGGTGGCCCTGGTCCTGTTACGGGATGCTGCTGGCCTCTGCCCAGCCCCCCAGCCTGCACTTACGCTCTGGAAGCTCCTATCGACCTGTGCTTCCCACACGGGCCATGGTGTCCCCCTGCCTGTGCCTCTCTGGGCTGCCAGGCCTGGTTGTGTAGGTTGTGCACTGTGGGCAGGGTACTTCCACTTCCGGTTCACCTGGCTTAGATTGTCCCTGCAGAATTCATGTCAAAGACCATGGCCTTTGAGAGGTTTGCCTTGACTGGCTCCCCTCCCCTCCCTGGTCTGCAAGTGGTGGCATCAGCCAGCATTTGAGGGCGTGACTGTGAGGCTCCTGGTCTGGGTTGTTTCCCTCTGTGGCTCCCCCATTGTCCCTGTCCCCGCCCTGAGCCTGCTGCACTGCAGTTGTCTGTTTCTGTGCGTCCTCACTGCAATTGCTCACCGAGAGGGGCCTCATCCTGTCATCACTGTACCCGAAGTGCCCAGCACAGGACCTGGCACACGGGAGGAGAGGCAGAACCCACTGCCAGGGCTGCAACTAGAGAGCAGCGTGGCTCCCTGTGTGGGCTCTAGGGAGGCATGGGGCTGCCCTCACTGGGTTGGCAGATAGCTCTGGCTGGGCCTGTGCAGGGCTCGGGGGTCTGTGTGATTCCAGAATGTGTCAGAAAGACTGGCCCAGCCAGGCTTGTCCTCTTGCTGGCTCTGAGCCCTCAGGCATGTGACCTCCCATCCCACCACAGTCCTCTTGAAAACTGGGAAGTCCTCGTGCTGCCTGCTGGTCAGTGTCACAAGGTGTGGCTAGAAAGGGATGTGGAATTGCACTGTCCAGAGAACACAGGACAGCCTTAGCTAACACGGGAGGTCCAGCCGGGTCTGTGTGTGGGTGGGCCTTGCTGCTACAGTCCGTTTCACTGATGGGGACCCTGAGGCACTGAGGGATTGGGCCTGACTCCCGGTCACAGCTGGCAGGTAGTGGAGCTAATGTCTGCACTTGGCAGTAGGCCTCTGAGAGGCATAGGCTGTCAGACTGGCAGGGAGGGGACCCCGGGCAGCAAGAGGCCGTGGGCATCCCATCTTGAGGCAAACTCGCGCTCTGCTCTCGAGCCTCCTTCCTGCTTTGGTGACCTGAGGAAGCCTGTGGGTGCCTGGCCAGTGCCCCCGTGGTCCCAGCGTAGATCCTGACCCCCGAGAACTCCTGCTCCCCTATGGCCCGGACCTGGGCCAACCTCACCTCTTGCATGTGGGGCTGGGCCTGCTTTTCCTGTGACTTCCCAGCCAAAGTGATTGGATTTTGTCAGGGGGTGGGTGCTGTGGGAGGAACCTCCGATCTTCAGGAGCTCCCCCATGGCCTGGTTTTTGCCTTGACCTGGGTCCCACCCAGCGACGACGCAGAGCAGGTGTGGGTGTGGGAGTATGAGACGGAAGAAGGGGCACACGACCTGTACATGGACACCGGGGAGGAGATTCGCTTCCGGGTGGTGGACGAGAGCTTTGTGGACACATCGCCCAGCGGGCCCAGCTCGGCCGAGGCCGCCTCTTCCAGTGAGGAGCAGCCAAAGAAGGAGGCTCCATACACGCTTGTGGTGAGACGTCCTGATGTGCTGCCGACACCATGGGGCCTTGATGGGAGAACCCAGCAGCAGGGGGGCAGGGCACCTCCTTGCTTGTTAACTTGGGTCCCACTCCTAGAACCCCGTCCCAGCTCAGGGTGCAGGTCCTTGCTGTGTGGTCTCAGGCAGTCCCTTCTCCCTGGGGAGCCTCCTTGTGGGGAGGTGATAAAGCTGCCAAGGCTATTGTGGAGATTGGGGGTCACAGCCCCACCCAGAAGAGAGGGACAGAATCCACGCTGGGTGACCAGGCCGCTGCCAGTGGGCCTCAGGAGAAGAAACCGAGGAGTGGGCTGGGGAGCCAGTCAGAGCCCCAGGGAGGGGTGATCCTCAGGGCTGCTCCCACACCAGGCCCAGCGTGGGCCTGAGGTGGCGGGGAAGCTGTGACCAGCCAGCTCTGACTTGGGTCCCTTTTGTCTTTTACCATTATGAATTCAGTGACACATGACAGAAGTGGGGCTTTGGGGCCTTCTAGTAGGGTTTTCTGGTGTAATGTGGGCTCTGGGTTGTTCACTTTGGAGGCAGTTGTGTGTCAGAAATACGGGTGGCCCACGAAACACCCCCATATATTTCGGGGCTGGGGTTCAGGGTCACGAGGTAGGCCCTTCTGGCAGGGCGAGACCACAGGTGGCTCTGGAGGGCATGCTCAGGACTGGCCTGGGGGTGACGGAGGGAGGCCTTGGGACCAAGGGCCATGCCCTCATTGAACCAGCCCTTTCCTTCAGGAGAGGGGGCAGGCCGGGAGTGTGCTCGTGGGTGCCAGCTGGGTGCCCAGCACAGAGGGCTCCTTTACCCCCCTGTCCGAGTTGGCTCACAGCCCGCAGGTGGATGAAATGTGCCTGTTCTCTCCCCTGGCAGGGATCCATTAGTGAGCCGGGCCTGGGCCTTCTCTCCTGGTGGACGAGCAGCTAGCCCCGGGGCTTGCCAGCGCACCTGCCCAGTCTGCAGACCCTGCCCAGCCCTCTGGAAGGTGCCGTGGAGACAGGAACAGCCTGTGCCCGAGGGAGCTGGATGGTGGGGGCCAGGAGTGCCCTGCCAGCTTGCCCCCTCCCCTGCCACGGTGGCCTTGCTCCTCGTCCTGAAGTCCTGCTCTCAGTGACAGCAAAGACATTTAATAAACAATGGCAGTACCAGGTGAGAAGCCACTCCTGTCTCGATGGCCTCTGTCACAACCTGAGGTCACTGAGTTGCCACAGCTGGGATAGCATGTCCTTCTCTCTGAATCACTTGGGAGATGGCCTCCTCCAAATGGCAGGACTTGACACAGCAGATCGAGAGGCCGGCCTGTGGTAGCTGCACTTGCTGAGCAGAGTCTGTTAAGGTAGCACCTTCCCACTGACTAGCCTGTAGAAGGTGGATGCTGAGCTTTGCTGGCCCAAGGTGAGGGCTGGTGGCCAGCTGTCACTCGGACCTTGGCCACACAAGGAACACCCTGTGGGTCTGCTGCAGACCCCAGACCCTGCATGAAGACAAGCACCCCACTGTTGATTCAGCAGCATGGGAATGCCGAGTTCCCCCTGCCCTTCTACCCACTTCTGCTGGGACCAGGACACTGCTTTCCTGGCAAATCTGGTCTTGGTGAAGGGGCCCCTGCCCTGACCTCTGGCTCACACATGGCACTGGACTGTGGAGTGTGTGTAGTGCCAGCAGGGTGGCTCCAGGGGGAGGAGTAGCTGCAGAATGGTGCCTGCCGCTGCCTCATGCCAAGGGGCAGGGGATGGTGTGCTTCGTGGACTAGTTATGACCTTGGGCGGGGGGCCTGTGTGGGTGATGGGGGCTGTGCCCACCTGTCTGGAGGACTGAATCAATGGCCAGAGGAAGGGGAGGCCTCCCCCTGAGAGGCTCCACGTTGGGCCCAGCCCCCGGCCCACCAGGGAAGCTACTGGAATGGGCGTGGGGGAGACTGCCCTGCAGGCAGGCAGAGGGTTAAGCCGTGGGAAGTCTGCCAGCCCGTCTCCTTCGCCGCAGTGTCAGGTCCAGCTGTGGCGTGGGTTCTGAAGGCCTCCACCAACTTTGGTGAAAAGACTCCTCTGAACCCTGGAGTTGATAACCGCACAGACACCACGACTCACACAGGGACAATCACTGAATGTGGATTCTTTCTTGTAAGAGAAAAAGGGTCTTCAAAATCCTTCAGCCACGAGTGAAATCATCAGACAGGAGAAAAAGTTCAGATGAGAATCTTGTCATCAAAAATAAATAAGAGTTACATGGAGTTGCTTAAGATCTGAACCAAACTAAAAATGGGAAGGCTGGGGGCCATGACATTTTAAGAATTGTCCCCATTCCCCCCACCCCCCCACATCATACCATGGGTCACTCCGTGGGCTGAGGAGGGAGGGGAGGGCAGGGGGCCTGGCCACACCATCTCAGAGCTGGAAGTCGGCTGGATCAGGTCAGATCTGGTTCTGATGACATGCAGAACCACTTGTGACACCAGAACTGGGTCCGAGGAGCAGGGCGGTGGGACCTACTGCTGCAGCTCCTTCATTCTGTTCAGAGCGCTGCCGGCACGGAACCACTCGATCTGTGTCTCGTTGAACGTGTGGTTCAGGACGATGGTCTCCTGGGTGCCGTTGGGGTGCTTGATGATGCATTTCAGGGGCTGCAAGGGAGAAGGCGGCTGTGGGTGGAGTGGCTCTTAGGGATGCAGCCCCCCATTCTGCTGGAGCATCAGAAAGCTGGGCACCTCTCAGGCTTGGGGGCCAGCAGGTGAGTCAGGCCCTAGGCCAGCTCTGGGTAAATGGCCGTGGTAAGACTTGAATGGCATAACCCCTGGGGCCAAGAGGGTCCTACTGGGCATGAGGTGTGGGCTTGTCAGTGCCAGGCCTGGGTTATGAGTGAATAGTAGGAGGGCCTGAGCTGGCTCCACCCTTATCTCCTTCGCTCAGGGGTTGCCTAGAGAATTTCAGGGCCCTCCCAGCTGGAACAAAGGCTCATGGGAAAAGGTGCAGGTGGGGCCAGGTGTAGAAGGGGAAGCAAGGTGGCTGTCCCCTATCCCTCAAGAGGGCCTTGGGGGAGATGGGACCATCAGCCTGCCCTCCTTCCCTGGCCCCTGACCTTGCCAGGGGCAAAGTCCTTCAGGCCCTGGATGGTCAGCTTGTCCACGGGGTGAATCTTGTTGTAGTCGGCTGGGTCAGCGAAGGTGAGCGGCAGCAGGCCCTGCTTCTTCAGGTTGGTTTCTGGAAGGCAGAGTTACACTCAGTCCACAGTGGGCAGGGCTCTGTCCCCCTCTCTGTGCAGGAACCTCACCCGCCCAGAGTGCTTCCTTTGTCCCTCGGGGCTCGGAGACACTCTAGTCATACCACCTGGGGACAAACCTGGGGCAGTGACAGTGCCGGTGACACGCGCCTTTCACTAGGGCCTACACAAGTGAGCCCTGGCCTGTGTCTCCGTAAGCCTTCCTGGTGAACATTCACCAGGACAAGCCAGGTGCCCTGGATAGGCCCACGTTTGGAAGCAAGGCCAGCGCGTGCCTGAGATGGGGAGCTCTGGGCGTCAGCACATCTGAAGGGCAGGAGGCTGGCGGGTGTGGAAAACAGGAGCCGTGGGCACAGTCTGGAAACCTGGCACAGGGCTCCAGGCCCAACTCAGCCACTGGCAAGTTGGGTGACCTTGGACTGCCAGCCAGGGGAAGTGGGTGGGGCTGGGCCCTAGCCCCAGCTCACCGTGGATCCTGGCGAAGCTCTTGGTGATGATGGCCCGGCCCCCAAGGTGGCGTGGTTCCAGGGCTGCATGCTCCCGGCTCGAGCCCTCACCATAGTTCTCATCTCCGATCACCACCCACCGGATGCCATGTTTCTGTCAAGCAAGGGAGGAGTGACATATGAGGGACAAGAGGGCACTGGCCCCCCCACCCACCTCACCTAGCCCTGGGGCTCCTGGAGGCTCACAGGTGAAGAGGCCAGAGGCCCCTCCTCACCAGCCAAGGGCAGGTGAAGTCAGGTGACTCAGGTCCAAACCAGGCCCTGATGGGACAGATGATACAGGCCCTGTCTGCGGTGGGCACCGGGAGGTGCAGCCCACCCATCAGTGCCCAGCAGAGGCCAGGGTGGGGGGAAAGCCATGGTGGGAACAGAACCCAGGGCAACGGGGGCAGTGGAGGTGACAGGGCTCGCTCCCATGGCCCTGAGACATCATTCAGTGGCAGCACTATTAGTGGGGGCTCCTGAGTGGAGAACACGCCTTCCCTGGACCGCCTCTGCCCTGCCCAGCCCCCAGGAGGTGCCAGAGGACCCCCACCTTGTAGTAGCGGGCAGTGTCAGGGACAGGACCGAACTCCTGGGTGACGGCGTTGCGCACAGAGTTGGCCTTGCCGTTCTCTATGTTGATGGCTCCAATGAGCAGGTTGTTGGAGATGTTGTCCAGGTGCCCACGGAACTTGAGCCAGGGGCCGGCGGCAGAGATATGGTCCGTGGTGCACTTCCCTTTGACCTTGGGTGGGCGGGCAGAGAGGACAGGTTGGGCATGGCCCTTGAGCCATGGATGAGGGGAGAAGTCCCCTAGAGGCAAGCAGCAGGCTCCTGTGGCCAGGACCCAGGAAGTGACAAGCAGGTGCAGGACACATGTCTGCAGTCCTGGGATTGTCACACACTGGCCAGAAGGGCTCAGACCAGGCTATCACCCACCCCTCAACGGCGCTGGGAGTGAGATCTCCAGGACAGCGCACTCAAACGGGGCAGAGGCTAGCATGGGCGGACAGATATGTCTGCTTGTTCCCCTTCAGGCCTAGGCCCCCAGTAAGATGCCCAGGCTGTCAGAGCAGCTACAGACCTCACGCTGGACAGAGGAGCCCGGGGATGCGTCTGGGTCCTGGCTGGTAACTCAACAGTTTCACCTATCACGTGTGCTTAATACTGGCTGTTACTGCCTGGAGACCCGTTAGTAAACAGCCTCAATTCATGTCCGACACGGGTCTGACATGACAAAGGCTTGTCTGTCTGCTCAGCTCCCAAACAGGCCACACCACTAATGCCCAGCTGTGGGACCAGAGCAATCAATGGCTTCTGGAGCCTGTTTGGTCACGCCAGAGTGGAGACCTGCTGTGCTGGCTCACGTGTGCCCTTCTTGCCCTCCCTGCGTTCCCACCCACACCCACTGGAGGTGGCCCTTACCAGCTGCAGCCGGATGGCCAAGAGCCCCAGATAGCAGCTGGCCAGACCCAGCTCTGCCTGGCACAGGGGAGCAAAGAAGGGGACACTGGGCTACAGGTGCCCTTGCTCCTCTGCAGCCAAACCTCCCTTCCTGCCCCCCACTTTAACCTTGCCCTTGTCCTCCCCTGGGCCCAGGGGAGAACACGTGGTTTCATGGCCTTCCTGCTGGGCAGTCGGGCTGTTCTCCCTGCCCCCGCGTCTCTGACCTTGATAAGGATTTGCAGGTCCTCCAGGTCTTTGCCATCCCACTTGTCAAAAGGCTCCAGAAGCTGCAGCCGCTGGCTGGTGGGGCTCACATCCACCCGCTGCCCGCTGCTGTCCTTGGGAGGGTGCTGGTAGGTGTCCTGCCCAGGGTCGAAGTCCTGCAGCAGGGGACAGGGACACGTGGATGCCCGGTCTCAGAAGGCAAGCTCCCCATGCCAAGTCTTTCCCTCCCAGTGAATATAGCTGCTTCACTCTCACTAACGGTGCCACCCCCGCCGGCCCAGGACAGGTGCTGCTGAGATACCCAGGTGTTGGGAAGGAAGCGGGTTGGCCACAGAGCACGTGGCAGTGGCCTGAGGCCCCCCAGGCCAAGGCCGGTTTGCAGCGGCTCACAGCAGAGGGTGGCAGTGCCCACTCACCGCTCGGGGGAGCTCATCGGCATCTGGGGCCTCCAGCTTGAACTTCTTGCCATCCTTGCCTGTCAGGAAGTCAGTTTCTGGGTTGAACTTGAGGGTGCCAGCAATGGCCAGGGCTGTGACAATCTGAAACAGAGGGAGCCGGTTTGTTGATTAGTACCGAATACCACTCCTGTCTCCCCACTTCAGCCACAACTGAGAACAAAGCTGAGGAAATTTCCAAGTTCTCCATAGAGGCCGGAGCTGCAGGAATCTCTGGGACCACAGGCTGTTGGGCCGGCAGAGGACCCATGAACCCAGGGCAGTCTGGCCTCTACTGCTCCCCACTGGACCTCAGCGCCCTCCTCGGGCAGGGCCAGCACTGCTGTCCGCTCCCCTCACAGGTGTGCCACCCTGGACCGGGAGAGGCTGGCACAGAAATGCTGCTGTGACGAAAACACTCCTAAATGGGTAACACACTGAAAGAGGGAAGGGCCACTCTTCACTCCTTTTTAGCAAACAAACGTATTTCTGGAACACTCATTTAAAAAATCAGGTCAAGACTGGCTGTGTGCCAACAATGGCTGAGGCTGAATTCCCACTAAGTGCCCGGCTCCCTCCACATTCGTCATAACAAGGCCCCTTCCCGGCCCAGACAGTGCAACGGCTTTCCGCACTGGCTCCCTGACAGGACCGTGATCTGGGGCACGGAAACGGCACGTGACGTGTGGTGAATCCAAAGCTCCTGTTCGTGATCACAACTGCACTAAGCAAGCACCTGCCTGCTGGGACGTGGGGGCCACGCAGGGGACACGGAGAGCGCGCGATGCTTGGGGCTGGCGAGGCCTGTGGCTCTTGGTTTCTGCTCCCACAATCCCTTGCTCTGCGATGCCAACCCTCCCACAGCAGGCCCATGGGGTCGGACGCAAGCTAGGGCCTGGCTGAGCAGCCTCACCTCTGGGGATGTGACAAAGGCATGGGTCTCAGGATTTGCGTCGTTGCGACCCGTGAAGTTCCTGTTGTAGGAGGTGACGATTGTGTTCTTCTCCCCCTTCTTGATGTCCTTCCTGCCAGGTCAGAGAGGACAGGGTTAGGGACGTCTGGCTTGTCACCAGGCCCATCCTGCCTAGGTGATGAAAGAAGGGGTAATGGAAAGACCCTGAAACAAGCCTCGTCTGTGGGACTCAGGCAGACAGAGCAGAAGGGAACCTCAGGCATCACTGAGGTTCACTTGAGACACACGTTAGAGGCAGAGCCCAGACCAAAGCCTGACTTTCCTGATCCGGGGCCACTGCCTCCTTTCAAATGGCTCCGTGGGAGGCCCCGCTGTGTCCATTAGGACGAGGCCTCGTTGGCGTCTTCCCACCAGCTGAGGCTTCAGGCCCGCTGCAGGGCTCTTCCTCTCTACTTCCAACCCAGCTTTCCAGTCCTGCCTGGAAATCTTCTAACGTGCCGCAGTCCTTAAAGCTAGAGTCTCTTCTTTGTGCCCAGTAACGTCTCCCTGCAACACCTGGGGCTCCACACTCCAGGACACAATGGGCTGTTCTCTCACCTGTCCCACTGGCCGATGCAAGGGCCACAGGCATTGGCCAGGACGACGCCACCCACTTCCCTCAGGATCTGTGCCTGCAGGAGAGAAAGGAGAACAGGGAATTGTCAGGCGCAAGCCAGTGGCTGATGGCAAAGGGTGGTTCAGCCACTTGAGGGCTGAAGAGCTGTCCTGGAACCCTGGGGCAGCTGCAGGTACTGGTACCAGCCCTGGCCAACAAGGCTACGGCTTGTCCTGTCCTGAAGCCACATTTCTCAGCAGTGGGGTGGGGAGCTGGGGTAGGAGCATGTGGGCACTCACATAGCCATCCCGCTCAATGGTGGCACGGATCTGCTCAGAGCCTGGTGTGATGGTGAACTGGGACTTGCACTTGAGCCCATGAGACAGCGCCTGCTTGGCCACAGCTGCTGAACGCCCCATGTCCTCATAGCTGGAGTTGGTGCAGCTGCCGATCAGACCTGGTGCATTGTGGGTAGTGGGGTCAGGGGTCAGGAGGAGACAGTGACTGGAGGTCCCCACCTGACCTGGTCAAGAGTTCACCAACTGTGCTGGGCCAGGGGCTGTTACAAGAGACAAGTTAGAAGCAACCTAACAGTAAAGGACAGGCTACTCGTGACCCAGCCATTTAAGGGAAGACAGTGTGGCCACTGAACGTGACACTGAACACATATGGTGGCCGTGTGGGCCATTCTCACAATAACAATCTGCATGTATGCGCACATCAGAGGGCTCACACTGACATAGGAACAGTGACCACCACTGAGGGCTTTCAGGAGATGCTCATTTTTTTCTTTTAGACTTTCTAGAACGCTCTGGCTTTTTTACTGGCTTATCATCAGGGGAAAACGGTTCTTTTAACAAAAGTCTATCAAGGTTATTAAAAATGTCACTAAAGACTGAATGCCATCACAGACATCAAGAATCTCTCTTTTATCAATCCACCGATTTTATTTTCGAATTATTACACCACCAAATATTTGTTTTAAATTTGCTTCAACTACTAAGGCGAACACATTACACAGCACTTTACGCCAGGCTCAATTATACAGAAGCTCTTGCATTAAGTCGTCCCTCCTCCTAAGAACTTGAATGAGTAAGTATGATTATCATCCCTGTTTTACAGATGGGGAACCAAGGCACAGGGAGGTGGAGTAACTTGCTCTCGGTCACCCAGCTATAAAGCAGCAGAGTCAGATTCAAACCCGGGACTCCTGGCTCCAGGGTCCACACTCTCCACAGCCAGACTATACAATGTGACAATGGCAGGTGCTAGTGACATCGATGTGCCAGTGCGTCTGTATATGTAAAGCATGTCAAGTGAAGTCAAAGTCAGACATTGTGGGTGAGGCGATGAAATGTTTGTAAAACAGAAAGATACACACATCAATATACGCATGTACACAGAATCCCTCTCAGAGCTCCTAGAGCTGGTTTCAGGTTGGGGGCTGAGCTTAGGGGTGTTTTACAATGAGCACATATTTCTTTTATACCAAGAAAAAGTAATTTTTTGAAAAAGGCACAAAGAAAAAAATAAATGAGTCTAGAAAGTGCCTGGTACATGTAGGAAGAGCCCCACGGCGGGCACAGGCCTTGTCCACAGCCCTGGGCAGACCCACGAGCCCTGAGGCCTGTTAACCCAACGAGGTGGAAAGTGCTCACCTACTCGGATGTCCACGGGCCAGCCTTCCTTCTCTGCCACGGTGCCCACTTCTGCCACGGGGTGAGCCAGGTCGGGGGTGAAGGGCCCGTTGATGTGCGGCTTCAGCTGAACCAAACACGACACGGGAGCAGAACGAGAGAGGAGAGAACAAATGTTGGTGTGCACAGCCTCTTCTTCGGAGGCTGCCTGGCTCCCATCACCAGGTCCCTACAGAGAGCCTCAGGGGCCAACTACTGTTCTTAGGTTTCAAAACTCGTCCCAGGAAACACCCAAGCAGTGGGCACTGTCCAGGCACAGCTCCTGGGACGCTGCCAGCCCTGCCAGGCTCTGATTCTCTCCTGTATGCAGATGGAAAGTGGATGGGATCTGCTCAAGGTCACATAGCTAGGCGGTGGCAGAGGCATGGAATGAATCAGGGTTGTCAGCGTCCCACGTCCGTTATCTCCCACACTATGCTGCTTTCGGGATTGTAGGACAAAATGGATTTAAGGCCAGATGCTTTACGTGTGATAATACTTATACCAAGAAACGTGAAGCACTTAGCAAAGCGCTTCTAGAAAAGCACTTTGAAAAGCACTCCGTAAGCGTCAGCAAATGTTATGATGTGAATTAGCTCCTTCAGTTCCCATGACTGCCTTAGGCTTCACACATGATGAAGTGAGGCCCAGAGGTGACTTAACTTGCCTAAGGTTACAGACTGAAGTGGAAGAGACAGGATTTGAACTCATGCCGACTGGCTTTGGGGATAAAATCCTCGACCTGTACTCTGCTGCTTCTGTTCCTGCAGCCTGCCTTTCCTCTGCAGGTCTCAGGGTGCCAAACCTTGCTCAGGCCTGGGAATCTCAGGCCTTGCCCTCTTGAACTCTGACAACCAAGCAAACTCCAGGACGAAAGCTTGGCTTCTGCTAAAGCTGAGGTGGGGCAAACTGAACCGGTTCCTGAATCACCAGCCACAGCCACCTCGCTCTCCCCTTAGCCATGTATCCTGCCACCCCTCCCACCCCACTGTAGCCTGATTCAGGAAGCAATCTGCAGGGACACGGGAACCAGGGGCCCAAGAGCCCTGCTGCTGCGCCGGCAAGGACCCGCCCTGACCCTCCCCAGGGCCCACTAGAAGCCCCACATGAGGCCTGAACTCCCCACCCTCAGAAACTCCTTGGACCCGACTCCCTTCCTTACCTCGCTGAGGTTAATCTCAATCACTTGGTCATAATGGCAGCCAGGGTCGGGCACCAAGTGCTCCTTGAACTCATCAGCAAGGTTGGCAATGTCTGAAATCAACAAGGGAGGGAGACCACAGAGTGTGAAACAAACGAGTCATGAGACCTCATCCATCTATCCATCCAAGCCAGTTAACCTGGCACCTGGCAAACACTGGGCCCTGGGCACTGATGGCAAAGAAACCAAACAGACAGCACAGGACATTGTCTCTGCTCTCGAGGAGCTTGCAATCCGCGAAGGAGCTACCAGTGAGCCAGAAGTGACGCTACAGTACAACAGACACACACACAGGGACACACAGGAGAAGCACTGAGGTTCAGGTCAGGGAAGGCTTCCTGGACGTGAGAAGAGCTGAGTTTTGAAGAAGTTACTTGGTAATGGAAAGGAGGGATGGGCCTTCCACGGAGCACGCCATGTGCGCATGGCTTGGAAACGAACTGACAAGCTCTCCCCATGGCCCCCGGGCGTCTGGCTCTACCATCACCGCAGCTCACCTCCCTTCAGAGGCTCCAATCATCCCTCCCACAGGCCCTGTTTCCAACTCCAAGCTTCACAGAAGCCAGGCTAGAACGTGAAGGAAGTTGTAAGGGAGGCTGGGAAAGCGGCTTATATTCCAAATGTTTTCCTCCTCCCCTTGTTAGGGCAGGAATTATAAACAGAAGCAGATCCCTGTCATTTCTAGAACTTCCTGCAGGGGACCAGGCCAAGAAGATGGGACACTCAGCCACCTTCTCAGGTGAAACTAAATTCCAATCCTGAGATAATCCAGGATGTCCCAAACTTAGATGCCAGGCACTTCGAGCCGCTGCTGCCAGCTACAGACACCCTACTCTGCAACAGTAGCATAGACTTCATACATAACTTCATACACTAGGGGCTTTTCAGAGCTGCTAAAGCCAGTCCGGAGACACGGGGTTGAGGACTCCTGCTCTCCCGGGGAAGGTGGAGCTCCTGCCGGCTCTGCCCCACCACCCTGCTCCTGCCGCTCACCTGCCCGGCCCGTCTTGCTCAGGTATTTCTTCATCCGGTGGTTGTAAGGAAACACTGATGTGGTGGCCCCGATTTCTGCGCCCATGTTGCAGATTGTCGCCATGCCTAGAGGGAAATAGCCCACGGGGCTGGCTGAGCTGCTGGTGTGAGTTCCACATCTTCACACTGGGTAGCGGGCATCATTTCTGTCCTCGCTCACATGGCCACCTAGTGGCCAGTGGGCAGACTCCTTCCTTGTGTCCCAGGGTTAAAATGGGGCCAGAGCTCAGTGTCCCGGCTCTCAGCGTAGCCGCCGGGTAGAGTGAAACGAACACAAGATTCAGCCCCTCCAAGCTGAGTCCTAGTTCTGGACCTGGCTGTCCTGCTCGGCAACTAGACGGCCACGTGTGCTGAAGGCTGACCTGGCCAGACTGCCCAGTTGTTACTATGCTCATTTTGCAGGTGAGGGAACTGGCTCAGAGGTCGGGCAGGCCATAAAGCAAATGCAGGTGCGACACTCGGGTCCAGGCCCACCTGCCTGGTGTCCAGGCCCGCCCTCTCAGCCACCGCACGGTGCTGTATGGAGATGTTTCTGGCTCCCACGTTTTCTAGCAGTGAGACCGGAATGACGTCCAATGTCCGGACCTCAGAGCCCCACGCAGAACTGGGGAGACTTACAGATGTCCTAACTGCTATCAGGACACCGGCCTCACGGGGTTGCTGGGACACTGGTTTTGGATTTGTTATCAACTTCCTAACTGAGCAGTCAAAGGTGGTAAGGGCTACCTGTAAGAGTGGGCCCTCCATCACGGGAGGGGTACAGGGCTCGCTGAACAGTCGCTCTGTGGGGTGACTGCAGGGCTGAGGCAGGCACCTGGGGAAGTCTGAACCGGACCATCTCTCAGGCTTATTCCAAGTCTCCTTGGATTTCTGCGGGCCCAAGGCCTTGAGGCCAGGTCACCAGGAGTGATAAGCAGGAAGGGGCTGCTTCCTACCTGGACGTGGACGCTAACAGGTGATAGATGATCTAATCCAAGGGAAGCGAGTGAGGCTCCAACTCCAGCCAGAGGAAGATGTGGAAACAGGGCTGCTTTGGGTGAAGCCCTGGCTAGCCCCCATTCGCACCGTCACCTCCAACCTCTCTGGAATTCTCTGGATCACTCCAGGCGGCCCAGGGCATGGCCAGAGCCCAGCAGCAGAAGTAGGCTCGGCCCCTAACTCTGTGTGCTCCCAGGGAAGTTGTCTGCCCGACCTAAGGACCTGGGTCTCCTCCTGTGTGTAATGAGGGATCTGGACTAACCACCTCCCCTCTGTCTCTAAGTGTCCATCCCAAGTCCCCAAGCCGATGGAACAGATCCTCAGGGGAAGGCCATTCACTGCTTCCACAGCTCAGCCACAGGCCCCACCGGGCCCCACGCAGGCTGAGGGCCACGTCACGCGGCCACCTTCCTCACCAGTGCAGGAGATGGAGTCTACACCAGGCCCGTGGTACTCCACAATAGCGCCCGTGCCGCCTTTCACTGTGAGGATTCCCGCCACCTTTAAGATCACATCTTTGGGTGAGGTCCAACCGGAGAGGGAGCCTGTCAGCTTCACACCAATCACCTGAACAGGAGGGGCAAGACAGCAACGATAGGCGCTGTGAGCTACATGCCACGTTCCCACCAGGACGCTTACCTGCTGGGCTTCCCATTTCTGCTCGTTTGTCTCTGCCTCCCTCCCCAAGAGGTTTGAGGCTGACCTATTTGTTCATCCCTTTTGGGTTCTACCTCTCCGATTCATCCCCACCAAACGCCCCCCTGCAGCCACCCGAGTGAGCCCTTCCCTACCCCTCACCTTGGGGCACTTCAGCTCCCAGGGGATCCCAGCCATGACGTCCACTGCATCAGCACCCCCAACTCCAATGCAGATGGCCCCAAGGCCACCGCCATTGGGGGTGTGGGAATCAGTGCCAATCAGAAGAACGCCAGGGTATGCATAGTTTTCCAGGATAATCTGAAAAAGAATCCAACATCTTAAGCTGGGTCATTCTCAGGCACTTCTCCAGGACGGGGCCTCTCCAGTGGGGCCCAGAAGAGCCAGAGACTTGGGAAACAGGTGGCCTGGCCTCAGGAAAAGCTCTGACAGTTCCTGACTGTGTGACCCGGGCCTCTGAGTGTCTCCCTGCACCTCAGTTTCCTCATCTGTTAGCAGAGTAACGAGAACGCCCACACCAGCTCGACCCCGGGACTGTGGCGAGAACCAGATGAATTGAGATACAAAAATGTGTCTTGTGACAGGCCTGGGACAAGCATGACCACTGAACGGTGCTCCTGACGACAGTCCCTGCCTCGTGTGGTGACATGTGGCGTGTGCGCACCTGGCTTCTCGTCATGGCCAACAATTCTTTCATGACCTGGTTCCAGCCCCCAGAGGAATCACAGGGCCAGGCCCCCACGGGAGCACCGGCCGTCAGTGTGTCTACTGCCGAACTGGAAAGGACAGGCGAGGTCTCCCACGCCTGAGGTGGGTGGCTCTGAGAACGGAAGTGGCTGGCTGAAGGAAAACGATAATTTGCCTCATCGCCCGTCCCATTTCCCAGTGCTCCCTTCTGAGGGAACACTTCTAGTTGGGAAGGCGCTGGCAGTGAGCATTTCCCCAAAAACATTCAATGGAGGTACAGGGTCAGCTGTCCCACGGTGGCCCTTCCCGCCATCCAGGCGCCTACGGGCCGAGCACTCTGAGAGCTGCAGGATCCCACCAGGAACGCCCCAGCCAGGAGCCCTGGGCCCTGGGTCTGAGTTCTGGCCCCACCACCTACTGGTGGTTGTGGCCTGAGGCAAGCCACTTCGCCTCTCCAAGCCTTGGTCTCACCTATGAAAAGTGGTGCCCAGCTCACTGGATCACGTGATGACGCAGTGGCACCAGGTCCATTAAGCTATACAGGGGTGCCTGGGAGACACGTTATTTTTATTCCTTTGCAGCAAGGGCCTTCATCTGAGTTTCTGCTGCTAACTTGTCAGATGGAATTATGCGCCCACCACACACACACACACGGATTTGGGAAGAACAAGATCGAGATGTGAAAGGCTCCATAAATGTCAGGACCGACTGAATGGTGGCAGGCTCGCTGGCACATGACAGAAGCTCCCTGGCACATGACAGAAAGCCCAGGGCCTCTGCCCGGGGCTGGGCATCTGCCCAGCAGGCTAGCAAGGTGCGAGGGGTCTTCCTCTTGGGAATGCAGAAAGTTAGGAGACCCGCTTCCTACCCCGAACGTGGTAGCTTGCTGGGAGAACAGGCCAACATAGAGGAAATCGCTCAGAAAAACAACCGTTGGAGAGAATGCTGGTTAACTTTCATTTCTCTAGCCCTCCTTGGCTCAGCCATGTACAAAGATTTAAAAGTAGTTCATCTCTAAAGCTCTTCAGGCTTGTAAGACTGAGCCCTGAAGGCCAGATACATGGAATTCCATGTAGCCCACGGTGTAGACCACAAGTGTGCTCCACACCCAGAAGGGAGAGGCTAGTGCAGACCCAAGGAGTACAGAACGGGTCACCATGAAGCTGGCAGTTGACAGTGACCTCGGCGGTCAGCTGGATACGGCTGGGCCAATGCGGGGGGGGGGGGGGTAATGGCGGGAGAAGTGTATTTTAGGCTGAACTAACATCTAGAATATAAAACTGGAAATTCAGCTGTCCACCCACACAGCGCATGGGCGTGCACACACATACACACACACACACACACACACACACACACACACCCCACACACACACACACAGGACCTATTCTGTATGGACCTGGCCCTGGGCCCAGAGCGAGAGGAAGAAATAAGCACAGTCTGTGTCCCCACAGAGCTCACAGTCCAGCGGGACAAGCGCTCAGCACACACTGGGGTTATGTTGTAAAGGGGTTCCACAGAGGATCACACAAGAGCGCCCCAATGTTGGGCACAGGGGAGGGCCAGGGGTAACCAGAGGGCAAAGATGTGGAGAAGAAGATATGCCAGGGTGCTCGAGATGGAGGGAAAGGAGCTAAGCTTTGATCGGGGCATGGTGGATTAAAGCTTCCAATGGCCCAACATCGAGAGGGAGAGAAAAGTAAAGCTGTCCAGGATTTATGATCCCTGAGAATTCTGTTTTTAAAGAAACAAATACATCAGGCCGTACACTTAGCTGGTGGCGAGTGGCAAGTGTGAGCTGCCATCACTCACAGCCCCAAACTGGTCCGAGAGCTGCCAAAAAGGCCTGGGCATTTGTACTGAGGTGGAACGGGGGACACTTGGATTGGGGTGTCTTTCACAACAAAAGGCCAAGCTGGGTCCACCTGACTCCCTGGCCCTGCCACTGAGGCTTTCACTCCCTGGAGACTGATGTGACCTGCCATTCCCAGGCAGCCCCTTCCTGGCAAGGGGGATGGTTTGAAAGGGCAGAGCAGTGATCCATGGGCTCTGGTTTCAGAGTGGGCCGTGCTGGGAGCCCACGGGGTCAGGTTACAGCCTGACTCAGCTCATCTTGAAGGAGGCCTGGGATAGAGCTGGGGAGAAGGGTCACCTTGGCAAGATGCAAAGAGGCAGGTTCCACAAACACGATAGATGGCAAATGGCCACACAAACCAGTGCACACCCCACAAAGCAAGTCAGTGGTTCTTTGATGACAAGCTAAGTGCCTATCTCCCCAGAAACACACACACACACACACACACACACACACACACACACACACACAGATAAAATTGATGACCAAGAGAAAACTCTATCGTTGGGGAGAGCCTGGAAGAATTCCTTGCTGACATGACCTATGGTACCTCCATCTTATAAACCACCACAAGGGGCCAAGCGCTGTGTGCCCTGAGGCGGAGGCACCCCCAATGTGACGGAGGCCGCGAAGCAGTCCAGCGGCACTGGTACCAGGGCCAGACTCCTGGATGCCAATCCTGGCCCCACTATCGGCCACCTGGCTATCCCTGGGCAAGCGGATTAACTTCTCGTGCCTCAGCGTCCTCGTTTGTAAGGCGTGGACAGTAAAACCACCCACCCGACAGGGTTAGCTATCAAGGGTTAGCTATCCACGCACAAGGTGTGACACTCGTGGAAAAACGCAAAACAAAAAAGAATACGATCCTACAATGCTTAGAAGAAGGTGTAACAAGAAACATGTCCAACTTAAAATGCTGGTTACCAACGTGGTCAGAAGGGACTATTTAAATTTCTTACATGGAGAGTGAGAACGTACACCTTGACCCAATGAAAATTCCCTAAAAAGGAAGGAGGAGGAGCCTAAAGGCTGACTGAAATGTCATCCATTCCCTTCAGGCTCCTGAGCCAGGCCAGGAGGTGCTTTCGGGTTCCCTAAAGGCAGCCACCCCTACCCCCGCCACCCCAAAACAGGCCAAGCCCTGCTGTACCTGGTGAATGATTCCAGAGCCAGGCTTCCAGAAGCCCACGCCGTACTTGGCACCTGCCGTTGCCAGGAAATTGTACACTTCTTGGTTTATGTCCTATTGAGACAAATCAATAACCAGAGCGTTAGTAACACAGTCTGAGTCTGGGATGACCCTTGCTCATGCCCTCCTCCCTCCCAGCCACCTCTCCTGTGTCTCTGAAATGCTGGCACCGTGAAGACAGGCCCTCTCCTTCTGCAAAGAAATCCAAAAGGGCCTGGATACTGGCCCACAGTCTTGGCTGGCAGGCCCAGGAGAAAAACAAAGGAGCAGAGACAGAGCCCCAGTTCTGGAACTCCTGGCCACGGAATGCGTCCAGAACAAGTTCCTTCTCTACCCTGGGTCTCAGTTTCCTTATCTGTAGAAGGAACCGGGCTACCTCATCTCCAAGGGGCCCTCTGGCACTCAGTCCTCCAGGGCCAGCTGTGGAGGGCACATCACTGCAGAACTGTGGTGCTGCTTCTCTGTCTGAGCCTTGGGTGCTTCATCCATAATCCTGGGACATTTACGGAATGCCCACTGTGGAAATGGCATCACGCTAAACTTGCTCACAATCCATCCCGAGGGACAGGGGTACCGTCCTCAAGCCCATTTCACAGATGCAAAAACAGAGGTCCAGAGGTAAAACACCTTGCGGAAGATCCCAGAGTTAAACAGGGAAGTCAGGGCTTAAAACCAGGGCTGTTCAACCCCGAAGCTCAAGTGTTATATTCTAACATAAAATAATGCCGCCTCCCTACAGGGAGGAGGACGCCAGACCACACCTCAGAACACCTAGACCAGCCTCTGGCACATCGTAGGTGTTCCATACTTGGTAATGTGTTTGATGGGCCCACATGGAAGACTGTCAAGTGGACCATGTTCTAAAATGCAGGTTTCAACAAAACAATGTCTAATTCCAAGGCAGATTCCTCAGGGGGTGGGGCAGGCTTCCCAGCACACTAATGTGAGGCCAGGGTTTATCTGGAAGCCATGGCATGGCCCTGGACAGGAGAGACCCCAGTGACAAAAGGGATGGGATCACAGAGTCCCAAAGGAGAAATGAGGAAATGAGCTCTGAAATCCTATGATTCGTTGAATCCCATCTCCAGAAGGTAGATTCTGAATCCATACAGTAAGGGGAAGGCCAGACCCTGACAGGGGTGGCCCTGCTGTGGGCAGTCACCCCAAGGACAGAAGGGGCCCCAGTTCCTGGCCACACCCTGTTCCCGGCACCAGAGAAGCCCTGGAATGTTACCATCGCCACTGCTGCTGACATGGAAACCACCGGCCGGCAGGCTGGGAAAAAGAGCCACTGTACAACCAGGGCACGAACCAGCGGGCCAGGGTGGGAAGACAGGGCTTGAATGGGAAAGCTGCCCCGAGCGTTTCCCATGGGTCTGAGGCCGTCCGAGCTCCGCCGACCCTGGGAGCCGGAGCACTTTCAATCGCATGCCCCACACTGTGCCCAGCCGGCTCAGGCCCTGCCAGCATTCAGCTCCTGCCAACAGCCCCCACGAGGGGTGCCCACTTCCACTGCAGGGGGTGGGGAGGGTGGAGGCCCAGAGCTGGGAGAGACCTGCTGCTGCCAAGAACGAGCACACACAGAGGTGCCACAAGCAGAGCCTGGGGAAGGGGCAGGGATCTGGCTTCCTAAGGAGGTGTGGGGGGAACTCGGAGTGGCACACAGCCCCTTCTACCTCGTTAAGCAAAACTCACAAAAGAACGCCCCCAAAGGAGGCCAGTCAGTAAGAGAGCGCCCTCCAGTGGGAGCCGGGACCTGGGTCTGGCCCTCACCACGCCCCCAAGCAGCTGTGGGACTCGACTGCATGGACTTGGCCACCTCAAATTCATACTATCGCCATCAGCCCTACCTCCCTTCCGGGGTCTTCTGGGGTCAGATGAGGATGTGAGTGAGCACACACGTGATGCTGGCAGGCAGGGAAATTGAACCTACCGTCTAGAGAGCACCCGGCAACAGACCTGATGTCTGCATCGTTTTTCTAACGTGACAGAAAAAGGACCAGAGATAAATACCCGCGGTGTGGTAAAATTAAGGATGATTTCGGTTTTTTTAGGCTTTCACTATATTTTCTAACATCTTCACAATGAGCAAATGATACTTTTAGAATTAAAAAAGTGCAAAAACAAACAAACAAAAAAAGACCAAACCAAAGAGTCCTTTAGAACTTGGAGGCCATACCTAGTTCGAGGGCTTTGCCTCTCATCCCGTGTCACACCCCCTGTCGCCCCGTGCCACCTTCAGCTCACCTTGGCACGACGCAGGTCCTTCTCACCCCCGAGCTGGGCCTCGATGAGGTGGTCACAGTGGATGGTGGATGGCACGGCCACCTTGGGCAACCCACTGCTGATGAACTGCAGCATGGCCATCTGGGCTGTGGCGTCCTGCATGGCCACGCGGTCGGGCCGCAGCCGCAGGTACGTCTTGCCCCGCTCAATCTCCTGGTTGGCTGGGTCATCGAGGTGCCCATACACAATCTTCTCCGACAGGGTCAGAGGCCGGTTCAACCTGGGGGAAGAGAGAGGGGTTGCCTGGTACCGTCTGCACAATCCCCTACCCACCACAGCCACTCCCTCTCTGTGCAAACGGCAACCCTGACAGAGGGCAGGGAGAGGGGACCTTCACTCCACGAGAGTGGGGACGCATCGGTCCTGCTCACTGTGGCACCTCCAGCACGTGGCACAGCGCCCAGCATTCACTAGGTGCTCCAAAATGACTTGACGAATAAGTGAATGACAGTATCACAAGAGGTCGCAGGGTTTTTGGGTTTTTATTAAGGATATTTGCTTTTTCAACATATTAACTGCTATTATCTTATGAGCATATATGACATGTATTTCTCACCACTTAAATCTCATTGTAGCCTTGTCACTTAAGAAAAAAACCAAGAGGGAATGGAGGCTCAGCAGGGTGCTGTTAACAGCTCCAGTTTGCAGCCAGAGTCTCACCTTGAACCCTCTACTTCTCTCCTTCCACAAGTGTCTCCCCTGTGCCATCAGCCCCGCTATGACAGAGGATCCGGACCAGCACCCCCCACCCAACCTGCCCCGCCCTCCACCCACAACCTCCGCCTCAGGTGTTCTGCTAAAGCCTGACTCTCACCCCATTACGAGAGGCGTGGCTGCCAGCTCTCAAGAACAGAAACCCACGTCACCTCCTCTAGCCTCTCACCGGTCCCCCTCTTTCCAGACCCCATTTCTCTGCAGGTCCCACAGCTCCCTTCCTCATTAGGGCCAAAATGGCAGCCCAAGTCTGACCTTGGGGAGGGACAGCCCCTGCCAGGGCTCAACAGCTTTCTCCTCCGCCCCTGTGGACTGAGGTCAGAGCGGGCCAACTCCGACCCGCCCTGAGGCTCCCCGCTGCCCACAGCACCGCAGCCGCCCCTCCGCCTGCCCCAGCAGCCCTGGCTGGACCTCACACTCTGCCTCCCCCCACTCCTGGCTTAGGCCCCACCTGAGCCTCTTTTAAGGGGCAGAGCTCCCCTCACACCCCATAGGCCAAGAAAAGAAAGTATCAGACTAGGAGTCAGTGGCCCTGGGTCTAGACGGGACCCTATTACTCAACCCACTGTGTATGACATAAGCAACTGCCCTTCGCAGGCAGCTCCCCAACCTGTCTCTCAAGTCCAGGGCTTCAACTGGAACGAGATCACAGACAGCACTTACAAACAGCTTTACGGAGGTATAACTGGCACGCAATAAACCGCACATATTGAAAGCATACTCTTTGATAAGTTTTGACATATGTATACACCTGTGAAATTATCCCCACAATCAAGATAACGAACACATCCATCACCCCCAAGTTTCCTTGTGCTCGCCCTCTCGCCCCCATCCCCAGGCAACAGATCTGCTGTCGCTACAGGTTGGTTCGATCACAGCCCTTCCTTTTCGCTCAGCATTGCTCTAAGCACTTTCATGTATATAACTCATTTTATCCTCACAACACAGATGAGGAAACTGCAACAGTGATGGGACGTACTTGCCCCTGCTCTCTCAGTAACACCTGGGAACGTGCTCCGTCATTGTCATTGTCATCACCAGGATGACTCCGCTGGGGAAGCAGAGAAACTTCCTTCTGCTGGCCTGGGTTCCGCCCCTCACTCCCAAGTTTACCTAAGCCCTGGAGAGCAAACGTTCCCGAGGGCGCTGGCTCTGTGGACAACAGCAGAGTAACTGGCGATTCGGAAAATTTCTACAGTTCTGCTGTCATGAGAACCCTGAATAAAAATAGTGCTGGCCTGAGGTACAGCCTGCCCCCTTTTGTGGCAGCATCTCCCAGGCTGGTGTACTGGCAGTGACTCATTGCGTGGAGCACAGCCCCTCTTTCTGGGCCCCAGGGGAGATGAAAAATAGCACATGGGCTTTAAAACCAAAGACCTTGACAACAAATGCCGGAAGTCAGTCATATAAAAAAGCCTGAGGATGACAAAAGTCTAAGGACAGTTCATCATCACATTTCCTTAAGGATTAACTGACGATGGCAAAATGGGTCCTCTATGTCCCTCTGTCCCTCTGCTTCACCGAGTACAAAAAGAGCCAGTACCCAGGGACAGAACTGGGTCCCTTCTATCATGGACGCAGGGTGGAGGGAGAGTCCCCTGGCAAGTCCCCTGGCCTTCTGAAACATTCTTAAATCGGTTTCAGTCCACTGTGTCTTTTTAGAACCACCTCACTCCAGCCTTGTCTCTCTCTCAGGGTTCTCAACCGTGACACCACTGACAGTTTGAGCTGGGGAGCCTTTGCTGTGGGGCTGTCTTCTGCATTGGAGGGTGGTCAGTAGTACCCCTAACCTGTACCCACTCGGTGACAGTAAACCCCCACCCCACCCTCAGTTATGACAACCAAAAATGTCTCCAGACATTTTCCCCAGGGCACAAATCAACACCCGCCCTCTCCCACCCAGTGAGAACCCCTGCTCATGGCAACAATGAAAACGGAACATCCCTTATCTGCACTGACCTGGAAAATGCTGAAAGCTATTGGACTTTTCTGGTTCACGCAGGGTTGCAATAAATAGGCAAAGGAAATATTTTTTGGTTAATTTTACTGATGTAATTAAAACCAAACAAAATCCCCACTGCTTTAGACGGCAGTTTGGGTTTGGTTTTTTTTCACTTTTAAAATTTATTTAAGTGTGTTTTTCCAGGACCATCAGCTCAAGTCAAGTAGTTGTCTCAATCTAATTGTGGAGGGCGCATCTCACAGTGGCCCATGTGGGAATCGAACTGGCAACCTTGTTGTTAACAGCACGGCGCTCTAACCAACTGAGCAACAGCCGCCCCAGTTTGGGTTAATTTTTTTAAAGCAAAGACTAAAAGGTGAGTAATACTCTTTGTCGAGTTGTCTCAAAGCAAACTTCTGTTAACCTCCTCCCGAGCATGGTGAAGAGCTAGGTGGACGTGCTTTGCAGACTAAAGCAAAGTCCATCATTTTCCCACTGAGCTGCGGTCTGAGAGTGCCAAGAATGAATGTTTCCTGGGGAAAAAAATATTGGAATAAGGTCCCATATCAATAGGGACAGTGGTTTGCCACCCTGACTACATTCGAACCAGCTGGGAAGCTGGCCAGTTCTCCCCACATTTTGATGAGGGGAGGCCGATGGACTGCAGATTCTGTGGGTCGGGCGGGGCCTGAGGTTCTGCATCGCTGCCCAGCTCTCCGGGGAGGCCCACGCGGCAGATCCGTGGACATTTTGAGGAGTAAGGCCTACACCCCCGGAATCAGAAGTGCTGGTGGTTTTAAATGCTTCCCAGCTGGTTCTAACATGCAGCAGCCTCGATGAAACCCACAAGAATGCTGGAGCTGACACTGGGAGGCACTGGGGCCAGACAGACCTGGGCTTGAGGTGGAGGCAGGCTATTTCCCTAACCTTACATTCGATTTTCTTACCTGCAAAATGGGGAATGGGGTGTAACAACTACCTACAGAGGCTGCTGAAGAATAGAAATAATGAATGGAGTGCTTGGACACTTAGGTAGCTCCTACGAGTACGGCTACCCTTGGCGAGCACACACAGGTCCTCACGACAATTAGCTGAAGCACGCTGGAAGCTGCTGGAGATAAAGACTAACACAGTCCCGACCCTTAGAATGGGAGTGAGGACACCAGTAAAGGGGCAAACTGTGGCCACAGAGGCGTGTGCATAGTGGCTACAGTACTGGACAAGGGCACGGAGTCAAGGGCCCCCCCACTCACTCACCGTGTGGCCTTAGGCGAGTTGCTTCTCCACCTGAGCCTGCCCCTTAGCTGTAAAATGGGGGTACTCATATGTGCTCTCACTTACTTGCCAGGTCACTGTCACCAGGTGGGCAGTTCCAGGAGCAGGAGCCCTCTGGCGCCAGCATCTAGCCCTGGCATACAGGACAGCAGTGCAAAGATGGCTGCTATTTTACCAAAAGGAGGCCCCCCACAAAAGATATGCTCTCCTCTGGGTCTACACACACTATAGAGGAGACACAGATATTTCTTCGGTCACTGGGCCTGGTGGATCACAGAGGGCTGGCCCAGGGTCAGCAGTCTGTCCTGGAAAGGGTGCCAGGGAGGGTGAGGCCACGGCACCCGTCTCGGAGATCTTCCCTGTGGCCCATGCCGCCAGTCTTCTTGATAACAGATTTTTCCTTGGCAGAGAGGGCAGAAGGTCCCCCAGCAACCTGGAAGGCCTTTCCTCAGCAGGGACCTCTGTACTGAATGATCCTGCCACCAACATCAGCCGGCCTTCCTCAAGCACCTCCCTGCTGCCTGAAAGCGGCAGGTAGCAGAAGCGGCCCCTCTGGCCGTCCCCGCAGCTCCGCCCGGCAGCCTTACCGTTTGCGAACAATGTTAATGTTCTTCTCTAGCAGGTCATAGCGGATGTAGTCGTTGGGCTCAAAGTGGCTCATGGCCACCTTGGCCCGTTGGCACAGGACTGAGGCCACATGGTACTGCCGCACACCCAGGGCTTTCTGCAAAAAGAAAGACAACAGCAACTGTCAATGGAGGACTTCGCGTGGTCCACCCCTGAGGGACAGCTCAGGGTGGTGAAAAAGTGAGGAATTACAGTGTCAAGAGCGATTCAGTGACTGCTGCCTCAGTTTCCTCATCTGAGGCATACGGATGACATAGCAGACATAGGAACACAGCCTGTGGTAGCAGAAAGGGCCATGGATTTGTAGTCAGACTTGCTGGGATCAAAGTCAAGTTCTTTCAACTTAAGAAAACCCCCCATCACTTGAGCCCCCGAGACGGGGAATGGGCTATAACCAGCTCTGCTGACCACACGGTTACTAGGAAGGTTCAATGAGGACGTACGTGAAAGTTCTCAGTAAGCTGTGAGTCGGAGCTGCTTTTCTACCTGCATTGTAAGTTCCTTAAGGGTTTGGAACAAGCTTTGTCTTATCTCTGTATCTAGACTACCTGGCACATATTAGAGATTTGACAAATAACTGTTGAATAGATGGAAGAATTAATGAGGGGAAACCCCATGCATGTGCTCTGGATGCTTCTCCTCCCTTTCACAGGTGGTGCCTAAGTCTCCTCCCCTTGAACCTGCAGCAGACCTACTTCTGATGGATAGAAAGTGGCACAGGCGAGCCTGTGTGACCTCCAAGGCTAAGTCACACAAAAAATAGCTTCTGCCTGGCTCTCTCTTTCTTTGACTGCTCTGGGGGAAGACGGTCACCATGGTAAGACATGGAAGCAGTCCTGGAAGAGGCCCACCTGGAGAGGAACGGTGGCCTCTTGCCAATAACCAGTACCGCCTTGCCCTGCATGCGAGCACGCCGTCTTACAAGCGAGTGGCCCAACCCCAGCATTCAGCCAACCGCTGCCTAGCTGACATCTGGATGGCAATTTCTTGAGTGACTAGGAGCTAGAAGCACCCAGCCAAACCGCTCCCTAATTCCTGAACCACAGAAACTGAGCGAGAAATGTTTATTGTTGTTTTAAGCCTCTGAGTTTGAGGGCAACCATCTGTTATGCAGGAACAGATAAATGATTGTCATGACAGGGCTTGTGTTTGTTAATTTTAAACTGTGGATGACAAACTTCACAGGGTACATTGTGACCAGGGAAGAATAAATGAACCCAAAGAAATGCCAGAGGAAAAGGAACAGCAGCTTCCCTTCTAGGTGGTGTTCCCTGTTTCAGGGGTCACACCCTTGGGCAGGACAAGGCACAGCTCAAGCCACTGCCCCAGACTCCCTTCTTTGTGTCACCTGGACATTTAAATCCAAATCCTGCCAACCTCAGCATCTGACCCAATACAAGTGCACAGTTGCCACTGCCTATTCAGGTCACCCAGTGTGAGAGCAGCCCCATCAAAAACGGCACCCCCAACCACCACCCACCTACTCACAACAAAGGAGGCAGCCCCCAATGCAGACTTCAGCCCCACTTGCCCTCCCTTTGTGCTTTAGTGGGCAGGGGTGAAAAGCCCACCAGGGGGACACATCCCAGGTCGTCCAACAGCCTGTGCCCAGGAAGAATGCAGGACACTGCAGCTGCTGCTAAAAGCCGCCGTGACTCCAGGGGGGCCTGGGCTTAAGGGGGGGCCTGGGCTTAAGTCTGGCACGTCACTGACTACCGGGGTCATGCTGGGCAAGTCACCTCACTAAAGGCTCCTTTCCACACAGCGCTGTTCTGAGGAGGAGACGACACCAAGTGCCCGGCGACACACTTTCTAGTCTTATCCCCGTGCGTTTATTAGCACACCCTCTGTTTTTCACACAGATGAGAAACGAGACAAGCTGTCCTGCAACTGGCCTTCATCATGTATCAATGTATCTTCTACATCTTTCCAATGGCTTCATGCAGCTCTATTCCTTTCTTTTTGTAAATTAATGCCCCCCCCACTTCCGAATCTGCCGTTTGTCCAGGTAACTCCCAGTGATCCTTCAAGTTCCAAATAATTTCACTTTCTCAGATAATCATTTTTCTTAACATTCTTTATTTTTCAATTACAGTTGACATACAGTATTATATTAGTTTCAGGCGTACAACACAGTAATTAGACATTTATATAACTTATGAAGTGGTCACCCCAATAAATGTAGTCCCCACCTACTCTGCCATCATGACCGGAAGCCTCCAAGAATTAGTGTAGAACTCCCAGCCCAGTGAGAGCCAAATATATATTCCCACTTATTACTTCTTGACATTCATGTGCGGGAGCTACCACCATTAGTTTGTAAGAGTCCACAGGAGAGGAATTGTGTCTGTTTACTTGTAACGAAATTCCCCATGCCTGAACACGGTATTTATCAACCAGCTCTTTCTTACTGAGTGGGGTTAAACCCAGATCAGGTTCGGTTAACCTTGCGAGAGCAAACTATTCACAAGACAAATCAATAATTTACCAGTTTCAGATGCTTTTGGTTAGAGTGTAAACAGGGTCAACATTTTTGAATGACAACTACCGTGTTTCCCCAAAAATAAGACATAGCCGGACCATCAGCTCTAATGCGTCTTTTGGAGCAAAAATTATCTAAGACCCTGTCTTATGTTATAGTAAAATAAGACTGGGTCTTCCATTAATTTTTGCTCCAAAATACACATTAGAGCTGATGGTCCGGCTAAGTCTTATTTTCGGGGAAACACGGTAGCCACTACCTATTAAAATGTAAGCTATTTGGACAGTAGTCCCCTCTTGACCACAATTTCACTGTCCACAGTTTCAATTACTGGTGGCCACCCCAGGTCTGAAAATATAAAACAGGAAATTCCAGAAATAAACAAATCCTAAGTTTTAAATGGCACGCCTCTAAGTTGCGTGATGAAATCTCGCGTCATCAGCTCCATCCTGCTCTGGCTCCATCCCTTTGTCCAGCATCTCTAAGCTGTATATGTTCCCTGCCCTTCGTCACTTAGCCATCTTGGTTATCGGATCGATAACCTGCTTTGCTGTGCTTGTGTTCAACTGAACCTTATTTCATACATGACTTTTATTTCAATATATTGTGATAGCTGTTTTATCACTTATTATTAATCTTCTGCTGTGCCTAATTTATAAATTAAACTTTATCATAGGTATGTACGTACAGGAAAAAACAATACATAAACAGTTCGGTACTGTCTGCGGTTTCAGGCAGCCCCTGGGGGTCTAGGCTGTACCCACCTGTGGACAAGGGAGGACTGTACCTTTTGACCAGCTTTCCCTCTTCCAGGAAGCAACCTTATAAAAATACTCACATAAATGAGTGTTCAGACTGGCAAAGACGTTGTCTGTAGCACAGTTTTAAAAACACTACCTTAGAGGGCTTCCAATTTCAAAAAATCAGTTATGTAACTACGTATGGTGACGGATGCTAAGCTTAATTGTGGTGATCATTTTGCAATATGGTCAAATACTGAATCACTATGTTCTACACCTGAACTAATACAATGCGATACATCAATTAAAAAAAAAACTTCCTTCCAGGCTGTCTGCAGCATTCCGTCTACTGCACAGAGAGGCACAGAACCTCAGCCCACCCACCTGGGGCATGGCTGTCTGCACACACCAGGAATATGGGGAAAATAAGAACAAGGGAGCAAGTTCTTTAGAAAGGCAAACTTATTAAGTTTAAAACGTGTCCTTTGTTCTGAATCTTTCCATCTTATACCTTTGGTGTTAAAAAGGCCCCTTTGAAAAAAACTATTTCTTGCGGTAACATGGTTAATAACATTTTGTAAATTTCAGGTATACATTATAATTCACCATCTGTGTACCCTATTGTACCCTATGCTCACCACCTAAAGTCTTCTGTTACCATATATTTGACCACTTTACCCAATTTGCCTTCCCTCGTCCCCCCCTTTCTCCTCTGGTAACCACCATTCTGTTGTCTATGAGTTTGTTTTTGTTTTGTTAGTTTTTTTATATTCCACATGAATGAAATCACACGTTCTTTGTCCTTTTCTGTCTTATTTCACTTAGCATATTACTCTCAAGACCCATCCATGTTGTAGCAAATGGCAATATTTCACTTTTTATGGCTGAGTAGTATTCCACTGTGTGTGTGTGTGTGTGTGTGTGTGTGTGTGTGTGTACACATACACCACATTTTCTTTAGCCAGTCATCTGTCAGACGCTTATGGTTGTTTTTATGTCTTTGCTATTGAAACAATGGTGATAGCAGATGGTGATTTGGTTTTTTGTTTGTTTGTTTTTTGCTGTTGTTTTGGTGTCCCTACTTGGAAAAATTTAAAACCTGCAACCCCATGTCAATCCCCCAATTGTGTGTGTACATTTTGGTGCCCTCTATCATGCAACTGTCCCAGAACAAAACTGTGTCTGGGGGTTAGTAGCAGTCATTGGAGAAGATACGAGGAGGAAGAAAAAGCTAGGATTTTAATTTTACCCTTACAATCTCAGTAGCAGTCAGAAATATGAGAAGTAATGAGCAGGGTTGACCCTGGTGGAAAATATCTATCTTCACTGTCATTCTCTCTTTTCCAGCTCCCTCCTACCACCAAACCTTATTCATTTATTCACCTGTCCATCTGTCCAATAGTTACTAAGGGACTATGGGTGCCAGGCACTGTTCTAGGTACTGGGGATACAGCAATGAACAAAATGACCCAATACTCCCTACCCTCTTGGGACTGACATTCTGGAAGGTTAAAGAGGAACCGATGGGGAGACAGATAAGTGGAGACAGAGAAACAAGTAAAACCTCAGTCAGATGTTGGGTGTCATGAGAGATAATGAAGCAGGAGCGATGGGAAAGGGAACCAGGGGACGGGGAGCTACAATGGAAAACAGGACAGTTGGGAAAGGCTTCAATGAGAGGGTGACACTGAACAATGACCTGACAAAAGGTGCAAGCCTGGGGAAATGGGGAGCTAGTGTCTAATGGGGACAGAGTTTCAGTTTGGGAAGATGAAAAAGTCCTGGAGATGGATGGTGGGGACGGCACAACATGAATGTACTTGATGCTCTGAAATGTGTACTTCCAAATGATTAAAATGGTAAATTTAAAAAATTTAAAATATATGGGGGACGGAAAAGAGAACAGCAAGGAAGCCAGTGTGGCCAGAGCAGAAACAAGGGGGAGTGCGGGAGAGAAAAGATGAACGGGGAGCAGAGCATCAGACAGTACAGAACCTCGTAGAATATGGTCAAGATTCTGGACTTCATTCTGAATGAAATGAAAAGCTAATGGAGAAGTCTGAACGGGGATCACGTGATCGGACTTATTTCCAAGCATCACTCTGGCTGCGGAATGCCGACGAGACCAGGCAGGAGGCCACGCCACAGCCCAGTGAAAGCCAAAGTTGACTTGGACCAGTCACAGCGGTGCCGATGGCAAGAAGGGGTTGCAGTCTGGATCTATAGTGAAGGCAGTAACAACGGGATTTGCTGACACATTAGCCAAGGCACATGAGAGAAGAATCAAGAATATCACTGAGGTTCTGGGCTTGAGGAACTAGAAGAATGAAGTTGCTATAAACTGAAATGGGGAAGGGAGTAGAAGTGCAGGCTTGGGGGTGAGAGACCAGTTTGGTTATGAACCTTTGCCGACCTGACACCCAAGTGGAGATATGAAGTAGGCAGAACTTTGCTCATTACATGGTTCACCTAAAGTCACAGATCATCAGAGCCCAAGGTGACCCCAGATCACCAAATCCATGGTCTTTATTTGCCAGGTGGAGAGGTGAACACCCAAGGTCACAGATCTAGTTAATAGCAGTTTGGAGCAGAACTCAAGCCACTCGATTCTCAAGTCAATGCCGTTTCTACCACGTTACCTCCCTAATTTAAATGAAAGTGTTGCTGATTCATTAAACAAATAGACTTTGTGCTGTAGTGTCTGAATTAATAAGCAAGACAGTCCCTGCCCTTGCTGAACTTACAGTTTGGTAGAGAAGACAGATATCAAGTAATCACTCAAGGGACTATGTAAGTAAAGGGCTATGAAAACCAGGTTAAGCAGCTATGACAGTATAAAACTGGAGAAGCTAATCTAGACTGAGGAAAGGGCTTCTCCAAGAAGTGATATTTAACCTGCGAAGTGAAACATTACTGAGTTAGCCAGGCATAGCAAATGGGGCTGAGGGGAAGGCATCCAGGGAACCTGGCAGGCAGGGAGAAGGGCATGTGCAAAGGCCCCGGGGCAGGAAAGCACTTGTAATTGAAAAAAGAAAGACAAAGCCAGCTTGGCGTGAGCAAAGTGCAGTGAAAATGGCAAAAAAAAAATAATAAAATAAATAAGGCTAAGAGGTAAAATGGAGCCAGGTTATGAGGGAGCTTGTAGGTACAGGATAAAAGCACCGCGAATCTTGATGCAACACCAGAGGAGAGGCCTCTGAGGAGCAAAGAAGCCATCTCCCCCTTGCCTCCTTGTCTCTCCCGTCATGAGACAGTGATTCCTCGCCTCCCGGGATCTGATGAGGTATGGAGCCTTCTGCCCTGGACCCTTCAGACTAGAGCCGCAGAAAATAAGCCCACGTAGCTGCAACAGGGCAGCCACACCTGCAGTGCAGTTATCAGCTCCTTTTGTTTTGGTGTCCTCTTCGGTGTGTGGGACTAAGACCCAGGGAGCTGGCACCTGTGGCCTATTCGTCTTCTCACTGTATATGTAAGTAATGAACTGTCTGAATATGAAAGTGGCTTGTACCTTTTCCGGTCCAATCAGCCAGGCTTTGACCTTGTTTTGTGTGTGAACTTTCCAGTAGGACATGTTGAATGTTTCGCTTGATCCCAGAAGCAATGGGAGGCCACTGAAGTGGGAGCATGACAAGATCAGATTTGCATTTTAAAAAAAATCACTGTGGCTGCTATGTAGATCATTCGGGAGGGACAAACGTATAGGTTGATGGTGACTTACCACGTAACTTCTTTCCTACAAGCACATTTGTATTTTGACACTTGAGCGCCTATTCTGTGCCAAACAGATACCAAAAGAGCACGAGAGTCCCTACATGAATATACCTTAGTCTGGCCAAGATCAGCAGTAATTGCAACCCATTGTGACCTGTGGGAAGAAGGAAGCACACACAGCACAGGAGTGCAGCAGAGGGAACAATTAACTCTGCGTCCTCTCAACCCCAAGGTTGCCGGTTCGACTCCCGCAAGGGATGGTGGGCTGTGCCCCCTGCAACTAACAAGGGCAACTGGACCTGGAGCTGAGCTGCGCCCTCCACAACAAAGATTGAGATGACAACTTGGCTTGGAAAAGGCCTGGAAGTACACACTGTTCCCCAATAAAGTTCTGTTCCCCTCCCCCAATAAAATCTTAAAAAAAAAAAAAATTTAACTCTGCTTGGAATGCCCCCACAGGGCTTCACTGAGCAGAGCTGCGGAGGATATATAGCAGTTTGCAAGGCACTCAGAGAGGGCAGGCAGTATGTAAAAATACAGAATCATCACATGGAGTGGACAGGAGCTACGAATCACTCAAAAACCGTAGCAGGTAAAATACGAAGCAGGAAATGGTAGAAGGTCAGGCTGGAAACCCAGCAGGGCGGGGGAGGTGTGCTTCACCATCCCCAAACTCGAATTATAACCTGTGGTTTACAAGAGGCAACACGGCACAGCGGAAAGAACTTAGATCTAGCTCCAAAGTCCAGCTCTACCATTTACTTGTTATATGACCTCAAACAGGCTTCCCCTCTGAATAGTTTCATTTGGAAAAAGGGAGTAATACCTACCGTATTATGTATGGTATGAAATGACATGTATGGGTCCCAAAAAAGAGCAATTATTATGTTAAATGCTATAAGCAAGTTTTTTGAAAATAGCATTTACTGGGTTTTTTTCCTCCCATTTTAAAAAGTAGGGCATGGTGAAAATTTAGAAAATACATAAAACACAATTGACACCACCTAAATGAGTGACTGAATGGCCACAGGCTCTATAAAGTTAACAGATTTATTAACTGAAATCTATTTTTCCTCATTCAGGGGCCTTGGGGACACAGAGGATAGATACCCCAGCAAGACTGCCAGTCGCAACCAAAGCAGCCAACATGGTCTTCCAGGAGGATCTTGAGACTCCTTCCTCTCATCTGAGATCAGACAGGGCAAGAGTTCCGTGAATCCCCCAATAGGTAGGGACAGCTCTATGCCCCTGTCCAGCTGGAAGCAGATACAGAAGAACAGACCTCCTGTCCCTCAGCTTCCCACAGACAATTTATGGGGATCACGTCTCTCGGGAAAAACAAGGCAGGCATTTAGAGATAGGTGTCGGGTCTCTACATTACTACTCAGAAGACCCCTCTCGGTCCACACTTCCCCTTTCCATTGTAAACAAATGGGCACAAGATACCCAACTAGATCAAACTGGCCACTCCCACCTGCGCAGATTAAAAAAGATGAGGTAACAGCCTCTTGTCAATCACAGGTGTCAATTGGGTGGTGGTCCCATGCCCCGAAAGGAACAGTCCATTTGAGAGAAAAAGATAAAAACCACCAAGGTCTCATTAGTCGGGGCCCTTGAGCTGCTCTCTACGGCTCGGGTCCACTTCTATTTCTTTGAAGTGTACTATGTCTTCTAATACACTGCTCTTTCACCGCTTTATTTCTGTGTCTCCTTCAATTCTTTGCTCGAGACGCCAAGAACCTGGACATCGTGCCGGGAAGGACTCACTCTCCCGTAACAACTGTACCATGAAGTGAAATATTTAAAAAATTACAGTTTAAACGTCCATTTATTTTTTAAAAAGTTACATTTTATCCATTCTGTGGAATACTTTAGGAAACACTTAGGAAAAATCCCCAAGATTCATTCATTGCAGATAAATGCACAAGTCAGTGTTTTGACATTCTGCATTTCTGTCAAGGTCTGGTAGAAAAGGATTTTAGCTGTCAGTCGTGTGCAGATATTTGGGAGGATGTTCTCATTGCTACTTGTATGATTATAAATGCATGTACTATTGTACACGTTTTTTGTTTGGACTGAAAAATTTTAAACACACTGGAAGAAAATTTACCAAAATGTCAACAGCAGTTACCTCTGGGAGGTGGTGGGATATGACAAATAATCACAGGCAATTTTTATGATATTCTTTACATTTCTGTATTTTCCGAATTTCCTATAATAGGTACCTTTATAAAAAAGAAAAAGGGTAAGACATGAATTTTAACGTAAAAATGGATATTACTGAGTCTTACATTATATTATGCTGACCACTGTGGTTGGGCTATGAGAAGTCCAGATCAGTATTATTTAAATAAGAATGATGATTTGGGCACATTTAAAAAAATAACTTACCGGGGCTTTGTTTTTGTTTCCTAAGTCTGCAAGTAAAACTCCGTGCTCAGTTCACCTGATCTGAGCGCCCGGAGACATTCCTGAGTTCACCCGTAAGGCCATCCAAACCAGCTGTCAGCACAACTAGGAAACGTAGAACTTTTTCCCATACTTGGAGTCCAAGTCTCAGGCCTTGTGAAATTCCCCGGGGTAAATAAATACCAGGCCCTTATCTAGAAGAGAGGATTTCACTACTGCCTCACCCTCCGTTTTGTCAGGAACAAAGGGGACTAGGGCAGCCTCAAGGCACAAAACCTCTCCTCAGCAAACTCCCAAAGTCCCTGATTCAACATGAGGCCAAGACGCTCATTTTCTTCCAGGAAGCCTATTCCACGACTGGATGGCTCTAATATTAATATTTTACAATAACAAACGCTTCTTACGTACACTGAACTGAAACACGCCAGCCAGATTCTACTGTTGCAGACCTGGGCTCCAATCCCAGCTCTGCGCCCAACAAGCTGTGTGACCTTGAGTGGTTTTATTTCACCCCTCCAAACATTGCTTTTCCCATCTGTAAGCGGGGTTACCACCTTCGCAGGCTGCAGTGAGGATTAAAGGATAGTACCCAGTGCCTGACACACGCTAGGCCTCACTTCCTAGCCCTGCCCTTCGGAACCAGATCAAATGAATTTAGCCACTCTTCCACCTGAGCCCTTCAAATTGCTGCAAACTCTAATCGTGTCTTCTCCATTCTAAGCATCCCTATAGCATTTTCTCTGCTGTAAAACAACTCCCTAATTTTACACTTGGGTGGGAATCTGCCATCAGGGTGTTCAGTAGCCAGATGCCCTCAGACCTGTTTGGGAGTCAACAGCAGTTAACTGCCACATTGCTCTGTGCCAGCGACTATGGTAAACCTTGCTGTACAGAGGTCAGCCTCCCTAACTACCTCAGAGACAGGAAGTGGCCTGGCCAAGGTCACTGAGCTGGGAACCTGCTGAGCTCATGTCCTTCTCACTATGCTGTAGACAGTGTCTCCCAACCTGTGCTTGGGCCCAGCAGCCTCAGGTGGGCTCAGTCCTCCACGGGGCTGAACCCGAGTGGCCCTGGTAGAGTCTGTCTGAGGTCTGGTAGTGCCCCCTTCCTTGCTGGATGGGATAATCTCCAGGGCTCCCAAGGAGTACGGAAGGCTCTGCTGACACAGGACACACTCTAAAGGAAGGAACAAAGCCAAAGTGGACCCCACCGGGCAGCCAGGCCAGAAATGAAAAGAAATCAATGAAAAGTGAAAAAGAAACAAAACTGGGCCCGCCCGGTGGCTCGAGCGGTTGCAGCTCAAGGCTCTTAACACCAGCAGGGGCCAGGGAGCTGTGTCCTATGCAACTAGACTGAGAAACAACGGCTTGAACCAGAGTGTGGGAGGGAGGCGAGAAAAAGAGGAAAAACAAACAAAACTGCCAGGCAAGATCACAAAGGTTACGTTCTGTTGTCCTCCCAACAACTGTGCCAAGTGGGACTTTTACAGGTCACTGTGTTCCTTGTTTAGAGAAGAAAAGAGAGACTTAGGTGAGAAAGTCAATCCTACTAACATGTCAGCTCCATGAGGGCAGAAAACTTATCTATGCTGGTTACCACTGTACACTCAGAGCTCAGGACAGGCTGACACGCAGCAGTTGGTCATGAAATACTTGGTGATGGAATCGATGTAGGCAGAGCCATGACTTAAATACAAGTCTCCTCCTCATGCTTTCAAGTTGTGAGTGTCCCTGGCAGAGGCTGCACTGAGCCATCAGTGCCTGTTCAGAGCCAAAACATATGGGAAAGGGGTCCACCCCGCGGCACGTCCCATGGACACCCTCTCCAACTCTGGCCTCCCCACCTGGCCAAGGTCAGACATGCTGCTCTCTCTTCCCAAACACGAATGCCTTCCCGTGGGACCACTTGTACCCATAGAACAGTCCAAACCAGAGGGACTGACACCATCTCAGGCTGGAGGCCAGCCTGGCTGGGCCAATCTGACCTTCTGTCCATCCGTGAAGCATGGCATACACCAGTGCTGCCCTAGGGAACCACGTGTCGGTGGGCACCAGTGGGCAAGTGAGCTGTCCAAACAAGCTGGGCTTCTGAAGGAGGCCCAGTCTCTGGAGGCAGCTGCTTCAGCAAGAAAGAGTAGTCACCAGCCCCATTCTGACCTGTCGAGTGCCATTGCAAAAACACTCCAAACCCAGTGCCAAGTCACAGAAAGGGCATCTACTCTAAAGCTGGATGGCACTGGCTTAGAATCGCAGCTCCCCTAGCTATGGGACCGGAGATAAGATTCATCCCCTCTCAGAGCCTTAGTTTCCTCTTCTGTAAAATGGGGCAAAAGAGCAGAGATTTTGTGAAGATTAGAAAGAATGTATTACTTGGAAATCCAGAGAACAAAGTCTAGAATGATAAATATAAAACTGCTGTAAGTGGTTGCCTCAGTGGGCTGTAATGGAGAGAAGAGAGCTTTTATGAATATATTGCCTTCTTCAAGGAAAAAAGATATGCCAAGTACAGAGCTCAAACGCTGGGTTCCTAGCAGGCCTTCACTCAATGTGAGCTGCTATTACTCAGCTCTCCCGGGAGAATGAGATGCTGCCACTGACACACGCCCACCTGTGTCCCGGAGAACGACGGGCTGTGTCCCGCTCTGCCCGCTACTCCCTTCCCAGCCACCAGAGACCAGGAGCCACAGGGCAGGTCACATGCACCAGGACAGCTCATCTCAGAACTGAAATGGGACTGGACGGGTCTCATTTATCCACTCGTTCTGCCCTCGAGTGCCTAACGGAGTCATCTACAGGCCCGGTCCAGGGGTGGGGAACACACCACCTTATGAAGCAGCCCATTTCACCAGCAGGGTGACTTCCAGGTCGAGTGGGTAAGGCCCCTGGTTCCTCTGACCATGACCCTGGGCAGCCTTTGGGCTCACAGCTCTTGGCAACTAGCTGCCTAGCCCTTCCTAGCAGGAAGCCTCAGGTGGGCTGTCTCGGTAGGCGGACAACACAGGAATGCACGTCAGTCAACACCCTGCAGACAAGAAGCCTCTTCCCACACCTCCGCTGCTTCTAACAATTTTCTCCCACCCCTGGTAGGTGATGCCTGGCACCTCTCCTAAGAATCCAAAGCTAAACAATTCTCTCCAGCCAGAAGGCCATCAGCTAGTTTGGTTGCTATGCAACTGGCAGGCACACAAGTGAGGCAGTCCCTTCCGAGGCTTGGAAAGGAGGAAGAGAGCCGTGTCTCTCCAAGTGACAGCCTCTAATGGGCTCCCAGGCTGTAGGGGGTTCCTTTAAGGAATCACTTGATCCAGTCACTCGTCTGTCTAGTTCTCCTTTGCTGCTGGCTCAGCGGCAGATTCCAGGCACGCTGTGAACTACATGCCAACGCCCAGCTCTGCACCAAAGCATTTAGAAGGGGTCCTCAGCAAGCTCAGAGGCAGCCTGTGACGCTCACCCGGCTCAGCCTCTCCCTCTCAAGCTCTGCAGGTATTTGGAGCAGGAGGCATTCACAGCCCCAAACAGACAGACATACAAACAGGGCATGGAGCCAACTGAACTGTCCCTTCTATCCAGCCAACTTTACAGAGATCCAGTTTCCACTGCTACCCCCCGCAGAGGACTCTGGGGAAGTCTGGCAGGGTGGTAGAAAGCCTGCCTTCTGCAGTCAAACAAATCTGCATTCAAAATCTGGCTGTGCTGCACGCTAGCTGTGACCTCAGGCAAGTATTTAACCTATCTCGGGGTCTCAGTTTCATCCTTGTGAAAACAGGCTGATGATACTGACTTCTTAGGGTGGTTGTGAAGGACAAACGAGGCAGTATTTGTGAAACAACACCTAGTTCAGTGACTGGGGCAGCGGCCTGACTAAACAGGCCAGCACAACATCCAAGTTCCCGGATGGTCCAGTCTGGAGTTAGCAGCCCCCACCCAGCACACGGCCCCTCCCCGTGCTTCAGCCCAGTGTATTAGTTATAAAGTGACTTCCTCACCAGCATATGAGCTCTTTCAGAGGCAGAGCCCTTATCTTCCACCAGCTCTGTAGCTCTCTCAGTGAACAACAGTAACAGAAACAACACAAATGTCCAGCAGAAGGTGGAGGAGCCCAGCACTGAATGGGGGGCGGGGGTTCAAGGAACTCCTGAGACCCCTTAGGAACCTCCCAGGACTGGCCACAGAATTAAAGCTCCCAATTAGAAACTGTCTCAATCTCCATCTCCGCTGGGTGAAAACAGAAATACTCCTACTGTGCCTAAATTCCCCAAGGAATTTAATATTTAATGATGAAAATCCTGCAAGTGTAATTCTAGAGCTCATTTTCTCAATGTTGCCCTTCAACTTAGTGGATTCATTTCTACCTCTTCTCCCAGCTCTCTTACAGCGGTACCCAAAAGGTTTTCCTGAAAAACCGTCACATACCCGATATCCACGGAGACTATGGAAGGAACAAGCAATTTCCCCAGAGCCAGTCTTTTTTAAATGTATGAGCTGAGGGTAAATGCTGGGGCGATGAAGGCTGTCGGCCATCTCCAGGATTAGAGACAGAGACTGACATTCCCCAAGTGCCTATATGCTGGGCCAGATTTGCCCCAAGTACTTTATACACACAGTCCCATTTAATACAGCTATCCTGAGGCAGAAACTAATGTGCCCATTTTACAGATTAGGAAACTGAGGCTCTGGAATGTTAGTTATTTTGCCCAGGGCCACACAGCAAAGGTTGAATTCCAGACCTTGCTCCAAACCTGCTGCCTTTTCCTTTGGCCCAAGCTTTGCAGAATGAACCCCCCCTCAAAAAAAAAAAACAAAAACAACATTCTCCATGCCCTTTAGGACCCCCCAAATAAAGTGCTTCTACAGGTTCATTACGGGCCTATTCCTAAAATAACACCAGAAACTATTCACAAATCTTTATAAGGCATTAGTCTAAAGAACTTTTCAAATATTCTTAGGCCTTCAGGACGCTTAATGGGAGGATAGCTATTGATTGTCCCATTTTGCACGTGTATAACCTAAAGGCCACCGAGGGTTGAGGGCTTGCTTGAAGCCACACATTAAGTCTGTGGCAGAAGAAGTTTCCTGCTATTCCATGTGCTGCTTTTTAAAATGCTGCAGCCTCCCTGCAGTCCCCACCCTGCTTTATGCTGAGAGGTCCAGAGCCTTCAAAGCAGGGCGTCAAAGAAAGCTGGAGCCAAAGAAGTGGGACTGCTCAAGCATCAACACTCATTTTAGATACTTGCCACGTGGCCCTCTTGAAGTCACCAGGTACCAGAATAAGGCCCAAGATAGAACAGGGCTCACTTCAGGCAAGATGCTCATACTCAACTGAGGGAGCCTGGGGCGAGACATCCAGCTTCCTCACCTGTGAGATACAGGTGCTTGTTGAGCGTTGATAAAAAGATCCAGAATTTATAAACCAGCTTCAGCCCTCACCTAAGTTACACAAGCACTCTGCAAACACATGACTACTGAGTTCTAGTTCACCCATCCCTCAGTTGCTTCTGTCCCATGACCTAGGAGTCATGCTTAATTATTCCCTGTCCCTCACACTACACATCCAACCTGTCTGCCTCCAAAATATCTCCACTACCAGGACGCTAGTCCCAGACACCTTCACCACTCCCTGGTTAATTCCAACAGCCCCACTGGTCTCCCTGCCTCTTTTGTCCCTGTGATCCATCATCCATGCAGTAGCCTGAATGATTTTTCTCAACTATAAATCAGATCCCGTCACTCCACAGCTTAAAACTTTTATTACACTTGGAGTAAGACCCGATGTCCTTACCAGAGCCTACACGACCCTGCCTGCTACCTCTTGCTCAGACCTTTCTCTCCTCGCGACAGCTCAGCCACACTGGCCTCGTTTCTTATCCTCAGCTAAGCTCATAGCTATCTCAGATGCTGCATATGCTGTTCCTTCTACTTGACGTCTCCCCCTCCCCAAAATGCTGAAGGGCGGCCTTATCATTGACATATTGGTTCAAAGTCACCACTTCTGAGAGGCCTTCCCCAACCACCCTGGTTTAAGCCATGCCATGTCAGAGCCCTACTCTCTCTACCATACTATCCTATCTCATCTTCCTTACCGCATTTAGTAGCTACAATTCTCTTATTTGTCTACTTGCTTATTTTGTCTCCTCAGGACTACGATATAAGCTCTGCTATTCTTGTTCTCTATTGCACTCCGTGTCTAGAACAGTGCCAGGCATACAGTAAGCTTTCAATCAACATTTTGGAAACAGTCGGTCCAAAAGGCGACGGTGTGCTCCCCTAGTCCTCAAAATGGTGATTCTACTCCCTATGCCCAAATTTGAGATTGGAAGTTTGTTTCGTCATCCATTCAATCATTCATTCATTCACTCAATTCAAATCAAGAGTTGACCACAGGACACCTGAGAAGGTACCACAGTGAACATGCGACCAGAATGACCTGATTCATAATTAAAAAATGTGATACTTTCTAGAGGCACTTTTAACTTCTGTCAAATGTCAGACTTCTTTGTAGTTCCATCTCAGATTTACACACAAGAGGTTACACGGCTGCCCCAAGGCCACATAATGAAAACTCTGCACCCCAGTACCTCAAGACAAAGCCAAAGACCTAAGAAAAGTATTTGCAAGTGCCCAAACCCTTTTATTTACCACCCATAGTTATTTGCACAAAATAAAATATAAGACCCAATATTACTTTTACTCCAAAAGACGCATTAGAGTTGATTTCCAGCTAGGTCTTATTTTCGGGGTAGTAATTGCCATCATTCTGTTATCTGTCTTCCAGCCAAGGGCAGGAGAAAAATATTTTGAGTGAGAAAGATCTCCAAGGCTCTCCATAGTAGAATACATTAGAATATAGTGGAAGCTCCATGAGAACAGGAATGTCTGCTTTATTTATCATTGCATGTGAGGCAAGCAGTGGGTGCTCAGTAAATATGGGGTGAATGAGGCAGGGAAAAAATTGTATGTATGAACAGGGTTCTACAGACATGACAACTAAGGTAGTACCATCACGTCTCAAATGGAGCTAAACAAGAGTTAAATTTCCAAGGTTTTCAGGGGACAATGTTAGCTGGCCGTTCCTTAAGACAGCCTGGCTACTAAGAGGCAGTGTGGTATAATGCTGTTCATTCATCTTAGCTAAATGAACAAACAAGGAGACCTGAATTTTAATCGTGACCCTGCTCCTGGAAACCGCTCCGGCTCCCAAGGTCTTGGATTTTCTATCTGTAAAAGACGAAGTTGGACTACAAGATCATAAACAAATATATTCTACTTTCTCAGGACTTTATAACAATCATCATAACTATCTGAGTGGAAGCCAATCACCAAGAACTCAATAAATGTTTGTCAATGTAGGTGATCCCCAACTGAAAGATGAGGAAACTAAAATACAGAAGTAATTTGCTGAAGGTCACAGGGTCCAGATCTCTTCCTATACTGGACTAACACTCATGCTTTTCAAGATCCTTTTTTAGTTCAAAAATACTGTGATATTAGTCCTCTCATCCAAGTAATCATTTGTCTTATCAAATAATCTTGCCTGACTTCACTACATCATGGCACAGCAGGATCAGGAAGAAACTACAGTATTTCCACATTGTTAACCTGGAAAATCAAATCTGAAAAAATAATTAGGACAAATTCTTTGTCTTTGTTCAGAATTGAGAGATCAGAAGTGTTTTAAGATAAATGATGATTTCACTTTAACCATAAGGTTTAAACTTAAGCAGTGATAAAAAAAAATAACTTCTAGTAACAAATGTTTCCTGAGAGTACAGCAAATAACAACTTTCTAAATTCTATAACCAAAGTTGTGCCACTTGATTCAAAGTAGATTCACAAAGTTCAATGTAAACGGTTATCAAAGAATGACTACAAATGCTTGCTTTATTTTTATTAACAAATGCATGCTTGACATTGAACCTTAAAGTATAACACCTTCCAAGGGTTGTCAGGTCAGACATGAAAAAGACATCTGGGAGTCACAATTTTCTAGATGGTTCATAACAGGAAAGTCAAGGTCAAACCGTGTGTCTCTTTACCCTCTGCACCTAGTAACTGAAAAGCAACTAACGGTGAGCCCCAAATACTCCATTCTAGTACTCTCAGAAATACAAATGTTAGCTCAAGGATCACACTCTGGCTCAGCAAGTTCTGGGCGGACAGGCTGGCATGAAGGAGGAAGACAGAGGGACTTGAAGGAAGGCAGATCCTCAGGCCACTTCCGTGACAGCAGTTAACTTTCACCTACTTTATTAAATAAGAGTAATCATCTCACCAGATGATTCTATGACTCAAAGTATGATAAGGAATTAAGTGTTTCAATCTTGTGCAAAGGTGAGAGAGAGACTACTGTTATTACTATTTACTACATCTGGGGTCCAAGACACCCCCACCCCCACCCCCTCAGTCTTGGCTATGTGTTCCGCAGGATCCTCAAAACATTCAACAGGATTCTAGTTTCTTCTCCAGACTCCAAGCCTGGCAATTGTAGATGCACCTGGCTAGCAAGTCTCTGCTGCTGAGAAATGAAAAGCGAGGCCTTTAGGCGCTGGGCCCAGCGGGCTCAATCAGGACCACCCCCCCAGTCACCTTGTCCTCACCTTGAGGAACGGAAAGAAACCCTACGGGGAAGGGGAGTGCAGTCCTCAACAAGGAGAAAGAAGTGCCTCCACTCTTCACCCGGCCACTGCTGCTTGGACCCACGCTTCCCGCGGGGCGGAGACAGGGCTGGGAGAGCTGACTGAGCCGGGGACGCCTTGACCTCGGGCGCCGGAGGATCGGACACGGGCGCTGGGCCCACAGTCGAGACAGGTACACAAAGTCACCGCAGGTCGGGCCCGCCTAGCCTCGCCGCGCCCACAGCCGCAGGCACAGTAGGAGGTACCCCGCCCCCGTGAACCCAGAGGGCCCTGAGCTCGCTCACCTGCAGCCGGGTCACCAGGAGGCTGTAGGGCGCCATTTTGTGCACTGACAAAGATGAGGTCGCGTGAAAGTGACGTGACAAACAGCCTATTTAAAGGCCTCGGGGGGCGTGGTCTAAAGAGACGTCACGGCAAAGGCGGGGCCTCCGCAGAGGCGCTTGAGTCCCTCAAGCGCAGTGGGCGGAGCTCCCGTGTTAGGGACCGACCCGGAAGAGGAAAGAGAGCTGCATAAAAGCACGGAATGATGAACCACATATGCTGGAAACAAGATTGCAATATACTTAAATATAAGTGGTGTTTAGAAAGGAGAAAGTTCTGGGATTTGTTATAATTGAAGCTCCATTAAGATATGTTGATAGTACTTTATATTTTTGATCAAAGAGATATCAATGTCAATGTATGGAAAATTTTTCTTAAAATTTGTTCATGTATTATTTTGTTCCATTTTTCTGTGGCATTTGGTACAATAAACCTTTTGAATGTGTCTTGAAGAAAAAACACGGATGTTTTATCCAAATACAAGTTTCATCTTTACACTTTGCCATTTGTCTCTTCCATCCAAATCTGGGAAAGGCATTTTTATATGACTCTCACGCACTCGCCAACAGAAACTCGTCTTTGGAACGCTAGGGTTTTGATTGCGCGAATTGGAGCAGAGCATGGTACAAAGATTGTGAACGCTGATGGAAGCCTAGAGGACCAATCACGGCGACAAGGAGGCAGGTACAATCGGGGTTAAAGGTCGGACGGAAGTTCCCGCGACTTCCGGTGGTCGCTTGAGTGCGAGCTATGGCTAAACATCATCCAGACTTGATCTTTTGCCGCAAGCAGGCTGGTGTTGGTGAGACCGCTTCCTTGCGCGCGGCTCCCTGGGTGGGGGTGGTCTTAGGAGCTGGGGAGTCCGAGGTTCCCATCTCTTTCTAGAGTCTTGCTTCGGAGGTGCCACGTTTCCCGCCTCACGGTCGGTAGTGTAGGAGCGCGCGGGTTTTGTGGCCTGTGATGAAAACAAGGCGGTGGCGCTCGTGCTGGGAGCCGAAGGCGGGCGACCGGGGTGGGGTCCGGAGAAACTTTTATTGCCCAAGACCTGGGAGGGGCTTTAGGATGGTGTGGGTTTGGAAAGTTTATGAGGATACGATGGATGGGTCAGGGCTCGCTGCAGTCCCTGCTCCTATCCACACCCCAAGCTCGAGGATGTTTTTCTCTCTTCATCAAACCTTTAATGCTAATTGTACTCTTTACTTTGCAGCCATCGGAAGACTGTGTGAAAAATGTGAGTCGAACACGCCCTCCCGAACACCCCACCCCGTCCTACTCACAGTTTCTGTGGAATCAGCAAATGGGCATTTGCTGTGGGGCCTCAGCGGGCCTTGAGTCATTGCGCCCGGAAGCATGTAAACACTGGATGCCAGGCTGCAACCAAAGGCCCCTTCCACGTCCCCACTCCAATTTACACATTTTAGACAGTGTTTAGGTTTTGAGAAAATCTCTAGCTTTGGACACGAAGTAGCACGACCTGGTCTCCAACAGTTTTTGCCAGTAATTATGTAGACTCATCACCTACCCAGTGCTGTTCTAAGCCCTTTACATGTTAGTTGATTAATGCTTCCTATGTATTGTGGGGATGGACACTAAGTAAGCCAGGTTTTGTGATGCCAAAGTAGAGAGCCCCAGAATCGCTGTCAGAAGGAGACTCGTGTGTTTCCCCATAGCAGGAGGAGGGCAGAGGACTTGAGGTACTTGTAAGTGGGCATTACTCCATTCTCTTTTCCTCACAGGCGATGGCAAATGTGTGATCTGTGACTCCTATGTGCGTCCCTGCACCCTGGTGCGCATATGTGATGAGTGTAACTATGGCTCCTATCAGGGGCGCTGTGTGATCTGTGGAGGCCCCGGAGTCTCCGACGCCTATTACTGTAAGGAGTGCACCATTCAGGAGAAGGATGTGAGTATGTTCTAAGCCTTCCATTTGATCTTTCCTTTTCTTTAAAAACACTTCGCTCTCCATGACAAACTCTTATGATCTGTGGAGATTAGTATGTTCAGCTAGTCATCTAGGTTATAATTTTTTCAAGTTCTTTGAGCCCAACTGGGTGTAGTCCAATAAAAGGCAGTTATTTTCCATCAAGGGTAAAACTGCAAGAGAAGCAGATTTTGTCAACACCAGCAATTTGGAGAGCCCTCTCTATTCCTTTGATGTCTCTCTTGATTTTTTTAATTCAGAAATAATATCCTATATTTTGTAAATTCTAGCACAGTGCATGGTGTGTGATAGCCACTCAATAATTCACTTTGCTGTCATTAAGGACTGTTTGGGTGGATGTGGTGACATTTGAATTTGGGGAAATTCAGGTTGATTTCAGCTAAAGAATGCCTTTGGTTTGATATTGTGGAATTGATTCTGTCGCATGATTTGTGTCCCTTGACACTGTGTGGTAGCAGTGGCTAGTTATTCACCTCCTTGAGCTTGATAGAGAAGGCTTATAGATCTATACTAAGGACGAATTTTACCATTTTTCCTTAGCAGACTTCTTAGGGGAAGTCTCATGAATCAGCTTGTTTTTTTCTTAGACACAATAAAAGAAAGTGTGATACAGTACCAGTAGGCTAGTGGAAAGTATCTGGTTACCTAATCTAGGATAAGGCAAAAGATATATAAATCTTAATATTCCCATGAGCAAAGAGTAGGTAGGTTATAGATGTTATCTCTCTTATTCTTTACAATAGTTTTGTTAAATAGGGATGATTATTAGCCCCATTTTACAGCCCCTCACCCAGCTAAAAAGTGGCAAGCACAGACTGTCTGACTAAACCAAGTGGTGTCCCCATTACACCGAGTTGTCCTTCTGTAAATCTTTTTGGTGTCCATTTTGAGGAGAAATAACCCAGCCACCTCAGCAGCCTGCATTTGGGTCCTGTCTAACCTCAGTAAGTGGGACTTAGCAAACCAGATAAAACTGCTTCTTACACTATTAAGTCTTCTGTTATTTAGGGAGATGAGAAGACCCATCGATAAAAATACGAAAAACATAATTTCGGTTGGTGACTTGAACTTCCCTCCTTACCTAAACTCTGATTTGCACTTACCTTTGACTGTCAAATCATGCCCTGCTTGATTTGATCCACCAGCTAGTTGACACTGCTTTAGGAAAGTGACCTTGGTTTATATTTGTATCTCCTTTTCCCCACTTCTTGGTGTAGTTCTTGGCATGCAGTAGTGTAAGCATGGGACACATTTTTGGTGCTGACCTTATAAGTCATCCATAGACATTCGTCTTACAGAGTGTCTGGTACACAGTAGGTACTTGGTAATTATTTAGCGTAGAAGCAGTGAAACAATGGTAAGACAACAGTAGTGAAAAAGGACAAATCTTAAACTAGCCAAAGAGTCTATTAAGGACATTTTCTTGAACTTGGGCATGGTAGTAGCTAGAGTTCTTATCTGCCATAAGCTTGCAACGAGAGAGTGCTTAATAAATGTTAATTGCTGTCTGACTCGTCTGCATGTGGTGTGTGACCTGATACCTTTGGATCCTCGTGCCTCATTCTGTCCCTGAGCATTCTTCTAGACATCACTTCCCCTACTTCACATTATACAAGAATGTTCTGGGGATATCTGAGAAGGCACCTAGCTCACAGTTACTCGGCAATAGTTTCCAAGGAACACAAAGCAGTCCAGTGACATGATCCAGCCTCTCAGCCTTACAGATCACCATGTAGATTAAGTGCCTAGACTTTTTCCTATGCAGAAATCTTCCCACAACCAGAGCAGTCCTGTTATTGTTCCCTTCCTGCAACGTTCATCATTTTGAAGGGCAGTAGACCAATAAACAGCTGGGTGTCTCTCGAGTGTTTCAAAGCTTCAGGAATACTGAGGAGTCAGGGATAATACCTCTGGGTGTTGCTGCCAGAGGACCGATTTGCAGTTTTTTCTAGTGCAGCAGCATCTCAATCCCCCTTAGCTCTTGATTCCTTTACTCCTTTTACTTAAACCATTTTCCTCAGCGGTCCCAACCAGAAAACAAAAATAGCTAATATTTGTGGAGCTCTTGCTGTGTGCCAGGTACTGTGCTGAACAATTTTCTGAAAATTCCATATGATATAGATGAGGACATTAGGCTCAGAGATGTTAAGCAACGTGGCTCAAGGTCATATGGCTAATAAGTGGCAGATCCAGAACTAGAACCCAGGTCTGTCTAACTCAGTGTTTCTCAACATTTTTACTTTTTTATTTTCTTGCATTATTCCCCCCTAAGGAGAATCATTACAGTTTTAGATTAAATTTAAAACTTTTCTTCCTAACAAGGAATTAAGTACCAAGGAAAAAGATTTGGTTGGGTAAAGATGCGCTTATTAAAGATGTTTTTATCCGCTTTGAGGATGCACAGCCTAACTCAAAGCACTTACCTCTCACCACCTCCCCATGTGGTTAAGGACGTGCCTCTTGCTATTTCTACCATTCTCTTCTCCCCATTGAATTGAACAGCAGAGCAGTTAGATAGATGCGAAAAATATTTGATACTTTTCAAAGTTAATTGACAAATTTATCATTCTCTTTAACTGCCTAAACCACTGGAAAGTTTTGGGTTTTGCCTCTGGGAAGCCCTGTTAGAAGAAACACCAGACGGGAAGGCAGAAAGCCCATGTTCAAGTCTTGGCTTTGCTGGTAACATGCTGTGTGTGGCTTATCTACAAAAAAGAAGTTAATAATCCCTGTTGCCTCATGGATGCATTTACTGAGCGCTTGAAGGTCTTTACAAATAAAGTTTCAGATAGAAAACGTGATACTACTCTCAGGTCCCAAACCAGTGTTCAGTCTGGTTTTTACATCATTGGTATTCCTTGAACAGTTGCTAAAAGAATGAACAGCATTTAACCTTCAAGTTTCTGTTAATAAGGCCGGTCTGGCCACTGGCACCTGTTGAGAATTCTGTGCTACCATTTGTAAGAAATAGAGATGTGGACTCTTTCAGTAGTTGTGTTTTTCTGATCTTAACATTTGTAAATTGCCTTTTCCTGCATTTCAGTTCTGTACAGATTTCCCTTTGGTGTGTCATATTCTGGTACATGATTAGTGTTGGTTTTAAAGTTTTCCTTGCAAGTCCTTGGTATTCACCACTGGTATAGGGTAATTTTTTTTTTTAGCTTTTATTTATTTTAAGTGTATTTTTCCAGGACCCATCAGCTCCAAGTCAAGTAGTTGTTTCAATCTAGCTGTGGAGGGCACAGCTCACGGTGGACCATGTGGGAATCGAACCGGCCACCTTGTTAAGAGCACTGTGCTCTAACCACTGAGCTAACAAGCCGCCCCCAAGCATAATTTTTGTAGCTTGCTTTCCTGCTGTAGAATGGGCTGGACACAGTCTCCTCAGGAAGGAAACCCAGAGGCACCGAGTTCTCCTTGGGGTTGTTACCACCATGCCCAGCTTAGGGTCCCCTGGTGATGTGGTATTGGGCTTATAGTATAATGGAAACAAGCACTTGGCCGTCTAATGTCTCCTTTTTTGTGAAATGTTAGAAATTAAGTGACCATAAAACATTTACCAGTGGCATTCCATTCAAGCCACAGCTGCCTAAAATAAAAATTTAATGGGAAGTGTGTCCTCTGGAAGGACTGAGAGACGATGGCATTTTTAGTATTCATGCATACAGTTGTTAAAAGAGCTACCATGAGGCAGACATTAGCAGGTATTTTTAAAATGCCTTCTAGCTCGCCTCACAGATACTCTCCTGCACCACTCTCCAAGGTTTCTTACCAGTCCTTCCATCTGCCTTCCCATGCTCTCTACTCACAGGCATATCCAACAAAGGCCAACCAGTTCCAAGGTGCACATCCTCACCTCTCACAGCATGGGTAGAATTTGGGAACAACCACAAGACCCATGGGAGATGTATAGAAAATAAAAAACGGGAGGTTAGGCAAGAAAACAGGAAACCTGTGAGAATCAGTGAGAGAAAATGCCATAAAAGCCAAAGATCTAAAAATCCAGTGCATTGGTTTTCCAACTCTTTTTTAATACGTACAGTCCTAGCTTCAAAAAATAGCTTACACAGAAGCTGTGTGTGTGTTTGAAGCGTTTGAAGCATTACGAAATTGCTGATAATTTGGTTTTTGCAATTTCTTTTAATTTACTAAGAGCTGACTGGATGCCAGGCACTGTTCTAAGTATACTTCTTGATTCTTAATTCTAGGAGGTAGGATCTGCCATTGTAATAATTGTATAAGTGACTAAAAAGAGCTACAGGGCGGTTGTTAACTTCTCAGAATTCAGGCAGCCCGGCTCCAGAGCCTACCATTGTAACCTAAGCTATGAGTGAGAATGGAGCTGCACAGATTGGGGGTGGCCCCTCTCAGGACTCTCTAGGGCTCTATACATAACAGTTTGTAAACATTGATCGTCCCCTTATTTACAGTTGAGGAATATGAGTCCAGAGAGAAGTGACGTCCCCACAGTTGCACAAGTCAGGCCATACCCTGAGCCTGAACAGGCTTGCAATTTCACAGCGTCTCTAAAAGACGTCGAGCACTGCTGTGTTTAATATCAGGCTGCCTTGGGCCAAGAAGAGGCAACTTCCCTCCTTTGCACCGACTTTCAGTACAGATGACATGGCTTACTAGAGTTCACCAGCAAACCCCTGGTAGGGCTGGGCCCACAGCCTGGCTCCCTCAGCACAGCAAATTCCACAGATGGTAATTCTCAGTGTAATACGTGCTACATGTTTTCTAGAAAATCATGAAATGTTTCTGTTGGCTTTGTGTGTTTTCCGAGATTTTTGTATAGTACTGATATCAGTCCCTGGAAAGAGAAATCAGCTGAACTAGAAATTAGATGTCTAATTCATTCCATAGCCCAGCAGCACAGGAAGCAACCTCCTTTGACATAGATAGATAATAAAATCATCAGACCTGTAAAGGTTTTTTCCAGTAGCAGCTCCCTCAGTTTTCCTCCCATCGTCCCAGATCAACTGATGGAGTCATCATTTGTGCAGAACACAGCTTCCCAGGGGCTTCACTGAAACCACTCAAGCTCACAAAATGGCTGGGGGCAGTGGGGTGTCATTACAAATCAGAGTAGGGACCGTCAGCAGCCAGCCAGCTAGCACAGGAGCACCCTTCCCCCAAGACCGTGTGTCAAATTAAGTGAATTAATGAGGACACATCAAACCCAGTATTCTCTCCTATGGTATTTAAACTGAAAGGTACTATTTCCTAATAGGATTTTTTCCCTTGGTATTCTCTCCTTGGGATAGTGGAGGAGAGCTTGATCTGAAGATAATTACTGTTTCTTACCTTTCGCTTGAAACCCTTTGGACATCTTAAAAGTTTTAGATTCTACCTCAGCTATATCATACTAGCAACAGAAGTGGGCTGAGAATCCAGTATTATAAGTGCAGGCCACTGGATTGAGGGTAGACAGGCTCTGGGCGCCTTCTAGGTTCTTGGCAATTGATCAAATAGGATAACTAAACTGGTAAGATGAATGGCTAGACCATTAATCCAAAAGTTATATTTATCCTAAGGCCCTCTCAATTCATGCTCAAGAGATTTTGAACAACTTTTCTTCTGTTTTCCAGAGAGATGGTTGCCCGAAGATTGTCAATTTGGGGAGCTCTAAAACAGATCTCTTCTATGAACGCAAAAAATACGGCTTCAAGAAGAGGTGATGGGTGGGCGGCCTCTTCCTCCCCCCATCAAGCTGCTGCAGCTGCCAGAAAAGACACCTGCTGCCAACAGAAAGGGAGTGGAGCACAGTACCACCCAGTTGCCTGTAGTACACTGGCATCTTTACACCCTCCTCTCCTCTCACCCAGACAGTGTGGTAGGAATGGAAAAGGATTCTTCTCAGAGCACTCTGGCAGACCGTATCAGAGAAAAAACTGATAGATTAGTTCATGGCTTGTCTTGAATTCAAGAAGCAAGAGTCTGTTTTCCACATGGATAAGTTCTCTCGACACCAAGAGCTTCTGAAACGGGAATAATACCATTTCCACCTTCTGACTGAGGAGTTGACTGACGCCACCCACAGTGAGAAACGTGTTCTTACAGCAGCTCTGATGGCAGCGGCCCTGATGAAACATCTGCAGTGTGGTAGGGAGTTCTCAGAACAATAAATGTGGGCATTTAATCCTGTAACACTTACCAGGTGGTGCTGGTTCATGTTATTTTCCTTCTAAGAAATTGGAAACCCTTTCTGTTGGTATTGTATTAATAAAGCAGGTGTTTATTTTCTGGTAGTCACCGTCCCAATTTAAGTTTTATCTCTAGGAATTTATTTTAGTCATCCAGGAATTTGTGATTCAAAATAGAGGTATTAGGATTCATTGAGCACCTCAACCTCTTATTACTACTGGAAGGAATTCAAAACCATCCATGCCTTTCATTGGTAAACCAGAGTCGTTTTTAGAGGCTTTTTTTCTTCCTGTCCAACTTTCATTTTGAACTGAAGAGATAGCTTCCAGTAATGGGGAAGGGAATGAGACAAAATGTATTCACATCAGTGAGTTAGGAGAACGAACTTCGTTGATTTGGTTCATAAAATGCATATATACTGACATTAAGGATGTTTTAAAGTAAATTGACAGATTAAGGGCAAATTCAGACAAATCTTTACGCTAACTCAACTGTCTGTACTTTGTGCCCGCTAGAGGTGATAGGAGGGTACCCCGAAGAGGTAATTCATTCATAATTTGAGCCATCTAGACGGTCAAGTAGGTGTTTTAACACCATGGATTTGAAAAGGGTGAGTCCTGAGGATCCAGGGACTTGGCCCAAGGTTATGCTGCAACTTGGTGGCAACGCCAAGAAAGAAATGAGTCTTCTGACTTGTCAGGCATTTGGTTTGGAACAAAACTCTTATTTGTGATGTACTGAGTATCCAAAATTGAATTCAGATAATCTGTGCCTTCAGGAATTTAATAAAGGAGCCTGCCAGAAACAGATAGTTCCAGTATAATCCAGAGGATGCACAAAGGAAGGGTTTTTTTGCCCAGCTTGGGGTCACCTCAGGAAGGCTGGGGGAAGGTCATGGCCACAGGGCTAAAGATAGTCCTTCAGGCTTCCCCGTCTCATCTGCCACCACCGTTCCCTGCTCTCCGACAACTGGGGCTCCTTGCATTCCTGAAAGTCCTTCCAGCCTCAGCGCTTTTTCCCTATTAATCCCTCTGTAATGCTCGGTTACTCTTCTGCTCAGCGAACTCCTCTTCCTGCAGACCTTAACTAAATATTTCCTCAAGGATGCCTCTCCCAACCTCTATCAAAGTTAGTTCCCCTTCTACTCTAGGACCATAAGCATTTTGTTTGTAGCTTTGGGTAATGACTGTTGGCTACTAGCGGTCAGCTGTGTTCTGGGATGGCAGGAACGAAGTTTGTTCTGCCCAGCAGATAGCAGGTGCTCCATATTGAATGAATAATTGAAGTCAAGGAATCCAGATAATAAATTGGGCTTTAAAGCATATGTTGGAACCTACAGGCAAAGTGGGTAGGGGTGCGCAGATTAGGGCATTTATCGGGTTTGGAGGGCTGGTGCCGTCTGAGCAGGGGGATGTGTTTGGGGAGCTCTCCAAGCAGTTCTATGAGTAAAGCATCAGGTGAGGCTTATGTTCCAGAGAACAGATCATTTTCAGATTAGAATTGAAATTTGTCGTGGATCCTATAGTAACTTTAGTTTTAATATGTAACATGAGTCAAAATGTATTGCCAAAAAAACATTGAGTTTTTAAAATTTGCTTCTTAACCACCCCGGTCCACCTAACATCTTGCATCCACAAATGTTCCAAAAGCTACTCCTTAGTTTCAAAAGAACCCCACTTTCATTGTGCTCCGTCATCCTCAGCGTGTAGGCCTCCAGAAGGTCTTCCATGGGAACTTGTAGGATGCCAAAGGGCATACTCCCTCCACACTGATCGGCAATGGGGCAAGTTCAACCTTAGCCCACGGTGTCCCTCTGAACTCCACTGCTCTGTCACCTAGTTTCATAATCCCGTTCTTGGTTGGCTTTAGTTCAGAGACGTCTAGACAACAATGCAATGCAATGAGTGAGTTTTGAATTTAATTAATGATTGTCTACCTTAGACTTGAGAGTAATTCCTTTTTGGTTGTACAAATTGGGGATAATGTTTGTATGAAATTCTGTGGGGAAAACATCGCTTGCAAGCTATATTTTGAGCTCTTAATAGTATATAGTTCTGTGAAGAGAATTAGAGGAATGAGCTGTATATGGCCCTAAAAAAATCAAAATGGTCTTTAAAATCACTGGTGTTTTTCTCCATTGTTGAAATAAGCTCTAACTACATAGATGTTGTTGAAATAATTCAACTCATCATGGCCAGCCTGAGAAAGCGGTTCCCTTTTCTGGATAAGATTATTGCTATTATTAAGTATTCAATTCTGGATTCTCGAAGGGATGGGTGTCTTGCTTCCAGCTTCTCAAGTATACTATATACACATAGTAATTTAATCTCCTTTAAACATTGCACTTATTGAATTGCCGTTGCTCAAAGAAAAGTACTGAGTAATGTGTGGATTTTATAATCAGACCTATATTTGATTTCTGCTCTGCCATTGACCTTTAGTGAGTCATTTAGCCTCTGTGCTGCTTTTTTCTTATCTGTTAAATAAGGCTAATCGTGCCTACCTCTTCGGGTCCTGGGATTAAATTTGACCTTGTATTATAAGTGCCTGACCTTTACTGGGAAGGCTTTACATAAGTGGTTGTTCTTTTACAGTGGATCCCTACTTCACAGAGAAACATTTAAGTCCTGGCATTGAAGGTCCTCCAAATGGTTCCCTGTCTCCCCTACCCCCAGGTTTTCCTCTGCTTCCTCTCTCTGCTCTGAATCAAGCAGTTAAGGGACACAACACTCCCTGTCATCTTGACTCTGTTTTCCTTTGAAATACCCTTCCACCTTCCCATCAACCAACCAACTTGGTACCTCTTCCTTTGAAGCTCCTGACATGTTGTGAATGCTTCCAGAAGCACCCATACCCACAACAATATGCCTCACTTGGACTATTTTCATTCCTAGTACATACATACAGCACAAGTTTCATGAAACTATTTCCTATGTGTATTGCACTCCAATGTTTTCATTTTATTCCATTCTATTCTAAAGATTATGGCTGAAATCTATTAAACCAAGTGATTTTATGACCCATTCATGAATCACAACCCAGAGTTTAAAATCAATAAACTAGATCGTAAGATCCTTGAGCTCTTTTTGCCTCCCCAGTACAGTGCACATTCCGTAACAGGCAGCCAGTCAATATTACATTGAAAGGAAAAAAGGGTCACAAACTCAGGAGTCTGGGTGAGTAATGTAATTGGTTGAAAAGGGAGGGGTGTGAGAATAGCCCAAACATAACGATAAGTGGTATGTGACCCTTGGGCTTCTTGTCTGGGAGACAATAGCGAGTGTGGGGACCTTGGGAACCAGAGAGCACCCAGGCCCTGCCTTAAAGGAAATGGCTGCTATTGAACTCCAAACAATTGCCAGCTTGAATGCCCAGTGTTACCAGACCTTTTGAATTTAGGACAAGTGGTGAATTAAGATTTTTGTGCAACCTCCCAATTTTTAAATGTTGTCAACTCATTTTAAAATGTTTAATGTGTCAGTCTGTGCCAAGACAATACACTACCAGATGTGGACCTTGGCCTGCATTCAGCATCTTCTGAATTAAGAAAACTAACTTCCCAGGGAATCAAACTGAATTGCCTAAATTTCAGAGACTATATGTCAGTGTTCTGACCTGTAGCTCTTTAATAGTAGTTGGAAGCGAGGACATATAGGTGAAAGATCTTTTGCCTTGGTTGGAATTTTCCTGCCTTAAAAAAAAGATTGCTATTCCCGTTTTCCCAGTTATTCAGTTACTTACCAATTTTATCCCCACTGGCCTATCCACCACTACCAAGTCTGAAATGTTAATTGCTTTGAACACTGTAGTTTTAATGTCTTAGCAAAAGACAGGTTAGATCACTTAACTTCTTTACTAGAATTCACTCATATCAGTTGTGATGAATAAACAGCAAATCAATTGCCGTTGGCATCCAATCACCTCCAAAGCCAGTTTCTGCTGTGGCTCTTTGCTCCTGCCCAACTGGAGCAGTGGATCTGAAGAATCAAATTGAGGACCTGTTTTCTTGGATAACTTAAAAGAAACTACAAAATTTCTCACCCTAGCATGTGTATATGAGAGTGACTCACCCGGGAGAGTTAATTGGGACTAATTATGACCAACCTGACTTGTCCCATTAACAAAACATCTGTCATAACTTGCTTTCAGACGAGAGCTGCCCCCACCCTTTCCCCTCCTCACAAGCTTACTTCTGAAGTTTTTAAAACGTGGTGTGTACCTTTCATGAATGATTATTCAAAATGGGAAGGGACTCTGGAATGCTTGAGTAGGGGGATTCCGGTCACAATTAAGCCCTGGCAAGATGGAATTATGGTGGGGAGAGAAAAAACGTCCTCATCACATTATAAATGGAGACATCAGCAGTTAAGAAGGGTGATTACCTTTTCGCCCTCTATTTTATCTTCCTATTTAGATGCGAACCCTTTACCGCGGGCGCCCACTTGCTAAAGAGGCTGGATTTCTCAATTTTTTTATAGTGATGTTGCTCAGGGCTGCCGTGTTTCCAGCACTGTAGGGGAGATTCGAATAAAAGCCCGAACACAAATTCATCGCCTTCTGTCCAGGGATTCCTCCGCCCGCAGCCTGCACTTAACGGTGGGTGTTGGCTATCTTTTACGTGCTTATATGGACTCCATCCTCCCCGCCCCTCCTGAGATATCTTAGGAGAATTCCTTTCAGCTCATCCTCACCTTTTTCATCGTTCTGTCTTGCAAGGTTTCTTATTGGGGAATGCACTCTGGACTGAGAAGAGGATATGTAGGATGTATGTAATTTGGCCAGAATGGTTACCTTTAAATTAATAGCAACTATTTGAGCCAGGCTTTACCTATTGTATCAAGTTTAATCCCCACACGATGCTCACTTGCAGGATGAGAAAGGTTTGATTATGTAAAGAGATTGGTTGCCATTAAATCAAGATAACATGGTTGGTGGCAATATTGGGATTCAAACCCGCCTAGTATTTCCATGGCTGCCTCTAACAGATTACTACAAATACCAGCATCCCTTGCAATGCCCCACTGCGCAAACGCTCGCTCTCCCAAGGGCCTGCTCCGCTCCTGTCCAAGCTTAGTCCTAGTGGTTGGATCGAAAGCCCAATCAGATGCCGCCTCTCCCCTTTCCCCGACCAATGGGAAGGCTGTTGCTAACATCGGTTATATTTTTAGCTCTTCAGTGCTCTACTACCCTGTGAGTCCGCCGGGTCTTTGCCGGGGTGGAACGCGCTGGAGGAGAGGAGGGGAGGAAGGGGGAAGGACTGGGACATGGCGGAGGGGGCGTGTATGTGACGCTCTGCCACTCGCTGACGCAGAAGGCAAGTAGTCCCTGGAGGTGCCCCAGGGGCTGAAGGGCTCCAAGTGTGGGGGATGGGGGCTCTCGGGCTCCGGCTCCCGCCTCCCTGTGCCAGTGGAGTTTGCCCTCCAGTCCGGCGTTTCTCTGCTGCAGTCAAGGAAAGTGCATTTAAACCCCCACGCTACCGTTGCTCTCTGCCCTTGCCAAAAAGAGTGATCAAGGCAAAAAAAAAAAAAATGCAAACTGTTCGTAGCAGGAAACTTGAGGATCTCGCCACCCCTCGTGACGACCGTTGGGCTGGAGCGATCTGGAATGAGAATAAAGGTCGGGGTTGGGGAGAGAATTGGGGAATGGGCGATTATAGGAGGAACGGGAAACCACGCGCTAACTCCTAGGGGCCCCGGGCCTCGCCACCTGACAGTCCAGTCCGCTTGTGACCTCACCTGGGCACAGGCCTCCCCACTCCTAACTCCGCGTCCCACAGTCAAAAAGTGGCCGTGAGCCCGTGTGGCCAGAGACCAGACGGGGGGTTAGAGCGCGGGGACCTGGCCCACCGCATGCCGGCGTCGCAGCCAGAGAGACCGGCGGGTGCGCGAGCCGTGCGCCCCTGGCACGGGCAGGCAGTACTCCCCGCCAGCGGAGGCTGTTACTAGAAAAAAATGTGGCTTTCTAGTGTCCTGTGTGCGGTGGCCAGCAGGAGAGAGCGAACGGGGGCGTCCGCAGAGGGGCCAGGCCCCGCCGCGAGATACCGGGGAGCCAGAGGCGGCGAGTGGAAGCTTAACATGGAGCTCGGCTTCTTTACCTAGATGCCTGGTCTCTCCCTCGCCTTCCCTTCCTCCCGCTCAGCGCGCCAGAGCTCGGGTTTCCCCCTTGTCCTCCCTTCGACATTACGCGTCCTCCGACAAGGCACGAGGCACGCGGGACTCTGGCCAACACGAGTTGATAAAGGTCCGAAACGTTTCCAGAGCTCACGTTGTTCCCTCGGCTGCCCCACCCGCGAAGAGACCGTAACTGGGACAATGCGAGCTCCGCGGCTATGGCTGGACGCCTAGAGCCGGAGGGACTCGCCGAGGTGGCCTGGGAACGGTTCGGGGCAGGTATAGAGCAGAAGACACAGCGAGAAAGTTCCCCCTCCCCGTGACATCCCTTTATCCAACCCACCCAAAGTGAGCAACGTGGTCCCAGTCCAGGCCCCTGCCCTCCCGGAGCTCGCTGTGCACCTAGGAAAACACTTTACAGGAGCACGAATTCTGAACTGTTTGGGACGTGAAGAAAATAACTACGAGGCGGCGCCGTGATGGGGAGGGTAGACGGCCTTGCTGACGTTTGAGTAGGGATCTGACTGTTGAGAAAGGGCAGACCTGGGGAGGGCAGGGGTGAGGGGGTCGCCAGACGTCCCCGCATTCGGAGCAGGGCCGAGGGGACGTACAGCTCCAGAGGTGAAGCGGCCCGCCGGCTCGGAAGTAGTCCCGGCACAGCTCCGGCCCCGCCCCTGCAGGGCGGAGGGACGCATCACGCAGGGGTGGGGAAACCGTATCCGTGCGCAGGGTTGCTAAGGGTGAAACTTTTCATTGACTTTGCTCACTTCGGGCCGGGGCGCGGGAAGGTGCGGGTCGTCGGCGGAGAGCAGCAAGTGGCTCGGGCGATGTAAGGCTAGAAGGGCAGGACCGCCCGCCGCCGCATCCCGGACAGTCCTCCGCACCGCGACGCGAGCTACCCTCCGGTCCGCCATCCCAGCGCCGTCGCCGCCGGCGGTCCTGCCCGCCCTCCATCCCCCGCCGCTAGCCCGATCTCCAAAAAGCTGAAACAATTATTATCGCGAGTCATAACCTATAACCCCTCCAACTCGCCCCATCCCTCACCTAAGGAAAAGGCACATTGGCCCCGGCCGGGCGGTGCCCGGGAAGGAAGGAAGAGAGACCTCCGCGCCGCGTACAGGACCACCCTGGAGGAAGAAGCCGTCCGGCGGCCGGCAGCCCGCCCAGCCGCTGCGGAGGCCCGAGTGAGTGAGGGGGGGGCGCATGCGGGCGGGCGGGCCCCCTGAGACCCAACAGTCCCGACGCCTTCCCCCACTCCCGGTCTTCCATTTGCTGGACGCTCCACGTTGCTGTCGCGCCCCCGCCCCACACCTGGCCAGCATTTCCCTTTCCCCTCCCACCTCCCCTCGAGAAACCCCCTTTCCCCCTGTACTCCATTTCCCCTCCTCAGTCTCGCTCTCATTTTCGGGTACCCCAGAGCCACCCTTTCTCCCTCTTCCAAGTATGGCCCCCTCCTGGGTGGGGTGCATTTCCTCCCGTGTCCGCCTCCTTCAGTTTTTCATTTCCTAGAGACTCGCTAGGTTTTCCTTGTTCCCCCAAAAAACATAACTCTCACCACCATTAAATAAATCAGAGGAAGGAAAGGGATCCAAGCCTTGTTTTTCTGCTTCTTTTCCCGTGTGCGGGAAAATGGGTGGTAATAATTAATAGGGTTTATTTCGGGCCCTCTGAAGCTTGAGGGATGAACGGTGGACACCCCCCTTTTCCACCGGTCACTGGTGGCCTCTGACCTCTGAGCCAGAATTCACCATTTGGACTTAAGCTCTTTATCCTCTTTAGTGTTTTCGGGTAAAACTGAGCCGACAAAAAGTACCCCTAGAGCAGCAATACCAATAAGTGGGTTGTGGTTGGTCCTGGTGTGGTGCCTGGGAGAAAGAGCCCTATTTCCTTTCCTAAACTCCTGCTTCTGCTGTGCAGTGGATGGACTGTGTCCTTGACCAGAAAGGGAGGGGAAGGAGGGAGCAGACAGTGGAGGGGAAGCTGGCAGGCCTTTTCCCACCCCCCCAGAGGAATCAGAACCCCACATAGCAGTCTTCAACTTGGAGGCCAGAAGAAGGGCTTTTGGGGGCCTGCTCAGCATTCTAACCTTTCTTTTCTCCTCCCTTCCCATCCTACTCTGCAGTGGGTCCCTCATCTTTGATTTTCCAGCAGAAAAACACCCCTACTGCTTTCGTGGGCACCTGCCCCCATCCCCCTCTTAAGCAGTGGGAGAAAGAAGCTTGTGTGGGAGGAAAGGATTAGGGAGGTTTAACACCCTGTAGGGGAGCTTTAGCGAGGATCTGGTAAGTCTGGTCATAGAGCAGGCCTTGCAGCGGGAGGAGTCGCAAACAATTTTAAGTATTAGAAGATGATGTTCAGGTGTCAGATGTACAGTTTTTCCTTCCCTGCCCGGGAACCTTTTCCCATTTCCCTCACGGGGTCTGGTTACTCGGACTTGGATTAGAAGAGGGATGAGGCTTGCGCCCTGCTGGCGTCCGGCCTTCTGATTGTCGGCCCGGCTGCCTCCCCTAAGCTTAACTGGGAATTTCTTTGGCCGAGAGGACGGGAGAACTGGGTTTAATTCCTGTCTTTCCTTTCCTGGCTGTTGCCGTGCTGGAGCCTAGCCCGCTGGGCATTAAATGAAAAGGCTCTTTTCTTTTTGAATCCACCGTCCCTACAGCAACTCCAGACGGAGACCACCAAGCCCAAAGAATACAGATTAAGCGGCAGGTGTGGGAGTGGGAAGTGACCTTATCGATTCAGCCCACCACCTTCACCCAGAAAAAAACTCATTTTGAAGCAGATCCTTATTTCAGTCGTGGGAGGTGGTGAAGAGAAAGGGAGAAAAAGTTCAGCCTCTGTAGAAACCGCGACATGGACATGGTGGGGTGATAAATATGGGGAGTAGGCCTTATGGGTAGAATTTATATAAAATGTACTAGGTGGGGGTGGGTGGGGGGGTCCTACACAGTGCGCATGTGCATCGGAAACTTTTCCTTGGTCTCCGACCCTCGGCCAGCTCCCTTTACTGGGCATGCGTAGTCGCCCGCTGAGCCTTCGCAAAGTACGCAGGGAGATGTAGTGTGCAGAGAAAGTAGGTCACTTGCTCCAACCCGAGAGTGAGGTTTCTGAGGACTACAATTCCCAAAGTGCAGAGCGTGACTCCGACTCCAGCCTCCCCACTTAAGTTGGGGTTCAGTCAAGTCTCCTGGCTTCGGAGGAACCTGGAGTTACCTAGAAAAGTCTCTTTTACTCGGAAGGAGCCTTGCAGCCAAATTTGGGCTGCCACAGCCCGTGTTTAGGGGAGATGTGAGACTCTGGGTGGGGTGGTACATTCAGTCTGCACAAATCCTGGAAGCCTTTCAACCACACCCGCCGGTCTGGGCCGCTGCCTCCAGGACCGGGTGGGGCTGTCCCCTATCCTGCTGGAGCCTGGCTCTCACTCCCCAACACCCAGTTTGTGACCCCTACCAGCCTTGTCAAAATTGAGGACCCCTCCTTCCTGACTCCTCATTTCATACCCATTTGAATCTGGTAAGGCTTGAGTGTAGGATGATTTGAGTGTTAAGGCTTGAGGTGCCTGAGTATTTTTATAGGTACTCATGGTTTGGGGGCCGGATGGGTTCCCTCGCCATTGTTCCTTCTTTTCCCCTTTAAAACATAACTGTTTTTCTTCTTAAAAACCTTCCTTGGCGTTTTTATTAGAAGTTCTCTCTGGAATCTCCCTATCATTCATTGACTGCAGCCACCTTTCCCTCTTATTTTTGTCTTTCTCCTAAGTACTTCTCTTTAAAACACAGGTCCTGGAAGGGATCTGAATCCAGGATTAACTTTGTTGCTGAAAGTGAAGGACAATAAAATTCTAAATAAAATTGGACAATTTGTCCTCACATTTGCAACTTTTTAGTATACTGACAAAAGGTCAATTTTGCTTTTGTTAAACACCCTTTTTTTTTCCTTTTTGCCACCTTTCTGGCCTTTTGTGCCTGAGTCAGGGTTGGAAAAGATCTTAAGAGTCCTCTCCTGCTTAACTCAAATCTGCTTGTCTTGTTGAAGGGTAGTTATTTCTAAGCTTTCTAATCTTAACACAGTCTATAAATATTTTATATATGAGCTCTAGAATTTGTCCATCGCCTAAAAAAAACAAAATGAACAAACTCATTTGAGTGGTCACTTCTATCTTTAGTTAAAGACAAGGCAGCACCAATGCTTTAATCCTCTGTTCCATAAGCTTCTTGAAATCAAAATTAGAGCCTGAGCTGATAGAGCAGAAAGTCTCATTCTGGTTGTCCAGCATTTTTGTGAGGTTCCACCCCACAGCCATCTGGCCTGGCCTGTTCTCCAATTAAAGAGGCAAAGGTGGCATTATATACTTCCTTATTTGTGCGGCAGCGTCAGTGAGGTATAAACTGGTGTGCAGCTTCAGCTGCTTATGCAGCAGAAAATGGTTAGCTAGGCAGGGCTGATGACAGTGGTTCTATTGTATTTTGGGGTGGGAGGCTTATTTCCCAATGACTTTGGCCTGCATTGAAAATGCTCGCATTTTGAGGCTGAACTGTTCAGGGGAGGTGAACTTGGAAGGCAATAATGCAGCAAAGTTTGAGGAAGCCTAGAAAGGTGGAAGAGCCCTTGGGTCTGGGTAGCATACCAAGAAGGCCACGTGACGCCTTGGGAGAAGTGTTATATGTTATATTGAAGTCTGTTTTACTTTTCAAAAACCTTTTGAAAACACTGTCTTTAACTCCAGACTCATTCTTGAGAACCAGTGCCAACTTTCTTCACAATTTTTTCGTCTCCTCTGTTGGACACCTATAGTGGGCTGTGGCCCTTACCGACCTCCATTCTTGAAGGGAAGCCTGAGGTCCTGGTGGGTAGCTTTGCATCTGGTAATGAACCCAGTCCTCATAAACAGAAAACCCCTTATCTTTACCATTCTTCTTACTTCTCTTTAAACCGAGGAGGACCCTGGAATTGATCTGTGGTGACTATGAATAGACATTTGAAGAAACTTGGAGATTGAGTCTGTGTTGGAGGCTGGGCTAGAGGAGAGACAAGAGTCTCGGGAATCCTGAGTGTCCCTGTGGAGGGCTTGGGAGAGGTCATTCTCAGGGCACCTCCCCACATGACCCTCTTGTCTGCTCAGACCCGAAATGACGGCAGGACTAGACCTAGCCAGTGTGTATGATGCTCTAGATTGACCCAGTGTATCTTCTCTGATACCCCAGAGGGCTTTGCTTGAGGATTCCGTCCTAAAAATGGCCCTAGGAGCCATGGCCTAGGCCTGAGAATTACAGGGAAGTGAATTGAGGCAGGTATTCAGAAATCTCAAGATCCTCAAGCCTAGAATTAGCCGCTGGATACTGTGCTGGACCCCAAAGGGATTTTAATCAAATTCCAGCCTCAGGTCTATCACAGGACAGAAGATGCCCTTGACAGATCATGGATCAGTCTTATCTCTGTGCTGAGCTCAGCAGCACAGTCTCACCCAGACATCTGGCTAGGACCACGTTCTGGCCTTTTTGGCCTGCGGAGGTGCCCTTTTCCGTTCAGTTCTCCCACAGCGTGAGCCTGGAGCTGCCCTTTTGGAGAAAGTGAGATTAGGGTCACTGGCTCTCAGGATTCACAGATCATCTTCCTCAGACATGAGGCTGGCCCAGAACTCCGGAATAAACCTTTTTGACCTCTGTGTGATCTGGCTGTGAGAGAATCCCAAAATAACTATTTGAGTGTTTATCTTGGGCTGCCTCCTCTCCAGGGATCTCCAAACACTTGATAAATCTGATCCGGTTCCAAGGACAGGTGGTCAGACAGTCCCCGGGAGACTGGGTGATGATGGATCCCCAGCTGGAAGCTGCAGGGTGATGGAAAATTTCTTCTCTCTGCCCCCCGCTTCACCTTCACCCTTTTCAGAAACTACAGAGATTCCCTCAGGCCACACTAGCACTGCTCTGAAAGTTTTGTTGGCCAGCAGGACCCTCCGAGCCCTCTCCTTTCCTCTACTTCTCTGGGGTAGCCCCCAGTCAGGTGTTCCATTGTTGGCCCAGGCCCCTGGTGGTGACAGATCTGGACTTTGCCCTGGCGATCATGCTCTCATCTATCCTTGGAAGCCGTCTGGATGGCAGTGCTTACCTTGGTTACACTGTGCAGTTAAATCGCTTCTGCATACCCAGAGAGCCAGAGTGTATACACACGCAGAGAGCCCAGGATGACTAATTGGATGTGACGAGTCCAGGCCCCCCCATGAAAAGTTGGCAGTGCTACTTCTTGTTTAGTGACCTGTATCCCTGTCCATTTGAGGAGGAAAACTAAAGATTTTAAACTCATGTCTTGGCCTGTGACAGTTTGGGAGCACAATTTCACCAAGGTACCGCAGAGATAAGTTAGTAGGAGCCTTCCCTTCTCCAGCTGAATTAGGGCTTGATTTTTTTCGTATCAATCATACAGTGATCTGAATTCTCAATCCCACAGCATCTCTCTTGCTTTACATTTACTTTAAAAATAATAGCTAACTTTATCAAGTACCTACTAAATACCAGGCACAGCGTGAGGTGGTTTACCTTCTTGAACTCACCTAATCTTCGTGGTAGCCTCATGTTGCTGATGAAACTAAGGCTCAGAAAAGGTGACCTGCCCACACACAGTCACACCATTAAGCTAGTCCCTAGTGAAGCAGAAATGGGATCTTGGGTCTATGTGAGCTGAAGTTGGTGCTTTTCTGTCTGTGCTTTGCCATCGATCCACATTGGCTTTCTGCATGTCTTCTCATGATGCCCTCTCTCATTTCCCAGAGCCATCTAGAGCCCGAGGCTGCCCACCTCCCCTCTCCTGCCACTGCCCTTGGCTTGTGCACGTGTCCTGCGCTGATTCTGTGCCTAGGAAAGGACCATGCAGCTAGAGATCAAAGTGGCCCTGAATTTCATCCTCTCCTACTTGTACAACAAGCTGCCGCGGCGGCGGGCAGACCTGTTTGGGGAGGAGCTGGAGCGGCTTTTGAAAAAGAAGTACGAAGGCCACTGGTACCCTGACAGGCCCCTGAAGGGCTCTGGCTTTCGCTGTGTCCACATTGGGGAGCTAGTGGACCCCGTCGTGGAACTGGCCGCCAAGCGCAGTGGCCTGGCCGTGGAGGACGTGCGAGCCAACGTGCCTGAGGAGCTGAGCGTGTGGATCGACCCTTTCGAGGTGTCCTACCAGATCGGTGAGAAGGGGGCTGTGAAAGTGCTGTACCTGGACGACAGCGAGGGCTGTGTCGCCTCAGAGCTGGACAAGGAGATCAAGAGCAGCTTCAACCCCGACGCCCAGGTGTTCGTGCCCATCGGCAGCCAGGACAGCTCCCTGTCCAACTCCCCGTCGCCCTCCTTTGGTCAGTCGCCCAGCCCCACCTTCATTCCCCGCTCCGCCCAGCCCATCACCTTCACCACCGCCTCCTTCGCTGCCACCAAGTTTGGCTCCACCAAGATGAAGAAAGGCGGTGGGGCCACGAGTGGCGGGGGTGTAGCCAGCAGTGGGGCAAGTGGCCAACAGCCCCCACAGCAGCAGCCTCACGTGGCCCGCTCACCCACCAACACCCTGCTGAAGCAGAAGAGCCTGTCCTTGTCTGTGCATTCGCTGAACTTCGTCGCAGCCAGCCCGGCCTCTCAGTCCCAGCTCTCGCCCAATGCCAAGGAGTTCGTGTACAACGGCAGTGGCTCTCCCAGCCTCTTCTTTGATGGGGCCGATGGCCAGGGCAGTGGGGCTGGCACCTGCAACAGTAGCAGCTTCGACATGGCCCAGGTGTTTGGAGGTGGCACCAACGGCCTCTTCCTGGAGAAGACGCCCTTTGTGGACGGCCTCAGCTACAACCTGAACACCATGCAGTATCCCAGCCAGCCGTTCCAACCTGTCGTGCTGGCCAACTGACCAGCCACCTACCCGCGGAGCCAGGAGCACCCAAGACCACAGAAAAGAGAAAGGAAAGGAAAGGCCAAAAAAAGAGGAAAAGAAAATGATACAAAAAGATTTCCAATCTTCTCACTCTCGATTCTAGAAAAGAGATCCAGCCTAGGCATGCAGTGGGAGGGGGCTCCCGAAGCACCAAACCGTGTGTAACTCAACCCCCCTGCTATTTTCCTGCCTGCCTCTGATTTATTTGGTTGGTTTGGGTTTTATATTTTTTTCTTTTTTCTTTTTTTTTTTTACATGTAGTTTTCTATATAACATCTTTAATTAGTGGTTTCCTGTGCTAAGAATGGTCCAGATGTGAATTGCTGCTCCCTGCTCCCTCCCTCCTTCACATGCCTGGTTTAGGATTGGTATGTCCAAGCTAACGGGGAAGGAAGAGCCACAGCGGGGGCCTGTCCCTCCCCAGAACAGGGAGGGTCTGTCCCCTGTCACTGCCTCTGTCACCTAACTATCCTCTCACTCAAAGCCATCCAACCTCAGCAGGCCTTCTTGGGCCCTGCCACCTAAGTAGGTCTGACCCCAGCCCCCACTCCCTCTCAGGCCTGGGCCACAGGGAACTGCCGCCTGGCCCCTGACACCCTCCCCCCAGAGTTGATGCCTAACTCCAGGGAGGTTAGCATTCTGTCTAGCGGATTCCTTTCATTTCTGTCCTGTGTCCCCACGCCACCATCCTCACTGGGCCAGACTATCATCAGGACCTTGGAGACCCAGCCGTTGACACACGTGGCCTGTCTCCTGTAGCCCCTTCTTCCCTGGGCCTGAGGCTGTGGGTTGGGAGGTGGGGCAGGTGCCAGGGAGGTATGTGTGTACGCATGGTTTGCTGTCCTGTTTTAATGGATTCCAAGCCATGTGAAACTTCCCCTCTGGATGTGATTCCGGGTCACAGCAAGTGCTTATTTCTGTGTGAGGTTGGAGAATGGGCCGGGGTGGGTTGTCAGTCCTTTTGTGGGTGGTTCACGTGGTGGGGTGAAACAGGCTGAGCCTAAGACATGCCCAGGGGAAAGCACTGCGTAAGAACTGGCTTCCAGACTGCGGAGGCATCTGCACTTTTGTTTGTTTTTGACCAAAAAAAAGATGGGTTAGCTGTGAGGGGCCGAGGGCGTACCCAGCCGCTGATGCCTAAGAGAAGTCCCTGGATTCAGACCCTCCTGTGGTGTGGCCTTAGCCCAGGGTGGCAGCTGCTCACCTGAACACCCGGGGGGGCCGGAGTTTGCGTCAGTGCCTATCGTGGGCAGTCCGGAACCTCGAGTTGGGACTTCGGTCCTTCGGTTGTAGATGTTATTTTAGTACTTTTCTGCCCCTTTCGCTTGAGAACTTTTTGGTACCTCTTGCCATCCCCTCTCACTGCCCAACCCAACCCCAGTGGGCCTCATTGCCGCAAGGCGTGGTCTCCTGGGCAGGCTAGGCTTGGCCGTCGCAGCCGGGGTGTCTGGATTCTAGAAGAGCACTTCCTCCCCACCTCTGCCAGAAGAGAAGTTGTTTCTCTCACCCCACCCTAGTGAGCCACCTTCCACGCCATGATGCTTTGGCAAGTGGGGTACATGGCATCAGGGTCCCATCACCGGAAAGTACCAAAGCCCTTGCCACCCACCCCATCCTCCCCAGCAACCCAAAGTGGGCAACTGCTGTGGCAGTGGGTCCAGCCCAGACAGACACTGCCAGCCTCCTGTCCCTGCACTGGGCACCAGCTCTACCTCCCCTAGCGGGGCAATGTCCTGACTCCTCGGCCCAGTACCACCTGTCCCCCTAGACTTCTCAGGCACCAGCCCAGTCTGGGCCACCCTCTCCCTAGCCCTCAGTTCCCACACAGGTGACAGGCCTGGGCAGATTGCTGCTCTCTGGGAAAGGTTGGATGCTGCCTTATGCCCCCTTCCAGCCCCTCCTCCCACACACAGGTGCCCACCACACCTGGTCAGCTTGTTCCTCACCACATATAGGGAGAGGGGGAGGGAGACCAACCCCTTAGTGTCTTGAAATAGGAAGAAAAGTGTGTGTTCAGGAGCATGACTCCAGTGCTGGGCTCTCAGGCCCAGTTTGGTCTATCTCGTCTCAAATCTAGGCATTTTTGCTTCAATTTTATTTTTTTTAAGAAAAAAGAATCTGCACTAATTTACCTGGTTTCGTAGGAAAACTTTTTTTTTATTTTTTACATTTTTTGGTGTCTGTTTGTATTGAATAATTTGCTACATTTGTAAAATGTAAGAGGGATATATAATATATGTATATTTCTAACGTAAAAAATGTAATTTTTTTCTTTTCAAGATTTTTTCTTAAAAAGAGGAGAGAAACAGATATTTTTTCAGGAAAAACAAACTTTAAAATAAAAAAGAGGAGAATCAACCCTATTTCTCCCCTTTTCCCATCCTCTATCTACCCCTCTTTCCAGGAACAAATCAAAAGGTGGATCGTCTTGTAAAGAATGTAAACTTTTAGTCCAGAATGATGTCTTTTTCTCAATGCAGTGAGCTATAGATTCTCTAGTTGGACCCCTGTGGATGGGAAGGGGGCATTGAGGCAATGTGGAGAGGGGCTTGGGGGGAGCAGGGCAACGAATTTGTTTTCTTTAGTGAAGGAGGAATACAATCAAGCATTTTGTATTCAGAATGTTGTGCAATATTTTGGAATGGGACATTGGTGTGTTTAGAGATTTAGTTTAAAAACAAAACAAAAAGATTGATCAAATCTGTACAGTTTATATTGTTCCAGATTTTTTTAAGTTTGTATTAAAAGCATGATATATAATAGCCTTCTGCTTGCTCTGCTTGTTTTGTGTCTGGGCCCCTTTCAGGATGGAGAGAGTGGGAGTGACCGGCTCCTGTCGGCTTCAAGAAACAATTACTCATCCTCACCTGACCCCTGGGTGGGTGTTAGCATCACAGGCCCCTTCTTCCCACCCATCCCATCAACACAGGACAACTCAGATTGCCCACTCACACGGGTCCCTTTCCACACTGGAAACAGGTTCCAGGAGGTTGGGAACTGCCCCAGCTCCCTCCACTGACAGGTGGTGAGCCACGACTGGAAGCAGACCTGGAGAGCAGGTCTCGGTGTTTTTAGGAACAGCCTCTTACTTGGAGGCCTAAGGAGGGAGTTGTTAGCCTCCAGCCAGCTCTAGGTCTAGTGTTTGCCCGCCCAGACCACTAGACCCTTGGAGTGGGCAAGGATGAGAAGAGCCCACCTAGGTCAGGTTCTGTCCAAAAACCAGGTGCTCAGGTTCTCAGTCCTTCCAGGGGGCTGTGAGGGCCCACCTGCACCTGGGGGCAGGGGAGGAGCCAGCCTCCCACCCGATAGCCCTAGGAGCTCAGCCACCTCGTCCCTTCCAGGGCCCCTGTTAATGCTGCCATCGTGGGAAACAACCTCCCTGGGGTGCCTTCTCCCAGCAGTAATGCTTCACATCAGCCCCGAAAGGCCCCGGGGTTGAAGAGGGCAGCCAGGTATTTGATGAATCTCACTGCATCCTCACAGCAACCTGGTGATCCAGGTATTATCCCCATAATGCAGTTGCCAGAGGGGCTCCAAGTTACGTTACCTGCTGAATTCAGAAAACTGGAAAGTGTGGAAGCTAAGGTTTTTGACCAGTGTGTGACTTATGTATAAAACTGGGGGAACATCTATGGAAGAGTGACACGGGTGGGGGGTGGGGGGGGCAGGCATGGGAGGGCTGACCTTGCCACCTGTAGGCAGGGGGCAGAGCAGCTCTGACAGGCATCAGCAATATGGAGGTCTCCTCAGGCCCCTCACTCCCCAAACAAGACGAAACTGATTCCTTCCCACCAAGCATGTGACCTGGGCCTAGAAGCTGGCAGGCCAAACATCCAACCTCTGCACATTATCCAGGAGCCATTGACGTCTGGTTGCTCCATAAGCCACATCCACCACCCCACCCCACCTCCACAGCACCCGTAAAACAGGGAGGCCCTGGGCCAGGGTGCCAAGGCCCTGGCCTGCCAGACATAAGGCCACTCCCAAGGTCTCAATTTCCTCTGTCCTGCCAGGGAGAAGCCCAGCCTGTCCCCGTGTCCCTGTGTCCAGGCTGCCAGGGTCCCTTGCGCGCTCATTCCTATTTATGTGACTATAAATAAATCACTTAGCATAGGTGTTTTATCTTCCCTGGAAGCATAGGTGGGACAGCAGATACAGGACGGGGGTGCACAGGGGGGCTGAGAGCCCAGGATGAGGAGGCACAGAAAGAGTACGAGTTAGCCAGGAAAGGGAAAAGCAAGGCCAAGTCCCCTCTGCAGGGAACCTGTCGGGGGTGCCCGTCAGGGAAGAGGTTGGACTCTGCTCCCACAGAAGATGCAGGTTCCAGCCCCACCCCTGCCGCTCCTGCTGGTTCCAGCCCCACCCCTGCCGCTCAGGCAAAGCCCTTGGCCTATTCTGGCACCTCAGTCCCTTCACCTCTAAAATGGGGATAATAACTGTACCTACTTGTGAAAACAAATGAAATAATGAGTGGGAAATGCTGAGCACAGTGGTGGGCCCAGAGTAAATGACAAGTATCATTTTCATCATCAGGGCCGTTATTGTCCATCCTCAAATGCCACCAGCCAACCCAGTCCAGGACATGTCCTTGCGTCAGCAAACAGGCCGAAACCCAACTCTGCCAGCAGCAGGAGGAGGCTGGGGTGGAAAAGGAAACGCCGTTCTCTGAGCCACAGCGCCAAGGTTGGCCCCTGCCCTGTCTTCCGCCAAGGTGGGAGGCTGCCTGTCCCCCCAACAAGCCGACACCCTGCAAAGTATGCTGATTGACACCCCTCCTCTCTAGGGGCCCTAGATATGTGTCCTGAAACCTCCTAGGAGTTTCTCCCTAGAGAGGCAGATGGGCAGGTGGTGGTGAGTCATAGCGACAGGAGAACTCTGCTCTATTTGTCACTGCCAGCCTGAGTCAGTGCCTGCACATAAGCTAGAGGGATGCCACTGTCTGGTCCCCACCACTGCCACCTCCTGCTGAGTGAGCCAGGGGGTGGAGGGGCACCTCCTCACCCTCCCTCCTCCTTTCCCTGGGCCTGGCCACTTTGGCCAAGTCCTGCCCAGGCAGGGCCTAAGGACAGGCTGGGACCAGCCAGGACATCAAGCCTCTGGGCAACAGGAACCTGCTGATCAGCTGGGTCTTCATTTGGGGAATTTCACTGCCAGCAAGAGAGGTGTGTTCTCAGTCCTCACAGCTGCCGACTCTGTGTAACCTCAAACACCTCTCTCCCCTCTTGACACCTGTCTCATTTGTACAGTGAGGGCCAGCAGGGGTAGGCCCCTTCCCATAGAGGCCCCTGTCCAGCTAGGCCGTTCAGGCTGGTCCATGGGCTAGCATCTCTTCCTGCCCCACTGGCTCCCCAGACCTGGTGAGGCCCCCAGAGGACCCTGTGCTGTGGCACCTTTCCCGGGGGGGAGGAAGAGTGGTGGGATGAGCCCTGGGCAGAACCACACGGCTACTGACAGAGACCGCCCTCGGCACAGGCCTGTACAGAATACTGCTGGGCTGTGGCAGGGCTGAGTACGTCCCGCAGGAGAAGGGGCCTGGCCCAGCCATCTGGACATGTGGGTCCTTCAGCTAGCTGTGCCCTGATTTACTAAGCATTCAACAGTCACCATTCAATAGGGAGCCCCCATAAGTGCCAGATACTGTTCTAAGCGTGAAGAAAATAAGGGCAGACAGCAGACAAAACCCTGGTCTCCTGAAGATGATGTTCTATTAACTATAAACAAACAAGTGAAAAAATGTCAGAGGGTGAGGATGTGCCGTTAAGACCATCACCACTGGTGATGGCAGCTAGCGACCAAGGGGCCCCTTCAGATTGGGTGGTCAGGGGCCAGGGAACCTTCCCAAGTCGGGGGCTTTCCACCTTCGATCTGCATTACAAGAGATTCACAGAGACAGCAGCAGAGGGGTCAGCCACTTTCATAGGCAGGGGAGGCCGGAACTGGCATGATGTGCTTTGGGAATGGAAAGGCCAGCAGGAAACAGGAGGTAAGATGAATGATGTCCAGGACCTCCTCAGGGCCACATCATGGGCCCCAAAAACCCAGATGGGGAGTTGGGATTTTAAAAATGTGAGAATTAAGTCTCTCAGCCTGGTTGCCTCATCTGTGGCTAGGGGCAGAGAGAGTAAGAGAGTGTTCTCTCACAGGTAATCAGCAAATCTTCCCAGAGCCATTCCTTTGTGCCAGGCCCTGACCTGGGCCCTGGGCACGGGCTGGCTGGGGGAATGGGGGTGCTTCTAGTGGCAGAAGAGTGGGGCAGAAGACAGACCCAGGTCATTATAATCGGTTCCACCGCAAAAGCAAGTCCAAGGAGACGGAAGTGCCCAGAGGAGGCTCCCAGCCTGCCCAGGATGGCTCTTCAGAGGGTCAGTAGAATCTAGAGTGTGAGGAGTTACGGCACAGCATACATGCCAAGTTCTTCAGGGTGGGATGGCAAGATGACACCTGGACTCAGCATTGAGTGAGCTCCAGGGCGTCCATGGGGAGGGGAAGAGGGAAAGGGACTAAGGTGGGGAAGCCATGCACCGAAAGTGTAAATGACTCCTTCAAGAAGCCGCAGAGATATCCAGAAGGCAGAAATGTAAAACTAAACTACAAACCTCTGAAAAGAAAACAGAGAAATAAATGAAACACAAAAACGAAAACAGAGGAAAAAATCTTTGTGACCTTGCATTAGGCAAAGATTTCTTAGATAAGACTCCGAAAGAATTATTCATAAAAGAAAAAACTGATAAATTGGACTTTATCAAAACAACAAAATACTTCCCTTAGACACTGATAGAAGAATGAAAACCAAGTCACAGACTGGGAGAAAATATTTGCAAATGATATATCTGACAAAAGGGCTTGTGTCCAGAATCTATAATGAACTTTCAAAACTCAATTAGAAGAAATCAACCCAATACAAAAATAGGGAAAAGATTTGAATGGACATTTCACAAAGAAGGTATATGGGTGGCAAATAAGCCAAAGATGCTCAACATCATACATCCTTAGGAAAATACAAATTAAAGTCCCAATGGACACACCTATTAAAACAGTTAAAATTAAAAAGACTGCCCAAGGGGTGGCCGGTTATCTCAGTTGGTTAGAGCGTGGTGCTAATAACACCAACGTTGTCGGGTTTGATCCACATGGGCCACTGTGAGCTGTGCCTTCCTTAAAAACAAACAAACAAAAGAAGAGTAAAATAAATAAATAAATAAAAATAAAAAGACTGCCCATACCAAGTGTTAGTGAAGACAGAGTAACTCTCATGTACTGCCGGTGGGAATGTAAATGGTACAACTACTTCCGGAAATAATTTGGAAGTTTCTTTAAAAGTTAAACATACACCCGCAATGTGATCCAGCAGTTCCATTCCTAAGTATTTACCCATAAGAAAAGGAAATATATGTCCATACACAGACTTGTACCTAAAAGTACAGAGCATTTTATCTGTTAGTGCCAAACTGGAAACAAACCGATGTCCTCCTGGGCATGAATGGTTGAACCAACAGCCACCTATGGAATATTATACAGCCATAAAGAGATGAACTTCTGATACATGCAACAACATAATAATATGTTGTTATCATCTCAAAATAATAATGCTGAAAGCCAGACCTTCCCCCCCAAAAATGCATACTGTTTCAATCCATTTATAGAAAATCCTGAAAAATGCAAACTAATCAAGTAGCAACAGAAAGCAGTTTAGCCACTGCCTGGGGACAGGAGAGTTAGAAAGGAAAGAACAGGAGGGAGGGAGGGATGAAAAAGGGGAACAAGGAAACTTTTGGGGGTGATGGATATATTCATTATCTTGATTGTGTTGGCTTCACAATGTGCCCGTATAATACATCAAAACTTATCAAATTATAATCTTTAAGTATGTGCACCTTATTGTATGTCAATCATTCCTCAATAAAGCTGTTTAAAAAACAACAACCAAGAAGCCCAGAGGTGTCTGAGGTCTGAAAGGCACAACCGATACTATATCCTTCATTCAATAAATATTTATTGAGCTTCTACGATGTGCAAGACCCTGTTTTTGGCACTGGAAATACAGCAGGGACAAAATGAAGTCCCTGCCCTCACCAGGCTCATGTTCTAGAGAACAAGATGAACAATAAATGTGATGAACAAACAAGAAGAGCCATGAAGAGAAATATCTGCAGGAAAACGAAACATGAGTGGGGAGCTCTCCTCTACCTGGGGGAGGGGGTGAAGGAAGGTATCTCTGGGCAGATGGCAGTGAAACTAAGACCAGAGGGGTCCCTCCTGTCTCATGTGCCCCTGACTCTCTGAGACTGCCCCCTCCCAGTTGTCACTGTCCCTCAGCCATTGTCCTGCTCCCACTCGGTGGGGTCTCAGCTTGGCAGCTGTGTGGCTTTTCACGAATCTCAGCCTGTCTCTGCAGCTCAGCTTTCTTCAGTGCAGAGACGAGACTGTGCCCAGCTCACATTGGCACAGGGGCCCCACATAATTGGTTCTCTGCCCAAGGGGACCTCTCACCTTGGTTCAGCTGGATTTGGGGACAGGCAGAGCAAAAATGCCATAGGCAGGAAAGCTGGCATCTCAGGAGCCCAGCTGGCTTCTCCTGAGGCACCCGGGGGAGCCAGTCCCTTGGGATTGGGTTGTTTTCTGGGGAGAGGGCATGGGCTGGAGCAGGGGGCACCACTCTTAAGCAGGCTTGCAGTGAGGTTTGAGGAGCTGAGACACTGTCCCGGCCTCTGGGAGGGCAGCTCTGGCCTGAGGCCCAGAGGGGCGGGGCAGGAGGTCAGCAGCCAAGGGGGTGGGGGTGGGGGTGGGGGCGGTACTTGGCCCTCGCTCTGGACACAATGTCCTGGACTGCTCCACGGCTTGGCTGGCTGACAGGGAACAGTGGCTGGCAGCGCGTATGGGCAGCCGGCCGACTAGGGGGGAGAGCAGCCTGCCTGAGCAAAGGATTTGTTCCTACAACCTGTCCTGCCACCTTGGACAAGGAGAGGACCAGCTTGTCTGGGAGGGCAGCAGGGGACCTGGCACTCTTTGGGGACCTTCACAATCCCTCCCTACCTTGTGCCTTAGTTTCCCCAAACCACCACCAATTGCCATCACTTGAGCTAAGTTCTGCAAGAGGACAGAAGCCTGCCAATGCTGGCCCTGCCCCTTCCTGCTGTGACCTTGGGCAGGTCACAACCTCTCTGAAACTCAGATCTTCACCTGAAAAATGGCGTTTGTTTCTTTGGCCTTGAATGCATGGAAAGCATTTAGTATAGTTACCCTCCTGGATGAAATGTTTAATAGAATAGTTTGCTATAATTACCACATTAATAAGCAACAGTAACAATGATTGTGTATTGCTGACCCCATGTGCCAGCGTTATTTACATTGTCCTAAATCCCCACCAGAGGCAAGTTTTATCAGCCTCACTTTATAGGTGAGGGAACTGAGCTCCAAGAAGCAAAGTGACACAGTTGCTATTGGCGGGGAGTGGCTCCCCCACTGGAAACCCAGCCTCCCCTGTAGGCAAAAGGGTAAGGGGCTGATAGGTGGACCCTGGGGGTTCTTTTAGGCTGACCGGAACCAGGGAGGGCTGAGGGGGTTCTAGGAACTCAGCAGCTGAACCCAGAGACCTCTAGCTTCCTATAGGACACTCCTGGAAGGGTCCAAATGAGATCCAGATACCTGAGCCAGGGTGCCCAGCAAGCACTCAGGGCAGGTGAGGGAGGGGTGCATTCATTCACTCAGCAAATAGTGACTGAGGGGAAATACAGTTTAGTGCTGCTGCACATGGCCTCTGGAGCCCGAATGCCAGACCTTGGACTCAGACACTGTCACTTGTGAGGTGTGTGGCCTGGAGGTAGGGTGACTCCCAGTTTTCCCACTGAAAGTGCTGCGTCACAGGAAATCCTCAGTCCTGGGCAAACCAGGGCAGTTGGTCACCCCACCTAGAGGAGTTACTCCACTTCTTAGTTCCTCAACTGTAAAAGGACACCAGTTCACCTCAGATTGCCATTTGGAGGCAAAACCTGCATAAAGCTGGGGGCTCCCAGTCCAGGCCTGGTAAGTATGAGCAGGGATGGCGGCACTGATCTCCTTCTGGCAGAGGCCCAGCAGGAAGGGATAGAGGGAGCTGGGATTATCCCCATTTTGCAGATGCAGAGACTGAGGCTCCTATGGTCTCAGCAGTATGGAGGCCTGGGCAGATGCCTCCCGTGAGACCATGGGTGGCACTGCAGGTGACCTCCAGGTGCTTGTCTTATGCTGCACTGCCCACAGGACCAGTCCCATAGGACCAACTCCACCAGACCACAGGGCAGGCCTGCATCATGTGCTCCCTGGGCAAAGGCCAAGGTCCACAGGGAGCTGACTGGCCCAGCAGGGCACCACCTACCAGCCCAGAACCAGGCCCAGGACCTGCACTGTGTCAGGTCCTGCAAGGCGTGAGGGAGTTTGGCAAGGTCCGTACAATTTCCTTTCTAAGTACTCAGCAGGTGGTGACACAACTGGGCTCTTCCCTACAACACTAGAAGGAGGACCCATCACAGCCCCATGTAATAGGTGGGGACACTGAGACTCAGAGAGGCCAAGTTTACCCAGGGTCACTCAGAGGGTAGGTTGAGGAACCAGTCACCACTACTGGGCTTCAACACCTGTTGTTAAAATTCAAGAGATCTGCTGGCTCAGACACAGGGGGTGGCAGAACAGTTGTGGTGGGCTCCCCAATGAGGGACCTCCAGAGCCCCCAAGTAGGGGCTAAGAAGGGAACTTTGGTACTGAGTAAATAGCCCTGGCCCTAGGTGCAGCTGGTGCTGCATCGCTGTCTGGGCTCCCCTGGAAACCCAAGAATCCTAGCGAGTGCTGTCACCCCCATCCCCGTGGCCACCCTCTCGCTAGATGGCGGCCTCAGTTTCCCTTTGGGCGCTAAGCACAAGAGGAGGGTGCTGAGCCAGGCAGGGCCACCCAAAGGTGGGGGCTCAGCCTCTCCTCTCCCCACCCCCTTCCGCAGCGGAGGCTAGGGGGAAGGAGAGGGGTTACGTAACGGTCGGCGCGAGGGGCGGGGCGTCAGCGCCCGGATAGGGAGAGAACCAATGGGGGCGCCCCTCTAGGAATAGCCGGGCTGTTCCGTCCTCGCAACACAAAGCAGCCCCCCTCCGCTCCCATCGGGCTCGCGGGAGGCGGAGGGGGCGGGCGGATTTAAGCGGAGAGCGGGGCTCGGCGTGGTCTGAGCGGAGTCGCCGCGGCCCACGCTGGGCGGGGTTCCTCCCTGCCCCCAGCTCCTCGCCGGCTCCCGGGCCGGACTTCCCGTGGCTCTCTTGCCAGGTGTCACACCTCCCGCTTCGGGCCCAGCTAGGAGCAGCCTAGCCTGCAGCGCTGCGGCCCCGCCTTGAGGCCCTGAGCCCCTTCCTCTTCCTCTAAGGTCACCGAGGACCCTAGGGAGCTCCGGGCCCGCGCCGCCCCTTCCTGCCGGAGCGCCTCTGCCTCCCCCGCTCCCCGGCGGCGGTTCCTGTCTCTCGGCTCGCACTTACTTCATCTGGCCTGGCCTCACGGTTATTTATATCAGCGTCTGTCTCCCAGCAGACAGCCCTGAGGCCTGAACGCACACCTCTACGCAGCAGATGCGGGGAGGGGCAGGGGGCCCCACATTCGGCCCTTGGCCTGAAGAAGCCCCTTGTCTAGGCCTTGCTCACTTCACTACTGCGAAAGGAGGAAGGATGCAGGCAGCTACCAACTGAGATCATAGCCGGCCCCCAGTCCCACCAGGACTGCCCTGGCTCTCCCTCCCTGCCCCTCCCTGGTCAGAGCATCCTCTTGGGCAAATATGTTGCCCCCCAACAGGAGGCTCCTAAAGCAGGATGTGGTCACTGGGAGGCTGCTGCACAAAGCTGACTCCGGGGTTCCACACCAGGCCCCTATGCGTGGGCCTCCGGGGATGAGGCCTGGACTTTGCACTTGAAACAGGCTCCTCACGGGAATCCTGGGCTTTCTAAGGTTTGGGAGCCGTTCTGTGGCTGCCTTTGGGATGAGCAAGCAGGTGGCCGGACAGAGGGAGGCAAGCTGGAACTACTGCTTTGATTTGATGGGGTGGGATGGAAAAGCAGGCAGAGGGGAGAGGTTAGCGCAAAGCAAGTGAGGGCCTGGGGGAGAGTAGATGGGGGGGCTTGGCCAGTGATAGAACGTCTGAATTGTAGCCCCGGAGCAACACCCTCACCCTCAAGGTAAAGCCCTTTCATGCCTACTCAGGGATGCAGTAGATCGCACCATTCTCCAGCACCCTGCAAAGTGGGCCTTGGCCCCACCTCACAAGGCTCACAGAGGGGATGTGACTTGGACAAAGTCCATGGCGAGAAAGGAGCAGGATCAGGACCCAACTTCATTCCTTCATACATTAGCTAGACACTGGGCATGGAGAGAGATATACCATATAATTCCTGCCTCCAAAGAATTGTGGGTCCAGGAAAAGAGGCGGGCAGCAAACAACAATGACAATCACAGGCATTATCATGGTGGTAGTCTGAGAAGCTGAATTACGAAAGATGCATAGGAGTTTCCCAAGAAGATACAGGAGGGGCATTCCAACCAGTGGGAACAGTTTGTTCAACTGCTCAGAGGCCTGAAATAGCAATCGCTGTAGGGATGTGAGTATTTTGGTGAGGCTGAGGCTTAGCGTATGTCATGAACGTGGTGAGAGATGAGGCTGGTGTGCAGGGACAGCCTTGGCCAGGCCAGGAGGGCAGACTTTGTCCTAAGTGCATGGGGAGCACTGAGCCCCTGGAGGAGGAGGAGGGATAGGAGGGAGGCTGAATGAATGGGTACCCCAACAGCAGAGGTGGCAGGGCCTGGCTGGGAGGCCTGGAATTGGTGATTTTGTGTCCCTGGGTCTCAGTTTTCTGGTGATAGCACTGGTCCCTGCCAGTCCCTCCTCAGTGTCAGAGTGAGGAGCAGAGGTGATGGGGGGGAGAAGGGGGCGCGGCAGCAGGAGGAGCTTGTTTGGACCAATGTTGACCACAGTGCTAGCCATTTATTTACTCATTTGGTGCCTCCCTCCTGCCCTCCATCCAGGTGAGCTTTCTCCCCAAATGGTCCCCCACCGAATACCCACCAGGCTTCAGAAACCACTTGAAAACCAACACTGCTGGCTTCAAGTTCCAGAGCTGCCAAGCCTCTCCAACTAGGGGCCTCAGGCAAGACACAAGCTCCCTGAGTCCGTTTTCTCTGGTGCAAAATGGGAAATGTTGGGGGAGGAGGGACCCCCCCCCTGCAGGCCTTCTGGCCCAGGACAACCCTGGCTGGCTCTCCCCAAACACAAACAGCTCCCAGGTGCAGAAAGGGCAGATCAGGACCCCTCCCCCGCCATGTCCCCTCTGCCATCCCCAGCCCCTGCCAGGGACATCCTGTGCCCCAGGGTGATGTCACTAGGCCCTGGAAATACTGGCTGGCTGTAGCTGACAGCACTCAGGATTTATTTTTAAACTCTCAGGACTTGGGCACCTCCCTGCCCTCTTCCCTCTCCCCCCCACCTCATCCTGCTTGCCCTGTCTCCCACATCCCAGGTGAGTCCCCAGGCCAGTCCCTGAAGGTTCTCTCCACACACACTCTTTTGCCTAACCCACACTGACCAGGCTTCTGAGGGCCGTGGGGAGCCAGGCCATTGGCCACGTGGCTCCCATCACCAATCCAGACCTGCAGATGGGCCCCTGGAGGTGGACTCCAGCCTCCTGTGCCTCCTGAAGCCCAAAGAGGGCAACAGACTTGCCCAGGGTCCCACAGCCAGGGCTGGGGGTCATCAGATGGGCTCTGCAGACACCTGAACCCCCTGGCTAGGCCTTGGAGCTGTCACTAAAGCTTATTTGAATTCATTTTTCAAAAACAGCTTTGTGCCTGCATGCCTCAAGGTTTTTTGATGCCGTGCAGCTCAGATAAGCTGCAGAAAGAAAGTGGGTGCCCTCACCCACACCCTGGACCAGGCGTGTGTCCATCACAATAGTCACACACCCTCTCAAGTGACTTTATAGACTAAGGACCTGTCAGCATCCTGAGCTTAAAATTTATTCTGATGAAACACCCCTTTTATCAGTTTCAGATGTTGGCCTTCTAGAGAAGATTGTGGCTGAAAATGAGGTTCTCCTGGAAAAATCCATTTGAAAATGGCAGCCTTGACTCTTCTAGCCTCACAGTTGTCCTGGGAGGCCGGGCAACGACCAGAATCTTCTTTCAAATGGGGAACGGAAGGCGCAAAGGGAAAGAGTGACTTGTGCAGTGCCTGGGATCCAGGATCCAGGGTGCTCTGGCCTCCAGCCCTATGAGAGGTGAGATTGACCCACCTTGCCCAGCCCAGCCCAGCCTAGAGTTGGTGGTCTAAGACACCCTCACTGCCCATAGCACGCAGTGAGGACAAGCCCTTAAAATCTCCTTTTTTTTTTTTTTCTTGAAAGATTTTATTGGGGAAGGGGAATAGGACTTTATTGGGGAACAGTGTGTACTTCCAGGACTTTTTCCAAGTCAAGTTGTTGTCCTTTCAATCTTGGTTGTGTAGGGCGCTGTTCAGCTCCAGGTCCAGTTGCCATTGTCAGTTGCAGGGGGCACAGCCCACCATCCCTTGTGGGAGTTGAACTGGCAACCTTGTGGTTGAGAGGATGAGCCAACTGAGACATCCGGGAGCTCAGCGGCAGCTCAGCTCAAGGTACCATGTTCAATCTTAGTTGCAGGGGGCAGAGCCCACCATCCCTTGTGGGATTTGAGGAGTCGAACCGGCAACCTTGTGGTTAAGAGCCCACTGGCCCATGTGGGAATCGAACTGGCAGCCTTTGGCGTTAGGAGCATGGAGCTCCATCGGGCCGGCTCCAAATCTCCATTTCTTGACAGTTCCCTTCAGTGCAACACAGACTCTGGACCCAGATAGACTCAGTTTAAAACCTGCCTGAGGCATTTCTTGGCTGTGTGAGCTTGGGTGAGTCACTTCACCTCTCTGTGCCTCCATTTCTTCACCTGTCAAATGGGGATAATGATAGGATGCAGTTCACATGGAGGGAGGGTTGTGGGAAAGACTGCTTGAGAAACTGCCTGAAAAGCACTTACCATAGCACAAGGCTGGACACTTCCGTGAGCAGTCAACCCCTGGTAGATTTTATCATCATCATTATTATCCCTAAGCAAGCACTCACTAACTCTTAACCCTGACAGCTCTGCTCTAGGTCCTGGGAATCAGATATGGCCTCTGTCCCCAAGTGGCTCAGAAGTCCAGAGATAGAAGGGGCAACATTGAAGGAAAGGCCACTTCTGATGGGGAATCTGGGAGGGTCTCTAGGAAGAAGTGGTCTTGAAGCTGGGCCTGAAAGGATGGCCTCTTCAGGCAGTGTCTGGGCAGGGCCTTCAGGAGTTGGGAGGTAGCCAGCTCCGTCAGTCTGAGATAGAGGTGCAGAGAAAACCTCCAGGCTAGACAGGGGTGGGTGTGTGGGGATAGGCTGGAATCCACGCAGGAACCTCAAACATCAGCAGTCCCCTCTCTACTCCGCACGCAGTCATTTGAGCCAAAAGAGCAAGAGCCAGGTGGCTGGGCAGATGGCTTATTACCAGGAGGCTAAGAACCAAGGAAGAGGGAGCCTGGGCCCCACTTCCTGTTCCCACATGCCAGTTGTGTCAGCAGAAAGTCCACCCAAGCTGGGTTCCAATCCCACTTACTGGGTGATCTCAGCCAAGTCACTTCATCATTCTGAACCTCAATTTTCTCCTCTGTAAAATGGGTATAAAGATATCTTAAAGGGCTGTTGTGAGTATGTAATGAACAGGTATATAAAACTTCCGGCACACAGTAAGTACTTAATAATTATATCTTGTGAGAAGGGAAAGAACCAGGCTGACTCGCCATGGGAGAAAGTGGGGAGGCTGGGGACTGGGCCCCTCCAACTTAGTCCCTGGCCCCTTGATCCTCAGGAAGTCCAAGCCTCTGTGACTGGGCTGGTAGGAGTGAGAATGATGCTGTGCCCCTTAGGGAGGGAGGGCCAGGGGGGTCAGAAAGCAAATGAATGCAAATCAGGAAGCACAGGGTGCTCTGGAGGAGGAATGAAGAGAGAAGGTCCAGCTATCAGGTGCTGGGGGGATGGAACAGAAGTGGGGAGTCCCAGGGCATCTCCCCAGGCACTGACTGAGCAAGTGTCCCAGTCCCTGAGGGCTCCCCTTCCCTGGAATCTCCGATCCTCCTCTGCCAAAGTGAGAGGCAGCTTATCCTCACCCATGGGCTCCCAGGTGTGGACACACAGACACATTTGCATACACACACACACTCAAACACCAAGGTACACACACATATGTACACACACGCATACCCAGGGACACTCACAGACACATACACTTCAAGTCATAGGCTCAAGGGCAGGGGAGGCCCTAGGGATTTCCCGTTTGATGGAGCAGGAGGCTGAGGCCCCAGAGGGCTGTTGGTTTCCTGTACACCTGCTTTTTCTCCAAACCCATACACTGCCCACTTGCACACACCACCCACCAATGGGATGCCCCCCCCACCCCCTGCAGAAAAAATCCTCAGCTTCATTCTGACAGAGCGGCCACAAGGGGTTTCAGTTCTTGCTCACATTTTTATCCCCTGTTGACAGATGAGGAAGCAGAGGCTCAGTGCCAGGACAGGGCTTGTCAAAGGCGTGCTGAGGACGAGAGGAGGTGGGATGCAAACCCGGGCTCAGTGCACAGACTCCAAGTCTCAGGCCTTCCAGAGCCCTTCAGCCCAGGCCCCTCCACCCCCACCCTCTTGTGCCTACACGGTCACTCCCTCCTCAGCAAAGCTCAGGAGTACAGGCCATGGAGGCAGCCAGCACTCCCTTCCTCCCAGGCTTCTGTAGATACCCCGGGCCCTGTCCGCCAGTAGCCACTGGGGGGTATGCAGGGTGGGGGCGAGTCAGCTGATGCCCCACAGCACCGCCTGGCACAGCGGGTGGGGTGGGCGGGGAGCCGGGGAGGGAGGCTTTGCTGAGAGGACAAATCTGGAGGCTGGACCTGAGGTCACTGCCCAAAGATGTATCTGCAGTGCCACCTGGTGGTGAGTTGGTATTCCTGTCACACTGGCCCTGGTCCTTTCCTCTGTCCCTGAGAGTTCGGCAGACATTTAGTGAGCAGCTACTATGTGCCAAGCACTGGATAGGCCAGGCACTGAGAATGGGACTAGGTTGAGAAGATCTGGGGGACATCACTCCAGGCAGATGGAACAGCAAGTGCAGCAGCTGAGGCAGGAAGGAGTTGGGTGTGACCCTGGAGGGGCAAAGTGGTCAATGTGGCTAGAGCCGGTGCTGGGTGCAGGGATGGCGAGGGAGGGGGAAGTAGACTGGGTCAGAGGCCACGTCTCATAGGGCTTTATAGCCTGCGGTGAGGACTTTGGATGTATTTCTGAGTGTGGTGGGGACCATGAGATGTGATGGATGGTTTAAAGCAGGGGTGTCCAAACTGCAGCCCGCGGGCCAACTGCAATCCATTTTTAATTGGCCTGCAGCAAATTCCAAAAATATATTTAGTTTACTTAAATACACCAGGTGAGGCAATACGTACTTCACCTCGAGTGAGTGGCCCAGCTGTTTGTGTATTTTACCGCATATGGCCCTTGGTGAAAAACGTTGAAAAAAGTTTGGACACCCCTAGTTTAAAGACTGCTGTGAGATATATATGGTGATGGAAGGAGAACTGACTCTGGGTGGTGAACACACAATGGGATTTATAGATGATGTAATACAGAATTGTACACCTGAAATCTATGTAATTTTACTAACAATTGTCACCGCAATAAATTAAAAAAAAAAAAGAAGATAGTGGCATAAAAAAAAAAAAAAGACTGCTGTGAGGCTAGACAGCGGGTGAAAACAGGAAATCAGGAGGATGCCACGGTAACCCAGGCAGGACATGACGGTGGCTGAGACATCAGGGGGTGGCTGTGGGGTGGGAAGCAGTGGCTGGATTCTAGAACTGACAGGATTTGCAGATGGAGTGGATGGGGCTGTGAGATAAAGCAGGGATTCAAGGATAAGCCCAAGGCTTTGGTCAGAGCACCTGAGGAATGGTGGTGCCCTTTATTTTGAAGGGAAGACGGAGGAGAGCAGGTCTGGGGAGACCAGGAGCCTCTCGGCAGGTTAAGATGGAGATGCCTGTGAGGTGTCCAAGTGTAGGTGCCGGATAGGCGGTGGGTATAGGAGTCTGGAGCTGAGGGGAGAGGATGGCGCTGGACATACGCATGTAGGTGCGCGTGCGCTGAGGCTGGGTGAAGCACCCGGGGAACAGGGCATCAGGACAGAGCCCCGGGCCTCTGCCGTGAACAGCTCTGGGAGACTGGGAGGGAGAATATGGAGCCTGGTGGAGAGTTTCAAGAGGCAGGAGTGAGCATGAGGGTCAAACTCTGCTCAGAGGTGGAGAAAGATGAATTTGAACATCGACCCAAGTTGATTTGCCGACGCCAAGGTAGTCATCCGTGGCCTTGAGAAGGGGGCTTCGGTGGAGGGGGAAAGTCTGACTGTATGAAAAGTGGAAGCTGCGAGTGTAGACCTCCCTTCTGAGTTTCACTATAAAGCAAGCAGAAGGTGGTGATGTCTGGAGGGCGATGGGGGCCCAGGAGGTTTGGTGTTTACTTTTTAGGATGGAAGCTTTTACAGCATGTCTGTGGGATGCCCAGATGATGTCGTGGAGGGAGGGATTAAAGGCATAGGAGACAGAATTGCAGGGGCAGAGTCCTTTTGCATGCGAGTGGGGACAGGACGGGTGCCCGTGGGGAGGGACCGGGTTATTGAGGGCAGGGACACTTCGCCCCTAGTAACAGGAGGTAAGGCAGAATGGTATGTGGCTGAGAGGGAGGGCCCTGGAGTTGGGCTGCCTGGGTCCAAATCCTGGCTCTACCACTCACAGCTGTGGGGTTAGAACAAGTCATTCCTGCTCTCCGACCTGGCAGGTGTGGCTACTTGCTCCGTCAGGCACTATTCTAATCGTTCCATGTGTTTTAGCTCTTTGGACCCTCCCTCAAATGTGAGGAAGGTCTTGGCCTGGCTGAGGGCCTGAAGAAGGTGTGGGTCATGCAGCAGGGGCAACTTGTCCCCAAGAGCATTGGTGGAGCTGGTGGAGGTGACAGTTGACTGGGACCTGGAGGGATGACTAGGAATTTGTGAGGCAGAGAAGAGAGGAAGGGAAGGATGGGTTTGCCCAAGCGCAAAGGTGTGGGGACAGAGTCCGAGAGAGCAGTTTCCAGGCTTGACCTCACGTGGAAAGGTGCTGGCTCTGGTAATAGATGGCCATCAGCTGTGATTAGTTGGCCATCAGCTGTGACTAGTTGGCCATCAGCTGTTACTAGTTAGCCATTGGCCACTGATAAAACTGCCGTGTCTGAGCTAGCAGGGACGGATTGCAGTTAGCATGGGGGATTGCAGTTAGCAAGTGAGGTTGTTGGCAGAGACGTGGACAGCGGATTGCAGATCGTGTGGCTCCTGTTCTGTGTGTCTCCAATGCAGCCGCCAGCGAGAATATAGTGGTATGACTTCCCTACCTGTGGCTCGGTTGTTCCTTTTCAGCCTCACCATATCCTGCGCTCTAGTGCTGGGAGCAGGAGCTGAGACCCCGCCTGACAACGTGGTGGTGTTTCCAAGTCTGAACCTCAGTACTGACATCCACACTTCCAGTCCTCTTGGGCAGATGGGGAAACGGGGGCCCAGAGCAAGGACGGGCCCAGAGAGTCATTGGTGGGCTGGCCACTGGCTCCTGGCTCAGGACACCCCAGCTTTGGGCGCCTCCACTTGCTCTGGTCACACTAGGGGCCTCAGCAAGGCTGCAGGGTTGGATTTTAGGGTGATTTGAGCTCAGTCCAGCAGCTTCTCAGACAGTCCTGGGATCAAAGCAGTCCTGGACTCAGACCCCACGAGAACAGCCATGTTCCTCAGCCCTGGCGGGCCCTGCTGACTCCCAGTTCCATCCCCTGCCTCCACCTACTTCATACCCCCAGCCAGGCCTCCTAATGGTGGAATTGCAGGCATTAGTAAGTCTCTGGGGAAGGTGATTTGTCTGTGATGTGGGGGAAGGGTGAGGCAAGGCACCTTTCATCACGTTCTGGGTCCCATGTCCCATCCCTTGCAATTTACAAGGGGCCTCTATTCAGCATTGCATGTGAACCTCATAGTAACCCTGACGAGTGGGCAGAAGAGGGATTCTGATCCCCATGGCACTAATGAAGAATAAGGGGCTCAGAGAGGGATGTGGCTTACAGAGGTCACACAGCAAATTGGAGATGAGGCCTGATTTCTGGTTCCATGTGAGCCTAGGTTTCTGTGAATAGCTCATGGTCCAGTAGGAGCAGCCAGTGTCCTCTGTGAGTGAAGGGCCACCCAGATTTGGTGTGATTCTAGAGAGATGATAAGTGTGGAGAAGCAGGATCCCTTAGCCCAAGTCTCATTTTGCTGTGTGACCTTGGGTAGCTCCTTTCCCTCTCTGGGTCTCTTTCCCACCCATTCAGGGAAACCTGGATATGATAACTTCTAAGGTCCTTGTTGGCCAAAGCCTCTGACCCTGGCCTCCAGGAGGAGAGGATGTGCCATGAGGGAGTGAGAGAGACAGACGGGTCCATGGGTGGTGGAGACCAAAGGAGAGGTTGGAAGGAGGGTAGGATAGAGAAGTAGTGTGGCCTTGGGGAAGTCATTTCCCCTCTGAACCTGTTTCCATATTTGCCAAATGTGGTCACCATGAAGGTCCTGGCGCAGCATGTGGGACAAATGTCAGTCTTTGCCTCTCCCCCCCCCCCCCCCAGTTGGACGTGGCCTCATTGCTGGCCAAGGTGGCGTGGGAGCACATGGAAGATATCAGACCAGGCCTTGGTCTGGCTGCTTTGGCTGGCTGACCTCTGCTGGCCCAAGGAAGGTGGAAGGTGAGGACCCTTCCAGCGTGGACAGGCCCAGGTAGCACCAGCCACTCGGTCAGGAGATCACTGAGATGGCAGCAGGAGCTTGGGCCTAGGCGCCGCCAGGCCTGGGTTGGAATCTCAGCTCTCATACGTAGCAGCTGTGAGATCTTGGGCAAGTCATCTAAAACCTCACTGAGCCTCCAGGTCCTCTGTAAAATGGGCATGCCCATCCTCGGCTGCTGTGAGGCGGGGATGATATAAAAGCAGTGAGGAATGGTGCACCCAGCTCAGAGGACCAGCTGAGATCCCTCCCCCCTCTGCTTTCTCTGCAGCTCACATGGGACCAGACCAGGCCTAGAGGCAGCACCAAGGCTCCTTGGCCCTTCTGCCCACCATTACCCCGCATCCGGACTTGGAGTCGGCCTGGAATCCAGGCTGCACCCCCCAGCAGCCAAGGAGCTGCGGGAAGCTGAGCACGGTGCACGGGGCAGCCCCAGCCTCTGCTGACAGTAGGCGGCTCCCACTCCACCGGGTCCAGCCTGTGCAATTGGGAGGGCCTGCTGAAGCGAGAAGCTGTGGAGAATGCAGCGGGAGCTGGCTGGGGGCACCCACTTTGAAACCTGTTCTGATTTCCTTTGCTGCTTACCCCTATCTCTGGCAGGCAGCTTTCCCAGATTAGCTGCTGACGTCAGGAGCTGCCAGCTGGGCCAGCCTGGCACGCGGGAGGTGCATGAGGGCTGTCTGCTAGATGGGGACAGTTAAGGAAGGGGCATGTGTTTAGCTTTGGAAATTTGTCCTCCAGGGAGCTGGGAGATGAGAGGGGGCGCTGCCTTGTGCGAGGTACGCACTCACTGTGTATAGCACTGTAGAGAAACAGCTCGGGCAGATGGAGGAATCCGCCCAAGGTCACACAGCTGCTCTGACTCTGGCTGCATCCCACACCGTCCAGCAGAAACCCCTCCCTGATGGTTGACAGTTGCGAGGCCCAGAGGGCTCATGTCCGTGTAGGTCAGTACGTTGTACCGCATCGCCACAAGGTGCTGAGTACCTGAGGCTGGTGTCCCGTCCACAGGTAAGGATGTAGTAGGTGCTCCAGACACCACACTGGACTGAGGGGGAGGCTGAGCTGGAAGTCTGTAAGCTGTAAGGAGGTGGGAGATGAGACACTGCCCTGATCCCAGGCCGAGAACAGTCTGCCTGCTCTTACTATTCTGGGAATTTCTATTTGAAAATTTGAAACCCACCCTGGGGGTGGATTTTTAGCTTTGTTGCTGTGATTAGGGGCACGTTACTTTGCCTCAATGTTTATCTGCAAAATGGCCATTTAAAAAAGTCCACCTTGCCAGCCTGTCTCCAGACTCCAAATGCATCTCTTCCTCCTTAGAAAACAAAATTCAAAGGGTTCCTGTTCCCACAAGTGACAGGGAGCCCAAGCACCTACGCCACGCAGGTGGGGAGGCAGAACAGAGCTGTCTTGGTTGTAAGAAGGCAGCCCTTCTGGGCTTCGCTGAGGAAACAGGCACCTTGGCCCCATTGGAGGCACCAGAGCACGAAGGGTGAAGACAGGGTGGAGTGGGGAGGAGGGGGACTGCAGCGGGCCCTGGGGAGCCACCCGCATTCCGCCCCTCCCTGGATGAAAGCCCCCAGGAAGCGGGGGCTAGCCCTGAGCAGGGGACCTGGGGATGCCGATGCTGAGTGAAATCAGAAACGCACGCAGGTGCCCTGCAAGTGGCTGCCCCCTTGTGTATAAACTTGTCCTTTAACTGTGAAGGTCTCATGGCCACAGACAGAACATCTGGCAAAAGGAGAAAAGGAAAAGCCCCAGAACCCCACCAAGACCCAACTCTTCCAGTCTTGTTTTTCTTTTTAGAATTGCCATCAAGTGACTAGATGAGCAGTTCCCTGTCTTTCTACCAGTCGTACAACACTTTTGTTTGTTCAGACTGCTTTTAATCTGATACTTGTCCTTCCTCAATCAGCTGTGAGGTAAGCGGGTAGGAATTACTTCCATCTGACAGGTGAGGAACCTGAGGCTCAGTCGGGTTAGGTGACTTGGCCCTCACCCGGCTGGTGATGCAGGGGTGCCAGTGGTAACCTCAGGCTCCTAGGCCAACATCCATACACAGGAAACGCAGGGGTGGGGGTGGGGGCGCACAGAAAAGACAGCCCCACAATTCTCGTCTCAAAATATTTAATTTTGTTTTGAAAAGGTTACATTCCCGGCTTCCCTCCCGCCACATCACCCTGGCCCACCAGCAGTGACACACTCGCACGCACACACGCACATAAGGCCAATGGGTTATGGTCTGCTTCTGCCCTCGCCAGCTGGGAAGAAGGAATTTTCTCCTTGCCTCCTTCCCCCAACACAGGTGGGAAAGAGGGGCCCACTGGAATGCCAGCTCCCAGGGGGGACGCAGAGCCCCACACACTCTTATCACATCACATGCACTAGAAAAATAAAACCAAGTGGTGTTCTGGCACCCCAACACCGTAAGACAGCAGTATCCACCTGGGAGTCATCTTTGCCGTTTTCTAGAAAAATTTATTGCACTTAATTAACAGATGTTAAAGGAGCTTTGGGGTGGGGCTTTGCCATGGAAACCAGGGGCCCTCGGCTGGCTCCCCGCCTGCCACCCCGCCTCAGGCTGGAGGACTGTGGGAGCTGCTTGGCCAGGGCCACACAGCCCCTAGGCAGGATGCTGCTGACCCAGGCAAGGTCCACTGCTAAGCGCCCCCCCGCAGCCGCACGGCCCAGACAGGCACACCCCTCCTTTGGCCAAGGGTCAGTTAGCCAGGTCCTCCACTGGCCATCATGAAAGCTCTCTCTATATATATTTATCTAGATACACATTTATTATATGTATATTCTTGCAACATTCTAGCTCATTCCTGATTTATCTGTTCTGAGGTTGCACTGAGGCTGCCACGAAACTGAACACAGGGTGCTTAGGAAGGGTTGGCAAACCCCAGCCCATCGCCACCCGCGAAAAGCCGTTCATGTTGGCTTCTCTGGCCTCCAGTGCTTTTCAGCAGGTGTCCAAGACCTGAGCACAGGAGCCTGTCTTTGGCTGTCGGCCCCAAGACGGAGAGCATCCAGGAGACTCCCCATCCCACGATGGAAGCTAGCGGGCACCAACCCTCTCCTGCAAGGACGTGAGGCTTAGGCCTGGGAAGGAGACACGCTTCCCTGAGCACTCCTTTCCCCAACATGGCAACCTCCACGGACGCCTCCTCCCTGTCCCTGCCAGGCTCCTGACTCAAAGGGGCTCTTCTGAAAGAGGCCAGCGGCCACACTCTTTCCAAGTAAGCACTTTGGGAAGGAAGCAGACACCCTCTGCCTGGGGGTGAGGAGGGGAGGGCACTGAGCAGGCAGTAGGTGGGACCAAGAGGAGGGCCATCGGGCCATCATCCCACCCGCTGGGGCCGGAACTTGGATGCCATTCAGAAATTTAGTCTCCATCCTTTAAAAAGAAAACAGAAATACACAAACCATACACTTTCTGGCCAAAGAAAATGGAAGAGCTTTAAAACTAGAGGCTCTTCTACCAATAACAAAATGAGAAGTGCCCTCTTGGTGGGCAGCCAGACCAGAGGGAGCAGAGCGCCTGGGCGGGCGAGCTGCCTGGGGCAGGACCCTGGCATGCCGGATGCAACTGCCCTGTTGTGGTTACAATGGTGAAAAGTGTGAACATGGTTTTCATAGAACCACAAAGGAAAAGTCAGGGGCCCGGAGGGAGGGGGTGAGCTCCCTTGGCCTCAGGGACCCTTGTCAAGTCCCCCGAGAGGTGGGAGTGCAGGTCCCCAAGGGCCATGGCGTTCCCCTGGTCTGAACACGGTACAAAAAGTCTTAGGGGTCAGAGCCTGGGTCTTGGAGCCACCTACCACTTTAAATAAAGCCAGCGGTAAGCACAACGACGTATGCCCGTCACCTCTGACCCCTCTTTACCACAGATTGCCTGAGCCAATAAATACACCCATCGGCAGGTGACCCAGCGGACCACAAATAGCGAAGGGTTCCACAGATTTCCACCATGACTCTTCAGGGCAGAGCAAAAGGACGAGTCCAGCTGGACACAAGAGAAAGCAGCTGTGAGGTAGTGAAGCCACAGCTGCTAGGACCCCTCCACACCACACCACGGCCCAACTTGTGTGGCGGCCCACGTCTCCAGTGACCCAGACTGAGGGGACTCTAGCCCGTGTAAATGTCCCGAGAACCTGCTATTCCAAGAGTTGTGCTGTGACCCTGGTGACCCCTGACCAGGGTGCCCTCTAGGCAGCCTGCCCGGGGGGAGGGATTCTGAAGCGAGTGCTGGGAAACGTCGTCTGCTTTCCTCTGGCCTGGCCCACATTGGAGAGCACAGCAGGAAGAAACGAAAATACATGCCCCAGCTCCCAGCCCACAGTGGAAGGGGTTGTGGAGGCTGGTTTTCTAAACACCATGCGGAAGGTGCAGCCTGGCTCCAGGAAGCTAAACTTCCTAGACGAGGGGGGTTTTCCTTTTAAGTCCAAGATCTGAGATTGGTCACTGGGTGAAAAGAAACACCAGGCTCAGAAACCCAGTCGAGTGGGACAAACAAGGTTCCGGTGGCCTCCACAAGTGACCAGGAGAAGTAAAGGCCGCCCTCTGCACTGGGATGAGGGCTGAGACCGGCCGCCCTGGAGGCCCTCCACAGCAGCCGAAACGCAGACAGAGCCCATCGCCAGGTCTTCCTCCCTGACTTCCACTCCTGAGCCACAGAGTAAAAGGGTGTGGGAGCTAAGAATGGTCGGGTGCGCTTCTGCTGCAGGCCCCAGCTCCCGTGGCCTGGGACCCATGCGGACACTATGGATGAGCTGGTGTATCTTTCTACCTTTGAGGGAGATGGGAATGGATTTCTCTCAAAGACTTTCTGGGGAGGGTGAGGTGGACCATAGACACGGCCCACCTGGAAATGCACCCTGCTACCTGAGAAGACGTAAGGGTGACAATGATGGACTCACTCTGCGGAGACAGACCTCCACGGCCCCGGCTGGAGCCTGAGGGAGAGTCAGGACAGCCTAAGCGCCCTGTGAAAGATCTGTACTCCAGAGGTCCCCTTCCGATTCAACTGGGACATCCGAGAATAGGAACTAAGGCTGACGCACCATCTATGTCGTCTGTCTTGCATCTCCGCAGTGAGGACGCCGGTCCCCCCAGGGAAGTCGCCACGTGCACTGGCCGTGTGACAATGAAGCTTGAACAGGACCACTCTGGTGCAGGTGCGCCGCCATTTGCCCATGACGAGTCATAAGTCTCCACACGTGTGGGGTTTCAGGGAGCCCCCAGGCAGAGGGCTGAGGTGCAGGCAGCGCCATCTGGGCAAGGGCACAGGTTACAAGGGCCCATACTTGGTCTCGTACTTGGACACGATGGTCTTGCACTTGCCCACCTCCTTGCGTAGCTCAGCCACCTCCGTCCGCAGGGCCGTGTTCTCCTTCTCCAGGAAGGCCGCCCGGATGGTGATCTGGTTCTCCTTCAGGCGCCGCGCATCCCGGGACCGTTTGGCCGCCACATTGTTCTTCTTGCGTCTCGTCCAGTACTTTTCGTCCTGTGGGGAAGTGTCCTCTATGTGTCTCTCCTCTTTCCCCACAAGGGAACCCAACCTTTCCCCATCTGCCAGCACCCCACACCCCACACCCCTCCTATCACTCATCTGGTGCAGCCAGAACAAAAGCTGGGACCTGGGGAAGGAGCTGCATGTGACAAAAACAGCGAGGGGTCCAACCCTCTCCCCAGGAGGAGAAACAGAACCCTCTGGTGGGAAGTGGTAGAGGGAAGGGGACTCCCCTTACTGGGGGGCTGCTCTGTGCCACCCCAACATAAAGCACTGCCTACACCATGCCTCCCTTAGTCACTTCAGTTGTGGCTGAGGTCCAGTCCCGACTTCAAATCGTGGCTCTGCCCCTTACTAGCGGTGGAACCATGAAAATACCTTAACCTCTTAATGTTTCAGGTCCCTCATTTTTATAATTGGGGGTAATAACAGTAACTACTTCGAAGAGTTGAGGATTAAATGAGTTAATATATACAAGGTGCTTATAACGTGCGTGGTCTATGGTAAAAACCACATAAAGGTTTATGTTTTCATTGTCATTATTATGAAAGCCTCACAAACCTCCTGAGAGGCAGGTACAGTTATTCCCATTTTATGGATGAAGAACTTGAGGCCCAGCTAGTTCTAGGTGGCAAACGGGGGTCTGAACCCAGGTCTGCCTGACTCCAAAGCTGGGATGAAAAGTCCTTCCTGTGAGTTTTCCACAGGAGAGGATAGAAAAACTGCAAAATCCTCCTCTTCATCCCCCTCCTCATTACTATAAAACCATCAGCTTGAAAGCTGCTTGACTGTCCCCTGGGGATGGCAACATACAACTACCTTTTGTCCTTCAAAGCGAGGGCTTGCTCAGCCCATTTCCTGTGGCCTTGTGTGCTGATGTCCACAGGCTGGGCTATAGCCAGAGAAGCAGGACCAGGCGGGGTAGGGGAACAGAGAAGCTACGTGGAGTCACACTGGGGCCAAACCACCTGACTCCCTTTTTTTTCTACCAACTGCAGCAGGATATGGTCTATGCTCTGAACTCATGCCTTTCTAAACAGTGTCCATAAAGAGGGAGGACGCTCCAGATAAAATCAACTGTGCGAAAGCACAGCCCCCCAGCTCCTGAACCAAAGCTGTACCTTCACTTATATGGCACCAGGTTACCTTCTGCTCATCAGGGACAAAGACCTTCTTGGCCTTTTTGATCATGGGTTGGGGCTTCAGATCCTCCTCTGCAAACTTGTGCTTCCGAGGGTTGAAGAGCTCCCCGCCCGGCACGCTGGAGAGGACCAGGTCAGCGGGGTCGGGATTGAAGTTCACATCCACCTCCACGCAGTTGGGGTCAATGGGACTGGGTGTCTCCCTCTCCTTTTCCATGGAGGATTCTGAAAGACACAGAGGGGGTCTTTCAGAGGGGGTCTGAAAGACACAGGGGGTCCCGAAGCAGCCCACTGGACCATGAAGACTCATGTCACACACCCAGACACCTGCTTGAATCTCAGCGTTGCACAGCCACCGCCACTTGGAGGAAAGAAAAACCACACCACCCCCAGCCCCCAAGCTAGACTGGCATATGTGATTCAATTCAACAACACAAACCTGGAAGGGATTCTTCCCTTTGGGGACAAAATGCTCAAAAGGAAAGAGGCCCTTGAAAAACAGGATTTTCTGATTGTCTACTCCCCCTCCGCAGAAAAACATTAAGCACAACATTGAATCATTATACCTCCTTAACTTCCTGTGGTTTTAAGCTCTCCAGTAATGAGAAACAGCTGAATCTCTCCATGAACTATAATGGGTTAGGGACACAGACTGAATCATGAAATGCCTTTCATTTCTGGATCCCCAGAGACATATCAGTCGCTGTGCTCATTTAGTCGTATGACAACTCTGCAAGCAAGATCGGTGTTAACCTTATTTTACAGATGAGGAAAACGAAGGCTCAGAGAAAGGACATGGTTTTCTCAGGGTCACACAGATGGTTAAGTGACTGAACGAAAATTTGAGTCTGGGTCTGGCTGACTATGAATCCTTGTTCTCCGCCCTACCTGGTTGCCACTGTAAAGTGGACATTGGATTAAAGGCACTTTCAGAATTCAAAGGCTGTTAGAGGTTAAGTTGTAAGAAAAAACCCTTGACCTTTGGCCTACTTGTTCAATGCTACTAATAGGAGTACACAAAATAACTGTCAATAAATATTTATTGAACACCTACTACATGCCAGGTACTATTCTGGTAAAGACAAAGCAGAGAAATAAGTAAAAATCTTGTTTTTGTGGAATGTTATTCTAGTGGTCAAGGCTGCCATCACACAAGATAAATTTAAAATATCTTTAAAAGCATTAGATGCCATGTGAATATTTGAGAGAACATTTCAGGAAGAGTGAACATCAAGTGCACGGCCATGTCCGAGGAACAACAAGGAAAGCCAGTGTAGCTGGAGTGAATAACTGAGAGCAGAGAGTAAGAGGACAGGTCAAGAACAGAAAATATGGGGCCTCTAATCCCAAGAAAGCAGTGGGTCTCAGTAGGGGATGATTCTGTCCTGCAGAGGACATTTGGTCACATAATGGGGGGTCGAGGGTATTCTATTGGCATCTAGTGAGCAGGAGCCAAGGGTGCTGCCAAACATCCTACAATGTACAGGACAGTTGCTCCCCTAACCCCAACCCCAACCCGTTATCTGGTCCAAATGTCAATCGTACCACTGAGTTTTGACTTTTACCCTGATATGGGAGAAGCCATTGGAGGGCTCTGAGCAGAGGTGTGACAGAATCAGAGAGGTTTTAACTGGATCATGCATATAAACTCTTTGTATCCTATCTGGGGGGTTAATTACAAAGAGGGCTGAGCGTCAGAGGAGTGAATGACCAGGGGCCAATGTGGTCCCTGTGGCAATACTGAAGATGCCAGACTCTACACCTACAGAACAGCCAAGGTACCAAAGGCTGACTAGAGCCCCCATACCCCACTGGTGGTGAATTAGGACCCTGAGGTATTTTCCCGGGAATGGGATCCCGCCGTTACCGAAGAATGGAAACGGAGAATCCGGAGAGGCAAGTGAGGTTTAAGCAGAAACAGTTTATTGGAAAAGCATAAGACAAAAAGCGCAGGAGAAAAACAGCTCTCCATGGAGATCTGCGGAGAGGGGGATTTGAGCGAAATGCCCCGTGGGCTGCACTGTGCTGGGAACTATAATAGCTCTGAGTCAAAGCTGACTGGTCTTCTATACCTGGGCAGTCAATCTTGGTGGGCTCAGCAAACTGATTGGTTCCCTTTCCTGTACCTGGGCAGTTAATCTTGGCGGGCTCGGCAAGCTGATTGGCTTTTTTACAAGCTGGATGCCCTCCTCTTCCCCTTACACCTGAGCCGATTACTCTGGCTTATTCTTGTGAGTCCAGCATCCTGAATCTATTATTCAGCCACTAAAGTTACTTCCTCTGGCTTTGTTATGGTCTCTGCCTTAATTCCCCTCCACCGTGGCCATTTTCCTGACTGCCTATAATTTCCTGTCTCAGTGGGAGCATCGATGGCTACAACCACTCTGTACACTATTTGACAGTTATCTACCAAAGCTGAATGTGTGCATGGCCGATGACCCAACCATTCTACTGCTGGGTAGAAATGTACACATATACTTACCAGACGATCTGCACACAAATGTTGATGGCAGCATAACCCCAAACCAGAAGCACCTCGACTGCAGAATGGATAAACTGGTGTGGTCATACAGTGGAATACAATTTGGTGATGAAATAAACAAACTATGCCACAGGCAGCAACATGGATGATTCTTGCAAAAAAGTTGAGGAAAGAAGCTAGACACAGAATACATATTGCTTATGTCTTTCCTACAGAAGCAACTGAGGAATTAAAAGTGGAAATTCTACCGTCATTTTTACCATGTGTACAATTCAGTATAAATCTTACTTATCTGTATCGTGGTTTTTCTTTGTCACAGGAGTATTCCATAAGAATGTTCTGTACATTTTATGTTGTTAGGGTAGAGTCTGATGCCCACATAATTTATGTGTGTACCATAAAGCTAGCTATAGGAAGCTATAAATGTTAAGTGAGTATAAACGTAATCAACGTGTAATAGTTAAAAACACAAAAGAGGACATGATATACAATTCTATTAATAGGACGTTCAACTACAAGTGAAAAGCATCTCTGGTGATGTAAATAAGGCGAGTGGTCACCTCTGCAGAATAATGACTGAGCGGGGTCACCAACAGAATTCTATCTCCTGATTTGGGTGATGGTCATACAGTGGCATCACTTTGTGAAGATTCATCAAACTGTTACTTACAATGTGGGCACTTCTATACGCCATACTTTAGTGAGAAGGTTTACTCAGAAACAAAATCGAAGGTGAACGCCACCTCGGTGGTGTAAGGCACCAGATGGGGGCTCATTCCCAGCTCTGCACCCTACCCACACATGAAGCCAGCCTTCTAGGACAACCTCAGCAGCACAAAAAACGTTTCCTTCAAACAAGAATTTGGCTGGTATCAGCTGAGCCTCTAGATCTAACCTGTTTATAGGGAAAAAACAAGGGGCAGAGGAGCACATTAAATGGCACTACAGGGCTATAGTCAGAAAAAGCCAGCATGTGTAAAACTCTACAGGACAAATGATTCCGTTTCTTCAACAAATAAATTGCAAAGAAAAAAAATGGGAGAGGGCCCTATAGATAATAAGAGGTTTAAGGGACACAACTAAATGAAATGTGTGGGTCTTACTGGATCCTGATTCAAAAAAACAATGAAACAATAATATTTATGAAATAATTTTATGGAAATTTGAATGCTGATGGATTTATTGTCAAGTTCAGATGTAAAATTGGTATTTTTGTCATGTTTTTTAAACAATTGAAATACCTTTTTTTTTTTTAACTTTTATTTATTTAAGTGTGTTTTTCCAGGATCCATCAGCTCCAAGTCAAGTAGTTGTTTCAATCTAGTTGTGAAGGTTGCAGTTCACAGTGGCCCATGTCGGGATCGAACTGGCAACCTTGTAAAGAGCACCGTGTACTAACCAACTGAGCCAACCGGCTGCCCCCTTTTTGTCATTTCTTTTTAAAAGAACCCTTATATTTTACATCCATATTGAAATATTTATGGATGAAATAACATATCTAAGATTTGATTGAAAGTAATCAGGTGAAGGGAATGGAAGAAGTTACAGATATAAGATTATGAGTTACAAATTACGGAAGCTAAGTGATAGTTACATGGCAGTTCATTAGAGTAGTCTCTTACTTTTGTATTTGAAAAATTTTCCATAATAAAAAATAAAATTTAAAAATACAGAGCATGAAAATTCTTTGGCTATGGGTTCCTTGGGTTCCATACCAGCTCCTGGAGTCCCTCCAGGATCCATCAACCTGTATGCCTTTGAGCTTGCAGAAAGCTTTGCAGAGACTTCTGAAACAGGGGCCATGCCTTCTCTGGAGGGTTCATGTCCAAGGGGCATGAAAACCAATCAAGCAACCAATCCACCCCCAGAAAAAGGACAAGAGGATGAAATGAAATTCTGAAGATGATGTCTTCTTTGTGCCTGTGCCTAAGCAGTACCTGGCGATGGAGTCAGACATCCTGGGTTCAAGTGCTGCCTCCACTACCTACCAGCTGGGTGACCTTGACCTTCTCAGTTTCCTCACCTATAAAATACGGATAGTAGTATTAATCTCGTAAGATTCTTTGTGAGGATTACATGTGAATGCCTAGCACAGAGTAAGTGCTAAATAAATGTTAGCTGGTATTATTATTACTTTTTTTATTATTGCCTGAACTCCCCAATAATCTGTGGCAAAGTGCATGCAGGGATAAAGAGCTACACTGAGAAAATGCAGAATGGGAATTCTAGCCTTCAAAGCCTCAGACTGGAAGGACTCAGTTCACGGTCCTGACCATCTGTAGCACCCCAACCACAGAAAGACTGCCACTGAGGTGACCGCTATTTTTATCTTCAGCCTCAGGGACTGTGCTGACAGGTGGGGAGCAGAGGGTTTCTCCACACTGCAGGCCCACCAGGCCCTGCCCTAAGAGTAGGGGCTGACTGGGTATGCAGACACAAGCAGCCCTCAGTGGGCAGTAGACTTCCTGGGATGGGACAGGTGGCCCTGCCCAAAGGCCCGTCACCAACCTGTGCTGGACACGGTTTCAGAGGGCTGAAAGACGGCGGTGGAGGAGGACGGTGGGGACGCTGTGGAAGAGCTGGCCGACTCCTTCCCTTCTAGCTCTGCCACAGGCAGCAGCAGGTTCTGGGCCAGGTGCGTGGGGCTGGCGGGGATGCCATTCTCCAGCAGGAACTCGTCCAGGTCCATGTACTCCAGGTGGAAAGACTCGCCATCATATGGGATGGTCTTGTCCCAGATGGGCGGCATGAGGGAGGCTGAAACGGCCATGGTGCTGGCTGCCGCAGCCTCGTCTTCCTCCAGCTTTTCCTTCCCCTTTTCCTTATCTGCAGATACAATATCTGTGATGAGACACTACACGAGAGAGTAACTCAATCCCAGGAGGGGAGCAACAAGCATCACAGGGATGACCTATCTCTCTGAGTCCTGATCCATTCCATGCATTTCAAGGGCCCACTGTGTTCTCCAGTTATAACCTTAACTCATGCTCGTGGTATCTTTTAGAGACGGCAGCCTGTCCTTATCAGAATGCTCACGCTCACCGCAAGCTCCGAGGCCTAATGTGGTCCCAGGGTTAATTCAGAATGGGCTGTGGGATTAGCATCGGCAGGAGAAAGTCTACAGGTAGGAAATGGAGTTTCTGAGCCTTCCTGATAGCTCATCCATACAGTAGGAAAGAGCTGATTCCTCAGGCCAAGAACTTTTGTGTTCCCATCTTGCCCCTCTAGCTATGCTTCTCCATAGTAACCCAATCTAGGGCTTGAATCCCAGCTCTACCACCAAGTTGCTATGATGTGCAACTCTAGTCATGTTATCTAGTCATGTTACTTAACCTCTCGCAGCCTCCACTGTAAATAAGGATAAATCTTCCTCTTTGGTGTACACTAGAGATAACATTTGAAAGTATCTTGCAGAATTCCTGGCAAATGGCAGGCATTCATTACTACTGTGAGCTCAGAGGTTAGGGACTATGTCTGATTCATTTCTAGATCTCGGGGCCAACACAGGAGCAGGCAGATGGCGGGCTATGGGAAAATGTCTATACTGAATGAAAAACGCTGGGTTTGCAGGTTCCCTTTACGTTTATCAAATACAGAGGGCCTGGAGCTGCCTTTTCATGACCTTTTTCACAGCAGTCATTTCAAGGCAAGTCTGTCCTCGAATAAGCAGAGAAGACCGAGGCAGGTTTTCTGGGAAAAGGAGAGGGTGGAGCTGAAGAAGAAAGCCTGCTCCCATTCAAAGCAAAATTAATCAATGAGCAGGAACTGGATCCCACCTAATTATGTCAGTCAAAAAGTTATATGCATGGATATCCAAGAAAGGGCAAATTAGGAAAAAAGACAAGAGAGAAATGTGACAAGGTTGGAAGGAAATCAAAGTGACAGGGAGGCTAATCAGGAAAGTGGGAGATAAAATCATGACAAGTTCATAATGGGTTTTCAAGTCGAGGGAGACAACTTTGAACTCTGGATTCTGAAACGGCAAAGAGAAATCAAATATGATTATGTTGGAAATAAACCAGTCATGCATGGACTCCTAGACGATAGCCGGCCAGAAAATCAGTCTGTTGGTCCAATATAAAAATGGATACACCTAGTGAGTTAAGAAGGTGCAGGTTTTGACAAACCGAATTTGATCGTGGCTTCTAATATGAATTAACCTGAATTCTTGCAACTGCATTCTGTACCAGGCTTTGGTTGAAAACCAAATGGGCAGTAAAAGAAAAACAAGACTTTGGTGGGCTCCGTGGCCGAGATGGTCTCAATGTTCTCTTTCCCTGAGATCTAGACTCTACATTCTGTTCAGAAAAGACTATGACCCGTATCAGGCAGGGTCATGGGGATCGAAGGAGACCGGAGAAAGGAAGAGAGAAAAAAACAGCCACAGTGAAGGACAAGTAACAATAAGTGCCAGGTTTTGGCTAACCTAGAAAATAAAGAATATTTTTAATCAGTTTCTATAAGATGGAGTTTTAATTGTAAGAGAACTAGACTCATCACTCCAGTCACAGGGATTGACATCAGCGGTTGCCAGCGATACAGTAAAGAGCACCAGACTGAGACTTATAAGGCCTAGTAGCTATGTGACATTAAGGAAGCATTCGCATCTCTATGAGCCTCAACTTTCCTCATCTGGGAAGTGGAAGGAAGAACTGCTGTGGAAGACTAAGTAGGAGTCTGTCTGTCAAAGTGCTTTGTGAGCACTCTGCTGATATACAGTAAAATTATTATTATGGATGGTTCTTATTTGGTAATCTTTAACAAGAACCCGACAGATGTGTACACCTGTCCCAGCAGATTTGGAACAAAGCATTGCCTTAAACACAAACAAAAGGGTCTGTGCACATGAGGTCCCGAAGCAGGAGAAGAGAGCCTGGCCTCACCTGATATGCTGAAGCTATTTATAACCCAACGGTGACAAGCCATAGGAATGGAAGCCTCAGAACACACCCAGGAAAGAGAAATGGCATTTTTAAAAAGAAAATTAATTCTCCAAGACAGGTAATTCACAGAGGCCTATTCCTTTCCAAATCCCTAAGCTATACCGATGGTTCTTGGAAATCCAAAGGTCTCAGATTAAAAGTATATCTCTGTGCACCTAAAACCACAATAGGTGGTACTCCAGCTGCTCCCTGAACCTCATGTTCCCAGGCAGAAAAACAAGGCCAAACCTGCTTCCACACAGGCCCTGGGGACCTGTGTGGCCTAGGAAACAAAACGGAGCCTGGCTCTGCCACAATGGCCCCCCAAATCTAGGGTCAGCCCCAACCAACCAGGTGAAGGGCCCCAGTGGCCTCATTCTGACCCTCATCCCTCTACCTGCCTTACCCCACTCTCCACCTCAGAAGGTGCCTCGCATCCCTTCTCCTGTCACCCCTTCTCCTGTCACCCCTCCCCCACCTCGGCAGCAGCACTGAAGACACACTTCAAAAAATCTCCAATGTGTACCTAGTAGTGGGGATGAAGACAGGTCCTCCTCCCAGGAGGGTGCAAAACCATATGCAAGACAATCTGTCATGTAAATCAGCGCTTCTCAAACTTTAATGGACTTCGGAATCACGGAGGTAGGGGGCTCCTTAAAATGCAGATTCCTGTCCCAGGAGCTGCAGACTCGGGGGTGAAGGGTGGGGCCCAGGAACCGGCATTCTACACAAGCATCCCAAGTGATTCTGATGCAGTTGTCCCCAGAGAAAGCTCCCTAGAGAATCATTTAATTGGCTGCTGCGACCCCCTTCAGCCTGCTCAGTAACCCCTACACGTCGCGGAGCTGGGGCTGCCCCAAGGAACCTCCTCACCGCGACCCCACCCCACCCTCTGCCTCTTAAGCCTTCTCCGCCAACGCCCATTAGACCCAACCTCTCTCAACTCGCCCCCTACCTTCTCCTCCTAACCTTCAAGCCTCGTCCCCAAGGCCCCTAGTCATTCCTGACCCCATCCCCCCTCCGGCAGACCATTTCACCAGAACCTCGGACCGGTCCGACCCCGCCCCCACAAGGCCCCGCCCCTAAATAAAATCCCGCCCCCAAGCGTACAGACCCCCCTCCTTCCCCTCACCGAGGCGCGCGTCGCGCGGGGTGTTCTCCATCAGCTTCTTCAGGACCAGTGGGAAAGAGCCCGGCAGGCCCCTTTCCCCAGCTGCGCGCCCCGGCCCCGGGCCCGGCCCCTCCTGCGGCTGCACAGCCGGCGGCTTCTTTCCGTCGCGCGTGTCGGACATCGTGTCCCGCGCTCTGCTCGCCCGTCTCACCTCCTCCGCCCGCCCCCCGAGGAGGGCCGGAGCCGCGCGACCCGCCGCAGCTGCCAACACGGGCAGCTACTGCGCAGGCGCCCAGTAGCTCCCCCGCCTCCCTCCATCCCTAACCGTGGCCTTGGATTGGCCTACCCTGCGAGGAAGGCGGGCGCAGCCTTCCAGACCGTGATTGGTTAGGCTGCCAGGGTAAAAGAGACACGTGCCGGGCCAGGTGAGGAGCAACGCCGGAGTCCCAGCCCCATCCGCCCCTGTCACCTGATTGGCGCTTGCTGGAGTCAGTGTCATAGGCCTTCTTTGGCGGCAGCTCCTTCCCCTCTACCAGACGTTTCACCTTCGCCTTCCTCTTCATAACCCCCGCTCTCCTCCCAGACCACCGTAACTGCACTCCCTTCCCTCTCATCCCAATCTCGTCACCTTCTGGACGCGCCACTCAAGGGAGGCGGGGCTGGGAGCGGCCGGGCCGGCGCGAGGAGCCTATCAGAAAGCCCGTTCGGGCCGCATGGCCCGCCCTCTGCGCGTCACGTGGAGCCCCAGCCGAGTCTAGTCGCGTGGGGAGAGGGAAGAGGGGAAGGCGCGGAGCAGCCAATGGAGGGCAGGGGCGGGGCCCGGGTTGGTGCACGAGGCGCAGCACGTGCGGGGCTGCGGCGGGGAGGGAAGGGGCGGGCCTTTTTGTACTGGGTACGCTGCCCAGGTCGTGGGGCCAGGACGCAGAGCGAAACCCGCACCCTTCCTCCTTTGAGACCCAGAGGTTGGCTGAGGGCAGGGCGGCGGACGACGACCTGCCCTTCCCTTAGGGATGGCCGGAACAGGCTTGGCGGCCGCTGAAGCGGGGGGTGTCAGGTTCCTCACTAATCCCGGGTTTCTGGTGCAGGCGTGGCGGCCAGATAAACACTAGCGTGGAGGGAGCATTCTTGAGGCCAGAGCAGGGGTGGGGTGGGGTGGAGAGAAAGGGTCCTGCCCTGAGCCAGTGCCGGGGGACACGCTTTTGTCCTCCCACTTACCGGCTGTGACCTTGGGACAGTCCAGTTGCTTTACTTGAGTCTGTTTTCCTTATTTATGAAATTAAGGGGTTGGACTAGAGGATCTAAAGTCCTAAACATCTCTGAAATTCTGTTCCTTTCTAGGACCTTTCCATCCTTTTCCTAGGGACAAAAAACGAAAAAACTAAACTTCTTTTTACGCAGGGTACCGATTACACATTTTGCGGGAGAATCACCTCTTCTCTTAAAATGCAAACATTCCTTGGGAGTTCCTCAGGAAACGTGAAAATGGGAAATGTGCCGGGTACAGAAATGAGACATTATAGGGAGCTGCTCCCAAACAGCACCCAGAACTTTGTACCTCTTTATAGCACAAATCTTACTTTGCTTTGAACCCAAACAATACTAGACTCTCCCTGCCTAAACTCCCAGAAAGCAAGGACTTTGGCCTGTTGATCCTGTATCCTGCCAATGGCCGTGGCCTTCCCGTAGTCGGGCCGGGGGAATGGTAGGATGGAATCCTCAGTTCATAGGGTACATGCGTGACCATAACGCCCAGCTGGCTGAAACTTGTCAAGTTGATGCTATCAGAATTTTGCTGGGAGCTGAGGAGGAAGAAGAAATTGGGCTCCTGAGCAGGCCTGGATAGCAAGGGGTGCTGGTCAGGGCACGTGATGGAGTCTGGCTCCAAAACTCAAGTTCTTCCCGCCTCCCTCATTAGGCTTCAGTCACTTTCTGACTTGATACCTCCAACCAACTGCTTCACCTCTCCAGGCCTCCTTCCCTTAGATGTCAAATGGAGAGAGGACAGGATCTACCTTGTGGGGTTTCTGTAAGCCAATATAGGTAAAACGCAGAGTTGCAAACCTACAACAAATGGTAGTTTTCATAATTTTACTAAAACTGATGGGTACAAATCCACTGCTTGGTATATCCATTATCCTGGAGGCCAATACAATGCCACTCTCAATTTAGTGGAAATACTAAATTGTGTACAGAAAATCTGTTGTGTTGCAGAGTTGTTGTTAGTGGGAATTCTGTATGTGGCTAAGCTAAAATATCTTTGGAAGAAACTAACCTAGAGGTATTTAGAAACAAATTTGAAAGGAAATTCCAAGGAGATTGATTAGAACGATGTATGAAACTTTTTAAAAAGGCTAGTTTGGCCATGGAGAAACTTAACTGGAGTAGAGTTAAACATGTATTTTCATGGCTAATGTGACATTGTTAAGGGGAAATGATTCTCAAGGTATTAGAAGAGGATTTATGATACTATAACAATGGAAAGTTATCACATTTGTTTACGACAAAGGTGGGGTGTAGTAAGGGGGAGTAAAGATTTAGGTTGTTTTATTTTCCCTAAGGAGGGCACAGCTCACAGTGGCCCATGCAGGGATCGAACCAGCAACCTTGGTGTTATCAGCACCATGCTCTAATCAACTGAGAAAACCAGTCACCCCAAGATTTAGATTTTTTTTAAAGCTACAGTTATCCCAAAGGGATAACGCCCACTCCACTCATCACCCAGCCTGGAGCAATGAACCTAACAGGCAAGTGACACTGGTGAGAAGTGATGCAAGCAGGTTAGGGTTTCAAAAATTACTTTTGATTCAGTTCTCTGTTCATGTACTGACACTCCCCAGAGAAGGTTTTTTTTTCCTGGATAACCACAGGGTAGATGGTGTGTCACAAACAGTGCAGGAACATGACAAACATGTTCTCTCTCGTGCCTACTTGCAAGCTGGGAGGTTAGCTATGTTGCTGGCTGGCAGCCGTCAACAGCACCATCCTGGAGGCGGGAGCCATTATGTTCTTGTCTTCATTCTCCAGCTGACCAGAGAAGAGCCATAGCGGCCTCTCTCTACCTTTGGCGCCTGTCAGTAAAGTGGGAATAAGAGTGTGGCTTGCCCCTTCTCTTAGTGGAGAAATAAATGGTGTGAGAAGTAATTAGTTCATTTCCATAGTGTTTGTTAGCCCCACAAAGAAATATAGTCCCTGAAAAGAACATGTTATTACGTGGTTAAGGCTTTAAAGGTAGGAGGTGGTACCTTAGTGTTCTTTAGTAACAGGGTTTCAATGCAGCCAGTTCTTGAGGGAAGCGTGGCCTTGGGAGGCAGGTCTGGGTAGAGCCTCCCCATAGCTGCTGACCAGCCACGTGGCCTTGGGCAAGTGACTTCTCTTGCCTAAGCCTCAGTTATTTTTCTCTTGGAAACAGAGATGGATTTGCTTACCTCACAGAGTGGTTATGAAGATGTGTGAGAAGCAATGTCAAGTGCTTGCCTGGAACAGTGTGTGGCATGGAGTGGGAGGGCCTCCACCCTTCCCCTTCCACTCAGGTTGTGTTGGGTCAGGAACAGAATTTATTTTGGGTGTGGGGACAAGGCTGTGGGGCTGAGGGTGAATCCTAGAGTCTACTGGAGCCTTTTCCAGAGCTGGACTGGCTTTAAATTCTACTCTTTTATGTTCTAGAAATCTGCTAGCCAACCGAAGTTAAAAACTTAATTTGAGTCTATGCAGAACAAGTGCCTTTCATTAAACCATTATACTGATTTGGAGTATTGTTTAAACGTGAACTCCATGGGAGCTAAAACTCCAGCACTGGAGCCTTTGGCCAGATAATGATCTCTGGCCACATATTCAGCATCTAGTAGGCTAGATGTCTCCTAACTCACTGAAATATGTGATATAAGCCTGGTGTGTGTAAGAGCATGGAGCCCAGCTATCTGTGTGCTTTGCCGATACCAAACACAGGAGAGTACAATGCTTTGTTCAGGGTAGTAACTCAGTAAATATTTGTCGGCTGGTTTGTTGTTGGTGCTGGTAGGAGGGTTCACAAAACCTTTCAGAGCCAAGTCGTATACAACGTTATTAACACTAAATAACAGTCATTGTGTTTCACAGTTGAACCTAGAATAACAAACCTGGCAAGTCCCCCCAGCACTAGCCTGGCCAACAGCTGCCTCTTTTCCTGCCCACATACCTGTGGCTGCATAGTTCCGGGGTGTGCTTTGTACCTTGGTCTCAGTGTATTCTAGGCAGAAGTAGTGGGTGGAGGTGCTTCACTAACTCTTGCCCATCTCTTCAATACTCTCAAGAATACTAGTTTCCTGTTTGGCTTGCTTTTTGCCCACTCCCAGGATTCAGACTGCAGCTGGAGAGCTGCCCCAAGAGAGTCATTTCCAGAGAGAAGCCTTCACTCCAGCCTTGGCCATGTCTCAACAGACACCGCCTGATGGCTAAGGTTTCTCCAGTGCCAGCCCCATTGGTGGTGCAGTGATAGGATGTGGGCTCTGGAGCCAGACCATCTGGGTCTGATTTGTGCTTCGACTACTTCCTGTGTGACCTTGGGCAACTTACTTAACCTCTCTGTGCCTGAGTATCAGAAGTAAAGGAGTCAATTCAGGCACACTGCTGAGAGTAGAACTTGGTACATAGGAAGTGCTCAATGGAAGTTAACTCCTACTATAATTCCACCTTGTATTGTTCTGGGAATAACTCATTCCTCCCTACCTGTCACTTCCCCAAGAATAGTGGGTGTGGGCAGGGTCTTGCAAGCAGAGAGATGACAGGCTCACTCTCCTTGTGACCTTCAAGGCCCTGCAGGGTCTCCCCCTTCTAGGTCTCTTCAACCTCCGTTCTTCCCTTGTTTCCCCTTGCTCACCTTCTGCGGCCACAGTGGCCTTTTATTACTCAGTCATGTGTCTTTCTTTCCCCAAGAAAGGGCCTTTGCACGTGCTGTTCCCCCAGCCGGAAAGCTCTTGGTAGAGCTGGCTCTTCCTCACCCTCAGACCTCAGTTTAAATGTTACCCCTCAGAGAGGCTGTTCCTAATCCCTGATTGATGATTGTCTATCCCCCCATGGAATATACCCACCAGGCGAGCGGGGCCATGTGTGTCTCATTCACTCCACAAGTGTAGCAAATGCGCAGTATGCAGATGATGAGAAAGCAAAGGATAACTGAAGAGCTGCTGCCCAGAGACAGGGTTTCCGAGACCCGGGCATCCTATGGGCAGGGATGAGCCCGGAAGCAGGAGGAGCTGGGTTGGAACCCCTGACAACTACGTGGCCGTCCTGTCTCTGAGCCGCAGTCTCCTCATCTGTAGAACCGATAATCAGCTTCCCATGCAAAGCCATTAGCATGACTCCCAGCTCAGACTCAGGATTCATTCCTTGAGCAGCCTGGCCTTGGGGTAGGCCCGTCAAGATGCAAAGCCATCTGGAAGGGGCATTCCTGGACACTGCCGTCAGTTTCTGGCACCCAGTGAGAGTTTCTCATGTTTCTCTGGTTGGTGACAGGGGACAGTTAGAGGAGGTGGCTGAGCACCTAAGGTGGGAGTGAGGCGAGAGGCTGGCCCACCTACCTCTGAGTACATGTCCTCACCGTTTAGAAGGTGGTAGTGAGGACTGAAGGAGCTAAGGCCTCCAGCACGCAGAAGGCCCCCTCCCCCTCCTCTTCCCTGAAAGCAAACATCACGATTTCTCCATTTCTCAGTTTTTGCCTGGTGACCCCAGGCTGGGAGTGGAGGTGACCACATGGACCTTACTGAGGCCAAACTCGGGACAGCCGGGCTGCGTTGAGTCCTCCCTCTTGGTCCATTCAGCCCAATCATCCAAGAGAGGACAGCCAGGCCCCGCCTCTGCCCCGCCTCTGTCCCAGCAAGTCCCCTGCCGTCCAGCCTGTTATCCTTCATCTCCTCTCCCACCAGCCCAGCTGGGCGGTCCAGTTTGGTGCAGGGCTGATGGCACCAGGCCCCTAAAAGCCTCAGCACGCATTTCCAAGGAGACAGCCCTATGTGCACTTGCACACACTTGCAACGCCCGGTTCTTTTAAGGAGAATATTCACAGGAAGGAGGGTAGAAAGAAGCGAATGAGGGTCAGACTGCAAATGTGATGTTGGTGGAAGGAGCATAAGGCCAGGCCCAGCTGCTCTTTGCCCTTCACAGAGAAAACAGCGTGACACTTCACAGTTTGCATACACTTGCACGTGGGATAACTCATTTAATCCTGGCAACAAGTCTATGAAGCAGGTAGGCGTTGTCCCTTTTACAGATGGGGATGGAGAGAGAGGCGTGTCTAGGATACCTGGCTGGGGTGGCCCACCAGTGATTTTAGTTAGGAGCTCCCTGAGGCGGGGACCCTGCCTGCCCAGCTCAAAGGGAAGGCCTTGTTCAACCTTTGGGTGTGTTTCATGCTCCATGGCTCCTTGCAAAGGAGGCCTGAGTGACCAAAGCTGGTAGAAAGATGGGGGACCGGCCTCTGAGCACAGCCAAGGCCCTCTAGGGTGAAGGAAGGAACGGGTGTAAAGAACTAACAGTATGGTTTAGAGAAGCAGGGTCTTTGCAGAAGCTGGAGAAGAAAGTGAGAGAGAGAGAGTGAGCAGTCTGGAACAGACTTAAGGATCAGGGCCCAGAGACAGAGGGGAAACTGAGTCAGGGCTTGGGGTACAGACCCACCCTTTTGCTGGACATGGATTTCTCTGCCCACAGGAAAGTTGGTCAAACTGGTGGCCCAGAGTGAGGGGCTGCCAGGTGGCTGTTGTAACCTGAAGCCAAGGGAGGCTGAAGCCTGGTCAGTCAGCTCTGCTAGATAAAGTCTGCTTAACCAGGGACAGGAAAGAGGTGGTCTGTCTGCACAGGCTGCGGGGGGGGAGGCGAGAGGGAGAGACCCCAAGGAAGGTCTCAGGGAACGTCTTTGAACTGGAAAATGGAGAGGCTGCAGGGAGAGCAGTCTCGTGAGAGCACACCTCACACTCCTCATGCTTTTCTCTGAAATTCCCTCACACTGGACCCAAAATATATACTCTGCACGTGATCTAGATGTGTGCTGAAGCGGTCACTGGACTGGAGAAAGTGGGGAGTTTGTGAAGAGGTCTCAGTCCCCCACAAGAAACCACCCCTTTTGCACCAAAGCAAAGAGCAAGCAATCCTGATGGCAACTGTTTCCAGGGCAACTGGCACCTCAGCTGTCTTCCACCCACTGAGGTCCAAAGCCAGAGTGGGGGACACAGGGAGAGAAGCTGCTGCATCAAGAACTTTCACAGTCCTCGCCACATGACTGCTGGAAATTCTAGTTCTCTCTTCCCACCAAGGTGTATTGCTTTTCAGGTAGATGCTTTTATTTTTGTAAAAGACTTGGAGAGTCTGGGAGCTTTGGAAAGTGGTGATGGCAGGTTGAGGGCAGTAATGTGAGGGAGGTCTTTGTGGGGTGCACTGACCCTCATTTAATCTACCCATTGGCATCTGTCAGTCCCGCGGGGCCTCATGCTTCTGACCCTCAGAGAGATACCCCATGGAGAAGTGACAGGAGGTGGCCCGAGACATTGGTCCATGCTCCTGGACCAGCCCAGCTGGTCCTCAGGCAGGGCTGGCCAGCGTCTGGCAGAGCTCTGCCTGAGACCTTAAGCAAGTGCTCTCAGCACTGGGCCCCAACTTCCCATCCACAGTGAGCGATGGGGACTTTCCGGCTGTCGCAGGGCTCGGTGGACCAGCTGCGAGCCAGTGACCAGCAGCTGCTGCCACACTTCAAAGGCCTTGTTATCCTCATCAGAGGAGCAGCGCCCTGAGTTGCCCCCAAGAACCCCTCCCTGCCCAGCTGGGAGCTGTCCCTGCAAGCTGCTGACAGCCCAGCAGTTCCCTGTCCAGGGGCTCGGCCACCCTGGACATCCCAGCTTCCCTGCTGCCTGGACCAAGAAGAGAGCCCCGTACCTCTAGCTTTTGGGAGAACGTCAGCTTCACCAGCCCACACAGCCCGTTCAGAAATGGCAAAACAAAAGTCAGCCCTGGCTCATGTGCCAGGCTGAGCTGAGGGTGATCTGAGGAGATGAGCTTCTCCTGGTGAGCAGCTGGGGTCCTGAGTGCTAGGAGGGCACCAGAAGTCCTTCTGTGATGCCTGCCTTGGAGGGTGGCCCAGACAGCCCCAGCATTCAAAACCACAGGCTGTGGTCTGCTGGGCCTGGGGCCCATTACTCCTGTAAGAGCCCGTGGGGACCCTGCCCTGAGCTCTGGGACCCACCTTCTTCCCTCGGTCAGTGCCTCCAAGGAGCAGAGCCTGCCGCCTGTCCTTCCCTGAGCCCAGCTGCCCAAGTGGTGAAAGCGAAGGTAGGGGCTGTAGTGTCTGTCCTCAGGCTCCCGGGTCAGGGAGTAGGCTCAGGGTCCTGCAGAAGGCAGCCCTACGGGGACAACCAGGGCCACCTGGTGGGGAGACGTACCAGACATATACGAGGGCCAGGCCTGAGAGAGGGCCCTGAGGGGACACTGGGGTTCCTAAGTCAGACTCGGGCAGCACAGGGCAGCTGGGTTCCTTCCTTTAAAGGTACCTGGGGAGTTTGAGCAATGAGGACCTGGGTGTGAGCCCCTGACATCTTAGAGCAGAAGAGACTAGCAGAAAGATTTACGGGGGAGGGGGTACCCTGAGCAGGTGGTCCCCAAGCTAGCCGTGGCCTTGGGTTTCTCAGATAGGACTTGGTAGACACCTGGGGCTGGCAGCTGGCTCTGGCCCGTGGTCCACGCCCTCCTCCGCATGGTTCCCTCGCCCCATGTTTGCCTGTGGTATCCTAGGAACCCGGGCTTTGAGCCTGTAGTTCTGTTACATAACAGCTTCCCTCCCATCCGTGGGTTCAGCCCTCCAGCGAGCAGGCGCTGAAGCAGGCGCATGGAGGAAAGCCTCTTCTCCAGATAGGAGACTACCCCAATCTACAGCCTCTGCCGGTCCCCTGCCACCCCACATGCACAGGGAGGGAACTTAATAAGCATCAGCATCCAGGGCATTCTCTCAGCAGAGTCCTCTGGTCTCATGGTTGTCCCACGGGAGCATAGCACCTGTCAGTGGCCACATGCTGCCCATAGCTCCCCCAAGCTAGCAGGCTTAGGGGGCACTCCCACCATGTCTCTCTCTGCACCCCAACCCTTCATCTGGCCCAGGAAGGGATCAACAGCAGACCCCTGCTGGGGACTCTCTCTAGCTTGGAGATAGATGCCCGTCCTGCCACTGTGCGTGTGGCTGCCCCCACCCCTTGGGCACCTGCGTGGCCAGCCAATGCAGGCCACCTCCGTTCCTACCTGTCTTCTTCTCTGGCCAAGGCAGAGAGTGCTCCAGCAGAGACTTGAGGACCTCAGGCATGTCCATGGCAGGGGCCACTCCGATCCGGTCACAGCTTGACATGGCAGGAGGAGCTTGCTCTGGGAGTTCAGAAGCAGCTGGAGAGGCAGGAGCTGGCTGGGGAGCCGCAAGCTGTGGAGGCAGGCGGGGCGGGAGCCTGAGGCAGCCAATCGACAGCATGGACCCCAGCCCGCCCGTCCACCCCCAGCTGGGCCACCTGCCAGCTCCGGCTGCAGCCAGGCCTTCCCTTCCCGCTGCCTGGCAGGGCGGGCCTGGCCCTGTGCCAGCTGCAGCACGTGGAGCCACCCCGCCAATCCTCTGACAGAGAGCCCGGTCTGTTATCTAACTTTGCAAAGGGAAGTTCTCCCCCAGGCTGGGAGCCATAACCAGGGCCTGCCAGGTGAGAACAGTGAGCCGGCTCCACGCCCACCGCGAACGTGCACTGCACACTCAGGCATGCTCCGTGGAGGAGCCCTGGCGCCTGCCATGGGAACCAACTGGGGCTGCGATTTGAGACCCAGCCACCACAGGCAGCTCGGCACAAAGGATACACTCTATGTTGGCACATACAGGCCCGTGAAGGCACATCGTGCAGTCACCTGTGGACTCGTGAGTCTCCAGGGGTGGCTGGTGTGTTTTGATGCAGATGCACGTGTGCCGTGCAAGGCACACGGGTGTGCACCAGGCGTGAGTAATTGGGGCTTTGCACCGTCTGCAGAGCTCCACGTCTGTTCTCAGGGAAGTGACAAAACCTGGAGCCTTCTGGGGCCCTTTGGTGTTCCAGAGAGGGGAGAAGAGGCAGGTGCCAGCAGACAAGTGCTGGGAAGGCAGGCAGAGCAGGCACCACCGAAAGGGGCAGCTCTGCAGACCTGTCTCAGGCCTGTCCTGGAGGATGTCCTGCTTCCCAGCCTGTTCCGGGAAACTTGGTGGCAATTGGCTGTTTGCTATAATCCCCTCCCTGGCCCTCTCACCAGGACACTGGCCTGTGTGGTCCCCAGGACACTTGAACGTGTGGTTGAAGCCGAGGTTCTGTATGTCGCCCTGCACTGAAGACCAACATCAGACTTGGCTGGGGGTGTCAGCTCGACGCTGCCACGCACTGATGTGGGGTCTTGAACAAGCTGCGCAGATCTTCTGGGTCTCCAGTCCAAATCTGCTGAATGTCGTGACCTCCAAGGGTCTCTTCAGCTCTGGTTCTGCATCCCTGACACTCTGGTTGGATGCAATAAGCAGTTGCTTCCTTGGACTGCAGCTGACATCTATGTAGTCCTTTGCCGCTTTCCAAATTCCCATTTTGCACAGAATCAGACATATTCTAGGAATCCCTTCAGGCCTCTCTCCTTCCCAGCAAACCTCACCTTGTCCTCCAATTACCCTCCCGCCCTCCCTAATAGCCCTCCCCAAACCATGTTCTTTTCCAAAATTAGTTAATTTCAATTTTTGAACACAAAAAACAGTACATCGTTCAAAGCTCAAAACTTTTGATAAAGCCTTCTCCATTCCCTTTCCTCACAACAAATTTAATTTCCTATTTATCCTTCTAATGCCATTTGCCTCTGCAATCCCAGGGGTAAGTGTTCCGTGGGCCTGGTGTGCAGGCTGCCTCGATTTACAGGCTGGCGCTGACTGAGGCTGGGCTGGTGCATTAACCATTCCTTGTTTCAAGAACCCTGTCATGTGCCAGACTAGCTTAGCACAAAGTAGAGTGGGTAGGTGCCCACGGAGTGTGATTTGAGACAACAGGAAGTACCCTACATGTCTCAGAAATACCCACCTGCTGTGTGACACTTCATTCTCAGAGATTCGTTCCTTTGAACACTCTGCAGACCCCTTTCAATGTACAATGTATTAAGCCTCTAAGATGTGAAAGAGTGCTTAGTGCATACCTGGCACAGCCCAGACCTTCTGAGGAATTCAAAGTTAAATACCAAACCCGCCAGGCAAGTCCCTGCCCTTAAGGACTTTATGCCATTGCTGGGTCAAGTGGCTAGGGAGGGCAGAGGTAGGGAGAGGTGAGGCCACATACAAGCCTGGGGACATTTGGAGGGGCCAAATGCAGGTGTGTTGGGGTTGTCTGCACTTCTTGGGTTTCCTGGCTCAGAGGTCTTGCTGTGCTATAGATGGCTCCCCTGGTCGGGGGCATATGTGGATGCAGTTTCTGGCAGAGCCCTCAAGGCTTTCTCTGGAGAGGTGCAGAGCTGCTCCCACCTGCACCCCCAGGTCCCTGACAGTTACCCTACCTGCCCAGGTGGCCCCTCCTCAGAAGCAGCTTCCCCAGAGGCAGGGAGGAGCCCACTAGGGTATGGTGGTTTGGTCACTGTGGCCCTATTCCCAGGACTGAAGACCGAAAATGGGCCTGCATTTAATGACTGGGGGCTGTTCAAGCCAGCGTGGGCCGTTGATGGCGAAATGTCAGCCACTGACCCTAAATATCTAGGTTACATAGGGGCGTGGAGACACACATGTGAAACACAATCAAGACAAAAAGATGCAGGACAATAAGCGCACACTGATTACAACGATACAATCTTTTTAAGCCTCAATTCCAGTATCACCTTCTCCAGGAAGCCCTCCTGGGCTCCCCAGCCTGAATGAGGTGCCTTCCCTGGCACCTCATGTGTCTGTCCCACCACTGTATCTGTCACATTAACCTACACTCTTCCCTGTAGGTCTGTGTTCCCTAGAAACCGAAGATTCAAGGGAAGCCATGATTCTTCAGTCATAGTATCCCCAGGATCTGAGATCAGGGCGCTGCTCGGTTAGTGCTTACCAACATGAGCTAAATGAGGACCAGAAGAGATTTAGGGGAAAGTACGAGAATTTAGCAACTTAGTCCACTAGGTTCATTGAAGTCCTGCTGATCTTACGCTTTGATTTTCTGAGTTCAAGGGAGATCCTGAGGCAGGTTCACGATCTCTGCAGCCTGAGGATGGGTCTGCACTTTCTTTCAGGAGCAGTACCTCGCCATGCCACTTTGCTTTTTCACGGTGCAGTCAGGGGTGCCGAGAACCCCAGACGTCAGCGCTGAAGGGATCTTGGCTGATCAGCCAGTTCCCAGTGGTTCTCGATCTTTCTTTGGCCTCCTTTCTAAGAGTCCTTAGGACCTTCACTGAACCTCTCTTGGCTCTAAGATGTGGACACCAAACCTGAGGGTTGCTGTGGAGAACAGACACGCTACATGCAGTGCCCGGTACAAAGAAGGTGCTCAACTGAGTCGGCGTCTCATACTCCTCTAGTCATTTATGAAGCATCTGAGCCGCTACTGCAAACCGAGCCCAAATGATTCCGTCCTTAGAGAAGTCACAGGCCTTGGACCTCTGCTACTGGGGCCACTCTGTACTGCAGTTTAAAGCTGTCCCATGAGCCTGCCTGTGAACACGTGCAGCCCCTTCCATCAGGAACCCCCTCCATTACCTGCTACCACATACAATCCGAGATTTGAAAAAGTACCTCTCACCCCAGCAGGTACAGGTGTCCTCTACAGAGAGTTCCTGATCTAATACATGCTCTCCTTTTAAAGATGAGGAAGCCCACGGGACCTGGATCTCCCTTGGGCCCAGGGGAGTCTGGGTGGTAGTTGGGATATTCCAAAGCATGGCATGGCCCCTCACCTTTTTGGAAAAGCCACACCTAGAAAGGGCATGGAGCCAGCCCTCTGGAACCCAGGATGGTGCACGTGGTAAAAACAGGGAGGTGTGGGTCCCGCTGGACAGCCCACGTGGAGGGCCGAGAGAGGCGGGCCGCAGAAGAGCCAGGAGAGGGTGGCCACGGGGCCGCTGGTGCAGAGCACAGCTTGTCCCTGTCAGCCGAGGTGCTGCCTGAGCCGGGGTCAGCTGAGTTGCCCTGTTTACACAGGGATTCAGACCTGCCCCTCACCCCGTGGAATGTCTGCCTTGAGGCGTGCTCAGAGCCAGCCAGCTCTGCCCGGTGAGTATAGAGCAGCCTAGGCGCCGGCAACAAGTGCCAGACAGGGAGGAACAGGAGCGACACCTTGGGGACAGAGGTCAAAATGCACACGTTTATTTTCTAGAACAAAAGCTAAAAGAAGCAAGTTTCTTTCATTTTATTTTAAGAAGGACAAAAATTGTTATTAAAACATCTACATTATTATCAAGATACTAGACCTTATGAATATTTAATATTAAAGTGTGGTATTCTTAAATTTTTAATACACAGACATTTTTAAAGGACCCTTAAATTGATTACTGCCCAGCTAAGAAATGCAGCATCCCTCTTTGCCCCACTCCAAAGGGACAGTCAGCTCACATCAGGGGCACCTGTCCCCATTACCATGTTCCCTATGACATCTTGTCCCTGCCTGATGGCAGTGGGCACAGGCCCAATTCCACAGTCTGAGCCGCCCTGTCAAAGTCACAGCTGAAATAATCACCCTCATCATTCAAAGTGTTCCCCTCCCCCCCATGACCTCTGGCCGCCTCTTGCTCGGGGATCCAGCTCTGGCCAGGCCAGGAAGGCCCAGATCCTAAGGACCCCTGGTCAGATAACAGGATAAGAAGAAAAAATGTGGGCTCTAATCCTCTTCCTTTGGGTGGGACACAAACACCAATCATTTGTTTTCTTTGAACATTCCTGCTCTTTCCCCACGAGGCTGGGGTGGTCTGGAAGCTACCAGGCAAAGCTGGGCCCAGGTGGGGCCACCTCTGCCCCTGCTGCCCTCATCACCTCTGACCGTAAGAGGTGATGCTCCAGTCCCTAAGTCCTCACAAATGGCTTGATGACCCCCCCAAATCTCTCCTAATTACACCAGGATGGCTGCATTTTTCTGGCCAAATTCTTTATCTTTAACCCTCATTAGAAGTGATTCGTTGGATACCACACACATATATAATATTATATAGAGCGATATAGTTAATACCTGTGTATATATGCATCATGGGGGCGACATATATACACACTAAAAACAAGGCTGGTGACGACAGACTGCAACACCACGGATCAGGGGAAACAAGTGTCATTGACATTCACGGCCACGGCCCCCTCCTGGGGTGTGGTCTCCTCCCCTCCAGCCACACCACCAGCACCCAAACTGCAGTGCTGGCCTGCTGGGGGCGGGGCGGGGGAGGAAGGGATGCATGCCACGATTACTGGGGAAGGGTGGGCAGTGGCGGCCAGAGGAACAGGGTTCTCTGCGGCCCGGGTGCCCGTCATCATATCGCACACTATCAATCCTTGCTTGAGGAGAAATAGGGGTATTTATACTCTCCGTCTCACCCCCCGACTCAGCCTTGGTTCCCGGTTCCCTCCGGGGGGGGCCCCACTTCTTGTGCCAATGGTGTGGGGCATTTTGGAATGTCTAGGGAACCAGGGAAGGCTGGGTCTGCCCACAAGGGGTGGGATAGAGAAGAGGGGTGCACACAGACGTCAGAAGAGGGGGATGGGAGAGGGGCTTGGTGGGTGGGGGCAAGGGCTGGGGGTCAGCTGGGGTCCTAGGCAGCTGTTAGGGCCGGGGAGCAGGGAGAGGCTGGGGCAGATGGCCATATTGTACGTCCAGGTCTAGGGGGAAAGGGTGTCGGAAAGGACCATGCTGGGTCCCCAAGAAAGGGGTGGCTATGTCCGATCCTGGAGTGGCCCATGGTGCCCAGGGTCATGTCTCCCCTTTCCCCCCAGTACCTCATGCAGCACCTGAGCCTATGGGTGCCCTGCCCATGACCACTTCTTCCTGGCCAGCGCAGGGAAGTAACCTTTGCTGCTACACTCTCCACAACGACCCTCAGAAATGGACTGTCCCTCCATGGGTGCTGACATGACCTTTCCCAGCACCTGGGCAGTGCTGCCTGGGACCCCAGCTGCATTCAGAGGCTGTCACATCTCTGCTCAGAACCTGGAGGCTCCAGCTGATGACGGGCCCTGAGTCTTCTGGCCACAGTTTGCACCCCAGTTCTACCTCATGCCATGGGCTGCAGACCCTGGGCAGAACACTCCCCACTTCTAGGCCTGTTTAGCTATCTGCCAAATGGAGGTTTGGGCTGGGTCATCTCCGAAGGCTCTGAGGACCTACAGTCTACAGTCAGAGGCCCAAGAGGGCCAGAAGCTGGGCTGGTGGCCTGACTAGAGAGCCAGACTCCAGAGATCATCACGCCCAGGCCCTCCCACGTTTCCAACCAGAGGGGAAACTGAGGCCTCAGAGAGTAAGTGACCAGTACAGTGTCCCCAACTCCATTCTGGGACTGCATTTTAAAGCTAATTGGGGACTCCTGCCCTCTGTTGTGTCCTGATCTGCCCCCAGGGAGGTGGGGGTGGGGTGAGGGTGGGGCAGGGAGAAGGACCCTCCTGCTGCAGATTCAAGTGGGGACCCCAGGCTCCCCAGCCCTGAGCTTTGGGCCCCCTTTAGGAGCAGACAGAAGTTAAAGCTGTAGCTGAAGCTGGAGGGGTCAGCCAGACCTCTCCTTCCCCAACCAGGAACGCTGGGGGGTGAGGAGGGGCTGCCCAGGGTTTCAGCAGGATGAGGACCCTGGGACCCCTTGGGCTGCAGCACGTGCACCTGGGCTTGCACACCGGGGCAGTGGGGGCACACGGGATGGGTGGGGCCCCCGGGGCGGGGGGCTGCCTGGTGAGGACGGGCCCCCCACCCCCAGCACTGGCCTGCCCTGGCCCTTCTACCAGGCCCTCAGTCCCCACCCCGCCCCCTGACCCTAGGACTTCTCCCAGGACCCAAACCTGGCCCTACTCCCCGGGGACGGTGGCAGCAGCAGGGCCTTCCGGGGCAGCACCAGCAGCATCGCCGTCCTCTTGCAGCAGGAAGTTGTATTTGCCGAAGTCATCGTCGCGTGGGCACAGGAGCATGTCCTTGCGGGCCTTCGCCAGCTTCTGTTTCAGCACCTCGCGCCGGTCCAGCCACTCGTTCAGCTCCTCCTGCCCGTGAGCGCAGCGGCACTTGTCCCCCTCTGGGCAGGCTTTGCCCTTCTGGAGCCTGTGGGTGGCGGGAGGCTCACTGCCCAGCCCTGCGTCCTGCCCGCCTCAGGCTGCCGGACCTTGGGCCGGCTGCTGAACCTCCCCCAAGACGAGCCCCTCTCGGGCAGCTTCAGTCCCGCCGAGAGCTGGCAGGTCCCACCCCGCCCCCTGCGCCTCACATCCAGGAGCAGCTGTGTCTGGACACATGGCCCCCTGAACGCCACCTCTAGACCAAGAGGAGTCAGAGCTGGCCACGGCCTCCACCTCCTCAGGCCCACACCTGTCCACCCCGCAGCCCTGCCCTCCCGGGAGCACCTGTCACAGAGCCGGAACTCGCCCATGGGGAAGCGGTAGGCCCAGCCGCTAGCGTCGCTGTCAGACGTGAAGACCTTCTCCTTGTGCTTCTCGGACTGGATGTGCTGCTGCCACTGCTTCTTGCTGTTGCTGTTCTTGCCACAGAGCCAGCAGTGGTAGCCCATCTGGGGGCACAGCCACCGTGGGTGCCCGTCCTCACACCCCTGCCTGGGGGCTGAGCCCCTCCCCACGCCCACCCCGGGTAAGGCGCAGGCCACAGCCGACACGGTGGGGACATTACCATAATGTCGGCATAGTCCGTGGGCATCTGGATCTGCTTCTCCCCTTCGCGGGAGCTGATTGGGGTCCCTTCTCCTGGCTTCCCTGGGTTGTGTTTCTTCAGCCACATGTCATAGGTCTGCTGCATGTCCAGGACTGGTGGGGAACAGGGACAGAGCGCCTGGTGAGAGGGGACCCACCCATTCTGTCCTGTGACTCCTGCTGCCCTACCACTGGGCTGCCTGGTCAGCACGAGAGCCAGAGAGGGTGTGGCCTGTCACACAGGGACAAGGGCCCGGACGGCAAAGGGAGGTGCATCCCGCAGGGGGTCTTGGGCCTGCTGATGAGTTGGGGTGTTGGCAATGAGGGGACACCGGGCTGGTGCCCGCCCTTCCCACTCACTCTTATTGTCCTTCATGAATGTCCACATGTCCCTCTCTTCTGGGCTGTGTGCGAAGGAGCAGTTCCCCACATACTGGCACTTGCGGCCATTCTGCGCGTGGATGCAGAGCTGTGGGGGGGTGAGGGGATAGCCTGCTGAGTCCCCCTGGATTGGGTCACTGCCCCAGCTGAAGGGCAAGCCCTCCCAGGGCCCCATGGGCCCCCAATCCGAGGTCCCACTGCCACACTGCACCCACCCCCGGCGCTCACATCATATTGCTGTGGGAAGTTGCGAATGGATGGCAGTGGCCTCACTGACACCCATTTCCTCTTGGCCTTGGACATCACCAGAAGGACGCGCCGCTCCTTGGTCCAGCTGCGGGGCAGAGCAGGGGGCTGGTTAGGGAGGGTGTCTGACCTCCAGGGAGAGGCGGCCTCCTCACCAGTGGTGCCCAGCCCTCCTGCGCCCCCGCCTCAGCAGCGGTGCCCAGCCCTCCTGCGCCCCGCCGGCGCCGCTCACCAGTGCCGGGCCTTGGCGCTGCAGTACTTGAGGTCTTTGTCGGGCTCCACCACCTGCCCGTTCCTCCAGCACTGGCCGCACACAAACTTCATCTGCAGGTCAAAGGTGCTGGGCCCATGCGCCCGTGGGGCACCCTGCAGGGGAGAGAGGCTGGTGAAGCCGCAGGCACAGGGCCCAGGCCCTGGGGCTCATCACGCAGGTGGCCTCTGGGCACATTAGGGCTGCCCAACACCTTGGAATGGACTGGTCCATTATCACTTACTGGTGGGAAGTGACCCCCCAACTCTAGGCAGAGGCTCAGAGGTTACTAATCCAACCACAGGTAAGTGGCCTGAGGACAGGGCCCTGGCCTGAGGCAGGTGGTCATTCTTCTTTGCAGGATGGCACAGCTATGCCATGCGGCACTGGGCCTAAGCAGCTTCTACTATGGCATCTTGTCCTCGGCCCCACAGTGCCACTGGCCCCGCCCTCTGATGGCAAGCAAGCAAGATGCCCCATGCCTGGGCCATGACCAGGCCTGGCACAGAAGCTCTGTTCCCCAGCCAGGCCAGAGAGTAGCATCTTGGTCAGAAGGATGGGGCCCCTGGCAGCAAGAGAGGGTTGAAGCGTGTCGTGGCACCTTTGGGCAGCTAGGCCTGCACCCATTCCTAGGGACCCCGGCAGCCGACCTGGGCAGGATGAAGTGGGGTTAGAGGGATAGGAGGTGGTGAGAACTCGGTGTTCTCTCTTTAGAAGACGATGCTGAGGGCCCAGCCTCAGCCCCTCACTGCTTCCCAGCATGGCTCCTAGCCAGGAGTAAAAATAAACCACATGGGGGAGGGGATGGGAAAAGAGAACTGGACAGGATTGGGAGAGAGGAGAGGAAAGGAAAAGGACAAGAAACGAGGGAGCTAGGGAGAGAGGGAAGGCCCACGGAGGCTGGGCAGCTGTATTGACAGCCTGGGCCAGGCCTACCCCACTGGCCAGCCTGCCCTGCTCGCTGGCTCACTGCCACACGCAGGTTGGTTTCAGGAGGGGCCAAGGGCCCAGCTCATACAAGTTGATCAGTGGGTGGGCCTGGCATGGGGAGGGAGCCATCCCTCATGTGTGGATGGCATGGAGGCCTCATATCACAGTCACCATCTCCTCAGCCCTGGGACCACCCCTCTGTCTCCACTGTCATCTTAAGTTACAGTGGTCCCCTCCTGGGGAGGGTGAGGACAGGAAGGGCCCGGGGCCAGTGCAGAGCAGGGACTCAGCCAGCTGCTGCGTGGTCAGCTCCCACGAGCCTCACACCTACCCTGGGAGATGACAGGTGGGAGGACTATGGTCCCCATTTTAGAAATGAGGAGCCCTCAGGGGTGACAAGAATAGTGCAGGTGGGAGGGAGCAGAGCGAGCTCAAGCCAAGATGTCAGAGAACCTGGGGTTCACTCCACTAAGGGTGCCCCGGGCACGTCTCTACCATGCTCTGAGCCCCCGTTTCGCCATCTGCAAATGTCACAGCTCACTTTCTCAGGACCAGGATGAAGATCAAGAGGGACGAAAGAGGATACAATCAGTGGGTGTAAGTTTGAGGAATACCAGGGTACTTACATGGTCTCAAGAATCTCCCTAGAAGATACTTATTAATTACAAAGGGGAGAAAGATAACTTCATAGTAGAGAAACCTTCACAGTGGAGGCACCTTTAATCAAGTTATCAAGTTGTCACCAAAGGGACAAATCAGATGATGTGCCTTTTGATAAGTGAATCAAGAAGAGCATAACATCACCCTGAGGTGAAGAACCATCAGACAATCCCGATGGACGGGCCGTTAACAAAGCAAGTGGCTCTTCCCAAATGGCAGTGTCAAGGAAGACATAGGAAGACTGAGGAACTGCTCTGGATTAAAGGACACTAAAGAGACCCAACGAATGGATGAATGCAGTGTGTTACGGGGAATTTGGGGACAATTCACAAACTCTGAATAATAGTACACCAGAATCTGAACAATTACACCAATGTTACTTTTGTGGTATTGTAACTGTCCTGTGGTTATTACGTAAGAGAGTCCTCATTTTCAGCAAATACACACTGAAGTATTTAGCAGGAAGGGGGCATCATGCCTGCAACTTACTCTCCAATGGTTCATAAAAACGTGTGCATATTTCTGTATATAAATGTATACTATGTGTGGATGTGTACACACACACACACACGACACAGTGAGTGGGAAATGTGGTAAAACGTTAACATCTGGGGAACCCAGAAAGGATACACAGGAATTCTTTATACTATTCCTACAATTTCCTGGTAAGTCTGAAACTATGTCCAAGTAAAAGGATGGGGCCTGATCTCACCCCCAATGCCAACCTGGGCCTTACCAAGCCGCTGCTGGCCTTCCCAGCGTGGGCCTCCATCTGTTGCCAGTATTTCTTAGATTCCTGGACGATGTCTTCGTGGGTCATGCCTGGGGAGGGCGGGAGCAGACACTAATGTCCCTGACGGAGCTCAGTGAGGAGAGGGACAGGGCCTGCAAGATGCTGGTGCCACCGCAGGCCCAGGCAGAGGAGCCCCACCCCCACGGGGGCCTGCCAGGGAAGACGTGGGGTGCAGGGAACTGCTCATCTCTGTTCATCTGGGATTGGGACAGAGCCCTGCTCCAAGCCCTCTTTCAGCCCGTCTCCCTTCCTCCACCCTTGCCCCTCTATTCACCCAGTAAGCAGGGTGACTTCTAAAAACTCTTGAACAGACCATACAACTCCCCCCACTTTTAAAACCCTCCAGACCCTTCACATCACATTTAGGACAATCCCAACGCACTTGGGTCCCTGCTGAACCCTCAGGCCTCCTCTCTAACAGACTCCACCCACCCACCACCACCACCCAGGCACTAAGCTGCTCTGTCCTCACGGGCAGTCTTTCTGGACCAAGCTTGCTCCTGCCTCAGGGCCGCCAGCTTTACTGTTCCCTTTGCCTGGAATGTTGTCCCCCCTTTCCTTGATCAAATGCCAGCTCCTCAGAGGACTTCCCCACCATCTTACCCACATGGCCCACCCTGAATCCCCCTCCACCTTGTTGCTCTCCTTTACTTTCCTCATAGCACGGATGCACATCTGAAACTATATCACCCTATTCCACCAACTTGAAAACATCGATTGCTACATGTACCATTATTTTATGTTCCACACACAAATGCTAATTAAGTTATGATGTGCAGTAGGGAGAAACATGTGTCATAGAACAGATGGAATACGGGGTTTATTACCCACTTATTATACTGTCTGCCTCGCCCTCACTTGCTCGTGCCAGTTCTGAGAGCAAGGACCTCACTGGGTCTTGCTCAGCCCCCCCGACACAGAGGGGGTGCTCATTGCATCCCTGTTAGATGAATGAGTGAGCGAATGGCTTTTAACCTCCTCAACTCTGACCCAGAGATGAGGATCTCATGGGTAAGCAAGTGAAGGCTCAGAGAGGGGATGTGACCTATGGACGACCACCCCGGTAGCCAATGGACTAGGAGTCCAGCACTGCCTGCCTCTTCCTTCTCCACGTGCAGTGCCCGGAGAGGGATCCCCTGAGCCTGGCAGCTCCCTGAGAGCTGAGCCTTTGCATCCTCTGTGCTGTCGAGGAAGCATAGGCTCCTCCGGAGGTAGCCGCCCTCCCCCGTAACCACCCTCCTCTGAACTCCTGGAGTCCCCCTGCACCTGCCATCAATCGGCCCATCCACCCTCAGCCAGCTCCATGCCTCCCATGGCCTGCCCCCGCCCAGCCCCCCACCTGAGTACTGCTGCAGCAGCCAGACTTTGAGCTCGATGAAGCTGTGGGCAAAGTGGCAGCTGTCTTCCCGCAGGCAGCCATAGCGGACCTCATGACGGCACACGTCGAACTGGAAGTGCTCCTGGAACTGGCGGATCTTAGAATACTTGAGGGAAGTGGAGCGGACGATGTGTACCAGGCACCTGCGGGGCAGGGGCGGGCGGTACAATTCGGTCTGCAGCCCCCCGCCTGTCCCCACATCCTGGCAGGGGAGGGGCTTCTCCCCGGGTGCCTCCTGCCCTATTAGCTATTTCGAGAACGTGATGGCATGGTAGGTGAGAGGGAGGGGTCCTGTGCTCAGGCAGTCCTGGGTTAGAGTCCCAGCTGTATGACCCTCCCCTGGCCTCAGTCTGGGGCCAGCTCAAAGATAGAGCTGCCCACAGGAGTAGGGCACCAGGTCCCACCTGCTACAAGGCTGGGAGAAGGGCGCGCCCATGGGTGGGAGAAGGGACATGTCCCTCGAGTTCCCCAGCACAATGCTCCAGAACTGGTCCCGCACCCAGAGGAATAATAACCAAGTACCTCCTCCAGGCCAGGAACTTTAATTACCCTCACAGCAGCCCCAGGAGGTTGGAATCTCAACAGGCCAGATGAGAAAACCAAGGGTCACAGTGGTCAGAGGACATTGAACAGACCCTTGACCAGACTGGGACTTAGTCCCATGTCTGTCTGACTCCATCATCCTCACTGGGGCAGAGCCAGTGGGTCAGAAGGAGCAAAGGTGGGTGCCTAGCTGGCCCAGCCCCTCCCACTCACTGTGCAATGCCGATGTCACAACGGGAGGACACCGGATGGGAGTCAGAGACGTGGCCTCCCACCTGCCTGGTGAGTAAACTACTTCCAATCCTCAGCTTTCTCATCTGTACAACAGAGACAGTAACTCCACCCTCATAGGACTGAGAGATCATCAAAATACCCAGGGGGACACTCAGAATATAGAATATGCTCAGTAAGTGTGGTTCTGCCCTTTCCACGTGGATGCTAGATCTGAGTCCCAATTCTGCCCCTTGCCTTAGGTCCACCCTCTGGCCTCATCTGCTCACCAGCATCGGGCTGTACCAGGGGACTCTCCCCATGCCCCCACCCCTGGGCCGGGCTTCGGGCCGCACTCACTTGTTGTTATAGAAGCTGTGCTTGGCAGCCAGATTGGAGCAGACAGACGGAGAGTCCTTGGTGCCTTTGCTGATGATCCGGGGTTTACTGTCAAAGCAGATCTGCCCAGGAGGGGTGGGCTGGGACTCAGCATGGCCACCCAGGGCGGACACACTGGGTCCCTGCAAGTCCGGCCCTGAGTCACTGAATTGATGGAGTGAGGAAGGGACTCCCAAGGCCTGTGGCCCCTGCCTCTCTGGCTCTAGCTCACAGGTAACCCGGGCCTTGGCTCTCTTGGCTCCTGCCTCTCCAAATGCCTGGGACAGGGGTTACTCCATGCTTCTGAACCTCAGTTTCCTCCACTGTAAACTGGGAATAACCACACGTTCTGTTCTACACGGTCACTGTGAAGCTTAGAAACAATGTAACAGAACTGCGGTGCTTTGTAAAGTACACGCAGCCGCCCGGCAGGAGCTGTGATTCCCAGGCCGCCTGCTCTGAGTCAGAAGGAAGGGCTGGCTGTGCGATGGGTTGGGGTTGGGCTGAGCTGCACACCAGGGAAGTGGGCAGGGAGGTACAGTGGGCATGAAGCCAGCACGGCTGGACGAGGAGGATGGGTAAGAACCGAAGCACCTGGGCCGAGCCTGGCCTAGGGTGGCCGTAAGGAAAAAGTAGCTGTGAATTTTCTCTTCCTGGCCTCAGTCTCCACCTTCACAACATGAGGGGGTTGGATAGGATCTGGGCTCTCGCATGCCAGGATCCTCTGAGCCTAACTTTCTGACTGTCCAAGGAACTACTGATTCTGGGGTCAGGCATCCAAAACCCACAGGTTCCATGATGGCGTGGGCCGGGCAGTCCCTCCCAGCCCGCATCTGTGCCATCGACCTGGCAGGCAGGTACCTCGCAGAGGAAAGTGAAGATGCCTTGGTGCTCCTTAAGGAGCTTTGCGATGGTGAGGCTGCCACGCTTGACGCCCCCCAGCGGGTCAAAGAGCAGGTCGCGGTTGAGCGTGCCCTTCCGCTCCTCGGTCCACACGTCGATCTCCTCCTGATGGTAGGCGAACGTGCAGTTATCCCCGTACTTACAGTCCTGCTTGTTAATCATGTCTGCAAAGAGGCAACAGGACACACGTTCTGCCAGGCAGGACGGAAGCCCGCGGCGCCCCCACAACCACAGCTATGGCCCAGAGCGGGGCCCAGCAATCACCCAGCATGGCTCAGGCTCCTCTCTGACACGGGGGGATGGTGGCCTGCCGTCCACGAGGACAGCACGGCAGGGATCCGGGAAAGCCCTTCCCAGGCCAGGCCCCTGCTTTGCTCTGCACCCGGGTGGGTGGGTGGGGACGCGCAAAGCATGGCCATTCGGCTGCACCACCCCACAGGGATGCCTCGTTTGGGTCAGGCAAGATCAGAGGATGAAAAGGGCTCGGCAGAGTGAGTATACAAGCCTCTAAATAAACACAAAGGACTGTATTATTTTATTGTTGTCATTATTAGGTTGGTGCAAAAGTAATTGCAGTTTAAAAGGTTTAAAACAATTGCAAAAACTGCAATTACTTTTGCACCAACCTAATATTATCATTCGCCAGGAAAATGCCATTGGTGAGAGCCTGGGCCTTGGCACTGGCTGATTGGGCTAGGACTCCATTTTTCCTGAGCCTCAGTTGTCTGTTCATAAACGGTGAACCCTGGGTCCTTAGGAAGATTCAGTGAAATAATAACTAAAACTCCTGGGAGCCAGGCAGCTGGGAGGGTGGAGACCTGCCATTTCCTGGGGGTGGGAACTGTTTTTCTTTTTTTCTCTCCCTCCCGTCCACGCTAAGTCTGCCTGCCCCACCCCTCTGCCAGGCTGCAGGCACATGAGGACGAGCGGCTGGGTGCCTGGTGATCGCCAGACTGTACTCTGTGCTATGACCAGCTCTGCGCCAGGGGAGCCTGCAGGAAAGGGTTTCCCGGATGCAGGCGCTGCTGAAGGAGCAGCAGAGGACAACCGAGTGCACAGAGCACAGCATGTGCACGCGTGTTTGGGGAATGGTTAGGGCACGCATAGAATTGGGATTTCGTGCACACTGGCCAGGGGATACTGCCAGAGGCCTTCGAGCCCACAAGTGATATGTCTTTAAGATCCTGCCAGGAAGACAGTGAGCTGGTCCAAAAGGCCTGGGTGGGCCACACCACAGCACAGGCTGCATGGGGGACAAAGGCGGAGCCTGGGGAGGGCTCCCAAAGCCTGTTCCCTCACCCCGAGTTGCTGGGAGGATGTGTGATGGTGGGTACAAAAGAATGACATTACAAAGCGCTTAACAATATCGTGACCGCCATGTATTGCCATGTAGACTGCACTAAGACACTTGGTTGGGAAATAGAAGAAAGCAAATAAGGTACATGATAACTGTCCACTAAGTAGCAACCAAAATGACATGAGCCAGACACGAGGACAATGACAACAGAATAATCTAAAAAAGCTAACATTTATCGAGCCCTTACTATGTGCCAGTCCTAACCGCTTTGCATGGATTCTCTCCACAGCTTTCCAACAGCCCTTTGGGACCCTGCAGCGGTAACAGAAGCTAGCTCTCCAGCAACTGTCTCAGCCTCACACGTGAGAGCCACCAGTTCCAACGGAACACGCCGAGTGTTCCCGCCTGTGTACGGAGCTGGTCGGGGGAGAGACGCTCATTCTGATGTGGGATTCATCCTCCATGTACCACACCTGCTCTGTCTACCTGTCTACCTATGATGAGGAGCAAAGCAGCAGCTGGGCAGGAGACAGGGCCGCCCTGCCACAGCTCACCCACCTTTGCACAGGTAGTAGGAGCCCACGAAGCTGGTTTTGGTGGGCCGGGGCCGGATTCGCTTCCAGGTCTGGTCCTCTGAGCTCCGAAGCCGGCCGAGCAGGATGTCCCGCTTGCACTTGTGCTCAAGGCCCTCTCGGTAGGTGTAGTCACCTGCCCTGGGGCCTGTGGGTGCAGGATGGGCAGGGACTATGATTCCGGAAGCGGAACCGAAGCATGAAGGCTGACAGGCCCAAGCCATGGGAATTGGCGCCCCCTGTCTAAAAACCTACCTCCGTCACCTCGGCCTCCAGCCTTACCCTCCCCTGCCATATGCACCCTGGGGGGCCGGCGTTAAGGGGAGGCCCTTCAAGGAGTCCCTTTCTGCCACCACCCTGACTCCCTAGTGAGCCTGACCATTTCAGTGTTTCCTTAGAATGAAGATAAGTAGTGCCTGGCAATGAGCAGCCCCTCACAAGCGCCCACCCCTTTCTTTTCCTGCCCTAGACAGGCATTGCCCAGATTCATCCTCCCTCTCCTGCTCCTTCTCTTTCTGGTCCTCTCAAATCTTCTGACCAAGGGTCTACTCTCCCCAGACAATGGGGTGGGGGGCTTCCCCAGCACAGGGGACAACAGGCATGGGGCTCAGGGAGGCAGCATGAGATCCATCCACGGAAGGAAGAGCTTCCTCAGACACAGCCATCCAACAAAGTGGGGTCCTGCTCCCCGCCCCACAGGTCCATGGGAGCTCTGGTGGGATGACTCTCAGTCAAGGGAGATGTGTATGTGCAGGCGGGGGTCTTACAGTGGATGGATGACAGCAACTGGATGATCTCTAAGGCCCTGTCAACTCCAGCACCCGAGATGGAATTTTAACCCTGGGATCCTATGAGAATATCACTCTGAAACCTCAGGACTGTGGGATTCTAGCAAATGAAAAGCCATGAATCTTAGAGTCTAGAATTCTAAGATTTTAGATGTGCTGAAAATTATCTACCAAACTTGGGCACCTATTCTAAACTGCTTCTACTGTCTCCCTTGGATTTGGGGGCTGGGAGACAAGGAACTACATTTCCCAGAGTCCTTTGCCACCTGGGTTCTAGGTAATGTTTGAATTCACCCAGTGAGATGCACTCAGTGGACTGTGAGGTGGAGTGTGGAGAGAGGTACAGGCTGCATTTCCTCTGGCAGATGTTTTCGTAGCAGCCAGCTGGACTCTGCATTCCATGGCCAGGTACCAGCCTCTGGGCAGCGCTTCCCTCCATCCTCCAGTTTTTCCAGCAGTTTTGAAACCCCAACACCCACATTATATCCTTGTCTGCTCGAAACCCCCGGAGGGTCTCGTTTCCCACACTCATCTTTGACTGGTACACTAGTATTCTGTCATTCTGGGATTCTACTCTCCTGAGATTCCCGGCATCTCTGGGCAGAGGGGTAGAGTACGAAGGTATGACATTACCTGTTTTGGGGTAGCAGAGTTGGCAGGCCTGCTTGAACTCATGGGTGGCAGCCAAGGGGTTCTTGATGAGCAAGGCGGTATTGGGCATGGAGGGCTCTGGCTGTGACGGGAGGAATATGGCCATCTTGGGCACTGGATGATGGCTGGAGCCACTGGGGCCAGCCTGGGCACCAGGGTGGGGGACTCTCTGACACCCCCTCATCCCACCCAAGAGCAGAACTGTAACCCAAGATCCTCCCTGTTCCTTTACCCTCCCAGGCAGGGCGCTCCTTATAACATGATCCAAGAATCCAGAACAGCAGGACTGAACCAGCCTAGTGGGGTGCGTGAGTGAGCGATCTTGGCCCAGAACCTTTCCTTGAGTGGAAGCGCAACATGAAAGCAGAGAAATTGGGGCCTATGTACATGCCCTCCCCAACCCACAGCCTCTATCTCCCAAGCCCCACAGCATCAACAGATGGGGAAGAAGGCAAAACTCAGAGAGGTTAGGTGACTTCCCTGGGGCCACACAGTGCCTGTCCAGGCTCAGGCATGAATTCAGACCATATAACTCCAGGTCAAGTGCTCTCCTACACTCAGAATCTGGCTGAGTCCTGAGACCAGGGATGTGACTGGGGAAGTTACGTAGCCCCTCTGAGCCTCGATGTCCTCATCCGTCAGACCCTGGTACCCTCTGCTCACCCTCCCAGCACGCGGCACAGTTTGGAAGGACTAGATAAGACTACCTCTGGCCCATCGGCTCTAAAGGGGCCCCTCCTTGGGGGATGCAGCAGAGGGCTCACCCCTCCTCTGGAGCCCACAACCACTCGCCCTCCACCCCCAGGAGGGTATGAGATGCCTGCTCATTGACCCTTGACAATCACTCACCGAGGGGGCTGGTTTCTGAGTACCGCTCGGGGGACGATGGTCCTGTGAGTTGGTATCTTCTGGGCAAGGAGAAGGCACGGAGGGTCACTGCCCTGCTCTGAAGGGCATGAAGGGCCCTCCAAGGACTTTTCCCTCCACATTTCTAACCCGGAGAAGCCTCCCAGGCCACACATCCTCTCCTATTCGTGCTGATCCCTTAACTCTACCCCCGTGGCCGCTGCCCAGGGACAGAGAAGCGTCCTAGCCCCAGCATGTCCACCTGTGCTTACACCTTCTGCACACACTGTCCGCAGGAGAAAGCCGAAGCTCCTCAGCGTGGCTCACAGGTCCTCTGAGACCAGCTCAGGTCACCAAGGCTCCAACCAGCCCTCCCCTCTGGCCGACACTGCTCATCTGCCAGTCCCTCCCTCCCGCAGGCCTGTGTCATGCTGGTCGTGCTGCTTCCTCTGCTGGCAGATGACCTTCTTCAAGACCCCGCTCAGCCATCACCTCCTCCAGGAAGTTTCCCTTGGCCCCAAGGCTGCGTGAAGCCCCTCCTGCCGCCCGTGAATTCCCCCCAGCCATGAGCACCCTACACTAGGTTTGACTGTGGAAAGCTGGTCCTGAAAGGGCTCAAATGGGCGTGTATCCTCTCTGGGTCCCTGGCACCCAGCTCAGAGTGGTGCTGAAGGAGCCCACAGCCTGGCAGCCCTTCCCCCATGTTCAATTATCCCATGGGATCCTGCCGGCCTGGCTACCCCAGGGCCCTGGCGGGCAAGGCAGAGAGCACCAGGCTGCCAAGCCTGGAGTCCTAGACTATTCCAGCATTGCTGTTTGATCTTGAACTAGACACCGGCCCCCCAGGCTTCAGCCCCACACTGTGCTGAGCGCTGCAGGAGACACAGCAGTTCGGAAGATGTGGCCTTGGACCATGATGGGGTGAAAGGACCTGGGCTTTGGCAAAACATAGTTGTAACCCCAACTCCACGCTGCAGATGCTGCAGAGGTGCAGGTACTTTGCAAACTGTCAAGGGGGTGGGGGGTGACCATGCCCACACAGGCCTCACCCATGAAGGAGTTGGGCTTGTCCAGGGAGCCCCGGGTTGACCCAAAGCTGTCCAGGGCGTCCAGCCGGGTCTCCGAGTATGGCAGCAGGTCCAGGGAGTCCAGTGCAGAGCCCGGGGGGTCGAGGGCATCCAGCACAGAGGCAGCCAGCTTCTTGGAGGGGTCCATGACGAGGCCAAAGGAGGCAGGGGGCAGTGGGCTGGAGACGGGGATGGAGCCACCTACCACGGGTGGCAGCAACGGGGTCCCACCAGGAAACACGGGTATCAGCTGAGGCAACTCGCTGGGCACACTGCTGCCAGGCAGGCCACCCTGGACCAGAGACTGCAAGGTGGGGAAGAGAGGGAGGAGTTGGAGGAGAACTTGACCACCCGGGTCTGCGCCTAGTCGGGCCCTGCAGGCAAGCCGACCCCTCCGTGCCTCAGCCCCGACCTGCCCATGGCATGTAGCCAGCGACCGTTACCGTCCCTTCCGGCTGCCAATTATGCAGCTTCATGTTTCTCTCCCCAGTAGGTCCCTTTCCCTCCCAAGGCCTCGGTGTCCCCACCAGTGACATGGAGATGGGGCCTTCCCTCCACCCGTTGTGGGACATAAGGATATGGTGGGGTCTCGGGTGGAAGAGGGGTTCAGAGGGGCAGGAGGATGGCGGCATGGCTCACCAGTGAGTCCAGGAGAGTATCGAGCTCAGGACCAAAGACGTCCCCGTCAGAGAAGTCGTCCAGGCCCTCGGTGCTGGGAAGGGCCCTGCTGCTGCTGTCCAGGGGGGCCAGCAAGTCCAGAACGTGAGGGAACAGGGGCATCGTGGGGGTAGAGGGGAGGGGCGCTGGGGAGCCTCGCAGGTCCACGTAGCAGTCTGTGGAAGCGGGGTGTGGGCTCAGGAACCGCGGGGTAGGGAGGGGGGCCCAGGGCCCTGGGATCCTCCCCCAACACCTTCCGCCCTTTCTCCAGCTCCTGCCAGGAACCCCGCCCGTCCCGCTGGCCTGAGCCCATTGGCACGGGCTCAGTCACTACGGAAGGCCACCAGAGAGCGGGAGAGGGTCTGTCAGTCCCACAGTGCGTCCCTGGTGGGCCTGGCTCAGTGCTACCCATCCTACCTCTGGGGAAGCAGTGCCCTCTAAGGGACAGTTTTAAAGGGACTTTTCCTGGAAGCCAGTGAGGAAGAGAAGGGGAGAGGAGGACTCGGAGAGAAGTGGACTCCCAGTGGGGCAGCCAGCCTGGCGAGGAACGGGACCAGGGCTACCCCACTGTGAGGCAGGCGCCGCCCTCCCAGGCTGGGGGTGCTCTCCCCTCCTCCGGGGGTCTTTTCCTGAACTGTTTGCTTTCATAGCCCCAGGGCAGGGAGTCCTCAGGACCCCCTATCTACAGGGCTGGGTCTTGACTCATCTGACCTCTCGGGGATCTTGGGGCTGAGCCCTTCCCGGGGCCCCATCTCCACCCCATCCGCTCATACCAGGGACATTACCTGTTTCAATGTCATCTATGGACCCCAACCCATTGGAGGTTCCCTGTAGAGAGGAAGGACATGGCGGGTAAGGCAGACGTAGGCTGGGCACCATTACTGTTGCCAAGAGGGAAGAAGGACCCTGCACAGTCCCCTCAAACCACTCTAGCCTCCTGGCTGTTCTTCCCACACACTGGGCACTCTCCTGCCTCAGGGCCTTTGCACTGGCTGTTCCCTCTGCCTGGTTCCTCAGACCTCCACATGGCTCATCCCTCATCACCTTCAGGTCTTTATTTACTCAAGTGTCTCCGTCTCACTGAGGTCTTCCCTGCTCACTGTTTAAAACTGCAACCCCTTCCCAATAGGCCCAGCTCTTCCCAGCCCCCTTCTCTATAGCGCTGATCACTTTTTGCTTACCTTTTGTTTTTTTCAAGCCTAATCCAGCTCTGGCCCATTGGCCAGCCCAGGGCCGAGAAGGGGTTGCCTGGGAGCATGGTGAATGAATGAATGAAAGTTCCTTAATGCTCTGGAGGGAGGGAGACCTGCAGCTAGCTGCCTTGTTGTGTGACACTGGCCAAGGCCCCTGCTCACTCTGTGCCTCAGTCTCCCCTTATGTACAATGAGGAGGGAGGACACCTCTTAGAGCCTGTTCCTCATCTTCCAGAAAACGTCAAAGTCCACTGCTAAGTTCCTGCGTGGTGAGTGGTGGGGGTGATGCGTGCACCGTGCCCTGCCCCCCCCCCCTCCCCCAGGACAAGGCCCGGGTGGTCTGGTCCCAACTGCCTGTCTTTCTACTTCCTTACCCCCAGCCTTCCTGCTGCCATTATTTTCTGTCTCAGGGGGCTATGAGTGAGGCTACCCTCGACAGTTCCCCTGAAGTGTCTACTCCTACCACCAGCAGCCACAGCTTGTCCCCCACACTTTGCCTCTGCGGTCATAGGAGGCACCTCTTGGGAGGTGGAAAGCTGTGCACCCCGGAGCTGTCCTCGTGAGCCTGACTCAGGCCCAGGCTGTCAGTCACCCCCCTTCCCAGGGCAGGTGCCTGGCTCACAGCAGTGGGGACAAGGATAGACTGAGCCCGGCCCTTCAGTCTGATGCCCCTGTACCCACGGCCTGATGTCATTTATGCCCCAGATAGTGAATCCAAAGCTCTCATGATGGATGAAGCACGAGACGTTGTTCCTGGAGACGGGGAAGGAGGCTTGGTATCTAGGCCCCATCCTACCTGATCTGCCACACCAGCCGCAGTGCCGTTGCTGAGCAGAGAAAAGGTTTCCAATTCCTGCCAGAGATTGGAGAGAGGTGGGAAGAGATGAAGATTCTGGATGCCCAGGGTCCCATCAGCCAGGGCAGCAGAGGGGTCTGTGGTACCCTCCAGGGCTCCCTGCCCCCAGGCCTGCCAGGAATCACCTATACTGCCTCTCTGGATCAGACTCAGGTGTTTTATTCCTACAGCCATGACCTGAACAGAGGACTTCCACACGTGCTCCTACTGTGTGCCAGGTACTGTGCCAGGTGCCATCTCATTCTCTCATTTCGATCCTCCCGTAAACCCTCTGAGGTGGGCATATTATCCCACATTCCAGGTGCAGAAAACAAGGTGGAGAGACGACTAACTTGCTCAAGGTCACAGCAGACTTTAGAGCCACACCCTTTTCTACATGCAGCTTCCTGGCACACAGTAGGTGCCAAGTGAATATACGTGGATTTGAATGAGCCAAACAGATACCAACATTTCAAATATTCACCACACAGGGGCTATTTGAGAACACAGGGCTGAAGGACGCCAGTGTCAACTCAGGCCACCTCCCGCATACTGAAGTCGGCCAGGGCAAGGAGGGAACAGGTTTTAACAGCTGGTGTCTAAGGTGAGCTGGAAGCTTTGGCTGTTCTTTCCTTTCCCAAAAGGTTCTGAAAGTCATTCAAGGGCTTTCAGCCCAAGAGAGGGAAGTTCACCTACCATCCAGCTCTCCCCTCTGTCCTGGCCTGGCTTTGGCCTCCCTCACCCACGTCTCCCAAAGGCCTGATCCTCTCTTCAGATGCCCCATCTCCACCCTCACCCACTTCCCAGCACCCAGAGCCCACCTACCTGGGGCCTCTTATATGCCTTCCGAACTCGTAGCCCAAGCTTCTGAGCCAGCTCCTGACCAAGCTGAGTTACACTTTCATCCTGGGAAGGCAAGATACAGGGTGGAGCAGGTTAGTCTGCCGGCTCACACAGCTGTGCTGAGGACACCCTGTGCAGCCCTGCCAGGGGGCCCACCATCACCCCACATTACAGACAAGGGGGTGAGGCCCCGGAGGGATCAATGCCTGCCTGTCACACAGCTAGAGCAGGGTGGGGCTGGGACCAGAAACCCATGCTTCTCTTTTTCCTTTTATTGTGGGGAGGGGAGAAGAATAGTTTATCTCTTTATTTCCATCATTCAGCAAGCAATAGTGTCACTGCGGAAGGCTGAAATGTTACAGAAAGAGCAAGTGTTCCCCTGGACCACCCCACTCTCACCCTAGACTTCTCCCCAGAGGGGAGCACACCTTGTAGGTCTGATGTGTTTCCCTACAGATCTTTTCTAGGAATTTACAGACACGTACATGAACCTATAAAGGATGTTTAGTTTGCTCTGTGGGGATTTTCTTTCTTTTTTTTTATCTAAGTGGGATCATATTATACCTATTGTCCTACAACCTTGCTTCTTTTACCAAACAATGTGTTGGAACGCTTTGCAAGTCAGAGACTGTGCAGAGGCCCAAAGGAGCGAGGATGTGTGAAGGTTAGTGTGCACCTGGCCCCCGGTGAGTGCTCAGGACCAGCACCCAGCATGTCTTCCTCCTTCCAAGTCTGTGTCACGGCACCTGTCCCATGTGCCGGCCACAAGCTAAGGGCCAAGAATACCAGTCTCAGGGAAGACGGAGCTAGGCCTCCTGGAGGCTCCCGTCTAGTGGGGGGAGACCAACCAGTAAGCACAGAAAGGGGCTTTGGTCTGGGCAGTGAAGAGGTAACACGGATGCTGGGACATCCTGTGTACTTGTCTACCGCCCGCCTCTCTGAAGAGCTCCTGGAGCCCAGGGCGGGTCTAGTTCATCTCTGGTCCCAGTGCCCAGTTAGTGTTTGCCCACAGAGACTGGAAAACAGGGGAATTCTTCAACTCAGAGTCCAAAGTCCTCATCTGGGTACTTTCCTCAGGCAAGTTACCCGCCCTTGCTGGGCTGTACAGTAAAAGCCAACCGCCCTCCCGAGAGTGGGTATCCAGGACAGCTAGATGTGGACCTGCTGTGAACGCTGGAAATGCAGTATGGATCGGGGACAACTGTCATAAGAAAGGTTCTCATTGGGAACTAAACTGAATTGGGGAAGCAAGAATAATAAACAAAAAGGAGAATAACCGAATGCTTTCTGAACACGTGCAGTATCCGACCATTGTGACAACCGCCTGTGTGATTTCTGATTCCCCCCTTAGCACAGCCCTCCGATGCACGGTATGCTATCACTCCCATTTCACAGGGCTGCAAATCAAGGCTCAGAGAGGCTGAGCTGTGTGTCTAAGTCACTCTGCTAGTAGGCAGCAGTCCCAAGATTAGGACCCAAGCTCAGGCCAGCTCTCTGGCACCGATATCCTTGACCATTGTGCACATGACTTTCTCTCTGCTCTGCTCGCCCAAATCTTTCTTGCTTCTTCTAGTCCCACTCAAGCCCCACTTCCTCCAGGGAATCCGCCAGGAACCTGACCACCCTTCCTGGGCAGAAACGACCTATCCCAAAGTTCTTTCATGCCCATTATTTGAGGGATATAGTAGGGTGGACACTTTATAGACGTGGAGCTGATGTGCAAAGATTTGAAGTGGTTTCTCCAAGGTCATGCCAGGGGTCAGGGGTGGAACCAGGCCTGGACCCCAGAACTGTTTCCATTTGTCTCCTGGAGGATTGTGGGTCCCTGAAAGGGACAGATCTTGGCACTGAATGGGCACTCAGTAAATACTTGTTAAGTGGATGAATAAATGGGGAGCAGAGAGGGGGGATATGCCCAGACGTGAGTGGGCTGGGCAAGCGAGGCTCTCTATTGGTCATTTCCCATGGTCTCTTCCACACTTAATGACAGTCTGGACATCAGAACCCCACACATGTGGCACCCCTTTCAGCCCTCACTGCAACCCTGCCCTCTATGGAGGTTAAGAGTGTTTACTTCAAATATTAGCTCTGCCGCCCCCTAGCTGTGACGTTGGGAAAGTTCCTTTCTCTCTGTCATCTTTAAAATGGGGTAATTGTATCTACCTCAAAGGGTTGTTTGTTGTGAGTTAACACAATATATCTTTAGCAACACCTGGCACACAATCAGAGTTCAGTGTTAATATAACTATTCGCAACACTACATCACACAGGAGGAAACTAAAGCTCAGAAAGAGGTGGTGGTGACGTGGCCCAAGTGAGGACTCGCGCAGAGGGCTGGCGCCTGGCCTCAGAGCCTGGCCCCTCGTGTGGATGTACAGCGGCACTCACGTGGGGCAGGGCGAGCGAGCAGCGGCTGCTGCACTCATAGGCCTCCTTGTGACGTCCCAGCTCGTTGAGGGCACGCGCCTTGCGGAACAGCGCCCGGATGTTCTCACCGTCCAGGCCCAGCGCCTTCTCGCTGTCCTCCAGCGCCTTCTCAAACAGGCCCTGCCAGAGGAACATGTGGCTCAGTGGTCAGCGCCTACTCTCCTCCCTCCTCCGGGCCTCCGGCCCTCTAGCCACTGAAGACCAGCAGAGGTGGAGCATGGGGGAGGACCAGGCTCAGAGAGGGGGCTCCACAGCTCAAGGAAACAGCTCTAGGTCAAGGGCATCTGTGTGTCCAGCTGATGGAGCTGCCAACGGGCACTGGCAGGTCACTGGAGGGGAGGGACCTTCGCATTCTACAGGGATGAGCTCCGTCACTCAGACAGGTCTATTTTATATCTGCCTTCGGTTCAGAACACCATGGACTGACAGCCATAAAGGCACCTGAGAGGAAGTGATATCATGAAGGCAGGCCGCGGACAGAGTGTGCGGGGGCATCCGGTAGACTCGTTTATCCAGAACACCCAGTGTGGATTGCAGAAGTGTCCCGGGAGCCTCACAGGGCCCACAGCACAGCCTCCCACAGGATCTGGGGAGAGACGGGGTCAGTGAGCAAGCAGGACAGGGAGGAGGAGGAGACTGGAAGAGGGAGGAAAAGTGGAGTGTGATGGGAGGGGAGGAGTCCGGGAGGGGAAGTAGGAGCCGTCAGAGGTTTGCAGAAAGAGGCAGCTCGAGGAGTAGAGCTCTGACTGCCCAGACTCCTGACTGCCCAGACTCCTGCCAACGCCCAGGCCACCCCGAAATTCTAACTGAATCCATCTGGGGCGTGGCTTAGGCACCAGTGTCATCTGAAAACAACTGTTACAAAATTGTGCATTAGTACTTTTAAAGCTCTCCAGGTGAATCTGTTGTGCTGCCGGATTGAGAGCCAAAGGAGTAGATGGTGAGATTCAGACAGAATGTGCAGGAGCCGGCCTTGCAGAAGCTCCCGGGATATGGGCCGGCTCAGCTGGGCCCTTTTGGGGAAGCGGTGATCAGGGTCGGGGTGGAGGGCAGGTGCCAGGCTCACCATGGTGAAGTAGCAGGCGGCCCTGTTGACGTGCAGCTTGCACAGCAGCTCCTGGGGCAGGGCCACCTGGTCGGAGGCAGCGTAGTCGGCCACGTTCAGCCCCTCCATGTACTGCACCAGGGCCTGCTTGTAGTCCTTCTCCCGGAATAGGTCATTGCCCTCGGCAAACAGGTTCTGCACCAGCTTGAGCAGAAAGGCCTGCCGGGGGTGGGGCGCAGAGGGGGCTCAGGGGGCCTTCTCCACCCAGCCCCACACCTCCCTCTCCTGGACACCCACCCCTGCCCTTCACCGTCCCCCAGCCCAGCAGCCAACACTGACCTCATATTCTTCTTGCTTTAGGGGTAGTGTCGACCTAGCAAGAAAAGGAGGGACACAAGGTCTGCATGAGCCCAGAGGTCCCAGCTGCACAGAGGCCCAGCAGCCGGAGCCACAGGCCAGGTGTGCCTGCAGTGGGCAACTCCAGCTTAGACCTCAGATGTCACCTTGTGGACTGGGGCGAGGGGACAGCATTTTCTCTCTAAATCAACACCATGCTGGCCTTTCTGATGAAAGGCTGGGAGGAAGGCCTGGCGTTTGCCCCAGGGCCCGGCAGCCAGGTTTTCCCAGGTGCAAGTGCTGAGAGAGAACAGACCAGCTCCAGCTCCTGCTCCAGCTGGCTGTCCTCTGCCTAAGAAACCAGTCCCCTGGGAATGACTGCGCCCCACCAAACCAAAACCTGCCACTGCAGGCCCACAGGTGGCACCCAAAGTCCATCTCAGGTCCCCTTCTCCTGTCCCTTCCCACAAAACACACATGAATCCAACCAGTGCCAGGTGCACTCAGAGCCTGTCAACCCATCACACCAGACTCAACAAAGTAGATGGCTCTTGGGCACCCTCGCTTCTCCTGTGGCCATCAAAATGCCAGCTCCGTATGGAAGAAAGTGTCAGCCCAGGAGAACTGAGGCACATCTGTCAGCCTGAATGGCTGAGCTGGGAGGGAAGCTCAGGCCCTCACGTCACAGAGAGGAAAAGAGACGTTCAGAGCGGGACAGGGACTTGACCACCCAGGAAGTAGAGGAGCTGGGAGGTGGGCTCAGAGGTCCAGCTCCATGGAAATCAGTGATTCCATTAAAGCCAGAATCCTTATGAAAGACAGTGCTCTCCAGGTTCACCTTGTTCAAAAGACTGGTCTCTGGAAACTACCTGAGCACTTCCCAAACCAGGGCCCTCCTGCAAGTGGAAGGAGACTGGCTCCCAGTGAAGAGAGAGGAGTGGGCCACAGCTCTGCCGACCAGGCCACAGCCGGGTACAGTGACCGCGGTGCCAGTCGAGGAAGAGAGTGTGTGATGTAAATATAAACATGAGCTCTGGGAGAACAACGCAGATACCATGTGAGCAAAGGGCCTCTGTGTGGTGAAGAGGCAGGTCATGTTTTACGGGTCTGAGCGAGACACCAAAATTGAGGCGTTTCTAGGAAGGTCTGTAGATGCAAATCCCCGTTTTGTAGGGAGTCCTATCGAAGAAAAAGAACACAGACTGACTGAGGAGCCTCCCAGGGCAGCAGAAGGGACCCGTGCAAGTGAGGAGCCCTGAAGCTTACACTTCATTCACGGCCTCAGAGAGAGAAAAAACGGTCGTGAAAATGTTTTGTGTGTAAAGAAACAAAATGAAAACATACATATAGAGCATGTGGGTACTGGGCAGCACATAATGGAAAGAAAGGTGGTTTTAGAGTCAGCCAGTCCCAAGTTAGAATCCTGTGACTTAGTAGCTGTGTGACTTTAAACCAGTTCCTTATCTCAGAACCTCAGCTTTCTCACCTGCAAAATGGAGATAAGACCACTGACTTTCCTGGGCTGTTGTGAAGATTTAAAAATCATGGATGTGAAGGGCCCAGCACAGAGCCTGAAAGATGTGCTCATTAAACAAGGGCTCTTGATTTATTATAAGATGCACATAGGCAAGCAAGAGAATTAACGAACGTATGTGGGGGATAAAATGGTACACTGGACAAGACCAAAGGGTAAACAGGACCAGGGAGCGTGTGTGCATGTGGGGTTCATGGCACACATGTGGGGTTTAAAAACCCCTAGCATGCGCTAGGAAGGGAGCAAGAAAAGGAGAGCTGGAGAGAGCCTGTGTGCTTCGGGCGTCGCCTTCGGAGGACCCTTCCTGCCCGGCCTGCCCAGCGCGCACTCACTGAATGAACTGCAGCCCCTTCTCGATGTCCGCCTTCCGTCTCTGCCTCTCCATCAGTCTCTGGGGAGAGAACAGTCCGTCAGATAATCAGCAGGGGCCAGTGGCCGTCTGCCTCCCCTACTGTGTACTTTCTCACTCCCACTCTCATCCCATTTCACAGGTGCAGAGGGGAGTCACTGAGGGCAGACCTGTCTCAGGGTCTCCAAAGACTGTCTGTACCAGGCCACCCAGCTCCTGCCCTCCACGCCCACATCCCACTAGACTCCAAGTTTGTACAGTGCCTTTGACGGGCAAGGGGCTGCATGAAGGCCCCCTGCCCTTCTCCACACATGGCTTGGACTGCAGTCCTACACAGTACACCCTCAAGTTCAAGGAAAAAACTTTGTTTTACAATCAAACTCAGTATGGGGAGAAGAGACATAGAAAATGCAAAATAACGCCAGTGATTATAGCTACAGTGTAGCACCGTGTACGTGCCAGGTACTCTGTGTAAGGACCTTCTTGAATCTTCAACAGCACAGTGAGGCAGGTGTCATTCTGTCCCCCTTTTACCAAGAAGCGGAAGTTCAGGAAGCCCTGAACTATTCTGAGCTGGCATGCAGCTGAGGCAGGATTTGAACCCGGGCCACCCTCCTTTCACACACACCCCCGCAGCCTCTCCACTCAGCCCTAGGTGCACCATCTCCATAAAGGTGGTAAAATAAAGACAAATGAATATCGACTTATCCAACTCAGACTGTATATAGATAAGAATGGATAAGTGTTGAATGAGTTAATGAGAAAAACTGACACTGAGAGACATTAATAATCAGGTAATTAATAATCAGAGACATTAGTAATCAAATTAACATTTGCTCAGTGGTTACAGGTACCAGGGGCTGCCATGATCACTACGCATGTCATACCTTCCTTAACCCTTACCTCCAGCACAACCCTGTGAGATAGGGACTGCTAGCATTCCCATTTTGCAGAGAAAACAGAGGCACAGAGAAGTTAAGTGACTTGCCCAAAGTCACACAGCTGGTACACAGGGGAGCCAGGATTCAAACCCAGCAGCCTGGCGCCCGAGCCCACACACATCACCATCACCCTTACTGTCGCCCATTAAGCAATCAGATCCAGTCCCAAGACCCCTCAGCCTGTCAACAGGCTCAGGTCTCCCCCACCGCCAAACAATTCCTCCCAGGTCCTAAAGGCCCTTTTGACTGCTGCACAACCTCTCCTCGCATTCTCGGTCACGTTTCGTGACAGAGTTGTCGACACGCTCTGCACATCCTCGTCTCCCACTCCACTCCCACTCCACAGCAGGTGCTGGCCAAGGGTCCTCCCCATCCCAGGGACCTCCTAGTTGTCAAGTCCAGTCGAGGGATAGTTTTTCACTCGCCTTTTCCAGGACTTGGCTTCATCGGCCAGGTCCCCACACCTCTCGTCACTCCTGCTGTCTGTGCGGGGCTCCTCTTCCTCTGCCCACGTCTCATGACCCATGTGCCTGGGCTCCCATTTAAGGAGCAGCGCTCCCGCTCTCCTCACTCCACATGTTCTCCCCAGAGGAGCTCTTGCATTTCATGATCTCGAGTCATGTCACTGACTCACAAATCTATTCCTCCCACCAGGCTCACCCCCTCCCCAATATTTCAGATTCATAACTCTTACCTTCTGGGCAGTGCTACCTGGACGTCCAACACCAGGCTGCTTATGACCTCCTTGCCTTTCCTAATCCTAGGCCACCTCTCTCACCATCAACACACACCCAGCCAACTCCTATTTATCCTTAAAACCCAGCTCAGATGCCTCTATGTCCAGAAAGTTCTCTCTGTTGCCCAATCCCAGCTGGATTGGTTGCTCCTGCAACAACACTTTTCAGACTTAACTCAGCAGCTTCTCCTCAATCCTGCTCTTCCTCCATTACACCAACGCTAGCCACAGCTCCAGCCGCCTCCCTGTCCCGTCAGTCCTCAACTCTTTCCACCTTTACCTCTGAAACGTTTCTCCACTCTGAGCTCCTCCCGTCGTCTCCACAACCTCAGCTATCTTCAGGCCCTCATCATCTCTTGCCAAAAGGCTCCAATGAGCCCCCTCCAATCTGCTGCCATTTGGGCGTCAAGGCTGTCTGTCTAACACGTGTGTCAGTGTCACTCTTCTGCTCAAAACCCTCTGAGTGTGCACACATGCACACGTAAGTGAATGCAGGTTTTAAAAAAGGTGAAAACTGAATACATCGTGCAGTCTAGTAATGTATCAATGCCAATTTTCTGGTTTTGATAAGATACAACCATATATTATCATCGGGGGAAGCTGGGTGAAGGAAACTCTAGTATTTTTACACCTTCCTGTGAATAAAAAGTTAAACAAACGAACCCTTCCATGACACCCACTACCAGGACGAATGCCAAGCTGCTTTTCCCGGGCACACAGCTCTGCAGGGCAGGGCCTTCACTCCCACCCGATGCCCTGACCAGCCTGGGAAGTTACACTCCGGTAGCGTCAGCCTATTGGCTTCTCAATCAAGCTGCCCGTTCTGTCTGAAACCTTTCCACACCTGCTTCCTTCCCACCTGGCCAGTGCCCAGAGCTTCTGCAAAGCTCAGCTGGGGTGGCTCCTCTCCCAGGAAGCCTGCCTTCCCCAACCTACTCTAGCACAGCACCCCAAGCCCAGCACAACCACTGTACTTATCCTAGTTAACTGAAACTATGTGCTTACATCCCATCTCTCCCTAAACTGAGCTCCTGGAAGGCAGAGGCTGCATCTGATTCATCTCTGGGCAGCACAGAGAAGCCGGGCTCAGGGACCTGTTCTGAGTAAGTGGAGTCTCACAAATCCTAGAATAACAGTGTGTAGAAGCTGATTTTAGTCCTCATTTATTAAGCACTTCCTCCTACCAGTTATTATTCTGGGAGTTTTAAATATAATACTTAATCCTCACAACACCCCATAAGAAAAGCGCTATTGTCACCCCATTTTACAGATGAGGAAAGCAAGGCACAGGGAGGGGAAGTAACCTGCTAGAGTGACAGAGCTGGGATGTGAATCCTGGCAGTTGGACTCTGGAGCCCCCCTAGCCGTCTCCCAACCCACCCCCACAGGGTGCCTCCAGCCTCCTCCCACACTCTGCCCACCTGGCACTCACCTGCCCCAGGTTCAGTGCAGACTGCAGACCTGCCACACACGTAAACGCTCCCTGAGCTTATGTCATCTGCAAGGGTCCCTGGCACTTCTGACTCACGGGCCCTCGATGGCTTACTCAGGGACCAGGAAAGGTTTAATTTCGCCATCACCTGTCAGCGTTCCAGGTCTGCAGTGATCCCTCCCCCATTGCCCTCATGTGCCCTGCCTGTCCACCTGAGGACCCTCTAGTCCAAGAAGGTTGGGAGGGGTCTCGGCTCCTTTCTGGAGACGACCCACTGGGTGTCAAGCACCTTATGGCAGGGATTTTGAACCTGGGGCTCGCAGAGAGAATTCAGGGGCCGTGCACTTGGATGGGAAAGCATTTACAAGTTTTTTTCACTAACCCCTGCCTGATATTTAGCATTCCCTCCATTATGAACGTACACAGGACACCACAGTAAGTGTCAGGGCTAGAGATCACCTCTCTTAGCTTGTCACATTTCAGCTCCTGGAGACATAACCAAATATTGCTCGTCATGCTCACCACAACTTTGAAATCACAGTAGTTATGTTAAAATCACGGCTAGGTCTCGTTTTGAGGGCATTGATAGAAAAGCACAGCTACAGTTCAACAGAACTGGTTTCCCCTGTAATCCTGTGTATTTTATGTTCAATGCATTTAAAAACACCTTTCTGAGAAGGCTTCCCCAGGCTGCCTGCAGGGTCTGTGCTGCAGCAATGGCTCAGCAGCCCTATTCGAAGGAATTATGGTTTTATCCCTGTGATAATCTCAAAAGTAGGTGTTATTATCCGCACTTTCAACAGAAAAGCAAGGCTTAAAAAAAAAAAAAAAAGTCTTAAAAACAAAAAAACTGAGGCTTGGCAGTCCTGACTAGCCCAAGGCCACACGACTCCTGGGGGAGACAGCTGGACTTACTGGCATTGCCCCAGGCTCCACCGGGAACCACCTGTTAGGGTTGTGATGATTTTCTTTGGCTCTTGTCTTCTCGAGGGAAAAGAATTCAGTCGAGAGACAGTGTTTTGTGCAGGAACAGGGTAGTACAAAGTTTATTAGTAAAGACAGATGTACTCCAAGATGTGGAGCGGACCAATCCCAAGAGGGGGAAAGGCGGCTCTTACATTGTATGAAGGCTGTTATTTCTATGGGTAGAATTGCGTCCCCCTCTCCCTTCTCTTTCTTTCTCTCCTGCTGAGGTGCCCCATCCTCCCTTTTGGTTCTCAAGGTAGTTTCTGTCAATTTTCTTTTTATGATCTGTTTGAGAAGCTCACTAAAATGGTCCTGAGAAACAGGATGTATACTCTGAGAAGTGGGATGTCTTCCTCCCTTATCTGGCTTTTAACAGCACATCCCTTTGGCTTAGAGGTATGTGGAAGCGGGAATCCTGCTGGGCGAGTAAGGCAATGGTGCCCTAAATGAGGGCAGCTGCCAGGGGTCTTGATCCAAGTAGGAGCTGCAGCAACGGCCTTTCTAACCGGGGCCAGCTCTCGCTTTCTCCAGCACATGTCTGTCAGTCTACCTACCCTATCAGAACGAAAATGGAAGTGGAATGCCCAACTTCAGCAACTTGCCCTTTGTTTACTTTTAACGGGCCACCTTGAACCAAAACCAAAGTTCAGGAAATTTCCCCCAGGCCTCCCCCATGGCCCCACCATAAACCACAAACCAAAAGAAGAGTCAGCAGCAGAGCAAACTGCCCGCAGTGTTTGGTTACAAAGAACTTTAGCTTTCATAATCTTATCTTATGCTCCCAACAACCTGGGAGCCAAGCTGCACAGGAAGGGCTGAAACCCACGTCTCTCCATTTCTTGTCTCCAGGGGCCCAGGCCCCTGTCTCATCACTACCCACTAGCCAGCCATCGTCGTGCTCAAGTTTAAACAGTAAATCTTTCTCTTTTTTTTTTTTAATAGAAAAGTAACAGAAGCTCATTGTACAACCCTTGAGAATGATGGGCAAATCTAACAAAACAGAAAACTCCCGGAGTCCCATAGCTCAGAGTGCCTTAACATTGTGGAATACTTGCTTTCTTTTGAGCAATTGAGAGAAGTCACTGCTCCGACTCCTGGGAGCTCAGAAATCCTTGCCCTGCCTACTTCGCTGCCTGAAGACAGGCAGGGGTCTGGGCTGGCCCTGCAAGGAGCCCAGAGCCCTGCAGCGGCCTGCCCTGGGTTCGGATCCCAGCACTGTCCCACACTAGCTTTCAAGGCACCGCTCTGAGCCTCAGTTTTGTCATTTGCAAGATGGAGCTAATGATACCCACCTTGCAAGACTAGTCTGCAGATTTCTGTAGTATGCCCCGCACAGAGGTCAGAAATTTGTGTTTCTGCTGAGCTGACGCTGTTAGAACACCCAGCAACTTACAAAATCAGCCTGTAAGTACTTTTCAATCAGCCAACATGGATTTCTTTGCAGTTTCTGTGTAGGCCATTCTTTTTTGGCAAGGGCTGTTCTGGAACACCCTGCTACTATTATTTATTTAACAAATAACCACAGAACACCTTCATATGCAAGGGGCTCTGCCAGATGCCGGGGAACAAGGGTAATAAAGTCCCTGGCCTTGTGGAGCTGGTGTTCCAGGCTTGGGAAGACAAACAGGTCAGTGTTAAAAGCACAGGACAAGGAAAGATACAGATAAGAGTTACAAAGAAACTAAAATAGGAAACGTGGCAGGGAGTGATGGGGATGGTGTGGGAGCTTAGGGAAGGCGCCTCCGAGGAGGTGGCATTTGACAGACAAAGCAGCCAGCCACGGGAACATGGGAGGTGGTAAGAGTGCACTGGGCAGAGGGTACAGTAAAGGCAACAGCCCTGAGACGGGAATGAGCTTAGAATGTTCAAGGAAAAGACAGAAGGGCAGCGGGATTGCAGCGCTGGAGCGAAGGCAAGCCAAGTAGGAAGCGAGGTGCGAGGGGCAGGCTGAGGCCATCATTGCGCCCCACGTAGGTCACACTGGAGAGCCAGCTCTGTGTTCTGCACGTGTGAGGAAACCACGGGAAGGTTTTCAGCAGAGTGACAGGGTCCCGTTTCAATCTTGAGATGATCCGTTTGGCTGCTGCATTGAGGATGGATAACAAAAGGGGAAGCTAGAAGATTAGCTAGGAGGCTACTGCAGTGGTCTGGGCCTGGCTCAAGGTGGGCAGGGGAGATGATTCAGGAACATTCTGGAGGTTATTAAATGCTCATGGCAACCACAACCATGCCCTATAAAGACATCGGGTGGTCTTTATAGTTTTTTTAAAGCCCCTTCACTTGAAACTCACAGCAAACCCGAGGCAGAGGGGACTGAATCAGCGAGGCCATTTCACAGAACAGGAAGCTGAGGCCCAGCCTAATGAAATGAGCATGCCCAGATCACACAGCTAGCGTGTGCTGGAGCTGAAAATGAAACTCAGGACTTTGGACTCCCTGCCCTGCATTCCTCTGCCTGCAGAGGGACAGAGTATGACACCAAATGCTGCAGAGAACATGAGCACAGATGAACCTCCGAAAGCCCCAGAAGGGTCACAGCCTTGACCTACGCTACAGCCTTGACCTACGCTGCAGCCCTTACAGGAAGTGCTCAACGGCCGCTCACTGGCTGACTCTGGCACGACGTGGAGGGCATGGCTCTTGGTCTCAGGGAATCTGACATGCTCTTCCCTTTCTGTCACAGTGTGGACAGGGTAGGAAGAGCTTGAGGGCAGGTGACCCCTTGGTTTTCTTCTGTAAAACAGGGATGTCACCTTGAAGGACAGTTATGAGGATTGATGAAAGACTGTGGGAAAAAGCTCAATACAAATGTTAGATAATCAGGATTTCCAGACAGATAAGAGCTTTGTGGAGACTGAAAAGCTTGAAGACATCTCTCCTGCATGGCAGCTAAGACCTTGGGCTTGGGAGCCTGTCATGCCTGGCACAAGGCAGCGGTAAATAGGCGGTGGCTGCTGTCACTATTGCCACCGTTACATTGAGCCAGTGTCTTGGCCTCTGACAAGGGCCCAGGAGTTGATGCTGACCTGCTGGAGGCTGCAGATAGGTTCTGAATCAGAAATGCTGCTGCCCCTTCCTCTGGGTCTCAACTGCCTGAGGGGCAAACAGTGCTCACACACCTGCAGAAGCCATCAGGAGCTTGCAACAAACAGACTGACCAAGGGAAATAAATAAAGCAGGAGGCAGCCCTGTAGCTGGTGATGACAGAGAAAGGAAAACAAGCCCATTTTCTATGGGCCATTAAATGTGATGAAAGGAGCTGGCTTCTGTGGAGGCTCCTGGGAGTTGACACAGAGCTGTCACTTCATCAACCCAGGTTGAGGTTCCAGCTCCACGGTGCAGCCTGACTTCCTCTGTTGCATTCTGACCTTCCTGCCGTCTGAAATCTGACCCCATCAGACCCCTCTCCTCTCTCCCAGCCATACCTAGGCCCACACTGGGCCCACTCAAAAGCTGGACTCCCTGGGTTTGCTCTCTAGCTCTGCCTCTTACACAATGTCACTTAACCTCTCTGTGCCACAGTTTCTTCACATGCAAAATGGGGATAATTATAGTGCCTTCCTATAGGGCTGTTATAAAGATTAAATAAGCTAATCTAGGAAAAAGCACTCACAACAGGGCCTGACCATCAGGTCATTTGCTGGATGTGTGTTTGTTAAATTATTAAAAATTTACAAGCCCCTCTAGTTCCTCTCATCTGAGTTTCCCGTCCCGATCCCTAGGCAATGGGCTTCTCCCACAGGATACCATCAAACATCATCAAATCTCAGGCTTCAGAAAGGAAAACTTAGGCCCAGAGAACCCAAGGGACCTTGGTGGCGGAGCCAGACTTGAACCGGAACGTATACCTGCGGCGTATATCGTGGCCGTACCAGAGGAGCTGCCTTTCCTTCTTTATGTGGCTCTGCTTTTATCCTTTGTCCCTTTGTCTCAGTGCATCTCCTTAGAATGCTCTGTCTGGCCTTTCGGAAGCCATCGTTCAAATGTTCAAATGGCCCGTCTTCTAGGAAGTCCTTCTACCCCCAGGCTAAATAAACCTTCTTCCTCTCCAGTGGGGCATAATTCACTTTGACAACACAATGGCTGAGTGACTCCTCCTGGCACCTCCACTGGGGCCTGGAGCGCAGGGGCGCATCAGACCCAGTTCCTGTCCTTGGTGAAGCATCCATACCTTTCTCCTGTCCCAGCCACAAGTTCCTCCAAGGCATCCAGCAGGCACCAAGGAACTGAACTTAGACTAGAACTCCACGCGCAGGGCCCCGTCCTCCTTCCACCACCATTCTGCCTTCTCCAGTCATGCTTCCAGAAATCTCTTGAGAGTACTTCCTTTCACTGGGCCAGCCCCTCGAGGCCCTGGGACAGAGGGCGATTTTAATAAAGCTCCCTGACCTTTTAGCTTAAGCCACTACCCCTGTTGCATTTGCCAGTTTACCCCATCCTGGTCTCTGTTCTTGTCTACATATCTGAGTTGGAGGTGGTCCAATTCTGGTGGTTGAATGGTGTCCAATTCTGACACCATTCTGATGTAGTACACTCAACAGTCACACAGGCCTGGATTCAAATCTATCTGGGTGACCTTGGGCCAGCCAAATAAATCCTGTATTCCTCAGTTTCTTCAGCTTTGAAATGGGGATAATAATGCCCAACCCCTCATGCAGCCACTGTAAGAATTAGAGAGACAGCACATCAACCTCCCAGTGCAGGGGCAACTGTGGTGAGCCCAGGAACTCCTTCCTCTTCTCTACCCCGGCCAAGCCTCCCCAGTCTCTTAAGCCCCACTTGTGGGAAGAAGCCTTCCCTAAGGTTTTCAGGTCACCCTAAGAGCTCTCCCTTCTGTCCACTTGCATGGTATTGACTCCCAGTATCGGTCATTTCCTTGTTGTCTCACTGGTTCACTACAGTTAACTTTCTCTTTCCAGCCAGACTCAAAGGGACAAGCAAACTCAGCCCCAAGCCTGCTCACAGGCAGCACTGGGAAAGTAACTTGCTAAGGTAGCCCAGGACTCGGGGAAAGGGTGAGGATTTGGAGTCAGAAAACCAGGGGGAATCCTAGCTCTGCTATGTGACTTTCCGGCAAGATAGTCAATTCTCAAAGCCTCAGGATTTCTCACCTGGAAAATGAGGATTGAAAAATGTCTACCTGACATGGTTGCCATGGAGGACGCATGAGCCAGCAAATGTGAAAGCCCTTTTGTTATACACTAAAAAGTGCTATTTAAGGGATTATTATTTTCGGATTCTCAAATCCAAACCTACTGATGCCTCAACTTGCCTACACCTGAGATCAGCTCATCCCACAGAGCGTCTTCGCCCCAAAGAATCCACCCAACCCCACATTAACTGTCCATCCAAAACAAAAAGTCAACAGCCTTGGATTCACGGCAGCCATGGAACACAAACCTCATCCCAGCTCAGGGATGAAAAAATCTCTCTCCCATCCTCAGACCTCCTCCCTCCTAGACATGGGTTCTCCTTCCCAGCTTAAGGCACCTCACACCCCAAACCTGTTCCAATTGTGCTTTAGCCCGGCATCATTCCTAGCTTGCAGTTCAATTTCTACAGAAGGGAAAATGGAGAAAGAAGACACAGTGGGTACGGTTTGTATGTGGGGAGAGTCTCCGTAGTAGAACTGAAAACTCCGCTGGCATTTTGTGTTCAACACTTGCTAGATGTACTATAATTACCGCAGGTGTGTGAAAATGCTATTTTCACAAGACTTGATAAATTACAGGCGCTGAGGAAAATGGTCAGAAGTTGGGGTTCAAAGTCTAGTACCTAGGAACTAAAGTCCCAGTAAGCAACCCCCAGAAAAATGAAGTCCCCGACAAAGCTGCTGTGGGCCCCCAGTCCCCCACTCACAGCCCAGCCCCCTTCTCCAGCTCCCCACCCCCCACCCCAGCCCGACTCTCGCCCACTAATGCCGTGTTGGCATCACAGCCACCAGGGTCTATCGGTGAATTGTTTCACATGATGTTTTTCCCCCTGGGAAAACTGCTTTGTCTCTGTGAAAGACCCCCAAACCAAGCACCTTAACACCCGAGCCAGGCAGATTTTAAGGGGTAAGGGGTAAAAGGAGGGAGCAAGCCCGGAGGGGTCTGAGACCCGCTGAGGATCGGAGGAGGGTCCGAAGCCGGGGTCGCAGCTCCCAGGCACCCATCTCCCGGGGACGCCCCCCAGGCGCGGAGGCCGTTCCCCCGCGGACCCCTTGTGCTCCCTGACCCGCGACGGGCCCCTCGCAGGCTTCAGAGCCCAGGGACTGATCCCGCCACCGGAAATGCCCCCCCGCCCAGACCGCGCCCCCCTTCCTGCTGCCCTTTCCCCCGGGGCCGGGCAGCAGGCCCCGGATCCCCGGGCTCGCGTGCCCGCCGCAGCCGGCAGGGGTGGCCCGTCGGCGGCCGCGATCCTCGGCCCTCGCTGCGGTCCCTTCCTCAAGCTCCTGGCGCTGCGGGGCCAAGGAGCATACAAAAGGCAGGGGTGCACTGCCAGCGACGCCCCCTCCAGCCCCCTCGACCCCCTTCACAGGGGTCGGCGAAGCATCTGCGCATCCCAAAGCTCCGGACGCCGAGGGGAGAGCCCCTCACGACAGATATTTCCCAGGCACCCCCCGTGGGAGCTGGAGGGGCGGCCAAAGCACCCAGCGGCAGGTGCCCCCGGCCGCACAATAACTTTGAAACTTTGGGGCAGGGCACGGGGACCGCGAGGGGGAGCCCCCAAATAGGAGGAAATGGGGATTTGGGGGCCCTTCCTTTATCTCTGCCAAATGCACTTTCCAGGTGGCCCCGCGCAGCTCCAGCCTGGCCAGGGCTCCCCGCGCCGCCCCGGCCCTCGCGGCCCCGGCCCCCGCGCCCTCCCGCCGGCCGCCCCGACGCGATCGGGCCCCGGCCTCTGCCCCGCCGGGCGCGGGCCGCGCGCAGCACTCACCTCGGCCGGGCTGCGCTCCCCGCGGGCCTGCGCCGAGCCCGATAAATGGTATGCTATGACTAGAGGTATGATTACGTTATTATTATTAGTAATAATAAGAGTAAATGCTATTTAATTACGGGCGGCCGCATCCTGCTCCCGGCGCCGCCGCCCGGGCAGCTCCGTCCATGTGGCTCCGGAGCGCTGCACTTTCATTTCCAGCCCCTCCGCCGGCCGCTCGCGGCAGCGCCCGCTGGAGGCCCCGTCAGTCTCCCAGCAGAGCTTCCTCCTCCGGTCCTAGCGCGGCTCCCCTCGCCTGGCGCCGGGTGGGCGGCGCGGGCGGCGCACCTGGGAGCCCAAGGGGCGGGGAAGTCCCCCTTTCCCCCTGGAAGGCTCATGCCTGGAATTCACCTTTATTTTCTCTAAGTGCCCTTTCCTTTTAGGGCTTTTTCTTTTGGCAATTCTCTATTTCTGGGCGGATGCTGGTCCGACTCGGCGCCCCCGCCCTTCCCCACATGTGTAAAAAGCCCCAGGTTTCCAGGAGCTTTCACTGAAAGCTCCCGAAAACCCTAACTGCGTTGTGTCCTTTCCACGGATGAAGACCGGAGGCTCAGAGTGGAATGAGGATCTCACTAGGCTGGTTTGTTAATGTATGCGATCTTTCCCGAAAGGATTTGAGGCTTCTTAGAAGACCCAAAAGGTGAGGGGAGATTACCAAAGGAGAGACCAGCTGTAAGAATCCTGGCTCTGCCTCAGAGCTGGCCAGGGCCAAGTTGGATTTGAACCCAGAGCTTCAGATTCCAAATACAATGTCTGTCATTCCACCCTCCCACTACCTGCCCAACTGATGGATGAGAGTTCCCTCAAATTTCCCCCTCTTCATTTTACATACACGTATGTATATATAGAGAGGGTGCCAAAAAATGTATACACTTTTTAAGAAAGGGAAAAACTATTACAATTGTAATGCTCAATATATACCAATAACAAAAGATGAACACAAGTCATGTGTATACTTACATTTTTTTGGCACCCCCGATATGTATGTGTGTATATATATATTTGTTTCTTATTGAGGATCAGCTGTGAGCCTGACAGACTTTCTTTTTTTTTTAACCTTTTTTTTTCCCCCAGTTTATTTTAAGTGTGTTTTTCCAGAACCCACCCATCAACTCCAAGTCAAGTAGTTGTTTCAATCTAGTTGTGAAGGGCACAGCTCACAGTGGCCCATGTGGGGATTGAACCAGCAACCTTGTTGTTAAGAGCACTACACTCTAACCAACTGAGATAACCGGCCACCAAACAGACTTTATCTTTACAAATGTTATCTCTTCCACAAATATTTGTGCCAGACACAGTCTTAGGAAGTGGAGATACATCACTGAGACAAATTTTAAACACACTGTGGTAAATACTAGGAGGGAAGAGAAACTGGTGTTGTGTTTGCTTATTTAATTCCACAATAATCTTGGTAGATTGGTTTTAGCATGTCCATTTTACAGATGGAAAACTGAGGCTCACCATTAAGTGACTCATCCAAGGTGGCAATTCTGACTCCAGGTGTTTTACACGGCCTCCTACGCTTTCTAAGCGTATGTACTTTAAAGGAGCCTTGAAAAGGGAAAAAAACACACTTGCACTGTCAGAAGGTCTCAAACTCTTCCTTCTGTGGGTGCCATCTTTTCCCTGGGTACTTTAAGATTAACAAACAAAAAGGCGATGTCTGGTATGAAAAGGATGGATGTTTATGTCCAGAAATGAAAGAGTCCAGTGACCCTCAGAATCACTTTTTGAGTGGGGTTTGTGTAAAATAAAGACCTCTAAATCTCACCCCCCCACCCAGAGATTCTGATTCAGTGTTCCTGACAATACAGCCTTGGGGATTCTGATGTTTAGTGGGAGATCGGGCCCCTAAGCCACCTGTGGTACATCCAAGATCATGGGCTAAAGGCAGCCACAGGCCCAGCCTGGTGATTTAGGGAGGCTGGGTGGTATGGTGGTCATGTCACCTAGGCAGCATTAGAAAACTAAGGTTGTTAGGAGTCCCGGCTGTGCCACCTGCTAGCTGTGTGAGCCTGGGCAATCTCACAGCATCAGTTTCCTCATTTATAAAACACCTAATCAACACAAAGTTTGTTTTAAGGATTACAGTGAAATAATTCCTGTAAAGCATATAGCACAGTGCCTAGTCCATGGTAGGGGATGTATACATGTTAGAACCAATATCACCTGTGCAGTTTACCATGAAACACTCTCAACCACTTATCAGGTTAGGCACCATTGTTATCACATTCCCATTTGGTGGATGAAAATGCTGAGCCCAGTTGGATTACTGCATCTTGCCTCAGATGCACCAGCTGATAAATGGTGTGGTGATTCCACCATCCCAGACTGCTGGTGGAATAACACATAGCCTTAAATGAGGACTATTCATTATTCAAGGGGGAATTCAACCGGACACCAGTCCCAGACTCTTCAATTTGGCACCAACTTGTTAAACTATCTGAGTTGCCTGAGATGGTAAACGGCTCTTTATAAGACCCCAACAAGAGGTGATGGTGCTTAGGAGAGAAAGGCCCCAAGACTTGGCACGAGCAGGTCGTTTTTTGAGAAATGCCATTTCTCCAATGTCCTTGGGCAGAGTGTTCCACATCCACATGTTAAAACTGAAATAGCAGTAACAGCCCCCACTTCTTAGTTACTGTGAGCCAAACACTTTGCACATCTTGATTCTCTTACCCTCACCCAAACCCTGTAAGGCAGAGATTGTTTTTACCTGTTTTGGGGTGAAGAAACACACACAAAGCAATTAAGTGCCTTGGTTGAGGTCACACGGCAAAGAAAGAGGCAGACTGAACTCAGCCCCAGGCCTCTCCACCTGTAAGGCCTGACCACTGCACCGTGACATGGACGTCTTAAATCTGGGTGCATCACTGGCCCAAGGGTCTGTCACGTGAGGGGGTTGCTGGAGAATGGGAGTCATACACTCACGATCTGATCTTAGAGAAACTGACAGGTACATCATGCAGTTATCTCTTCTGCGGGGAGCTCCAGGTTTAGGCCTGCCATGGCTCGGCCCCCAGAGAGGCCTTGTCGTGTCCTGGGCAGGGCCTGGGCACATAGCAACCTTACCTGCAACCATGTGCAATGTTCCTTCACTGGACAAACATTCATCGCCAGGCCCCACTCTGGGTCCTGGGACTGCAGAGAAATCCCATGTCCCCGCAGTCTCAGGTCCCAGCCCTCTAGCAGGGGATCTTACTTTGGGGGTTAGGAAAGGATCCTGAAGATGTACACACAATTTTAGGCTTAGGTTGGGGATAGAAAGCATACTTTCCCCATCGGGTCACAGTGAAGATTAAGTGTGTTTCTGCATATAAAGCACTGGTTAATTTGTGCTTAACTGAAAAAGAAACAAAAAATACATTTTTCTGGGAAGCTGTCCATAGAATTCAGATTCTCAAAGGTGAGGGTTATTTAAAAAAGGAGAGGGGAGGACCCACGGCCTAGAGGTTGAGATAGGCTAGCCACCAACCTATAATACAGTGGATGAAATGCAGGGGATAAAACATGGTCCCATTTGTCCCTCACATGTTATTATGAAAATGTTCAAGCATACAGAAAGTTGAGAGAACTGTACAGTGAATATTCGCATGCCCTAGATTAAGCTACAATTGTTAACATTTTATTGTATTAATATTTGCTTTATCACGTATTTATCATCCTCCTATCCATCCATCCACCCAGCAATTCACATAACGATGTTAAAAATAAAACAAAAAAAACAGGTAATTTTTTACTTTCTTCTTTATGCTCTTTTACATTTATCCTAATTTTTAAAAATTACCATCAGTTTTTATTTTTAGGAAATGATTGCAATTTTGGAACAAGAGAATTATTGAAAGAGAAAATAATCTACCCAAAGCATTTGATACCATGAAACCCTTCACAAGTATTAGTCCTGAATTTAAACTCCTCTGCAGACACCATTCTTTTCTATCTCATTCATCGCTGGAGTCTCAGGAGCTGAAGCAGTGCCTGGTACAAGGAGATGCTCCATAACTATTTACAGAGATAATTAATTATTTTAATTACGGTTGTTTACTGAGGTTTTAAAAAAGAGTACCTTCTGAAAGGGAGCCCTGATGGTGATATGGTTTGAGTTGTCTTTTACAGAGGATGTAGAGACCCCCCCCTCCCACCAGGGGAGGTGACCAAGCATTCATCTCTCTTGCCAGGGACTCAAGGGGAGCACTTGTTTGGATCTTAAGAATTTCTCCCCACATTCCTCACGTGTCTGGCATACTTCAGGCATTTGTTTTTGATCTGACTAAATGGTAAGTGCAGCCTTGGTAGCTTTTCAGGAAATCAGCTTACATATTATTTATTCCATTTGCAATTAAGTTTGTTTTCAGGCACCAGAATGGAATTTAAAACACTCAGTTAAAGTAAACCCAACTTTAATGAGAGGCAGCCTGCCTTTTCTTCAAAATATTAAAAAAAACACAAAAAACACACTGCAACAGAGAGAGAAAGGTCTGGAGCATTTCCCCTCCCCTTATTCCCAACTCACACTCACAAATTGACCTGTATTATGTGTGTATTGAAAAGAAGCCTAGAGATCTAGCTTCTATTATCTCTTGTCTAAATTTCTGTGTAATTTAGGTAGATTATTTTACTCCTCTGGGCCGCAGTTCTTCTATTGAAAAGAGGAAAATGGTGGCCTAAGATGGCTTTATCTGTCTGTCAAAGGCTATGTATGAGTCCACTTCTTGGGCCAGGCAAACATACCAGCTCTCCTGTGATAACTTAAAAGAGAGTTGGAGAAAGGGAAGGAAAGAGAGAGAGGATGACAAATGTGTTGCTTGGAAACACTGATGGTTCCAGACTCTTCTGACTCACTGTGCAAGCCCCCTCCTCCTTTTAAACCTCAGGCTCTCCATTGTAAAGGGGTTTGAGATAGAATCTAGATTCAGGAGCAACAAATAGAATCAGGACAGCTAAGGGGTGCTGTCAGGCTGGGTTTTGTGGGTTTTAGCTTTGAATGTGAACACCTTGAGGCAGGTCTTCTACTCTGGTTCCCTGCAAGCCCCACCGGCCCGTTCCCACCATGGCCTTTGAAGGTCATTGAGTTTCTGCTAAGAATTCCCTTCCATTCTGGAAACCCTATGATCCATCAGACAAGGAAGGGGAAGATCACCAAAGATGTTCTACTGCCTACCTTCCACACCTCTTTGAGAGATCTCTGTCGGAGGGCCCAGGAAAGTCCCAGGAAGTAAAACCAGAAAAGGGAGCGGGGGGATCACCCCAAGAAACCCCCAGACTGATATGATGGATCCTAGCTGGAATCGGCACAGGAATAGCATCAGGTCTAATTGGGAGCATCTCAGCCTTTTCAGATGATGATTCATTGTCAGCCAATATCCGGTGACCCAGACTGAAATCCAGTTCAAATGAGGAAAGCTGAAGCACCTGTGACAGGCCTGGCCCCAAGAAGACACTGCCAAGATCGATACAGTACCTGTCCCAGAGGCTCTCCCAGGTTGAGAAGAAAGCTGCCAAGAATACTGTTAACTCTGTGAAAAAGCCTGCAGAGAGGCCACAGACCGACTACTGTGGGGGCTTGCAGCTTGTTGTGGGGGCCCAGAGGAAGGTAACTCACTCTGACGGGAGTGGTGTAGGAAAGCCTCCCGGAGGAGGTGGCATTGGATATGGGTTTTGTAGGAAGAGAAGGAGAAGAAAGGTGGAAAGAGGACCTACATCTGAGTAGTCCTGTGAACCGGGAGTCTGGAGCTTCTGTTTTCTCAGCTCTATGCTGGAAAGGGTAGTAACGATGCCTCCTTCCTCTGTGGTTGTAAAGATTAAATCAGCCATGTGTGACAGGATCCAGCTAGTAATATATTTAACTCTGAATTGCAGGTAGTGCAAAAGCATGTACTTGGGCCCAGTTGTGAGAGGTAACTTTGCGTATGTTAATGGCGATTATCTCTGGGTGCCCGAGCGTCTTAGTAATGCTTACTTTTCTCTTTATTTTGCTCTATATTGGTTGAAGTGTTTGTGATGAACACTTGTTATTTATATAATGGTTAAAAGGCTTTTGTGAAAAGAAAAAAAGGCTACTATGTTCTAATACTTTAGAAAAATCGAACCTACAGAAAAGTGGCCAAAATCTTCAAAGAACTCCCAGATACTCTTCACCCAGATTCACTCAGTGTTAATATTTTGTCACAGTTGGGCTCTCTCTCTCTCTCTCTCTCTCTCTCTCTCTCTCTCTCTCGCTCTCTCTCTCGCTCTCTCTCTCTCTCATATATATATATATATATATATATATATATATATATATATATATATACACACAGGTATCCCCCACTTTTCGAAAGTTCACCTATGCCACTTTTACAAAAGACATACTCAAGGAACCACATATGGAAAGTATTTGAAAAAAAAAGTTACATTGTTGCTGACATGTACTATGTAGTTAGGCCTACAATCATTGCATCCCTACTGCACAGATAGACTTTTTTCTTGTCATTGTTGCATAAACAATACAGTATAACAGCTATTCACATAGCATTTACATTGTATTAGCTATTGTAAGTAGCCTCCAGATGATTCAAGTATACAGGAGGATGTGTGTAGGTTTTATGTGAATATAACAGTATACACTGGTAAGTGAAACTGTACTGTACATACATTATTTCTACTTTATATAGGCTGTGTATTGTCTCATTCCTGCTTTAGTATGTTAGTGTTATTTCAGATTTATGTGTTATTTGGTATGATTTGGTAGGTTATTTTGGGGGCTTGGGAACACTCAAATTTTTTTCCCATGTAAATTAATGGTAATTGCATCTTCGCTTTAGACCATTGAGGCTTATGGAAGGTTTTATAGGAACACTGTACTTTTTTTTTTTTAATTTAATTTTATTAAATTTATTGGGGTGACAATTGTTAGTAAAATTACATAGATTTCAGGTGTACAATTCTGTATTACATCATCTATAAATCCCATTGTGTGTTCATCACCCAGAGTCAGTTCTCCTTCCATCACCATATATTCGTGTACTCCCCCCCCCCCCCAACCTTGGTGTTATTAGCACCATGCTCTAATCAACTGAGCTAACCGGCCACCCCGAGGAACGCTGTACTTTTGGATAGCAAGGGAAACCTGTATACATATTTATTTGAACCATTTGAGAGTAAGTTGCAGACATCATGGGCCCTAATAATTTCAGCATACAAGTATATTTCCCAAGAACAAAGGCAGTCTTTGCATAACCCAGTACAGTAATAAAAAAATCAATAAATTTAATGTTTTAAATACAATATTATTATCTAATACACAGTCAAGTTTTGCTAATTGTCTCATATATCCCTTTATAATAATTCCCCCCACTCCAGGACCTAATCCAGGACCATGTATTGCATTTAGTTGTTGGGTCTTTTCAGTTTTTCAGCTTTTGTCTTTGATGACACAGACGTTTTTTGGAAAAGTACAGACCAGTTATTCTGTAGCATGTTCCTCAGTTTGGATTTGTTTGATTTTTTCCTCATGATTAGATTAATTTCATGTATTGCTGACTGGATGGTGATGCTGTGACCTTCTCAGTGCATCACATCGGGAGGTGAGCGATGGATGTCAGTTTGTCCTGTTGATGTTAACGTGGACCACTTGGGTTAAGGTGGTGTAGCAGAGTTTCTCTATTAAAGGGTTACTATTTTCTCTTTTAATTATCAAGTAATTTGTGGCTATTTATGTGGAAGGCTTGGAACGTGATTTCAATTTCATAGGACAAAAAAGGCGAGGCTTTCCTTTCAGGAAATGGATACTATTTCTTGCTGAAGAGCTCCAGAGCGTTGTCTTCGGCAGTAACAGCCTTTGTCAATAAAGTTACGTGAATGTGCACCTTTCCGGGAGGGCTGGGGCGGTGGGCCTCAAGGCATGAAGGGAATTGTAGTCTCCCTGGCCGCTCCGGGATAAACGCCGCCCTGTGGTCTCCGGGAGAAAGAGCCAGAAGCCGAAAAGGGAGGGCGAAGAGGGAGCCGGCGGAGGCTCTCTGGGCGCGGTGCATCATGGGACTGGTAGTTCACCGTCGCGCTCCGCGGCGTCCCACGCGGAAGAACTGAACTACCATACCCGAGAGGCCACGCGCGAGGGGGCAGGGGAAGCCGCCTGAGCCTCGAACAAATCAAATCGGAGGGAAGAAACTGCCGGCTTTCAAAATCCTCCTCCTCCGCCATCATCCGCCACCGTGCGGAGAGCAGGTGGTGTCGGAGACGCGAGTAGCGAGAACCGCAGTGGGGAGCTGACAGGCGGGCTGGGCATCGGGACCGCAGGACTCGGAGGCAACGACCCCGACCTGACCTGACCCGGACCCTAAGTCAGTCCCCACCCCGCCGGGCGGACGCGCGCGCTCGGGTGGCCCCACGCGGCGGCGTCGTCTGTTTACGGTAGGGTCGCGGTCCCTTTCCTTTCCCGATCACCTGCCTGGGATGAGGGCGGGGGAGGGCGGCGTGGCCCTGGAACTAGGCGAGGAAGGTGTGACGCCTCTGAGCGCCTTCTCCCCTGCGCCTTTGGCGGCCAAGAGCCGGGAGGGGTGGAAGTGGGGGTGCTGGTCCCTTTCACGAGTGGGGAAACTGAGACAGAGAGGGCGTCTGGCTTGCCCGGGCCGCCCAGCCCGCCGCTGCCAGCAGTGGCGTCTCCTGTTAGCGTCGGTGTCAACTGGGGGCGGTGCGCGTCTGCCAGGGCTCCCGGGTGCGGCTCCCGCGCTACCCGCCTGTCATTTGCGGCCCACACTCGCGCGTCGCTCCCTCGCCGCCTCCTCCCAGTAGGCGCGCACCCGCGGAGGGCCTGAGCTGGCGCCGCGCCCCCGGGAATTAGCGTGGGTCACTGCTAACGCTTCGCAGAAGCGATGGATGTGCACCTCAAAGTGTGACGCCCCTGCGCAGAAGGGAGAGGACTGTTTGTGTCTCGACTATTTTTTTGCTCTGTCGCTGCCCCTTTGCAGACTTTGGACAAATGAATTCACCGCTCTGTGCTTCGGTTTCTTAGTCTTTAAAGCTGATCGTGTGTGTATGTTAGACTTGAAGGATGGGCTTTCCTCCAGCTGATAAGTTGTGTTCCTATTCCATCTGGAGACCTCACCACCATTTTTCTAGCCTCAAATTGTCCCCTCCCAGAACTGCAAGACGTGGTGGGGTTTCAGGCTAATTTTTATTCAGTTTCATTTCATCATTAGAGCACCTACTAAATACCAGGCCCAAAGCAGCAGATAGAGTGATGTTGTCAAAACACGTCAGATCACCTCTCTCCTCTACTCCAAACCTTCCGGTGGCTCTCCTTGTCACTCAGATAAAAGCCAGTTCTTAAATGGCCTTTGTGACTTGGGCTTCTTGTTAATTCTCTTTCTCCTCTCTCACCTCCCTTTTTCTCTGTGCTCCAGCCCCACTGGCCTCTGTGAAGTTCCTCTTCCCCACAAGAACCCATGTTGCATTTGCAAGAATGCTCTTCCCCCAGGTATCTGCATGGTCCAATCCCTGATAGCCTTCGAGTCTTTGTTTCTTTCCTAATAATCCTCCTCTACACATTGCACCCCCCAAAAAAAAAAAAAAATTCCTTACCCGGTTCCTTTACTGTTTATTTTTCTTACCAGACACTGAGTATCTTATTTAAGATACTAAATATCTTGTTTAGAACATATGTTTCAAGAGGGCAGGTTTTTGTTTCATTCACTGCTATACTCCTGATACTTGGAACAATGCCCAGCACACAGTAGTACTCAATAAATTTTGAATGAATGAGTGGACATCTCCTTACCCAGAATAATTCATGCTTATTGATAAAGACATACAGACAGACCAGGGTGATAAGAGTTAAGATAAGAAACAGGAGGGAAACTGGCTATTTGGGCCCAGAGGAAGCCTGGGGCTGGGGTGCTATCACAACTGTGTCTTGAGTATGAGAAGCCTGGGGGAGAAAGTTCTGGATAGGAAGGAGTCTTCGTGGGCATCTCCTTGTTCTATCCTCCATATCAGTCTTCCTTCGTCTCCCCTAATGACTAGCCATTTTCTCTTTGGGGAAATGTGGTCCTTTGGGCCAGTCTGCTAAGCTCTAGGCTGGAAGCTCCTTTTTCCAGCATCTCTGCCCTTGGTGTATTGTGATGGTGACTGTTGTGATGTGATGTAGAAATCTTTGGTCTCCTAGGAACCCCTGAGGCCCAACCCCCATGGGCTGCCTTGTCTCCTAGCCAAGGGTGAAACCAGATGTGCAGTGGGCTGACCCCTGTACCCCACCCTGAGAGTCATGCCAGCGTGGGTAGTGGGGCATTCTCTGGCATGGATGACCTGGATCCCATAGCCATCTGTGTTCTGTTTGAGGAATGGGACCCTCAAACAGAGAGCAGCCAAGATGATCAGGCAGGTGTGTGCTAGGGACAGACTCTTTGCAGCCGGGTCTGGGACTCAACTGCCACTCACTGGGGGCAACTTACATGGCTTTGCTAGGTGGCCCAGCTGGGGCACTTGGGCACAGGAGGACTTGTGAGATGGTAACTCTTCGGAGGCGAAATATGATTTTTCTGCTTTCTCATTACCTCTTCCACCTTTCTAGAACTGTTCCTTCCCTAATGCTGTTTTCATTTCCCTCAGTAGTTTAGCTCTTGGGATTTCCAAAGCAGGGGAGGAGGGCTTAGGCCCCTGAAACAGCCAATGTTCTATCCTGCCCTCCCCAACCGGAAGACCCCAAGGGACTCCTCTCCCTTAATGAAACTTTGGCTTCCTCAGTTTGCAGATTTCCAGGGGAGCCCCCCAACGTGTCCAGCATGGCCTCTGAAGACATTGCCAAGTTGGCAGAGACGCTAGCCAAAACCCAGGTGGCTGGCGGACAGCTGAGTTTCAAGGGCAAGAGCCTCAAACTCAACACTGCAGAAGATGGTGAGTTCCTGTGCGGGCTGGCCCAAGGGAGGAAAGGGAGTATGCAAATGAGCACTTACTTTTACTGGTTGTCAGGCTCATTTAGTTATATAATCACATAACTTGTCCCTGCAGCTCTGTGAGGTAGCATTGGGCCCATCTGACTGTGAGGCTCAAAGGTTATTTGCCGTGAGCACACATAGGCTTCCTTGCTGGTCTTCTTGTTTGCAGTGGGCATTCTGGCCGTGACTGTTCTGGCTGACAGGTGGGAAGGACCCCTTTTTCTCTTGGAGGGACCGCAGTTAGTGGCAGTTCCATGATATAGTCGCTGACTTCTTCAGATCCACCCCCACCATCCCTAGCTGGTCTGGGAATACCTATCACCTTCCCCAGTGCTGAGGCCCTTATGGAGCTGCATTAAAACCACAATCCAGACCCTCTCGGGAGGTCTGGTCCATGCAGCTTAATGTCCCCTGGAGAGGCTGGATGTTCCTGTCTGTGTCCAGGCGCCAAGACTGGAGAGAACTAGGAATCAGAACGTAGACCATTTCTCTCTCTCCCTGGCCAAGACATGGCTGGCACCGACCAACCCTGAATCCCCTGGTGTCTAGAAGTGAAGGCACCTATGTCGATATTTTATAGGCCTCTCGATGTCCCTGCCCAGCCAGGGAAACTAGTCTGGACTTGCCTGTTTGTCATGGTGTACAGCCAGGTTTGCTCCCCTCTGCTGGTCAGAGATTGCTCTAGTCCTTGGGTTGCTGGCAGTGTGGTGATGTACATTCCTAACATCTCTCTACAGGGCCTTAAAAGTTACCGAGTTCCTCCTTGTGCTTTTATTACTTTTGATCCTTGCATCATCCCTGAGAGAGGAAGGTAGAAATGTTGCCATTTTATAAATAAGGAAAAAGGACTTGTGAGACTTAACCCAAGGTCATACACCTGGTAAACAGCAGAGCCAGGGTTTTCACAGAGGTCCAGCTGCATCCATCCCTGTTCCTGTGCTTCTCAGTAGACATTCAGCTTGGTGCAGTGAACATGAATTTGCTATTAAATGCTATTCATTGAACACTGTGTCAGGCAGAGTCTTAAGTGCCATACAAATAGTATCTCAGTTTATCCTCCAAAAGCCCTTGAGGTAGGTTTCATTCCCATTTTGCAGATTGGAGCATTGAGGCTCAGGGAGGTGATAGGACTTACCTAAGGGCACAGCTGTAAGTAATGCAGCTGGTCTTAGAACTCAAGTTTGTCTGGCCCTAAAATCCATGCAGATAACCACTTCACCAGCCCAGGCTGTACATGTGGCTTCCCATTTATAAGGTCACGGGGATGCCCTGCTTATAGTCCCAGCCTCTGAGGAGCTCCTAACCTGGAATGGGAATGAGGTACCCAAATAACTAATAGGAGGTAGACACTGAAAAACATGACCGGAAGGCAGGGGAAAGGGATCACTTTTTAGCTTAGGAGGGCCTAGAAAGTCTCTGGATGAGGTAGTGTTTGAACTGTCCTTGAAGGAAGATTTGAAGGGGAAAGGGCACAGCAGGCAGGGAACCACGTGAGGTAGACACAGGAGCTGAGACTCACAAGGTAGGCTTGGAAGAAAAGTCAGAATCCCATTGCGAGCCCAGGACAGCGGCCCTTGAGTGCTATGCTGAGGCCACAACGTCCTCATCATGGGCTCAGAAAGGGACTCCATCTTGGCTGGGAGTGAGCCAGCGCGGTCAGGGGTAGGCAAGAGCCAGTGCAAGGCCATGAAGCTGGTGATTAGAACAAGGCCCTTTTCTCCCCAGGAAGTCATTTAAGGACAAAGAAAGGCCGTTCTGCTTTACATGGCAGAGTGATAAACACCTGGAACTTGTTACTTTGTGAGGTGGCAGAGGCTAAAAAGAGAAATCCCTGCCACTCAGCCTCATGACAGTTGGTTAAACTCCATTTGGATTGAAAACCAAGTGAGAGAGGAAACTCATTGAGACCCCTACCCTCTGTTGTCCCCACTCTTCCCATTTTGGTGCATTTCCTTCCAGAGTTGGTCAGTGCTTGAGACTCTGCCCAGGGCTGAACTTGTGGAAAGCACAGTACCTGTGTGTTTCTGTACTTAGATCACTTATACAACATAAGTTGTCTTCCCTTGGGGCCCTGACATCTCTTGTCACATTGACTTTTTTTTTCCTCCCCTTCTTCCGCCCAGCCCCCCTTCCCACTCTGGTTCAAGCCTCTGTTTCTCAGTCTAGTTGTGTAGGACACAGTTCCCTGGCTGAGGCAGTCAGTCATCGGTCAGCCGCTCACAGCAGCTCTCGCCGGCTGCTGGCCGCTCACGCTGGCTGCCGGCCACTCACACTGGCCACCAGCCGCTCCTGGCAGCACATGGCAGCCCACCGCGGCACACAGCAGCCCATGCTGACCGCCAGCTGCTCACAGCAGCCCAGCTCCAGGGAGAGCCATTGTTTACAATCTTAGCTGCAGAGGGCGCAGCTCACTGGCCCATGTGGGAATCGAACCAGCAACCTTGGAGCATGGCGCTCCAACAATGTGAGCCACCGGGCTGGCCTTCACATTGCTTTTAAGGAGTACATAAACATGCCCTTGAGTAGCTCTCCTCTTTCCTTGTTGACCTGGCCAGTCCCTGGATGTTAAAGGGGGCTCCCTTTTGGAGCAGGTCTTCTAAAAGGCTGAAAGGTCATTCCAGCCATTGCCCTGGGTGCCAGCTCCAGAGTAATCACCCAGGAGAGTAGGGGAGGGATTAAGGGGCTTCTCTGCTTGGGGGCTGCATGAAGTCCGTGGTTGTGCGCAGAAGCAAGGGTCTGGAGAGGAGCACATAGGTTCAGTTTTGGAAAACCAGTCTGAAGCCCAGTGCTGCCGTTTCCCCTGAACTCCTGGGCAGAGTTGCTTTATTCCTTGAAACCTCAGCCTTCCCTTCTAGAAAATGGGAGGCTCATACCTGTCCAGCCTTCCATCTCGTGAAATGAGAAATGGAAAATGAATGCTGATCACCACTTTCTAGCTGTGTGACCTTGGTAGGCATTTACTTACCTTTTCTGTGTCTCAATGTCCTCAATTGTAAAACAGACGTAGCAGTAACCACCTTATTAGATGTGGTGAGGGATGTATGAGTTCATGTGTGTAAAATGTGTGTTAAATGCTTGTCTGTATGTAGTAGTGAGGGAGGCAGAGCCAGTCCCTTTGCTCATGGAGCTCATGACCCAGTGAGGAAGACAGTATTGACAAAGTCACCATATAATGATGAAGTAATCATTTAGACAGTGGTAAAGTGTGAGATCGGGGGCCATACTGACTGTAGAGACCTGACCTGGCTGGGAGGTTAGCAAGGGCTTCTGAGGAAGTACTGCTGAGGTGGAGGGGAGAGGGAGGCAGGCAGGCAGGCAGGTGTGTGCAGAGGCCCCCAGCTCGGACAGCTCAGGGAGCCCCTCACAGGCTGTATGTTACCGTCTTCCTCTAGACCAGGGGTGTCCAAACTTTTTTTAACAGTTTTCACCAAGGGCCATATGCGGTAAAATACACAAACAGCCGGGCCACTCACTCGAGGTGAAGTATGTATTGCCTCATCGGGTTTATTTAAGTAAAGTAAATATATGTTTGGAATTTGCTGCGTGCCAATTGAAAATGGATTGCAGGCCGCAGTTGTCCTGCGGGCTGCAGTTTGGACACCCCTGCTCTAGACCCTCTGTAGACTTTGTAACCCAGAAGGTCAAATTCAAACTTTTATCTCCCATATATATTTCCGTTTTTTCTTGCCATGTCACCCCACCCCACTCCATCTTGTGCCAGCCAGACTAGATTTTGTTCTGTTTCAAGTAACTGGTGTGTTTTGTTCAGATTATAAAGTTCATACATGCTCATTATAGAATACAGAAACACTGAAAGAAGGGGAAAAAAACAGCCTATATCGTCATTATCACACAGCCCAGGGATATAACTACTGTTAATTTTGGTACATTTTCTAGACTTTTTGTTTTCCTAAAAGTATCTGAGTTCCTTTTGTTTTTTTTGTAATAATTGATTTTATTACAGATACTTTTTTTTTTTTTTTTTAATTTTTATTGGGAAATATTGGGGACAGTGTGTTTCTCCAGGGCCCATCAGCTCCAACATGTTGTCCTTCAGTCTAGTTGTGGAGGGTGCAGCTCAGCTCCAAGTCCAGTCGCCGTTTTCAATTTTAGTTGCAGGGGGCGCAGCCCACCATCCCATGCGGGGATTGAACTGGCAACCCTGTTGTTCAGCGCATGGTGCTCTGACCAACTGAGTCATCCAGCCACTCTATTACAAATTCTTTTCAAAGCTGCTTTATAACCTGATATATTGAGAACATTTTATTGCACGTGATGGAAAAACACAGAATCATCCATAATCCCATCACCTAGAGATAACTGCTTTAATATTTGGTTTCTATCCTTCTGGACTTTGTTTTGTGTGTGTGTGTGTGTGTGTGTGTGTGTGTGTGTGTTATATATATATATGTATATATATATATATATAGAGAGAGAGAGAGAGAGAATAAATACAACATTTTAAAACTGTGTGTGATACATATATATATATATATATATACATACATACATATATATATATATATATATATATATATATATATAAATATGAGAGAGAGAGAATAAATACAACATTTTAAAAGTGTCATCTGGGGCCAGCCCGGTGGCTCAGGTGGTTAGAGCTCCGTGCTCTTAACTCCGAAGGCTGCTGGTTCGATTCCCACATGGGCCAGTGGGCTCTCAACCACAAGGTTGCCAGTTCAATTCCTCGACTCCCGCAGGAGATGGTGGGCAGTGCCCCCTGCAACTAAAATTGAACACGGCACCTTGAACTGAGCTGCCGCTGAGCTTCCGGATGGCTCAGTGGGTTGGAGCGTGTCCTCTGAACCACAAGGTTGCCAGTTCGACTCCCCCAAGGGATGGTGGGCTGTGCCCCCTGCAACTAGCAACGGCAACTGGACCTGGAGCTAAGCTGCGCCCTCCACAACTAAGATTGAAAGGACAACAACTTGACTTAAAAAAAAAAAAGTGTCATCTGTCCAAATACCATCGGAAAACCTCATTTTTCACTTACCACTATAACACAAATATTTTTTAAGTCAAACACCCGTGTCACCATTCATGATGACATTCGTGTAACTGTACCCTAGTGAATTAACCTATCTACCTACCCTCTGTTGATGGACATTTAGGTTGTTTGGAATTTTTCATCATAATAAAACAATACAGTAATGAACACCCCAAACATGAATAACTGAACGCTTGGAAGCCTTCATGCCGTGGTGCCTGGGGGGCCATTTCCCTGCTTGGCCTGCTGCGTTCCTGCCCTGGGAAGCTCCACTCCACGCACGTTCCTCACGGGTGCCCCAAGCACCTTCTTTACCCTAAGCAGCCAGTCGCTCTTTCCCTGGGCCCCAGATCTTTTGTACGTGCCTTGTTACACGTACATCATTACAGAGAAATTGCCCTTGTCGCTGTGCCCCTGCTGCACGGTGAGCCTGTGTGCGTCTCCTTGGTAAGCCAGGGCCTGGCTCATTGCCGTTGGAGCTGTGAGTGACAGGGTAGTGGTCAGGCTCTCTCCTGCCTCACTGCTTGTGACTCCAAAAGTCTGAAGTTCTGTTCTTTGGTCCTGAGCAGCCAAGGATGTGATTAAGGAGATCGAAGACTTTGACGGCTTAGAGGCTCTGCGCCTGGAGGGCAACACGGTGGGCGTGGAAGCGGCCAGGGTCATCGCCAAGGCCTTGGAGAAGAAATCGGAGTTGAAGGTGAGATCTGCAGGATGAGCAGGCCCCGACTGGTTGGGGACAAGCTTCCGCTCCCACGGCCAGCACCCGAGCTGTGTCCAGACCCCCGGGCCCTGGCCTGGTCGGCTGTCACCAGGGAGAGCTCCTGGCCTCTGGCCACCCCAGAGCACTCTGCTGGCCAGGGCTCCTCTCCCTGCATGACGAGTCCATTTGGGTCCTGAGTAACAGACACTGAGATGCTGTTACATAGGAGTGTAAGGTCTATGGGGCAACACACGTGAAAGGCAAAGAGGCAAAGAGCAGAACCAGACAGGGAGAGCCTTCAGCTTGCTTTGCAGATCTGGTATCTGTGAGGAGGGGAGGGCACAGAATCAGGCCTTGGGAACCTCCCTATGGGCACAAACCCTCAGCCCGCCCAGCAGGGAGCTCCAGACCAAAGATTGCCTGATAGAGGAGTCAGACCCCTGGTGGACTGGGTAGGTGCTGCAGCCCGAGGCGGCCACACAGCTGAATGGCTGGTTCTTTCCCATAGGTTAACTCCAAGTGGCGCCCCTCCTAGTGTGTCCAAAGTGTGTTCCACTGAACACCAGTACTTCAAGGTGCTCTTTGAGAAAAGGGGGGTATCAAGAAGATGTCATTGCATGCCCCCTTCCCAGGAACCCCAGCGTAATTAAAGCCTCTAAAGAGTCATGAGGAAAGAGCCTTGCTTTCAGACTGAAAACGGCTCTCAATTTGTGTAAGGCTAGGTTTGTGCTAGACTCTTCACACCTGTCATTTAATCCTCACAGCAACCCAGATAATATAGACTCTCTGTTTTGTATGTCAATGGAAGTACGGCTCAGAGGGGCTGAGCAAATAGTCCAGGATCCACTGCTGCTAAGTGGCTGGGCCACGCTGCACACTCCCGAGTCCAGTGCTCGTTCCATGGCACAGCTGCTTTCAGAAGGGTACGGGGCTGGGGGTCACGAGCGGAAACTGAGCTTTTGCCCGGTCACGGCTTGACTGCGAGCTTCCTCAGGAAACAAACATCAAAGGCCACTTCCTCTGATGTTTGTTTCCTGAGGAAGATCGCAGTCAGGTTAACAGCCCGGGCTGTGACTGTTTCTGCTCGCCTGCCCGGGGCTGGCCTTTCTTTGAGCGGAGGCTGGGACATTTTCCAACAAAAGAGTCCGGTCCGGCCTGGTGACTGCATAGGACAGATGTGGCTGGTCTTGGAAGCTACAGGAGCTGAGCTTTGGCATCCAGGGACCTGGGTTCCAGCTCCAGCATCACCAACTTATTTGCATTACGTGGCCTTGCACTAAACTCAGCTGAGTCTGGCTCCTCCATGAAGCTTTTCCTCCCAGAGAGGTTGCCGTGATGGCCAAATGCAGGCTGCTGTTATGAGAGGGCTCGGCCAGGGGGAGTGCCATGTGCATCTTGTCACCCTGTGCAGACCTCTGCCCTGGGTCACCCCACCCCAGCATCTTAGTCTTGCTTCTGTGCAGGAGGGAGCCCAGGGTTGGGGCAGGGGCACGTGGGAGCTGCCCTTGACGCTCGTCGTGCCCTGGGCACGGTACTGATTCGGAATGAGGTATTATCTGCCCTGTTGAGCCATGTGCACTGTTAGGTCGTGACAAATGAGAAAAGTGTGGCCCCCGCCATCACACGTCCCAGTGGGTCGGGATTGGAGCCCAGATATCAGCCCAGTCTCCTCACTGGTCTATTGCCCACTTGGAGGTCGTGAGGCCTAAAAGTCTTTCAAAGATCGGATACCAGAGGTCAGAGACCGACAGCGGCAGGCTGGGGTCAGTTACGTTGGGTTCAGAACCCAGGCCTTATGCCTTGGGGCCCCCTGCCGACCCTCAGCCCATCAGAGTTGGATTTCGGAAGCTTAGGAGAGGTGCCAGTTGTGAGGGGCTCTGGTGCACAGGCGGTGGCCCTGTCTTGGCCTGCGTGCCAGTGTAACTCACTGAGCAGACCTGTACAGAGCGTCTCCTGAGACCCAGGTGTGTGAGTGATTTTGCTTTACCTTCTACAAAACCAGCTTCCCTAGAACTTAAGGTTGGATTTAGTTTATCCATTTTAAGGGCTGGATTTTCAGGGGAAAGGTGCCTCCCCTTGTCCCCTCATTTCCAGGTTTGGTCCAGAAAAGGCAGGAGGTGCTAGAGTTATTTTGGACACAGCAACCAGACTTAGAGGGTAGGCGTGTGTGCATGGAGACTGCCAGTGCTGGCCAGTGTGTTAGACGACCCAGTTGTGTGGCCCCCGTCTTTGTGACATTTACCTAATACTTCCTTTAAATCAGCTCACTTTGAAGTAATTGAAAAATAAACATGACCTCTTCTATAAATGGAAAGTGTTATCCCTTACCATTGCCACCTAAAGGCCTTGAGCCTGAGGCCTGCTCCACCTTTGTTTGACAAACCAGAAGTAGGGGCGTGGGTAAGACCCGCCAGCCTCAAAGTGAGGTCACCTGGAGGAGGTCAGGAGGGTTGAAAAGAAGCTCGAAAAAAGAGTAACTTCCTCGCTGCTGGATCCCATATTTTTACTTTTCTGTTCCTCTACCACCCAAAATCATGTCACATGTCGCTGTAGCTCACACCGAATGGGAAACTGGCATTGGAAAGGAGGACTTAGCCATCTTGGTCCTGCCCCTGCCACTGCCTTGCCATGGGGCCTGGGGCCTTTAACCCTGTTTCCCTCCCAGGAAACCAGAGGGCTGGACAGATGAGGTGTTTCCCTGACACTTCAGTTGAGCCCCCATTGCCCTTGGGGGTCTTCAGGTCCCACCAGCTTTGGCCAGAGCTGCTCCAGCTTTTCACTGACAAAGCCCAAATTGAGAAGTCTTGTAGTGCTCTGCGGTCCAAGTTTATGAGATGAGGTGCTGCCGCAGGCCACCTCTGATGGTCTCAGCTAATTCTTCTTCCTTCCAAGCGATGCCACTGGAGCGACATGTTCACGGGGAGGCTGCGGTCCGAGATCCCGCCGGCCCTGGTAAGTGAACGAGGCCACTGCTCCTGGGCACGGGACCCCTGGGGCAGTTCCCAGGTCTTTTTCTCACACTTCCTTTCTGGACACTAAGATATGTCCTGTGGGTGACTGAGATGCTGAAACGGGAGCCAGGCAAGCACAGCATCTGCCCTGTGTGCTGACGGGCAGGTGGGAGTGCAGGTGATAGCGGGGAGCCAGGGCCCTGAGAGACTGGGAGGTCTATTGACAGGAAGGACAGCAGAGACCAGGGATTCCTGGGTTTCGTTCTTGAGCTGCTTGGTTTCCCTCTCACCGTGGATGTCGCTCCCTACATAGTGACCTGTCTCGTCCTGGAATTTCCCTCCCTTGCACCTTGAGTTTCTGCTTCCTCATGACCTCAGTCAGCACACACAGTGCTGCGTCATGCTTATGTCTCTCTGCTCATGTTTCTACTGCTGCCTGGAATCTCCTCATATTTGATTGGCTGATTCTCATCTAGACTGAGCTCCAAGGTCTCCTCCTACAGGAAGCCTTCCCTGAACTCCCCACTTGCACCAAGCCCCATGCCCCAACAGAATTAGGAGCCCTCTACAGGGTTTCCAGTCCTGGGTATATAATGTGACAGCTCTATGCTGAAGTGATCTGTGTCTGCCAGTTCCCCACCAGCTGGGTGCCCCCTGAGGGCAGTGGACCTGGCACAGAAGCAGCATTTGGTAGGAGGCTTAGACACTGACGTGAGCTCCCTCTATGCCCAGATCTCACTAGGGGAAGGACTCATCGCAGCTGGGGCCCAGCTGGTGGAGCTGGACCTAAGTGACAATGCATTTGGGCCTGACGGCGTGCGAGGCTTCGAGGCCCTGCTGAAGAGCTCTGCCTGCTTCACTTTACACGAACTCAAGCTCAACAACTGTGGCATGGGCATCGGTGGTGGCAAGGTGGGTCGGCGGCCTCCCTCATGTCCCCACTGTCTCTCACCCTTCCTCCCTGCTCAGTCCCCTGCTATAATACACTTGCCTCTGAAGTAAGTACTGTCAGCCACCCACCATCTCGGATCGTTGCCTGTTGTTTCTCTTCAAAGGAGAAGAGCCTCAAAGGTGGCAGCCTATGGCCAGTGGTGAGAGGAGATGGTGTCCTTGAGGGTGGGGTTGCCAAGCAACTGTCCCTGTTCATGTGTTGCCTTGGCAACGCAGAGGCAGTATTGCATACGTGCTCTGATCTGCTGATTCTGCAAAACGCAGGGCTTTGGGTGCCCCTAGACTTGCTGTGCCCTTGGAACAGCTGGCAGAACCACACGAGGCCTGGCGTGTGCACATGGGGAGCGTGCCCAGAGGAGATGACCCAGCTCACCTTTGTTCCTGACAGTCCGTCAGGCTGGTCAGTGTAGACAAGCCCCACTTTCCTTCCCAGAGGGAAGGCACTGAGGGAGGCAGCCGTTTATTCTCTTCTTGCTCCGTTCTGGCTCCTTTAGGCCCAGATTCTGGACATGCTGAGTGCCAGTCTGCATTTCTGTCTGCCTTCCCCTCTCATGTTCTGCTGAAAAGGAGAGAAGGGCTGGGACACAGGAATGACAGCGATTGGGACATCTTCTCTTTGAAGATGAATTATATGTATTATCTTAGTTCTCCCACTCCACTGACAGGTGGGTGATGCTGTCCCCAGTTTTTCAGATAACTAGGCTTGGACTTGGATATCTTGAGTCGATGGCCCCAGATGATGTAGCTAGTATGGCATGGATGTGGGGTTTGAACCTGCATCCACACGACCCGTCAGAGCAGCAGGAGGAGCCTGTGTGATGCTGGCAGAGGCCCAGGCTGAGGAGCCAGAGTGCCTCCCCTGCAGAGGGTGCCTGGCACCTCCTGCCCCATGGGAGGGAGAGCAGGGGTACGTTCCCATGCCCATCTCAGCTAGCCCTCCCCCCACCACCCAATCTAATTGGGTAATAAGCTGTGTGTGTGTGTGTGTGTGTGTGTGTGGACATAAAAACGTCTGCATCAGCACAAAAAGCAGGTCCAGCCCAACCTACAGTGTGATGTGCTGGGAGAGCCAGAGCCGCCCTTGTCAGGTGCTGCAGTCTTCCACCCATCACCTCGCCTCTGCCGGGCAGCAGTCCTGGGCACTGAAGCTTAGAAGCTAACTCCAGGCACCACCCCAAGGACGGCAAACTGGGTTTTAGGTTTTTGCCCACAGCAGCTGAGACCCTGCTTTGGACACCAGCGTGTATCAGATGGGTATGGTGGGGCCATAGTCTCCTTGGCCAGCTCTCCTTAGGTATTGGGGTGTATGGAAGAGATGCTGGAAGATTTGGGTTCTGGTCCAGAGTAGCCACCTGCTGAGCCACCGTAGGAAAGTTTCTGTTCCTCCCGGACCCTGAGTTGCTTCAGCTGGAAAATGGGACTCATGAGAGAGGGCTTGTGACAGGCTGATTGTGAAGCCGCTTCCCCAGACCTGGCGTGAACTTGGCCGCTCAGTGTTGGTCTCTCCCTTCCCGCGGGGCCTCAATCACCCATCTCTAACATGAGGCCAAACCCCCAGGATGGTAGGACACGCACATGAAGCAATGGAAGTAAAAGCCCTTTGGAAACTGAAAGGTGCTGGGCACACGTGAGGGGTGACCATTGTGCTTTTGAGCAGTTCACGTCCCTGTGTCCACCACCAGTGGGTGGCTGAAGACCAGTTTAGCAGTGTGGCTGCCCTGCTGGGAAAAGGGCATCCTGCCTAGTCCTGGGCCCTTTGCTTCTTTCCCCACAGATCCTGGCGGCAGCCCTGACTGAATGTCACCGAAAATCCAGTGCCCAAGGCAAGCCACTGGCCCTGAAGGTCTTCGTGGCTGGCAGAAACCGCCTGGAGAACGACGGAGCCACTGCCTTGGCAGAAGCTTTTGGAGTGAGTGGTTTCTGCCCATTACACTGACAGTCCTGGGTGTGCATTCCAGCTCTGGAACGTAGCTGAGCGACGTTAGGGCAGCCGCTTCCCCTCTCTGAGCCTGCTGGCCCATTCTGCAGTGAGGCAGATGCCCATCGTGCGTGTCTGGAAAGTTGCGTGATTAGGAGCTGCCCGAGGCAGTGAGTGATGTCTGCCAGCTCAGAAACAGGTGTGGCGGTGCCTACATAGTGCTAGTCAGGTTGTCTGGCCTCTAGTGGGCAGGGCACAGACTGACCCTTGAGACAGAGAGGTGGGCAGGAGCAGTGGCTCAGGTGCTGAAGTGCTCGCGGGTGTCCTTATCCCCTACTCCCTTCCGCCTCCCTACCCCCCGCCCCCGCCACTGCTGGGGCGTCCCTGGCGGTGAGCTCTGTGAGATGACCACACCTGCCCCCATGGGGCTGGGAACTTTGGGGTCTGTCCCCCTGTAATGCAGGGTCTCAGCTCCTGCTCCCTGCACAAGAATGCAGGATACGGTGAGGCCAAAAAGGAACAACAACGGAGCCATAGATAGAGGAGTCATATCACTATATTCTCACTGGCAGCTGGTCGAGACATAGGAAGTAGGATCAACCGATTCGCAACCCGCCATCTGCACTTGCTAACCCCACTTGCTAGCCACAATCCGCTGCCCGTTTCTCTGCCAACCAACCAACCCCCTTGCCAGCGTAGCCACGGCAGTTATATTAGTGGCCAATGGCTAACTGGTTACAGCTGATGGCCAACTACTACCCGAGCCAGCACCTTTCCACGTGAGGTCGAGAGTCTGGAAACTGCTCTCCTGGCTCTGTCCCCACACCCCCTCCTCTTAATTTAAATGTTTTCTTGGGCAAACAATATTCCAGCAGCAATAATGGTATTTGGGCCAGAGCAGCAGCCCCCACAGTCCTGCCACGTACGGCGGCCCACCTGCTGATGCTCACCGCCGCAAGCAGAGTGGTGAGCCCGGGAGCAGGGCCTGTGGCTCACCGGACCCCTGATCACGGGGCAGCTCCTTCCTCCTCCTCTGGAGTGGGAGGAGCCTAGTTACCATCCCCGTAAACATCGTGATGTTAAAGATCACGCCTTCTCTGTACCCCTTCCTGCAGCCGCTGTCCCCAGTGCACTAAGAATGGGGATATGTTGTGATTGTCATCAGGTGTCCCCTGGAGCTCTTAGGACGGGGTTCATAACCCAGGGTCCGTGGGATCCCAATAGTCTGGAGAGAATTCAGGGAGCCTTTGAACATGGGTGGGGGACGTTGCGTGATTATTGGTCACTAAGATAGCTAAAAGATAATACCGTGTTTTCTGGAAAATAAGACCTAGCCGGACAATCAGCTCTAATGTGTCTTTTGGAGCAAAAATTAATATAAGATCTGGTCTTATATTAGTCCCAGATTCTGGAAAGGCAGAATGCCAGTCTGCATTTCTGTCTCCCTTCCCCTCTCATGTTCTGATCAAAAGGAGAGAAGGGCTGGGACACAGGAATGACAGGGATCAGATCATCTTCTCTTTGAAGATGTATTATATGCGACCGGGTGGCATATTTATATTATATGAGACTGAGTATAATATACTATAATATATAATACCAGGTCTTGTTTTACTATAAGACCGGGTCTTATGTAATATCATATAAGACCCAGTCTTATATTAATTTTTGCTCCAAAAGACGCATTAGAGCTTATTGTCCAGCTAGGTCTTATTTTCAGGGAAACACGGTATTACCTTCAGCTGTAAATACAGATTTCAGAAATCTCTGATTTTGTTACTAATAGAAATCACAGATGTTTTGTGTTAAACTACAAATACAGAAGGTGCCAAAAAAAGTATACACATTTTAAGAAAGGAAAACTGTATTAAAATTGTAACACTCAATGTATACCGATAACAAAAGATAAACACAAGTCATGTTTGACTTCTGCAGTTACAAAAGATGCTCAAAGTGGTTACCATCCGTGTCCAGACACTTCTGATTATGGTGAACTACTGCTTGAGCAACGTTGACCTAAGTGTCCACTTGTACACATTTTTTTGGCACCCTGGTATATGGAAATCTTTGTTGCTCATCCATCAAGGATGACAGTAGTGGTAGACTTGCCTCTAGGTCTTTTCTTGCCCCTGGGTCTTGTTTTTTAGTGCCTTTATAAGCACATTATGTTACTACAGCACACATTTGGGGGTTTTCTAAATACTTTGATAACTATCTTCCAATCAGATTGATTTCCTTTGTTATCCCATATAATTTAGCTTAAAATTTAGAAACATTATCCTGAAGGAGCCCAGGGGCTTTGCCAGATGGCCTGAAGGGTCCATAGCACAGAAAATGTTAAGAAGCGCTGACTAGTAATATGCCTCAGTTGGCCTTCCTGTGTTTATTTGTTTTTGTTTTTTTCTCTACTTGAAATCTTTGTGAAGCTATTTTTAAATTCTCATGAATCTTGTGCTCTTTTTTTTCAATTACAGTTGACATTCAATATTATTTTATATTAGTTTCAGGTGTACAGCATAGCAGTTAGACATTTGTATAATTTATGCAGTGATCCCCCTAATTAGTCTAGTACACCTGACACCATACATAGGTATTACAATATTATTGACTGTATTCTCTAGGCTGTAATGCCTGTGTTTATTTGTGAGCCCCCATGCTTTGCTGAGCACCCAGGGACAACAGAAGGTGCCTACTTAGGCGCAGAATTATGCTAGGCCTGTGCCCAGTCCCAGGTAGCTGTGGAGATTGGGATGTGGGCCTCTCCTGGAGAGCGCAGGGGCTGATGGGGTCCAGACAAGAAAGTGACTTTGCTATTCCAGGATGATGAGCACCATGATAGAGGAAGGACAGAGTGCTCTGGGAGCACAAAAGAAGAGCACTGGATTGTGCTGGGGGTGGGGTGGGGGCGGAATCCAGGAAGACTTCCTGGGAGAGGAGGCTTCCAAAGTGACAGCTGTAAAATGCATAGTAGTCAGCCTACCAAGAAAATACCAACACATGAGAAGATGGAATATTCTAGGCAGAGAGAAGTATCAAAAGGTTGGGATAAAAGTGGCTAGGTGGATTATGGAAGTCCCCCTCCTCACCCCCAAGAAAGGCCATGGTATGTGGGTTGCCAGTCATATAAATAGGGCAGGAGGACCCCAAGAAAGAAAGGCCAACTGGAGCTACACTGTGCAGAGAAGAGCCATGGCTGACTACCGGGCCAGAGTCTAGGGTCCCCACCGTGCAGAGGACACAAGACTAAAAAACCTATGTTCATAGCTGTGTGACCTTGGGCAAATCACTTAGCCTCTCTGATCCCTAGTGTTCTCTGTCCTGTGGAGATCCTAGTCCCAGGTAGGTCTCCCTCATGAGGATGTGGAGAGGCTCAGATGCAGCCATGCCCAAAAATGCGCTTTAAGGTCTGATCTGTGCCCAGAACGTTCACGGACAAGCCCCTGCCTGTGCTGACAGCAGCCCCTCCCTGTGTCTGTGTGTAGTGCGGCCCTCCTGCCTGCTGGATGGCACTGGCGCTCAGGTGCCCCCCTCTTCCTCTCCCTGCTGCTCTTCACAGATCATCGGGACTCTGGAGGAGGTCCACATGCCACAGAATGGGATCAATCACCCTGGCGTCACTGCCCTCGCCCAGGCTTTCGCCATCAACCCCCTGCTGCGGGTCATCAACCTGAACGACAACACCTTCACTGAGAAGGGTGCCGTGGCCATGGCCAAGGTGAGGCTGGTGCAGCAGGGCCAGGTCAGGCCCTGGCGAGTAGCGTCTGGCTGCTGTCTTTGCCGGGAACCTATCAGCCAGTGGCTGCTTTGCCCCACTTCCCGCCTCCTGTGGGTCCAGCTGTGTAAACATGCCCAGAGCAGGGCATATGTCACGAGCTAGCCTGCACCCTTCTTGGGCAGCTGAGTGTCCGTAAGGCCACTTCAGCCTGTTTTCTTCATTGATTCTGTTTATTGAGCCCCTGTCTGTGCAGCCCTGTGCCAGTCACAGGCCACTTGGAGTTGAGTCAAAGACTCCGCCTTCAAAAAGCCCCCGGTTCAAGGAAGGGTGGGAGTGGCTAATTGGTGACAGTGCAGGGTCGCGAACACAGTGGCTGGCTGGCTGTTGGGGCCTCTGCATGGGAGGGCTCTCTGGTCCCCATCAACCTGGCAGGGCTCCATGCCCCCCAAAAGGCTAGCCCTGCTGCTGCGCGGTGCTAGCAGACAGGTGTGCAAGTGTTGGGGAGCACACAAGAAGTTCAAATCCCACGAGGAGAGGCTTCCTGGAAGAGGTCACATTGTGGTCAAGTTGTACAGGACAAATGGACTTTTCTCCGGACAAAGAGGGTGGGAAGAGGGGTGTTTTAGGCAGAGGTGTCAGCAGCAGGTGGGAAGGCTCAGAGATGAGCGGGATCCTTGCTTAATTGGTCCTAGTTTGACGTGACCAGGGTTCAAGGTATGTTTGAGGGCTGGAAGAGATGAAGAGAGGCGGGCAGGACCATGTGGCCTTGCTGAGTCCTTGAGACTTTCTCCTGTAAGTAATCAGGAGCCATGGAGGATTTGAAGCAGGGGTGTGACATAGTCAGATCGGTGCTTCCAGAAAAGGGTTCTGGCTGTAATGTGGGACTAGGGTGGAGAAGGGTTTAGCCAACAGGGAGCTGATGAGAAGAGCTGAGGAGGCCAGACTGGATACAGAAGAGGACGGTGTGGTGACTGACGGGCTGTGTCATGGGCTCATGGAGGGCAAGGTGTGGTCTGACCCTCACCCTGGCCCTCACTTCCTCCCTGCAGACCCTGAAGACCTTACGGCAAGCGGAGGTGATCAACTTTGGGGACTGCCTGGTGCGCTCTAAGGGTGCCGTTGCCATTGCAGACGCTGTCCACGGGGGCTTGCCCAAGCTGAAGGTGCCCTCTGGGGTTGAGGCTTCCCCCACACTGCGGGGGGGTGGGTGGAGAGGGGGCGGTGGCAGAAGGTCTGATCTTCAAAGGCATGGGGGCCTGAGTCCTTGCACACCCTCCCTCTTTGGTGATGTGCCAGTCTCTTCACCTCAGAAACGCAGCTTATTCATTTTAAAAATGCGATGAGGGGAGTAAGTACCTGGTATGTTGTTGGGTGAATAATGTTGTTTGTATTGTTGGTGTCATTTTGCTCAGCTGGAGGGTAAAGCCTGTCTTACCCTCCCTTGGGGAAATGGAGGCTTCCGAGTGGGCTCTGGGCTCCCGGCCCACGTCTTTGCCTGCCACTCACTACCCCTTCCTCCTGTTTGTAGGAGCTGAACTTGTCGTTCTGTGAAATCAAGAGAGATGCCGCTCTGGCTGTGGCCGAGGCCGTGGCAGACAAGGCCGAGCTGGAGAAACTGGACCTCAATGGTAAGTAGGGGCGGTGGCCTCGGCTCGGGCCTGCTGCACGGGCCGCAGCGCCCACCCTGACCCTCCGTTCCCTCCCCCGTGAACAGGCAACGCCCTGGGAGAAGAAGGCTGTGAGCAGCTGCAGGAGATGCTGGACGGCTTCAACATGGCCAGGGTGCTGGCGTCCCTCAGGTAGTGCGCGGGGCATTCAGGCTCAGGTGTTCCTGTTAATACTTCTGTTCATTCAAAAAAGGGTGGTTGAGCTCCTGTTAAGTGCCAGGCACTGTGCTCAGGAGGCATCGGGTATGAGAATAAGGCGGCGAAGGCTGCTGACCTGTGGGGCTTCATTCTAGTGGGCAGGGGCCCAGAATAATCAACTTTCCATACATTCAGCAAAGGGACATAGAAGCCCCTGGAGAGCGGTGAGTCGGGGAGCTCTGAAGGGACGATGTTTGATCCCATGCTGATGGGTAAGGCAGGCAGCAGTGAGGCCAGGGTAGTGATGGGGGGCCTCAGACTTGTTTTTACATTCTGTCTGAGAGACGGACTCTAGAAAGGAAAGGACCGAGGCAGACGGTGGGGGTTTCTGGGTCTGCACAACCCACCGGGGTGGGGTGGGGCGGCGGCAGGCTGCCTCCTCCGATAGCACCTGTCTCCCTCTGCCCCTTTGATCTCCAAGTTGGCTTCATTCACTGTGAGAGCATCATTTGTGTCCCCTCAGCGCTAGAGCCTGTGCTGCTGCTAGGAACTGGGGACACGGAGATGGGCTCAAGAGGCTTAGGGTCCAGGGGAAACGTACCCGCCTTCCTCGGGGGGTAGGGGCTGGGCAGGGAAACCCCTACCTCTCCCATCCCCCCAACTGTAGCTTCCTATGGTCAGTAAGACATGGGTGGCACCGTCCTGGGTGCTCAGCCTGGGCAGGATTCCTGCCAGACCCTGAGCCCCTGTGACAGTTCCTTTTCTCTGTATCCCCAGTGGGACTGGGGGCTCTTTTGGGACAGGGACGAGATCTGATTCTCAGCATGGGCTTCCCCGGGTGCTGAGAAATCAGTGACAAGCCCCCTGGTGACCCTGGGAGCAGCTGCTCCCCTGCCCAGCTGGAGTCTGGGTTCACAGAGCCAGGCCTCGAGCCGGCATGGGCCACTGGGCAGGGAGGCTGTGCTTTAGCCAACTCCGCTCCGCAGTGATGACGAGGGTGACGACGACGAGGACGAGGATGAGGACGAGGAGGACGGGGAAGAGGAAGAGGACGAGGAGGAAGATGAGGAGGAAGAGGAGGACGAGGAGGAAGACGAGGAGGAAGAGCCACAGCAGCGAGGGCAAGGAGAGGAGTCACCCACACTCTCGAGGAAGATTCTGGACTCTAACAGTGGGGTGAGTGCCTTGGTGTTTGCCAGGATCACAGCCTGGTCTCCTGAACGTGAAACCCTAAGACTTCTTCACAGGGTGTTAGGGGAGAGGCCACTTAAGCCCAGTGTCCACAAACTGTTTTTGATTGCAAGCTCCTACGTATGAGTGAAAAAGGATCATCCAATGTAGCTATTTTATCTGTATTTGCATTGACCTCAGTGTGGATGTATTTACTTACAGGTACTGCTACTGCATCATGTGTGTTATAAAACGCACAGAAGTATTATAAAAGAAGAGAGTAAAAAAACATAAAATGAAATTCTTTTTCCCGCCTATCAGTGGATTATCATAGTGACCTGTAGGGACAGCCCCTATTCCATAAACTGGCTGAGACCACGACCCACGTTGGGCCCTTGGTGTCCCTTACCTGGCCAGGATGCTGGTGGAGTCAGGGCTGCCATGTCCCTAATTCATTCATCCTGTTCCCTCGTAGGTTTCCCAGTGAAGCTTTTGGAGAACTTTGGGTTGGCCAAGGACCCCCCTACTCATGTTGAATTTGGCTGCTTTTCCAGTTTTCTGGAAGCATTTCAACAAATGGCTGGGTGTTTCTGTTTGTAGTTTTTCTCTGGGCACCTGTGGTGCTCACTGCCCATGCGTACTCGGGCTAGACTCCACTTCCTGGTGGGTCCACTGGGTTCCCCAGTGCATCTGGAGTCATTGCTGGGGCATTGCCTGTCATGGTGAGGACCCACTTGGTCTCGCCAGGCTCGTGCACTGGGAGTCAGCCAGGGCCAGTGTCTGGCGGTCCCCCACCTGTTGGGGAACTGCACACAAGTGGGAAGAAGAATTCTAGACCCTGAGCTGTGACTGGCCAGAGTAAGGGCACAAGTTCTGGGTGAGGGGTCTAGGTTCAGACCTTCACAGTGCCACCTGTGCCACCTGTCCCATAGGAGCCAGCTCCCGTGCTGTCCTCGCCATCTCCCGCAGACATTTCCACCTTCCTGGCTTTCCCTTCTCCGGAGAAACTGCTGCGCCTCGGGCCTAAGAGTTCTGTGCTGATAGCCCAACAGGTAACAGCACTTCCAACTGCAAACCTGTCCTTGCCCCAGCTTGTGGAGCTGCCAAACAAAGGGACAAGCAGAGCCCAGGGGACTGGAGGGGGGAGGCTGTCACCGGAGCGGGGGCTGCCAGGTATTCTTTTTAAATATGCAGACGCGTACATGAGTGTGCCAGTGCATACACGCTTAGGCTACAGCAAGGGCAGGCGTGCCGCACCTCAGATGACTGGAATTAGGGAGCGTTTTCTCTTCAATGCACACACCCCGGCTTCCTCTACACGTTGTGTAGGACCAGCTGCTTCTAGAACAACTGTCCTGCCCTTGGCGCCTGTGGCGGTCACATGTGTATTGCAGAGAAGCTGCCCTCATTCTGGCTTTCTTGCTTTGTCCCTCCCTCCCTCCCTCCCTCCTTCCCTCCCTGCTTCCCTCCCTCCCTCCTTTCCTTCTTTCCTCTTTCCTTCTTTCTGTTCTGATTATCAACTACCTCCGGTCTGCCGGGCACTGCTCTGAGTACTTGGACATGGTTTTAGTGAATGCTCTTGGCATCCTGACATGGAGAGCCTGTTAGTCTTACTGTACAGATGAGAAAACTGAGGTTCAAAGAGGGCGAGTGATACATGAAAATAAAATGGGCCCACTCTCAGAGCTGGCTTGACATTTTGGCTGATTTCCTTTTTATGTTTTATCTGTACTTTTTTTTTCGGGATAAATGAGATTAAATTGGCCCACCTTTTCATTTACCACCATTCATCATTTTCCTGTGTCAGTAAAACTCTTCTCCTGCCTTTGATCCCAATGAATGATGGAACACTTAGGCCAGTTTCTGGACGTTTACCGTGTTTCTCCGAAAATAAGACCTAGCCGGACAGTCAGCTCTAATGGGTCTTTTGGAGCAAAAATTAGTATAAGACCCGGTGTTATTTTACTATAATATAAGACTGGGTCTTATATAATATAATGTAATGTAATGTAATATAATATATAATTATAATACAATATAATATACTGGGGCTTATATTAATTTTTGCTCCAAAAGACCCATTAGAGCTGATCGGCTAGGTCTTATTTTCGGGGAAACAGGGTACCTTGTGTCCATCTTCTCTGTTGTCGGTGACGTAAACTTTGTTGCATGGGAATGTTGGTGCACATTCTGGATTATTTCCTCAGGCTGGATTACAGGAAGGGGACCACTGAGTCACAGGCTAGCGATTGCTTATTCGCTCACTCTGTGTGTGATACACCTGCACAGGCCAGGCTGTGAGGACATGATGTAGGTGAGGCAGGACCTGTCCTTGCACATCAGAGACCCCTGTCTTGCCAGGGCCTCCTCAAGCCAGCAGCAGAGCCCACGCACGTGTCCATTGTGCCAAAGCCCAGGGCTCTGGCCCCTGGTGACCAGCCATTATCTCCTATGTTCTCAGACTGACACATCTGACCCAGAGAAGGTGGTCTATGCCTTCCTGAAGGTGTCCTCTGTGTTCAAGGACGAAGCCACAGTGAGCACGGCAGTTCAAGATGCCGTAGGTAACGTGGGGAGGGGGGAGGTTGGGTGGCTCCTGCCTCTTTGCTACTCCAGGGCTCAGGTGACATTTCTGGTTATTGGGACCCCTCTGTTCCAGTGCTAACATATGAACTGTTCTGTGGCCCCTCCCACCTGTTCCTCTGTTGGGTTCTTGCATAGAGCAGGCTGGGTGCTCTCCTCTCTGTTTTTTGCATGTGGGGAAGCTGAGGCCTTTCCCAAATCCATCCAGCTGTATACAGTTGGAACTCAGGCCAGGGGGGCATCCACTGCAGGAAGACCAGCTGGTCACAGCCCCAGGGCCCTTGTAGAGGCAGTCCTCTCCGGGAGGGCTGATGAGAGCTGAGTCTCTGCACACTGGTCCCCTGCACCTGGCGGTCCCCTTCATGGAGGACCCTGCTTTCCCCATATCTTTCTTAAGACTTCCCAGGGTCTCTGGCCCACCTCCCCCAAAGCGTGTCATGACTTTGCCCCTCACCACCTCATTCTCTGTTACCTCCATTATAGCACCTTTCATCTTCTACTTTGTGAGCGTATGTCTGAGCCTCCGAGGGTGGGCCAGGTTCGGCTAGGCAGAGAGGAGAGGAAGGGCCTGCAGGTGAGGGGCACAGCCCATGGAAAAGCGTAGAAAGGACTGCAAACACTTGGGGTGCTGTCTCCTGGATTGGTGCACTGTGGGTGACATTGAGGCAGGAGGGTCAGTGGGAAGCGAGGATGGGTAGGCAGGTGAGGGCCAGGTGGGAATCTCCAGGTCTACTCCGTGAGATCCCAGCACCGTGGGCATTTGTGGGAACAAGTTACCTGGATTGTTTCTCAGAATAACCTCGCACAGAAGCGAGTGGCCATGGCTTCTCTGCAGACCCTCAGCCACTCTTTCCTCACCTCCACAAAATCGCTGAAACCTCCTCCAGGGCTGATCTGCCGCACTCAATCTCCGCCCCAGCTGTGCAAGGTCCCTGAGCCCATTTTACTTGAGAGGCCAGGAGAGGGAAGGACCACGGTGTCGCAGCTAGTAGGCTGAGCCCTTCCCCTGGTGTTAGTTGTCCCCTTAGACGAGTGTGTCCACGACCCACCTGCTGTGTTCACCTCCTGATTAGGGCAGGAGGCAGGACCCAGCCCTGGGCGGTGGGGGCGCTGCATGCCCTTTGACCCGTGGCCGGCCTTTTGCCACAAGAAGCACCTGCCCCTGCTTCTTCTGCCTTGCAGATGCTTTGATGAAGAAGGCCTTCAGCTCAGCCTCCTTCAACCCCAACGCCTTCCTCACCAGACTTCTCATCCACATGGGTCTGCTCAAGGTTCGTCTGCAAGGAGTGGGGGACCTAGGAGTGTGGGGGTGGGGTGCATCAGTGTGGGGGGGTGTTCTGGCCACGCCCGCCTGCCCCATCCCACAAGTCCTGCTGGGGCCTGTCACCCACTCTGTTCTGGGCCTGGCTCCTTGACCTTGCCCATAGGGCTCTCTGAGCAGGGGCTGGATGGTGGAGACCTAGGGCCTCGCAGGGGACCCCGAAGCTCACCTTCCTCTCTCTGCGTTCCCCTTGCAGAGTGAAGACAAGGTCAAGGCTGTTGCCAACCTGTACGGCCCCTTGATGGCCCTGAACCACATGGTGCAGCAGGACTATTTCCCCAAGGCCCTTGTGCCACTGCTGTTGGCATTCGTGACCAAGTAAGTGTGCCCGTCAGCTCACGTGGCCAGGGGAGTCAGCTCACAGGTCCCTTGGGCTTGTGGGAGACCCCCAGGCCTCCCAGGCTCTTGGCATCCGTGTTCGGGTTCCCATTACCCTTTAGAGGCCTCCTTCCCATGTCCACCAGAGGACACAAGGCTCAGGGACAGTGCCTTTCCCTGTGAGAGACAGAGGACATGGAGTGGCCCCAATTTTCCAGATGAGGGAACCCGGGTCAGTTAAGGAATTTGCCCCCATAGCTGATCAAGGGTCTGTGCTTGGCAACATCCCTGGGAGTGGCTCTGGGGGCCAGAGAGGCCCGGTCACACTGGCCTTCCCTGGGGACGCCGCTACCCAGAGACATGGACACCCTAGCCTCATCCTGTAGGATCCTGGGGGGGGGGGGCCTGCAGGCCCCAGAGCCCACCAAGGATGCGTGGGGACGCTCGTCCCTGTCTTCGCTGAGGCCTGTGTAGCCCCAGCTGACCTCGGGCCTCCTGCGGCCTCTGTCTCCCCATGTGCCCAACCAAGAGGTGGGTTGTTTCCAAGGGCTCCAACGAGCCAGCCACACTTCAAGAGAATTGAGCACCTTGGGAGCAAGTGGGAGGGGGACAGAGGAGAAGGGAAGCTCCCCTGCCGCCCCTCCCCATCCTCCATGTGCATTTCCCTTGAAAAGTCATTGTGAGAATTAGCGACATGGAGTCTGGCACATTTCTAGCCTCGGAAATGGCCCCCACCCCCTCTGCTGCAGCCTGAGCTCCCCAGGTCCCAAAGGTGCCCACCCACCCACTGACCCTCTCCCCACAGGCCCAACGGCGCCCTGGAATCCTGCTCCTTCGCCCGCCACAACCTGCTGCAGACACTGTACAAGGTCTAAACCAGACCCTCGGCCTGGATCAGTAACGTGGGCAGGGCCTCAGATGAAGAACTCTGGCCAGAGGCAGGGAGGGTCTTTGTCGCGTGTGTCGTCAGTCCTCCGAGTATGTGTGTCGGTGTAGTGCGCGTGCTGGTGTGTACGTCTTGTCGGGGTTTGGGATTTTAATGTCTCCCTGTGGGGCTGGCCCTAGTCCCACTGGAGGGGTGCTGGCTCCAGGTCAAAGGGCTGCGAGCTGGGAGCTGCTCTGCCATTAAACTCACCGCTCTGAGGGCCTCCGCTGATCTGTGCCTCAGGCTGGAGGTCCTGGTGGCTCTGCCCACCCCCCCTTGCCCTCCTTCCCCTCTTGGGCTGCACTGAGGCCTGGGGACTTGCTGCCTGTGAGCTGCCCGTGAGCTGTCCCTCCGTCTCTGTACGGCTTGGCTGTATTTCTCGCCCTGCCTGGGGCTGCCCACTTGGCGGCTGCCTCTGCTTCCTGTCACCAAGCCCTGGGACTGCAGCCACCGCAGTCCCCACCGTCCATCCCTGCTGTGCTGACCCGTTGGCGTGAGAAGCAGAGACTGCCTTGGGGGTGGGTAAGGGGTGGTCAGCAGAGGGCAAGACCCTGGTGCCTGTGCTGTGTGGACATGATGAGAAACCAGTGGGCAGACACCAGAGGGTCCTGGAACAGGCGTTGCCTGGAGGGCGCTGGCTCTGGACCCCGGGTGGCCCTCCCCCTGGCTGTTGAGGTGTCTGTGACTGGCCTGGAGGCCGAGCAGCAGGGGTACCTGGACAGGTTCTAACCTGTACTCTAGCCTGGGGGCAGGGGCAGGGCCCACTGCTGCCTGAGCTGCATCTCTGGCGCTCATGAAGGACCTGGGGCGGGGACACGGCAGGGGCTCGGCTGAGATGTCCTGGGCCCTCCCTCCCTGAGCAGCCGGCTCTATGACGCCCTGTGCTTTTCCCTTCGTTCTCTTTGTGTCCGGGCTGTGCCCGGGGCTTCACAAATAAAGTCATGTGTGGCAACAGTGCAACCTGTGGAACCTGTCACCTAAAGGGGCCATTCTCTGGAATCCCGCCTTAGTGCCAGCAGTGGCCCTGCTTCAGCCTGGAAGGGGCAGTCTGTCTTGCCCAGGAGTCCCCGTGCCAACATTGTGTCACCACCTGAGGCAGGCCTCTTCCAGGCCCAGATGCTTCCTCTGTTGTTGCCAGTTCCCCTCTAACAGCTGGGTGGGTGGTGCCCAGGACAGGGCAGTGATTCAGGGGCATCAGGGAGGGTGGAGGTCCTGACGGGGCCTGTTTCACCTGCCTGGCCCCACCTCACCTTTGTCCATCTTTGGGCCATAGCTCCACTGGTCCCTGGATTGCTCCATTCGTGGACCTGGCTGAGCTGGACACCGTCCAGTTTTCACTACCGGCTCTGCTGGCTGCAAACTTAGGAGCCCCTGGGTCTGGATAGCAGGGTCACTTCATAGGGTTGGCCTGGAGTGGAGGGCACCGCCCTGAGATTCTTTCCCCGTTGCCACCTGTGGGCAAGACAGACAGCCCAGCAGACCCTCCTCACCGCTTACCTTTGCAGCACACCTGGGGAGCCTGTGTCGCCACAGGAATGAAGAAGTCCATCCATTTTTTTTTGGGGGGGGGGGGCTGTGGACTCCTCAAATGACTTCCTTGGCCAGGTGGCACAGATGTCTTGCCCTGCTCCTCCCCATACGAGGTGATATGGCAGGAAGCAGGTGAAGGTCTGGCCAACTGCAACCCCTACCTCCTTACCAGGCCCTGTTCTGAGCTCTGGGGCGACAGATGCTGGCTTTGGGGAGCTCCCAGTCTGGTGCAGAAGGCCAGCAGCTGTGGGGACGGTGGGCAGGGAGGTGAGGGAAGCCTTCAGGAGTTCAGGGAGCAAGAACTGAGTCCTGAGGTTCAAACAGGGTTTCTGGGTGAAACTTGACAGATGGAGAAACTGGCTCAGGGCTGAGTAGGGGCTTGTCTGAGGTTCTCTGGCCCGGCTCTTCTTTCCTTCCAGGCCACCTGGGGCTGGCCCTTACTCCCTCCTAGGTCAGGTGTGCGCAAGCCTCAGCTCAGACTGAGATGAGAACCACAGATGTCATTTAGCCACATGACGGGCCATCAGAGCCTGGCTCCTGGACCCCGCACAGTGAGGAGGGTCCTAGGCTCCCAGGAGGGCAGGCCCTGACTGCCCAGCCCCCCATCCTTCAGCTCAGTGGGAAGGGGCAGGGAAGGGCCTAGGGGCCTCTAGCTTGCTGCTTCCTGAGAAAGCTGCAGCCTTTGGGATTCCCTCAGAACCACAGCCAACCCTAAGATTGCATGGGTCCCTAAGCACCATGATTTGGGGTCTGTAAGATCATAGCTGCCTCAGCCTGGGACCCCCACATGTGAGGGGCCTGCTCAGCACCATGCTGTTCCCACCGAAGGGACCTCAACCAGCAATTCCACTGACTAGAAAAGCCCCAGGAAGCAGCACATCCTGATAACAAGAACATAACTACTCAGGCTAATATTGGGGAAATGGATCAAGTCCAAAGCCACACGTGGAATGGTACACAATGGTGACAACACGGCAGCTATGGTTACGTGTGTACCATACTCACCACAGGTGCATCCATGGCAGTGTTGAGTGAAGAGAATCTCTGAGCGATACCATTAGCAAGTAAACGTGGTTTAGTCTGTAATGACTGTCATCGCAGAAAGAGGTGCTAAATGCAGCATTCACGATAGGATCCGGGGAAGGCAGGGGGTGGGACAGGGTGGAAGTGCCAACATGCAGCGATCCGAGTCCATCCACCTGATAGCCATATTCTTCAAAAGGAAATAAAACACAGGAGACTATTTTTTGAAACAAAAGGCACAAGCCATAAGGAAATATACTTACGTAAAACAATGAAAGCAGTGATGGAAAAAGAACATAAAAGTGATGACAAGGTGATGGGGTAGAAAGAGACGCGTATAGTATAACTAGGACTAGGGTTGGGGACAGACATCCGACTGCAAATCGGGGAAAGGACATGAACAAACTCACAGAAGAGGAAACCTGAAAAGTAAGCCCCCAAAACGTCCCACCTCCCTGGTCATCAAGGAAAAGTAAAGTCAGCCCACACAAGACTGGCAAATAACCGTGAGGACACCGGGAACGATATTACACATTTTACACATTGCTGGAGGGATGTCACACTAATAGAACCACTTTAGAGAGCAATTTGGCAAATACTGAAAGAGTCGGGAACGTGCTCTTTCCCCTTTGGCGAGCCACTGAAGAGCCATGGGCTGCTGCCCCACCCGGGGTTACCGGTGTTGTAAAAACAAGCCGTACCCGAAGTCTTGCTTCTGTCGAGGTGTCACTCCTCTTTGACCTGAGGTGGAAGAAGGCAAAAGAAGATGAGTTCCCGCTCTGGCCACATGGTCAGATCAATATGAGCAGCTCTCTTCCGAAACTCTGGAGGCCGCCCGTATTTGTCAACAAGTACACGGTGAAAAGCTGTGATGCGTGCGGCTCCACCCCTTCCACGTCACCCACGTCAACAAGCTGTCCTGTGCTGGGGCTGACAGACCAGACAGGTACGTGGGGTGCCTTTGGAAAGCCCCAGGGCACAGTGGCCAGGTCCACAGTGGCCAAGTTGTCGTGTCCATCCGCACCACGCTGCAGAACAAGGAGCATGTGACTGAGGCTCTAGGCAGGGCCAAGTTCAAGTTTCCTGGCCACCAGAAAATCCACATCTCCAAGAAGTGGAGCTTTAACTAAGTTTAATGTGGATGAGTTTGAAGACACGGTGGCTACAAGGTGGCTCATCCCAGATGGCTGTGGGGTCAAGGACATCCCTAATCGTGGCCTCTGGACAAATGGCAGGCCCTGCACTCAGGAGTCTTGGCACTGCCCCTTCTTTACACCCATCGATAAACTATAGTCCCTGTCCAAAAAAGAAAGAAAGAAAAGGAATACATGTAACCTGTGACCCCAAATTCCATTTCTAAGGATCTACTTTAGAGAAACTTGCACATTGCACACAAGGAGCCAAGTTCAAGGGCAGTTAAGGGATACCAGAAAATTAAGAACCTGAATGGCCATGGCTAGGAGAATAGTTAAATTATGGCACGTGAGTGAATATGCGGCAGTTAATAAACCAGATGCAGAAGCTACCTGCATCCATATGAAGGAATCTCAAAAACGTTGAGCAGAAAATGCAAGTTGCAAAATAATATGCATTGCTTGATACATTACAAAATGTATTGCCATATATTGTAGTAAAATTATACTACCTCGTGAAAGTGGTTTCCTCTGGGTGGAAAAACGGAGGGGTGGGGGGCTTCAGCTGAATCTGTAATGGAAGTGAAAACAGGGACTCGTACTGCCCCCCCATGTGCACAGCAGCGTTACAGCTGCCCTGGTAGAAGCAACCCAGGCATCCATCAGCAGAGGAACAGATAAAAAGTGCTGCATATATACAACGGCCTTTATTCAGCCATAAAAAGGAATGAAATTCTATACATGCTGCAACATGGATGAACCTTGAAACATTATGCTAAGAGAAAAAAGCGAGACATGAAAGGACAAGTATTAAGTGATTCCACTTACAATGAGTTAGTTACCTAGAGTAGGCAAATTCATAGAGAACAGAAAATAGAAGAGAGGTTCCCAGGGGCTGGGGCGGGGGGAGGAAAGGGGGGTTAGTGTGCAATGGCTACAGTTTCTGTTTGGGATGATGATAAGTTTCTGGAAATGGATAGTGGTGATGGTTGTGCACCGCTGTGAATGTATTTAACACCATGGAACTGTGCATTTAAAATGGTTAAAGTCATCAGTTTCATGTTATGTATATTCTACTTTATTAAAAAACAACAACCCTAAATGTAAAGATAAAACTAGATCTTTTAGGAGATAGTGTAGGCGAATGTCTTCAAAACCTTGGAGTAAGAAAAAGATCATACATTAATCTTCATTTATCCTCTTCGGTTTGCTATTATTATAGGATATTCAGACAATGGACTCTGTGTGGCAATGAAAACAGTTTTCTGTTCATCAAAAGGCATCATTAAGGGAGTAAAATCAAGGCAAGTCACAGAGGGAGAAAATAATTGCAATTTATTAAAATAACTCATTCTGGATATATAGCGTTTCTAAAAATTAAAAGAAAAGATAATAGAAAAATGAGCAAAAGGCTAGAATGGGCACCTCACAGAAAGCATATGAAAAGGTGCTTAATTTCAGTAGTCTTCAGAGCAACTCATTAAAATCACACTGTGGGGGGGGGGGAAATAAGGGGAAAAAAAGGAAAAGAAAAAACTAATAAAAACAAAATCATGATACCATGATATCCTCACCAGAATGGCTACAATACAAAAAACAGATGATACCAAGTGTTGGTGAGGATGTGGAGCAACTGGAACTCTCATATATGGCTGATGAATGTGTGGATTGGTACAACCACTTTGGGAATCTCGGGCATTGAAGTTGCAAATAAGCGTATTCTAAAACCAGCAATCCCATCCCTAGGTATGTCCATACAGAAACGGGTTGCGATACGTTCACAAAAAGATGTGCAAACTTGGTAAGCAGCACTTCATATTAGCCCCACCCCGGAAACAACCCAAATGTTCATCAGGGGTGGAATGGATAAAGAATTGTGGTACAGGGAGGTACCAAGAAGGCGGAGGTGGAAATGGCCCACCCAAGCACGGCAGCACAGTTCAGTATCGATGTCATTTAGAACTGCCAATGCATGATGATAAAAAGCAGACCAACTTGAAGTAGGTCCCACTGTATTTAAATTCCCTACCAATGGTACAGCCTCTTATTGCTTGCATCTGGGGCAGATCGTTCTCCCACCTCAGTCCCATGCCACTGTTCTGGAACATTTATAGAATGGAAGACTGGGATGCTATATAAAAATGAAAACGAACAAAATTTAAAAATATGCATCACGGGTATTCACAAACATAATCTTGAGTGAAAGAAACCAGATATAAAAGAATACACATTGTGATTCCACTGAAAGGAATATGCTGAGTGAAATAGCACATGCAGAAGGCTGTGTGTGTGTGGCACTATTTCTGGTTAAAAAACAAAAAAAGCCAAATGGAGTAATGTAAGATGCAATTTCATCAGAAACACAGATCTGAAAAAACATAGGATACATAAATGTTTGCTATTATCTGGGTGAACTATTTCTCTTTTTAAAATGCACACGTGTCCAGGAAGGTAATTTATTTGTGTATATTTTTTGCAACATTGTAATAGCAAAAACTTGGAGGCAAGGGAGATTAGTGGGTAAGTAAAGTTGATACATTTATACCATGGAATACTATACAATAGTAAAAATGAATATGACTAAGAATCAATTTGGATTGCTCCCAAGAATCTGAGGTTGAGTGAACAAAAAAAATCGCAGAATGTTGTATGTATAGTATTAAATTGTAAGTACATGTATAAGAAGCACAAACAGAAAGGACAGAGTTAACCCTTCCTGAGTACCTACTATGTGCCTGGTGCCCACCTTAACCCCCATAGCAGCCCTCTGAGCAAGTTAGTAGTAGTATATTTTTTCTCACTGAGTAGGAAACTGAGGTTCCATGAGGCCCATCCAGGGTCCCGCACCCACAGCCAGAGGTCCCACAGCCCCTCAAGGCCCCTCCCTGCCGAGCTGGCCTAGGTACTTGGCTGCCCAGGCGGGGCCTTCAGGCCTGGGCTGAGATCCTGAGCCGCCCTGGGCAGCAGGCCCTGTAACTCCAGCCGCTGCCCCCGCCCCTGCCCTCCCCTCTTTCTCCTCAGCCTCTGGCTGGGAATCCACAAAGCCTCCCATTCAGCCTGGTCCCGGCTGCTAGGCCTGCAGCAGGGAGGGGGGCTCCCACCAGCATCCAGACAGGGACCACCGCGGGCCTTTCCCTGTGCGGCACCTCCAGGCTGGACTGGCAGTGAGAGGCGGCATGGAGGGGTGAGTCTTCAGGCACCGGGTTGAGGGGGGGCGGCTGTGTGGCAGCAGGCAAGCCCCTACCCCTCTCAGGGCCTATGAAGGGCTGGAGGATGGGGGCTCTGGGATCTGCCTGGGCAGAGATTCTCCAAGGGTCTCCCCAAAGTGGGTTCTGAGGAAGGTAGTGTATGGGAGTTCACAGCCCTCTGAGCCCTGGACACTTGTCTCTCAGAGATCTGTCCCCCCATCTGTCTACTTGGCCCACCTTTAGCCTCAGCGTCACCACAGAATGCAGAATGCCACCAGTCCCAAAGCTAGGGCTGGACCCTGGGACCCCAAGGAGACTGAAAAACAGATGGTGACAAAGCAGTGAGCGGAAATGGAGGAGGTTCACAGTGGGGAACCGGCCCAGGCATCAGGAAAGGCTGCTCAAGGACCCTGACCAAGCTGAAAACAAGGAAGAGCTGGGTGTCGCTGGTGGCAGGAGGGAGCTCTGTGCTTGTGGGGGAGCCAACAAGGGCTGATACCAAAGAATCTGAGCAGATTCCTGTTGAGGAATCGGGGGCTGGGATCTCCTGCCACAGGCAGTGAGGAGATGTTGGAGGGGTGGCAGCAGGGCTGTCAGGGCCCATTGCATTTTGGAAAGTTCCCTTTGGTGGTTGGTGGTGTGCAGAACATCAGGGAGGCTGAGACCCACTGTGGCAGCGGTCCGCCGAGCCAGCCACAGGCAGTGGCTGTAATTGTGACGTGAAGAGGTCCAACTGGGTGATGGATGGATGGATGGATGGATGAGTGGGTGGGGCTGGCTGTACAGGTGGGTGGACAGGCAGGTAAGTGGATAGACCTTATTCAGAGCGCAGCCCCAAACCCATACCCTCAGCTCTCCCATCTCGGTCCAGGCCAGCTAGGTGGCACTAAGAGGAAAGGAGGACAATGGGAATAAACAGGAGAGGAGACCTGAGCTGCTGGCTCACCTGTCAGTGTGGCTTTGACTGCCATTAAGGCTCTTTAAGGTTCTAGGAGCCCACACTACCTGGTCCCCCAAGTTTTGTCTGGGCCAAAGTCTTCCCCTCTGACTGCCAGGCTGTCTTCTCGAGGTGGGTGCCATTCTGCTTCCTGCCACTATAGGGTTAGTGCTGCATCTGTCAGGACTGGCTGCTTCTGTCTCCACCACCAACCTCACACTGGGAGGTCCAGGCCTCCCCCTAGACCCAGAGCCTCACCACAGCCCGGGCACAGACTGAGCCCCAAGGCCTCACTGAGCCACTGGGCAGACGGCCAAAGGGATGCGACAGGTTGTCCTTCTGAGCCTCAGTTTCTTCCAGTGTCCAACAGGGCTAACAATAGATCCTTTGCTGCATGGGGGCACAGGTGTGAGGCTCAGGGCAATGACATCTTCCCTGGGGCAAAGGGGCTCAGCGAGTGGACCCTGTGCAACACTTGCTCCTGTGAACAGGCCCTCCCTCTCTCTCCCAGGCCCCAGAGTGTCTCCTTGGTCCTACTGCTTTCTCTACTGCTGCCACTGGGCCCACCTTGGCACACAGCCGCCCAACGATGCCCACAGATCTGTGTCTGCGACAATTCCAGGCGGCATGTGGCCTGCCGGCACCAGAACCTCACTGAGGTGCCCCATGCCATCCCTGAGGTCAGCAGGGCGAGGGGGTGGGGAGTGGGGACAGCAGGAGGAGCCTGAGCTGGCACAGAAGATCTGCCACTGCCTAGGTGGGAGACCTTGGAAAGTCACCTTTCCTCTCTAAGCCTCAGTCTTCACATCTATAAAATGGGAATGCTAACCAACAGCAGGGAGACGATCTATTTAAAATCCCATGTGGCTGAAACACGTAGGTGACCTACAGCTACATATTGAGTTAATTACAGATCCTTTGGCAGAAAACTGGGGACATACTGGAGTAAGCGATGGTCTCTGCCCTATGGAGTCAAGAACTAGTGGGGAAGAAAGTAAATGGACAGTGATAATTCAGTGTGAAAAGTGCCAGAGGAGGGGATGCCCAAGTAGCTGGGGTGGAAGGCTTCCTGGAGGAGATGTCAGGGAGCAGGGTAGAGAGAAGGAGGGGATGAAGCGTGTTCTAGGGGAGGAAACTTAGCAAGGGGCACAGGTCATAGTCCTGTGGCTCAGCCCTGCTCCGCCCTCCTCACTCAGATGACCCAGCGGCTGGACCTCCAGGGCAATATGCTGAAGGTGATCCCTCCAGCTGCCTTCCAGGACCTGCCTTATCTGACCCACCTGGACCTGCAGCACTGCCAGGTGGAGCTGGTAGCTGAGGGTGCCTTCCGTGGCCTGGGCCGCCTGCTTTTCCTCAACCTGGCCTCCAACCGCCTGAGCGTGCTGCCACAGGAGGCACTGGATGGGCTGGGCTCGCTGCGGCGGCTGGAGTTGGAGAAAAACATGCTGGAGGAGCTGCGGCCGGGGACGTTTGGGGCCCTGGGCGCGCTGTCCACGCTGAACTTGGCCCACAACGCCCTCGTCTACCTGCCCGCCATGGCCTTCCAGGGGCTGATGCGCGCCCGCTGGCTGCAGCTGGCCCACAACGCGCTCAGCGTGCTGGCCCCGGAGGCCCTGGCTGGCCTGCCCGCCCTGCGCCGGCTCAGCCTGCACCACAACGAGCTGCAGGCCCTGCCGGGGCCGGCCTTGTCCCAGGCTGGCAGCCTGGCCCGCCTTGAGCTGGGCCACAACCCATTCACCTACGCGGGTGAGGAGGACGGGCTGGCGCTGCCGGGCCTGCGCGAGCTGATGCTGGACCACGGGGCCCTGCAGGCCCTGGACCCCAGGGCTTTTGCCCACTGCCCACGCCTGCACACCCTGGACCTCCGCGGGAACCAGCTGGACACTCTGCCGCCGCTGCAGGGCCCGGGGCAGCTACGCCGGCTGTGGCTGCAGGGGAACCCACTGTGGTGTGGGTGCCAGGCCCGGCCACTGCTCGAGTGGCTGGCACGGGCGCGTGTGCGCTCCGACGCTGCGTGCAGGGGACCCCTGCGCCTGCGAGGCGAGGCCCTGGACGCCCTGCGGCCCTCAGACCTGCGCTGCCCGGGAGACACAGCGGAGGAGGACGAGGGGGAGGAGCTCGCGGCCCCCGGAAGGCCTCGCTCCCCGCCCGGAGCCCCTGACGGAGAGGATGGGGCTCAGCCCTGCCCGCGGCCCTGCGTATGCGTCTCTGAGTCTCGCCACAGCGGCTGCGAGGGCCGAGGCCTGCAGACTGTGCCCCGCGGCTTCCCCAACGACACTCAGCTCCTGGACCTGAGGCACAACCACTTCCCAGTGGTGCCTCGAGAGGCCTTCCCGGGCCTGAGCCACCTGGTGTCACTGCACCTGCAGCACTGCGGAATCTCGGGGCTGGAGGCAGGCGCTCTGGCGGGGCTGGGCAGCCTGCTCTACCTCTACCTCTCCGACAACCAGCTCTCGGGCCTCAGCGCTGCCGCCCTCGGAGGGGCCCCCAGCCTTGGCTACCTATACCTGGAGCGCAACCACTTCCTGCAGGTGCCAGGGGCCGCCCTGCGGGCCCTGCCCGGCCTCTTCTCCTTGCACCTGCAGGACAACGCTCTGGGCCGCCTGGCACCTGGGGACCTGGCAGGCGTGCAGGCCTTGCGCTGGCTCTACCTGAGTGGGAACCGTATCACCCAAGTGTCCCCCGGGGCACTGGGCTCTGTTCGGGAGCTGGAGAAGCTGCACCTTGACAGGAACCAGCTGCGAGAGGTGCCCACTGCGGCCTTGGAGGGGCTGCCTGCCCTCCTGGAGCTGCAGCTCTCGGGGAACCCGCTCAGGGCCCTGCAGGATGGGGCCTTCCAGCCCGTGGGCCAGTCGCTGCAGCACCTCTTCCTGAACAGCAGCGGTCTGGAGCAGGTAGGTACAGAGGGGTGGAGGGTTGGGGGTGGCAGCGAGGCCCTGCCCTATGCAGCAAGGTTCATTCAACAACCAGTGCTGCACCCACAGTGCCAGGCTGAGGCTGGGCATGGGGACCGGGAGAGAAGCAGGGTACACCTGCCCTCAGGGAGCTCAGGTGTGGGCGACAGAGCAGGCGAAATCCAGTGCCACACACAGAGGCCTGCCAGGGAGGCTACTGCAGGAGCATGGGGGAGGGACAAACTTGGATCCAAGGGTCACCTACTTTGAGGGCAGGGCTGGAGCCCCCAGAGGCTTTGCCTTTGTTGGCGGGGAGGTGTTTCAGGCAAAACAGAAAGAACCGTGAACTGGGGATCCAGGTGACTTGCAAATAGCAAGTGCTTTGGCATGAGATCAATCTGTTCACACCCCAGCACTGCCCTGCCTGCCTGGGCCATTTTGGGTGCCCCACTCCCCTTCTGCTCTGGGAGCATGGGCCTTCCTTCCTGGCCTGACAGGAGCTCACATCAGGACCTGGCAACTCCTTGCAGGTTGCTCCAGGGGCCTTCTCAGGCCTGGGGCCCCGGCTCCGGAGCCTACACCTGCAGAAGAACCAGCTGCAGGCCCTGCCCTCCCTGTCTGGTCTCAGCCAGCTGGAGCTGGTTGACCTCAGCGGCAATCCCTTCCTCTGTGACTGCCAGCTGCTCCCACTTCACAGGTGAGCACTCCCCACCCTGGTCCCCTAGCTGGGGACCCACAGCTGCTCTCAGTCAATCCCCACCATCTCTCCAGTTCACCATGTCTGCCCAGCTAAGCAGCTTTGGGGGGCAGAGTCCCGCCAGGGACTACCCTTCCTGGGGGGAGTCAGCATGCTTGGGCTTGCGATGGAATTCTCAAGAGTCCCTCTTCCATAGAGCAGGGATGAGACCCGCCCAGCCAGTGGGGTGAGATCTCATCAGCATGCATGGGCACTTTACACAGTTACATGAGAAAGCAACAAGGATCCCAGAGCTGGAGTCCCACAGCCCCAGCTGAAACCCAGCTCTGTCTGGCTCTGACTTGGCCACGTGACCTGTCTGTGCAGGTCCCTCATCTGTGAAGGGGATGATTGTGTCCACCTCAGGGCAGTGGCTTGAAGAATTACATTGAATCAGTTACATGTACAGATTGGTTTGAACAGTGTCTGAATCATCAGCCCTCTGTAACTTTGTCATTATTACTACCCATTGTTACAGAGAAGGGATTTGAGGTTGGAAGGGACTTGCTCAGGGTCACGTAACCGGGGAGCAGCCAAGCCCGGGCTCACTGCAGAGTCCGCTCTCACACACTAGACTCCATTGGCTCAAACTGGCGAGGACACCCGCGTGCTCCTCAGGAAAGCTCAGCTCAGTGTGTTCCCCAAACTCTCATCTCAGGTGGCTCACTGGGCTGAACCTGCACGTGGGGGCCACCTGTGCTGCCCCTCCCAGTGCCCTTGGCCAGAGGGTGAAGGCTGCAACTGCTGTCTTTGAGGCCTGCCCGGGCTGGGCTGCCAGGAAGGCCAAGCGGACACCCGGTGCCAGGAGAGCCCGTATGAAGGGAAGACGCCGGGGAACAGACAAGGTTGGTCATGGGGCAGGTGCCGGGAGGCCTCAGTGGGTGGTCAGAGTCCAAAGCCCTAGGGTAGCAGGGCCGACTCCTCTGGTCCAAGTTTCAGGTGGTTCTAGATCTGGGCAGTAACGCTGGTGCTTCTCTGTTCAGCCCTGTCCATCCCCTCTCCTCACCTCCTGGGCTGGGCCCTGTGGGTCTGTAGGGCCTCCATCTTTCACGCTATTTCATCCTGTGGCACAGTGGCCTTTCTGATAAGCCACAGCATACTGGACCCGCTGTGTCCATGAAATCAATCCCTCTGCTACCATATTTGCTGGATCACTGTTGACTCAGCCATTTCCTACCGTGACCTCATGGGCCTCACTCATCTGTGGGACGGGAAGAGTAGTTTGCGCGTGTTGGTGACGCCTCCCACTACTTGTCAGCCACAGGTTGGACTCCACTCTGTGTCATTTCACCACCCCCTTGACGTTATGTCAACCATCCTGACAAATCCATTCACACTTGGAAGCTCAGCTGTAGCAAAATCTCACAGCATATTAGAGAATGGTAGGACCTGGGAGCCCCCCTTGGTGGGAGCACGTGCTGTGTGGTGAGGGCACATGGGGGTTCCATGAGGGAGAGGCCAGTCCTTAGAGGGAACATGAGAACAGAACAAGTGAACACTGGGTGGAGAGAGTGCTCTGCCTGCCTCTGGACCCAGTTTGAAGATGTGGGGTACATGAGGACCATTCGATAGCATAGCAGTTCCCTAGGGCTGCCGGAAGGAAGTAGCACAAACTGGGTGTCTTCGAACAACAGAGATTTATTGTCTCACTGTTCTGAAGGTTAGAAGTCTAAAATCAAGGTAGGACCATGCTCCCTGATGGCTCTAGGGGAGGCCTTTCCTGCCCCGTCCAGGTTCTGGTGGCCCCAGCTGTTCCTTGACTTGTGACAGCACAACTCCAATCTCTGCCTGTCTTCATATGGCATCTCCATGTCTTTTCACATCATCTTCCAGTGATGTGTGTGCCCCAATTCCCCTTCCCATGAGGACACAAGTCATACTGGATGAGGGCCCACCCCAATGACCTCATTTTAACTTGATTACCTGTGTGAAGATCCTGTGTAAATAAGGTCTCATTCTGAGGTGTATCTTCTTTGGAGGGACATAATTCAACCCGTAACTGTGTTCCTTGTGGGAGTGAGGAAGGAACCCCTAAGAAGTCCCCAAGCTGAAGGTGAATTCTGCTTCAGAAGCAAGACCCGGAACTAGTGTTAGCAACAGCAATATTCCCATCAGCTAACACTTGGGTGGCACTTCCTGCCAGGCGGGCATTGTGCTCACAGCACCAGTATTTTCTTCCTGTGTCAACCTTGGTGGGGGGCTCACGTGCACCGTGAGCTTGGCTCAGGAGCAGCTCCAATGGGTCCACCTCCAGGTCAGAGTTTAGTTCAAAGGGAAGTCCCCTACCCCCACCACAGTTTGGTGGCTGTGGCAGGAAGTGCAACATCCCAGACCCAGACATTGCATTCAGCCACCTTTTTGGACATGGAGGTATTACACCGAATGGCAGCCCTGGAGTTCTAGGTTTTTCGTTTTTTTTGGTCAACGTGGCAGTTTCCTCCCAGGAACAGAATTGGAGGGTAAGCGCCCTGAGTGCTGGCAGGGATTTCTGGACTGGGTGGGGGTGCTGGACCATGCACGGCTCTCTTCTTTTGAGGCCCCAACCTCATGATGTCTGGCATGTGTAAAATGTTGAATGCTGAGTGAATGAAAAGTAGGGGTGATTAATATGGTCGAGCAACCGGGGGTTAATCCCGCCTGTGAATTTAAGCAACCAAATTACTAGACCTTAACGAGTCTTCCTTCTCATCGGTAAAAATGAAGTCAACAGGTACCGTGCAGACCTACTGTGATGAAATAAGCTATGGGAATGTGTGTAAACCAGTGCCCAGCATGAGGCTGTCATAAACGGCAGTTCCCCAGCTTCCAGGTCCTTGGGTCTAGAGCTGCGGGTGTAGACTGGTGACAGGAAAGCCTCCCTCAAGTGTTTGGATTTGGTCTGAGCTACCCCACCCCACCCCTGCAGGTCAAACAGCAGCAGCAGGGAGCCCAAGGGTTCTTTAGGGTGCTGGCTCCCAGCCAGCAGCGCCCCTCCTTGTGAGTAGGCCGTTAGTGCCATCTGAGGGCAGTTACGCACAAGGCTCATTCTGTCTCGAGTGATAATGTCCCCAAGTACTTCCGTCTGTGACAAATCAAAATGACCTTTAGATCCCAGCAATACAAGTTATGTACACTTTCATGTCATACACACGCCTGGCGCCGACCTTATGCTGGCCCTTTGGGGGGCTCAGGGGCTCGGGGGAAGCGACTGGAGGAAATAAGGACAAGACATGAGGATGTTATGGAGACGCGCTCACAAGATGACAGGCGATTCTTTATTCTCTCCATGTGTGAGCTCACTTCATAATTGCTCCTATGAGGCAGCATATCAGAATAGTCCACTGCAGGAAACAGAAACCTGACGATTGAACTTAAGTAAGCGATTTAATTCTCATTGTCTTGGGGAGGTCACTCCAGCTCGGGCTTTGTGCCCATGGTGCCTGTGGGCACTTTTTCATTCAGGAAGAAGGGACTAACGGCCAAATGCCATACAAGCTGTTTTCCTAGAAGGTTTAGTCGGAACTGGACCCCTTAACTGCGAAGGAATGGGGATGACGAGTCATCTGGGCACAGAACCCTCAACAGAAGCCGGGCTCCTGAAGCAGGCCCAGGACCCAGGACCTGAGAGCATACCCAGGCCACCTTCCTCCTCGGGGGCTGAGGCCACAGCCCTGCCACCGCCCGTCTGCAGCGTGAGACATGCCCTTGCTCTTCACGGTGGCCCTAACCTGGTCACTTCCTGGAGAATTCAGGCTGCAGCAAAGGCAGCTTTCTGGGTTCAGCACCATGTGGGGCTGCCTAGTGCCTTCAGCAAAGGAGAGCGGATCAAGTTCTCTCTGGACGGCAAACTGGCTCCCCTAGGGCTGGTCACCCCACTTCTGGGACGACACCAAACAGCCCATGTCCTGAGCAAATCCACAGCCCGGCTCACAGAGAAGGCACCTGGACACCCACACCAGCACAGCTGCAGCCCTTAAAGGTCAACACGGGGACCCACCCAGCAGTTCTGTTCTCCACCCAAAAATATGGGAGGAAAGAAAAGGGCCGAGGACTGCAGGCTGCCTCCACCTTAGGTTCCAGAAAGAAGGATTAGTGAAGAGAAGCTTGATCAGAGACGAGTTTCAAAGGAGACTGAGGAAAAGTAAAGCTGCAATTTGGGCCAGTACTAGGTGAACTTCTAGAATGTGATTTCGGAGAGGAGAGAGGAAATCTGTTAAGGATTTAGTGGTTTGAAGAGTCAAGGAGCCGGGAAGTGTGTCCCACTGCCCCTTCTTCCTTCCTCTAGCTCCTGCAGGGAGGGCCACTTCAGCCAGCAGGGCTGACGGCTCCCCTGTCACAGCCCCAGGCTCAGGCAGGGCTATACCTGATGCTGACTAACAGGAGGGGAGCGAGAAGGGCAGGTCCCAGCTGAGCTGGCCTCTGCAGCAGGTTAAGCTCAATGCTGGCGACAGGCTCCCTCAGCTGGGGCCTCCATGCTGGGGCCGCACTCACCTTCCACTCCTGCCCGCCCCACAGGCCTCACCAAGTGGCACAGGGGCTGGGATGATCTTTCCCTCCCTAGGCCCCTGCAAGCCCCCCAACCCAAGGAGCAGACCCCACCTCTGCTCCACTGTTCTTTTTAGAAATGGGGGTCAGTGCTCATGCCAACAGAGAAAACAGGTCAAGGCCACCTCACCAGGTATGGAGAAATAACCCCACAGCCTGGTAACTGCTTCTCAGAGCTGGGTGCCTGTATGGGGTCCCCGAACCTCCCTAGGGTGCCAGGAGGAACAGAGTACCAACCCAGGAGACAGAGGCCACTCCACTTGGTTAAATCTTTCGGCAAAGGCTGTAAACATCACACCAGTCACTACTGTCGCCCCTCCGGAGCTGCTGCAGGCTTTACGACTTGCTTGGGCATCTGTGCACGCATGTGCACTCTCTCCACTGTCTCGAGTGTGACGGGGTGGGGGAGGTGCAGCCCCCATCCCCTGGCAACTGAGGGGTGTGGAGGGAGGCTACTGGAAGGGAGAGCTTCCGGAACTCTAGCTGGAGAGGGAGTCGCTCAGACCAGTGTGGGGGCCTCAGGCAGTCCCAAAGGAGGGCTGAGGCCACAGGGCAGGTCAAAGGAGAGCCCGGGGCTGGTCCTTCCTTCCATGCCAGGCCCTCCCAGCACCAGGCAGAATTTATGCAAAAAGGTTGTCTCCAAACTGCAGCTGGGTGGCAGGGTGGGGCTGGCTTCCCGCGAGGTGGCCAGGCTGGCAGCAGGGCAGGCTCAGTCGTCTGTCTCCTGTTTGATGTTCTCAATGGAAACAGGCAGCTCTGGACTGGGTGCCTTGTCAGGCGTGGGCGCGTCCACATGCTCTTCCTTCACGCGCACGGCGATGACTAAAGGGGGGTGGGAGGGCCGGGAGAAGAGCGACTGAGGGCACAGAGCTGGGGAGGGTGTGGGGGCTCGGGATCTGGCTTCCTACAGAGGGGCCCTGGTGTGGGGGGAGTACCTCCGTGGGGCAGGCAGCAGAAGGCTCAGGGTTCTATCACACGCCACCAGGCAAACTGTGCCAGAGACACTGGCACCTGCCCACCTGCTGCCCTGCGTAGCACATGGGGGTGGGGGGCAGACACAGGGGCCAGGCTGGAGCTGCTTGGCTCCATATGGAATTGGGGTGGATGTTTGGGAAGCTCTTCAGGCCTAGTGGTCTGAGAAGGACTACTTGGTGCCAGGAAATTCCCTTCAAACTTGACTCGACTCTTCTGTGCCCAGGTGGGGAAGCAGAGGGGCCGCCCCTGAGCCCTGGAGCCTGGGGCCTCTTACTCTCATCAGGAACGGGCTCCGATGCAGTCCTGCCTGCAGCCGGCGGCTCCTCATCCAGCAGTGCCTTCTTGGACCCCTGTTTCAGGGGCCGGGTCTTGGTCGGTGGTATTCTTTTCCCTTTGAATAAAAACAGAATTAAAGCCAGCATTAGGGTTGTATCCACGTGAAGCTCAAAGGCTGGGTCTCATCCAGCGATACCAATTGGGGGAATTAGACTAAACTTCTGACATTACCCCTCAGGGCCGTGCGCCCCGAGGCTCAGAGCTGTCCACACGCTCACACGATCAGGGAGCGTGTCCGCTTCCTCTGTCCTGTTCAGGGACACACTCTTCTCTGCGTGGTGCATGTCATGGAGACCACCTCACAGTCACCGGCCCGCAGTTCCGGAGAATGTTCTGCCTCCCCCACTCCCCGCTGCTCTCCAACCTGCTGCCCCCTGAGCTGAGCCCGCGCTGGGCTCAGGACCTGAGAAGAATGGGGCCCTGCCCAGGGAAATGACCCCGAAGCTTGGTGACTGCCCTCGTCCCCCTCTCGGGGTCACGAGGTGGCTCTGGGGAGCAGCAGGGCTTCCTCCCACGGGGCAGCAGGGATGGGGCCCCCCACTTCTCTCTGTCAGATGTAACCTCTTGTCTTTTCCTCAGCGTCCTGACCACTGCCAGAGACGGGGGGACTCCCTGTTATGCTCTGGAGACACAGGCTGCTGGCCCAGGGGGCCAAAGGCAAGGGGAGGAGACAGAGACACCAGGAAGGCACTACCTAAGTGACAGGTCCCCGCTCTGCTCCAGGGACACAGGCCCAGCTGATCACAGGCCCCACACCAGCCACGGCTGCTTTACAGCACCACTTACTTTTCTTCCCAAACTGTTTCTTTTTCTTCTTCGTGGCCTCTTTGGCCTTCAGAGGTGTGGTTGGCTCTGCGGTTGAATGAGGACAAGAGGTGAGGAGAGAGTTCTGAGAGGACCCAGGGTACAGACACAGCCGAGACCCTGGCCTGCCCCTCACTAACCTCCCTTATACACGGGACACCCCGAGAAGGAAAACTCAAGTTGGGCCATGAGAGTGGGGGAGGGAGCTGGGGGAATGACCGGAGAACAGCTGTCCCTTCTTCCCACCCTCGTCACCAGGGCTGCTCAGAGGGACCTGGGTAGTTTACCTGGGTGCACAAGGGCACACGAGCATATGACAGAGTGGGCAAGATCAAGGAAGGAGCTCTGCAGGCCAGAGGGAGAGGGAGACAGACAGGTCAGGAGCAAGGGCCACTCTTTACTTAGAGGTGGTCCAGGAGATTTCTCGATCTCATGCCAAAGAATGAGGTGGGCACGGGACGGGGGAAGTGGTTGGCAGGAAGGAGAAAGCAAAGGAAAGTCAAGAGCCCCTTAAGGCTGCAGGAGCCCAGACCTGTGGCCACTGGCGGCTGGAGCTGGTAGCCGGTGAGCTCGCACCAGCCGACAGGGTAGATGTCCGGTGACTCACAGTCCACCCACTGGTCGTACTCGCTGTCCCAGCCATCGAAGTGGATGCTGAGAAGCCGATGGACCACCCGCCGTACGGTGGCCACGCAGATGAGCCGGGGCTCCATCAGGTCCACGGCCTCCAGCTTCATGCCCACCTTGAAGCCGTGGTTGGGGCAGTCCTGGGGAGGGGGAAGGCAGTGAGCGAGCCAGCCAGCTCCGAGCCACAGTGGTTCTTTGTTCCCAGCACCAGCCCCCATGGCATAGGGACAGGTGAAACTGTGGGGCACAGTGTCTACGCTGGAGTTGGGACCTCTCCCCGGGAGTGGCTGGTCTCAGCAGCAGGGACTCGCTGACAGTGGGCAGGGTCCCGAGGCCGCCCCAGGCCCCGTGCACCCTCAGCCCCCTCACCATGTTAAAGAGTCTCGAGGGAGCAGCTTTGGACTTGGTCTTCTCCAAGTAGGTGTCCCAGTTGAAAGTCTGTGTGTCGTATCCTGGGGGAGCAGAAAGCACAGATGCGGGAGGGAGAGGCGGGGAGGGGAGAGGGGGTCCAGGAAGGAGCGCACCGCCAAGGGGCACCTGCAGTCTGGTCGGGGCAGCCTAACCTTTTGGGGGTGTGAGCTCAATGTCATTCTTTTGGCAGAAGGTGGCTGGGAAGATGGCGTGGGAGGAGGCGTGGTAACAGAACCAGTCCGAGCCATCTGTGGAGGGCCCCCCATCCACACAGATCATCAGGTAGCCATCCAGGAGAACCTAGAGGGTGGGGGCGGGGCAGGCAGAGAGCATGGTATCACAAGCTGCACCCCGACCCCAGGGCAAGGTGGCTCTGGTGGGGACACAAGGTCATGTGTTGAACTGGAGCTAGATCTCAGCTTCCCCGAGCTGCTCCAGAGCTCTTCACTTCTGTAACCCCTGCTTGTGAGGTAACTGACCTTGCCCACTGGACAGTAAACACTGTGCTACATAGAAGGTCCTACGTCTGTCTTTTTGCCACTGTGTTCTCAGTGGTGAGCACACGGGCCCAGCCTGGGGATTTGCCAGGTGGACAAATCAGCACGTCCCCCAGGAGGGCCAAAGTCATTTGCTCCTCAGGCTGCAGCAATAATGGGGACGGTTTGCAGCATTCAGCCCGCCTGGGGCTTTCGGTGAGGCCAGCACTCAAAGGAGATGGCATGTGGTGGTGTGAAGGCCCCCAGTGAGGTGATGGGGTGGGGCCAATACCTGATACGGGACACATTCAGGCCAGGTGTTCAACAAACACCTGCCCAGTGCACCTCAGACCCTAACACGACAGCAGATTCTGAGCAGGGAGCAGGTAAGACCCCTCTTCGCAAAGATCAGGTGCTCCAGGGGCAGCCGGTGGGTGTTGGGAAGGTGGGATGGACGTGGAGTGCAGCTCTGCACTGTCTCCACCCTGAGAAAGCCACTTGGAGGCTGGAAGCAGCCTGGCTCACCTTGCAGATGGTCGCCACGCAGATGTTGCCCAGATTCAGGGGATCGATGGCCTCCAGTTTCATCCCCTCCTCGAACCACCCGCCTTCGGTGTAGACAGCTCGAACCTTAAAGGAACGGGGCAATTGGGGAAGATGGGCCGGCCCAGGCCTGGGAAGGAAATGGGGAGGGAAAGGGGCAACCCAGGGAGGCTAAGGCCTGGAATGGACCCACGGCCAAGGGGAAAAGTGGCCAAGGGCTGTGCCTCACCTTCTTGAACAGGTAAGGAACAGCATCACAGTAGATTTTCCGGAAAGTGGGATGGTGGGCCATGTCGCTGCGCCTCTCTTTGGGGAGGTGGCAGAGGGAGTAAGGGAAAGAAGGGCGTCGAAAGCTGCTAATAGGGCCAGCTCCACTCCTTTCCCAGGTAAGTGGAGGCTGCCCTGCACATGCTCTAATCTGTATCTCAGCCTCCCACCCCTGCCTAGACTAGAAGACAGAAACATCAGGAGCTCTCTGTAGGTAGGAACTATTCAGCCCTTAAGACCCAGACTCTTCCCATGTGACAAGGTTCAAATCAGTTTTACCTCTTACAAGCTGAGCGACTTTGGTCAACCTGTCTGACCCCCCAGCACCGCCCCCTGCAGGGTGGAGATGATCACCTGACCACACAGCGTTGTGGGGTGCAGAGATGCTCCCACTTAGGCCTTGGGGCAGCTGAGCCTGGGGTCCCGCTGGCCTGGGGCTCTGCTAACCTGACAGCTTGATGCCATGGCCAACACGCCGTGACCAACCCACTGGGTGGATCAGAGGGCTCCACATGTGGCACCAGAAGTCGTCATCACTGTCGCCATCCTCGTAGAGGAGCCGCAGACGACCCCCAATCACCGTGTCTACCACGGCCATGCGGGTCCGTGACACCTGGGACTTGTCCACCACCTCCAGCCGCATGCCCTGCCGAAAGGGGTACTTCATGCTTTCCACCATCTACAACGTGAGAACACAGGCCTGCCGTGAGCACGGGGCCCTCATGCCCCCCCTTGCTGCTCTCTCTTACAAGTGACCAGAAGACAGGGAAGGTGGTGGAACCGGTCTAAACACCAAGTCAAACCTGGCCCCCAAGTCCCTAGAATGATATTGAGGGAAGGCACACAGCTTACCATGTGTGCACTCAAACCCCAATAAGAGCCTGATGGGAATTACAAAGCCCTCTGCAGTCAGGTGGCCCATTAGTGCCAGAGCTGAGCCTCGAACCCTGGCCTGGTGTCCAGCCTGTGCTTTCAGGGATCTCTGATCCACACTCCCCTCCCTCCCGGCCCCCTGCTGGGGGCACAGAGAATGAAGTCCCCTTTGTGTCCATATGTCTATTCCCGCTCTGGCCTTACTGGGCTGCTGCTCTGAACAGCTTTCATAGCATCTCAGCAGCAATGCCTGCCCCTCGGATCCAGCCAGGACGGTGACCAAGAGGCCCACAAGCGGCTCTAGAGAGTGCTGATGATGGGCAAGGGTGAGGGCAGGAGGCTGGTGCTGTGATTGGTGCTGTCCTGCGGTGGAGGACCTGGTTCAGTGAGCTCTGCTGGCTGAGGGAGAACCAGCCCCAGCTGTGCAATTTCACAGCCCACCAGAAGGGGGAGCGTCTCAGAGATCACAAGCGGCCCCCAGGAAAGAGGACACAGCCCTCCACCAGACAGACCCTCAACCCTCTGCTCAAGGGCGGAACCCACCCCAACACTGACTGCCTGACTGGCCCATTTGGGAGAGTGGGAGACCCACAATGAGGCCTGGGTTGGGGTCCCTCTGAGCCGCCGCCCTCACCTAGCCTCTCCTGACACATTCCTTGCCTCTGTACCCACTGGAACTTGAGCTCTAAGGACAGAAGCTAGGCTCGGTTTGATTCATTTCTACATTCTCAGCTCTTAGCACAGAACTAGGCAGAGTTAGTGCTCAGTTAATGTTTTTTCTCAACAACGAACAAAACACATGCACGTACCCCTGACCTTGACTGATAGGTCACTGATTCAAAACACATTCCCAAGCACTTACCACACTGCAGGCATCAAAGGGCATTTAAAACTCCCTCCACAAACCCACCCCCTTTTATTCTCACCATCCCCCTAATCTTCAGAGGCAGCTGCTTTTGTGTCCCCTCCAGTGTGCACACAGGACGGGTACATGACAGGTAGTCAACGTGTACTTGCTGGCTGGTTCGCATGGAAGCCTGTTCTGCCACCCAGGAGCAAACCCCTTCTAATTTAAGCAGAAGATGGGCCACCTTGATACCCATAGTGGCCGGCACCACCCACAGTCATCTGCCTCATCTTAAAACAAGGGCCAGCTGAGAAAGTAAATGACCATCCTTAAAGGCAAAGCTGTCAGCTATGCAAAGCACCATGGGAAATGTAGGAGCAAAAGCTTACAGTTTTGTTGGAAAGAGAATATGAAAAGATAATTAACAACATATAAACAGCAAACAAGGTGTACCCAGTAAGTTTAAATGAGGGAAAAAATCACTTCTGCTTCGGGAAAAAAAGCCAGAGAACGCTTCTGTGAGGTGCCTGAACCATCCCTTGATGGCCGAAGGCCAGCTCTCCACCAGCTCAGGCCCACGGCGGCAACCTTTCACCTGGTGACCGTTGCCGTGGGTGAGAGGGCCTCAACTTCCACTCCATCCTTATTTTCCACTGACTTCCATACCATGCACGCCCTACCCATCAAGGTAGAATCCAAACGCCATTTTCTCCACAAAGCCTTCCTTGACGCCCGTTCTTCCTGAGGCCACAGGCCAGTTCAGTTTCACGTCATGGCAGCACCTGCCCTCATCCCCCTGCTGTGACACCCAGGGCTACACGGGACCCACCTCTGAGCACCCAGCTCAGGAGACTTCAGGTCTCCTGTGTGAGGCACCTGTGTGAGCGAGCCCCACAGCAGGAGGGCTGGCATACAGAGGGGGACACTGAGTCTTCACAGTGGACCCTTGCGAGACCTTCGAATTTTTACCATGTGTATGACTTTTCAGGTCAAAGAACGAAATAACAAAATAATTTCTCCCCCCCTTTCTTCCGCCTCCGCTCCCCCCCCCCACTCCGGTTCAAGCCGTTGTTTCTCAGTCTAGTTGTGTAGGACACAGCTGCCTGGTCCATGCTGGTGTTACGAGCCTTGCCCCTCCCCCAGGCTGAGGCAGTCAACCGGCCCCGAAATAATTTTTAAAAATTACAATTAAATGCCACACAAGTGGTTCTGAAGCACGTCCCTGGTTCAGAACCGAGGCTGTTTTACAATTATTTATGCACACGACTTTGTTTCCTCTGCCAGACTGAAGAGTCCTAGATGGCAGGGTCTCTATTCTCTGTATTCCCACAGTGCCTTGTATACAACAAGCACTTAATAAAATCTACTGAATGAATGCTCCTGAAAAATGCTTTAAGCACAGGTAAGGACCTAGAAGAGCAACTGGTCCATGTGACTGGTCAGTCTGGGTGGGGAGGGCGCTGATTTTAGGCTGGGAGGCAGGTGGCAACCGCCATCCTTCCTTGGGAAACATGGAGCCACTACAGACTGTTCCGCAAGGAAGTCTTAGAACAAATACTCCAACGACCAGCACAAAGCCACAAAGTGGGAGGGGGGACAGGAAGGAGATCAGGGAAGAGCCCAAAGTGCTCACTGCTGGACCTTGATGTGGAAATCCACGGGAAGCGTCCTGGAGCCCACCAGCCGTTTCATCAGGTAGCCCTTCCAGTCGGTGAACTTGGCGTGGATGGCTGCAGGGACAGGAGCAGATTCCGCTTACACAGACTGACAACACCCCACCCCCAACAGAGGGCGCCAGAGCCACCCAGAGACCGCAGAAGGGATGGGACAAGTTATTTCTGCCCACCCCGGCCAGCAATCACCTCATCCTATAAAACCCAGCTCCACAACCTGGACCTGCCGCGGGGCGTCGGGGACGAGGAGGCAGGTGGGTTCTGTCCTGGCCTACCCGGAGGCACAGCCCCCCTCCTACTCACTCCGTGGGGGCACCAGGATCTTGCTGTTGATGGCACACCAGCCAATGGGGTGGACATCCACGGTTCCCAGATTGCACCAGAAGTCATGGCTGGCGTCGTTTTCAAAGCCTTCATACCGGAGCAGCACTCGGTACCCTGGAAGGAGGAAAAGAGCCAGCCCCAGTGAGGGAGAGAGGGCGGGAAGGGTGGGGAAAGGCATGGTCTGCGGCCTTCCCTCTTCTCCGGCCGAAACCGGACTTGTCGCTGCCAATCCCATGAACGCCTCCAGGCAGTGGGGGTGCTGCTGTCCACAAGAGTCATGGCCAAAGCAAACCCACGTCGCCTACGTGGAGAGCAGTATGGCACACGGGGAGAATTCATTTTCTATAACCCCTGATAATCCCTGGAATAAAATTCAAAAAATAGGAGTTTCCAAACGCACCAAACTCTGTGGTCCCCACTAAGGTAGGCGAGCTAAGCGAGTTGCGGGACTTGGGAGAAAGTCCAGTGGTGCGTTTGTTGGGCTTGTTTCTGCCTACAGCACGGCCTACGCACCTAGGGACACCACTCTGCAGACCCCGACCCTGCCATGGCCAGGACGCCCACCCACCTGCGGCCTGGATGACAGAGGCGATCCAGTACACCCGGCTGGGGAGCACAGCGTCACTGTTGAGCACCTCCACCTTCATCCCCTTCATCACATCCTCCCACTGGTCGTAGAGTGGGACCTGGTGGGAGGAGAACACAGGGGACATGAGCTGCCTGCACTGGCAGGGAGGGGTGGAGTCACCACATGCTTCGCCTCGTCACTCTGCACGCGGAGGGCCAGGCACGGGACTTGGGATGAGGACTTGAGCCAGGTGTGGCGACTGTGCTGGAAGAGTAGAGTCGGGATGGAGACGGGCAGGGGTGGGCAGGGCGAGGGCCAGAGACCCAGAGCCACGTGGCTGAGTGCTAATCTTCACAGGACCAGCTCCTAGCTGTCTCGTCTTGGGTACGTCACACCTGTGCCAATCTGTGTGACAGTAAGGACGCCTAACCATTTCTATAGTGCTCACCACATGCCAGGCACTGTTGCTGACACAGACATCGCCTCCTCCGTCACTCAAACCTGGGTGACGCCCCGGGCCCTCAGCTGTCACCACGCCGGCTGGCACAGAACTGTCTACTGCACACGGTTCCTGGCCTGTCTCTCCCCCTCTCCCCCTCTCCCCCCGGCCCTCTCCTCCTGTTACAATGCCTTCCCAACATCGAAACCTCACTTTGCTGCCAATGGCACCTTGATTCTCCTTTGGGGAAAGTCACCCTTTTTCATGCTCAGCGCTGGCTTGAGCCACTCGGGGTATCCTACTCCATCTCCTGGCCCTAGACTGGGCTCCTCACAGCACCTAGAAATGGTGATGCTGCAGGCACAGGGGTAGATTTTCAGAGCATATGCATGGGACACGTCAAATGGAACTGTAACGTTAACTCCCCTGCAGTGAAACTGCCGGGGCTGCTAGAGGATTCAGGTCACAGAGAGGTCCCGGACCAGGAGAGACGTGCCAGCTCAGTGGTCAGAGAGCAGCAGGAGGCTGCCTGGAGGCCAGCTTTCCTTGTTGAGGGCACTCCCCCGAGTTCAGGAGCAGTTCAGAAAGGAGAGGCTAGGAAGTGGGTTGACTCAGGTAAGAGGCCTCCTCCTAGTTTCCTGGGGTTTAGGAAACTGCTTGGAAGACGAAACAAGGGTGCCACTCTCGGCTTCTCTCCCCGCCTGCAGCCTACCAGGCCACAGCCCCCCCCCCCCCCCAGGGGCCTCACGCTTCTGGTGTTTCTCAGGGGGTCAGGGAGCCTTTTGCAGAACTGGGCTCCAGGATGCAGCCACATCTGCCTCTCTGGGACCAAGGGGCCCAGGGCAATTCAGAAGCACCAAACTTTCAAGGGAAAAAACACTAAAAATGGGGACGAAAGGAGAAAAGGATTTCAGAGTTGGCTCTTAGACATCAACTAGCACAAAGTCCATTCTGTAAATAAAGTGGGGACCTCAGAGGGGAAGCACAGTACTTGCGAGAAGCCCTCAATGAGGGTTTGCCGGAGGACTTCTGAAAAGTCAACAAAAAGGTAGAGGGCCTGGCAAAGCTGGGCTTCGACCACCCAGACCTCACCCTGTTCCCTCCCTGGTGCCACTGTCCAGTCTGGAATGACACTGGTGAGGCAGGTAGGTGAGTCGGGCGCTGAGCACGCGGGCTCCCTGCTCCCCCCACCTCAGCTCCAGGGCACTCACGTGTTTAAAGCAGCTGACAGGAGCAGCCTTGTAACTGTGGTCCTTCAGGAACTTCCCCCAGTCGAAACCCAAGACTAGCGCTGCAGAGCAGAAAAGGAGAGTGAGGAGTGGAGGCTGGAGCTCAAGCACGTGCCCCTGCAGGGACCTGGCCCGAGGAGCCTGCAGAAGCAGGTCCCTTTCCCACCCCAGCAGCTTCTGGATCCCAAGTGCATGCATGGGAGGCCACCTGTCCCCATACCTGCCCCATCAGTGGCCATCAGGACCTTATCCACAGGCTGCTAGACTCTCAGGAATAGAGGAAACATTCAGAAGGAAATGCCTGACCTTTCTTCCCCCAAAGAAAAAAGGAAATTCAAAGACCCTGGAGCTTTAATGCCTCAGACCTCCCCCAGCCTCTCATTGGCTAGAGCCGATCTAAAAGGGAGGGAGGTGCACCACCTAGGCCCCTCCAACTCCCGCCAGCGGAGCTCCATTTCAGTCAGAAACTCAGACCCTCTAGAGCAGAGTTGCTTCCTGCCTACGTTTAATTTGCTCAGAAATTGCTACACACACTCAGGAAGTTTCCTTTTCTTATCCCATAACCCTCTTCAAACTAGATCCGGGTTTTCACTGCCCAGGAAACAAACTAAAGGGCTAAAAGCAATGCAAAACAATAGAGGTGAATTCTCAGCTTTTGAATGATCAGGAGTAGGGGTCCTGGCAATTTCAGGGATTTTCTGCGGTAATTTCCATAATACCTACCCACCAGGTGAGGAAGATGCAATTCACAGTCAGCCTGGGTCAGGGCCCTTTCTAGCGGGCCACCTTTTCCACTGCCCCCTCCTAGGGCAGGCCACCCCAGCCCTGGCACCCCAGGACCTTCAAAGTCCTCTGCTGTCTTACCGTCTTGCCCCGTAGGTGTCCCATCTGCTAGCTGTCCCGTCCCTTGTGAGTGGAGGAAGGCTCCAATTTTGGCAGACCAGGCTGCTTTGTGCAGGACTTTGGCTTTCTTAGTAGGTGGTTTTCCCTAAAGGAAGGAGAGGACGTGTGAAGCCCATTGGCTAAGAATCAGCCTCAGGATTTGGACTGCCTACATTTTCATCCTGGCATAGGCCCAGTGACTTAAGCTCTTTAGGGCTTGTTTCTTCATTTGTAAATCAGGATGATAATAATAACAATACTTAGCTGGGAGGGGGTAGCAAGGATGATTACACTCAACTCTGTAAGGACTCAGCTGTAGTTCACTGGGAAGGGAATGGAGGGAGGCCAGAGCTGCAGGGCAGGGAGAGACACATGTTCTAGCTTTTAAGCCTCATCCAGGAACCTCTAACTAGTGGCTTCACCTCTCAGCTGTCACCTCCCACCCGTGCTCCTACAGGTTTGAGAATGGGCTTCGTGGGGTCCATGAACTGGCCCAGAAGGCCACATTCTGTAGCTGCGAGTACATGAATGTTCTGGAGAGGGTCCATGGCTTCCATCAGGTGCTCAAAAGGGTCCCCCCCCCCCCCCCCCCGCAAAGAAAAAAGGCTCCGATCTGGCTTGTAATTTGTAACTTAAGCACTGGTCAGAAAGGCCCAGAGAATTTATTAGCAATCAGTAAAGTAGAAGTGTGGGTTTAAATCCCACACAGACCTGGGGTTGAATCCAGTCTCTTCAATTTTATCTGTGTGCCTTTGAGCAAATGACTAAAAATTTTTGACCCTTTAAAATAGGAATTTTTAAAAATTCATTTTTTAGGGATCACTGGTTAGACAGTGTCAAGCCCTTAGCAAATACCCCTAAATTATAGCTACCATGTTTCCCCGAAAATAAGCCCCAGTTAAGATCACCAGATGGACACATTTAGTACCTTGTGACGATGTTCCAGAAGATGAAATGACTATTTGAATAAATGTACATTGTTGTACATAAAAAAAAAAGACATCCCCTGAAAATACGCCCTAATGTGTCTTTTGGAGCAAAAATTAATATAAGACCCCGTCTTATTTTCGGGGGAATACGGTATAAGACCTGGTCTTATTTTCGGGGAAACATGGTATTAACAATATTATCAGCTCACTGATATGCCTTGACTAAAATCCACAAAAGGAGGGAAATATCAGTAATTGCCTTGCAAAGGTAAGACAGTGTATGAAGCACTAAGCAGAAGACCTGGCACACGGCAACTTTCAATAAACATCAGAGCAGAGGGTCTCAAGCTTTGCTGCACATTACGATCACCTGGGGAGCTCTTTACAGCCCCTATGTGGAGGCCACACTCCGTCCTAATTAAGTCAGAATCTTTGGGAGTAAGACGCAAGCATCAATATTTTTAAAACTTTCCAGGTGATCGCAACATTGCCATCCAGTTTGAGAACCAGTGTTGTGGCTGGTGGCCATAGCTACCATGAAACAACACAAGGCCAGGCACCTGAGATTCAGCTTCCAGCCTCGTTCTGCTGCTCTCATCCCACAGAACCACCCCAGGGAAGACATTAACCTCTCTGGAACTCAAGCCCACTTTATCAATTAACCTGTGACTTAGACAACACATCAGAATCCCTCCATTTCTAAAAATTCTATGAATGTCAATAATTAACTAGAGATTGGTAAGACCTGCTGGGTGGCTGCCTGTGACAGGGAGTCAGATCAGAGAGGAGGCATCGACCTTCTAAACTCACGGGGCTGATGAAGCTTGTACTTGGTTCCCAGCTTCCTTTCAGAACATTTACAAAAGTATGATGCAAAGACCAAGGGCATCAGGCTCCCCCAAGTTTCTTGTTTAAAACTTTTTGAACACATCAGACTCTGAGGGGTGAGGGTGGGGAATGAAGGGAACAAAGCTCCAGGAATCTGCAATTTAATGAGCTCCATAAATAGATCCCTCTGCCCTCTAAAGTTTGAGCTCATAATAAATACCAGGAAATTTACAACCTCTGATGGACACGAGCAAGGTCCTTCCCAGGTTGGTTGTTCCCATCTCAGTACCCAGGGCCCCGGGAAGGGTCTTCCCAATGACCTCCTCTCACCTGTAATCTAGCCAAGATACTGGCTTTCTTGGAGTTGGAGGAGTAGCTCCTGGAACAGGAGACACTGCAGAATCTCTTGGTCTTGGAGAAGAAGGCTTCCCTTGTACCCACGATACCACACATCTCACAGACAGCTGGGAAGAGAACTTAGCATGTGACTCACCTGGTGCGGTCACCCCAAATCAAACAAAATGATGGGCCCTTCAAAACCTGGACACTGCATTAACCAGGTAAGTCCTGAATTATTTCGCCTAAGATGAGCCGTTTGGCATCCCGTGGCTCTGTGTCAACAGTGGGCTAAGGAAAATCCATGAGGACTGGGGAAACAAGTGGATGATAGAAAGTTTGCAAAGAGGAAAACGAGAAGGAAAAAAGTGCTCAAGTCACTTAACTTCTATTGGTCTATTTTCTTCTCATCTATAAAGAGTTTGCACTAGATCAGTGTTTCAACCCTGACTTCACATTAGAATCACTTGGGGGAACTTTAAAAAATGTCCAAGCCTGCGATGCTAATTAATTGTTCTGTGTTGGGACACTGGCACTGGTAGTTTGTTAAAAGCTCCCCAGCAGATTCTAATATACAGCCAGGATAGAGAACCCCGGACTAGATGGTCTCTACTGGTTCTTTCTAGTTCTAAAGTTCTAAGATTCTAAGACAAGGGTTAGGAGAAGATAGAAGGGAGAAAGATAAAAGGGGAGAGAGAAAGAGAAGACAGGATGAATAGAAAGTAAATAATACTCAACTGGCAAAGAGTAGATTATTCTTCTAAAGAGTTTAGGTACCAGACTGATGGCTTCACAGGTGAATTTTACCAAATAGTCAAAGAAGAATCAACACCTATTCTTTTCTATTCCAAAAAATTTAAGAGGAAGGAAGGCTCCCAAGCTCATTTTATGAGGCCACCATTACCCTGATTCCAAAACCAGACAAAGACATTATAAAGAAATAAAACTATAGGCCACTATCCCTGATGAACATAAATGCAAAGATCCTCAAAATATTAGCAAAGTGAATTCAGCAATACATTACGATAAAACACCATCATTGAGTGGGATTTATTCCTAGGAGGCAAGGTTGGTTCAATATCTGCAAATCAATTAACGTGCTACACCACATAAACAAAATGAAAGATGAAAATCATATGATCATATCAATAAATGCAGAGAAAGCATTTGACAAAATCGAGCATCCATTTATAATAGAAACTCTTAGCAAAGTGGGAATAGAGGGAACATATCTCAACATAATAAAGGTCATATGTTACAAATCCACAGCTAACATACTCAACAGGGTAAAGCTAAAAGCATTCTCCTTAAGATCAGGAACAAGATAAGAATGTTCACTTTCACCACTTTTATTCAACATAATAGTGGAAGTCCTAGCCAGAGCAATCAAACAAGAAAGATAAATAAAGACATTCAAACTGGAAAAGAATAAAACTGTCATTATTTGTAAATGACATGATAGAGAACCCCAAAGATTCCACGAAAAAACTATTAGAACTGATAAATGAATTCAGTAAAGTAGCAGGATACAAAATTAATATTCAGAAATCAGCTGCATTTTTATATACCAATAACAAACTACCAGAAAGAGAAATAAAGAAAATCCCATTTACAATTGCATCCAAAACAATAACAACAACAAAAAAAACAAACACAACCCTAGGACTAAATTTAACCAAAAAGATCTGTACTTGGAAAACTGTAAGACACTAAAGGAAGAAATTGAAGATACAAACAAATGGAAGCATATACCACGCTCATGGATATGAAAAATTAACTATCATACTATCCAAAGCAATCTACAGATTCAATGCAATCCCTATCAAAATACCAATGACATTTTTCAGAGAACTAGACCAAATAATCCTAAAATTTATATGGAAACATAAAAAACCCAGAATAGCCACAGCAATCTTGAGAAAGAACAAAACTGGAGGTATCATGCTACCTGATAGCAAACTATACTACAAGGTTATAGTAATCAAAACAGCATGGCACTGGCATAAAAACAGACACATAGATTAATGGAACAGAATAGAAAGCCCAGAAATAAACCCATGCCTATATGATCATTTAATCCAAGATAAAGGAGGCAAGAACATACAATGGGATAAAGACAGTCTATTCAATAAATGGTGCTGGGAAAACTGGACCACCTTCTTACTCCATATACAAGAATAAACTCAAAATGGATTAAAGACTTAAATGTAAGACCCAAAACCATAAAACTCCTAGAAGAAAACACAGGCAGTAAACTCTCTGACATTACCCTTAGTGATTATTTTTTTGATATATCTCCTTGGGCAAGGGAAACAAAAGAAAAAAAATAAACAAATGGAACTATACCGAGCTAAATAGTTTCTGCACAGCAAAAGAAACCATCAACAAAACGAAAAGACATCTTACTGAATGGGAGAAGATATTTGCCAATAATACATCTGATAAAGGGTTAATATCCAAAATTTATAAAGAACTCATACAATGTAACACCAAGAAAACAAAGAATTCAACTAAAAAATGGGCAGCGGACCTGAATAGACATTCCTTCAAAGAGGACATACATGTGGTCAATAAACATATGAAAAGATTCTCAACATCACTAATCATCAAAGAAATGCAAATTAAAATCACAATGAGATATCACCTCACTCCTATCAGAATAGCTATCATCAATAAAACAAGTGTTGGTGAGGATGCAGGGTGGGGAGGGGAACCCTTGTGCACTGTTGGTGGGATTGCTAATTGGTGCAGCCACTATGGAAAATGGTGTGGAGGTTCCTCAAAAAATTCAAAATAGAACTACCTATGACCCAGCAATTGCATTTCTGGGTATTTATCTGAAGAAACCAAAACATTAATTCCAACAGATATACGCACCCCTATGTTCACTGCAGCACTATTTACAACAGCCAAGACATGGAAATAACTGACATGCTCATTAATAGATGATGGGATAAAGAATCTGTGCTACATATATACAATGGAATATTACTCAGCCATGAAAAAAATGAAATCTTACCATTTGCGAGAACATGGATGGACCTAGAGGGTATTATGCTAAGTGAAATAAGTCGGACAGGGAGAGACAGATACCATATGATTTCATTTATATGTGGAATCTAAAGAACAAAATAAACAAACAGACTCATAGATACAGAAAACAAACTGATGATTGCTGGATGGGAGGGGGGTTGGGGGGGGCTGGGTGAAAGAGGTGAAGGGATTAAGAAGTACCAATTGGCAGTTACAAAATAGTCACTAAAGTACAGGAAATATAGTCAATAATATTGTAATAGTTATGTATGATGCCAGGTGGGTACCAGACTTATCGGAGGGATCGCTTCATAAATTATATAAATGTCTAACCAATATGCTGTACACCTGAAACGAATATTAAATAATACATCATTGGAAAAAAAAGACTCACTCTAAACTATGGGGAAAAAAAGAGTTTAGGTACCAAGGGACAGGAGTGTCCCCACAGACTACCTAGCCTGCCTCTTTTCATAGGCAGGCCACATGCTGGAGGCCCTGACATGGGGCTCCGGCAGCTGTCCAAGCATCACGTCTCAGTCAACTGGCTTCCAGATGATCCATCCATGGGGATTCTGACCTGCTCACCCCACCTTACCCAGAGGTAAGAGGATTATTCTATATCTCCCTCCTTGTCACTTTCAACCCACAAGCCACTTCTTGTCCCTTCCTAGATAGTAACCAGAATACTTTAGGTGTCCTATCTTCTCAACATCTAGGTTTAGAAACCCACCAGCTAGCCACACACACGTACAAGCAGCACCATGTTAACGACTCACATCTCATATGTGCTAACTAAACATTAGTTGTATGAAAGAATGAATGAAATCAGACTGCAGCAGAGGACATGACCCTTGGGGATACTTGGGGTGCTTCTGTCTCTCTCACAGGTCCTTAGACATCTGATCCCTTAGACGACAGATCAAACAGCCCTTTCTACCTGGATGCCTCCGCTCACGTAGCCTATTTCCCCTCTCCCTCCACAACCTCCAGAAACCTCCCCATCTTCAGGGACACTCTGAAGGCACCTGGCTCAGAACCACTGCCATCCAAGGAGCGGGGAGTCCCAGGGCTGAGCAAATGCAGGGGGGAGGTGGGCAGCTCCCCTGCTTCTCTCTCCTCATTTTCTGCTTCACTTGACTCCTCTAGGTAGGAGCTGCTTTCACTGCCCGCACTGCTGTTATAACTCCGGAAACTGTCATAGCCACCAAAGAGCTCCAAGTCGTCATCTTCCTCTTCTTCCTCCATTGCTTCTGAAGGAGTCTCCTATGAAAGGATGACACAAATCAGGCGGGAGGAATCATGTTTGGCTTAGTGTAGGGGGAGGCGGCTGCCAATCTGCTCTCAGCTCCCTTTCCAGTTCTTGGTCAGGTCAACACTCTTGGGTAAAATGGCAGGCAGAATCAACTACCCTTTGCAAACACCAGGGTCGTTCCTCTTGTTCATACAGTTCTCAACCACAATTAAAAGAAATAGCTTAACAAGACAGAAAAAACATGTATTAGGAATTAACCAAGCTCCTTCTATGGATGTATAAGTGATGGCATTTTAACATGATTCAAATACAATACAGTGATATGAAAATATCCTAAGTAAGCTACCTCATGAAGACTTCCTGGGAAAGATGTATATAGTTGGCCTACGTATCCATGGATTCCAAATATTTCGGAAAAAAGTTACATTGTTGGTGATGTGTGTGCTATGTACTTAGGCCTATGACAGTTGTGTCTGTACTGAACGTGTACAGACTTTATTTTCTTTTCATTATTCCTTGAACAACACAGTAAAACGACTATTTACATAATATTAGGTATTATAAGTAATCTAGAGATGATTTCAAGTATATGGGAGGATGTGCGTATATATGCAAATACTACGTCATTTTATACAAGGGACTTGAGCATCCAGATTTTGGTCCCAGAGGTGTCCTGGAACTAATCTCCTGCAGATACCACGGGACACCTGTACAGACATACCTTGTTTTATTATACTTTGCTTTATTGCACTTCACAGATGTTGGGTTTGTTACAAATTGAAGGCAAGACTCTCCACCAGCAAAAAGATTCTGACTGGCTTTATTTCAGTGGTCTAGAATTGAACCCGCAATATCCCTGACGTTTGCCTGCATTAGAAACTCACTGTTCCCCCTTCAGCATATGTACACCAAAATAACCTCAACTCAAAAACAAGTTAAGTCAGAGAAAAGTTCATTTGGGACCCAGACTGCCCTAAGGAGGATTTGGGAAGCAGAAGACACAATAGTTATAGCATATATACTACAATAGCTTTGGACTAAGCTCTGATCCTAACTAGCTGTGGGTCCTTGGGCCAGTCATTTAACCTCTCTGGGCCTCAATTTTCTCATCTATAAAATAAGAAAAATATTTGGCTCACAGGATGTACAATGTAAATGAGATGTTGCATATGAAACTACCTGGCATGTAGTAGAAAAAGTGTGAAGGGTTTGGGCTCAAGACCAGGGCTCAAATACCATCTCTCCTTTTTACCAGCGGTGTGATTGTGTGATCTGCAGGAAGTCAGTCTTTCAGTGTCTCAATTTCCCCATCTGTAAATGAGGATAATACCACCTATTTCATTGGCTTTGGGGGAGAAGTAGGGCACTCAGAACAGTGACTTGCATATCATAAGTGTTCAGTAAATGTTGGCATTTATTACTGGTTAAAAGCATGGAATTGCAAACCAGACTCGCCTGGGTTCGAATCCTGGCTCTGCTACTTATTATCTGTGTGGTTTTTGTACAAGATAATCAACCTTGCTGCTCTCAGTTTCTTCATCAGTAAAACGAAGATAGTAACAAGCCTTCTTTAGAAGACTGTTATGAAGACTGAGACATATAAAGCCTAGATCTTTTTCCAGCAGTTACTGACAGCTCTAAAAGTGGGAGCTATTATTCTCTATTATGATTATTCTCCTTCACTCTTGTACTATAGAATTTTTGAGCTATTCCAGTACAACTGCACATGCAAATGTGCTAGAAAGGAAACCGAATTCAAATACAAAGTGACCAGGGCCAAATGATTACAGGCCGAGTGAGTTACAGGGTGCAGTCGAGTGGGAAAAGCACAACAGGCAACGTTTTGGCCCCTGACGGACTTAGTGCCCACATCCTGTACTTTACTGCGGTGTTGGAGAGTCGCACCATCTATCTAACTAAGCCTCAGCTATTCTAACCATAAAAACGAAACAATGACACAGGACTGTCGTGAGTATACTGGGAGATACTGCACGTGAACGCTCCTCCAGACACGGAGTGTTTATTAAACCTGAATCTCCCTTCACGTCCCACCAGGATACGAGAGGCCTCATAATCCCTAAAGAACCCAACCACGAGACAGGGAAGACGAAGAAGATTCAGGAGCGCTCACAGCCTGAACTCAGTACCCCTTTCCCAAACCAGGGGACTGTGTCTCCCTGGACTACTCGCCCGACGTCGGCCCCAGCAGTATCCGAGCAAGAGGCACGCCGATCGCTGCTGGCCCGGCTCAGCCTCAGTTTATCCATCCTTCCACCCTCCACCCGCAAGGCGTCGCTAAAAGGCCTAAAGAAGGGTCTCCCGGGCGAAGCTCTCGGGGTTCCCTTTCCCAGACACGGTAAGTCCTCTCCCTCTCACCTCAACGCCCCGGGGTTTCTCCATGAGACCTAACAGAGTTTCTTCAACCGTCACCAGGTGCAGGAAGCCATATTGGCCTCGTCGCTTTCCCGAAGTGCATTCATTGGCCGCCTCCCAGAGACGCGGACCAATCACGCTGCGGGAAAGAGGAAAAGCCGGTGCCGCGCTCGCCCGCGCCCCTTCTCCCCTGAGGGCGGGGAAGCCATGGTCACTTGTGGGACTTGTAGTTCCCCGGTGGGTTAGTGTAAAGGGGGCGTTGCTATAGCGACATGAAAATCGCTGAGTGCGGGTCCTGCGTGAGGTTTTCATCTCTTTACGCCAGGCTCTTCCCTTCACCCAGACCCCATTCTTCATTAAGGAATTCTGAGCACCTGCAATAGTCAGGTGGGACAATTGTCCCTAGTCTTGGCTCCATTATCCCTTGTCTATCCCTGGTCCTCAGACTGTTTCAGGCTCAGGAATAACCTCGCATTCTTCCTGATTAGAAATGTAAAGTGCTCGTGGGCGGGATGCCTAGCAGACTCATTTCCAATTCAGGCAGAAACTGGAATACTCTTACGCCCAGTGCTATAAATGTCCCGCATGTTCAAAATCCTGCAACACTGTCCCAACATCACCATCTCTCAAGTAAAGCTTTGAATATGAGGCCCTCTGTCTCATTCCTTGGGATTTTCCACAACCTCTTTACACACTTATATGGAGCTTTACAAACATCTCAAATCCAGGTATGTCCTTAAACCTTTGAAAGATGAGGAGACTGGCTCTTGGGGTTTAGATCACATAGGATTGAAATTTAAGATTTAATCCAAGTTCTTTCCCTATGCTATGCTGTGCTCTGATTAATTGAAAATCTAAATGTAATAAGTGGAGGCTGAATATATGTTAAATATATTTCTAAATTTGAGGTCCGTCACATAGATGTGAAAGTCTTCCTTGATTTTTTTCCTTCAACCTTTTCTACCTTCAGCCCCATATCCGTGCTATCAACAAGTACTGTCGCTTCTACCTCTGGAATATATGCTCATCCTTCCACCACTACCACCCTAATACAAGGCACCAACAACAGCCCTCCAGCTGGTCTCCTTGTCTGAACCTTCACCTTCTTTAATGCACACAGGTGATCTTTTAAGGCCATAAACTGGATCATGTTCATTCTCTTGCTTAAAACCCCTAATAACTCCCCCTTGCACTTTGAATAAAATCCAATCACTCCACCAGACCTTGAATGACCTGGCCCCAGCTTTCTCTCCAACTGCCTCTTGTTGCACCCTCTCCGCATGTTCGCTTTATCCATTCACTCACCTTTCATTCCTGTTCTTGATTGCCAAGCGCCAAGCTTGAGTTGGCCTCAGGGCCTTAGTACTCGCTGTTCCATTTGTGTGGAAAATTCCATGGCTCTTCTCATGGATGGCTCTTCATTGTTCAGATTTCAGATCAAAGTCACCTCCTCAGGGACCTTATTTAAAGCAGCTGTTCCCTTCCCTCACTCTGTATCCCTTTACCCATTTTACAGTAACACTTGTTTCTGTCTGAAATTATCTTGTTCATTTGTTCACTTGTTTATTGTCTATCTGGAATGTAAGTCCCATTAGGGCAAGACCAGTCTGTCTTGTTCTCTATTGTATTTCCAGAGCGAAGGACAGAGCCTCACATACACTAGGTGCTTAATGACTGAAGAACTAGATAAGACTTCACGGATTACAACAGGCAGCTTTTAATAAAAAACTAAAGTATAATTGACAATATATTAGTTTCAGGTGTACAACAAAGTGATTTGACATTTATATACCTTATGAAGTGATCACCAAGTTAAGTCCAGTACCCATCTGACACCACACGAAGTTATAATTGACTGTATTCCCTATGATGTATATTACATCCCCGCGACATTTATTTTGTAACCAGAAGTTTGTACCTCTCAATCCCCTTCACCTTTTTTGTCCTCCCTGCCATTGCACTCCCCCTCTGATAGCCATCAGTTTGTTCTCTGTATCTGAATTTCTTTCTGTTTTGTTTTATTTTTTAGATTCCACATGTAAGCCACATCGTATGGTATTTGTCTTTCTCCATCTGACAATAGGCTGCTTCTCCAAGGCAAGGCACTAGATTGGGTAGCTTCTTATTCTGACCCTTGGGAACTGTTTTGTTTTACCACTGACAGGGGTCCAGGCCCAGTTCTTCCAGCTGGAGACCTAGGCTTTCCTCCTCTGCCCCTCAGCGTCCTCATCAAGTAAACGGGATTAAGTTAACCTCATTGAACTTGAAAAATTCCATGATTTCAAAGTGCAATGAATGAGTCAAGATTGAACATCAAAGGTGATAAACAGAAGGAATCTAGGTTTTAATCTGTAAAATGGGAATAATAGCACCACATCATTGGGTTGTTGTGAGGGTTAGAAATAATAAATGAGCAGTGCCTGCCACATACTGGGCACAGTGAATGGTAGTTATTATCATCCTATTAGACATAGAATGGCAGCAACTGGAAGAGTAAACCAGCCCAGAAGAAATACTTTTATGGGTTGTTTAATCTTTAAATTTTTATAAAAGCACAACCATGGATCTCACAGGCAGAGAATCTGCTCATGGCAAATCATCTTATTCATCCAATATTTATTTAGTGCCTACTGTGCATCAGGTACCATGCTGGGCTCTAAGAAGACACAGGTGGCTATTTCTGTCCTCATGGACTTTACTTCCTCCCACAGGAAGACAGTGAAAACAAACAGCTAGTTCCAACTGAGAAGGAACTTAGCAGGGTACTGGGCTGGAGAAACGGGAAAGGGAGCGCCTGGGTAGGGGATCTTTCCAGAAGGCCCGCTACATAAGAGACAAACATCCTTGACTTGCAGGATGGGAATGAGCCAGTTAGGAGAAGAGGGAAAGGGCATTCCAGGCAGATACAGAATTTAGGGAGGAGGTAAACAGCTCCAGTTGGTAGGAGAATATTATGGGAAACCTTTGAAGGTTTTAAGCAGGGGAGTGAATTAATTCGATTATGTTTTCATAGATCACTCTGGCTGCTGTGTGGAGAAGGGAGTGGAGGTGGGTTAAGAGAGGCAGCAGGGAAACCAATTTGGAAGACTCTCGTAAAAAGATCCAGGAGAAAAATGATGGTGGCTTGGACCAGGGCAGACTCAGAGGGCATGCAGAAAAGTAGAAAGATTTGAGAAATACGTTGGAGGCAGTAATTAAATGTATGGAGTGGGTTTGGAAGAGGGAGGAATCCAGAATGACTCCAAGTAAATGTGTCAGATGGGTAGACGGCGGGACCTTGTTCTGTAATGCATAGAAACTGTGTGAGAAATGAATGAGTTTGGGTGGTTGAATAGAAGGAATTAAGAATTCTGCTTAGTCTACAGCCATACCACCCTGAATACACCTGATCTCGGAAGCATTCTGCTTACTCTGAGATGCCTCCCAGAGGGCAAGGAGGCAGTTGGAGCTCATCAGAGAGCCCTGAGTGGAGATCTAAATCTTGCAATTTTGGGCATCTTCCCTTTAAGATAGAATGAGAGTCCCTAAATCCATCTTCTCTGTGATGTATTCTTTTTCACATCTCCATGCATATATCACCAACAGTAAACAAGGCAGAAACCTGAGCTTTCCAGTTTTGTAATATTTCAACAAAAGAAACAGAAGTACCAGACTTTGGGGGAGGGGAAGCAGTAGAGTTGGGGATTCCAGTGACAGGAACTGTTAGCACAAGTTGAAATGGCGGTTAATTAGGAATTTAGTTGAAATATCTTATTTAGCACAGGTTGCTAAGCAATAGTGACCACCTGGAACGGTGTGGTCCTTCCTTCTGCCTTTGATCTCCTGGGCTTGGGTCTTATGCTGTAGCCAAGGTACCCTTTTTGGTTGGTCTGAGCCATGCCTCTGCACAGCAACCTCATATACACCTCTCATTTCAGAGCCTTCTCTCTGTGAGTCACTGTCCCTCTCTCTGGGATCATTGATCTCTCTCCCTCACTACTGAATCATCCCCAATAGCAACATGAATGTGCTCGTGTCACCCATACTATACAAATAAATCCCTTGAGCCCACCTCCTCTGTCCCCTGCCATTGTGCTATTCCACACCCCCCAATCTCTTGAAGGACTTGTCTGCACACACTACCTCTACTTCTGCTTCTCCATGTGTCCTTACGCTCCACCAAAACTGCTTTGTCACGTTCACATACAGCTTCTCTGATGTACAGCCATGCCTCTCTTCTCTCAGCAGCATTTGGCCTAAGTGATGACGCCATCCTTCCCGAAACACTGTCCTTTCTTGGGCCCCTTTTGGTTTTCCTCCTGACTCTGGCCGATCCTCTCCCCTTTGAAGGGACTTCGTCTGCTACCTGAATTCTTTTTTATTTTATTTTCCCTTCCCTTCCCTTCCCTTCTCTTTTCTTTCTTCTACCTGAATTCTAAGTATTGGCTGGTGTTCTTCAGGGCTCTGTCCTGGGCCCTTTTCTCTTTTCTTCTTACCATAAGTGACGTCTTTCATTTTCAGTGCTGTAAATGCCATTTATATGCCCCACATTTACATCTCCAGCCTATGTATTTGTTCTCTGAGCTCCAAAGCCATATATCCATCCGTAGAGATGACAACATGACATTGCATCATAAACCACAAAACAACACTTTAACCCTTTACCTCAAACCGATTTCACTTCTAATTTGCCCTATTTCAGCGCATAGCACTACCAACTACTCAGCAACTTCCTCTTGATTCCTCCCTCTCCACCTCTCACTTTCAGTGCAGCAGCAAATCCCTTTGTTTCTCCAAAGCCTCCCTCGAATATTTCTACTTCCTTCAATCCCTACTGTCACCACCTAAATCCAGACCGCCATCCTCCTCCCCCGGATTCCGCTGAAGCTTCCGGCTGATCTCTCTTACCCAGTCCCATGCATTGAATCAGTGATTTGCAGGCTGGGCGCTCTTTTCCACACCACATCACTCACTTCTGTCTGGCCTTCCCCCAATTATTTCAGAAGACCTTTGGGGAGTGGGGCAGGCTGATTCAAGTTGAGGTTAGAGTTAGGGAAGGGCCAGATAAGAATTATTCATTCAAATAACTTACTGCGTGCCCACTGTGCTCTGGGCACTCCCGGATACAGCAGTGTTCAGGAGGACAGCACAGTTCCTGCCCTCACGGAGCTTCTGTTTCATAAGGATCCATAGGAAAGGGGACCAATGCTTTCAGGCCCAAATAACCGGCAGGCAATGTGCTAACTGCTTTGACATCGGGCCTGCCATCTATTACCCTGGGCAGGTCTCAGTTTGCCTCTTCTGCAAAATGGGCTGATAACTGGTAGCTCCTGACCCTGGCGCTCCCTTAGTACGGGGTGGGGTGCAGGCCAAAGTCAGAATCTCGCTCCTACCTCACTCACCCCACCCCATCCCCAGCCCCATCATTGCCAACCCCCGCCCGGAGGGGCGGGGCCCGACGGTCACGTGGCGGGGCAGTGCCTAAGGGTTCCGAACTCCAACCGCCAGCCGCCCCGCCCCGCCCCGCGGTCCGCTCCTGGCGCGTGGCCAGCCGGGCGCCCCGCCCCTGCCCCTGCCCCTCGGTTGGAAGGCTGAAGACCCTGCCGGTGCAAACCCGGCCAGAACGGGGAGGAGCGCCGGGCGGGCTCACCCGAACTGCTGGACAGCGGGGTCCAGTCTGGGGGTCCTCAGTGACTGCCGTGTAGGAGGGAGGCGCTGGGGTGCGTAGTGGGCGGCGAGACTGGAGAACTATTGAGTGGGGGCTAGCAGAGCTGGGACGCCCGTCCCGGAGTTGTGCCCAGTGGTGGGAAGGGGGACAGGGAGACCCCCTTTTGTCTTAGTTATTCTGAGATGAGGGGTGGCGCTCGGTCAGAGCAATTAACACAGTGCCTGGACGGAGCGACCCCTCAAAGTATCCTGGCCCTGATTGCAACCACAGCGCGGGCAGGCACTAGAAAAGGGAGTGATTGATACCTGGGTTGACCAAGGGTAACTGCCATTATTAAGCACCTAGGCTGGCCTGGCGCGGTCACCACCCCTTCCTTCCCGCAGTGGCAGCCGAGGGATACAGGGCACAAGCATGTGTCTTAGGATAGCGAAAGAGGCAGAGCTGGGATGCCAACCTGGGACCTTTAACTTGACTCTTGGCCCACAGCTCTAGGCTGAGGAAAACTTGCAGTGCTTCGAAAATTGGGAAGGGTTTGATGAATGGAGATAACTGCTTGAGCTCTGCCCTACTTCTCCGTTAAGACCTTGGAAAGACGTTTGATCTTTTATAGGCCACGCTTTCCTCCTCCGTAAAAATGGCTGCACTTAGGAAAACTAAGAACTAATAGATAAGAAGGACTCTGCAAGATGTAAAGCACTTTTAATAACGTTGTCATAGACAATGCCTCACAATTAACTCACCAAGTAAAGCGTCTTTATTAATAGCCACCTTTTACAGATGAGGAAATTGTGTCCTAGGGAGGTTGATGAGATCAGTAAAGGGACAGACCATTCCTGTTGAATAATTCAAAGGTTTTTCAGGGTAACTGCCTTGGATGAGCATAAAGCTCCAAAACTCAACCATCCTGTGACCTCATCCCCTAAGCTCCTAGCTACCAGTTTAAAACAACACTTTTACTGGATCTGCTTGCCCCTCCCCAACTACCACCAACCGTATCCCAGCAACCCAGATCACCAGGACACAGCAGTTTTAATTATTATTACTTTTTGATGTTTCTTCACGGTTTGGGCTGGACCAAGTATGAGAAGTCCGTTAGGCGAAGTCAAAACTGGGAGGTAGTTGGCTGGGGGGTGGTTGAATTCTGAAAATTCCAACTGTGTGCTTTGGGTTTTCTAAGTCACAATTATTTTGAGGGCATTGGTGGTAAATAATAATTTTTGTCCTTTTTATTGACAGGTCCACCTTCTAGGAAATTATTGGAAGGAACATGAGAAATGTAAGTAGGGATTTTGAAGTATCAGTTAAAGGAACCGAAATGGTTTTTTATGGAATAATAGCATTTAACTTGGTGGTACCATTTCTGGATATATAAAGTTAATTGGCGGTGCCTATCAAATGCCCATTTGAGGAGTGTGTTAACTAATGCATGCAGAGATATTACACAGATGACAGCCTGTCATCACAAACGCTGACAAATAGACCACGAGTTGTTATGTTTTTCAGTCCCTATAGGCCTGTGAAAAGGAAGAGGGGCCAAGTGTTTCCTAATGTCCGTGATGTGTGCCAGGTGTGCTTTGTGCTGTTTTCACCTATCCTGTAACCTCATTTATCCCCACAACAAACTTAAAGGCAGGAGTTCATATCTTTTTTAGAGACAAGGAGCTGAAGCTTAGGAAAAAAAGTAAACCAGCCCTATTGGTGCTGAAAAAACTTTTCACTGAACTAGTCTGCACATTGTTGATCCAGGTTCAGAGTCCACAAATATTTAATGAACATCAACTTATGCCAGGTGCTTTTGAGTATTTTATTTAATCCTCATGACAACCCACCATGCCTTTTTTTCCTTTCAGCTGATCACCTTGAAACTAATTAGCGAGCCTTAAAAATATAGCCCACTCCCTCATACAGCACAGGAGATGAGCATTTGTAAGTCCATGGTAGTGATAGAGCCCCTTTCTAAACACGATGGAGTGCTGTGGGGATACCGACAACAGCAATTCCTTTAATACACTCCTGACATCACAAAGAGTGGGTGTCGTGCGGGGCGGCCTGCGGGGTCTCAGCTCCCGCTCCCCACACAAGAACGCAGGACATGGTGAGGCCAAAAAGGAACACCCACGGAGCCATAGGTAGGGGAGTCATACCACTATAGTCTCACTGGAGGCTGGATTCACATGACGTGCGACCTGCTGTCCGCTTTTCTGCCAACCGACCGACTCTCCTTGACTCCCCTCGACTCTCTTCGACTCTACTCCCCAACGCAGCCGCGGCAATTAGTGGCCAATGGCTCAAGGGTTACAGCTGACGGCCAACTAGCCAGAACCGATGGCCATCTACTACCCGAGTCAGCACCTCCCCACGTGAGGCCGAGAGCCTGGAAACTGCTCTCTGGGGCTCTGTCCCCATAGTTACTTACGAAAAAACGTGGTGGGAATTGCAATGTGGCCAGCAAGAAAGGGGATTCGTAGATTGTGAAAAGGCCTTTAGATGCTTAAATCTGAGCATCCAGGGAAGTAGTGACAGAGGTGGCCTTCAGTCTGAACTTCCCTCCAACCAACATCAACAATGCTGATTTTTTTTAAAAAAAGGTTTTATTGGGGAAGGGAAACAGGACTTTATTGGGACACAGTGTGTATTTCTAGGACTTTTTCTTGGGGAACAGTGGTGTGTTTTCCCCAGGATTCTCATCAGCTCCATCCAAGTCAGGTTATTGTCCTTTCACTCTTAGTTGTGGAGGGCGCAGCTCAGCTCCAGGTCCAGTCGCCATTGTTAGTTGCAGGGGGCACAGCCCACTATCCCTTGCGGGAGTCAAACCAGCAACCCTATGGTTGAGAGGACGCGCTCCAACCAAATGAGCCACCCGGGAGCTCGGCGGCAGCTCATTGACTTCATTCTAGTTGTGGAAGGCGCAGCTCGCTGGCCCATGTGGGAATCGAAACCGGCAGGCCTGTTGCCCAGAGCTCGCGCTCTAACCAACTGAGCCACCCGTGTGCCCAAGATTTTTAAAAAAGTAGAAATCTGATCAGGTTATTTGTTTTTCTGCCTTTGGTGGAAAGGCCTTTGTACAGTCAGGAAGCAGATTGTTGGTTGCCTGGGGGTGGAGTGGGGAGCAGCTATTGACTGCAATCAGACAGACAGGAGGGATCTTTTTGGGGTGATGAAATCTAAAACTGGATTGTGGTGATGGTCTCACAACTCTGTAAATTTAAATTTAAAATCATTGAATTGTGCACATAAAAGAGATGTATTTTATGGGATGTACATCATATCTCAATAAAAAGTTAAAAAATAAAGAAAACCTCTTTGGGTACCCCATCTCTTAGCCAGTCAGGGCCCTGCAATCTCAGAAATTGTCCACTTTCCAGCCTCTCCCAGCATACCCAGCGTGCTCCCTGAGCTGTTCAGAGCTGGTGACAGGTCTTTGGATAAAGGCTCAGTTGTTTCGGTGCCTTTGCACGTGCTGCCCCTCTGCCTGGGCTTTCTGTCCTTTCCTTGTCTGCTTGGAGAAAACTTACTCTCTTCCTTTAAGACTCAGCTTCCCACCTCCTCTGCTGGGAAGCTTTCCCTGACTTTTCCAAGCAAAATCAAGTGTCATTGCTGTTATTTTTATTTATTTATTTATTTATTTATTTTAAGATTTTATTGGGGAAGGGGAACAGGACTTTATTGGGGAACAGTGTGTACTTCCAGGACTTTTTTCCAAGTTAAGTTGTTATCCTTTCAATCTCAGTTGTGGAGGGCACAGCTCAGCTCCAGGTCCAGTTGCTGTTGCTAGTTGCAGGGGGTGCAGTCCACCATCCCTTGCGGGAGTTGAACCCACAACCTTGTGGTTGAGAGGACGCGCTCCAACCAACTGAGCCATCTGGGAGCTCAGCGGCGGCAGCTCAGCTCAAGGTGCCATGTTCAATCTTAGTTGCAGGGGGCGCTGCCCACCATCCCTTGCGGGACTCGAGGAATTGAACTGGCAGCCTTGTGGTTGAAAGCCCGCGCTCCAACTGAGCCATCCGGGAGCTCAGTGGCAGCTCAGCTCAAGGTGCCATGTTCAATCTTTAGTTGCAGGGGGCGCTGCCTACCATTCCTTGCGGGACTTGAGGAATCGAACTGGCAACCCTGTGGTTGAGAGCCCACTGGCCCATGTGGGAATCGAACTGGCAGCCTTCGGAGTTAGGAGCACGGAGCTCTAACCGCCTGAGCCACCGGGCCGGCCCAAAACCCATATTTAAAATATTTTATATCATACAAGATCTATGTGAGGAAAACTACAAACCTCTGACGAAAGATATTCAAGAAGAATTAATTAAATGGAGAGATATTCCATGTTCATGGAGAAGACTCAATATTGTCAAGATGTCAGTTCTTCCCAACTTGATCTATAGATTCAATTCAGTCCTAATCAGAGTCTCAGAATAAAATCCATCCATTTAAAATCTACAATTCAATGTTTTTTGTTTTGTTTGTTTGTTTGTTTTTTGTAAGGAGGATGTTTCTCACAGTGGCCCATGCAGGGATCAAACCAGCAACCTTGATGTTATTAGCACCGCGTTCTAACCACCTGAGCTAACCGGCCACCCCAATTTGATGGGTTTGATAGATAGATAAAGTTGTGTAACCACTACCAGAATCATTTCCATCACCCCCAAAAGCTTATTTGTGCCTCTTCCCTACTCTATTCCGCCTGGAAACCTCTAATCTCCTGTCACTAGATTATGACATTGTCTAGAATTTCGTGCAGTATTTAGTCTTTTGCATCTGGCTTCTTTCACTTAGTGTAACACTTTTGAGATGTATCCATCTCATCTTTATCAATAGTTTGTTCCTTTTGATTGCAGAGTAATAACGCACCATACTGGATGTATCACAGATTGGTTATACATTCATCATGCTGGCATCTGCAAAACCTCTGATTCCAGAGGAGTGATGCCCCAGCCGGTGAGGACCCTCCCTACACAGATGGATACGTCCACAGGCTGTCACCAGCTCCGTGATTTCCAGACAGCCCTGCTACCTTGTACCTAGCACAGGAGGAGAAGCCAACGGGCATTTTCTTAGACACTGTCTCCTCTACTCCGTCAGATGCTCCGAGAGGTAAGCCTGCTGCTCCAGATGAGGGTCACTGTAGGATGGAGGAATTTGTGTCCTTCCACCACTAATTCCCTATGTAACCTCGGGCAAGTTCTTTATCTTCCAGCATCTCAGTTTTCCCAAGTGTAAAACTGGAGTAGTAATAGCACTTACCTTGCTGGGATTTTGTGAGTATTAAATGAGATGATGTATGTAAAGAGCTTAGCAGTGCTGGCAGGTGGCAAGTTCTCAAGACCTTACAACTGTTATTATACTATTATTGACCAAAGTCGCACAGCTAGTAGTGGTAGAACCAGGATTGAAGCCAGTCCACAGGGTTGAAACAAATGAAAAACAGGAAAAGCACCAGTTAGTGCCAAGGGTTCTGGAGAGCATTAAAACAGGGCCTCGTGCTAGAGGGCTACACTGTGGCTACTTCCGCTCCAGGTGGAGGAACTTTGAAGAGGGGATACTTTAGCAGGGAGCCGCATGATCAGCAGCTCATCATGCAATGGTCAGGGGCAAGGTAGGGCCAGCGAGAGTGCACACACCTTGAGGCTTGAGGTGCTGGAGGCAGGCCAGTGTGGCACCAGGGTGTGATGGGTGAGCAGGAATGTGGTACTGCACGCAGCGGGGCAGTGTGTGACCAGCACCCATACGGGCCGAGAGCAAGTGCTCTGTAAGTTGAAGGGAAAGCAGTCTGTGGGCCAGTGGTCAGGGCAGCTTTCTGGAAGGAGAGGGTCTTGAGCTACTGTCGAGTGCGTTCTTCGTGGCCCTGGCCCTGTGCTAAGCACCGTGGGTGGCTGCAGCTTGAACTGGAAAGGACACTTGCAGAGAAGCTGGGGGGTTACCTCGGGAAGGCCCGCTGGCCCCCCAGACAGATTCCTACCAGGGAACTCTGACCCGTAGAAAGTCAGCTGTCGTCCTTGGCCTGCATCTCTGTCGGCAGGCTCAGAAACCCAGGTCAGCACGACGAGGGCACTTTCTGTTCTCCAGGCCCCGCACGAGATAAGCAAGGGTGCTGTGGCTGATGGAACCAAAGCTCGTTTATGAATTTACCTGGAGAAGTAGATCACTGAGTGCACTCCTTTGGGTGGCCCCAGATTATCATTGGGCCATTGCTGGGAGATCTGGGAGATCTGGGAATTGCACAGTGGGAGTGGGTTGGCAGTGAGGGTCCTTAAGCTCTGAGAGCCTGAAGACCTGTGGGCATGTCTGGGCCGCCCCTTTGTCAGGGCTGGATTGGTTTGAGCTGGCTCTGTCATAGCAGGCTGGGTGGAACCAAGTTTCCTCTTTCTCTGCTATCTGTGCTGAAGCCCTTCTTCTAAGTGTTAAGCACATCAGTGGGGGACGTCACTGTAGACTGGGGAACTGCTGTTTCTTTGTGGTGACTTTGTATCTTTGAACTGAGGGCATTCACCTTCACGTTTTCCTTTATCCCTCTGAGTGGTTGGGAGAACCTTAACGTCCCCCTTTCCAACCTCCCCCCCCACCACTGACATTGACCTCACAAGAACCCCAGATTATTCACTTATAAAATGACGGTTACCAGTCTACTTCAGGGAAAGCTAGCTACGTGGCCATTGCAATGTAAATTAAGTAAAACTAAACAAAAATTCATTCCCCAGTTGCACAGGCCACCTTTGAAGTGCTCAGTGCCACGTGTGGCTAGTGGCTCTGTATTGGACAGTGCGGATCTAGAGTTTCCGTCATCACAGAATGTCCTATCTAGAGAGTTCAAGGAAATGACGTGTAGAAAGCACAGCGCATGGCATGGAGTTCGACAGGTGGGTGCTGGGATTGGCCTGGGGGTGGGGGAGGCTGGAGAAGATGTGGCCTCCGGCCAGGAGGGTTGTCTAGGTGAGGTAAGATGGACGTGTGCTTATGAATCAGCCCAACATCAGATCACGGCGGACCAGAAGGGCCTGTGTGAATTGAGGTCCCTTCTAGTGTCACTGAAGCTTGAGGAGGACAGAGAAGGAGACGCGTGTGTGCTGGAGGTTGGGGTAGGGGTAGGCTCCATGGAGAGGCTTCATTCTTTTTAATGGCTGAATCATATTCCATTGTGTGGATATCATTCATCAGTTGGACATTTGAGTCATTTATGTCAACAGTCTGAATAATGCTGCTGTGAACACTTGGGTACAAGTTTTTCAGTGAACATGGTTTCAGTTCTCTTGGGTACAAACCAAGGAATGGAACTGCTAGATCACATGGGAACTCTGTGTAACTATTTTTATGTAACGGACAAATTTTATTGGGGTAAATTTTCTGCAGTGTGCAAATTATTCTTACAAATATGTAACTTTTCAGAGGAACAGCTACAATTTTCCAAAGTGGCTGCACAATTTTACATAACCACCAGCACTGTATGAGGGTTCCAGTTTCTCCACATCTTTACCAGCACTTGTCTCTTTTTGATTTTAGCCACCTTGGTGGGTGTGCAATGGGATCTCATTGTACTTTTGATAATTTGCATTTCCCTAATGATTAGTCATGATGAGCATCTTTTCATGTGCTTATTGGCTATTTGTATATCATTTTTGGAGAAATATCAATTTAAATCCTTTGCCTATTTTTTCATTGGGTTGTCTTTTGCTTGTTGAGTGTCAGAGTGTCTATATAGCCTGGATACACAAGACCCTTATCCAACATGATTTGCAAATATAGTACCCCATTCTGTGGGTTGTCTGCACTTTCCTAATAGTGTCCTTTGTTGCACAAAAGCTTTTCATTTTGATGTCTATTTTTGTTGTTGCTTGTGCTTTTGGTGTCATAAGTAACCATTGCCTACCTAACTCAAGGTCATGAAGATTTATAGTTATGTTTCCATCTAAGATTTTTATAGTTTTAGGTCTTACATTTAGGTTTATGACTATTTTGAGTTAATTTTTGATTTGGTGTTAGAGGTCCAACTTCATTCCTTTGAATGTGGATCTCTAGTGTTCAGCACCATTTGTTGAAAAGACTGTTCTTTGTCCATTGAGTTGTCTTGGCACCCTTATCAAAAATCAATTGACCATAAATATATGGGTTCATTTCTGGACTCTATTCCATTGATCTAAATGTCTGTCTTTTTGCCACTACTATAGTCTTGATTATTGTAGCTTTGTAGGCTTGCACGTCCTTTGTTTTGAAATTGGGAAGTGTGTCCTTCAAATTTATACTTTCTTTTCAGGATTATTTTGGCTATTTTGGTTCCTTTGCATTTCCGTATGCATTTTAGGATCAGCATGTCAATTTCTGCTAAAAAAAAGCCAGCAGATATTTTGATAGGGATTGCATTGAATTTCTAGGTCAATTTGGGGAGTAGTACTTTCTTAACATTAGGTCCAGGTCATCCCATCCATGAATGTCTTTCCATTTATTTAGGTCTTTAATTTTTTCAGTGATGTTTTGTTTTCAGTGTACAAGTTTGCATTTCCTTTGTTAAATTAATCCTCAGCATTTCTTTTTGATGCTGGCCTATGTGCTCTTTCAACTAAGGTGACCTCATCATGAATATAACATTCCAGGAAACCGTCTTTCTGGAGATCAGATTCTTTGGTTGTAAAAGATGCCTGGAGAGCTTATTATCCCACCGTCTTTCAGTTTTTAGTTTTCAGTTTGAATTTGCTTGGAACAGGATCCCTGTGTCATATGTATCAGTTAATTTGCAGCCATCACTAGGGCTTCTGTACAGTAAGGAGATAAAGGATATTGAGAAGAAAAGCTTCGGAGCCCAACAGAACTTGGACTTTCTGGTAAGCCTTTTACCGACTGTGTGGTAAATTTGCCTCCACACTGTGGTCTTGAGCAAGTTATTTCACCTGAGCTGCAGTTCTCTCATTTCAGTATGGGCTGTTTGTGGGGATTCAGTAAGTAAGCAAAGTCAACGAGAGCACCCAAAATACTGCCAGCCTCCATTGGGTGAATTCCCTAGATTGACATGCTGGCAACAGCCCAGTTGGAGACTTGTGGCTCCTCTTAGCTCTTCCCAGCTTTTCATTGTGATAATTTTCAAATACACAGAAACATTGAAATCACATTGTTGAATTTCTGACTCTAAAATAATCGTATCTTCCCCATTCCTAGCACGACCTCTGTCCAGCTTGGGAAAGGACAGCTCCCCCCCCCCCATTTAATTATGTTATTTCTGCCCCCATTTCCCTACAACATTGCAGTGAAATGTGGTCTAACACTTCAATCCAGCTGTCTTTAGCCAGAGGCTAGAGCTAAGCTAGCTGGAAACTTACTGCTTGGAAATGGGTTACAATTCTAAATATTTCCCTTTTGGGGGCTCAGATCAATCCTGGGCCCCTAGTAACAGGGAGCAAAATGGGGGTCTTTCTGTAACAGGCACTCGCCATCTTCTATAGTCTAGTCTCAGCCAAGGGGATCTGAACAGGATTGAACAGGATCTAATTCTTCACTCTTTTGGGTGTCCTTCTTTGCTCCTCTTTTTCCCCTTTTTCTCCCCTCCAAGATCCAGTTTCGATACTGTTTCCAGTTTTCCCAATTCCTAGCAGTCAGGTTTGTCCCCTGCTCCCTGGATCTTATTCCCTGCTTACAGCACTTAACTTGTTCTATTTCATCTCATTTAAGCATTATTCTGCCTTTTCTGGATCTGGGCTGCATTCTGTCCACGTACGCTGTCTGGGTGCTGCCATGTCTGCTGGACCACTGGCCTGAGGCAGGTGGATGTTTGATAACATTTTCGGGGGTCAGGATAGGGGGGTTGCTCTATTAATACTGAGTGTGCCTATTAGGATATTGGTTATTTTTGTTGAGACAATGTAAAATAGGAGTTTGAATGAAGCTACTTGTGGATTTTTTCTTTAGCCCTTAGCAGACTCAGTGTAAAGCTCTAAGACAAAAACAAGACTGGCCACGTGATTCCAAAGCAGTTTACTAACAGTCTTCCAATTTTTCAACCTCTCCATTGTTTTAACACCTAGCATAGTACTGGACTCACTCCGATTCATCTCTTAGCCGCCCAGGTTTTATGTCCATGTATTTTTCTTTTCCTACTACCTCATCCCCACCTCCCCGACTTCTAGGCTGGAGTGGGAGAGAGAATAGGGCTGTATCGGTGCCCTAGCTTTCAGTGCTGCTTTTTCAAGGAGCTGCTGTGACTTAGGGAGATACGATCCCTGAGCCGCTCCTTTTCATCCCTGTCAGATGAGGGTGAGTGGAAGACCATGAGGTCATCCACAGGCGTCCATGGAAGAAAGTCCCGTTATCAAGATGTTCAAGGCTTATTAATATCAATTCAAATTGATAAAATTGACATTTGGTTGTTAATTGCAGTGTTTTCCCCATGAACTTTGGACTTTACTTACCAAAGTCCATTTGTGAATTTACTTTATATAACAGGGAGGCTGTAAGCTAGTGCTTTTGCTTTTTTCTCTGAGTTCTACCCATCAGGAACTTAAATTGGCACCTTCTAAGACAAAGATGTGACGGCAAGAAGTGAAACAAAGTCATCTGTCTGTCTCACACAGTTTATTTAACAATAGGTAATAAGAAATCAAATTTAACAGTCTATACAGTGATCCAAAGTTCATATTTATAAGTAATCAACTTTAATTGCATGATTTACAACAGTTGAGGGTTTTTGCTTTCTATTTTCAAGTTTTACAGAAAGTGTGTGTGTGTGTGTGTGTGTGTGTGTATGTGTGTGTGTGTGTTTTGTGGGGGCAGGGTAAGGAGGTTAAGAAAGCAAGCCAAGAAGAAACCCCAGGGACATTTTGCAAGTTAAAATCATCCCACTGGAATAGTTTCTTACCCTCTTTTTAATTTTTTCCTGTTAGATGTAAAAATAACGAAAAAAATTCTTTCGAGAAACAGAACCACAATATATATAATACATCAATTTGGCAGCTGCCCCTGTATATTTTGAAAAAGTCATTTTTCTTTCTACATGTACAAATTATTTTAATACTTGAAGTTTTTACGCTCAGACTTACGGAATAGAAAATTTTCTGGAGCACAAAAGTTGACTTGAGGGGAGGAGAGGAAATTTTTTTTTTTTTTTTTTTTTTTACATTTTTAAAAGAATGAACATCTTTGCACCCAGAGAAAAAAAATTGGTATTTTAATATATATTTATATATATTTATATATATAGAATGTAATTTTAAAGTAACATTAACCCCTTTAGTCCTCTGGTTTTAGAAATGTTCTTTTTTTTAACTCTTCCATAAAGTGAGGAAAATAGGGAAAAATGTCAACCATCTGCACCAGTAAATAATAACTATTAATATTACATATTTTCATTAATTTAAAAAAAATAATAAAACCTATTGGAGGTGCAAGGCAGGAGCATGTGGGTGGCTTCACAGACCTCAGCCCCCTCCCAGTGCACACTTGAACCACACACACAAGGGGAAAAACGGCTGGTGGTAACCAGCCATAACAAAAATATATTCTTTGTATTCTATCATCCCTCAGGTTCGCCTTGCATGTTTGCTTTAACCACAAACAGCTACTGCACAGTTCTTATGTCTTCCAAGGAAAATTGTCTTTTATGCTAAGAAAGATTCAAAAAAATTGTTTTCAGTACAAAACAGTCTTGTTAAGAGAAAATAATTTTTTTGCTCCCAAAATACTACAAGGTGTCTCTAGTGTATGTCTAGTGTACTCTGTGAGAGGTTTGAATTCAAGTCTGAGTTATCGGTGCTGAGTCCCAGGTCCGTGGCGCTTGCACCATGGAGGTTTGCCATGCCTGGATTGCTAGTGAGCTGAGAAAGCATCGAATTCTGGTCCGGGCTGGCAAAGTGCCCTTGTTCCATGGGGTTGGCCTGGGCAGCTACCAGTCCCGGATGTGGAGAACTGGTCTGTGGGGAGACGTGGTGTGGAGAAGGCTGAGGTTGCATCCTTGGGGAAGGGCTGGAGTGGGGGGGCTGAGACTGCGGCCGTGGAGAAGGGACAGGTTGGGGAGAACGCACTTGATTGGAGAGAGAAGAAGGAATCTGCTGGCCTTGTAGGTGTGGGGACTGAGCCTGATTTGGGAGCATATGCTGCTGGGGGCTCATGGGGTTGGGCTGAGCAGGGGACCCCATTTGTTGCTGAAGGAGTCGCTGCTGATAGGCCTGAAGACTAGCTCCTGCCTCTGCTCCCAGGGCCTGGGGGAGCTGGCCCATCTGTCCCATGTTCCCTTGTTGCATCTGCTGCATGTGGTGCTGCATCCGCTGCTGCTGCGGCTGTGGCGGCGGGTAGCCAACTCCCTGGGGCTGCTGGAACTGGCTGTGGTTGGCCAGCCCGGGGCCAATCCCTGCTCCCTGCTGCTGCTGCTGCTGCTGCTGCTGCTGCATCATCTGCTGGCGCCTCAAGATGTCTCGGAACTGTGAAGGCATGGTGCTGTGGTTCATGTTCATCTGCTGGGCCTGCGGGCTCATGCCGCCCATGGCCGGCTGCAGCTGCTGCTGCGCTTGCTGCTGGGGCAGGCCGGCCCTCTGCACGCCCGGCTGCAGGGCACTCATGTTTTGCATGGCCTGACCGGAGTGGACCCCCTGCTGGCCCGGCATGGCAGGGGGCTGCAGCCCTGGCTGGCCCTGGGGCATGCCTGGCTGCCCGGGGAGGGGCTGCGGATTCGAGTTGGCGTACTTGGCAGCTCGCTGCTTGATGAATGCAGCCAACAGCTGGGGGTTGGCATGAAGGATACTAAGCACCTGTTGCTGCTGCAGGGGCGAGCTGGGAGACCTGAGAGTCCGCAAAAGATTCTGTAAGGCTTGTTGAGACACAGTGCCTGGTTTCAGAGGGCTCACACCTACCTGGCCCAATCCTGGCTGGGGAGCCATGTTCAAGGGCTGACCATGCTGGGCCACTGACATCATGGCTGGCCTCGGCATCCCGGACTGCAGTTGCTGGGGCTGAGGCAATCCCCCTTGGGCCCATGGTGGCTGCTGCTGCATCCCGGTGGGCCCCATCCCTGGCTCCAAGTGCCCACTGGGACCTCTGGCCATGGGAGGTGGGTTCATACCCATGGGGGCCATTGGAGCCATCTGGGGCATCTGGTGCTGGATTGGCCTTTGAAAGATTTGCACATGGGCCATCTGGCGCTGCGTTTCCGCTGCCCTCTGAATCTGCATTGCCATTTCCACTGCTGCAGGTGGGGGCCCCGGAAGGGGTGGCTGAGCAGTCTGAGGGGGGGTTGGAGGGGTCACCTGGCCTGCTGCCTTACCCTGGGACACAGGGCCAGCAGCTTGAGTCCTGGACAAGTAGGGCGGCATGCTGTTGGGAGGGGTGGGCTGGGGCTGGGAGGGGGGCTGGGGCTGGGGCGTCTGCGGGGTGCTGGGCTGCTGGCTGGTCGGTGTGGTTGGAGTGGCAGGGGTCGGGGAGGGCAGGCCCTGCTGCTGGCCCACCACACCGGCCCGCTGCATGCTGGCCATCCGTCTGCGGAGCATCTGGGCCTGCTGGAGCCGGTGCTGCAGTTGCTGCTGCCGGAGCTTTTGCTTGATGTTCAGGCAGAAGGGCACAGGGCACTTGTTCTCCTGGCAGTGCTTGGCGTGGTAGCAGCACAGGGCAATGAGCTGCTTGCAGATGGGGCAGCCGCCATTGGTTTTCCGCTTGCAGCCCTTGGTGTGCTGCACGACGCGCTTCATCTTCTGGCAGGACGGCAGCGAGCAGTTGGCGTTGCGGCACTGGCAGGCGTGCACCAGGGACTGGATGCAGCGCTGGATGCTCAGGCGGCGGGAGTCTCCCGGGCTCTGGGTGGCTGCGGCCTGCTGGTTGTTGCTCTCATCATCTAAACCAAGACCCAGCTTCTCCATTTTGTGGTCATGGGTTTTAGTGTTATAGCAGGTGATACACAAATCATAATCCTGGGGGAGGAGAACACAGGTGCAGGTCAACTCTCCAAGACTCAAGGCATTCAAAAGCACTTCACATGCTCTGCTGGGCTCCAACGCCGTTTAAGAGAAGCCCCTACAGCGCTACCGCTCACATACTGGGCCAGGCCCCACCCACCTCCGTCCCTCACTCGCCACGGGCCCACCCTGTGCCTACCTCACACACAGTGCAGTGCCAGCGCGTCTCCACGTGGTGCTTGCACTCGTTGCAGGTGTAGACAAAGCGGTCCTGGCTCTGGGTGTGCAGCTCCACCAGCATGCACATGGTGGACCACTGGGCTCTTCGGAGGGACGAGAACTCCAGGTGCTTGTCCCTTGCGAGGGTGAGAAAGGCATCCCGCCCATCCATCAGATCACAGGGGATGAGGGGGTCAGGGTCAACGATGGGAGGCAGGGAGTTGGCAGCAGGGCCAGCGATGAGGCGGATCACAAAGAAAACCTGCAAAAAACACACGCTCATCCGGGCTCTGGGACTAGGGCACTGCTAGGTGCAGGACCAACCACAGCGGACAGGTGAGCCGGACTGGACGGACGCCCGTGAGGCTGATGAAGCCTGAGTTAGTTTTACAACTGCAAGGTTAAGTGATACAGCCCTTCTTCCTGCTTCACACATCTCTGGTCTCCTCTCTGAGACTGTCTACAACAGGCTAAAATCCACAGCTTAGCTTTTCTACTTCATTCAATAAGCCCTTCAAAATAAGAAGGGTCTAGGTCAGGTACAGCTCCGGTACAGGACATTTTGCCTCAGAGGTGTGCTATAAGATGCAATCCATGGTTTAATCTGAATCTAATTAAAGGAAACAAGTCAGACAAATCCAAATTGAGGAACATCCTACAAAACAATTGGCCTATACTATTTATGAAAAATGTCCATGTCATGAAAGAAAATAAGGCCAGGAACTGAGACATTGCAGCTCAACACATAATCCTTAACTGGAACATATATAAGGACCAGACATTAGATGATGACTCTGGGCTAAGGCCCTGAGTAAGAAAACAGTTTGACCGTACAAAGAATGTCTTCTTTATTTCTTAGAAGACATACTTCTAAGCATGTCTTTTTAATCCATGCTTTGGATAAAAAAAAAAAAAAGCAAAATGTTAACAATTGCTGATTAAGTGAAGGGGGCGGAAGGCGGGCTCTCTATGCAACTTTCCCGTAAGTTTGAAAAACAAGAACAAAAAACACACAAATGTTGGTGGAGGTGCGAAAGATAAAAATCCCAAAACCACCTTATTCCTTGCTGTAGAAGCAGGTATTTTGCTCATTGATCTTTGAAAACACACAACCATCAGTTCCCATAACCATTAGTGTAAAGGCTGCAATAGGAAGCTGGTATATATATATTTGAAATTAGTATACAAATATAAACTCTTATTAACCTAATAAAATATAAAATGGTACCTTTAAAAGATCAGGACACTGTAACTGCTGTGTTGCCCACTATATTCTACCAGTTTTTCAGAAGACTGAAAACCTGTGCAAACTGGCAATAATACTTGTAATAATATACTTGGGAAGCAATGTTTGCATAAAACAAGAGTCTTTTAAGATAAGATACATTCTAGAAAAAACACAGGACAAGAGAGCACAGACACACCTACATAGCAGATGCCAGAAGTTAAAGCATCAAGGGAGGATTGTGGTGTGTGTGACCTTGTGATACTGGGTTTAACATTGTAGCTCAAAAAAAGCACTCCTAACAAATGGGGAATGCCAGTAACAACCCATTCAAAACAGAGGCTAACAAAAACCATCCGGTGATTCTCCAGGAAATGTCCATTATGGCCAACCCTCCAATCACAGCCATCATGACTGATTCCGCTGTATGTCACTGTATAGCTAAGACAATACTTGAATTTAACCTGAAATGACAACCTTAGATTCTAAGTTCTAACAAGTGACTACTACCTATATTCAGATTAAACAGTCATAGAATGTATCCACTATTTAATTCAAACCTATTACAATATACTCTGAGGGCCTTTCCCAATTGCTGTCACGTTAGAATTTTGTGATACGAAATATTGATTGAAATAACTAATAATTATTATCTAAGTGAGGCACCCGTTGGAACTCAGGAATCCTTCCATTTCACTAGCACGGCTGAGATAATGGTAGTAGGCCTCCATCACCTTAATTTATCCTGTTGACCTTAGTTCTTCAGGCTTCAACAAAAAAGGCATGGGAGTAGAGTGGTGGTATATGGGAAAAGATGCTTTGAACAGCTTTACTGGTCAAGTACCATTTTAACAAATACCTCTCTAAAGAAGGGTTCTGCCATAACTATTTCTCTCCCAAAGAGACTGCTTAATCAATTTGGTTGTAATTCCATACTTGAAATCAAGCTTTCAGTTCCCTCTCCACATAATAGCCACTTCCTATAAGAATTTGATGGTAATATCTGAACAAAGTGGAACCATGATTACAAAACAAACAAACCCTACACCTAACATGAATTTCCCTCAAAGAACCATTGATAATGCTGATGGGAAAAAGAACCCCCAATACACCCAGTTACGTTCCCAGACTATCTACAACAACAAATAAGCAATTTAAATAATGAAATAATTCAAAGTTTTTAACTTCTCTGAGAAAAGGTTAGAAGTGCGTATATGAAAGTTTAACTTCTCTCCACTTCCCAATGCACTTTCAGGTAGGCCAATAGTCAATATTTTTATTCATTTGTTTTGCCAAAGTCCCATTATAGATAAACTGGAATGGCCAATGGAGTTCTAAAGGAGCTTGGTTTAAACAAAACAACAGGGGCGGCTGAATGGCTCAGTTGGTGAGAGCGAGAGCTCTGAACAACAGGCTTGCTGGTTTGATTCCCACATGGGCCAGTGAGCTGCACCCTCCACAACTAGACTGAAGACAATGAGCTGCCGCTAAGCTTCCGGAGGGGCGGCCAGATGGCTCAGTTGTTTAGAGCGCAAGCTCTCAACAAGGTTGAAGGTTCAATTCCCACATGAGACTCCCCCTGCAACTAAGACTGAAAACGGTGACTGGATTTGGAGCTGTGCTGCACCCTCCACTAGATTGAAGGACGACTTGGAGGTGATGGCCCCTGGAGAAACACACTTCCCCAATATTCCCCAATAAAAAATAAAATAAAAAAACAACAACAAAATATCCAACAAGCCAATATCCTGAACGATGGATGGAGGTACAAAAATATACAAGGATCACAAACGACAGGGTTAGACAGACTACGCTTATAAATTCCAGTCATGCGCCACTTCACGAGCAGGATATATATTCTCAGAAATGTGTCATTAGGTGATTTTTGTCATGGTATACTTACACAAACCTAGATGGCACACAGTGGGCTATTTAACTGTAGTGCTAGCTGTACTTTCATACGACGGGCAGCACTACAGGTCTGTTTACACCAGCGCCACCACAAACATGTGCACAATGCGTTGCGCTATGACGTTATGACAACTATGACGTTGCTAGGTGATGGGAATTTTTCAGTTCCATTAAAATCTTATGGGACCACCACTGCATATGCAGTTCATCATTGACCAAAACGTCACTATGCAGCACACAACTATGTAAGACTGTACTATATGTAGATTCATAACAGCTGCGAATCAAAGAAACCTTATCATTTCCTCTTCTTACCACCCACTCTAGCCATCCTATTTTCTTCTTACTCAAGTGATTTCTTCCTTCTGAATTTACAATGGTCCAGTGCCCAACCATGAGGGCAGTTTTTTAAGAAATCCCGCGGGTTCTCTCCTGCCCTCGGAGGCTGCATCTTACCTCTTTATGTTTCTCCATGGTGGCGTACAGTTTCTGCGAGAGGTCGTTGGATACATTGGGCATGCCTGGCTTCTTCTTATTGCCCCTACTCAGGCTGCTCTTGTTTTTGCTGGTTTTCTTATTATTCTTCTTTTTAGCATTTTTGCTGTCTCCCTTTGTTACCTGCAGGACAGCACAAGGGAGAGAAGACAACTTGAACGTTCTGTTAGGAAGTGATCTGCACAATACTAATGGTAAACAGACTCTCCTCTCTTTGAAACTAGAGATCAGAATGTTATGCCTTCTGACGACTGCTCTTTACTCCCTCTTTTTTAAGCTGTTATTTATAGTAAACTGTTTACTAACGTACTGATTTTCTCCTGGTGAAGAACCTCTGCACTAAGACCCTTCATTAAGACAATGGCAGGCTGTAGCTTTTTGACCAGAATAGCCCACAGTTTGGAGACCCCTCAGATGGAGCCATCCTACCCCCGAGCTGAGGATGGGGGAACAAGGAGTGAGTGGCAGTGTGGGATAGTGAAGGGTGTACGAAGCGGTCAGCCAAGGACTTGGACTCATTTCCTTCCACTCACATTGTACAGTTTTATGAGTCTGCTCTAAAAACAAACAAATAAAAACCTTGAAAAACATTCAGTCAATGAATTTAAACAAGGCTGTAAAGTATTCTTTAGCAGACTATTTTTTAGCATGACTTTAGTGGGTCAGACTCTATGAGGGCAATTGTAGATGTGCTATGGGGAAATAACGGACCCAGAAAAGCTCCTCAGAGGATCGTCTTACAATGCAGGCTGTGTATGGGGGACTGGCAAACTGTGGTCCAGGCCTGTTTTTGGTTTGTATTACAGGCTTAAGACTATTTTTCACATTTATAAAGTGCTAAATAAAACAAAACAGAATGTGCTGGAGACAATACATGGCCTGCAGGGCCCAAAATATTCATAATCTGGACCTTTACAGGTCAAGTTTGCCAACCCCTTGCTCTAGACCGGTCATTTTCTATCAGTTTTCCAGGGTTCCCCCTTCAGTTTCCATACTGGAAATCCAAGGTTCCATTTAAAAGGAAGTCTGAGACTCAAAAGTTTTAAAACCACAGAAATAGAACCTCAGTAACTTAGCGAATATTTCTTGCCCAATTTAAAGGTGTCTTTCACACCTGCGAACTTTAAGACCAAGTTGAAAGTTTAAGTCAATTCTGGATTATACATGAGAATCAAGGTAGGAGGTGGAAAGGAAAATGCAGAGCCCTTACATCCGTGCTTTCATTGCTGGTATTTTCCTCTCGCTTTCTCTCTTCCTCCTCCTGTTCCAGTTCCTTAATGCTCTCTTCCAGAACATTGGGCCAGAAATCACCCTCAAAGTAAGGCAATTCCTTCGCACTAGTTAATCGATCTTCAGTAGCTTGTTTAAAAATATCCTGTGAAAATACCCATGTACAAACTGAAATTTTTTTCTTTTTTTTCCCCCCAAGAAAATGTATTTATTATACAGAAGCAGTCACAGCTAATGGACATAAGAAACACCAAGGATTAAAATGTCTTCCGAAATGGTGGCAGAGATTTTATATGTAAGCTCCATGCCGGGGAAGACACTGAGTGTCATACACACAGTGAGAAGGCCCAGTCTTCAGACAGCGTTTCTGTTTTTCTCTTTCCTCTACCCATGAGGACAAGGCGATTACCTGCCTTTATATAGCCAAGCGGTGGATTACACTGCTAGGATTCAGGGCAGCAGCAAAGGCAGGCACACCGAGGCCTTTACCACACCTGACGGCAAAAGGCAGTGCGACGTAAGGCACGCCTGCCTTGTACCCATCCTTGGAATTTCAGCAGCTTTCACTGACAAATACAACTCAAATCAACACAACTCAAACTATAAATGCTGGAAACTGCATGGCTACAGAATGATTTACAGTGCTGCTTGGGAAAACATCCAGTTGATGATTTCCTGCCCTTGACTAAAAATCTTTGAGAAATTTAGTAGTTCAAGTTCTTATCATGAGATACCCTATAATCAATCAGAAATGGCTACTAAGAATACATTTTTAATTAGTCACATCTTTAAAACTCTTTGCAAGCCTCGCTTTTCTTTGAAAAAATATGATTATACAGAAAAGTAAAGAGAATACTAAATACCGATATACTCAACTGATTAGATTTAGCAATTTTTAAACATTTTGCCAGATACACTTCATCTTACTAATAATTCAGGCAAAATAAAAACACTACCAAATTAGTAACTTTATAAATTACACGGAAGAGGGGGAACAGAAGTTTTTTGTTAAGATAGTGAAGAGGCAGAATGCAGAGCAGCAGCAGGATTTCAGCTTCTATTACTCCCCCCATTCCTCCTGACCTTGTAGTCATGGACGATTCGCTCAGAAACAGCCTTGTCAAGCATCTTTTTGTACCACTCCTGCAGTCGCTTGGGCTTGGGTATCTTCTGGTCAGGGGGGTGGCAATGGAAGATATAGTCGTCTCCCTCACTTGGGGGACATGCCCAAATATGCCCTGTTGTATAACTAATACCACAAAGAGAAGGAACATTCAAAAGAAAAGATTATCCATTCTGGGAAGAATGCCACATTTTAAACTACAAGGTGGAGTCAGTACAGAAAGCAATGATTTCCCCCAAGATAACACAAAAGTATGCAATCCAGCATCAGATCAAAATTCTTAGGCCGTAACTACACGCAAGCCACAGCCCTAACAATGGACCTCACGTGGCCTAGTTCTGGGAAGATCCCCAAATCCCACACTTGCATTTAAAGACCAAATGAAAGCTACAATGTAAAGGAAAATGGATCCATTGTAACAAGAAAGCTAAAAGAAATGCAAACTGTTAAGAACAACCTGCAAGGTGAGGGGGTGAATATTCTCAAGCACATACAGACTGTGAAGGTAAGGAACAAGTCTAATGACTTTTTATTATCTGCAGACGTTTGGTTTTGGTTTTGATACCCAGGTGTAAAAGGATCAAAAGCAAATGTTTAAGGTTCTAGTCCAAAATGAGTAACAATCAACCTTCAAATCAAACTGTAACTGTTTAACTGAACAAAATAAAACTATTTGGGATGCATGCAACTAGGGTCAAAATATCCATTTTTTTCCTATTGGTAACATTAACATCAAAGGATCGCCAACAATGTTCAGGTTATGGTTCTAGATGAAAACCAAAGTTGAGAAAAAGGCAAAAGTCACATATTTGCATATTTTAACCTATGTCTCACCACAATAACCTAGTGGTAATTGGTTTAAAACTAGTTTAAAGCAATTGTTTTTTAAAATGGCATTCATTACAATATGCTTACCCTAATTTCTTGACGTATTCTAAATATCCAATTAGAATTTCATGATACACGGCAGTCCTCAAGCATTTAGGGCGGAAGAAATGAACACTATCGAGGTATGATATGTATACTCTCCTATACCAAACGGGGAGAAAGAGACCAAGGCAAGTCAGGTAATGAATTCTTATCAATGTGGCTAAAAACACATTCTTCTGTGCTTTTTGCTCACCTTGTCATCTGTAATGCTATGACACAGTATTAAAAGGTAAATGACTAGACTGTGAACCCTATGGCTCTATTAGCCTCAGTGCCTAACAGTGCCTAAAACATAGTGTATTAGTCAGTACCAGTGGATCTTAATGTATTCTGGCAGCATTCCTATTCTGGCCTTCATACTACTTTGGAAGCAAGAAATCTAAACCATATTCTACCTCATTTGTATGACATTCTTTCATGTACCTCAAAGCAAAGTACTTAATTCAATCTAGATTTAAACCCATTTTCTGAACAGTAGTGTTTGTTTCCCATTCCAGGCTGCTATTCCTAACCCTTTCCTTATTACTATGACCACAGAAGAGCAATATTGAGCAGTATTTTGTTTTTGGTCTTCTTTTTTGGTTTCACGTTAATACTATACTTGAGATTCTGTGTTTCCACACCAAGCATATCAACCATTTTTTGTCTATTATGCTTTTCTACCTAACTTCAAACTCCAACACACATTAGAGAGCAGCTGCAGTAAATCCTACCTCTGGTTGGGTGGAGGGCAGTCAGAGCCATACTCTTGAACGTGCATGCCAAAGAAGCATAAGTCAACGCCATCGATCTCTTCAAAGGCAAAGAGGGCTTTGGTTCGATATGGAAAGGATTCTGCCATCTCTCCACTATCTACAAACCTACACAATTCAGATGGGAGGGAAAACCCACAACATGTCATTCAGATTAGAATCAACAACAGTCACCATGTATGAGCAATGGTGGACCTACAAGAGAAAAAAAAGGGAAAATTACTAGGTACCTTGCTTTCATGCCTGGTTTGACTTCCACAGTTTTGTCAGAAGCATGAACTACCCGAACAGTGACCTCTCCTGACTCAGGGTGATTTTGTCGCCTCAAAAAGTCATTCACCCGATTCTCCAGAAAGGTGCCAAGCCTGGTAGATGGCAACCCTAGGAATGTAGAAGTTAAAAGTTCAGTAGTAACCAAGGTGCAAATTTATTATTATCAGTTTTAAGGTTCAATATCAAATCTCATTTTTGTTTTCAATACAAGTAGGATAACTTGCTGGATTTTGTTAAAAGTCAGCAATGCAGTTAATACTTAAAAAGAAATTTTTTTTTTTGTCATCGAAGACTTCATGAATTTGTGTAACATCCTTGCACACTGGAGGGGCCAGACTGACCTTTGTATCATTCCAATTTTAGTATATGTGCAGTTAAAGCAAGCATGCTAGTCAATACTTTTTAAATGGTATTTTCTCTAACTTTTTATTTTCAAAACTTTCCATTGTCAGAAGAGTTTAAAAATAGAACAAACATCAATATGCACTTTTCCTTGATTGCAAAAATAATTAAAATAAAAAAGGCTGGGTATTATGAGAAACTTTGCAGGAATAAAAGCAACCTGTAGGTCAGAAAAAAATTGCAAAACCACCTACAAAAACTAAACCAGATACTACCATAAGATAAATTAGTATCAATTAATTAATGATAAAATTTTTGACTACCTTCCTGCCCCACACTCGACTGAAAAGATCACATAGGTGTAAAAGTAGCCCCCATAATGATATGGACAAAACCGAGGGACTCACTCATGGGATGGCAATATTGGACAAATACCTCACACCTGGTCCCCATTAGAAAATGCCTCAAATATGGAGAAATGTAAGAACAAGAAAAAAACAGATTCTGTATTTTATAAATCCTGATCCTTGAAAATTTTTTTTCTTGGGTCTAACGAATTTCACACCAAAAAGTACTTTCTAGTTCAACTCTAAGTACATTTTAGAAAAATTATTTATTTTTAGTTTGGTTAAATATTTTAAGTAAGGCTGAAACAAATTAATTTATTTTGGATGGTTCATTCTTAACTCTGATTCAGTGAAGTTTGCCAAGGTGTTACCTTTAAGAATGAAACTTACTTTTAGCAGAAAACTTATTTTCTTTCCTAGTTCGTGCAGTTTTCTTTAAACAGCCATCACAGACAAACCTGAAATGTAAATCAAGACTTTGCTTACAAAACTTACAGAAACAGTTAAAATAATAGTACATACACTACAAAAATCTATCTTAAGTAGGTATAAAGTTAAAATCCAAAAGATGACCTGGGAGAAATATTTCTAAATATGTAACAGAGTTAACACAATCAAAATACAAAGAGCTTGTAGGTAATCATTAACAAAAAAAGGGAAAAATACCTAAGTGAAAACAGGCAAAAGACATGAGAAATGTGAAAGGCACATAAATTGGCTTACATGTGAAAAGAGGAAGGATTATAGATTAAAATAGGAATTTTGTTGTTTGGCCAATCATACTGGCAAAAGTCTATGTGCTACTGGTGGGAATGTAAATAAGTACAGTGCTATAGCAGTACCAATAGGTTTAAAATGTACATTCTCTTTGTTCTGCAATTACATAAGGATGTATCTCCATAAGTAGAACTTTTTACAAAAATGTGAACTCATGAACTGGCTGACAGATCTGAAGTTACAAGAATCACTGCAAGTCTCTTAGTTACTCTCACCCATTCTGTAATTAAGAAGAGCACTCAAAATGCATCTCTAAAGTCAAGCCATATGAACATCGATTACTACAATTTTCCTGTGTTATTTTCTGGAAATTTGTTAATTAGCCTCCCCTTTCCTGTGACCTCCAAACCAGCATCAACAACCAGTCTAAGAAAAGCAGAGGACACTGTAGAGATTCCATGCTAACGAGAGTTAAGACTTGATGCACAGACACTCTCTTCCCTTCCCACGGAACAGCAGGCATCAGCCCCATTCTTGGAGGGTAAGCCGTGGCCCATAACAGTAGCAGATAAGTGTCACAATGGACAAAAATCCACTTATTGCTGTCAAAGTCCCTATGATGTGCTGCTAAAACTCTTGATAAAACAAAATGTCTAGAGCAAATACTGATGGTCTCACCCAGATGGCCAGATGACCTCATGATGAAGCACACAGATCTGATGCATCTTTCTTCCACACTCTGTACATTCAACAAATCTGGAAATAAAAAGCCAAAAATCAATACTTCCAATATTCCTAGATTTCTGAAAATAAAAGGAAGAAGGAAAATCAGTAAGTATACTGAGAATTCAGGAACTACTTACAGTTCGGGATCCAGTGTATCATTTTTTCTCTTGGAAAACTGTTCTTTATTTATTGTACTAAGGAGAGAAGAGGGACGCAATGAGAAAAAGCGATACAGAAAGACGAGCACTGTGACCACAGGTCTAAGCCAAGGGACGAATCCCATACTGTAAGTGGATTCTTTCCATCTCCTAAGAATATACTGAAGGGCATTTAACAGGTATATTCTTGGCTCCCACAAAGTGCATGTTTACATAAAGGAATGCCTGTGTTTTTGGAAAGGACTTCATAGTAAATCTACTTCTCCTTGTAGGAAATGGAGAACCCAGAACTAGAAACATGAGTTCGTTCTTTTCCTTTTAAAATCCTACCTGCTACTCTAATGTTAGCTATTTATGCCTTTTATAGTTTAATGTTCCTAGACTGAACTATGAAAGATGGCGTGTATAGAGGGAGCTAAACCACTATTTAAAAATAACACTAATTTTTTAGCAAAGTCTAGTCAACTTTTTGTTAACAGAAAATTTCAATATTAAGCATACTTTAGACTACTTAAAAAGGGTAAATATTGTTTATTTTATAGTATTCATTTGAAAATTTTCACATGGCCTCCCATCCTGAAATCTAGCATTCCACAATACTCAGAGTCTCACAAATACAGAAGTTAACAGTCTTATAATTCTCTACCTAGAATAAACTTCAGGGGGCCCCGACTCTGACTACTGTAATTCTTCTTGAAATGAGGACACCTCGGGGTGGCTGGATGGCTCAGCTGGTTGGAGCATGAGCTCTCAACAAGGTTGCCGGTTTGATTCCCGCATGTGATGGTGGGCTGGAACTAAGACTGAAAACGGCGACTGGACTTGGAACTGAGGGGCCCTGGAGAAACACACTGTTGCCCAATATTCTCCAATTAAAAAAAAAAGAAAAAAGAGGACACTTCCATGTTTAAACTGTCTCCCACTAGTTACAGCCTCGAGCTACCCCTCTACTAAGGCCTTGCTATTCAAAGTGTGCGCTAAAGAGCAGCAGCAGAGGGCCTGGGAGTTTGCTGGTGATGCAGAGAGGCTCACTAAAGAACTGCAGAATTGGAAGGGCGTTCTGCAGTGTTCAAAGTCCGAGGTTTAAAACATGTTTAAGACACTCAACAGTACCAAGAGTAAGGCTGCCTTCCTTGCCCACATCAGGGAAACCTAGCCAGAGCCGACTTTCTGTTTTAGCCAAGGGTAAGAAAGTCTCCTTACGGCTCAAGGGGACCTAGGACCTATTTTCCAGAACAGCACCTGACCCCACCACACTGTACTGCACTGGTGATTGAGGAAGAGTGCAACTTCAAAACCCAATCTGGAAAAATATACCAGTTTTTCTCAGAAGCCCTGTTTTAACCTAACAATTCCATACTTTTTGGAATGTTCTCAGCTGCTTCTGTCTATTATAGGTTAGACCAGAAAAGAAGCTGAAGAATACTGAAAGTACACCAAATAGTTCTTCCTAAAACAGTCCAAATTTGAAATACAGTGTCTAAATCTTAGAGATTAGAAGTACAATGAGGCAGTTGATGATATGTTTGGAATTTTTTCTTGGCATTTACCAAATAGCTTGTAAGATTACAAAAGCCCAATGAAGTCTCTTTTTAAGTAAGTCACTCTAACAAACTCCTAAACCACTAATGTTCAATGAGAGTCACAATAATAGTGATTAATACCCTATATGAGAAAGCTATTTGTTCAATTCCCTCAAACTCAAAACAGTTAATAATAAAGTTCCTTTGCACTGCACTTCAATACTTAGGAGAGAAGCTGACTGTGTACTTACAGAAGAAATGTATCTAAAATGGCCACCCAGTGCTGATGCATTTGCTAACAGAACTCTCCATGAGGAAATATTCTCTATCGGTCTTGACCAACATGGCAGCCACTAGCCACAGGTGTCTATGGAGAACTTGAAATGTGGCTAATGTAAGTGAGAAACAATGTACAATTTTATTTACTCTTAATTAATTTGTATTTAAGTAGCCATCTGTCACTAATGCCTCCCATATTGAATAGCATAACCCAAGAGCACTTAGAAGCCAGAATATGATCACCTGACAACAAACAGAAAAAGACAGCAGTTTCCAAAAGAATGCCATTACTTACGTTTGAGGCTGGGAAGGGTCATCCCCCAAAGAAACGCTCTCCCCTTGGATTTCATTGAAACACTTCTCACAGAAATGATACCTGTCGGCAAGAAGGCCATACTGGGGTGAACTGTTCCGTTCACACAACACAGCCCAAGCCAAGCAACGAAGCCACCAATCACAGCAGGCCAAGGAGGGGGACGGGAGCAGAGAGCAGGTCATCAACGGCGACAAGGACATTCAATGATGCAGATTTATGGGCCCCACAGTATGGGTTTTGTTTTGTTTTTGTTTTGTTTTTGTTTTTTTTTTTGGTTTTTTGTTTTGTTTTGCAATCAAAGCCAAGTGCGGACAACGACAAGCATGAGGGAGAAAAAAAAACACAAAACAAACGAAGAAATGAGGGATTGCAGGACAAAAAAACATAAAAGCAAGACAAGACAACACAAAGCAGAAAGCCAAGGCAAAGCACAGATTAGCATTAAATATCTCAAATGGGATCACAAGTAGCAAATGATTACAGCAAATAAAAAGTTTCACTTACACAGACCTACACCCTTTCAGTATAGTAACTACTGCTAACTGAAGCAAATAATCAAAAGGAGGAAGGAGGGTAAATACACTGGGGAGAGAACTGCTACTCTATTACCTAAACATAGCCATTACACACTACTCCCCACTTCCCCCAGAAAAATCCACTAAGGATATAGTACAAGGAAATAATCACCTAAAAACAACTGTGGGTTGAAAAAAACCAAAATTTCTTTTTGATCTCACAAAGCCACATAAGAAAAAAAAATTTCAATGAAAAGTCTGCACAAGCAGTTAAATACCGATTGTAACCATTGACTGACATAGTTGAAAGGCAAAGAAAGGCAGTGGTGTACACAGGCACATGATTACACGTTCCTTGGTATGATTATAAAACTGTAGATTGATGTTAAAGATCCAAAAACGGTATGTCAAGATTGTAGCATGAGGAAACTTTCATGCTGGTTCTTACTTGCTTTTTTTGAACATAAGGTGCTTAAAACAACTTGAGACCCCCTTTTCCTAGGTTTTAATGAGTAAAAAACTGGATTCTGATGCCTACAAAACACTAGGAGAATGCACTAACTTTTTGTAAATACAACAAAAAGTTTACGTGACTTTTTCAAAGCTAGAAATGCATCTGTAGCACACAAGTTCAGCAAAAACCACCTCCATGGGCTTGGTTTTATTAAAGAGTATTAACTGCCCAACCTTGCTATTATACTGTCTCAGAGCCCCAAGAAAACACCCTATGCAAGCTACCGTGTTTCCCTGAAAATAAGACCTAACCGGAAACTAAGCCCTAGCATGACTTTTCAGGATGACATCCCCTGAACATAAGACCTAATGCGTCTTTTGGAGCAAAAAATAATATAAGACCCGGTCTTATTTTCAGGAAAACACAGGATATTGTAGGCTGATTACTGAACATAGGAGACAATCATGGTTAAGATAGATTAGTGACTGCAATTTTTGTAATTACAGCCATTATTTGGGCAGAAGAAAAGGCAGAAGTGCCTAATTTAATAGAACCCTACCATTGACTGTCATATGCATGTTTGTGTCAGTAATGGTCTGATACACCGCTATTTTTGGAGGTGTTCCTTTTTATTTGCTTAATAGGAGCAAAGAAAATACTCTGGAATCCTTTTTTCAAATACTTAGGAATAGGCCACACACAAAAAGGGAACATTTCCAAAAGGATAGAGCTGGCTGACAAACTTCTGGTTAAGTTTTCTGGGTGGGTAGTTTTTGGGAAATGAGATAGCCAGCAGCAATTTCAGGGAAAGACTAATTAGTTTGAAAATCTCAGCTTTGCATGAGGCTGTGGTGAGCTATGAAAGGACAGTTGAAAAAGAAGTGGGACCTGGGGTGTAATCCTATCTATGCCATCAATTCACAAAGTTGCTTAACTTCCCAAGGCCTTTGGTTCCTGTGTTTTACATTTTTATAAATAAGGACCCAGACATCTGATGCAAGGCTACTATCTGCTAGAAAACTGTCTAATTCTACAAAGGCAGAATGCAAAGACTGAAACTTGTACTGTACAGTTGTTTTCAAGCGAGTTATACATGAACTGTGACTGTACATGTGTTGGTCCGTCTGCTTGCACTCCCTAGCCACGTGAACACGTGGACCACAGGTCACACATGGTCCAGCTTACCTGTTCTGGTAACTGTAGTAAGTGGCATCTCGAGGGATTGTGCATAACTGTTTGCCATAACAACAGAGTGTCTGTGGAGAAAACTCCAACTGCAAAAGAAACCATTCATTACATAGTAGACAGGCCTGAAGGAAAAGGTAGGATATTTACATTGGCAAATCACAACAAGCCAGTGAAGACTTAGTTCTCATTTGTATTAACCATAATGGGCTATTTCAGTTTTCCAGGCAGTTCACAGAACTAAAACCATTCTAGCTCATGACTCAGTAGGCTTAGCAGTCATGTCCTTCCACCACTTACCAAAGAACTCAACAGGACAAGTGGGGCTCAATATGAATTGGTATGCACATAATACCAGCATATGCCAGGTACTGTGTATGAACCCACAGGTGATTATCAAGTCCCTACTCCAGAGAAGTTTATAAACTGATGCTTCAGGATTCTAATTAGTCAAGTTTTCAACACAATTTTTATCTGTCCAGAAATTTCTTACCTTTCTGCCACAACAATATCCAAGGCTTTGCATGACTGGGTCAATTTCTTGTTCAAAGACCTCAGATAGCTTGGAGCAATATTTGTACACCCGCGATGTTTTCCGATTATATAACCAAGCATTGTTAAACATCAGCCAAATGTCATCCACATACTGCCAGGGTTCCTGATACTGTCCAGTGTCTAACTTCCTCTTGATGGTAGAAAGATCCATGGGGCTCTTTACAATATCAAAGTAATCCTAGAAGGACAAGCGACACCAAACAGTATTACCCCAAAGTGTGAGTACACTGAAGGTAGATGGTGCATTTTCATTGTTTATCATTATTAATATTCCAGATAATGTTGCGTCTTTGACCTGTGTATATTAACCAAGAGTCGACTGATATACAACACTTCTTTAAATCATTAGTCTATAGAGATGTGAAGCCGCTCAGAGGGCAGAGAGTAACAGGGCTCCCAGCCTTCCCAGGCTGCAGGCTGATGGTCTACTGCAGCGACTCTAGACACTGTACCATATAGTGTATGTGCGATCACTTAAAAACCCCGTAACCTTTTAGTACTAGAAGGGACCTACAGGTGAGGAAACTAGTCCAGAGAACATCAGTGATCTATCTAAAGTCAAAGAAAATTATAGGAAAAAGAAGTTCCTAATGGATTTTTGCCTCTTAAAGTACTCCATTGCTTTATCTAACACAACTTAAATCCCTCAAATGAAAGCTGCTAGCAGCATGGTGTATAAAGGCAACTTTTAAAGCATATGAAGCTAATCTAGGTCCATTTTTTCTATCATGAACTACTGCTACTCAAGTGATAAAAATAAACTGTATGAACCAATAATCCCACTTCTAGGTATATTCCCACTCCAACATACCCAACAGAAATAAAAACATACACTCACACAAAAATTTGTTTGTGAATATTCATAGCAATGCTAGTGTCAAAAGCCAAAAAAGTGTGAACAACCCAAATGTCTATCAACAAATGAATAAAGAAAATGTGGTATAGTCATACAAAGGAACATTGCTGGGTCATAAAAAGGAATGAAATATGACTCATGTACAACGTGGATAAACCTTGAAAATATGCTAAGTGAAAGAAGCCAGTCACAAAGAATCCCATACTATATGGTATGATTCCATTTAATGAAATGCCCAGAATAGACAAATCCAGAGACAGAAAGCAGACTAATGGTTGGTTGGGGTTGATGGTAGAGGAGGTTGAGGGAAATGGGGAGTGACTGATTGTGAATGCAGTTTCTTTTGTGGGCTGATAAAAATGACCCAAAACTGATTGTGGCAATGGTTGCACAATTCTGCGCATACACAAAAACTACTGAATTGTATAGTTTAAAGGGGCGACTTGTGTAATATGTGAACCGTATCTGAATAAAGCTGTTAAACAACTTAAAAACCAAAATCAGAAGTACCACCACATACTTACAGGGATTCCTAGAAGCTGAGGGTCCACAGGTTGACGAAAGGGAAGGGATTCTGGATCCTGTCGATAAAGTGCCTCCAACGTTGGCATCAGTGCCTGACGTAACTCTTCTGGTTTGAAAACTTAAGAGTACATTTGAAAGTAGTTATAAATTAAGCAAAAGAAGAAAAAACAAGCTCAAGTCAAAGCTATCAAAATATCTAGAGAAACACAAAACACAGAACTGCCTACACTGCCCTATGGAAATACCCCTAAGGGCGCATTTTCTTATCTGCCTCAGGTAACACCTTCCAAACACCATTCATGACTCGGCTAATTTTTCAGTCTGAAATTTAGTTAAGATGTCTTGATCAAGTAGAAAAAGAATCCTAATCCTTCCAAAACTGATGAAGAGACTTATCAAAATAACATTCCAGAAAGATACTGGCGATGGGACGGGGACGCTGTCAAGAATAGTAAGGAGTCCTCAATCCTGATACCACTATTTAACAGGTCGGAAATTGGACCTGGCACTGTCTTATCACTGAAGGTACCAGAACCACGGAAGGGAAGAGCCCCTCGTTATGTTTTAGAGTTTAGGAAGAAGACAGTTACAATTTCAATGGCAAACGTTAGGTTTTGATGAAAGCGAACTGGCACTTTAAGAAAACTGAGCTGGGAGGACTATGGATGGAGCTGGGCTTCTTGTTACTCTCTAGTCCTAACTTCCTGTTAAACTTTATGGTTCTAACTTCCTGCAGTGGGGTGGGGTGGGGGACATACAAGGGCCATCTTGGGAGAGGTCTCTCTCTTGCATGTGGATGGCTGGTGGAAGGTATATGTACCCACATTGCTGTGGTGGCTTTGTTTTCTTTTCAAGAATAAACCCTCCTTTTGGTGGACTATCTAAAAGGTTATTTTATTCAATCAACAGTTTAAGGAAAGAGAGAACTAAACTGTTATGTCAGAGCCATGGACTCAGTTGATCAAATTATATTCAAATGTGTTATCACTACGATTCCCAAAGATTAGGAAAGATTTGCTGGCATACCCCAAGTGGAATTAATTTAAGCCATCATTCAAGAAGCTAGTCATTAAGGGACCAGTTTTGAGCTTTAAAAACACACTCTGGGGGCCGGCCCAGTGGCTCAGGTGGTTGGAGCGCTGTGCTCCTAACTCCGAGAACGCCGGTTTGATTCCCACATGGGCCAGTGGGCTGCGCCCTCTACAGCTAAGATTGTGAACAACGGCTCTCCCTGGAGCCGGGCTGCTGGGAGCAGCCGGAGGTTGGCATGAGCTGCCAGGGGCTGCTGTGTGCTGCCATGAGAGGCTGGTGGCCAACGTGAGTGGTCGGCAGCCAGCGTGAGCTGCTGACCAACTGCCTCACCTGGGGGGAGCGAAGACTCATAACACCAGCATGGGCCAGGGAGCTGTACCCTACACAACTACACTGAGAAACAACGGCTTGAACTGGAGTGGAGGGCAGGCGGAAGAAGGGGGGAACAAAACCCCACTCTGGGCAGGGGCCTTGTTGTTTCTACTAGTTAGAAATTAGTTTTATCTTCAGAAAGGTATACTTGTTAGTACTTTAGATATTTTTCACCTTGTGGTGGGGGTTGCCGTGGGGAAAAAAAAAAAATCAGACAGAGGGGAGAGGTTTCTTTCTCTCTCACACTTGGTTGTACTCAAGATAGAATTTGAGCAAAGTTGTGAAATTAGGTGTTTTAAAGAGAGATTGCTAATAGTAAGATTGGGTTTCTTGCTGTCTACATTAAAGAAAACACCTCAATATACACAAACCTTATTTTTAAAAGAAAATAATTTTAACACCAACTTTTTTTTTTCCCCAAAGGAGGGTACAGCTCACAGTGGCCCGTGCGGGGTTCAAATTGTCAACCTTGGTGTTATCAGCACCACGCTCTAACCAACTGAGCTAACCGGCCACCCATTAACCCCAACATTTTAAAGTACATGTACTAATGGAACACTGATATATATATCATCTCCGGGAGCAAAGAGATGCCCCCTGGAGCTAGTCCCACCTGGGCCACAGAAAGGTCTTTGGAGCCACAGAAATTCTAGTCCTAAACGAGTTAACTTCTGTGGGAATTGTCTGAGTTTCTCACGGTGCTAAGCAGAGCTGCTTGCCCGGCTTGACTCATCCATGCTCAGAATGGTTCAGAGCAAAGACTACGTCTCAGCTGGCCTGGTTCGCTTACTAGCTGAGCGAGCTGGGGCCAGTTACTCAACCTTGTTGAGCCTCAGTTTTTCCACCTGTAAAATGGGATCAATAGCCTCACAGAGTTGTCGTGAAGCTATCAGATGAGACAATACAAGTGTGTGTCATAGTACCTGGTGCACAGTAGGTTAACAATAAATGTGATGATTATTGCTATTATTTCCTGCATTTCAGTCAATGTTACTTGACAATTTCACTCCTCTGAAAAAAGGACAATTGTGACAGCTGTGAACCACCCAACCCTGAAGAAATGATGGGTACGATTGACCCAGTGATTCCAGGAAGCAAATACACCTTATAAAAATAGATAAAATCTTTTCCAACGTTAGTAATAATGAAGAGACCAGGCCAAGGGTTCCAAGCTTAATGAAGTCACTTTAAAGTCAATTTCCGAGGCCCATGGAACCAGATGCCTTATCCCATTCTTCTCAAGCTCTTAGGGTTTCTCCCCATCTCCAGGAACACAAAGCCTAAGACACTTACTTTTTTTCTTTGACTGTCCTGAGGCTGGAGACGACTGGGTAACTGAAGTACTTGGCTGGTCTTCCTCCTCTTTTGTTTCAGTTTTTAATTCAGTGCCTCTCTCTTCTGTTTCTGTAGGTTCCACTTTACAGTCCTCTGCTTTAGTCTAAAAAGGTAGGTAGTTATTTTTAGTATTTCAAAGACATGCAACTGGATGCAATAAGACCAGTCTTATTTACTCTCCCCTGTGTCTGAGTAAATAAAGTCCCTTCAGATGAATCTGAAGACCCTTTCTCACACGGAAATCAATGAAATGAGACCTAATTATCAGAATACTTTCCTGTTTAATTGGGTTCCTAGATTGTAGTGCTAACCAAATAGCAGTGGAAATTGCCCTACTCTCACCTCTGGCATATCCTCTGGCTGAGTATCTGCTGGTTCTGGTTGATCCACTTCCATTTTAACCTCCATTTTCACTTCCTGTGAAGGCTGCTTCTCAGAAATGGTCTGAGAATTCACTTCTGTGCTACTAGTAGATGGAGGGTTTGATACCTGCCCCTCAATGCTTACAGCTGGTTGGGAAAGCTGGGCAGAGATGGGAAAAAAACACAAAAAGTTTGCCAATTAAACCACCAGAATTTAAGCTACACAACAAGAAGGCATGATTAATCACTATTTCTAGGCCAGCATCATTATATCCATTTATGATGCTTTTGCTTACTGCCCATTTTCATCCCGTCATAAACTATGCTTAGGAACAGGAGCCTGAAAACTCACACACACTGGTTGACTGGCTGTGCATAAAAGAGCCAGCAACTGTTTCTTTGGTACTATCCTTCTGTGGCAGTGTGTGAGAGGTGGAGGTTTCAGAGATGACTACCTAGAGGAGCTCATATTTACAGAGAAATGGAAAGAAAATAAGGATGACTGGCCATCTCATTGTGTTTAACTTCTCATTAGGAAAAGTTTCACATGTACAGAACAGTAGAGAGAATATAATGAACCCTCATACTGAGTGGCTGTTTTGAATTATCACATTCTAATGGGTAAATGGCCATCTCTATCTTTTTCCTAAGTCTTCCAATAAGAAACTTCACAATAAGTTTAGTATTTTCTGGACCTACCCTACACATTAGGTTGGCGCAAAAGTAAATGAGGTTTAAAAATTTAAAATAATTGCAAAACCTGCAATTACTTTTGCACCAATCTAAGAGAATAAAATCAAGTTCCTTTCTGTGCTCTGCTCTTCTTGCCTTTCAGAGGACAGGATGAACCAATCACTGATGAACAGTGTTTTATGAAGTAGTTGTGATTCATGGGAATTTAGTTCACCAACATGACAGAATTAATATATTAGTTAGTATCAGTAATCACATAGAAAGTTCTAAGCCGTGACACATAGAGTTCTACTATTAAGGATGCAACTTTTAGATGTAGTCCCCATTACATGCCTTAAAATGTCAGAATACAACATGAACATAGCACGGTCAACATCAGACCTAAACCGTATCTTTGAGCTCCTTCTATGCGAGGTACTACAACAGGAGGGAGAAAGGCAGAAAGGAAGGGAAAAGAAAAGGAAAGGAAGAAAGAAAAGAAAGGGAAAGGAAGGCCCTAACTGCAGAGATTCTAGTCTAATTGGGGAGAAAACAACAAGAGATGAAACGAACAGACTAGAAAGAACACAGCACAGACCTAACCAAACATCACAGTACAGTTGAAACAATTCTGCCCAAACCCAAGCCTCTGCTTACTGGAGTCGCAGGCTGCGGAGGCAGCAGTGGCGCCGTTGGGGTGGAAACAGATGCTGCTGTACTCTGCTGTGAGAGAGGCTGCTGCTGGGGCTGGTCGGCGGAAGCAGCAGCAGGAAGTGAAGCCTGCGCTTGTGGAGGAAGTTGCGTTGGTGGTGTCGTAGGGGACTGCCTTGGAGGTGGATGCAGTGCCTGGGTCTGTGGCCCAGGTGGCACGGCTGGAGGTGTAGGGACAGGGGCTGGAATTGCTGTTGCTGGTGGCTGCTGAGCCCCTATGCTCGGGGGAGTGTGGTGGGGGGTGGGGGTACGACTAGGTACAGGAGAGGGCGAATTCTGATGCAGTGCTTGAGGGAGAGGGGGACAGTGAATGTGGCTCCCTTGAGACCCTGGAGGCATTATAGGCGAGTTCACAGGGCAGGAAGAACTGGACATTTGTGCCTGTTAAAATGAAAAACATAACAAGACAGCAATTAAGAGAATTAAAGAAATATTTACATAGGCAGGCTATATGCACTTAAGGACACAAACTGATTAGACAGAAAATGGGAACGAATGTCTCCATTTAAAAATCGGGAAAAAATCTTGTTATGGGGGGCATATCTTTGGATAATCTGATCAATGTATATTGTATTTAATTAAATAGACTTCACAAAACAGCAGGAGGCCTCAGTTACTGCAGAGGCATGGGCCAGGAGAGTATAGTGTCTTATGGCCTTCTTATGCTCTCTTCAGCTAGACTTCTTCCTTCTGCATTGTAGTTGTCACTAAGATTTCATTTTAAAGTGTTTGCTACCAAAACAAATGGTTAAAAGTATCAATTTAACCTAGTTCCGATTTTATAACACCATTGCTATGTCAGAGTAACCTCTTCATTGTTCAGAATACCATATATCCATAACTGTTCTTAATAAAAACTTTAAAAATTGTATTCTTTCACACACTATAGGCTGTAGGCTGTCACCCTTCCCTGTAAAAAACAGATCAGAGTTTAAAGAATCACAAAGATAAGTAAGAAAACCCATTTGCGAGACATACTTGAGACACTGGTGCTTGCCCGCCAGACGGAGCCAAAGGCATATTCGTTACATTCATTCCCGGTGTTGAGAACGGAGTCTGGGGAAGGAACTGGCTCTGGCTGGAAGGCTGCTGCATGCGAGGCCCATAGCCCATAGGCTGCACACACAAAACACAGCAGCAAATTGCTTCATTAGTTATTCTATTAGAGTAGCTGGCATCACTGCTCTGGCCATGCTGTGAGGAGGGGGGGCAGGAAAGGAGGAAAATGGTGCAAAAGCTGACCCTCATGTCAACATAAGAGAACAGCCTCATAGCTTACCTTAGCCTACTCTAAAATTACAAGAGGTTACACACAAACAAATTCTCTGGTAAACAAATGCACCTAGAATTCTGACAAAGTAGATGTAATTGTTTCTTTGCATACTGTTAAGTGACAAGAGTGAATCACAATTTTATGAGATCTTTGCTCATGTCACTGGTAATATAACAGCACAAACACTCCATAATGGGTACAAACAAGTAAAATCTTACAAGTTGTGGCTGAACCTGGTAGCATTCACGGTCCACAAATACTCTAGGATTGTTATACTTCATTTCTAAAATGATCCCAAGCAAATCCAGGCCTTCAATAAAGAACTGTGGAGCACCAAAGGCCAAAAACTTTTCATAAGCTACGATGGGTATGTGTATTAGATTAGAATGAAGACTAATAAGACTTCTTATTAAACATGGTGCGCCAAGACGTTATATGCTAGACAACATGAAAAAGGCTTAAGAATTGGAGGCACTAGCTAACTCTGAAAGATGGGGTAAGGGCTGGGGCCAACCAAAGGTAACAGGTTTAGCGTTTACATTAGGAG